>NC_089416.1:0-1400251 GCF_020647865.1 Trichoderma asperellum
ACCCTAACCCTAACCCTAACCCTAACCCTAACCCTAACCCTAACCCTAACCCTAACCTACGTTACAAAAGCGGTTAGCGGCGAAATAAACCTATCCTCACCACAGGCAACATCTTTTCTTTTATATATAGGGGGGATAAACCCCCTTTTTTTTATATTACTGCTATATATTTTTACTACAGGCAATATCTTTTCTTTTATATACAAGGGAGGATAAACCCCCCTCCTTTACTTTACTTTCTACTACCTTTACTTTTATTTATTACTTTTTTACTTTAATATACTATACTTTCCTTATATTTCTCTACTACCTTTTTAATAAAATACTTTAATAAAATAAAATAAAATATAAACTTTTTATTTTTTTTAAAAAAAAAAAAAAAAAAAAAAAAAATTTAAATACTTTTTATAACTTATACTTTCTTTATTTTTTTTCTTTTTTAATTATTTTTTTTTAACTCTTTTTTCTTTTCCTTTCCTTTAATTTTTTTAATACTTTCTTACCTTAACCCTTTTTAATACTCTTTAACTTTAATTATTTTCCTTTACTCTCTTTTTACTTTTAATATTACTTTTATAACCTATTACTTATTACTTTTTTTTTTAATACTTTTTTTTATTTTTATATTACTTTTATTTATTTTTATAATTACTTTTACTTTATTTTTTATTCTTTTTTACTTTTACTTTTTTACTTTTTTATTTTCTCTTTTACTTTTTTACTTTTTTACTTTTTTTTTTTTTTTTTTTTTATTTTCTTTTTTATTTTAACTATTACTTTTATTTTTTACTTTTATTATTTTTATTATTTTTACTTTATTATTTATTACCTGCTCTTTAATACCTTTTACTTTTACTTTATTTTTTTCTTTTTTTTTTATTTTATTTTTATAACTTTTTACTTTTCTACCTTTTACTTTTTACTTTTACTTCTTTTACTCTCTTTTATATCTCTTTTTACTTTTTTTTTACTTTTTTACTTCTTTACTTTTTTTTTATATACTTAACCTTTTTTTTTATTTTTTTTCTTTTATTTTAAATTTTTTTTTACTTTTTTTTTATTATTTACCTTATATTTTCTTTTATTTATTTATTTTTTTTTTTTAATTATTTTTTTTCTTCTTTTATTATTTATTTTATACTTTTTTTTTTTTTTTTTTTTTTCTTTTTCTTTATTTTTTTTTTATATTAACTACTATAACTGCTTTTTTTTTTTTTCTTTTTCTTTAACTAACTTTTTCTTTTACTTTTGCTTTTTACTTTTATCCTTTACTATTTCTTTTTCTTTCTTTACTTTATAATTAACCTTCTATTCTTTTTTACTTTTCTTTTTCTTTTTAATTTATTATTAACTTTTCTTATATTATATTATACTACTTATATTATTTTTATATATATTTATTTATTATTTTTATTTACTTTACTTTTTTATTTTACTTTTTACTTTTATTCTTTAATTTTTTTTTTTATACTTTTTAATTTTAATTATTTTTAATATTCTTTCCCCTTAACTATTTTTTATACTCTCTTCCTTTAATTATTTTTTATATTTCTCTTTTTTTTTTTTTTTTTTTTTTACTTTTTTTTCTTTTACTTTTAACTATTAAATACTTTTACTTTACCCTTACCTTTTCTTTTACTTTATGCCTTTTTTTTTTTTTACTTTTTATACCCTTGTTTATTATTAACCTTTACTCTTTTACTATTTATAACTTTTTTTATTTTATATTTTACTTCTTTTATTATTTTTTCTTTTCTTTTTATTAATATATATATTACTATATTAACTTTAATTATTATTTATATAACCTTAACCTTATATTTATATATATATATATATATATATATAATTTATATCTTTTTCTTTTTTTCTTTTTATATTACTTAATTAAATTAATATATTATTTAATATATCCCCCTTAATTATTTATATATTTTATTTATTATAAACCTATTTATTATTTAATCTTTATCTGCCTTTATTATTTTATTTATCTCCACTTTTTACTTTTTCTTTAATTAAATACTTAATTTAATATATATTTATATTAATACTCTTTTATATTAACATTTTCTGCCTTTTACTATTTAAAATTATCTTTTATTATCTTTTACTATTATTTAATATTAATATATTACCTGCAGTAAACTATATATAAAATATATTAAATAATTTATAAACCTTCTTTTATTAAATATTTTACTTTTTATTATTTTTATCTTTTTTATTACTTTATTTTATATTTTTAACTCTTTTTTTATATACTTTTTTATTTTATAATATATTTTATTTTTACTTTTAATTTTATATATAATATAATATTTTATTTATTTATTTAATTACTTTTTAAACTCTTTTATATCTTCTGCCTTTTTTATTACTGCTAATATTCTCTTTATTTTTATAACTTAAATTAATTACTTACTTTTTATAAAATTTACTTTTATTTTTGCTTTTTTTATCTCCTCCTCCTCCTCTTCCTCTTTTATTTATTCTTTATTTTCTTTTAACTTTTATAAATCTATCTTTAACTGCTGCCTATTATATATATTATATTACTCTTCCTTTTCTATATATCTTATATACTTTATATTGCTATTTATTTTATAATTTAATATCTTTTACTAATAATACTTACCCTCTATAAACTTTATAATATCTTTATTTTATTTATTTTATCCTATTGTTTTATTATATTTATTTATTATATTTTCTCTTCCCTGCGCTTTACCTTATATGCCTTTTTATATTATATTCCTTATTTTACTTTTTATTACCTTTATTACTTTTTTTCTCTCTACTACTGCTGCCCTTACTGCCTTTACTTTTACTAATGCTTTTATTTACTATTATAACTATAACCTTTATACTACTACTATTAACTTACTTTTTTATTTATTTTTTCCTTTTTACTTACTTTTTTATATAAAATTTTATAAATTTTATAATATTTTTATATAAACTACTAACTATATATCTAATATATCTACCTTTAACTTTAATATATTTATTACTATAATTTACTTTAATTATTCTTTTTTACTTTTTTATTATTTTTTTATTTATTTTACTTTATTTTTTATACTGCTTACTTTATTTTAATATTTTTTACTTTTTATTACTGCTGCTATTTACTTAACTTACTTAATTTATCTTTTATAAATAATAATTTTACCTATATTATAAACCTTTGCCTATACTTTTATAATTTTATAAACCCTTTACTTTATAGTATTTTATTTTTTTTTATATAGCACTACTATATTTTCTTTATTAACTATCTCCTTTTATATTTATTTTTTTTTTTTTCCCCTGCTTTTTATTTTTTTAATATATAATATATAAAATATTAACTCTTCCTTTAGCTTTAATATTACTATTAAATAAATTACTAGTACTTTAAACTTCTTTAATATCTTTTTTAACTTCTTTATCTACAGCTAGAACTTTTTTAATTACTTTAATATAGGCATCTACTATAATATAGTTTAACCTCTACTGCTTATATATCCTTTTTATAAATGCTTAAAACCTTTTTATTATTAGCCCCCTTTAGCATTATAAATACTAACAGCACTCTTTACTATATCCTTTAGCTTTTTTATATATATATATTAATACCTATCTTCCTGCACTAGCTTACTATACTGCCCTTTAATATTAATAATAGTATTATAATAATTATTATTTTATTTAATAGTATTTATATAATTAGCTACTCTTTATATACTATAGCTTTAATTACCTGCTTTTATAACCCCTTTAAAATATTATTATATTTTTTATTATTTACTATAACTATTTTTATATATTTACTTAATATAACCTATTAAATTATTACTTTTATAACTCTTCCTGCTTTATATTAATTACTGCCTGCACTTACTTTAACCCTATACTACTGCTTTTTTTTAATTAATTACCTACCCTAAACCTTATAATTTTATATTATTATACACTAGCTCTTTAAAACTTCTTTTATTTATATATTATTTTTAAATAACCCTGCTTAAATAAACTTATATATATTAACCCAGCTATATATAACTTATGCTTTATTTATAAATTATATATACTGTTAATTAATATTAACTATATATACTATATTAATAACTTACCTTTTTATAATTATATATTACCTTTACCTTATATAAATGCTATTTATTTAATATTTTAATATTTTTAATAATTATACTGCCTGCTTTTTTTTAATTTTAATATTTATTCTTTAACTTATTTACTATTAAACTATACCTACTATTTATTTTTAAGGTTTTTTAAAAATAAATAATTTAAATTACCCTTTTTATATTAATCCTTAATATATAACTATACTATCTTTAATAATACCTCTTTAATTATCTTTATGCTATTTATTATTATTAATATTACTATCTTTTATCTTGCATTTTTTAATAAATTATATAATATATTTAATAATTAATTTATCTATAACTGCACCTTACTATATATAATTTTATTTCCCTGCTAATTAATACTCTTTCCTCTGGGTGTTATATATTAAATCTTTAACCTATATATTTATATATTAATAATTTAATTTATTAACATTAGATCTATATTATAAATTGCTATATCTTTTACTATATAATATAAAATAAATCCTATTGCCTTCTCCTTTATTTTTTTTTTTCTTTATTATATAATATAATAGTATAATTTTTTTTTCCCTTTTTAATATAAATTAATATAATATTAAATATTTTGTAACTTTAATAATTACTAAATATATTAATATATAATATAATATACTTATTTAATAACTATAATTATTTATTTTTATTATTATTAATATATTAATAATAATGCTTTTATAATAGTTTTTATTTTATAATAAATAAACTAATATATTAATTATTATTTTTAAATATATTTATTATAATTTTATTAAATCCTAATACTATAGCCTTTACTATTATATAAAATATACCCTATATTTTTATTTATTTAATTATTAATCTATATAGCAGCTGTTTATTTTTACTTATTTATTTTTATTTAATAACTTTATTTATTATTAAATATATATTAATATATATTATTTATTTTTATAATATTTTTATAACTTAAGCTTTATTTTTTTATTAAATAATATTTTAAATATAATATATACTTTTTTTTACTTAACTTTATATAACTTAATTATACCTAGGCTATAATTAATAGCTATAGTATATGCCTGTTTAATATTTAATTAAAAACAGCCTATATTTTTATAATTTAACTTTATGCTCTTTAATTTAATATACTGCCTTATATAAATTATCTTTATTAACTTCCCTGCTGGCTTTATTAATATTTTAGTTTAACTTAATATATAGCAGCAATCCCCGGCTGACCTTAAATTAACTACTGGCTATATACTGCAGGGAAAACCTTTAGTATAAAATGCTTGTTTTTTATAGTATAGCCCGCTTCTCCCTAACCCTTAATTTCTTAATACATTAGCCCCATCCCTATTATTAACTTACTTATGCTTATTTTAATAATATACTTTTATAATCTTTAATATCTAGGCTATATATAAACATTTATTATATTTTAATATATCTAGCTTTAGTAATAAAATAATAAAAATTAATAATATTATTAATTTAATATATTTATATTTAACTATTATTATTAAACTAATTTATTAATATATTTATTTTTATATATATTTTATTTATCTCTATCCCCCTTTAATCTTTATATCTATATTTGCTAATATATAATAATTTATTTACTTTAATATTTTTTTTTTTTATTATTTTCTTTATTTACTAGAAAATATATTTTACTATATCCTTTACTTTAAATAAACCAGCCTCTATTACTTTTATTATAATATTTAAATACTAATACTTTTTTTTTATAATTTATTAAAACTTTCTATTATTTTTATATATATTTTACTATTAATTATAAATTTAATATAGCAATCTATATTTTTAATATTTATAATATTTAATAAATAATTTTTTTTAGTTTATTTATTTTTATATATACTTAATATAATCTTTAATTTCCTTTAATATAACCTTACTTTTACTATTTACCTTTAACAGGCATATATTATTATTATACTTATACTTATTATTAATTATTTAGTAATATATATAACCTTTACTTTAACTAGCTAATTATTTTTTAAATATTTTTATTAATAATATATTATCTTAAATTCTTTTATTTTTTTTTTAAATAATAAACTTCTGTTTTTATATTTATATATATATTTCCTTATTAATTACTTAAACCTCTGCCTCTGCTTCTGCCTTTGCTTTTTCTTTTATTTTTATAACCCACTCCTTTAATGCCTTTCCTTTATTACTATTAAATATTTAAATCTTTATATTAGCTAATAGTGCCCTCTATAATATACTTTTAATTTTAACTGCTTTACTTTTCTTTATTTACCTTCTTTTATACCTTTAATATTTATTTTCTTTTTCTTCTATAGCCTTACTGCCTATTAATTTATTATATACTTTATATTAATAATTTACTATATAGCTATACTGCTGTTTTCTTATGCTTAATCCTCCTTTAATATATATATTATATACTTTTTTATTATTTTAACTTAATTATTTATTTTTTTATATAAATGCCTGGATTTAATATAATAAATTAATATAAATTATAAACTATATATTTAATATATTAATTCTTTAATCTATAGAATAGTATTAGTATATATAATTATATATCCCTTTTTATTTTCTTTAATTTAATATTATATTATTTTTATTACCTTTTTATCTTCTGCCTTTTATTATATATTATATTTATTACTAATATCTTTCTTACCTTCTGCAAACACTACCCTATATTAAATATTATATTATTTTATTTAGCCCTAAAATATAACTATATTTACTATATTAATATATATTTATTTAAAAAACTCCTTTTCCTCTATTAGTTATAATATAGCTATTAAAAACACCTACTATATACTTTATAATATAATCTCTTGCTTAATATTATATAACTTTAGCTAAAACTTATTAAACCTATTTAATATTATATAATATTTATTAACTATAATCTAGTTTATTATAAACTAGTTCTATAATTATTAAATAAAATATTAAAATATAGCTATAAATATAGCCTTAGTAATAATTAATATAACCTAGCTGCTTTAGTATATATTTATTTTATTATTTTATATACTAGCTTTAATGCTATACTTAATATACTTATTATATATATCTTTTTATAATATAATTAATAGTATAATTATAATTATTTAGCCTTGCTGTAAATAATATATTAATAATATAAATAATATACTCTTTCTGCTGTCTATTAATATAATTTATATTATTAAACTCTTCTTTTATATAATAGCATTAATAACTTCTCTTTAGCCTAGCTAAAACCTTACTGTTTTACTTTTAATATACTTTAATATAGTTAATATATTAACTTATTATAATACCTTTAATCTCTATAACTATACGCTTTATTAATTGCTTTTAAATTTATTTTACTGCTTTTATTAATATACAGCAGCTATAGCCTTGCCTTATATACTGCTTTAGCTAATGCCTTTTTAGCTAAAATTAAAAAATTAATATTATTTCTAGTTAACCTTATAAAACTTCTTTTATATTAATACTATACTGCCTAGCCTCTGCTATATTTTATATATATATATTATACCTGCTATATATAATATATATATTATTTATAAATCTTAAGCATTATTTATATTATTAATACTATCTTTATTTTCTTTATTTTTATTTATATATAATAGATTATAATTAATGCTTAAATATTTATTAAATATAATAATTATAATATATTATTAACTATTAATATTTAATCTATGCTTTAATAATTACTTACTATATTTTTAAATAATATATTAAATATAATTAAATAATTACTTTATTTTATAAAATAGCTGTATTATTAGCTTTATTAATTACTTTAGATTTTAAATATTTTTTTAATATATACTTAATCTTATATTCTAGTTTATTAATTAATTAATTATATTATATAATATAATTTTATTAATCTATATATATATACTATAGAATATTAACCTTTTAATTATACCCTATATACTTTATTAAAATAGTAAAATTAGCTATATATACTATATTAATAACTCCTCTACCTCCAGCAATATAAATTAATAAATAACTTTAACTTAATTTAACTACTGGAAATTCTTATAATATACTATAATAAAATATATTTACCTATAGCTTATAAATATATTTTATACCCCTCTATTAGCTATATTTTTTATTTATATTATTAATATTTTAATAGTATATGTTAATTAATTAAATACTATATATATTAAAATTAATAATTTTTTATAAAACTAGTCTAATAGCTATCTATACTCTCTAGCTATTTTTTTTTTATATAAATGCTTTAATAATTAGCTGCTTTATTAATTATTAGCCTTTAGCCTCTATAACTATACCTTCTGCTGCTTATGCTTTAAACTAACTATTATTTTATATATTCTTTTCCCTTCTTAACCTACAGTATATTTTAATTATCTTTAATAAATATATATTTAATATTATTATTATTATTATTATTATAAATATTATTTTATATAATAGCTAGTAATATATAAATACCTTTACTGCTATATATTATTAACTTAGCTATAATATTATATGCCTTTTATAATATAGCATATATAAACTTACTTAACTTAGCTATTATAAATTAAATATATTAAAATATAACCTAATTGCTGATTTAATTAATTATACTTCTGGCTATAGTTATAAATTAAATCCTTATCCTATATATATATATTTTTAATATTTAATTTATTAATAATAAAAACTTATCTATCTCCTTCTTTATTTATATTATAAATATATAAATATATTACTATATGTATGTAAATATAAATATACTAGATTACTGTATATTAGCTTTGCTAATATTTTTTTTATATATAATAATATAAATCTTAGCTTAATAGTTATTATATATATAATATAATATTATAATTTATATTACCTTAATAATAGCTAATAATATAGATATATAATTTAATATACTATATTAACCGCTATTATTTTAAACCTTTATTATAGCTAATAAATTAATTAATATATTATTATATTAATAGTTGCTTAATAAATAATTTAATATAGCTTTAATAAACTATATATATATATTTTAGTATAATTATTAGCTTTTTTTAATTTAATTATAAATATTTTTACTAGCATTATTGCTGCTATTAATATTACTAATACTGCTCTTAACCTTTTTTTAATAATTTACTTTAGCTGCTAATATAGTCTAGCTTTTTTATATAACTTAATATTAGCTATATTCTTTAATAAACCCTTTTTAATATTACTTTTAGGCACTTATTATAGTATATAGCGGCTGTTCTTTTTATAGCTGCTGCTTAATATAATAAATAATATAAATAATTTTATATATTATGCTTTTATATTATGCTTATAAGTTTACTTCTATCTGCAGCTTAAACAGCTGCTTAGCTAGTACTAATACCTTATAATAGTTAATTTTAAACATCGCCGGCAACTTAATCTAGTATAATTAATATATTTTATATACTTTTTTTAATAAACTATAGCACTACTTGCATATATATTACAATAATATCTTATCTTTAGCAGGATCTTTAATTAATTACTATAACTCCTTTACTTCTAACTGTTACAATCTGGGTCTTGCAAGAAGAGTAATAGAGGATTAAGTGGGGCTAGGTGTATCTTTATTGCTGGATAGCTGCTAGGTATTATTAAAAGATTATATTTATCTCTGCCCTTTCTTTATTTTTATAAAAGAAAGTCCTTTTCTTTTATACCTTTTTTTTTTATAGCAATTAGCTTCTAGCTAGTTACATTAGGCCTTTTATTTTATATCCTTAGCTAAAGACTTAAAGTTTATTAATATAGCATAGAATATCTATTTAAGCTTGGAGGACGATAGCTAGTTTTTAGCTAGTTGTATCTCAGCTTCTTTATTGCCTGATATACTGCCTTTCTTTTATAGCACTGACCTAGTGCTGCTTAAATATAACTTATATAGCTTTTTAGATTTATAAACAATAATATTTTATTAAGCAGTATTCTATAGATAAATAAATTAAATTTAAATATAATTTAGCAGTAACTTTTTTTATAGTTTTATTTTTCTTTATTTTTAAAAATATAAAATAAAATAAATTCTTTTTATTTTCTTTTTATTATCTTTATTCCTATATTTTTTATTAAGCTTTTTATTAAGCAGCACTTTTACTATAGCTAAAACATAAGGTATTATTATTAAAAATAAAGGCAAGCAGATAGCTTATGCAGGACTTTTAAATGCTAGATCTATAATTAATATAATAATATATACTTACTTAATGCCTTTATAACTTAATGTTAACTAGCTTTTAAAAAAAACCTTTATTATTATTATATATATTATTATTAATATTAAAAATTAAATATAATAAAGCTAGCTTATATCTATACTATAAGTTTATTTAAAGTTACTTTTAAAAGGGTTATTTTTAATTAACTATAACTTAAGTAGTAATAATAAATATACTGTTTATGCTTATATTAAAGATAATAGTAATAGTAAAGGTAAAAAGGGCTATAAAGCTATAGATAAAGGTTATTAAGCAGTATATTATTATTTAGCATAAAAGATTATAAAAATAACCTTAGATATAATAATATTCTTTATATTCTTTTATTTTTTTATTATTAATTTTTAGCTAGTCTATTATAGTTTTTCTATAGATAAAAACTAGAAAATTCCTTTAAGAATATAAAGACTATATTATAAAAGCTAAGTAAAAAGTAGTAGTAGACTTTTAAATTTTTAATAACTTTTTTATAGCTAAATTACTAATTCTTTATGTTAAGGCCTGTTTAATCTTTATTAATTAAATTTATTTAAATATTATTAATTCCTTAAATATATTAATATTCTTTATTACTTTAATAGCTATAAGTTATTTTTTAAATTAACCAGGCTTTATTTTTAACTTACTGCTAGATTTATATACAGGCTGTTAATAAAATTAACCTTTTAAGTTACTGCTGCTTAAATTCTTTAAAGGAGCTAGAATATATTAAAAGTATTTTAGTAAACAGGGAGGATATTATAAAAAAGAACAGAGCCTTTAAAGAAGGATTTAATAAAAGTAATAATGTAGATGTTAATTAACTATATTATTCTTTTTATATACCCCCTTTCTTTTAACAATATTCTAGTGCCTTTAGTATTTATATTATTTTAAAATAGATTTTTTTAATTAATTTTTATTATTTTTATTTGCCTGGCAGTTAGCAGTCTTTCTTTAGCACCTGGCTTATAGTTATTTAATTATAATTTACTTTTTTAGTAATTATAATTTTACTTTTAGCTAGCAGCTATATTTTTCCTGCAGCTAGAATTTAAAAATAAAAAGGCAGCTTTTTTTCTTTTTTTTTTTTTTTTTTTTTTCTTTTTTTTTTTATATTATTTTAAATAAAGTTTATATGCCCCCTTCTTTAGATAGCTTTATTCTAGCAGCTAACTTACTATAAGATTGCTATTATGCCTCTTAAGTTATTATTTATTAAAAAAAATATAGTTATTAATAATATAATTAAATATATTTTTATCTTTAGTATACTAAAGGCTAGCTTTTAACTTATTGCTTAATTACTGCATTTTTTATACTTATTATTTTTATTATTTTTTAAGCTATTTAACTGCCTATAAATAAAAAATAGAATAAAAGCTCTGCCTCTGCTGTAATAATAAAAGTAAGTAAAAGTTAAGTAGTTACTAGTCTATAGCTAATTAATAGCTAAATGTATTTAAAAAATATATTTATTATAAGCTCTTTAATAAGTAGTGTATATTTATTAATGCATCTGCCCTTCTTATTGCCCAAAAGCTTTAAAGTTTAGCCATTAAGTATAGCTACTTAATAAATATTTAAAAGTATAATAGTTATTAGCTAGCAGTTAACTTTTAGTAATTTAAATTCTAAAAGTATTAGCAGTTTAAATATAAATAAGCTTAAGTAATAAAGCTTAAGTATAGTTATACTATAAAGCATACTGCTAGTAAAAAAGCTGCTAAAAAGCAGTAACTTTAAAATACTTATATAAATACTTTTTATAAAATTAATATTAATATTATTAATTTATTATCTATTTTAATAAAAAGCATAGCTACCTATATTAATATAAGTAGCTCTTAGGTAGCTTATGGCTAGCTTTTAACTTATTGCTTAAAACTATAAATTTAATAAATTAGCTACTATTATTATTTATAAGCATAAAGTTTAAAATAAATTTTCTAAGGTTATTATAAATAAGTATAAGAATATTAATACTTTAGAGGAAATTTTAAGTAATAAGCAGTAGACTAGCTAATATATAGCCTATAACTAGCATTTAGTTTATAGTTAATTAAATCTTAGGTTTAAATAAAGAAAGAATAGTTTTAATTTAAATTAATATTTAGTATTTTAATAAAATATTATAATATAAAATATATACTGCTTTACTATTACTTTACTGCTACTTTACTAAAGGTTAATATTTAATTTAGCATTAGCTTTTAATTTTTCTTTTTAAAAAAATCTAAATTTTTCTTTTTTAATAAATTATAAATAAATTACTTTTAACTAGCTAATAGCTAGCTATAGCCTAGCTAATATATTTTTATAAATTTAAATTAAAAATTAAAATATAGGTAAATTTATAACAAACCATACACTAGATAGTTAATATAAGGTAGATTCCTAAGGGATAAACCTAGAATAAGTTCTTTAGGTTTATGTTAAAGAATAAATTAAAAAACCTATAAGCAATAATATTATAATAATAGTTATTAATAAAAATTAAAAGTATTTTTTAATTTATAGATATAAAACTATATTAATAACTAGCTATTTAAATTATTTAAAAAAAGCATAAAAAGTAAACTTATATATTTAATTAACTAAATGTCTTTAATATATTTAATAGTTAAGTTTATTAAGTTATATTTAATATATTTAATAATAGATTTTATTAAATAATCTATAATTAGTTAATAGATTATAGTTAATTTATTTATACTTATTTAGTAAGTTTATTATTATAACCTTAAGTATTAAATTATAATATAATACTCCCCTTCTATTAATTTTATCTTTAAAACTTTATTTTTAAACTTATACTTTTTTTATTATCTATAAGTATTAATTTTTACTTTTTTTATTCTTTTAATTTTTTAGCTAATAAAATAGCTAATAGTAAATATAAGTATTTTAAGTTTTCTTAAGTTCTATAGTATAATATACTTAAATATTTTATTTTACTTATACTATTAATTATAAAGCCTTATCTTTATTATAAGAAATATAGTTATAAATACTTTACTTTTAAAAAGGATTTTCTATATTACTTATAGTATATTTATTATTAATAATTAAATTATAAAGCTTTTAGTCTTTTTATATTTTAGCTTTAGAAAATAGTAATTAAAGGTATTAATTTTAATTTTAAGTTAAAAAGAGTAAAGAAGGTTTAGTTAAAGGCTAGTGTATATATAAAGTATTTTTATATTTAAAAAAAGAAATAGTTTAAAAAAATAAAAAAAGTTATTAAGCAGGGGATTAATAATTTAAAAGAGTTAAAGTAAGTTAAGCATAAGGAATATAAAGTAAAGGCTGCTTGCTAGGCTGCCTTAGCGCCTAGTTCTTTTATTAGCCTATCCTAGTCTATTAGCAATATTAATTAATCTACCTTTAATCTAGACTTATTATTATTTCTACCTTTAATAATTAATAAAATTCCTATAAAATTATTTAAGCATTCTTTTTAAGTTCTTTTTCTAGAATTTAAAAGTCTTTAAATAAATTATATTCTTTTTATTTTATAAAATATTCTTATTTACCTATTTCTTTATTTATTTATATATAAGTTAATTTTTTAATTTTATATTCTTTTTCTTTATTTTAAATAATAATTTTATTTATAATTAATTTACCTATTTCTTTATTTACTAATACCTTTTCTAGTAGTAAAATATAAAAAACAGCTGTTTTTAATTTTATATTATTAAATAAGTTTAACTTATAGTTAACTTCTTTAATTTTCTTTAAAATTTTAAATAATTTAAGTTTTTTAAAATTTAGTTTATTACTTAATTAATTTATTTTAATATTTAATAACTTTTTATTATATAAATACTATAGTAAATAGGCTATATTCCTTTTCTAAAGGGTTAGTTCTTTAATTTTTATATAATTAGCTTATTGTTTTATATAATCTTTAATAAACTTAAGTTATTCTTTAAGTTCTTCCTATAATTAGATTATATCTTTAGCTAAAATTTAAGCATTTTTTATATTTAAATTATTATAAGATAGTCTATAGGCTTCTGGTGTAAATCTATAATTAATATAAAATAGCATAACTTCTATAGATTTTAAAATAGAACTATTATATTAATTTTATGCTATAAAGAGTTTTTCTACTTAATTACCTTATGTAAGGTTAATATAATATTATAAATATACTTTAATAATTTAATTTATTTTTTTTATTTAGCTATTTATTTATAGGTAGTATACAGTGCTTAATTTATAATAAATTTTAAGTTTAGCTATTAATTTTTATTAAAACTTAAAAGTAAAGGTATTTTCTTTATTTAATATAATTTCTACTAGTAATTTATATTTTATAAATATATGCTTTATATAAAAGTATACTAGATCTTTTGCGGTATAAGACTTCTTATATAGTAAAAAGTAAGCTTACTTAAAGAGTTTATTTATTACTATAAAGATATTATTATAGATTATATTAATTAATAATTCTTTTAATTCTAGTAAATTAATAATATAGTTAAATATAATAGTATATTAATTTTATTTAAGAACTAAAATAGATTATAATTTTCTATAAAGCTAATATTATTTATTCTTTATTTTTTTATATATATTGTATTTTTTAATAACTTCTTTAACCTTTTATTTAAGTCCTTTAAAGCAGTAGTAGTATAATATATAATTATAGGTAGTTTATATATTTTAATATATTACTGTAATTATATTATAATAAACATCCTATATTACTTTTATTTATAATTCTTTTAATACCTAGATTTATTTACTTTATCTTAAGAGTTTATTAATTATAGTTACTTCTTTAAAAAACTGTTTTAGTTATTAATCTTTAATTTAATTTTTAATTTTATTAAAGATAGAATTATATTCTTTTATAATAAATAAAATATTAATTTTAATTTATTTATAATTCCCTTAATTATTTTTATATAGGATTTATACTTTAAATTTAAGAATTTCTTTAAAATATTTTTCCTTTTAACTTAAAGCATTAGCTTTTTTATTTTTTATTCTTTTATAGTAAATAATTTTATAGTTAAAGTTTATTAAAAACTTAAAATAATAAATTTATTATATAAAAAGTTATTATATAGTTATAAAGTAAAATATATTTTAGTAATTAATATAGACTTTAATTTTATATTTATTTTCTAGATAATAATGCTGTTATTTTTTAAATGCTTTAATAATTACTAAGAATTCTTTATTATAAATAAAATATTTTAGTTTTAGCTTATATAGTTTTTTAAAAAAGAAAGCTATTGGTTTAAGTTTTCTTTTTTTATTTTATTATCCTAAGGTTTTTCCTAAAGTAAAGTTAAAAGTATTTATTTTTATTTTAATAGGCTTGTTTAGGTTATATATAGTAAGTATTAGTTTACTTATAATAGTATTCTTAAGTTTTTAAAATATTAATTTTATTTTATTAGTCTAAAATAGTTTTTTATTTTTTTATTTTTTCTTACTTTTTTTATTTTCCTTAAGTTAAGTAGTATTAGTTAATAGTTTTATAATTTTACTATATTTTTAAATAAATCTTTAATAATAATTAATAAGTTTTAAAAAACTTTATAATTCTTTATAAGTTTCTAGGAGTTTTTAATCTTAAATAGTAATAACTTTATTAAGGTTTATTTAAACTTCTTTTAATATAATATATTTAAAGAACTTAATTTATTATATATAAAATTAGTATTTATTTAGGTTAATAAAGAGTTTAGTATTTTATAGTTTTTATAATACTTTATAAATATATTTTTTATATTTTTTTAATATTCTTAAGAAAATTAAAATATTATTAATATAAGCTACTATAAAGTTATTTAAGTATTTTTTAAGAATAAAGTTAATTTACTTTTAAAATAATACTAGTATATTTATAAGTTTTTATAGTATAATTAAGTATTTAAATAGTTTATATTTTATTTTAAAGGCAGTTATTTATTTATATCTTTCTTTTATTTTTATAAGTTTATAGACTTTTATAAAATCTAGGGCTATAAATTAATTTATACTTTATAGTCTTTTTTTAATTTTAATAATTAATAATAAAGGTATTTTATCTTTAATAATTATTTTATTAAGCTATTTATAATTAATAATTAAATAAAGCTTTTTATTTTTTTTTAATATAAAAATAATAAAATATCCTGCTGGAGAGTTTAATATTTTAATATATTCTTTATTTAATTATATTTATAGCTATTTTTTAAGTATTTTAAGCTTAGTTTTATTAAAATTATAGATTTTATAAAGCTTTAGTAAAGTTCTATCTTTAAGAATAATTTTATAATTTTATTTTAAGTAAGGTAGTAGTTTTTTTTTAAGTATTTGCTAATATAATTTTTTATATTTTTAATATTATTATAGTATTTTAGCTAAAAGCTTATTTTTATTAACTTTAGCTTATTTTTTTATTTTTACTAATATTATATTAAGTTTAGCTAGTTTTATATAATATCTAGCAATAATTTTATTAATTTATATAATTTTTGCTTTTTATTATTAATTATTATATTATAGTAATATTAGTAATTTTTTAAAGTTAAATTTAACTTTCTTTTATATTTTTATTTTCTTAGCCTTATCTTTTTTATTTTATTTTTTTTTTTTAGATTATATAAGAGGTTTTAGTTATAGGTTTATAAATGTATTTTTACTTTCCTTACCCCCTTCCTGGCCTAGTTATAACTTTAAAGAAATATCTCTTTCTTAAGTTATCTCTTTTATCTTTTAGTTAATTATAAGGTTATATTTTTCTAACTATAGATATTCTAGTAAAATATTGCAGTCTTATAGGTCTAGTATATTAAACTTAATATCCTTAGTTTAATTAATAACTATTATAAGAAAATAATTAATCTTATAGATAATAGTTATTTTTATATTTATATTTATAATGCTAAAAATAACTAATAATATCTTTTTAATAATATATAATATTCTAAGCCAGTCTACCAGGCTATCGGCAATTAAGTTATAATCTAAACTGCTGTCTATATAGATCTTAACTAATTGCTAATTTAAATATTTATTAATTACTAGCTTCCTTTTAAATATTTTAATTAAGTTAATAGTAATTATATTTAAAGGGCTTTTTTACTATATTTTAAATTAATATTTCTTATATTATTAGTATTTAATTTAATTATTTTATTTTTTAATTATTTAATAATATTTCTTAATTAAGGTTTTATTTTTTTATTCTTTATTTAAGTAGTTATTAAAGTTATAATTTTTTTATAAAAGTTTTTAAGTTATTTAATAAAACTAGTATTTTTTTTTATAGTATTTTCTATAGTATTATATATTATAATCTAGAAAGTAATTTATTAAATAATTTTATACTTTAACTTTTTTTAATTACTTGCTTTATTAATTTATTAATTTATTAAGTATATGTATTTAGTAGTATATACTATTATATTCCTTTTAGTAATATTTTCTATAATCTTTATTAAAAGTATTAAAGATATTATAAATTAAAATATAGGTATAGGCGTCTTTAAGGTTTAGTTTAATAGCCTTTATTTACTTTTATATTTATTCTATATTTATTTTTTATAGTAAATATTCCTTAAGATATTATTGTTTTTTTTTTTATTTTTTTTTTTCTTTTGCTTATACTTCTAAAATATATATACAGTTATATTCTTTATTTATTAATTTATAGATATTGCATCCTTTATAGTTATAATTAAGGTTTTAAAAGTAATAGAGGTTATATTAATATATATAAAATAAAATTAATTTATTAGGCCTTTATAGTTTCTTATAGTAATAGTTTATATTTTATAAATAATATTATAGGTATTTATACTTTTTTTTATTAAACTTTAGGTAAGTTTTATTATATTATAGTTTTTAAAAATTATATTAATAATATTTATTATTATTAATATTATTATTATTATATATATTTTTAAAGTTAACTTTATATTTTATAAAGGGGTATATGTTTAAAAAAATATTAATTTACTGCTAATACTTTTTATTAATTTTACAAAAACTATATTTATAAATTCTTTTGCTTTTATTATAAATAATTTTATTTTTATTAGTTTTTTTATTTAAGAGTTTCTATTTTTTTATAAATTATGCTTTTTTTTATTCTTTAAGGTAATCTTTAGCTAATTTATTTTTTTCCTTAAAGAGTTTATATATAGCTTTTATATTTTATTGCTATTTACTTTTATAATTATATTAATATTCTTTTATAGATCTATAGTTTAAACATCCTTAGCATTTATAGTTAAGGTTTTATAAATAGTAATTATTATAATTATAATTTTTTTTTTAAATTATAGCTTATTTTTTATTATATTTATAAATAGTATTAATAAATCTATAGTATCTATAGATTAATTTTATATTAAAGTTTAAATTTTTATTATTAAGTAGTTTATAAAAAGTTAAGGTATTAATTTTAACTTCTTTTTAAGGTTTTACCTTTATTAGTTTTTTTAAGTAATATTTTAATCTATCTTTATTGCTTTTATATATAAAGCATATATTATTATAACAGGCAGTTTAACTAAAGCTATTATAAGGTAGTTTAATAATAGTATTTATTTAGGCTTTATTAGTTTTATTATTTTTTTTAAGGCTTTTTTTATTTTCCTTTTATTTTTTTTTAAAATAGTAATATACTTTCTTATAGCCTGGTTTACTATAAAAATAGTATTTTCCTTTAAATTTAATTACTTTAATAATATTAAAGTTTATTTATTTTAATTAAATTCTATTATCTTTTATAATATATTTTTTTTATTTTTTACTTTAATTTATATAATATTAAAATTTTTATTAAAAGGTTAATTAATAGCTATATTTTTTTAATTTATATTTTTAGCTTTTTTTAAAGTTATAATTATTAATATTAATAGCCTTTTAAATATATTTAATAAATTTAATTTTACTTTAATTTTCTTTAAATAATTTATTTTTAACTTTAAACTTAATATTATTATAATAGACTTTTTTCTTTATTTCTTTAGTTTAATTAACTTTAGTAAGTAAGTGTAAAAAGGTAGTAGTATACTTAAATAAAGCTCCTTTTTATTATAAAAACTTAAGTTCTTTTTCTACTTCCCTTTCTTTATTTATAGTCTTAAAAGATTTCTTTAGCTAATCTTTAAAGGTTTTATAATTACTAAAGATTTTACTTATCTAAGTCTTTATTTTAATAAATTCTTCCTTTATAGCATTATAGTTTATTAAAATAAGTCTAAATTATTTAGCAGCAGTTCCTATAAGGCAGTTAATTATAAAAAAGACTTAATCTTTATTATCTCCTAAATTAATTAAAAAATAGCTAAAATAAATATTTAATTTAGTAAAGAATTTATTTATTTTTAAAATATCTTTATTAAAGTTATTAGGTTATTTAAGCCTAATAATTTTTTCTTTTTTTTTTTTTTATTCTTTAATTAATCCTTTAGCTTTTTAATTTATAAAAAAAGTAAATTAATTACTATTTACTCTAGAGTAAGTAATAAATATTATTCTTAAGTTTTCTTATATATTAAAGTAATTCTTTACTAACCATTGCCTGCTATATTTTTATTATTACCTATAGGTCTAATAACTATTTAAACAAGAGTTATTAATATATAATAAACTATATATTAAATAGTTAATATAGGGTAAATTCTTAAGGGATAAACTTAAAATAAATTCTTTAGGTTTATGTTAAAGAATAAGTTAAAAAACCTATAAGCAATAATATTATAATAATAATTACCAGTAGGAATTAAAAGTGCTTTTTAATCTATAGATATAAAACTATATTAATAACTAGCTATTTAAGTTATTTAAAAAAAGTATAAAAAGTAAACTTATATATTTAGTTAGCTGGATGTCTTTAATATATTTAATAGTTAAGTTTATTAAGTTATATTTAATATATTTAATAATAGATTCTATTAAGTGGTTTATAATTAGTTAATAGATTATAGTTAATTTATTTATGCCTACCCAGTAGGCCTATTATTGCAACCTTAAGTGTTGGGTTATAATAAAATTTTAAAATTTAATATTATATTATTAAGTATTAATAGTAAATTCTTTTTAATTAGCTAAAGGCTAGTTAATTATTATATTTTTATTAAATTTTATACTTAATAAAATTTAATTTTTTAATTTAAATATTTTTATTATTTAAATAGCCTTTTTATTTAATATAATAAAGATATCTTTTGCTATTATATTTATAAGTTATAATCTTTTTAATTTTATATGTTTTTTCTACTATAAAAGGGTTATCTAGCAGCAGGCTAAGTTTTAGTTCCCTGCTATTATATAGTTCTAGATTTATAATATTAAATATATTATATATTTTAATTAAAAATAATAAAGATAATTTATATATAAGGCTGCTACTACTAATAATTCCTTTAATTTAATAAAGTCTTATATATTTCTTTATTAACTTATAGATTAATTATTATAAGTTAAAGTGCTTAATAAAAATAAAAACCTAATTGTTAATTTTAAAGCTTTTATTTTAATATTTATTATTATATTACTTTTAATATACTTTATTAAATTCTTACAGTATAGTAAAGGCTAATTTATATATATTTTTTCGTAATTTTACTTTTTTAATTACTTTTTAGTTTATATTAAGAAGTGTAATTTCTATAATAAAAGAGGGATTTAAATAATATTCTAAAAGTAAAAATGCTAGAAAGTAGCTGTAAGCTAAATAAATAGCTATATTATATATAAATTAAGTAAATAAAAGCTTTTTAGCCTAATTTAATTAATCTTTATTATAATATATTTATAAATAGTATTTTAAGTTTTAATTTTGCTTTTTTATTTAGCTATTAGTTTAAAAGTAAAAAGCAATGTTAAGTTATCTCTTATAATTAAGAAAATAATAAAAGCTTTATTAAAAGGCACTTATAAATATAGTTTTTTAATTTATAACTATACCTTATAGCATTCTATAAAAAATATATATATATTAAAAGAATTTATTAATAAATATACTATTAGTTATATTCTTTATATATAAAATATATAAAGAATATTTAATAAACTAATCTATAATTATAAAAATAGTATTATAATTATATTTTTTATATTAAATTTCTAGTAGATCTATAATAAAATCTATAAAGATCTTTTCCTATAGTTAAGTTAGCTATAGTAAAAATACTAACTTACTATATAGCAGATAATATCTAGCTTTTATAGTTTAATAAATTATATAAGTATTAATATATATTTTTATATTTTATTTTATATTTTATTAAAAGAATATATTAGCTATTTTTTTAAATATTTTATTAATTCTTTAATATCTAGTAGTTAAGTTATTATAAAATAATATAAGTATTTTTATTTATATACTATAAAGAATAAATACTTAATTTTAATAATATAATAGCTTATTATTATTTATATACTAGTATTATTGCAGCAATCTATTTATAAAATTAAGCCTATTAACCTTTACTTTTATAAATTCTATAGTCTAGGCATTCTTTTTTTAAGCTTTTTATAAAGCTTATAAAAGTATATAGCTAGCTTTTAGTAATATTTTAGCATCTTTTTATTAAGTTAAATCCTAGCTATTTATTTTAACTTTTTAAATAACTTACTAAAGAAAAACCACTTACTTAATTATAATTAAAATTCTTTTAGCTAAAGGGGTTAATGCTAATTATAACCTAGCATTTAAGCAATTTTTACCTACTGGTATTTAAATTTCTAGTACTCTTTGCAGTATATTTATAGCAGCTATATAAGCTTTTTTATTTTAAAATTACTATAAGAAAGTAAGTAAATAACTAAAAGCTACCTCTTGCTTTGCTTTTTTATTTAATAAATTATATCTTTAAAATAATCTATTTATAGAGTTAAATTTACTTAAGCATTATTTAATTTAAAAGTTAAATAATATTAAATATTATAAAGCATAAACTTACTTAATAATTAATTTTTTTTACTAGCTAAATAACTATAATTTAAGTAATCTATAATAATATATATTTTATCTTTTATATAAAAAAGGTAATGTTTTTAAATTAAAAATATATAAATTATAGCTAGCATTTTTATATTTAATATTATATAATTTAATTTATAATTTTATAGTTTATATAATAAATAAATAACTAAGTATTAGGCACTTTACTATAACTATATAAGTACTGCATTAATAGTAAATCTAAATGCATTAGTTTTAATTTATATTAGCGCTTTTAGGTTATAGTAAGCTAAAACTAATTTCTTTAAGAACTTCTGTTTTAGTTAATTAAATATAGCTAGCTTACTAAAACTTAATTTAAATATTACTTTTGTTTTACTTTTTATTTTATTAATTAAAAGAGCTGAAATTTTATTATAGTTTTTAATAAATTTTTAATAAAAATTTATAAATTTTAAAAATAAAAGTATTTTATTAATGCTATAAAGTTATAGCTATCTAGTAATATCTTTAATATAAGTATACTTTATATATATTTTATTAAGTTAAATAATAAATTTAAGATAAAATATTAATGTTATATAGAATTTATATTTTTAAAGGTTTATATATAACCTATACTACTATAGTTTTTTTAAAATTATAGCTATATGCTTTTTATATTTTACTAAGTTACTGCTATATATAAAAATATTATTTAAATATACTATATAAATAAAATTAATAAGCCTTTATAAAATTAAATTAATGTAATAAACTGTACACTAGATAGTTAGTATAGGGTAGATTCCCAAGGGATAAACCTAGAATAAGCTCTTTAGGTTTATATTGGCGGATGGGTTAGGAAACCTATAGGCAATAATATTATAATAATAATTATCAGTAGGGATTAAAAGTGCTTTTTAATCTATAGGTATAAAACTATATTAACAACTAGCTATTTAAGTTATTTAAATAAGCGTAAGAAGTAAACTTATATATTCAGTTAATATCTCTGGATTGTAATAGATTAATGTTAATTTTCATCAATCCTAAGTGTGCGTCGAGATAGATTAAACATAATTTATGTCGACCCATTGCTGATTAATGCGCTGGGCCTAAGTTAATCTAACAATGCCTACCCAGTAGGCCTATAGTTACAACTATAAGAGTTAGGTTATAATATAATACTCCCCCTTTATTAGTCTTATCCTTAAGACCTGGTTGTTTAGTGTATAAGTACCTATATCCTTTTTAGTAAATTATTTTCCTTCTCTATATTCTTCTTCTAGTGTTTATTATATCTTACTATATCTAAAAATTAAAAGTTCTTAATTCTCAGAAGCAAAAGAAAGTTAACAAAAGTATAGTACTTGCTGTATCTATTCTCTCTTATCCTACTAAAATAAAGCCTTATTACTTATATAAAAAAAAAGGTATTTAGTGCCTTGCTTTAGCAAAAGATTTAAGTTACTATTCTAAATATATAAAAGATCATAGGTCTTATTATAAGGCTTTTCTTACTGCTTAGTAATTATTATAAATTTCCTGTTATTAAGATTAGTTAAATAATAAAGTTAAAGCTGCTGAAAAGAAGGCAATGCGCTTAATAGCTAAGATTGCTTATCTTTATAAGCAGCGTAAGGATTAAAAAAAGAAAGCAGTACAAGCTGTTTCCTGTAGTATTAATAATTTAAAGGAATTGGAGTGCATTAAGCGTAAGAAGAGGGAAGCTATAAAGGTTGCTTATTAAGCTGCTTTAGCGGCGCCTAATTCCGCTGGCCTATCTCAGTCTGTTAACATTATTAATTAGTCTGCATTTAATTTAAACCCATTGCTATTTTTATCCCTAGAGACTGGTGGTATCCCCGCAGGATTGCCTGAGCGTTCTTCTTAAGTTCTTTTTTAAAAACCCATAAGTCTTTGGATAAGTTATACCCTTTCTATCTTATAAGGTATTCTCATTTATCTATTTCTTTATTTATTTATATATAAGTTATTTTATTAATTTTATATTCCTCTTCTTTATCTTAGACAATGATTTTATCTATAATTAATTTACCTATTTCTTTATCTACTAGTGCTTTTTCTAGTAGTAAGACATAAAAAACAGCTGTTTTTAACTTTATATTATTAAGTAGGTTCAACTTATAGTTAACTTCTCTAATTTTCTTTAAAATTTTAAATAGTTTAAGTTTTCTAAAATCTAGTTTATCACTTAGTTAATTTATTTTAATGTTTAGCAACTTTTTATTACATAAGTGCTGTAGTAAATAAGCTATGTCTCCCTTCTGAAGGGTTAGTCCTCCAATCCTTATATAATCTGCTTATTGCTTTATGCAATCTTAAATAAACTTAAGTTATTCCTTAAGTTCTTCCTGTAATTAGATTATATCTTTAGCTAAAATTTAAGCATTTTCTGCATTTGGACTATTGTAAGGTGATTTATAGGCTTCTAGTGTAAATCTATAATTAGCGTAAAATAATATAACTCCTGTAAATTCTAAAACAGAGCTATTATATTAATTTTATACTGCAGGGAGTTTTTCTACTTAATTATCTTATATAAGGTTAATGTAGTATTATAAGTATGCTTTAATAACTTAATTTATTTTTTTTATTTAGCTATTTATTTATAGGTAGTATATAGTGCTTAGCTTATAATAAGTTTTAAGTTTAGCCATAAGCTCTTGCTAGAACTTAAAAGTAAAGGTATTTTCTTTATTTAATATAATTTCTACTAGTAGTCTATGTTTTATAAAAATATATTATATATAAAAATATACTAAATCTTTTGCAGTATAAGACTTTTTATATAGTAAGAAATAGACTTGCTTAAAGAGTTTATCTACTACTATAAAGATATTGTTATAGACTGTATTAGTTAATAGTTTTTTTAACTTTAGTAAATCAATAATATAGTTAAATATAATAATATATTAATTCCATTTAAGAACTGGGATAGATTATAATTTCCTATATAGCTAATATTATTTATCCTTTATTTTCTTATATATATTGCATTTTTTAATAATCTCTTTAACTTTTTATTTAAGTTCTTTAAAACAGTAATAATATAATATATAATTATAGGTAGTTTATATACCTTAATGTACTGCTGCAATTATGCTATAATAAACGTCTTAAATTACTTCTATCTATAATTCCTCTAGTACCTAGATTTATTCGCCCTATCTTAGGAGTCTATTAATTATAATTACCTCCTTAGGGAACTGTTTTAATTGCCAGTCCTTAATTTAATCTTTAATTTTATTAAGGATAGGATTATATTCTTTTACAATAAATAAAGTATCAATTCTAATTTATTTATAATTCCTTTAGTTATTTTTATATAGGATTTATGCTTTAAATTCAGGAATTTCTTTAAAATGTTTTTCTTTTTAACTTAAAGCATCGGCTCTTTCATTCTCTATTCCTTTACAGTAAATAATCTTATAGTTAAAGTCTATTAGAAATTTAAAATAATAAGTTTATTATATAAAGAGTTATTGTATAGTTATAAAGTAAGATATATTTTAATAGTTAGTATAGACCTTAATCTTATACTTATTTTTTAAGCAATAATATTACCATTCCTTAAATGCTTTAATAATTGCTAAGAATTCTTTATTATAGATAGGATATTTTAGCTCTAGACTATATAGTTTTCTAAAGAAAAAAGCTACTAGCTTAAGTCTTCTATTTTTATTTTATTGTCCTAAGGTTCCTCCTAAAGCAAAGTTAAAAGCATCTGTTTTTATTTTAATAAGCTTACTTAGGTTATATATAGTAAGTATTAGTTTGCTTATAATAGCATTCTTAAGCTTTTAAAATATTGATTTTATTTTATTAGTCTAGGATAATTTCCTGTCTTTTTATTTCTTCTTGCCCTTTTTATCTTCCTTAAGTTAAGTAGCGTTAATTAAGGGTTTTATAATTTTACTGTACCCTTAGATAAATCTTCAGTAATAATTAGCGAGTCCCAAGAAACTTTATAATCCTTTATGGGTTTCTAGGAGTTCTCAGTCTTAAATAGTAGCAACTTTAGTTAAATTTATTTAAACTTCCCCTGGTATAATAATGTATTTAAGGAACTTGACTTATTATATATAAAATTAGCATTTATTAGGGTTAATAAAAAGCTTAGTATCTTATAGTTTTTATAACACCTTATGGACATGTTCCTTATGTTTTTCTAATGTCTTTAAGAAGATTAAGATATTATTAATATATATAACTATAAAGTTATTTAAGTATTTCTTAAAAATAAAGTTAATTCTCTTTTAAAATAATGCTGGTGTATTTATAAGTCCTTATAGCATAACTAAGTATTTAAATAGTCTATATTTTATTTTAAAGGCAGTTATTTATTTATATCCTTCTTTTATTTTTATAAATTTATAGGCTTCTATAAAATCTAGGGCTATAAACCAGTTCATGCCTTATAATCTTTCTTTAATTTTAATAATTAATAGTAAAGGCATTCTATCCTTAATAATTATTTTATTAAGCTATTAATAGTTAATAACTAAATAAAGCTTTCTGTTTTTTTTTAATATAAAAATAATAAAGTACTCTGCTGGAGAGTTTAATACCTTAATGTATTCTTTATTTAATTATATTTATAGCTATTCTTTAAGCATTTTAAGCTCTATCTTATTAAAATTGTAAATCTTATAGAGTTTTAGTAAAGTTCCATCCTTAAGTATAATCTTATAATTCCATTTTAAGTAAGGTAATAGTCTTTCCTTAAGTACTTACTAATATAATTTCTTATACTTTTAATATTATTATAGTATTTTAGCTAAAGGCTTCTTTTTATTAACTTTAGCTTATTCTTTTGCTTTTATTAATATAGTATTAAATTCAGCTAGTTCTATGCAATATCTAGCAATAATTCTATTAATTTATATAATTTTTGCTTTTTATTGCTAATTATTATATTATAGTAGTACTAGTGATTTTTTAAAGTTAAATCTAACTTTCTTTTATATTTTTGTTTTCTTGGCCTTATCTTTCTTATTTTATTTCTTTTTTTTAATTACACAGGAGGTTTTAGTTGTAGGTCTATAAGCATGTCTTTGCTTTTCTTGCCCCCTTCCTAGCCTAGTTACAACTTTAGGGAGATGTCTTCTTCTTAAGTTATTTCTTTTATTTTCCAGTTAATTATAGGGTTATATTTTTTTAACCATAGGTATTTTAGTAAAATATTATAGTCTCTTAGGTCTAGTATATTAAACTTAATATCTTTAGTTTAATTAGCAATTATTATAGGGAGATAATTAGTCTTATGGGTAATAGTTATTCCTGTATTTATGCTTATAATACTAGAGATAATTAATAGTGTCTTCTTAACGATGTATAGTATTTTAAGCCAGTCTACCAAGCTGTCAGCAATTAAATTACAATCTAAACCACTATCTACATAAATCTTAATTAATTACTAGTTTAAATATCCATTAATTATTAGCTTCTTTTTTAATGTTTTAATTAAGTTAATAGTAATTATATCCAGAGGGCTTTCTTGCTATATCTTAAATTAATATTTCTTATACTATTAGTATTTAATTTAATTATTTTATTCTTTAATTATTCAGTAATATTTTTTAATTAAGGTTTTATTTCTTTATCTTTTATTTAAGTAATTATTAAAGTTATAGTTTTTTTATAAAAGTTTCCGAGTTATTTAGTAAAACTAGTATTTCTCCTTGCAGTATTTTCTGCAGTATTATATATTACAGTCTAAAAAGTAATCTATTAAATAATTTTATACTTTAACTCTCTTTAATTATTTACTCTACTAATCTATTAATTTATTAAGTACATGCATTTAGCAGTATATATTATTACATTCCTTTCAGTAATATTTTCTGCAATCTTCATTAAAAGCATTAAGGATGTCGTAAATTAAAACACAGGTATAGGCATTCTTAAGGTCTAGTTTAATAGCCTTTATTTGCTTTTATACTTGTTCTACACTTATCTTTTATAGTAGGTATTCCTTAAGATATTATTATCTTTCTTTTTATTTTTCTTCTTCTTCTGCCTGTACTTCTAAAATATATATACAGTTATATTCCTCATCTAATAATTCACAGATATTATATCCTTTACAGTTATAATCAAGGTCCTAAAAGTAATAGAGGTTATATTAATATATATAAAATAAAACTAATTTATTTAACCTTTATAGTTTTTTACAGTAGTAGTTTATATTCTATAAATAGTATTATAGGCATTTATATATTTTTCTATTAAACTTTAGGCAAGTTTCATTATATTATAGTTCCTAAGAGCTGTATTAATAACATTTATTATTATTAATATTATTGCTGTTATATATATTTTTAAAGGTAACTTTATGTTTTACAAAAGGGTGTATATCTAGAAGGGTATTAATCCACTATTAGTGTTTTTTATTAATTTTACAGAAGCTATACTTATAAATTCTTCTAGTTTTATTGTAGATAATTTTATCTTTGCTAGTTTCTTCATCCAGGAGTTCCTATTCCTGTTCTTTAAAGTACTCCTTGGCTAATCTATCTTCTTCTTTAAAGAGTTTGCACATGGCTTCTATATTTTATTACCATTTGCCTTTATAACTATATTAATATCCTTCTATAGATCTGCAGTCAGGGCATCTTTAGCATTTATAATCAGGGTTTTATAAGTAGCAATTATTATAGTTATAGTTTTCCTTCTACATTACTGCTTATTTTCTATTATACTTATAAGTAGTATTAGTAAATCTACAGTATCTGCAGATTAATTCTATATTAAAATCTAAGTTTTTATTACTAAGTGGCTTATAGAAGGTTAAAGTATTAATTTTAACTTCCTTTTAAGATTTTATTTTTCCTGGCTTCTTTAAGTAATGTCTTAATCTATCCTTATTACTTCTATATATAAAGCATATGTTATTATAACAGGCAGTCTAACTAAAGCTGTTATAAGGTAGTTCTATAATAATATCTATTTAAACTTTATCAGCTTTATTATTTCATTCAGGGCTTTTCCCATTTCCTTCCTGCTTCTTCTTAAAATAGCAGTATGCCTCCTTATAGCCTAGTTTACTATAAAAATAGCATTTTCCTTTAAACTTAATTGCTTTAATAGTGTTAAAGTCCATTTATTCTGGTCGGGTTTTATTATCTTTTATAATATATTCTTCTTATTTCTTGCCTTAGTTTATATAATATTAAGATTTCTATTAAGAAGTTAATTAATAGCTATATTTTTCTAGTTTATGTTTTTAGCTTCTCTTAAAGTTGCAGTTATTAATATTAATAGCCTTTTAAGTATATTTAATAAATCTAATTTTGCTTTAATTTTCCTTAAATAACTTATCTTTAACTTTAGACTTAATGCTATTATAATAGACTTTTTTCTTTATTTCCTCAGTCCAGTTTACTTTAGTAAGCAGGCATAAGAAGGTAGTAGTATACTTAAATAAGGCTCCTTTTTATTATAGAAACCTAAGTTCTCTTTCTACTTCCCGTTCTTCATTTATAGTTCTAAAGGATTTTTCTAATTAATCTTTAAAGGTTTTATAATTACTAAAAATCTTACTTATTTAAATCTTCATTTTAGTGGGTTCTTCTTTTATAGCATTATAGTCTATTAAAATAGGCTTAAATTATTTAGCAGCAGTTTCCGTAAGGCAGTTAGCTGCAAAAAGGACTTGGTCCTCATTGTCTCCTAAATTAGTTAAGAAATAGCCAAAATAAATATTTAATTTAGTAAAGAATTTATTTATTTTTAAGGTATCTCTATTAAAGTCATTAGGTTGCTTAAGCCTAAAGATTTCTTCTTTTTCCTTTTTCTTATTTTTTAGTTAATCCTCCAGCTTCTTAATTTATGCAAGAAGTAAATTAATTACAGCTTGTTCTATAGTAAAAGATAGATATTATTTATAAGTTTCCTTATCTATGTAAGTAGTTCCTTACTAACCATTGCCTGCTATATTTTTATTATTGCCTATAGGTCTAGTAACTGTCTAAACAAGAGTTATTAACGTATAATAAACCATACACTAGATAGTTAATATAGGGTAAATTCCTAAGGGATAAACCTAGAATAAGCTCTTTAGGTTTATATTGGCGGATAGGTTAGAAAACCTATAAGCAATGATATTACAATAATAGTTACTAGTAAAGATTAAAAATGCTTTTTAATCTATAGGTATAAAACTATATTAATAACTGGCTATTTAAGTTATTTAAATAAGCATAAGAAGTAAACTTATATATTTAGTTAATATCTCTAGATTATAATAGATCGATGTTAATTTTCATTAATCTTAAGTATGCGTTAAGATAGATCGAACATGATTTATGTCGACCTATCGCTGATTAATGCGCCGGGCCTAAGTTAATCCAACGATGCCTACCCGGTAGGCCCATAGTTGCGACTATAAGAGTTGGGTCGTAACAATTAATATAACTTTAAAAAGTTATAGAAGTATTTATAAGTCTAAAAGAAAAAACTTAGTATTTATAATAGCTATATTTATAGTAAAAATACTATCTTATATTTATCTCCCTTGTAGATATATATTTAATAGTATATATCTTTTAAATTTAACTTTATATATATAAATACTTTTTTAAGTTAATTTAGAATTTTATAAATTAAAGAAAAAGGTATTTAGTTTTTATAAGTTATTTTATTTAAAGTATAATAATTAATATAAAGTTATAGCTTATTACCTTTCTTAAGTATAAATAATACTAAAGCATTAAAAGAATTAATAGACTTTTTTATTTATTCTTTAAATAAAGCTATTTATATATACTTATAGAGTTTTTATAGCTTAGGTTTTGCTAAAGTATAAATAAGTCCTTAAGGAAGTAGTTTTTTTAATTTTAAGTTAATTAAGTATATTAGTCTATAAATAAAAGCTAATTTTACTGCCTTTTTTAATAAAAATATATTTTTAAATTACTTATATTTAAGTAATAATATAATAGCTTTATTTTTATTATTAACCTTTTATAAAATATTTTATTATAATTTATAATTTATTTTATTACTATTAAGTATTATTAATTTTAATAAATTTATAATTATATATATTTAAGCAGTTTAGTCCTATCTTTTAGCTTGCTTCTTTAATATTATTAATTTAAAGCTATCTTTAGTAAAAAAATAATACTAATAGTCTATAGCCTATAAAATAATAAAATTTATTTCTTTAAATTATAGCCTTTTTAATAATATATTATCTATTATATTAGCAATATAAAAGCTAATTAATTACTTTTTTATAATTTCTTAATTATTAATAAGCTTTATTATTTTTATTATTCTTTTATATATTTTACTAATATTATTAAAGAAAATACCTTTTATTTACTATATTGCAGATAGTAAAAAAAGTAAGTTTTTAATAAATTTTATATTTAATAAATAAATATTACTTCTAGAGTTAAATATAATATTTATATTTCTTTACCTATTACTTAACTATAGCCTTATTAATCTTTATATAAAAGGGTTTTATAATAGATTTAAATAGCCTTTTTTTTCTTAGGCTTAATAGGTATACTAAACTAGCTTTACATTAGGTCTAGTAGCAGGAGTATTTACTAAGTTTTTATGCTTTTTAGTAGTATACTTGCTGCTTTAATATAGTATATAATTTAATGCTTTATAGTTATTATAATAATAGGCTCCCCTATATTTCTAGTATATAGATATTTTCTTAAGGTATCTGCTGTTCTATAGTAAAGTAGTTATTAATTTTTTTTTTTATTCTAGCTCTTCTGCTTTAATAAATGCTTATAGTATATTATAGTATATAGGGTCTTAATTAAGTTTAGTATTTTTAACCTTATCCTGGCTTTAGGCCTTTGCTTTTATACCTTTATTATGCAATTTTATTTAGGTATCTGCTTCTCCTTAAGTAATTAAATTCTTTTTTATTTTTAGTAAGCATTTAATAAGAAATTATTTAATTTTTATAGGTTTTAAAATAATAAAAGAAGCTTCTATTAAAATTATATTAAATTAATCTATAAATATAAGAAACTTTTTCTTTAGTGCCTGCCTAAGGTATTTTAGCTTTAAGAATGCTGCTGCTATTTAAATCCTTCTATCCTTAATATAAGAAGTATACTACTCTATATATTTAAAAAAAAATAATTCTAGGTCTTTAATATTTATTTATTCTATATTTTAATATTACTGTATATTATCTATAAGTCTACAGCTAATAAACTAAACCTTTTTTATATTATTTAAATATTTTTATAAATATAAATAAAATATAGATTTTAATTAAATTTAATAACTTATAAGTTCCTGCTATAAAGCCCTATTAAATTTTAGCATAAAGATATTATAAAAGCTTTTTAATAAAAAGCTTTTTATTAACTTACTAATAGCTTGCTTCTTTAGTATAAAGGCTTTAATGTCTCTTTAAGTATAAAAAGATAAATCTTTTCTTTATTTTATAAGGTTTTTTATAGCTTATAACTTGCGTTTTTATAGCTAATTAGCTTTTATATTAAACTGCCTTTATAGGTTTTTTTTTTTTTTATTAGCTTTTAAAGTAAAAAGAAACTTCTATATACTAGTATTTACTTATATATTAAGGATAATAGGTTTTAAGCTAGTAGATTGTAATATATATAAAGCACTCTTGCTTTAAGCCTCTATCTTAATCTCTATTAGTCTTCTCCTTTTTTTTATTAAAAAAAATAAAACTATTATAATTTAAGTCTTGCAAGAAGAGTAATAGAGGATTAAATAAGGCTAGGTATATCTTTATTGCTGAATAGCTGCTAGGTATTATTAAAAAACTATATTTATTTCTGCCTTTTTTTTATTTTTATAAAAAAAAGTCCTTTCTTTTTATATTTTTTTTCTTTATAGCAATTAGCTTTTAGCTAGTTGCATTAGGCTTTTTATTTTATATCCTTGGCTAAAGACTTAAAGTTTATTAATATAGTATAGAATATTTATTTAAGCTTGGAGGACGATAGCTAGTTTCTAGCTAGTTATATCCCAGCTTCTTTGTTGCCTGACACTAACCCTTTTAAATATCTAGTTTAACTAACCCGCTGCAGCTATAAATTAGCTTTATTCTTTAAGTTTAATTTCTTAATGCACTACATTAACTAACTATCTATATATTACTGCTCTTATATATTATTCTATTTATCTAGTTTATTTAATATAGCAGCTTAATTAATTTCTTAATTATTATTTTCTTTATTTACTATTAATATACTTTTAATAATATTAAATTTAATATTAGCTGCCTTTTTTACTTTAAATTAACTGCTAGCTATATAGCTAGAAAATAATCTTTAGCACTAAACCCCCTTAATCTATAGTAACTAATATAGCTTCTGCTTCTTAGCCTTAATATTACTACCTTTTTTTTAATTATTAACCTAATTATAATACTTTTTATAATATTTTTATATAACCTTAACTATATATACAATATATTAGCATATACAGCACTATAATCTATTACTTTTTAATTCCTATAAATATAAAATAAGCAGCACTTAATTTAATAACTAATACTTTACTAACTATATTTAATTTTTAATTAAACTAGAAATTCCCTTTATTTTTTAAATAATTATATTTTATATTACTAACTAAATTATAGTATAATTATTTACTAAATATATCCTGGCTTTATTTATAATATATACCTACTAATATTTTTAATAAAATATAAATAAATATTAACTATTATATATAAATAGCTTTATAATTTATTTTTATTATATATTAACACTAGGAATATTATATTAATTATATTAATATAGTCTTTCCTATAATATACTCTAGCCCTTTAGTTAAATTTAACTATAATATACTGCTTATTATTAATTTTCTATATTTAGCCTTTTAAAATACTGCTTATTTCTTAATCCCTGCTTTAGTTCTTACTCTAGCCTTTATTTTTATATAGCTAAGTGGCTTTACTTACAACAACATTATAAAAAATCTTAAAATTCTATTAATAATTATTATATTTAAAAATTTTTTTAAAAATTCTATTATCTTAAAATTATACTCTATAGCCCTTTATTACTTATATTAACTATTTTACTATTTTATATAACTAAATATTCTTTAATAAACTTTACTCTTTTTTTTTTAATAAACTCTACCCTATATTATTTTATAGGGCTATATAAATCTTTAATAAACTCTAGTATAGTTTGTTACTGCATTAGTAACAGCTGTTTTTTATATTTTACTGCTAGAAAAAGCATTAGTAAATAAAAAAATAAATAAATTAATTATAAATAAAATTATTATTTAAAATAAAGAAAAAAAATATAAAATTAAAAAATTAATTTATATATAAATAAATAAAGAAATAGGTAAATAAAAGTATTTTATAAAATAAAAAAAATATAACTTATTTAAAGACTTTTAAATTTTAAAAAAAAAACTTAAGAAAAATACTTAAATAATTCTGCAGGAATTTTATTAATTATTAAAAGTAAAAATAATAATAAGTCTAGATTAAAGGTAAATTAATTAATATTATTAATAAATTAAAATAGGTTAATAAAAGAATTAAATATTAAAGCAGCCTAGCAAACAGCCTTTACTTTATATTCTTTATATTTAATTTACTTTAACTTTTTAAATTATTAATCCCCTGCTTAATAGCTTTTTTTATTTTTTTAAACTATTTCTTTTTTTAAATATAAAAATACTTTATATATACACTAGCCTTTAACTAAGCCTCCTTTACTTTCTTTAATTTAAAGTTAAAATTAATACCTTTAATTATTATTTTTTAAAGCTAAAATATAAAAAAACTAAAAGCTTTATAATTTAATTATTAATAATAAATATATTATAAGTAATATAAAGAATTTTCTTTAAAAGTAAAATATTTATAATTATATTTTTTATAATAAAAATAAAGCTTTATAATTAATAATATAAATAAAATAAAATATTTAAGTATATTATATTATAGAACTTAAGAAAACTTAAAATGCTTATATTTACTGCTAGCTATTTTATTAATTAAAATTAAAAAAATAAAAAAAGTAAAAATTAATATTTATAAGTAATAAAAAAAGTATAGGTTTAAAAATAAAGTCTTAAAGATAAAACTAATAGAAGGGGAGTATTATATTATAATCTAATACTTAAGGTTATAACAATAAGCCTATTAAATAAGCATAAATAAATTAACTATTAATTTATTATTTAATTATAAATTATTTAATAAAATCTATTATTAAGTATATTAAGTATAACTTAATAAACTTAATTATTAAGTATATTAAAGACATCTAGCTAATTAAATATATAAGTTTATTTTTTATATTTTCTTTAAATAACTTAAATAGCTAGTTATTAATATAGTTTTATACCTATAGATTAAAAAAGCACTTTTAATCTTTACTAGTAACTATTATTATAATATCATTGCCTATAGGTTTCTTAACCTATTCTTTAATATAAACCTAAAGAACTTATTCTAGGTTTATCCCTTGGGAATCTACCCTATACTAACTATCTAGTGTACAGTTTGTTATATCTAGCTATACTATTATTATTTTTAATAATTGGTTTTTATTGTTTTTTACCTTAATTTAATTATTCCTTACTAAAGCCTTAGTTTCTTATATTAAATTTATAAAGCAGATTATTAGCTTTAATATATTCTTTTATAAAAAAAATAAAATTATATTTAATTTAATTTTTATTATAAACCTTTTTTTTAATGCTTTTCTTAAGTCTATTATAGAATTGCTTAATAAAAGCAGGCTATTTTTATTTAACTTTAGAAGCTAAGTCTTTAAACTTAATAGTATAATTAAAATATTTTCCTTTTTAATAAATATTTATAAATTTATTTTTAGCTATACAAATTTCTTTAATATCTTTAAATATCTTAATAAGTTCTTTTTTAAATTATTTAAAACTATTAAAAACTTCTTAAACTTAAGTTAATAAAAGTCTATTTGGGTTATTAAAGTAAGTATTCTATATTAAGTAAAATTATTTAAAAGCAGTTTTTTTAAAGCAAGAGGCTATAAAGGAAGTTTTTTTATATTTTATATTAAAAGTAATTTTAAAATTTTTAAAGTAAGCCTTAAGTTAAATTTAAAAAAAGTAAAGTTTATTAATTTTATTATTAAATATAAGTAAAGGTTATTATTTAATAAATACCTTTATATCTTTTTTAATAAATTTTTTATTATTAAATTTATTTATAAGAATTTTATTTAACTTATATATATTTTTTATTAATTTAATAGCTTTATTATTATTTATATTTTTTTAATTAAGGGTCTTTTTTATAATAATATTTTTATTATTATTTTAAATAAAAAAGAAAGTCTTCTCTAAAGTAAATTAACTTTTAATATTATTTTAAAATATAGTAATTTAATTACTTAAAAAATCTAAAGTATTTTTTTAAATAAAAGTTATTAATATATAATATTTTAATCCTATACCTAGTATAAAGTAATTAGTTTTTAAAGAATAAACCTTTAATATTAAATTTATATTAGTAAAAAAATATAAAGGATTTTATAAGCAGTTTTAATTATATAGCTAATAACTTTAAATAAAAGTTTAATTTAGTTATTATATAAATACTATATTAATAATTAATTATTTAAGCTATATTTAATAAGTATAATAAATAGTTTTATATAGTAAGTTATTTTATTTAAATTACAGTTAGATTATAATTTATAGGCTTATAATAGCTTATAGAAGTAATTTAATAAGGGTGCCTATAAACTATAATCTTCCTTTAATTAATCTATTAAACCTTAGTTAATCCAGAAGTACATACCTCTAGGCTACTAATATATAAACATAGGGTTCAGGTTATAACAATAATTAATCCAGAGGATCCTACCCTATAGGCCCATTATTGCAACTATAAGGGTTAGGTTATAATATTATACTTTTTTAAATAACTTAAATAGCTAGTTATTAATATAGTTTTATATTTATAAATTAAAAAGCATTTTTAATCTCTACTAGTAACTATTATTATAATATTATTGCCTATAGGTTTCTTAACCTATCTGCTAATATAAACCCAAAGAACTTATTCTAGGTTTATCCCTTGGGAATCTACCCTATACTAACTATCTAGTAAATAGTTTATTATAATTTATTTATTAATCTAGCTTAAGATTAATAAATATTATATTAATCCCCAGAAGAATTAATAGTTATTTTTTTAATTTTATTTAAATTAACTAAATATATAAGTTTACTTTTTATATTTATTTAAATAACTTAAATAGCCAGTTATTAATATAGTTTTATATCTATAGATTAAAAAGTATTTTTAATCTTTATATAATAAACCATACACTAGATAGTTAGTATAGGGTAAATTCCTAAGGGATAAACCTAGAATAAGTTCTTTAGGTTTATATTAAAGGATAGGTTAAGAAACCTATAGGCAATAGTATTATAATAATAGTTATTAATAGAAATTAAAAATGCTTTTTAATCTATAGATATAAAACTATATTAATAACTAGCTATTTAAGTTATTTAAAAGAAGTATAAAAAGTAAACTTATATATTTAATTAATTAAATATCTTTAATATATTTAATAATTAAGTTTATTAAGTTATATTTAATATATTTAATAATAGATTTTATTAAATAATCTATAATTAGTTAATAAATTATAATTAATTTATTTATACTTACCCAGTAGGCCTATTATTATAACCTTAAGTATTAAATTATAATATAATACTTCTTTTCTATTAGTTTTATCTCTAAGACCTTATTCTTAAACCTATATTTTCTTTATTATTTATAAATATTAATTTTTGCTTTTTTTATTCTTTTAATTTTTTAGTTAATAAAATAGCTAGCAGTAAATATAAGTATTTTAAGTTTTCTTAAGTTTTATAATATAATATATTTAAATATTTTATTTTATTTATGCTATTAATTATAAAGCTTTATTTTTATTATAAGAAGTATAGTTATAAGTATTTTACTTTTAAAGAGGATTCTTTATATTACTTATAGTATATTTATTATTAATAATTAAATTATAAAGCTTTTAGTTTTTTTATATTTTAACTTTAGAAAATAATAACTAAAGGTATTAATTTTAACTTTAAGTTAAAAAAAGCAGAGGAGGCTTAATTAAAGGCTAGTGTATATATAAAGTATTTTTATATTTAAAAAAAGAAATAGTTTAAAAAAATAAAAAAAGCTATTAAGCAGGGGATTAATAATTTAAAAGAGTTAAAGTAAATTAAGCATAAAGAATATAAAGCAAAGGCTGCTTGCTAGGCTGCCTTAGCATCTAGTTCTTTTATTAGCCTGTTTTAGTTTATTAGCAATATTAATTAATCTGCCTTTAATTTAAATCTATTATTATTTTTATTTTTAATAATTAATAAAATTCCTATAGAATTATTTAAGTATTTTTTTTAAGTTTTTTTTTTAAAATTTAAAAGTCTTTAAATAAATTATATTCTTTCTATCTTATAAAATATTTTTATTTACCTGTTTTTTTATTTATTTATATATAAATTAATTTTTTAATTTTATATTTTTCTTTTTTATCCTAGATAATAATTTTATCTATAATTAATTTATTTATTTCTTTATCTACTAGTGCCTTTTTTAATAGTAAAATATAAAAGACAGCTGTTTTTAATTTTATATTATTAAGTAAATTTAACTTATAGTTAACTTCTTTAATTTTCTTTAAGATTTTAAATAATTTAAGTTTTCTAAAATCTAGTTTATTATTTAATTAATTTATTTTAATATTTAATAGCTTTTTATTATATAAATACTATAGTAAATAAGCTATATCCCCTTTCTAAAGGGTTAGTCCTTTAATCTTTATATAGTTAGTTTATTATTTTATATAATTTTAAATAAACTTAAGTTATTTTTTAAATTCTTTCTATAATTAAATTATATCTTTAGCTAAAATTTAAGCATTTTTTATATTTAAACTATTATAAAGTAGTCTATAGGCTTCTGGTGTAAATCTATAATTAATGTAAAATAGTATAACTTCTATAGACTTTAAAATAAAGCTATTATATTAATTTTATACTATAAGAAGCTTTTTTACCCAGTTATCTTATATAAAGTTAATATAGCATTATAAATATACTTTAATAACTTAATTTATTTTTTTTATTTAATTATTTATTTATAAATAATATATAATACTTAGCTTATAATAAGTATTAAGTTTAGCTATTAATTTTTACTAAAACTTAAAAGTAAAGGTATTTTTTTTATTTAATATAATTTCTGCTAATAATTTATATTTTATAAATATATACTTTATATAGAGATATATTAAATCTTTTATAATATAGGATTTTTTATATAATAAAAAGTAAGCTTACTTAAAGAGCTTATTTATTATTATAAAGATACTATTATAGACTATATTAATTAATAATTCCTTTAACTTTAGTAAATTAATAATATAGTTAAATATAATAGTATATTAATTCTATTTAAGAATTAAAATAAGTTATAATTTCCTATATAGCTAATGTTATTTATTTTTTATTTTCTTATATATATTGTATTTTTTAATAACTTCTTTAATTTTTTATTTAAGTTTTTTAAAGCAGTAATAATATAATATATAGTTATAGGTAGTTTATATACTTTAATATATTGCTGTAATTATACTATAATAAATATTTTAAATTACTTTTAATTATAGTTCCTTTAATACTTAGATTTATTTACTTTATTTTAGGAGTTTATTAATTATAATTACTTTCTTAAGGAGCTGTTTTAGTTATTAATCCTTAATTTAATCTTTAATTTTATTAAAGATAAAATTATATTTTTTTATAATAAATAAAGTATTAATTTTAATTTATTTATAATTCCTTTAATTATTTTTATATAGGATTTATACTTTAAATTTAGGAATTTTTTTAAAATGTTTTTTTTTTAATTTAAAGCATTAGCTCTTTTATTTTCTATTCCTTTATAATAAATAATTTTATAGTTAAAGTCTATTAAAAATTTAAAATAATAAATTTATTATATAAAGAGTTATTATATAATTATAAAGTAAAATATATTTTAATAATTAATATAAACTTTAATCCTATATTTATTTTTTAAATAATAATATTATTATTTTTTAAATGCTTTAATAATTATTAAAAATTCTTTATTATAAATAAAATATTTTAGTTTTAGACTATATAGTTTTTTAAAAAAGAAGGCTACTGGCTTAAGTTTTTTATTTTTATTTTATTACCTTAAGGTTCTTCTTAAGATAAAGTTAAAAGCATTTATTTTAATTTTAATAAACTTATTTAAGTTATATATAATAAATATTAGTTTGCTAATAATAATATCTTTAAGTTTTTAAAATGCTAACTTTATTTTATTAATCTAAAATAGTTTTTTATTTTTTTATTTTTTCTTGCTTTTTTTATTTTTTTTAAGTTAAGTAGTATTAGTTAATAGTTTTATAATTTTACTATATTTTTAAATAAATCTTTAATAATAATTAATAAGTTTTAAAAAGCTTTATAATTCTTTATAGGTTTTTAAAAGTTTTTAATTTTAAATAGCAGTAACTTTATTTAAATTTATTTAAATTTATTTTAGTATAATAATATATTTAAGAAATTTAACTTATTATATATAAAATTAGCATTTATTTAAGTTAATAAAAAGCTTAGCATTTTATAGTTTTTATAATACCTTATAGATATATTCTTTATATTCTTTTAATGTCCTTAAGAAGATTAAAATATTATTAATATAAGCTATTATAAAGTTATTTAAGTATTCTTTAAAAATAAAGTTAATTTTCTTTTAAAATAATGCTGGTGTATTTATAAGTTTTTATAGTATAATTAAATATTTAAATAATTTATATTTTATTTTAAAAGCAGTTATTTATTTATATCCTTCCTTTATTTTTATAAATTTATAGGCTTTTATAAAATCTAGGGCTATAAATTAATTTATGCTTTATAATCTTTCTTTAATTTTAATAATTAATAATAAAGGTATTTTATCTTTAATAGTTATTTTATTAAGCTATCTATAGTTAATAATTAAATAAAGCTTTTTATTTTTCTTTAGTATAAAAATAATAAAATACCCTACTAAAGAGTTTAATACCTTAATATATTTTTTATTTAATTATATTTATAACTATTCTTTAAGTATTTTAAGCTTAATTTTATTAAAATTATAGATTTTATAAAGTTTTAGTAAAGTTCTATCTTTAAGAATAATCTTATAATTTTATTTTAAATAAAGTAGTAGTCCTTCTTTAAGTACTTGCTAGTATAATTTCTTATACTTTTAATATTACTATAATATTTTAGCTAAAGGCTTATCTTTATTAACTTTAGTTTATTTTTTTATTTTTATTAATACTATATTAAGTTTAGCTAGTTTTATATAATATCTAGTAATAATTTTATTAATTTATATAATTTTTGCTTTTTATTATTAATTATTATATTATAATAATACTAATAATTTTTTAAAGTTAAATTTAACTTTTTTATATATTTTTATTTTCTTAGCTTTATTTTTTTTATTTTATTTCTTTTTTTTTAATTATACAGAAGGTTTTAATTATAGGTCTATAAGTATATCTTTACTTTTCTTACCCCCTTCCTAGCCTAGTTATAACTTTAAGGAGATGTCTTCTTCTTAAGTTATTTCTTTTATTTTTTAGTTAATTATAGGGTTATATTTTTCTAACTATAGGTATTTTAATAAAATATTGCAATTTTATAGGTCTAGTATATTAAACTTAATATTTTTAGTTTAATTAATAATTATTATAGGGAGATAATTAATTTTATAGATAATAGTTATTTTTATATTTATATTTATAATACTAAAAATAATTAATAATATTTTTTTAATAATATATAGTATTTTAAGCCAGTCTACTAGACTGTCAGTAATTAAGTTATAATCTAAACTACTGTCTATATAGATCTTAACTAGTTACTGGTTTAAATATCTATCAATTACTAGCTTTTTTTAAAATATTTTAATTAAATTAATAGTAATTATATTTAAAGGGCTTTCTTACTATATTTTAAATTAATATTTCTTATATTATTAATATTTAATTTAATTATTTTATTCTTTAATTATTTAGTAATATTTTTTAATTAAGGTTTTATTTTTTTATCTTTTATTTAAGTAGTTATTAAAGTTATAGTTTTTTTATAAAAGTTTTTAAGTTATTTAGTAAAATTAATATTTCTTTTTATAGTGCTTTCTATAGTATTATATATTATAGTTTAAAAAGTAGTTTATTAAGTAATTTTATACTTTAACTCTCTTTAGTTACTTACTTTATTAATTTATTAATTTATTAAATATATATATTTAATAATATATATTATTATATTCTTTTTAATAATATTTTTTATAATTTTTATTAAAAGCATTAAAAATATTATAAATTAAGGCATAGGTATAGGCATTTTTAAGGTTTAGTTTAATAGCCTTTATTTATTTTTATACTTATTTTAAACTTATCTTTTATAGTAGATATTCTTTAAAATATTATTATTTTTTTTTTTATTTTTCCTCTTCTTTTGCTTATGCTTTTAAAATATATATATAGTTATATTTTTTATTTATTAATTTATAAATATTATATTCTTTATAGTTATAATTAAAGTCTTAAAAGTAATAAAGGTTATATTAATATATATAAAATAAAACTAATTTATTTAACCTTTATAGTTTTTTATAATAATAGTTTATATTCTATAAATAGTATTATAGGCATTTATACTTTTTTTTATTAAACTTTAAGCAAGTTTTATTATATTATAGTTCTTAAGAACTACATTAATAATATTTATTATTATTAATATTATTGCTATTATATATATTTTTAAAGATAACTTTATATTTTATAAAGAGGTATATATTTAAAAGGGTATTAATTTATTACTAATGCTTTTTATTAATTTTATAGAAACTATATTTATAAATTCTCCTGCTTTTATTATAAATAATTTTATTTTTATTAGTTTTTTTATTTAAAAGCTTTTATTTTTTTATAAATTATGCTTTTTTTTATTCCTTAAGGTAATCTTTAGCTAATCTATCTTCTTTTTTAAAGAGTTTATATATAGCTTTTATATTTTATTATTATTTACCTTTATAACTATATTAATATTTTTTTATAAATCTATAGCTAATATATCTTTAGCATTTATAGTTAGAGTTTTATAAATAGTAATTATTATAATTATAATTTTCCTTTTAAATTATAGTTTATTTTTTATTATATTTATAAGTAGTATTAATAGATTTATAGTATTTATAGATTAATTTTATATTAAAGTTTAAATTTTTATTATTAAATAGTTTATAAGAAGTTAAGGTATTAATTTTAACTTTTTTCTAGAGTTTTGCCTTTATTAATTTCTTTAGGTAGTGTCTTAATTTATTTTTATTACTTCTATATATAAAGTATATATTATTATAACAGGCAGTTTAATTAAGGTTATTGTAAGGTAGTTTAATAATAGTATTTATTTAGGCTTTATTAGCCTTACTATTTTTCTTAAGGCTTTTTTTATTTTTTTTTTATTTCTTTTTAAAATAATAATATATTTCTTTATAGCTTAGCTTACTATAAAAATAGTATTTTCTTTTAAACTTAATTGCCTTAATAATATTAAGGTTTATTTATCTTAGTTAAGTTTTATTATCTTTTATAATATATTTTTTTTATTTTTTACTTTAATTTATATAATATTAAAATTTCTATTAAAAGGTTAATTAATAGCTATATTTTTTTAATTTATATTTTTAGCTTTTTTTAAAGTTATAATTATTAATATTAATAGCTTTTTAAATATATTTAATAAATTTAATTTTACTTTAATTTTCTTTAAATAATTTATTTTTAACTTTAGACTTAATACTATTATAATAGACTTCTATTTTTATTTCCTTAGTTTAATTAACTTTAGTAAGCAGGCATAAAAAAGTAATAGTATACTTAAATAAAGCTTCTTTTTATTATAGAAACTTAAGTTCTTTTTTTACTTTTTATTTTTTATTTATAGTTTTAAAGGATTTTTTTAATTAATCTTTAAAGGTTTTATAATTATTAAAGATTTTATTTATTTAAATCTTCATTTTAATAGGTTTTTCTTTTATAGTATTATAATCTATTAAAATAGGCTTAAATTATTTAGCAGTAGTTTTTATAAAGCAGTTAACTGTAAAAAGAATTTAGTTTTTATTATCTCTTAAATTAATTAAAAAATAGCTAAAATAAATATTTAATTTAATAAAGAATTTATTTATCTTTAAGGTATTTTTATTAAAGTTATTAAGTTATTTAAGCTTAATAATTTCTTTTTTTTTTTTTTTTTTATTTTTTAATTACTCTTTTAATTTTTTAATTTATATAAAGAGTAAATTAATTACTGCCTGCTTTATAGTAAGCAGTAGATATTATTTATAAGTTTTTTTATTTATAAAAGTAATTCCTTATTAACTATTACTTGCTATATTTTTATTATTGCCTATAGATCTAGTAATTATTTAAATAAAAGTTATTAATATATAATAAACTATATATTAAATAGTTAATATAGAGTAAATTTCTAAAGGATAAACCTAGAATAAGTTCTTTAAGTTTATATTAAAGGATAGGTTAAAAAACCTATAGATAATAGTATTATAATAATAGTTATTAATAAAGATTAAGAGTGCTTTTTAATCTATAGATATAAAACTATATTAATAACTGGCTATTTAAGTTATTTAAAAGGAGCATAAGAAGTAAACTTATATATTTAGTTAATTAAATGTCTTTAATATATTTAATAGTTAAGTTTATTAAGTTATACTTAATGTACTTAATAATAAATTCTATTAAGTGGTCTATAATTGGTTAATGGATTATAGTTAATCTATTTATACCTACCCAGTAGGCCCATTGTCGCAACCTTAAGTGTTAGGTCGTGACACTTTACTAATAACTATTATTATAATTTTATTACTTATAGGTTCTTCTAACCTATCCGCCAATATAAACCTAAAGAACTTATTCTAGGTTTATCCCTTGGGAATCTACCCTATACTAACTATCTAGTGTACGGTTTGTTACACGCTACCATTACTCTCGAGGCAGGAAAGGAAGTTCTTCGCTGTGGTGTACAAGGCGCAGTCGGCGATGCCAGCAGCCGGTGCGATGACGAGTTTCATTGCGAGGAATAGCATAGCAAGGTCAGGACCTGCTTTTTGCACTGGAAAGCCCATATCCATCCTCTTCTTAGATCTCATAGGACTTTAATATCTTTGCTAGAAAAACAATGGTTATCTCAGCCGGCAAAAGTATAAAACATTAAGCAATAGAAGCATTAATTTAAAACTTAGGAAGTATTAATAGGATTTTATAATAGATAAATCTTTTATAAGCAGCTGGTTCTATTACAGTAATTGCTATAATTGTAATTATTAGCTTAACCTTTTGCTCTGTTTGGCTTAATAGTATAACAGCTTGTTACAAAAGACTTCGACTTTGCTGTTTTAATAGGCAATCTAACGAGTCTCCTAATTTCTAGTCTATTACGCCTAAAGATAATAATCTATAGGCGCAGTCTCGCCATCAGACAATAAACAGTCCTTCCTTCAACCCAGTCATTGTCTACCGTAAATGGTATAAAGCTCTTCCAGATGTAAGGATACACGTGTAGAGAAGCACATCTATAGTAGAAGGATCGTTTCTAACTCGTTCGCCTCTGCTGAAATCCATCCTTCAAGTATTCGTCGCTGTTCTACCTCATAATTTCCTCGGATCAGTCGATCACCTTCTGCAGTTATTGGCCCTTCTGCGTAACCAACTCTGGTAAAACCGAGAGTACCAGAGTGAGCAGTCAGCTGATGCTTTGCTGGCTTGATGAGCAAGAAAAATGGTTGTCGGACTGCAATACAGGAAGAGTCGACTGGAGCGAAAATTTCCTGAGTCCAATACAAGGGCATGGCCCAGATATCCGTCCCATCTTCCGCACTGATTGGTTCTCCCGACTGCGACCTTGATATAAGGTAGCTTTCCGAGTCCCATGTTACCGTCAAGGGGAAGTGAACTCCACATTCGTACGCAGATAAGAAAGCAATGCCCGACGGCCCAACCCGAGACTGTTTGTTTTTGACCAAGCGCAAGAGACGAACTCGAAGGAGGGCCCATCCCCTTGTGACCATTCCGAATGGGTGCTGCTGTGAATAGAGGTCCACGCCAGCGTCCACGAAGCGTGCAAGCTGGCCCCGGTTATGGCGCCATGACCCATATCCAACGACTCCATGGACAGAGGCCCAAGACCACGATGGCCCGCAATAGTGCTGCGGCCGCGTCCCCGTCGGAGAGCTATGAGGGCGGGCCCAGCCCAAGCCATATATAAAATCATCTCGCCACAGACCCGCCAGATAGCCAGTGTTGGACGTACAACAATCCTCTGGAGGCGTAGAGAGACTCAAGAGCTGGCTAGCCATGCCAGCCAGCGCTGGAAGTTTATCCGTCTCCACGGTAAGCTTCCGTTGAGAGAACTGCTTTACGATCTTACGCCAGTCATTCACCTCGGGCTTTGACCGTCCCCTTCGCCCGCTGGCCGCCAAGCGGTAGTCTGTATAGTCCAGATCGCCCACTGAGCAATGGTCTTCGGACAGAAAAGACTGTGTGCACTCGAAAAAGATCTGGGAGGTCCCGAAGTGAAGCGTTCGGATCGATAGGTACCGTTCTTGCAGCGTCCAACCGCGCGTGGTGATCGGCTCGCCCTCTAGCTCCATTCCGTGCTCCGGGTAGGCTACCTGCCTAATCGGGAGAGGAAAGGCGAAGACTTCACCCGATACGCCGTCCATTTCCACCGGTAGGGGGAGGTAGGTTCGCAAACGTTCCGATAGGAAGCCTTCCGCGCTGTCCTGAGCCCGGCTGGCTGCTATCGTGAGGGTGGCATTTCCATATACTTCGATCATTCTGTCGGAGTGGGCGATCCAATCCTGGTAGTCATCCTGTACGATGCAGAGGCTATCCACCCAGATAAAGCGAATTCCAAGCTGGCGGGACACCCAGATCGCATCTTGGAATGTTTGCGGAAGGTCTTGCGTGCCCAGCCCAACTCGAAACTCCTTGATGGTGTCAGTACGGAGAGTTTTTTGTTTTGTCGACCCCCAGCAGTAGCTGAGAGCCACGTACGCGTGAGTCTCGGTGAAAGAGTCGCACAGTACGATTTCCTGGCCATCACGTCTGATCTCCAGCAGCCTCGTAGGCATTGCACTGCCCTGCGCGTGGCCATGGTTCTCGATGCAGTGACTGATCCACTGCTTGACCACTGCCAGAGTTGAGGGGTCTTTTGGCAGTGGCGAAATGGTTCGCCCCTTGACCATGGGAGCTAGAAGACTGTCTGCAGCCGTAAGAAACTGCGCAACACAGAATGGCTGGATTATCTCGGGGACCTTACCGCTGCCCACTGCAAAGCCTAGCCCGCCAATAACTTCGTACAAATTCCACTTTCTTTTTTCGTTCGAAGAATTGAGCAATAGTACCTGAATCCCATCGCGCTTAATTCTGCCGCAGAGAAAAATCCCCTCTTTCTCTCTGTCCGAAGACCAGCCCATTTCCTCGGATTTCTTGTGCCTGGCCGTCGCTACGTCCATGAAGCCTTTGATGACTCGGCATAGATCACAGTTCTCGGCAGCCGTGCTTAGCCCCACAGTAGTTGTTTGATGAGGTGTGAGGTCAGGCTTCGTATTGTCGTCCCTGTGGATGCTGTAAAAAAGAAAATTATTTGCACCTCTCGAGGGACCATATTTGAAATTCGAATGTGCCACTGCGGCAAAGTCGATAGAGCTACAAATACTGCAGAGCATTTTCTAAAGCCCAAATAGATGTATTTAATATTTCCTTGAATGGTTCTTTCCCTGATGACAAGAATAAGATCTTGGATGACTTGTCGATTTGTAGTTATCTGTTGATGACACTTGAAGAGTTAAGCCCACGTAATGTAGCGCAGCACTAGGCGCTAAGGCAGCATTCCCCAGCTATTGAAGCAGGGCTTTGCGATAGTAATAATATTTATTTGCTGCAACTAAATATACCTATAATATATATTAAAACTACACGCCTGACTTTTCCCTATTTGTTTATTCTGCTGTAAGTTATAGTATAGCTTAATAAAAAGCAAACCCCTTTTAGGGCTAGCAGGGGGTATAGCTTAATAAAAAGCACTACCCCTATATAATTTAATAAAGCTTATTAACTATTATATATAAAAAGTAAAATTAAATTTTAATATAACTAGTAACTTTAATTATTTACTTATTTATTACTATTATACTATAAGCAGAATAAAATAAAAATTACTGCATGAATGCAAAGTCTGCTTAAGTTAGTACATTGTAGCAGAGTTTATTTAGTTTTGTCTGATTGGACCAGATGGCACGGACGGCAGAGGAGCCAGACTAGTGCAGTAGCGACTGATGTGGATCTGGTCCAGCTTGCAACTTGAATGTCTTAGTTTCTACTAGAGGGCGGGGAAGGGAATCAGGTTTGGGCTCCATACCTTAAACGTCTCTCAGCTAATATAGCTTGTAATAAACCGCATGCAAGGATGGGTCGTGACAGAGCATTTGGCCTTTTTTTGTAACATTATTTAACTATCTCGCGAGCGATTCGACAATGTTGAAAGGGCTTTCTTACTCTTTACTAGACTATTCTGCAGGGTTTTGAAGCATCCAAACCATCTCCTTAACATTTCAAAGGTGAAGAGTCGTTCCTACCTCAATCTGATCTCTATACTGTCTATACGTCTCTTTCCACTATGTCACGCACCTCATTCAACGACATTCCGCTTCCCATAGCCCGCATCATTTGTGAGAACCTTGCGACGTCTCATAGGCCAAGCCTATACGCATTTGCACTAGTTAACAAGTCGTGCTACAATGCTGCATTGGCGCTGCTCTTCTGCCGCATTGTTCTACGGGTGACCGAGGGAAGTCGCCCGGAGAGGTCTGTTCAACAGCTTCGCCAGGTTCTTGAGCGAACAAATGGTTTTCGGTTCGTCCGTCATGTCGTTTTGGGCGGATTTGGCCGCTGGGAGGAAGAACACGACCAGCTAGTGGAGAATGATATGCAGAGTGATGCTTGCAGATACCCATTTGGGAATACGGCAAATGAAGATGAGGAGAATGTAGAGCTAATCAACATTGCAAGAGTTGAGGCTCAATGGCAAAGCAGCTGGTATGTAGATAATAACGTGTGGGATCTGCTCGCAGACTTTATCCCTGATTTACCTGGCCTCTCGGATGTGATTTTCGACTGTTCAACTCAATATCTGCCCCGTCTACTCCGTGTTTTACACCAACACCATCCTCAGTGCAGACTACATCTGGGCTCCTTCGATATATACCGTCCCGACGGGAGCTTAACGCCCGCTGAGCAAGTCGAACTCATCACATCACCACTCTTGCACACAATCTATCTTCGAGATCGTTCACAGGAGGGTTATGGGCCGGATGGCGCTCCAACATACGGCGCGGACGCCGTGCGACGTATTATTGCCGGGCTGGCGCCGAATTTGAAGAAAGTAGCTGTACTAAATACACATGCGGGCTGGTCACCAGCACTCGCGGAGGCTCTGCACAAGAGCGACCGGCATGGCTGGGTTTCGCACTCCCAGATAACGAGACAACCAAGCGAACCAAGGGCTCACTAGATTACCTGCAACTCGTCAGCTTTGAGCCTCTCAACGATATTCGTGAGTGGATGTCGTGTATCGACGATTCTACATTGCGCGTGTTAAAACTTGAGCGACTCGTTAGCGAAAATGCCCTTAAATATCTTGCCACAGAATGTCGCTTTCCCAAGTTGGAAACCTTGGTCCTGAACATGGTGACCACTAACGTATCGTCTCCTCTGCCTAGAAGCCTATGGAGTGCTACGGGCAACTTCCTTCTCACTTTACCTCCTTTACTTGCATTAGGTCTTCCAGGAACAACGAACAGTACGCTTTTACGGCCAGTTTTTGAGCACCATGGCGCATCGCTGCGGACGCTGTGGCTTTCTGGTGAGACGGCTTCGCCCAAACTCATCAAGCACCTAGTTCAAAGTTGTCCCTCTATTTGCAAGCTGGGACTTCAAATACAGCGGTCCAAGGGCGATGCCACAGAGGTTACTACATATGCTACGCTCGGATCGCTACCAAAGCTGCAGGATTTGTCCCTACCCTGGACTGCTCTGATACTCGCGTCTTGGCTGAGCAAGAAGGTGATGACGATCCCGATGCTAAGTTAGAATCGCCCAACGACCCATCATTTGACGAGTTTGACCAGCAGATGCTGTTGGTACAGCTTGACTATTCCCGCTATCCGCGTAGGGGCCACGTACGTGACGCATTTATTAACTGTGCTGTCGATGGAGACCTCGCACATTCCATCTTCACTGCTGTTTCGTTAGGAAAAGACAAGGGTGCAAGTTCTCTGCTGCTAAGCAGACTGAAGATTAGCGTTACGGGAGGATGCAATTTGGAACGAACCGAAGTGATTACATCCTGTCTATTGTGGTCAACGAGCTATCACGTTCATGGATCGTTGAACGCAACCCCAGAGAAGTTAGAGATGGAGCACGGGAGTTAACAGTCTATGAGTGCACGAGCAAAACTCAGCAGCAACACCCATTGCGAAGTGACGACCTTGATCCAGAGGTATATAAAATTTTTCAAAGGATTTGGTTGACGAATGGTAGGGATGGTGAAAGCTGGCGAAAACAGTGGCATAGTTTACCCCTTTTGAGTGATATATCCTTGGGAGCGGGCCGCGTAGAAAATAGTTATTGTTAGTTTGATATTATTTTTAAAAACTGTTATTGGTGATTAGTTAGACTAAACCTCGGCCGTATATGTAGATATAGATACTTTCTGTAACGCCTTTATAAGTGGCTATCCAAGTGATAATTAAGCAATTAATATTTTGAACTTATTATAACGATGCCTAACAAGTGCTCACTGGGATTGCTAGGCGCATTTTGGTAAGAAAGAAATATATCTCAAGGAGTCTACACTCTTGGAAATCTCGCAATTATAAGGTTAATAAAAATCCTTTGTTTTGCCTATTATATATATTCTGCGTGCGCATGGGAATAGAATAAGAGTAGATGGAAAACTACTATATGATCCAATTTACAAGAGGATAAAAATAAAGGTAAACACAATAAAAAAAACTACCTTAAATATAAACTTAATTTTTAAAAACAATATTCTAGAACTTATATAAATAAATTATAAAACTATATATATATTAATATTAGCTTTAACTTTTATAATAAAACTATTTTTTATAAAAATCTGCTATATTAAAGTTTCTAACTAGAAAGTATAAAATATAAAAACCATAGGAGGGTAGCAAAGTTATAGTAACCTATACTATCTAAAAAACTAAATTACAAAAAAAAAAAAATTTTTTTTTTCTTATAAACATAAACTTTAAAGCAGTGCCTAGTATTTATAGACCTAGACATGCTGTAAACTAACCTAGTAACAAGTTCAGGCTCCTTTTTAATACTTTCTCTTGGGAACCTATGCAATTATTTATAATATATCTGCTGGCAAGATATAAAAGGGCTTTTGCTAATAACTTCTAGTCTTGTATGCACCTCTAAAATACAAGAAAAACAAGCATGTGATTTTACTAGAATAATAGAAACCGTTTGACCCCACTTTTTGCAAACACATGGCATTAATATTGAAAAAAAAAAGCAAAGAATCTGCTAGACGCTCGAGATACCGAGGTAACTTGACAACATCACCTGACTGTACTTAATAGGCAGTAATACTGCGCAATGGTGACCTGCTTTTCAGGCGTGGCTCATGCTAATAACTCCTGACCACCGCTTAACTTATTGCCAACGCTATAAGGAAGGCCAGGGCAGATGTGAATTTGGTTGATCATTTTCCTTGCGTAATATTCGACCGTTGTAACTTCCATTTCTCTCCTATTATATTTTATTTTCAGTGAGATCCATTGTTACCACTCGGTGACACCAACCAACTACTCTCTGCCTGCCAATTGCTAAAGAGAGTTGCCTTTAATTGTCAAAATGCGGCTCGCTGCTTTGTTGAGAGCATCACTTGCCATGGCGATCGGCAAGCATTCTATGGCTGTACTTGCACAAGTAGGTGAGACTTGGTATGAGAAACACCCTGGCATGTCACGCATCACCCGTGTCAACCAAGACACGAATCAGATCCTAGATGAATTTGGCCGGACTCGGTTCTTCCATGGCACCAACGTCGTGATGAAGGAGGCACCATGGTATCGACCAATGGACTGGGTACCTGGTGTCTCCTCATTCGGCGAGCGGGACATGCAAAATTTGAAAGATCTCGGTCTCAATGTTGTACGGCTTGGCCATCACTGGGCTGGCGCTGAACCCGTGCGCGGAAACTACAATCAGACATTTTTGGACATTATGAAGAAGCAGACCAAGATGGCTGAGGATCAGGGCATCTACATCTTGGTGGACGTGCACCAGGATGTCTTGGCTCGTCAGTTGTGTGGTCACGGCGTTCCTGATGTAAGCGCACTCGCGATCACATACTCCTATGTCCTATACTGATGGAATGATAATAGTGGTTTGTTAAGCAGGGCTGGGTGTCTAATATGAAAGGATTTCCTGTTCCCTTGAAGATGAAAGCGTTTCCCGTTGATGATAAGGGTTTCCCGAGCCCATCCTCTATTTGCAATAGTGTCGACTGGAGTCTGAGCTATACGTCTATAGCCGTAGCCAATGCATTTGGTAGGCTTTATAACAACTATGATGGGCTAGGAGACGCCTTCGCAGCATACTGGAAGAAGCTGGCGTCTGAGTATGTCGATACAGCTAATGTAGTTGGATACAATTTGCTAAATGAGCCGTGGGTTGGCGATATGTGGTCAGATCCGACTCTTCTTGTTCCTGGAATAGCAGATCATAAAGTCATGGAAGCGCTTTGGAATCGTGCAAGCAAGCAAATTCGCAGCGTGGATAAGGAAAAGCTTATTTGGTTTGAGGGTGCAACGCTAGACATCCTCTCCGGCTTTGAAGATGCCCCCCTGGGAGATGGTTCTAAGTCCGTGCACTCGTTTCACTACTACAATCCGCCACAACTAGGTTCAATCTCTGATACCCTTGGCAACCGCCGTAAAGACAGCGAGCGTTTGAAAACGGCTGGAGTGCTAACTGAACTCACCTTCTGGATGGGCGACGACAAGCAGATGAAAGATCTAACGGACGCGATGTTGGCGACGGACGCAAACATGGTTTCTTGGATGGGATGGGCATATGAAAACCTGTACAATGGCACATCCGGTCAGCCCTATCCTGAGTTAGCAAAACACTACAGCCGCGCATATCCTGCCGCCATCGCAGGCAAGCCAAAGATGTTTAGCTTCGATGAAAGCTCGGGCACTTTCAAACTTAAATTCATATCTAATCCCGAAATCGACGCTCCCACCGAGATTATTCTACCGTCTCCTTCTTTCCCAAATGGTTATGAAGTGCAGATCTTGCCGGAAGAAAGCTTCATCCAGTATACACGAGATGCGCGTACATTGGCTTTGTTTACGAACGAGAATATTAAAAACGCCACTGAAGTATCAGTTATAGTCTCGCGTAAATAGTTACTTTTATCAACTCTGCTATGTTGCTTTTATTTCTTCTATAAGATAGAAGCCACTTTGCGGAGGACTTGCCTCATAGAAGAAATCACGTCTCGTGTCAAAATGAACCTTTAAGCTGGTTGTCAATCTCCCCATTCCCGTACTTAGAAGTATGAGAACAAATCTCCCTGCTACTGGCCGCTCCAAAATTCGACGTCCTTTTCCGTGGTAGACCTTTTGCCAACCTTTTCATGTTTGAACTAGTCAACCCAAAACCTTTCCGAGTTTCCTGGTTCGCCTTCGTCTTTTACTGTTTTTAATTAACGAAGAATGAATCATGAAGTATATGTGCCATCTTTCTTCTTGCGTCCCTTGTGGTTCCCCTAGTCTATGACGCAAATGCGGGAGACATTTGCGGGCCATGTTATGTTCCCTTTCAATGTAACATCAGCTTAGTGTTTAGCAACTATGTACTCTAGGAGAGCGAACCGCCTAATATATGATTAATCATGCTTAGTGCGCATATTGCTATTATAGGTCAAATAAAACAACTCTACTAGAGTTGATCAGACCGTTACCATTGTAGGATTGATGTACTAAAGACAAAGAGCAAGAATAAAAGACAGCCAAGCAACAGTGAGAACGCCGTCAGTTTGGTTGAAGAGCCGAAAGACTCTTGATGGTCTAGGGCTTCCCTGAGGAATGTAGAATGTATGTATTGCACGAGGGTGTCGGCGTAGGAGAGATGTGGGATGTGGATATGTGTAACTAGCTTACTTAGTGGACGTTGATAAAAAAAAACAAGTAAATTAGATACACAAAGCCTCATCTGGGCAATAAGGACTGTAGGAACCGCCGGACCAAGACCATCGCTCGCTTACCCAGTCTAGTACTGAGTGGGCAGATACCAAATATGTACTAAAATATAAATGAAACTGTACTAGAGTTAAATTACTCTATACTCGTAAGCCAAAAGGAGAACGAAAAATCTCGTTTCGCAGAAAAAAGCAGAGGAACTAGATAGGCGGTAGTATACATACTTCCGTAAGTTTTAATATAATATAAACCTATTGTAAGTCATATAACTTTTTACTATTTAAACAACTAAAATTCTAAACTTTCCATATCAGTCATCTGATCTTTGTTAGTAGGAGCGGTTAGTGGTTTGCAAAGAGCATCGTAAACGTGCTTTCCAAACTTAGTAAACGCCTCCGCTAGGCCACCTGCTTGGATCAAGTTCTTCTCTATGCCACTTAGCTTGAATGGAAACCTCTCTCCGCCACAATATACAACTTCCTTATTCATATCCACTACAACCTCTTCACCGGATTGTGCCAGTTGGAAGAACTTTTCGTTTTGGATGATGATTCCAGGAAGTCCTAGATTCGGTTGATTGCGCGCGTAAATGAATGCAAACGATTGCGCAATGACACACTGGACGCCTGTACCTTGAAGAGCAGTGACCGCCTGCTCTCTTGAGGAGCCGCAGCCAAAACCTCTTCCAGCAACCACGATATTTTGGCCAGATTGAACTTGCTCGCGGAACTCTGGCATGAAGAATTCCATGCAGTGCGTGCCTAGCTGCTTCATATCTTTGCCCGTAGCCAGGAATTTGGAAGGAATGATCTACTTCAGTCAGCAAGTGCGATTACTCCGTTCCTGTGATAGAGCGTAGGCTTACAGCATCGGTATCGACGAAATCTCCCAGACGCAGCACACGACCTTTGATAGCCTCGGTCTTCACACTCTGGAGTCCAGAATGCGGGAGGCTCACAGCTTCTTGGACTACCTGCGTTTCTTCCTTATTGCTGCTTTGAGAATATGGCTCTGAATACTGTAGCTGACTTTGCGTTTGCCCATCAGGGGCAATCTCGAAGGGAATATAACCTAAATAACCCCTTAACTTTTCCATATCGATATCTTCTAGGAAGCTATGTGGGTCAATTATCTTCATAGAAAAGGAAGACGCAGCCACTGTAGCCGCTGACGCCAGATTTGCAATGGATCCTAACTCGGCATTAATCTTCGTCACAATACCACTTCAAGAGACTCCAAGAGCATATTACCTGGACCCATTCGGTTTTTGAAGTTCCTGTTCTGACTTGACAGCCATACTTCTCCTGAAGCCGCCTGGTCCATGCCCTGACCCACGCACATACTACATCCGGGGACACCGACCTTGAACCCGGCATCTCTGTAGGCATCCAATAAACCCAGCTCGGCCAGTTTGTGTCTAATTGGCCTCGATCCCGGCACAACGACTCGTCTACCTTTAGGTACGGGAACTAATCCGCGACGTAGGCCGACCTGTAGCACCATGGCGCCTATAATCAAATCTTCTTCCGCTGTAGTGCAGGCTCCAATGAAGGTTCCGTCGAGTTCGAGGCCGACTGTCTCGTGAACTGGAACAACATTGTCTGGTGAGGGATATAGAGCAACGGATGATTTCACATCGCTGAGATCGATTTCAAAAGTCTCAGCATACTGGGCATCCTCATCAGCTTTGAAAAACACTGCGCCTTCGCGATATTTCCTCGTCGGTCGCCGGCTTATAAAGTCCAAAGTTTGCTGATCCGGTTCAAAAAGACCGCTTACTGCGCCGAACTCCTATGTCATGATCAGCGCACTCTTTCCACCGTGCGACAAGATAGAGGGTTTTTCTATACCGTGCACATATTCGCAATCGCGAATCTGGCGTCGCATGATAGGTGTACCAAACCAGGACCTGTGAACTCCACAACGCGATTCGCTGCAATAGTGTTGCGCTTAAACTTGCCCAAGATATGCAAGATCGTGTCTTTACCCCCGATGCATTGCGGAGGCTTACCAACTATCTTGATCTGGACAGTCTCAGGGACTGTGAGCCACGTCTGTCCAGTGATAAGTGGAATGCACACATCTGCGCCGCCCATGCCAATCGCGAGAGCAGATGCAGCGCCTGCAGAACAAGTATGACTATCGGCACCAATACAGAGCATACCTGGCATCACTCTCGATCGGAAAAACTCTGTGTGCATTATTGTATACTATTGATCAATTAGTCAGACTTAAGAACATAGTGTGATAACGCATCTGAGGAGGCATACATTGAATCCTTGAAAGTTCTCCATCTTGAATTCATCCCGCGCCCGCTCGCTGTTTTTCATCAACGCCCGAACGGCAGTATGATCATATAGCTCTGGCTCAACCCGATGGTCACCTGCAAGCCAGAAACGGTCGCTGCGGAAGATACCTGGCCGGCCTACAGCATCATATTGCCGCGCCATGCCCTAAATGTCGTCAGTTTCAATTGTGGGGAGCGATATACAAAACTAACCATCCAAGACAGTTCGCTCGCCAACACCCAGTCAATATCGACTTGCATCACATCACCTGGTTGCACCCATCCTTTGCGACTAACATCGTGCATCGCTAATATTTTTTCAGTTACTGTCATTCCCCTCCGACCAGAGGGGCGATATGATAGTGGCATTGGTGCATCCTGAGCTCGTTCGGCGCATTTCATCGCCTCGATGTAGGCCGAGAGGAGAAAAATAACTTGTTTCTCTTCCAACTCAGGCAGTTGCAAGCTGTACTCGTCTGCCAGTCCATATCCACCGAATTCGGGGGAGATGGTTGCCTGCCGAGCAGCTTCGGCAAGCGCAGTTGCCAGACGCGGCTCGTTCACATCATCCAGCGCATTCCCCAAAATGCGTAGAAATTGGATGAGGTTTCGTGTTCCCGTTTCACCTACTGGCTCCCGTATTTCTATAATGAGGTTTCTTTTTTCCGTTACCAGATGTGCTGCTTTCGTCCATAATTGAGTGTCGGTCCTGCCATTGACCGTCACTACCTTCATTGCTGGTGACTCCGTAGCCATCTTATTGACGTAGTGACTTTCTGCTAAGAAGAAAATGATATGGTTACGATTTGCACATGGTTTGGCATACTCATTTGTACTATGCAACGAATATTTATCATATCTACACAAGGCGTTAGGTACTTCGCGAATTAGCTCTTGTTGCCGAACCGGCGCCGACCATTCCGATGAAAGCTGAAGCTTCAGAGCTAATACCACTAATGAACATCTTGGCCGAGTTCGCCGACTTTTAGGTCGTTAACAATATCGACAACTCGTGATATTCCTAAAGGAAATTTGCCGAGTCGGTACCGATTGAAATCAATCGACTGGGTAGCAGAGCGAGATACTTCTTAACGTAATGTAACTGAAGGGTTATACATATATATGCATATATACCCATTTGTCCTGGCTAAGGTTTGAGCACCTTCAATAGTCCAGCCACCCATTCGTACATTGAAATCATTCAGCTTAGCATGGAATTCAACAAACATATCGCCCTTGCGGCCTGTGAAGCGCCACTCCGAACATCCACGAAGTTGAGAAAGATGCTTGCCGATGAGTCCAAGGTCCCACTCGCATGCCCTGGAGTATACGACGGCCTCAGCACCCGAATCGCATTGTCTTGCGAGTTTCCTGTGCTCTACCTCACTGGTGCAGGTATATCTGCCAGTCGCACCGGCATGGCAGACCTCGGTCTTACGACAATGACTGAAATGGCCCAAACGGCTGCCCTGATGTGCAATCTAAACCCCGATGTGCCAGTGATTGTTGACGCAGATACCGGCTATGGAGGAACGCTAAATGTGTCGCGCACTGTCAAAGAATATATTCGGGCGGGCGTTGCTGCTTTCCACCTTGAAGATCAGGTGGTGAATAAGAAATGCGGCCATCTTGAGGGAAAGGAAGTCGTTGCATTGGATGAATATATCAGTCGCATTCGTGCAGCTGTGAAGACCCGTGAGCAGCTGGGATCCGATATCGTCGTCATCGCTAGGACGGATGCCCTGGCTGTGACTGGCTTCGATGATGCCCTCACCAGGTTGAAAGCAGCAGTGGCAGCTGGTGCTGATGTAGCTTTCATGGAAGCAATCAAGTCTAAGGATGAAGCAAGAAAGCTATGCGAAATTTTCAATCCGATGGGTGTTCCAGTTATGTATGGTATGGTTCAAGGTTCGCAGGCGGCGCGCATTAGCGTTAGCGAAGCCAAGCAAATGGGGCTTAGTATCATCGTATACGCGGGCATGTGTCTGGCGCCAACAATGCGGGCGGTAAAGCAGGCTCTGATGGCATTCAAGGAGAATGGGGACTGTGAGTTTTATGATGATGGGAAGTCGTCACCTAAGGAGTTTTTTAAGACCTTTGGTTTAGAGGACTTGCAGAGATTTGACACCCAAGTCAAGAGGGAAACTGCAAAAGTTCTCAAGGATAGCGCCGAGTCAGTATAGCTCGCCAGAACAGAATAATGTTGTGTGTGGAACGGGGACATATGCGTGTAATTGATTTCTTTAGGAAACAGCGATACATGACGTATCTAAAGATTTATTTCTAGCAGGCCAATGTTGCGTAATGTCGTATAGCCGTGACATAGTGCATTAAGTATAATATCCTCTAGGCTGATAACCCTTGGCGACCATGGCTTCCATACTGCATCACTAAGTGTTTCTTGGATAAATCAAAGAGTATTGATGCCGAAGCAAATGGCGCCCTCGGGGGCTTAAAGGCTGCTCTAGACACTCTTAGTCCCTCCAGAGGCCCTATCGTAGTCTACCTAGACAACCTAGCTGCTGCAGGTTGCCTCCAAGGCACACATTCAGACTCCTCGCAGGATGTCTTCCTCGAACTCCAAGCTCTTACCGAAACGCGCGGAGCGATAGAGATCCGCTAGGTCCCCGGCCACACGAATATACCAGGCAAGGAGGAGGCAGACGCCCTAGCCGAAGAGGGATGCTCCATGCTCCCTTCCCGAACCCGATGATGCCCTTCCAACGCTAGCTCACCTACGCCGGACTACGAAACGGTTCCAAGGGACGCATTCAAGTCCTGGTGGGAAAACGCTGCGCCCGACTACTACAAGGCACTTAACCTTGACTGTTTTACCAGCTGCCCAAAAGAGCTCTTGCTCCCTCGGCCAAAGCTTCACCACCTGCTCGCGGCGAGAACTTACCATAGAGGCTTTGCCGATTATCACGGGCGCTTCAACCACGATAACGCGCGATTGATCTGCTCGTGCGGCCGACGAAAAGAGCCACATCACCTCTTCTACTGTCGGAACGTACTATCACGGCATCGGATAAGGCTGGCACCCTCACCGACTGCGATAATTCACCGAGCAATAGGCAGAGACTTCGACCTGTTCATCAAGATAGCGGAGGCAAGCACGTTCTTTAAGCGCATTTGCCTCCGCTATTGAGCACGAAGCACTTGCCTCGTTCTAATCTTTTCACCTGTCTTTTATTTGTATTATCACCCTCCTTAACTTTCTCTTTTTTCTTTTATCAAGTGCAGTCAGCATAACAGCGCTCGAACGCCCCAAGCCGGTCGCTCCTGTTTTTAGCCTTTCAGATTGCGGCTCATAAGAAAATCTTCTCTTGAGGACATATAAAACTGTAGCAACAGCTACCACGCCTGCCCATCCGCTGACGGATATCAAGCTTGACTTGGAGCGCCTTCGAGCCATTGAAATGGTGGATGGTGATTTGTTTATGGAATAGAGATCTAGAGGTTCTCGCGTAGCTATAAGCATGCGTCAGTGATAACTAAGGTCAGGCACACTTTCGCGGCCTTACCATCTACCCGGAACCTGATTCTATCTTGTAATTTAACTATTAGCTTAATACAAATAGTATATTGCCTGTAGACGAAAAACGCAAGAACTATCTCGAACGTTATAATTTCATGGGCCTGCGGGCTCATGAGTTAATACCCTCACAGCATCACGACCTCATGATATAATAGCGAGACAATATAGAGATCTGATGCAATTGTATTTTAACGAGATAACTGCCTTGCTCTAACCTATCTGTAATAGACTTATAAAATTGTACTGTTATAGTAGCTCTTGCCCCGCAACAAGGTATAAAGCTACCTGGTGAATACACAATAACAACTTAGCGCCTTAATATTAATATTTACTGCCTATCAGCCTTATTAATATTCTTCTACTGCTACTTTTCCCCGGCATTTACTCTTTGCTATAGGCTTTAATACACTCCTCTGATTCCTTCCTCTAGGACCCTAATAATTCTCGAGAATTCGGATATATATATGACCTTTCCCTTAACTAAGCCTAAAAGTCTCTGAATTAGGCTTCGTATCGGAAATTCATATTCTCTCTGTCTGTGAGATCCATAAATCCTGTTTGAGCAGCTTCGGTCTCTACAACATGGCGAATGGCGTCTCTCTTTCTGTTGAGTCTCAAGAGGTACCATCGAAAGGCACCGAACAAGAGAAAGACAAGAGACATCATAGATATAACAATCTTAAATGTTGTAGGATAATGGATCTTCTTTTCTGGTCCAAATACCAGAAGCGGAGCCACGCCGTTCGAAACACAGTAGGTCGCCCAGACGAGTCCGGCTGTAACAGCCTTCTTGGTATAGCCAGCCGTATTAGCAGCCATAAGAGTTAGCACCATTACTAGTGCGTTTGCGAAAACTGTAAGAATAAAGAATCCCCAGAGGGGTACGGCACGATTCTCCCAATTAGACTTCCATATCATAATACAGCCAGCAATAACAGGGAGACAAGTCAGCATGCCAAGCAAAGTGCGAGTGTTCTTAATAAACGTTGCTATCAAGCCGCTTCCTAGTACCCAAATGAAGAGCGTCACGCCGGCAGCGCCAAGGAGAAGGGTTGACCTGAACGAAGTGTACTGGAAAGAATTTAGCGACTTTACATTCTAGTTTCACATAAACAAGCTACTTACACCAAACGATTGAACAATAATGGAGCCGAAACCGGTGGCGGCACCATTGGTAAGACTAGCAGTAAAGACAATAGTGATATAGAAGTATGTTTTAGGGTCTGTAAAGACCTCTCGAACCTGCTCGGGCTTTACTGTCTTATTTTCGATGCCGATCTGGTCAGCCCGTAGTCTCTCTACCGCGACAATCTTCTGCCTTTCCGACAAGAAGATGGCGTTTACGGGGCTATCGGGTAAGAGAAACCAAAGAGCGATAGCCCAAAGAGAGGTTATAGAACCGATAATAATAAATTGATATTTCCAAGGACGTAAACTCCCGGAGATATGGCCGATAGCGTAAAGGAGCAAGTTTCCGACAAGCACGGCTATACCAGAGGCAGAGTACCAGACAGCATACCTTAGTGGCACTTCACTTCGCTTATACCACATAACTGTAATAAGAGAGAAAGCTGGGGAGATACTAGCTTCGGTGAAGCCAAGGAAAAATCGCTGGACGTAGAGTCCCTGGTAAGACCGAACGGCTGCGGTGCAGATTGTGACTCCGCCCCACAAGAACATCTAAAGGCCAAGGATGTCAGCATCTTCGTCCGATTTTGTATTTATATAGTAACATACAGTGACGGAGACATATTTCCCAATGGGGAACCTCTGGCATAGATATACACCAGGAAATACTATAGTTACGCAAGTTGGTTATTTGTGTTTAATAAGTTTCGTACGGTTTTGATTGTGGGAAACTTACACCCGGCCAAAAAACCCCAGAAGAAAATGAGAGAAGCATATGAGTAGCGCTTGAGATCAATTGCAGATTCGCCGTGGAGAGTTTCACTGTTATACGTTACGCTGAGTTAGTGAAATTGTTATATGTGGAAGTTGTGAAGAATGGGGATGTTATAACATTTGAAATAGATCCAGATCTTCAATAATACCAAAAATGGCAGCACCGGTCAAACATGACTTGTCCATGTATTGTAAAGCAAATGTGACAAACATGAGTGGAATGAGAAAGAAGTCGATAAGGCGCAGTGTCTTGCGTTCCTCCCGAAGCGTAAACTCTGTAACCAACTTGGTGTTTACCAACTGGAGAGCTATGTCCCGAGATCCAGTAAATTTGACCGGTTCCTCGGGACCATGTCCACATGTTCCATCAATCACTATCGTTGCCTGCTCTCCTTGCTTTTCTGGACTGTTGTGGTCGGCCATGACTACCAATGTGAAGATAGCGACTGTACACAAGGACAAATTGTAATATATGAGTAGAAGCAGAGTCGGGTAACGATTTCAACTCTCAGATATTGAACACGATTGAACAAAGAGGATGGAATTGGTATTTTTTTAAGTAATCTGATGACCTTAACCCTCTTTTCTGTTCCCCCTTGCCTGTTGACCAGGATATGGTGGTCCAAGTCCAACCAATCGTACTATACACTAAGCTCGGCGCCACTCGGCCAACATGCATATCTCCACACCATTTTGATCAGTCAATATCCACTGCAATGCGGGGGAACACAGGTTCCCCAGAATCCAAATTCCGAGGAATCACGGCTTTAACAATTTCCGATTTCGGTACCAGCGAGACGAGCTCAGACAAAGTGTAATCGGTAGCTAAATTCCAATTTTAAGCATGACAAGCCCGTAATCAGCGGTGCCGAGTCGGCAAAGCGGATGATGATTAGATGTTTTCCAGCCGCTCAATGGGAGAGAACTGGGATACATGTTTGTATTGAACTTCAAAGCAATCATGTCATCATCCTATCATGGGTTGATTCGACTAAGAGAATGTCCCTTTGTAGTGAATATCCTCACCGTGGATCATGCTTGAACCAGCACCAAGCGATGCCCAGTCGCACCCTTAGTGTCGTGGATTCTATGACACTCATGGAATGTGAATATCAAAAACCCGAGGTTGTTCGAGAGCCTAGGTAAGTTCCACAGACTACTTTCAGCTCAGACCCGTTTAGGACTTTTGTTCCTCTAGCCCTTCAAGTCCCTCAAGGCATATGCCACATCCCACACGCGACATCGGTATCGGGATGCTACAAGAGCTCAGTCGCATAGAACATAAGACTGATAGCTCATTGACATGCGTTTAATAGATTGTGATGCCGAATTCCCAAGGTTAGCCGCCTGATTCCCCTACCTCCCCTTCCAAAGCGATGATTGAGTCTAGGTATTTGCAAATGGAGCCGTAAGATTGTCAATGATAATTCAGGGGAACATTGAATCGGCTAGCTTCGTAAATTGAGGGTACCATATTTGGGCATTCCAGGACTGCATTTTCTTGATTGAACTCGATCGAGCCCCCGAAATCTTGACCGATATTCATAGGGAAGCTGAAAAAGGAAAGGTCTTCGCATGCAAACAAATCTCGTCCCAAACTTAGCAGAGCTTGACGAAATTAAAACATTGAACGTACCTTCTGTTGAAGAGACTTCCTGTAACTCTTTGGCAGAATGAGCACAAGAATCATTTTCCCCTTGTAATTGCTCTTTCCACCACAAGAAGCAATCAAATACTATGCTCATTGACGAACGCGATTGAACGCCCAACTTCAGTCCATCAACGTCGCCTTCTATACGCGAAATCAATCGTTGACAACCCCACAGCTGCATGAGTACCATAGCAGCGCGAGAACTAATGCCAATATGTCGTAGGGTTGGGTCGCGAAAGGCCGCAATAGCTGTAAAGTACGCCTTTCGGCCTCGATCAACGTCAACATGGTCAGCCAAGTGGCTTCGTGAGATCTTGAGAATGATGCATGCGGCGAGGATCATCGTCATAGAAGCGTAGTCTGTGCGGGACGCGCTGCACTTGTAAATCGACGTGGTGCTATTGATAACTAGCGCGGCTAAGTTATAAAGGTTAACGAAGCTAGGATGATCGATAGCTTGATTGCCGAGTATAGTGAGAAATAGAAAGGCATTGACATGCAACCGACAATATTGTAAATGAAGCAACCCTGAGATACGTTAGCTAATAGCGTGGGGATTCCTGGGGTCATCCATGTTGTCAAATAAAGTTAGCAGGAGGTCACTAGTTACACCTACTACGTTCGCGAAAGCTGCGTCCAATGCCAAAGTTCTCCAGCTCCAAGTCGTATGTTTTGATCAAGTCGCGTAGAGGGTCAGTTTCTGGCGGCCTTGAGAGGTAAAATGGATCAGATCCTAAGGAAGCCTGCCGCACTAGGGCTGTCATAGCCCGACCTTGAAGATCTGCCAAGTCGTGATAGAATTGGAGCTCTACTGACAGTCGACAGCTTCCCTTTCTGCCAGCTTTGGCAAAATCTGTTCCTACAGAGGGCGGCAAGCCAAGAGATTCACTGGTCCTAGTTTCCGCATACCAGTGAGTATTTTGACAGCTTCTGACACTCAATGTCTTAATGCAGGCGTAAATGAATGAGTGGCTTACGCTTGACATATAATACAGGTAAATGACCATAAACGGGCGCGCAAGGATAATTGCTTTGGATTCAAAACTGTTCCACCTAATGCGGACTCTTGACCCGCATCTGGGCAATGCAAGCCAAGCTTCACAGCTAGATGGAGAGCGGCACCGGAAGCAACGTATGCAATGTTTTCTCTCATAAGTTTAAGCGGCGGAGCCCAAGAACAGAGGATAAGGATGCCTTGCAGTGTGTGGATAGGCGCTAACGATGAAGCCAGGAACTCGAACCCCATTTTCTTAACAACAGGCCCTAGAACCTCGATCATGACTGGATCTTGTGAATAGAGGCGGGCTCCCGTGGTGACAATGACCCAAAATAGAAATGAAGATTGGTCGTAGCATTGATTCGGAGCCGTCTGGGGGTCTATAATCGGTATGTTGGGATGATAATGGGAGAAATATCTAAGACACGAGAATGTCAGTATTCGTTGTAATTAGAAACCATGCAATTTTAATTCGCCTCACAGCTTGAAACACTCATCTATGCACGTTGCGTCATACTCGCGACCGTCTACACTGCGTGGCAGTGTAGATGTCTGCATTGATGGGATTGTTTGGGAACCAAGGGTGTTGGGCATTGCCAGCAAGTCGTTCGTGAACTCTTGGCCATCAGTAGGTGTCAGGGAGGACTGTCGTTGTTTCACGCTTAGATCAACCTCCTGGGGCTGTAGTACGTTGTACATTGATGCGGATGACTGATTCGGTGACAAATTAAGCACCTCGCGCTGCATAAGATGCTCTTTCAAGATGTCCAGCTCACGCTGTAACGACGCCTTCCTAAGGAAGCTTCAGTCGAAATTCTCAACCATACGGGTATCTATTGCATGACTTACGTCTTTCGGTTCCGCTTGGTTGGTGGCAGTTTAACACATTGAAGGCTCATTCTCTGACATCGTAAACATTTGCTATTCTGTCCGAACTGCGTGAGTACGCATCGAATCTACCACGGCGTTAGTCATGCATGAACAACCAACGTCAATTGATGGCAGGTGGTTTCCTGCTCGGTGAGTCTCTCTGAACTTTTTGCTCCCGACATCCTTGGCATGCCTGTGTCCGTGCGCTACCAGATACCATTGGTAATAATCAGGTCGTCGTAAGTTTTGTGAAGATGAAGTGCGATTCGAGGCTTGGTGGATATGGACATATGGTGTGAAGTTGTGCGTGGATCATTCGAAATCGACTTCTGCACAGAGCTGAAACTGTATTCCTACTGGGTTGTAGCCGCTATTTAACCACAGCCATGCCTGGTGAGCAGCGGGGTGTGGCTAGAAGCCGACACGTCTGGTACGAGATGCCCCACTTCGCCATAAGTTAAATCAAGACTAGCTACCCTCAAAGCTCTACTTTATAGAATCTGGTCTCCAGAATCTGGTCTCCATAGGTAAACTATCTTTATCATACAAAACGGGTATGATCAAGATAATCCTATGCTTTAAAAAAGCTACTCTACCGTGCCTATATATAACTTTCAATGTTAGTAAGTAATAAGAGTTATAAGTATTAGAAGTTATAATACTCTTACCTCCATCAGATCAAAGAATTGAACTTAGACATGTGTGCGTGTGGCAAGGAACAAGAGACAGTCGCACACTTTCTCTTTAGATGCGGCAAATGGACAAGTTACCGGCAAAATATGCTTCGATGCATGGACACAAGAAGAGGAAATTTGTCATTATACTTGGGAGGTAAGTCAGCGAAATGGAAGCCAAACATGGCTGCGGTACATGCTACTGTGCGCTTTGTGATGGCCACCGGTGGTCGTCTCGACAACTAACCCCCCCACCTTCTCATTCACTCGACACCAAAATCCACCTCATGTCTTTTGAGCTGGCGCCGCTTCAGCTGCCGTAGATAGGATGCTGAACACTTGGAGGAAGGGCCCCAAGCTAGCCGGTAATTTAGAATACATAATCACATGAGCAACCGTCCCAAGGACACTTCGTAGAATGCTGAATGGTCAAGCCATTACTCCCAAACGTCCCTGAAAAGGACCTCCGGGAGGGCTACACCCCACTAACCTACCTACTAGGACCTAGGGGATACAAAGGCTTTTAGAAACTAGTGGAGGACAACAGCCCATACGGCACATCCCCCCAAACCTAAATTGAGAACCTCCCTATTTTCCCTTTGTCTAATTGAAGTGTAGCGAACGCAGGCTCTGAACATGCGGCTCCTACCATCCTTTTTGCCTAGATGAGGCCATTTATGTAAGTAGCTATATAGTGGACGTTAATAATAAAACAAACAAACAAACAAACAAAACATGAGCAACCGTAGTATGATAAGAGAAGGGCAGCTAGAGCAGGAAACGGATGGCATTGGTACAAGGGGCTATGGGTTCGCCAACGACCGAAAGTGCTCCTGATAGAGTTTCCCCCTGTTTACGACAATGCCAGCAGCGGCGACGAAGGAAAGGCCGCAGACCTACCGGAACCAGACACTCCGACTGCTGAGAAGGTCGCTCGCTGTACGTCGAGCCGTGTCCGATCTGAGTTTGCCTCTCGTTATGATTAACCTTTGGGATACTAAGGCTGATTATGATATATGTTATTAGCTACTATTCCCGCTGTTGAGTCGTACCCTTCGACATTATTCAAGCGCCCCAATCAGCATATCATCGAGTGGACCTGGAAGAAGTTCATTCTGGAGTCTCTGGCTAATTGTTCGTTCAACGGTTAACCCGATCCTTCCGCAACTGGCTACGGTCTGAAAGATATTTGGAGTACTTTAGAAGTGCAACGCAAGGGTGTGTTTTAGCGTGGAGGATTGTTGTCACTCTCCGAAATACTTGTCTAAAATTTGCTAGGCCTAAAGCTTGCTCGATCTCGTTCAAATCTACGTACACAACTCTCCAATGCACTTATCTAGACATCCTATAATCTACGACACAACAATTAATATAATGTAGTGTGATCTAGTGTTCTCGGATACTAATATAGAGTAGATATGGCCTAAGTAGTTATCTTCGTATAGCATAACGCAACTAGGACGCGCTTATTAAGGAACAATATATTTTATGTTGTATGACGACACGTAATAAAAATAATAACTAAATTGCGGTAAATTCCGAACTGTAGTATGGTGCCCCAGCCCCCGAGTTCGACGCTAACGAGAGCTACTGGCACACTCTAGATGCAAGCCACAGGTTCTCCAGTGCTGGCGGCTACTGAATGCGAATGCAAGCTGCACAACCTAGGCCTAGCTACTACTACGCAAGCTATAGAATTAACCCAACCCTGATATCCTCCAGCTCGTACGTATCTTGGAATCCGTAAACTGATGTGTAGACGAATTTCGCCGCCCAGCATGAGGTCTATCAGAACTAGCTAGACATACCCATCCAACTCGCGAGATATGGAGACATGGTTTTCTTATTTATATGAGAATTTATGCTCTTCTCCTATTCTTTCTTCCTGCTTACTTCCAGGCCAGGTCAGGGACGTAGCGGCAGTAAACTGACGCACGGTGGACTATGCTTCCAATTTTGTCATGAGTAAGACGAAAAAGCCGTCTAAATTTGTCAGATATATCCCTATAGGATGGGTTTCAATTTTTAAGTCTGTGGAAAGCCTATATCTTCTAAAATCGGATGCTATCGCCCAGTATGCCGTGGAGGAGAAGCGCGCTATTATTTGACAGTGGATTGGTTTCCCTGACCACAGACTTTTTGAGCCCTTGACGACGTTAATTCTCCGGGGGTACAGCATATGCCATTTTTGGCGAAGAGACGGAGAAGTCTGCGTTCCAGCGCCTCATCGCCTTTTTTGTGGTGTTAGAAAGCAGCTCCAAGGTCACCAGCGCATCGCTTCGGAGAAACTTGGCTTGGCGGACATCTCCGACGCCGCTAGTCTATGCTTGGGATTTGTGCAGATCACCGATCAGGAACTTATGGCCTAACACAGCCGTACAACAGAGCGGTATTCATGAGTCGTCCAGCATTGAAATCTTAATTATGCTTGTAGCGAGAGGGCTCCCACTGAAATTAGGGACAGTAACACCTCCAGGTAGCTGATAAACACTAGGATTAAACCACACATATTGGGTGCTATGAGACGGTATTAACCTGCACGTGTATAATAATTTATCGAATTGATACTGAGACGACAAATACATACTATATTTAAACTAATTGTCTACAATCCTAAGTACCGGGATTAAAATGACTATCATATTTACATACCTGTGAATTCTTCCAAAGAAAGATGCCCCACCAGAATATTCTCGCTACCCATAGATACAATTAGCAATATGTATACAGAAGATGCGAGAACGATGAAAAGTCGGCGAAGACTAGCAAGTCCCACACGATAATAGAAAGTACAAATTATAAGAGAATAAAAATACGAGGCTGCCAGGGTGGTTGCATGAATCGTAATTTAGACAAGCGTTTGACGCAGGGGGATTTATAATTATAGATTTGCCACCATACCCGTTCACTTCCCATTCACGCTCGTGGTTATACCTATCAGACAGCTAGGATAGAGTTGCATACTAACAACTGGTTCTAGTAGGTGGCATGAGCTATAGAATATACCCTGGCTAGATTTAAACTCACTACCTTGTGCAATAAAGGTATACAAAACTTGCAAAACACTTTCAGGGGCTGATTAAGTATCAAAAATTTCTGGCATATTCCTAATAGTATTTTTGGCCCCATAGAATAGTGGCTTAGCGGTTGGCTGTCCTCGCATGCCTTCCGGGGTTGGGTGGGTACTATTGCGAGACAATTAGTTGAAATCCGGCTGGGGAACCGTAGGATCTAGGACGGGTCCTCGGCTGCTGCCCGAGGCTGACACGAACCTGGTATGTTACCCTGTATGGTAACAAAGAACCTAGTCTCATAGTCAAAACCCGAAATCCAAGACCTTTTCCTGTTACACTAAGTAACACAGCCCGGTGTTACCGGAAAATTGGCACCGCTCGCGGCAAAGGCTTACGCCAATACAGAAATCTAACTGTGAACAACTAGATAACTTCAAATTATAAAGTGCATTTCTCCCCTGGATAGAGGTATAATACCATAGTTTTTCTTCCTAGGAGTTATACTTTACGCAACGGTTCTTCCGTTTAAGTGGAATATATTTAAGAGTAGCTATAGCTCAAGCTTGTTATCCAGGTAATATGTAAGCACTAGATAGAATACCGGCAAATATGTCTGAAACTGAAACAGAGAATTATGGAGATGGATGAAGTCTTCTAAGTTGCAGGTAGATATTGAATACGTAAAATATAAGCAGTAGATTATTTACAGTAACACACGGGATAGTTAAGTGCCAACGGGCTTTATACTATGCCTAATGTTGTCCTTATTAACCCCCAATAGCATAAATGTCTCTTCACTGAAATAGAGCATTATGGGGCTGAATGCAATAGAGAATACATGAAGTATGTTGTGTTGTATTCTTACAATGGATAGTAGAATGTAAGCAGTAGACTGTTCTTAGTTAGTCTGGCATTAGATACTGCAAAAGCTTGGGCATTTCCTGTGTTGTCCTTGGAACTTTTGTACTATTATCAACATTTTGCAAATCGCAGTTCCTGAATTTATAATGATTCTTCCAACTATAAATAATTTACTATTTCCCTATCATGTTATTTCTCTACTTAACAAGCAACAACAATCCTCTCCAATATATTTAACTACCTTCTATCAAGGACAGAAAACTTGCAAACCGTTATTCAATTCGTTTCGTAAGTGTCTATTGTATTAAATATAATCAGTGCAAGCTATGTTCTAATTCATCAAAGACAGCCAAAATGCAGTTCTCAAATCTCATTGCTATTATCTTTGCCACTGGCGTTGTTGGCCTGCCATCACTTGACGCAACTGGCAGCCAGCTTTCTAAGCGTACCTGTTGGGAACTTAAGGGCGAGAAACTCAAAATATGCCAAGAGGCGTGTGAGTTAGCTTGCGTAAGTAATATAAAACTGCTCATGTGCCGCCATTAAATAATATGCTTGGCTTTTACGTGGCTTACAAAACCATAGGATGCTGTTACCGGCGCACTTGCAAAATCACTTTGCAAGAAAGCTTGTGATGTCGGACCGCTAAAGGTCCGTAGCATCGACACGGCTACTACCGGTCGTTTGACAGTCGAGGACATTGATACTGCAACGCCTGGCGACCTGGTGAAAGTGGCGAATGTTATCTCTCCGGAGGTCATGACTGCTCAGGATAGCATCGGCACCGACGCCTGTATTGCCGCTTGTGAAGTTTTGTGTAATTCTACGGTTCTTGCACTTGCACAAAAGAAATGCCTTGAACACTGTGTAAGTAATTCCATCTTATTAGCGACTTGTACCACTCGGCACCGGTATTGTTAGCGATGATTCAACTAGAAATTTATTTAACCTATTGCAACAGAAGCCAAAGTGTCATTAAATCATTACAACCCAACTCTTAGAGTCGCCGCTATGCAAGGTATAACAGCCCAACAACTCTAATATTTGCATATACCTAAATACTATAGATTGAAAGGCTAATAATAACAGGGTTACCATTGTATATATAGTCCACTTCCAGAGGACACAACTGAGATTGTGGGCTACTTGGAATGGCTTACTATATACAATCGTTTATTGTTTTCGTCGTAGATAGCTTAGTTAGTTAAACATTATATAACAAACAATACAATTCGTTTCTCATATTATAGTTATAAGCCACGTAACTAAGATAAGCTTATTAAACTTTCAACGCATGTCTGAAAAGAACTTCAACCTCGGCCTTATTGTTGAAGAGCTTTATAACAATAGCCCTGGATTTGCTAGTGGGGCAATGCTTTAATAATAGCCAATCGCCCGAGACATTATTAATCATTTTCTATGCATGGATAATTTGCTAAATATTTTCTGCGCTCTAAACACTTGTCCGTTGGCATTATTCTAAAAGAAGGATCAAACCTGCAATGATATTCAACCCGAGTAACCAGATGCTAGCGTATGCTCTAACCCTCTGTACCAGGTTTGAAAACAGGATTCAACCCACCAATATCAAATTGTCGAAGCATATACCTCAATATAAGCAAAGCCTTCTAAGCTTCTATTTTTCCAAGACGATCATAGCTGAGCGCTTTTGGCACTGAGTCCGATTGAATCCTAGTGATTAACCAACCCCGCCTATTTAACTTCTTTTTTACATTATTACATTGCAGGCAAGAAAATCACGCATGCCACTATCTGCTTCAGTTAGTGTCAGTTATGTAAACACTCGGTCTATGTTGCATTTGCATTCGTCTCCATTGAATAAAAAAGAAACCACTCCTGGCCATTGAAGCATCTTGGATCATTCTTCGAGCTTGTCTTCTCTCCAGTCATTCTAAGCTAACCATCGGTGTGGCAATGGCCTAGGATTGGTACGCTTCAATAATCGCTTCAAAATTCGCCTCCGATTACTTTCTAGCTATTTGAAGTCCACACTCGTCAGTAGCGATGAGGGAGTATCCCTTTGAAGCAGCTAAGGCATATCGCAGGTATCCATTTGCGATTCTAGCCAATTAGACGACACGAAATTGGCGGTACTTTTACTTACGCTTTAATTTGCATAAAACACAAGTACCGCTTAACTTACATAGTACATGCATATATCATTCAAGCAAAGAAAAAACAGCAACCTTAAGCTATAATATAAAGGGAAATATACTTTATTTATATAGAATGTTTTTTTACATATATATAGCTATAGACATTATAGTATATAAATTTTTTCTTATATGCTTTATTGCTTTTTGTGGTATTACTACTATAAATCCTTTTTTTAGTTTATAGGGTAGTTTATAGGGCAAGTAAGTCGCGGTCGCGCACCAAGAGCCAATGTGGGGCAGATACATGCAATGTGCCTTAGCTGCTTCAAAGGGATAGCAGAATAGAGAACGGTACCACAGCTGTGTGGCAAGTGAAAAGCTTGGAATACTTACATCATCAATTAATAATCCTACTGATCAAACATAGTCCTCAGCCTAGCGGCGTAACCCAAGGCATGGCGAAGACCAGCGGTCAGCTGCAAAAAGCGTCTACTATTACCCATTTCGACAATTTTCAAGATAGGAAGGTATTTCCGATAAATTTCAGCGCTAAAATTACAAGGGTAAGTTTGTGTTGAAGCATGTGCTAGTTCTAATTGGCTTCAAATGAACCCCAATATCCCACATAGCTGGGTAAACGGCTATTTTTCGGCATTAAATCCAAACCAGCCGCTCCAATCATCAGTAGATTGGAAAGGTCCCGGCCTACTCGCGAGTTGAATTGGATATTTTCGCGTCTGGGACGAAGGAGTTTAGCCAAAGGACCCGATGAGGTGACTTCAAAGATCAAGAACAGCGAATAACAGGCTCGCATAATAGCTGATGCGTCTGGTAGCTACTTGAACCAAGGACTTCTGCTTCCAGAGACACACCTACTCAGATTTGCAGAGGGGAGCTTGGAAGAATGGAATGAGAGAACTTGAACATCTAGAACATGTACCTGGAGTGACCGATACTTGTAGTAAAGAGCCCCAAGCGCAAGCTCTATCTGCCATATAATTTCTTCATGAGAGATTAGGAAGCCTTTGGCTACCCTTCGCTCAGATAGCCACATGCCACAATACGAATTTGTGTAGCTGAGATTTTATGTTTCCACCAATATAAATAACAGTCGATAAACTATGATATACCCTATTCTTACTGAGGGTATGCTCTACAGCGATTTGGGTTGATGGATGTGAAGACAGTGATAGGGGTGGCGGTTACCGAAGATGCATACAAAATGGATTAGAGAAGAGATTAAGAAAACATATACACTCACTGAATTTCACTATAATCTTACCGCTCTAAATAATGTCACACTTTCATGTCTATCTAGTTATACAGTAATCCCGTTTATACCAATATCCAAACCCTACTCCTTACAATTTCTCGCCTAGGTCTACATTACAATTCCTAGCCATATCCTTTATGTTGTTCAAATTAGAACTGAGGTAACACCAGCAAGACGCAAAATTGCCATGATTCCTAGCTGGAAAGGTTATACCGGTATATGGAGTGGGTCTGGTACAGTTTCTCGGTATCCTGAGCTGGGAAAACTGGCAATACGTGGGGATTGATTAAGATCTGAACAGCACTTCTTTACGTCAACCTGTCTAGATAAAGAAGCAAAATGTTGAGGAAGATATTACTCAATCTGTATTTACTCTTCTAGGAGTTGAATTCTAGCTGATTATTTAATAATTAGTATAGCCACAGTCTACCTCTTATTGTGTTAAGTGTTTATCCGAAATGCTCGCTCTGTTGTAGGCAGGGTCAATGTCAATCGCACGACGCACCGAGTCAATAGTGGAGTTCCGCGGGCTGATTGGCTATAACGGGCCGACTGGATCTTTACAATTCCTAAAACTACTATTCTTTGCCATTTTCTCGACTCCACAGCAGAAACTAGTTTTCTTTGGTATCTTGGGAGTTCCAGTAACGTGATGGAGCACCTCGCCAACCAAGAGTGTCAAAAGGCAGAGTGGGTTTCGGGGGTGGAAATGAGAAGATTATTTGTGTGTACTCACCTCCACTTACGCCGAGGTTCTCGATAAGTTCACACTGTCGTTACTCACTACTCAGGCAACTGGACAGTAGATGCCTCTCGGAGTTTTCCCGAGTTCTAATGCATGATTTACTGCGGGTCTAAACACTGGGGTGCGGGGCCCCGCGTCTGTTACTGTGAAAGAGGAAAGTCTCCTGGGTTGCTAAGATATAGATTGGGTTAACGGGGCTTGGGGCAGCACTTGCCTCCCGGTCAACATTATCGATGAGAAATTCTCAAACTATCTCATGACTTAACGATGGATTATAAGTAGGGGCATCTGGCATCGACATGAGACTAGCTTTTCAGAGCAGCTCTAAACTTCGCGGACAGCTCAATAACAAACAATGCCCAGCACTTTTGATCTACTTGTGTCAAGTCTGTTGACTGCTGCTGTGGTCAATTGCCAGCAATATGACCCGCCTCCTCGAACCTCGGATGCTTTCACTTACGTCCAGCCACGTAACACGACTATTCTTGGGCCTTACGGACACTCCCCTCCTGTTCTTCCATCACGTAAGTGTCTGACCAGTGTCTGAACTACGCACAACTTTCTAATCATATAATAGCCAATGCTACTGGACTTGGTGGCTGGGATGAAGCTTTCGCCGAAGCTCGACGCTTTGTCGCTCAGTTGACTCTTGAAGAAAAGGCTGATATGGTCACTGGGCAGCCCGGCCCTTGTGTTGGGAATATTGTGGCCATCCCACGACTCGGCTTCAAAGGTCTCTGTTTACAAGACGGCCCTTTGGCCATCCGTGTTGCCGACTATGCAAGCGTTTTCTCCGCTGGCGTGACAGCTGCGTCAACCTGGGACAGAAACATTTTGTATGAGCGCGGTTTCGCAATGGGACAAGAGTTCAAAGCTAAAGGGGCCCATGTCGCTCTCGCGCCTGTTGCTGGTCCCCTTGGGCGTTCAGCCTACGGGGGTAGAAACTGGGAGGGCTTCGCAGCAGACCCGTATCTAACTGGCGTCGCGATGGAGCGAACGATCCAAGGTCTGCAAGATGCAGGCGTTCAGGCTACTGCGAAGCATTACATTGGCAATGAGCAAGAGACCCAGCGTAACCCAAGCTATAACTATAGTGGTCCGGTCCTCGAAATAGACCAAGAAGCTATTTCCTCTAATATTGATGACCGAACTATGCATGAGCTTTATCATTGGCCATTTGCTAACGCTGTTCGCGCCAGGGTTGCTTCCGTCATGTGCTCCTACCAGCGCCTTAACGGCTCCTACGCCTGTCAGAACTCTAAGTCTCTCAATGGTCTCCTCAAAGATGAGCTTGGTTTCCAGGGATATGTTATGTCAGACTGGGGCGGCACTCATTCCGGCGTCGCGTCTATCGAGAGTGGTCTTGATATGGATATGCCGGGGGGGATTGGCCCATATGGCCTTTACCGCCAGGAAGGGTCCTTTTTCGGAGGAAACCTCACTTCTGCTGTTAACAATAAAACTGTTGATGAAACTCGCGTGGATGATATGATAGTGCGAATCATGACTCCTTATTACTGGCTCCACCAAGACAAAGTTTATCCATCGGTCGACCCTTCAACCGTCCAGCTGAATACCTTTTCGCCAAGGTCTACATGGCTTCGCGAGTTTAACATTACCGGAGAGGCTAGTCGTGATGTTCGTGGCAATCATGGCGAGCTAATCCGCAAACAGGCTGCAGAGGCTACTGTTCTACTCAAAAACAAAGGCAATGCGCTGCCTTTGAAGGCGCCGAAGTCAATCGCCGTGTTTGGTAACGATGCTGGAGAAGACACTATGGGTGCCTACAACGGAGACAATTTCGAGTTTGGAACACTTGCTGCAGGTGGTGGCTCAGGAACTGGACGCTTCACGTACTTGATATCACCTCTGGCAGCCCTCAGTTCTCGTGCTAGACAGGATAATGCCCTGGTCCAGTTTTGGCTGAACAACACACTTATCGTCGATTCAAATGTCACCGATCTTTGGATCCCCACCCCTCCTGAAGTTTGTCTGGTCTTCCTCAAATCATGGGCAACGGAGGGTTCAGACCGTGAACATCTTTCGGTGGACTATAATGGAGAGGATGTTGTAAATTCGGTCGCTAAAGCCTGCAATAATACTGTTGTTATCACTCATTCTTCTGGCATTAACGAATTGCCCTTCGCTAACCACCCCAATGTCACTGCCATCCTTGCGGCACATTACCCTGGGGAAGAATCTGGCAACTCAATTGTTGATATTCTTTACGGTAATGTTAATCCATCGGGGAAGCTACCATACACGATTGCCAAAAGTGGCCGCGATTATAATGCCTTACCAACAACTAAAGTAACCACCGCAGGTTCGTACGACTGGCAGTCATGGTTCAATGAGAAACTTGAAATCGACTACCGCTACTTCGATGCTCAAAATATATCAGTCCTTTATGAGTTTGGTTACGGCCTCTCTTACTCAACCTTCAGTCTCTCCGACATCAAAGTCGAAGCTCTGGTCAAGTCTGTTTCATCGGCACCTGAAGATCTACCAATTCAGCCAGGGGGGAATCCTGCTCTTTGGGAAAGCATCTACAATGTGTCTGTATTGGTGACCAATACAGGTAATATGGAAGGTGCGACAGTCCCACAGCTTTATGTGACATTCCCAGACAGTGTCCTCGGGACCCCACCCAAGCAGCTTCGAGGCTTTGACAAGGTTTTTCTAGCTCCCGGAAAATCGACCAATGTGAACTTTGAGCTGATGCGGAGAGACCTCAGTTATTGGAGTGTGGTATCCCAGAAGTGGTTGATTCCCGAGGGCGAGTTTGTTATTTCTGTAGGATTCAGTTCCAGAGACTTAAAGAAGGTTATTAGCATTAAACCTTTAACAGATTAATAAAGCATATATAGTGGGTTTTGCAGGTTATTAAGTAACACGCGGGAATAGCTAGTATATAAATATATATTTATATTCTAAATAAATTATTATATTATAAATTTATTTATATATATATTTTTATAATGTAAATAAATTTAATATAGAATATTGGATTTTATATATATCAAGCTTAATAATAAATTTATAAATCATTGCTCTATTAATAGTATCTAGGCCCGATAACTCGATCAAGTATTATATCGACTCCCCCTTTGCTATTAATATTAACAAGCTCGACCTTAACCAAGCCCATAACACCTTGACTAAATACAACCTCTTGCCTGGTCGATTACGCAAAAGATCCGCAGTTAAGCGGATATGCATAACCCGTGAAATCGTCCGTGTTGCTTGAATTCGATGGGAACTCAACAGTAAATCCGAAAGCTGACGGCCCCATTCCATTCCCTACGACGTTGCGGACCGGATAGTACAGGCCCTCCGTCAGAGCGACATCCTGGCAAATAAACTGGCCTAAGTTGGGCTGGTCTTTGGTCGTGAGGAACGGTGTTGCGCTGGCCGGAGCCGTGCCATCCAGGCAGTTGAGGGCATTGCCGTGGCCGAAGAACAAATCGCTTTCGTCGTCGGCTGACGTGCAGAAAGTGTAGGAACCGGTCTCGGGCGCGCGGAAGAGACCCTCGTAAACCAGAGTAAAGTTATTGGCGTCCACCGTCACGCCGCCGTTAGTGCTGCGGGTCCACCCGACGTAGTATGCCTGGGTAGGATCAGCGTAGGGGTAGATCACAGGGAAGACGCTTGGGCGATCGTTTTCCGGGTAGAAGGTCAAATTGGTGAGGGAGGAATCCAGGGGCTTAAGACCCTCGGTGATATAGTAGGAAGGAGGGAGAATGCCGGTACCCCAGATGTAAGCGAACTCGCCGGCCACGTTCTCATAGTAGTCAATGTTGAAGCCGGCCGGGCCGCAGACGGGATTGGCCACGCACGGGCCGCCAGGGACGAGGGTAACGGTGGCAGTAGCAGTGCTAGTTGTTGTAGTGGGCGTCGTGACTGTCTTCGTGACCGTCGTAGGGGTGGTCACATATACCGTGCTTGTCAGCACCGACGTGGTGCTGGACAGGGATGTCAATGAGACAGCAACGCTCACTGTCATATCCACAGTCGAAGTCGAGGTTGCGGCGGGGAGCGTGATGGATTGCGTAGTGGCCACAGCCGTGATGCAGGCGCAGGCCGAAGAGTAGTCCTCGCGGCTGGGACAGTTGGAGGCAATCGGGAACAGGGCTGAAGTCGACGAGGAGAGGGATGATGTAGAAGATGAGGAGAGGGATGATGTCGACGTCGAGGAGAGGGGTGATGTGCTGGACTGCCTGGGCCGGCAGCCGCGCCCTTTTTCGTTTCTTCGCCTCATAGGCGAGGTTGTAGAGGGACCGTCAGTCACTACGGTTGTCGTCGTAGTCTCCACGACGGTAGGGGAGTAGACGGTCTCCGTCTGCGTCTGAGACGCCTGCGATGGCACCGTCACGGTCTGCAAAACGGTGGACACGTCGGTGGTGGGCGAGACGATGATATCAGTATATGAGACTGAAGCAGTATCGGTGGTAAAGACGACGTCACCGGTTGGTGTTCTTGGATGGGAAATATATGTTAGTAACTAGGCATCTCCCTGAACCACAACTTCCTGCTTCTGAAGATAGGCATGCCAACCCCAACAGGACTTACATAGTTGTCACCACTGGCGATCCAAACATTGACACGCAGGCTGAAAACTGAGCTAGCGGGTTGTTGTCAACAATGCCGGCGACCTGTTGCAGGCACGCGTTGGCCGTGCAGGCAAGAGCGTGGGCAGCCATGGTTGCTTTCGATAAGTAGAATTTCAAACGAGTGTAGCGGGTAAGAAAAATCCCATACAAAACCAAAAAAGAAGGGCGTGTTGATGAGAAACGAGGGAGCAAAGACAGAAGCGCAGGAGAGAAGTCATATATATATCAACTCCAATGTTGACACTATATCTGGCGTTTATGGCAAGTCTAGACCCGCTCAGCTGCGGGAAGAGAGCAAGCTAAGCCCGCTTGAAAAGCAGAGGGAATGAATTTCACCAGGGTTCGCTGCAGTGGCAAATAACGTTCGAGCTTCAGATACTCCACCATAAATAGGTTCTAGACTCCCGTTTTTATTGATTTTTATGTGGAGTCAGATTGACAACCTCCGAATCCTTTAGAAAGGAAATGGCAGTACACTCAGCGAATAAAAAGCCAATTAGATCCACGATGCAATTTATATCATGCTACATAATTAAGGAAGTCGCGTGTTGTTGACTGTAAAATAAATCCCAGCTATATAACCATCTCGCAACCCTTACAATACTGAAATCTTATGGTCTGAATCGTTTAGGCCAGAAAAGTGGAACCTACTGATTTTCATGGACCTCCAGCTGAATAAATCCATAAATCCGCTAAACCCCTGACTATTGAATGAGGCGCCGCGCTACTTTGACCTCAGCTGGGCTTGGCAGATAGTCTAGTACGTTGCAGAAATTAGAATCTACAAGGGGGCATGGCAAAATTATTAAATATAGCAAAAGATACCTAGTAAGCTAACGGCAAGTCACTGCCGTAGCGTATAGAAGTGTAACAATCCGTTATATCGTTAAGCCAAACAGGGTAAAATATTAGGCCAATAATCCCGATTGTAGCAGTTACTGTAACGGAACCAGCTGCTTATAAAGGATTCAATTGTTCCAAGGGACCAGGTTGTAACACTTTTGGCGTATTTTCTTTGCAACTCCTGCTTGTATATGCCTTATACCTCAACTTTATTAACTAACTGCCTAAGTACTGCACGGACAGCATAAGCGAGAATTCCAGCGCCTTAGAACCTTAAAAATATATCCCATATAACAGCGCATATCTCCTGGAAATGTTTGTTGTTTTGCATAAAAAAATCATGAATTCTTCAAATACCCAATCCTTGATAGGGATATTCCTCTACAAGACTTGAGCTTGCTAGCAGGGGAATGCAAATTCAGCGCTGATGCCGCTGATACGATTGAATATCGGCTGCGACATGTCTACACTTGGATAGAAAAGTATGAGTTGTACAATAATGACGACCCGGTCCGACCCACCAAGGACGAGATAATGGTTGTCAAAGTAAGCATGTCTATTTACAACTGGAGAGAGACTCGCAGTTGGTCATCCGGCTTTGAGAGTGTCTCCTACAGAACTCTTCTCAGAATTTATGCCATTTGTGGTCAACAACGAATTGAGATCACACTTCGGCGCTTTAACGCGGGAGGGCAGGTCCCCATCACCATTAAGATCGTGAGGATGGTGACTACACCGTAACGTATACTTCCCCTGGATTCTGCCGTGAGTGTAAACCGGATGATATCAGCCCACACGATGGTTTCTGGAAAGATCACGCAAAGGAGAGCGATAACTAGTCTAGAGCCAACACTTGGCCGTCTACGGCCTCTCATCATCACTTTTGACAGGACCAAGGCATGGGTGTGAATCTTTGAAAAATATTTGCGTCAAAGAGTTTTCTAGACAAGTCAGACCGCCATTTGCGACTTTAGGCCATGTTTGGGGTACAAGGCCATTTTTACACCTAACCACCGATATCTTACCGGCTTTTCTCCAAGTCGGATGTCTCCAAAATAAATTGCCCCTCATTATAAGTAACTCTATAGTTGTTTGTAAAAACTTAGGAATTGATTACATCTTGGTGGACAGCTTTTGCATTCTTTGAGATGTTGGGTTTGACAATATCCAGATTATTGACAAGATGGACTTCATCTATCTCGAGAGCGTCTTAACAATCGTCGCAATAACAGGGATGAACGCTCATTCCGGTATCCCCTATGTCCACCAGAATACTCGTTTTCTCTGGTAGCGAGTCTTAAAGGTGATGGGAGTGCAAGTTGTGGACTCTGTCAACCACAATCAGTTTCGAATGCAGGCTAGATTCCAAGAACCAGAGTGGATATGAAGCGCACCATGGCTAAGGCGAGCCCGGCCGTTCCAAGAAGCTCTTATCTCCTGCGAAGCGCTTTTCTTCACTCCAGAGCAGGTGTATCGGAACTGTCACGAACGGAGCAAGTTGTATTAAAAAAGGACGAATATGTGAGGAGATTACGCTTGGATAACGGATTCAGGCCACTGGAATATAAGAATATCGTCATCACGTTCTTAATTGGAAGGCTTACTTTTGAAGCTGATGTTGGTTGTGCATATTTGGGGACTCAAAATTACTTGGATAAAATATGGCGTGGTCATAGATTCTACTGGGGGCTACATCATGGTGGCTTTGGATTGTTTCTGATGCGGGAGTGGGTTTTCATAACAGATAGGCGAAAACGAGAGGGGACTCATCCAATGAGACTGACAGATAGATCTATTGCGCGTGTTCCTTTCCAAAATGGGCCATGGGCGGGATGAACCGAAGATTAGCTGCCTATTACCTCATTTAGGGATGATCCAAACGCCCACTTCCCTTATTCTTTGTGTTAGATTCAGCCAATACCCTCCTTATGGTTCAAAACGGAACACGCTGGTTGAGGATACCCAAACCTCTTGTAGACTTATTGGCAGCGGGCTGGGAATAGCATTAAAATAGACATGCAAGTGCCAAAAGTTAATATTTTCCCGGAATTATACTCAAGTTTATTACTTCGACAATGTGCTTTAATCTTCTACAAGGAAACAGTAAAGGTCAAGCATGATTCACTGTCTTGGTTTATACTATGTATAGAGTCAATGGCTAAAGGGCCGCGCCTGGTGGAAGCAGGTAAACTATTCCATCCTTAGTATTTGGGCTGTAGCAGCATAACATAGGCCTAATAACTATTGAGGGTAAGCAGGCGCTTCTGTTTTAGTAATCGAAAGAAGAAGAAAATACACAAAAAAATATCTTCAGATTTATGCCAGTCGTTTTTATTATTCAATGTGTTTATTCTTCATCCCAAATCATATATATACCACCCTAATACTTTATGTATATCGTGAGTTTATATACAGGTACCTGGTATTGGCCTTTTACCAACCCAAAATGTATATACTTAAAAAAGCATCTCCCAACTAAGAAATGAATTCCCGACTGATTACCTCAATCATATTGTACCTCGATTTAGCGTTTGAACTTTTGCTTCTCATTGTCTAAAGGTATTACTGAATTAGTTGTTAACAACACCACAGCTGCTAGGGTTACTATCACAGGTACAACGTGACGGCGCACTGACCCAACCGGTCAGTCGGCTATTATAGCGTAATTTATTAGCGTCCATAATTTCTGATTCAAATAGTATAAGAAGCATGGGATATAGGCTTACTTTGCGATGTCAGAGGCGTAGCAATGTGTGGCAATATTACTCTGAAGATTTCCAGTTGAAGAGACGGATCCAGAGTTGTAGATACGAGCGCCGCGATAGAAATCGGAGACATCGCCGTGGCCAGACTCGTTGATACAGTTGGCCAAGCCGTCGCCGGACGAGGTACCGGCGGTTCCCTCTCGGATCATCTGGTAGATAGTGGCAGATGGGCAAGGCTTCTGCACAGTGTGGTTGTCGTTGCAGCTGCCCACACCATTATGATCTTCGCGACTGTCAGTGTTTCTTTGTTCCAGACATTTAAACGTATCTAAGAGGCTGCGATACTAACCCTGCATCAAACCTGGGTTTCTAACACCACCAGTGGTTGTATTGACACGGACACAGCCGTGAGATTCCTGCATCAAAATGGCGAGCACAAAACGGTGATCGACACCGGTTGCCGCTGAAGTCATTTGTATACCGTCCCAGATAGCTCCCTATTTGATTCCATATCGGGTGAGTAACACACCTGTGGTAAGATTGATTGAGGAGAAACCTACCACTTCAGGGCCATCAGTATTAGGAATACGACTATCCTGATTGCCACAAGCAGCGAACATCTGCGGCTTATAGTTATTGAACATATTCTCAAAAGAAACCCAGCGGCTCTTGTCGGGCCAGCCAGCAGAAGTGCTTCCGCTGCCAAGGTACAGCGTGTAGCTATCGACGCCATCACCAACACCGTCCTGAATGTTGGAGTTGTCAAATCTGGCAATGTTGCTGTTGCTGACCTTCTCGCCAGTCACACGGGCAGCTAGCTTGACATTGGCAGCAGAGGGAACATCAGGACTGGTGCGAGATGGCATCCAGTTTCCTTGGGGGACAGAGAAGTCCACGGTGTCAGGAACGGGTTCAGTAGGCGCCTTGATGATGGAGGGAGGGAAGGCAGCAACCATGGCCGCACCGGCAAGGAGGGAGACAGAAAACTTCAATCTTTTAGTTAGCGCTTGCTTTGGGATACAAGGGAGCTATTACCTTCAACATGGTGACTGAACGGATGGTATGCTGAGCAGATAGAGACTGAGATTCTCTTATTGAGGCTGAATGGAATTCCCTAAGAATCAGGATCTCAGCTCTTTTTATACATATTTGCGATATTCTAGATTCTTCAAGACTCGTAAGCAATTAATGTGGTTATTATTTTGAACTTCCTATTTCATCTACAAGTTTCTAAGCCACACAACTACTAGACTTACGTTGGCCTAATTTCCATTTTTGCTGATTTTATATTAACTCTTAAAATATCAGGTGCTAGTTCAGGGTTATGCTGCTTACTGTTTACAGTCTAATTGACAGGGGAGTGCAGAGAGAAAGCCATTGTTAGAGCCCAGATTTCACAGGATTTATCCCTGTTATTTACTAATTAAGATTTAAAATGCTTACAGTTTTCGCGCTACGGCTAATAGTTAACGCCGAAGCCAAGGCAATAGCACAAGTGCTGTAGGTTATCTCGACACTTTAATTTGTCATGCCGTTGGTCAGATGTCTCACGATTCTTTCACCTGGGTCGATACGCCCACAGGTCTAGTAAAATCCAGCCTGAACTTTGCGGTTAATACAGTAAGCGTGACAGACATCGACCGAAGCATAGCTATAGTGGTATTATGGAAATACCAACTGGAAATAAAATGGGCATACAGAAATATTGGTCAGGGGCAATCTTTCGTCCAAGTTCGGATGGGTTGGTCTACGCATCCAAGCCAGTAAGCAGACTGCACCTGTCCAAGCCGAAAATGGCTCTATCAGTATCACCGCAAAAGATTTCCGGCATTATTACAGACTGCTTGGCCTCATGGTAACACCAGTAGTTAAAAAAGCTGAAGTTGGCAACCTTCCTGTTCAGGTAACAGCTGATGATACGTATTTGGAAATGCTAGTAGGGGTATCGGCCCTTTCCACCAATCTTTTCCACCAATGCTATGTAGTAGAAGAATAGCAGCTGCTGTTTCTATATGGCATGCTAAATATAATAAAATTCCAGAATTGGCAATTTGCTGTTACTTGATTGGTGATAGGATATATAATCATCTAAGCTTATTAACAACTGAAACCTCTAGTCAACAGGCAATTTTATCTTGAAGCTAGTTAATAGTAATGAAAAGGGTCTCTGTGCTCTATCTCAATTGTATTATAAATGCTGTAATAACAACTACCTATCTAAGTTATCTTAATGAGTATAGTGAGGTGAACATGTGTTCCCACTCGTTAGGTTTCACATCCCGCAACTGAGCACTGACAGTAGGTGGTACAATAGATGGACTGAGCTAGATGGTGATGCTTGTGCCGGTAACTCGTCTATAATGTTCGATCGCTAGCTGCTCCGGGATACCCATAGTCTTGTCCACGTAGTTTTACTACCTCGAAGACTGCCGTTCAAGCTCTTGTTAAACACAGTCAACTTCATCCGTGGTTGGCCAGTGGTGCTCGCTGAAAGCCAAATTTTACTGCACGCTAAATTTTACCAAACGTTGGATGACACTGCGTCCGCCAACTTGCACCTAGACTCCGGATCCCTTCTATCACCATATCTCCCAGGCTCTGCCGTGCAGCCGTTTGAACGGGGACAGAAGTTCTGAGATGATCCATCAGCGGAAGCACAGAACTCCAGATCGCCGTAGAAGCACATCCTCCCAATTTCCAGTTCGTAAAACAGGCGCTCTTCGAACATTGTCTTTATAGCAATATAATAAACTTCTTGTTTGATGATTTTGGTTGCGGCAGTCGTAATCCCATGGGTGTCGGCGACGCCTCCTTGGCAGAGGAAGGCTATGATATCATCTGCCAAGATGATCACAATACGCAATACGCAATACGCAGGCGTCCTGTCATTCACCGCGGAGTGTTATAATTCTACCTTCATACAGGAGGAAGAAGATTATATGGTGGGTTGAGTCTTGTGGGATCGCGCAGTAGGGAAGCCGCAGCAGCAATGGCGTCTTGTTTCGCCATACCCTCCCGTGCTTGGGACTGGCGGGCCCCACGACTGGAATACAGATACAAAATCTAACCCGAAGCTTAAAAACATTTGTACAGCCCCAAATATAGGTTAGTATCAGGCGTATGCATAAATTCCGTACATACCCACATGCCATCTGATATTGTCTCTCACCCAATAGTAGAATGTTCCTACAGCAATCTCGAACTATCTCAATCATCATCTCCCCCCTTTCACCACCGCCCATCTCAATCTCGCCCTTGCACCTCAGCTCAGATATTCCAACTACTCCTCTCGATGCTACCCTGGAATGGCGCCAAGTCGTTCATGGACTGCCCTCGCCAGCCGCAACTGTCTATCTTGGACCACTTTTGGATATTAGCACCGTTTAGCTATGGCGGCTCGTCTTCTAAGTCAAGTCCGTTTTCCATTCGGTGGGTGTAGTGTTGGTCATACCCAGCACGCTGTATGACATCGTGAGAGGCATTTCCGATTGCCTAGCACGCTTGATCTGCATGTATGCGTGATGAACCACTGACTGCGCCTCTCGTACCATTTGCTAAACGGCTATGAGGTGATCACTCATAGTGGCTCTAGTTGGAAGGATTGTGCGCTCTACGTCACCGTAGTACTCATGAAATTCCGATTCGATGTCAATAAGGACAAATTCAGCTTCCTGCAGCGTTCGTCCAGTCTCACCGCCATGTGGTAGCGCCGGCTGATCACCAAACAGCACCAGCACCCAAAAGCCATAACCTACTCCAGCACGCATGAATAATGCTTGGGAGGCGTCGATAACTTCATCTGGATGCACTTTTGCAGGGACTTAGGCGTGAACGAGTGGATCTCTTTCAGCAGAGCGATTTCGTCAATCAACTTGATGGATCAGAGACTCTGGTCTCTGACATAGGCAATACTTTAATTCCTACCTCGTACAGACCGGCTGCAATCATGACCCGCACATGCTCATCAATCATAACTTTCTTGTAGCCCGTGGCTCGAGCGAGTGTTTCATACGGCGACTCTTCTTCGATCCAGGTAATTGTTGTTTTGTTGTCAAAAACCATGTCGAGCTTTGCAATAAAGCACTAGCGTTGTAAACTGGCCATTTCTGTGAATGATCAGAAAGGAGCGCTCTGAGAAGTGAAAGCTTAAAGTAATTTTGGCATAATGAGATGTTGGAGCAGCAGATGGTTTGGCAATAACAGCATTGACCCCGGCGGCGTCCGGTTCGAGTGCTAGTGCCTTCTGACGCGCAACAAATTAGGCCGTTGAATCGGCGCGATGGATAGCAGAAAGAGATGCGGCTCGAGGTGATTTCAAGAACAAACTTCCATCGACGGCGTCAAACTAGACTCTGAATTGCGGAAATGGTACATCAGAACTACACATATTAGGGCCAGCAAGATGCAAGGCTGTCCAATCGGCAACAAACCCTTCCAGACGATGCTGTTACTTGTTGATCGGAGTTATATACCCTCCTTTTAACTTCAATCTCCTGCGACGAGAGCAGATATCGCTTCTCTACATCGCTTCCAACTGGTATCCTGGTGTGTCCCCTGGGGTTTAACTTCGGAGTGATTCGTCATGTAGGTAGGTATGCTAGTTCCAAATCAGAGGGCGGTGTAACCAGAAGCCAGTCGTTGTCCACACAGCCAATTACGTACAGTTGGATTTGAAAGATGTAGTAGGGATGGAATCAGAGATTGTGGAAGTAAACTTTACTATACTTCATAGGACGTACAAGTATACAACTTGGTGGAACTAAAAGTATGTCAATAGAATCCGTTTAATTTAACCTGACTAGAGGAGAGCCTTTTCTTTCTAACTGTATTTATGTAAAAAGGAAAGAAAGGAAAAGAAAAGAAATAGATTGAAAAACATAGGACTGGATGATAAAACTAGTTGCTGTCCTTGTCCAATTGCTCTAATACCTGGCTTCTGTATCTGTGGTCTTGATTGGAGTTTGGTAAAATCTCAGCTATAACCATAATCCGGCATCTCATGTCAGATGTAATTGGTATGCACTACTGCATTAACAATATATCAAGCTTTAACAAATCCTTATTTAATTCTAACTTTAATAGGTTATTATTATAGATACATTGATTCCATCTGCGAGTAAGTGCAGCCCTGATGCTATTAATCAAGAAGACAATACTTCTGGCCACGCTTTATTGCTTTATCGGACGAATCTCTTCTATCCAAGTCCTGACCAGGGTACTATGGCCAGTCAATTCGCCTGACCTTACAGTCACCATCATCCGCCTGGCTAAGGCTAAAGAGACCTACCACCTTTAAAGGCGCTCGGACTATGAGTTCATCTAGATCAAACTAGGCCCCAATAGCGAGATGTCTAGTTATGTAGGACATAGGAGCTCTTAGAGAAATAGCTGTTCTGACCAATGCCATACAAAGTGTCCACCGACAGTTGGGAGAACAAGGGACGGAGTGGGTCGACTCGAACCCATGAAGGCCACACGTTAAACGTTTGGTGGGCCATTGCTGTTGGAATACAGATGGCACCTTCAACAACACCGGGTTTTGTGCCTGCTGTGCAAATGTCTTCAGCTGTTCCACTCCTCTTTCTGAGAAAGAAAGAAATGAGACTGAATATCATTTGAAGCAATTTCATCAACTTACAGGAGAAATCGTTAGCAATGCCCGCAGGTATGCAGAATATGGCGCCAATTGGCTTCTTCGGCCACTCCATGTCATAATGTATCTCTCTAACCTTGCGCATGAAACATACTTTTATCGCCCCTTCGAACTTTTGAGTTTTTTTTCATCATATTTTTCCGGGCATCGTCTTCACCATTTCCATATCGACTCTGCTGAAAGAACGTTTTAAATGATTGCACTTACAGGCTCGTATATTAGCACTAGTGATTGATCCATGGACCGTGCCTTTACCACTTACCCGAGCTTTTCTCATCTAGCCACTTAGTGCTGTGAATTATACATTTGCATAAAGTCATATAAAGCTTTGGAAATTTAATCTGTAGATCAGGGTCATGATTGTAAAGCTTCATCTTTTGTTTGACAGTGTCTGCCTGGCTGGAGAGGCTGTCAAAGAGTGATAAGATGTCTTCTCTCATCATCTTCTTCTTCACAGCTGTCTACCATTCCGTCATGGCCATTAGTATTACATGGCACCTATAGAGGTTCTGATATGATCAGAATGTAACCTCGTCGTCCTAGATTGATATAAGGCTTGTTATAAAGACAGTACTTACGTTGTAAGTGTCAGGCACCCTGATGAGAGTGATGAGTACACTCCACTCGGTATGGCCTCGAGCAAAGATTCCACGCAGCAGCTGGATATTAATAATAAATGCATATTCGTTTTAATTTATATACCTCCCTATAATAGGGTGGGCGATCTGCAGCGGAATGTTTATCGGACCGGAAGATTTCCGAGATAACAGGGGCAATGATAGCAGTGGAGACACGGCGGTGCAGCAGGGATAATAGCGTCGTCGATCACTTGCGGCAGATGCACTTGTGTTACATGGGTATTCTGGTGGCCGCGCAATCTAGTACTATAGTATATCAGATCCCTAGTTATAGGGTGTATGGCTGTATCAAGTGCCTTGCAAAAGAACAGAGAAACAGAGACCGCAACATGACTATGCACATACTAATAAAAATACGAGCATTACATCGAAGGGGGCTCTCTTTTTCTTTTACGTATATAATTCTGGTCTGCGTGTGCTAATGATATTCTTATTTGTTATCTTGTCACAGACCGCGAGCTATATACCTGTCGCCTTCGCTCTGTCGTATATGATAGGGTCAATGGCACCGTTACCATCGGCAATTCCGCTGTTCCCTGCGGCATTATCATCCTTGCTATCGCTACAAAATTACCTAAGAAAGCCATTGCTATATTTGGTTATAACTAAGGCTGCATCGGGAGTCTTGTAGCTCATACTGCTGGAAATACACCCTTTCTCTTGTCATTCTGCTTTGCAATTATTAAACCCCAACTTCTGGAGAATTAGTAGCGGCAGTGTTAGCATTCTTCAATTGGCATTGAGCTACGACACCTGCATTGACAATGACTGTCTAGGTCAGTGGCAAGTTCAATATTCGGATTGGGGGAGTTCTGTTATGTAGTACTCGGCCTCGCTACATTTATCATCTCGGGGTTGATGTGGCCATTGTGATGTATATCCAATTCCAATTATGTGGTGAGACTGTACACGGAGTAGCCAAGAACTGGATACTCCGCGCTCGGCGCAAAGATGGACCTCAGCGAGCGTCTAGTAGGATCCCTGTCCATTGTTATCTTGACTTCTGTCACATACGTGCTCCACCTTCCTTCTCTAGATCTATTTATGCTTATTTATAAAAAAGACAAGCCTTAAAGCCAGTAGGATGAGGATGACACACAACCCTACGGTTCCCGTTTCGATGTACATTCTATTCGTGCAATTCTAATTTATAATCAAGACTAATATGGGATCAAGCCTTTTTGTGTTCATCTACTCTTCGATCTTGGCCTTCCTTTCAGTCCTTGCAGCCCGCCACCGTTGCCCCCAAAACCAGTTCACTGCAGCCAATGGTGTCATTGTCACGGTGATTAATGCTAATCCCAGGAAAGCCCACGCGGGTCCGAGATTGGTAATCATAGTCTCGACAAATGCAACCCCAACGGCGCCGAGTCCGCACCGTACCAGGTTGTTAATGGCCGTACTGCTAGCGCCCTTGCCGGGACATAAGTCCGACACGAGCGTCTGGTTGAGCGCGAAGATAGCGTTGCTCATCGCGGCGATTAGGAACTGCAAAACTAGTGGCACCACGATCCACCCGGGCTTGGAAGTTAGAGTCGGGTCCGCGAGTGAGAAACCATACGCGGCTGTGGATACCGAAAAGAGGCTTGCGATCCACGGGAGGTTCCGTAGGCGCGTATGCTCTATCGGAAAATCGGCCGGGATGTTTTTAGTCGGGAGTTTGTGCGAGGGAGGTAGGTTATGCGCGATTTTGTAGGCCACTTCAGCTGCTTTATAGTCGCGGGTCATGAGTTTGCCAACCATGGCAGAGCCGACGATAGTGCCGCAACCTGTGGGAGAAGTATCGATTAGCCAAGGTTTGAGCGGCAGAATGATCATGGATGGAGGGATGTACCGTTGGGTAGGAAAGCTAGGCCAAGGAGAAGCTCATTAAGGCCAAAGCGGGACTTGAAAAGCCCCGTAGTACTAGATGTCACCATACTCCAAATGGCATATACCACGCCCCCAAACAGCAAGTTCAGGACGATATCCTTCTCTACCAGAAGCTTTAGGGGCTCGATGAACGTTATGACGGTCACTTTCTTTCGCTGGACTGCTTCATCAGGGTCCTGCATATATGGTGGCTCCACGGAGAACCTCGCAACAAGTGGCTTGTAAATACCCGTGAGCCGCAGGGAGCCGTTTCCAGCGATGCTTCGCAGGGTCTCAGGCAGAAACAAAATGACCATTATAATGACTAATGAGGAAAGTATCACGAGGAAGATGAAGATAGACCGGAAGCCGAAGGTATTTGCCAAGACGCCACCTAGAACAGGACCAATAGCGATACTGAAGTTACGGACTGTTAAGTGAACTCCGAGTAAGTTTTATATACTGGATCTATAAAGTTGCAGAGGGCAGGGCTGTGCTTACTGGCCTGATAGAAACTTATGAAAGCTCCTCTTTCAGATGGGGGAGAGATATCTTGAATAACGCCATTTCCTTTTAATTATTGCATCAATAATAGTACTTAGAAAAGGCAAATATGTCACAGAGAACCTACCAATACTTACAGTCGAGGCGCTACCTGCCGCCTGCAAACCTCTGAAGATGAGAAGAATAGTGAAATTTGGAGAAAGGCTGAGGACAATGTTGGAAATGATATAGACCGTGAAGGAAGCGATGTAAATAGGCCGCCGTCCCACTGTGTCCGACAATGAACCCCAAAGCAGTGGCGATACGCCCTGAATTACTAGGTACGACGTGATGGTCAGGGAAACGGCGTCGATGCTAACATTGAGATCCTGCTCTCCTGTCAGCGATGTCCAAAAACTACACACAGTTGACTTACCTTTGCAATTGCGTCTAGTGATGGGAAGTAGATATTCGACGACAAGCCCGAGAACAAGCCTGCGACTCCGATGACGCCTACAAGGAACTTTTTCAGGCCCTTCGGGAATACGTGATACGGCTGTTCCAGTTCAGTATATGGAACGGTCGCCATTTCCTCAGCTTGCGCCGCCGGAGCTACTGCATCCAAAGAAGCACACAGGACACCAGCCGGGTTTGTAGCGTGCAGACTGCTTCTGGCCCCACTCAAATCAGTAACAGTCACCTGGTGGGAGGTACCTGTCGCAGGTTTGCAACTGTTCTGCTTGTGCATGTTGATTTTTGGTGAATCTGATATATATGAAGGTCCTGCTCTGGGTGGGCTCGACGGAATCCCGGAGTGCGAGGCTGTCTGGTGTTTAAAAAGGAGTGCAAGAGTCTATTAGGCAGAATTACGGATGGTACAGCTTTAAGCCAAAACAAAGAACCGCCTTCTATGCTCAAATTGTTTATCATAACGTTGTATTAATGCATACGCCGATCCGTAGGGTTATCTTGAATCGACAGGGTGCCAAATGTAATGCCAAGCAATGAAACACTGACATGCTCTAATGTAAGATTGATGATGACTTTCAAGGCCTTGAAAGTGAAATGTACACAATACCGATGTTACTCCATAATGCAACGGCCTGTGCTATGACACTCTCGTACCGTCTCTGGGGCTTAGACTCCCCGTATCACCAACTATCTTGAATAATCCCGATATCTTTGTAAACTGAGACATATTCCTTGCCGGTGGAGGCTTTAGATAAGCAGAGTACCATTTTGCGCATCAGAACCAAGGCGAAGACAAAGTGGGCGCGTCTTGGCAGCCCCTGATGGTGGTTCAGGCTCTAACAGGGGCTACCTTACTGGCATAAGATCGACCAAGACGGAGACTTTTAAAGCTTTACAATTTATGGAAAGTTTAGGCTACTATATTTCCACATTACTCTATAAAGAGCGTAGGCGACGAACAAGGCCGGCAGTAGCTACAATAACAGCTAGCCTAGGCATATCCTCCTTACCTACTTGAGCAAGAGCATTAGCGTCGGTAATTTTATCTCTGGCGATGCTGGTAGGACAAAGCAGTGCTATAGCATTGACTACAACAGTTACTACACCGTCACCGAGGAATATTGTTACAATGTTCAGAACCGTGAGCGCGAGTCTAGTAACTGTGACAGTTACTACAACACCAGCACCGACCTTCGCAATCCCTAGCCTTGGAATGTCAGCAGTTGATACTCAGGCGCCGAAGTGGAATATCACCAAGTCAAGCGAAGCTTCCACCACAGCCACCGTCTTTGCTCAGAGAAGAACTACAACAATATCAGGGCCAAGCGGTGTTTTCATTGGTATAGTAGGAGCAGTAGGTACGACTTCCTTGAGAATATAACCAATTGGCAAAAGGTTTTTGTTAACTTGGATTATTAGCTGGGCTGTCAATTCTAGGTGTAATAGTAATTGTTATATTACATAGAAAAAGAAAGGAAAAAGAAGTGCAAGTATAAAACTACTTCCTTTAATAGCCTGATAAACTAGGCCAAGCCCGAGCTGGGTTCCCAACGTGGTTGTTATAAGTGTAGTTAAACCTAGTTATAAATATATACAATAGGTGATACTAGCCACATTGCAACAACGACATCCAGCGCCCCTAACGTCAAAAACTACTACACAAATCCCGAACAGCTGAGAACCCTTACAGCAAAGGATCATGGGTATGTATGTCGCCACACTTCGATAGCAAGTCGCAAAGAGTTTATAGCTGTTTATCAATTGAGAAATCTTTAAGAAGACAGCTGGAGGTTATTATATATACAGCAAACTCTCTTTTGTACATTAGCATGTATCAGCAACTGAAATTCTGTTTGCATTCGGTCGCCCATAACAACTCAGCGACCTTCTTGTGCCACTTATCTATCAGAATCTCCGTCTGTCCATTGCCCGTTGTAACCTGTAATGGTAACCCACTATATTTATTCTTGGAGTCAGATTCCGCGCAGTGCTTAGCGAGCAAGAACTTCACAATCTCCACGAGCCCGTTGCACGCATCTCTATGCAGGGCAATTGGGGAAATACTGCCCTTCATATCGTGCTAGCGAATGGCCTTATAGAAGTTGCAAAGACTGTTTTGCAAACGATTCAGGGCGCATCTACCGTTAGCGTATCGAAAAGTCCACTTGAACTATCAGACTTAGATTTTCAGAATCATGACCTCGAGACACCCCTCATGATGCTGCTAAGGAAGGAAACGTTGATAACGTAAGAGACCCATCTGAACTCCACTCGAAGATTGATATAGTATCTGATAAGAATGGTAGGATACATTATGCAACAGTACTCTAAGCTGCCGTTACAGGCGGTAGGCTTGCTACGATCAGATTGATCTTAGGCAGCAAGCCTGACGTCACAATCTTCTCTGGAAAATGGGGAATGCCGCTCCACCGCGCAGTAGTGTGGAAAGATATACGGCGTACAAAATATCTTTCTTCAAAATTATGCTCCTAGCCTTAGTATAAACACAATCGATAAGGAGGGGAGGTTACGAATGCATCTAGCCGTAGGATATGAGAATTGGATGATTCCTTATTTCAATGATTTCCGTAGCAATAGATGACAGCCCACGAAAAGGACCATCGGGGACGATATATGGCGCATCTATGCGCAGGATGTGATAGATATATTGATGGCTGGCAGCATGCAACGTTGGGTTAAAGAAGTGGACTGGACTTGTCTAGGCTCGGAGCTCCGCACGAATAATTTTCCTATCCAAGTCCAAGGCTCCAACAGCACAACCTATTCCTCCTCTCTCTCAGGCGCCCCATAGGTGTACGGGATGGTACACACACGGGATAGCTGCTTAGTCAACAACGCCTACTATAACAGGCACTGTAATTTCTTCTAGCTGCCCCTATAGCTATCTTTCTGGGCTGCTACTTTATCTCTTAATATACAAGCTTTTGCCTGCCTTTTATGGCCTTTTTTATGGCATTTACTACAGGTAGGTATTGCTAGCAGCTCTTTTTCTAGCTGGTCTTCCAGCTCCTTTTTTAGCTGGTCTTCTAGTTTTTTTTTGGTTAGTCTTCCGGCGGCTGGTCTTCTGGCGGCTGGTCTTCTGGCTGTTGCAGCTGCTTTGCTGGTTTAGTTAGATGGTTGTAAGAAAAGCGAGATTCTGATCGATGTTCTAGAGCCCAAAGTTCGGCCCAGCTTTCTTTGACGCTGATTGAAAATTGGCAGCCTTTGCGAAATTGATTACAGGCGAAAATAATTTTTAAACGGCCGGTTTTTCCAAATGAAGACCTTCGAATAATCCACTTATAACCACCAGATGCAGCATAAATAGCTAAATCAAGCTCTAGTTCTTCTTTTAATCAATAAATATGCTCAGGAGGAAGAGAGATTGCTGCATCTATAGTAGTAAGAGAAGCAGTTGTTGTACTCATTATAGCGTATAAAGTAGGTTAGGGTATAATGAAGATGGTAGCTAGTATAGCTAGAAGAAATTACAGTGCCTGTTATAGTAGGCGTTGTTGACTAAGCAGCTATCCCGTGTGTGTACCATCCCGTACACCTATGGGGCGCCTCTCTCTCATTAGCGCTGACAAAAGCAGCCCACGCTTAGACTTGCCGCGAGAGCTGCTTGTTAAATCGCTACCGTCAAGCCTGGCGGCGGTCCCGCTGCTGTTGCCACGCGATGGGGAATCATCTAGACAGGTTTACAGAAATTGAATCCTGCCAAGAATTTCTGCATCACACTTGCCGTTGGTCAAATAGTCAGCGGCTCGTCTGGAACTCCCGCTAACTCTGACGGCACTTGTAAGGCCAAATTTGTCGTCAGTGGGGATTCCTGCGCATCCACGGCGACAAAGTGCGGGCTTAAGGCGGCAGACTTTACCACGACTGCACAGCGATGACGAGACCTTTTATTCGACTATGGTGGTCGGCCAGCCAGTTTGCTGCGTTCATGCAATATTGTTTGATATTAACCCCCCCCCCCCCCCAGGGCTGCAGCGATATCATAGTCTTCAACCACAAGGGCGTGATTGGCGAATCTTATGACAAATCCCAAGATTTGCTCAATCATCTCAAGGTGCTGCGGGTCATTGGCTCCCTGGACTCTCAGCTCAACATTGCAGATGTGGCTGATGCAGCTGCTCTGCCAGTCTTGACGATGGCCTGTGCCGTGGCAGGCAGGGGAGGGTTGTCAAGCAGGCGGATAGAATTGCAAACCAAGGGCGAGAGTAGGTGATTGCCAACTTTTTCGGCGCCATTCTCTTCTTCATCCCCTCTGTAGCAGAAGCAGTGGATAGTAGTATAGCTGCTATCCGCTCTGCCTTGTCGCTCGCTACTGAAGGCAAACTTTCTTCACCACCTAGGCCTATGTATTCCACAATATGCGAGTGCATCATCAGTGATTTATAACGATAGAAGCTGTTATAATATAAAATAGCTGTCTTAACTTTTCATCCAAAGACAAAAATAAAGAGGGTTATTTAGTATTTTAAGAAGAAGAAATTACGTTATTTATAGTTAGCACATAAATAATTAAAATATTATAAAAATACAACATAAATTATGCAAATAAAAAAGAAAAAAGAGTATAATCAACATACACTATAATGTAATAAAAAGTATTATATAATAAAAATAAATACTATATTATAATAAAGAGCAGTATACTGTAGCGAATTGACATATTATAGCGGATAAACGCTATATTATATTAGATAAACGATCTATTGTAATAAATAAGCACTGTATTTCAGCAGATAACTGCAGTAACTGGGGCAATACAGTAGAAAGCACTGTATTATAGTAGAAAGTTTAAGAACATTCAACGAAATCAACCTGCTTGGATACCGGGTAGGCTTAAGCTAGAATATACTACTGTTATTTGTTCTGGCTTAAAATAACATCTGCTGCCTTTTCGCCAACCATGTAAGTCGATACTGCAGTAAATGTCCCTGGAATTCTCGGGTAAACAGACGCATCTACTACTCTCAGCCCCTTGACACCTCGCACACGGAAGCTTGAATCTAAAACTGCCATGGGGTCACCGTCTGCCCCAATAGGACACGTCGAAGAAGCATGATGGCCCCATGCAGTATCCTTGGCATACATCTCAACATCGGCAGTAGACTGAATATTTGCTCCTGGCAGAATCTCATCCACCTGGACAAGCTGTCTTTTGAAAGCGTCACGCGCAACGCCAATAGCTTCACGGATGGCCATTAAATCAGCTGCATAGTTGCCGCTTCCGGTATCGAAGTAGTTGTAGACAATTTCAGGAGTATCTAGAGGGTCAGCGGATAGCAGCTTGACATGCCCAGCGTTATTGCGTGGATGACCCTTAAGTATGGCCCAGGTGAAGAGGTCGTGTTCAGAAGTAATGTTATAACTGTATCCGGGGAAATAGCCGCGAAAGTTGACGGGTCCGCCGAAGAGGAAGGCATCGTATTCACTTGCCTCTGAAGATCTCATCAACATGGCTGCTGCGAAACCATTTGAAACGTAGGTTCCTCGATCGCCAAGGATAGGATGCTGCCAGCGGTCGAGGCACGGATCGGTGTCAGAAAATGTACAGCCCTCAAGGAACGTCCAGTTAGATGGGACACGGCCCTGGACAGCAACTTCATAGTGGTCTTGGAGATTGGTTCCTACGCCAGGCAGATCCTTGACAACCTTGATACCGAACTTCTTGAGTTCGTCCGCTGGGCCCACACCGCTGAGCTTCAGAATTTGGGGAGAGTTATACGTCCCACCCGCGACAATAACTTCCTTGGAGGCAGTAACTGAACCAGGGGTGCCTTTAGTAGAAGACTTTGATCGTGGACTGGCTTTGTAAAGGTACGCTCCGTCAAGGAACTCAACGCCCGTAGCGCGAGGTTCATCACCCAATTCATCAAAGACGACTTTGGTTACATGGCAGTTCATCCTCACATCAAGAGGATACTTCTTACTACCGTCCCAGTTCTTGGCATCCCGAACGGCAACCACAAACTCTCGCGAACCGTATCTCTGTCCATTACCAGCAGAAAGCGTAATCTGGAAATACCCACCGTCCTTATCCCGACTTTCTGAGTCTTCGTTGGCATCACCAAGGAGGACATTAAGTAAATTTGGCAGCAACTTGGTGTAATTTCCTAGCGCAAAACTACCTCCAGTAATCATACTGAGCAACTTGGGATCCTCAAGAGGAATCGTAAGCGGTGCGCGATCTGTGTCCAACCACCCACTGTAGCCATGACCCTTGGCAAGAGGCAGCAGGTACTTGTTATTTTCCATCCTGACGAAGTACTTTCGCATATTATCGGGGGACCAAGAATCGTCACCAGTCAGTGAAGCAATGAATTGGAAGTCCGAGCGATGCGGGTAGATCGCCACAAGTGCATTGTGGGCAGTACATCCACCTAGTGTTCCAGTACGAGGATACAGTGTTCCAAGCATCTTTGAACCAAGAGGGGGATCCAACCCGGTGTATATCTGTCCATCTGGCGTCTCATACGAAGTCTTGTAGTCGCGCGCTTGTCGAGCATCATCTGCATAGTGTCGCACGAAAAAGTTCCAAGCAAGTTTCTCATCTTCTGATGATTTTGCAGAGTACGCAGGCACAGTGTAGTTTGGGTTGTTCCCCTGGTCGTCGCCGGCTTCAATGAGAAGCGTTTTGTGCCCGGCCAGGGCCAGTCGCGCGGCTAGTGGACCGCCACCGGCCCCGGAACCAACGACGACGTATTCATAGCCGGTGAGAGTAACGGCATTGGCAACAGATGTCAGGAAGGTGAAGCCTAGGAAGGCAGCTTGCCATAAGGGATGCATCATAGTCTTTTCGTTTTCAACCCGAGGATGGAAGCCTGACCTCGATCCCGTCCGCAAAACGGCAAACGACAAATACATATAGATGGACTGAAGACTTTCTGGCTAATATGCCGCTTAAAATTAAGCCTCTCCCTAGTAAACAAGATCTGTTATTGCTGGTTCAGCCGAGGTGGTGTCTAATATCGCTGTAAATCTAGCATCGGCCTAAACGAACAGTTGTGGGTCTGCAAATTACAAGTTCTCCAACAAACGCAGGGAGTAATACTTAGCCTAGCTCATTCGAGAGAAATGCAAGCCAAAAGTTCGTCTTCCAACAGTGGATCTAATATTCGGGTTCTTTGGAAATAGGATGGCCAAGTGTCTTAGCAGCTATTATTACCAATGACGTATCCTCGCCTGTCTTGTCGAGCTGTGCCCGCCAGTATTTCAAGCATTCACACCTACTATTATTTCGCTCGCTCCTCCGCTCATAAGGACGAGCGGATGACAAGTTTGCGAATCCTCCTAAATAAAAGCGTCAATCATTCACAAACTTCTGTTGCCATTCTTTCCCAGTCCCCATCCTAGGCAAGGATGGCAATCATCAGCTGTGTACATAACATCTCAAGGGCAGCTTGGTCTGACGCCTATACCCCGCTTTTGCTGATCGGCAGCCACCACTGCTGTTTTTGGGCGGCCTGTGAAGATGCGATCTTCATGAATAATTCATGTCGTTGCTAGGAGCATTACACAGCCATGTGGGTTTCAATTTAAAAGTCGGGGATGTGATGGTTCCAAGTACTAGTAGTATGTACTTCGGCTGTGCCAGGGGAGGACTTGTCGGATAATTATGTAGTATAAGTCCAGCTGTAATAACGTCGACCGTGATAGATGAGGGTAGTCGGCATCATGGCAATTACTATATATTTCGGACTTGATTCCGAATTCTTGTTGAGACTCTAGGGTGTTGAACCGTAACAGCTCGCTATTAAATAACTCTCTAAGGCATCCGCACAGCGTCTCTCTACCTCAGTACATGACCTCAGTCCCGTTCGGGAGCGTATAGCCTACCATGATAAAGTCCCGCACTATAGCTGTCCCGTTAGCTAGTAGCGCCGTCTGAGCCGGCGTGCATGTTTCCATAATGTCCCACGTATAGCATAGTGGCTCTGAAGGCCTCGGTACTATGTTTTTAATGCTGAAGCTGCTGTTTGGCCCTACGGTAGAGTATTTAGCCCCGGGGAGAACCTGGCCCGTCGCGATGTCTAGGCCAGCCATAGCACGGGAAAAGATACGGTACGCTGTCTCGGGCTGGTAGTATGGGACTGGAAGGAAGAGATTATGTTAGCCACTGCGGTATATAGTATGGGTGAGGTGGGAAAAAAAGAGGGATTAGGCATACCCTGGTGCCCTGCATCAAAGACCCGCGAGAACGAAAGGTTCCCGTGCTGGCGCACTACGCCACCTATATAGCTGTCATTGGTGCTGATACTGGCATAGCCAGCGGATCGGAAACTTGCGGATGACGATGATTGAATAGCTAGGCTAATTTGTTCACCACCGAACCCTAAAAGAGAGAAGGAGTCTGTCAGCGTAACGCTTCTTCAAAGTCAGTAATAGTGAACTAGAATAAACGGACAGTTACACTGATAGTCCCTATCGCCATAGACAAGCGCGACCCTAATGCCACTATCAAGCAGTCCTCCCAGGAGCTCGAGGTTGTGCCCCCGGATGAAATCGCCTGTCTGTAGAAAAACCTGGGCCACAGCAGACGAGAGGCCTGTGAAGTTAAGCGGCACACCAAGCGCGAGCTGTGTCTCGCGCGAGTTTAGATAACCTGCCGCAAACTTGGGCGGAAACGAGTCTGGCGCTAACTGAGTGAAGTCAAATTGGTCATGCTGCAGCAAGGCTATCTATTAGCGATTTGCGTTTCCAAGAGCGTGCGCGCTTTGTCATATAATATAGATGTATTCTTACCCCTTTAGAGTTAAAGGGCTGCAATATGGGCCCAAAACAGAACTTGTATGCTGTCTCGCAAGCTTGGTTAACTCTCTTATTGTTTCCCCAACCCTCCGGGTCCAGCTCATTAGCCAGGCATCGACAAGCGTCGGTTAAGTAGAGACACTGGGGCACAGCAGCCAAGGCATCCTGGTACTCAGTGTTGTTAATGACTTGCAAACCGTAGGTATTGTTATATGCGAAGACAGGGTATAACGGCGTCTGGACACTGTTATCAATACAAGCGTTTACCAAGCCGATAACATCGATATGCAAAGGGATAGCGGCTGTCATCGAGGCATTCTCAGTAGCAATGACATCATTCTGAGTGGTGATATAGCCAGCTAGGGTCGGGACGTAGTGACCGCCATATGACTCTCCCCAGAGGCTTAGATGGTTGTCTTTTAACTTGTATTCGGGGAACCTGCCGCTACATGTTAGACCCTACCTATGATTGTGGCATAGAATACAAGTAATAGGCGGGAAGCGGGTTTCTCACTCTTGTATCCAGGTCTGCAAAAAATACCAGCTCGTTCTCGCCGCGGTGAAGCTTGTATTGGCTGTCAGGGCAACGCTCTGAGATGCAAATGTCCCTGGAACGGCAGTTATCGTATCTTGAGATAGATCTGCAAGAGAGAGGTTCTTGGGGGTAACAGCGAATGGCGACTTCGGCTCGTTAATAGTACCGTTAATAAGCGAGTCATACGAGAAGCCAACCTGGACAGGCTGGTCTAGATATAGCATATTAGCGTCATTATTCCATGACCATGGGTTCAGCACTGTCCCCCTCGAGTCCGCGAGGACAGAGCATGGCCCGTTTTCCCCTAATGCCGCTACAACTGATGGAGAACCCGGGCCACCCTGCAGCCAAAGGGAGAGTGGCGCATTCTCAGGATCGTCACGAGCCTCAAAGAACCAGAAAAAGGAGTGGATAGGGTAGCCCTGGCCCGGGATGAGATTAGGAGGAAGGTTGACATATCCACTAAAGGCTTTAACGTCTGGGGTTGTCTCGCAGATTTGGGTCTGTTGAGGATCGGATATTAGCAACATTATATATGGGATACCTTGGGTGATGGAGGCTTGCATGCTTATAGGAGATAGAGACGCCAGGGAATAAGGTGCTCGGGATGGTTGTAAAGCCCTCGGGAGTCGGTGGAAGCAATGCAGCTAATGCAAGTGGTGATAGAAGAAACAGCCAACGGCCGGATGCTATATCACGATGCATAATGTATAAAAAAAGCAATTCCGATATTCAAGAGAAAGTAAGTGGCAGAGTATAGAAGAAAGTGAATTGAATACTGTACATCTCAAGAGGAGAACCACGCGTTATAAAAGAAATTCTCTTGGTAGCGGTTTATCCTATCCTGAAGAAAGCTATTCAGGCAGCGTCTATAAGATTCCTAGATAGGGGGCGGCTATGTAGACAACATCTATAGGAAAGGAAGCACTACGAAACTTGTGCGGTATGCCCAGCCAAGGCTGAAAAATAAGCAGGACACCGTTTAAGCTATGTGTATAACTTAAGCTGGACATCTAGCATGAGTGTTACTCTTGCTTGAATGCCCCACTATCACTGACTTAATACCTACCAAGGCAACTACTGCAGGGAAGCTTATTTCCAATTAGTACCACTACATACCAGATAGGCCTACGGAATACATAGGCATCAATCAATTCGGATTTGCCCCACTATCTATAATTCCCCACTTTCCCCAAGGTAGCACTTGCAGCCGGAGCAGACATAGCGCTTACTAGCCTTGGATAAGGGGTATAACCAAGTGTGTCTGCTAAAGTCTCGGTTCTTGCAATTAAAAGTCTTGTCCAACCCTCTAAAAAGTTGACGAGGCTTAATTTTACCATAGGAACATCACAAGCCTCATACGGTGGTTCGGACACGCCCCACTTGTTTGGTTGACTCTGTCTCCCTCATTCAGCCATCGAGATGCCCAGAAAGGGGTCGCAGAAGGTCAAGACAGGATGTTTAACATGCAAGTACGTCTACCTACATATGCTCAGGAAGCAAGATTATAACACGAGCCATTAATTAATGATCTCAAACAAGGATACGAAAGATCAAATGCGACGAGGCCAAACCTCATTGTCTGAGGTGCACGAGTACACAGAGAATTTGTGATGGCTATGCACCTGAGGCTTACCGGACTCACTCTTGGGATGAGCTTCTAAGTTCGAATGCTATTATCCCTTCTCCAAGTAATGGTCGCAGCAATCGGGAAGGCAGAGCCATTGACTTTTTTCTCCATGTGGCCGCCCCCAACCTATCGAATTACCCTGATAAGGAATTCTGGACACGCCTCGTTCCAATGGCTTGCCAGCAAGAGCCCGCCGTTCGTCATGCAGCCATCGCTATCAGCTCCATCTACGAGCAGCTCAGGGACGGTCGATCGGATGCTCTCGACTACCCCGGCGGCCGATTCGCCCTCAGCCACTACCACCAGGCCCTGTCACACCTCACCCGCAAGTCAAACAGTGAGTTCACGATGCTGTTCCTCTGTATTCTCTTCGTGTGCATAGAGACCCTGCAGAAGAATGTACCCGCCGCCATCGAACATTGCAGGCATGGTATAACAATTTTGAACAATGCAACGATGACGCCCTGGGTCCGGGAGAAACTTACGCCTATGTTTGTCCGATTGAGTATCTTTCCCTTTTTTTTCGGCAGCACGGTCACTACGTTTCCTTCCCTAAGCGACCTGGTGACTGGTGCCACAGCTCCATATACTACGCTCGAAGAAAGCCTGTCTGCTTTAGAGCTCCTCCAGGCACGGTCTGTCCGGTTCATACGCTCCAGCGACACGTACAGGCAAGGAATCATGTACAGGGTGGAATTTCCAAACAATCTCCATCAAGAGCAGTCCGCAATTCTTGCAGCGCTGGGCCAATGGCTTCATGACTTTTCAATCTTTAGAGAAGCGTACCCGCCTACTTCCCACGACGCCAAAGCCCCGTACTTAGGAACACTGATCAAAGGCCTTGTCTGCAAAATATGGGTGGGAGGCGTGCTTGACAAAACTGAAATGGGTTATGATAATCAACTGGCCTCCTTCAAGGCAGTCGTCGATGCCGCGGAAAAAATTATCTCATTGCTCCCACCAGCGCAAACCCTGTACTCTAAGTCTAAGTTTACATTCGGGATGGGTTATATGCCACCCTTATATCTGGTAGTGATCAAGTGCCGAAACTTGAACATTCGACGTGCAGCCCTCAAGGCCATGGTCAGCCTCGCAACATGCCAAGAAAATTTATGGGATCTCTCGGTAATGTCTGCTACCGGCCGGCGCGTCATCGAATTGGAGCATGGTATCAACCTTGAGACATTCGATAGAGAAGATCTGCCAGATGCACACGTGTTTGTCCCTCCTGATGAGATGCGCATCCGCGATTCGATTATCACGAAATCGAGAGAAACGCAAATTGATGCATCCAAGCAGAGCACGCGATACATGCTGGTTTCCTTCCTATTCGCGACTTTGGCAGGATTCAGCTTCGTGGATGAGTGGCTTCCAATCGGCCCAGTGCCCACTTCCTCGACATAGTCTCATATACGTTCGCTGGCTTTCCTTGAGGCATAGACTTATGGGCGACACAATATGTATATGGTGCTTGAGGGTGGCGTGTTCACTTACAATATGACTTATGATGAGGAGCGCTGACTGGTTGGTTTTTTTTTTTTTTTTTTGTTTGGTAGATTCTGGAAACTTGGAGTTAAACCTTTCATATTGAGGAAGTCCAGCGCTAGATAAGAGAGACCTCGAACTATACGAATAACACCCAGTTGATAGAGATGGCGTTCTGAAGATATGATATAATATAGATAGCAACTCCTAAGAGATTTTTTTTTTTTTTTTTTTTTTTTTTTTTGATGCTAATCGACTTGAATAACCGGACAGTTTGCATGAGAAGATTGGGAAGCCGGCGGTATCTGGGCTCTATCAGGTCCCTCGGGGCCGATAGAGCGTAACTTGCATGACCCGAGCGCAAGATCTGACAATATGCATATTTTCGACTTAGGCATAGCCGAGTGTACGGATCAGTTCAAGGTCCCCACAATTCATACCTATTAGCTTAGGTATTTACGATGGCGAGTATTGAGCACTTAATTATCATTATGAACAACCCAAAGATAAGATATCATTATAGGCGAGCTTGAAATTCCGAAGTCAACCGACATTTGACAAAAACCCCTTTATTTGTGGCGCGGTTTAAGAAGAAATCTTCCGTCGCTGAAAGCTGTTGTGTTTTGAACAGGGGTTCTGATTCTCGCAATCACTAGTACCGTAGCTAAATGTTTCTTTTAAACCGAGCCAAGCTACTTATTCCATTTGTCCTTTCTCCGAGGCCTTATGTATATTGCTTTGGCAAGGGGTGATACATATACCGCGTTATTAATTCACTTGGAGATCGGTGAGAGGGGCCATAGGCGACGTAAACCACTTCTAGCGGCCGAGGATCAGTACTATGACTATGGTTTCCAAGGGGGAATCTCATCAGTGAGCCGCAATTGTGAGGCTGGTACATGCAGTAAAGTGGTAGACTAACTGTAGAAGGCTTGGGAGTATTTGTAGAACAGCGATCCTGTTGCTTTGACGACACCGTTAAGCCAGGAGCCAGCTGCGGGTTCCCTATTCAACTGATTAGTTCGGACCTGCCCCACTATCCCGCAGGATGCTGGTGGCATTGAACTTTGAAACAGTGGATGATGATTTAGGGGCCAGATTTCTAATAATAATGCATATGACACGGGATCTTTGCTATAAAAAGATTCTGACTTTATACTCTACGCATTGGACGGAGCTTAAGAGTTTCCAAAAGCCCAAAATAGGAACGAGACGCGGCTGCCATTCAACACGTCGGCTTTGGCCTATTTCATTGCCAGACTCCATTCTATGGCTTCCTTCTTGATACCCAGAAGGGGTAACCATCCAGGAGATAATTATAGCTCCTGCACTTCCGGCAAGCGTTTCAGCACTGGTACCATTTAGTCTAGAGCTCAGACACGATTGCAATAAAATGCAAGTTGCTACCCCTTGCCTACTCATCTACGCTGATCAGAAGTTTTCGCTACACCTCTTCTTAACGGTCTGCGAGAGAGATTTCCGCTATTCGTCATGTACTTATCACTGTCACCATCTGCAAACTGCTAACAGCTTTATCACAGCCAAGAGGACCTTCGAGACCTTCAGTACCATCTGCTATTGGTCGGCTTAATGTAGAGTCAGCATAAGTTTCCGTATCAGGCATTCAAGAGAGAGGAATTGCCTGATGCTAGGACACTATATCACAGGATGTTATGCAGATCAAGGATGTAATAGTTTCAAGTCGCGAAGATATACAGTACAACGCGTCCAGGAAACGTATATGGTTCACAAAGGTTTCATTTCTCTTCTCGATTTCAGAAGTTCAATTTTGTGGACGAGTGATTTGCGGTCGGCTCTGAGAAGCCTCTTTCAATGCCACCTCTTAAATATCATTTGCGTGTTATGACTCCATCCAAGGATAAATTCAAGGGGTCTGGAGTGAGGGGGAGAGCATTGTTCCTAGTCTAGAGTCTCGCGTTTTTCTCACTTCCAGACACCATAACCTGTACCTGATTGGCTGCTTCGGATTATGAGACTGGGATGCGCTCGTGGCTGTGAGGGAGGCTCGGCACGTGAATGGAAACGGTTTACCTTGCCAGCCAGGCGGCTATATTGTTCTTCTGAAGGATATAAAGCTCAAGAAGTAAGTATAATGCGTTTTTCTGTCGCCGTAAGTCTCAACTCTCTCGATCTAACATATGTCGGCTGTCAATTAATGTTTAAGATGATTGTCATTGGTGTTCTCGTCGCCTGCATCATGCCTGCTGCAGTCGAAAGCTTCCATATCCCAACACCCACCGTTTCTATTATTAGAGACGCGGGTTCTGCCTCCCAAAATACTGCAGCAACCATCACATCTTTTCAGTCCGCAGGATCGGACGGCTATTTCACTACTACAAAACACATCACCATTGAAGGTGTCACGAATGATCATGTTACAATTGCGGGGAAAACTATTGACATTGCTATTCCAACCTGCATCCAGACAATAACTCCTGACGCAAATGGCTATGTTCCACCGGGGACCTGTGGTGCCATATGGGATTACTATCCCAACTTCCCTGCTGCCCTTGTATTTGCCTGTATTTTTGGCATCCTCACAATGATACATGTTTGGCAAGCTATTGCGAATAGAAAGGTCAGAATAGTCAATCATTTTTCGCTCCAAACTTGACAGATTCTAATAGGCTATCACGCACAGAAATTTTGCTGGGTCATCATCATGGCGAGCATTTGGGAAACCATTGCCTTTAGTTTCCGCGCCATTAGCACTCGGTATCAGCAGAACACCGCAATCTACCTTATCTTCCAGATATTTATATTGCTGTCTCCTCTGTGTAAGATCGCCCCTCTATATGTTTCCACTCTTATGCTTTTATCATTCCTGACTTCTCTTCTCCTCAGGGGTCAATGCTTTCGATTACATGGTCCTCAGCCGCATGATATACTACTTTCTCAAGTCACATAGTCTACTTTCCGTGCCAGCCACTGCTATTGCAACTATATTTGTGACCCTTGACTTCGTTTCCTTCGTTATCCAGTTAGTCGGGGGTAGCATGGCCGGTCCCACGGCCTCCGCCGAAGATCAGCTTAAGGCGATTCACATCTACATGGGCGGTATTGGACTGCAGCAGTTCTTCATCTTTGTCTTCGCCGCTTTGTCGGCCGCGTTTCAAAGAGAGATGAAACGCCAAGAACACGTTAAGGGAGATGACTCATTAAAGATGCAAAACGGGTGGAAGAGACTACTCTACACACTATATGCCTCTCTGGGCCTAATAACCGTTAGTATAGGGCATGAAGAGGAGCTGAGTGAGTGATGAGCTAAGAAATGGGCCATATAGATCCGCATCACGTTCCGCCTTATCGAATTTTCTCGAGGCTCAGATGTCTCCAACCCTTTGCTCACGTCTGAGGCGTTTTTCTACTTTCTTGAAGCGCTTCCTATGTCGTTGACGATCTTATCATTCAACATCACACATCCTGGAACAATTCTCATTGGGCCTGACTCAGAAATGCCAAGCTTCTTCTCGACCATGAAGGCCTGGCGGCATGGAAGAAGCGGCAAACAGCTACTGCAAGACAGCGATAGCCCGTCCTCGTATATCCGGGAGTAAAGGTAAAATGGGATTAATAGTTGATAATTTGGCCCTGTAGATAGTGTATGCGCAATGCAATCGCAAATTTTGCCTCTCTTGATCACTTTATGTAATAGAGCATATGCTGCTGGGAGTAGCGTTCCTATACCGGCGATTGTGAATACTGTTCATATTGCGACAATTTAAGTAGGAATTTAAGTCAACCTCTAAACCTGGATTCTGTGTTGGCAATGCTAATATAGTGGCTTTATATTATGAATTGTTTTATTTATTCTTAGGAACGAGTTACTGATATGCCGCTACATACAATAATGAAGCCGGCGCAAATCCTGAGACATACGACGCAACTTTCTTTTTATACTTGGCTTCTTACTACTTCATAGCTTAAGTGGATGGCTAAGTAAGTTTATTGTTACCTCTTCAAAATAGGATTTTCTTGCTTTGTAATGAGAGTGATGGTTGATTAATTTGAAACAAGCTCGCTGAATTAATTTTGGGCCTTGCTGCAGCTGGTTAGAGTTTACTGGCGTTGGTTGGTGATATTGAGCCTAAAGCGCGAAGGAGTGGATGGAGCTACTATAAAACTAAACTACAACATTTGAGCAAATATTTGCCATCTACACCGTTGCTCCTTTGTATAAGTAAAAATTGCAAACCTGTAATGCTAATGCTACTCATTAAAAGTACATAAGTAATCGAAAAAGTGCCTTAGGCGATTGACCTCTGCCTCGGGCTGGTACTCCATATGTGCCATCTCATAGTAAAAAATCGTTTTGTGAAAACCAGGTTAGCGCACCACCAAATGCAATGCCTTATTCCCCGCCTCATTTCGTTTTGCAGCAAATCAATAGCATTGAGACCTTGTTGGCCAGTCTGGCCAGCAACTCCATATCTAAGCAGCTTTTTTTTTTCCTTTTTTTTTTTTCTTTCTCATAATAAAAGCTAGACGTACATTTGCGGCCGCCACGTGCAGAATAGTATCGCCAGTATTCTGATTGATGGAGCCGTGTACCGGGAGGAAAGGACTTTTCTCCGGCCTATAAGTATTTTGGACTTTAATCCGGTTATCTCACTCGACGCATTAGTGGTAGACCCAGACCAGCCTAGCAGGCCGTTCAACCACCGTGTCGAGCAGAGTTACCGGGTCATAAATAGTCATTGCGCTTTGAAACGACTGAGTGGCGTTGCTCAGCAAGGAAATAGCTTGCTCAAAGGATCAGACATGTTTCTCGTCACGTAGTACTCTGAGCACTGCTTTCATTCCAATATCCAATCTATACTCCCTTATTTGTGGAAGGGGGTAAGTTTTAGGTTCTTGCAATGATTCTCAGCGGCCCCGTTGTCAGTCAAAGCGCGCTGTATCGGGGTGCTCATTGGTTCTCTCCGGTGACATAGAGCAGCGACGAGCAAGGGCACGTTGCAGACAGTGTCAAGGTACTAGTTTACAACGCCTTGAGGGTTATGGGACAATTTTTGAGCATCACTAATTCTTCATTAGTCTCCAGACACTTGCATGGTATGCGCATATCCTTACCGGCGGTATACAACTACAGCGATTTGAGGTTGCACAACAGCATTTCGGTAGCCACAAAATGCACCTCCAAGCTGTTTCCACTTTATTCATGGAGATTCTGGACAATTGCAAGGACAGTGATTAGAGCGTAGCGGATCCTATTGCAGACTACAATGCCGCTTTCCATTGTCTCGGCCCAGCCTCGCGGACGGTTCTTGAAGTAGCAATCCACATCCTCAGTGCTAAAAAAGCAGCCTTTCAATTCTCGACGAGTATTCTGCTTATGGACAATATTATTTCTGCAATAGTCTTATCCAAGCAACCTCATTTGTACGACTACCATCTCAGCCTTCTCGGGGTAATTCCCGCAGAAGATACGGCCTCGGCAGCCAGACTTTTCGAAGTTTCGGAGGTTCAATCTCTGCGTGTAAATTATGATGACGACATGGCAAAATATGTTTCGACTTCCTCGACTGCGGTAAGCAGAGTCATCGCCTACCTTCTGAGACACTAACCGCCACCCAGATTTGGTGTCATGTAGCTATTATCTACCTCTCAGTGGTGGTGATTTCTGAGTGGCATACTTCTAGCGTCGTGGTGCGCCACTCTGTGCAGTCGGTCGTCAGATTGTTGATTTGGGGTTTGCCATCGTCACGAGACCTCTTACGAAGCATGGTCTGGCTATTGTTCGTGGTAGGTTGCATCACGGACAGCACTCAAGAGTCATGTTTTCCAGTCTTAATGTCAGATGCAGAGTTGACAAGAAGCGTAACAGTTCAAAAGCACATTTAAATATGCAAAGTATTTTGAAGTTAAGAAATACTGGTAACAACACCTTGCAGGATTTCACTCGTGATTTAACGAATATTGAGAAATGTTTTATATTGTATATACAAATAATGTAAGATTTTAGAAACACTTTTCATTGACCGTAGCATATACCTACATTTAAGTATAAATCACATAGCATAAGGTCTAAAGAACAATATTCCGCATACTTCTATTGCTACTTATGGTATCAATTGCCAATTTGTTTGGCCCAAAGATCATTGTATACCCCTTTCATCTCTTTCAACTCGTTATGAGTACCACTCTCTATGATTCTACCATTTTGAACAACAAGGATCTTATCTGCGCCAACTATAGTGGAAAGACGGTGAGCAATTATAAATGTAGTTCTTCCAACCTTTAAACTGTCCAGAGCTTGTTGAATAGTTCGCTCTGTGTTGGAATCCATAGAACTTGTGGCCTCATCAAAGACGATAATTGGAGGACCCTTTAAAAAGACTCTTGCAATAGCGAGCCGCTGGATCTCACCTCCAGACAACTTGATTCCATTTTCGCCAACCTTCGTATTATATCCGTTGCGAAAGCCAAGGATATTGTCATGTATAGAAGCAGCGCGACAAGCGTCGAATATTTCATGGTCTGATGCTGATATTCGGGCGTAGCGGAGATTCTCCAGAATTGTCGCATTAAAGAGCAGCGGATCTTGGGGAACAACACCTATAATAGACCGGAGTGAGTTGAGGGTCATGCTCCGAATATCTCTGCCATCAATGTGAATATGGCCGGAGTCAACGTCATAAAAACGGAGAAGTAGTTTGATTATGGTGGATTTCCCCGCACCAGTCTCACCGACGAAAGCAACGGTTTGCCCTGGAGCAACTGAGATCGTCAAGTTTTGAATCGTAGCCTTCGTGGGATGGTACGAGAAATTGACTTGTTCGAAATCGACGCGTCCCACAGCTTTTTGATAGTCCTGGGCATCCTCTTGATCGATTATACTAGGTTTGGTTTGCAGCAGAGCCATCAGACGTTCAGCATCAATTAGATCCGACATGATGAATCTGTACTCATGGAACAGCATCTTCAGCGGAAAGATCAAATGGTCCCAATATTGAATAAGAAAAACAAAATCGCCAGCGGTCGCTTTGCCCTGGTGTATTTCATAAAAAACAAGGCCAGCCAAGGGGAAAATGTTGTAGGGATCATAGACTCGAGCAATGCTTGAGTATATGCTTCTTGCCTGCTCCATTTTGCGCTCGCTGCAAGTTGTGCCCCTACTGCACCTCCAAAACGGAGAGACTCAAATTGGAACATATTGAAGTAAGCTACATTTTGCCAACCTTGCACGGCTTGATGCATAACGCGAGATTCCTCTCTCTGGGCCCTGGCGGACTGACGACGATTATCGATGTTCCACTTTGAAGTTATAACTTGGAGGCACATAAAGACGACCGAGGCAATTGCCATGACCAATGGAACATAAATACCGAACTTCCAGTAGAGAAACCCAAAAGCAACAATGAGATCCAGTGTAGTTGGCAGGATTTCTAAGATCAGCGTTTCTAATATATTAGCGAGCGCTTCGCCCTGTTCTATAGCCTTCATGACTTCTGCTGAATCCCGCTCTGAGTGATAATCCAAAGAGAGGTTCATGATATGATTGAAAGAAGCATTGCTGATCTGCCGATAAGAAAACTGTTTAATTGGTATCTTGATCAGCGATTGGATGAGGCCGATGCCTGATTCTTCATTCAAAAGGCTGAGAACAAGCCAAATTAGTAGAGCTTTTATTGGCGATTGACCTTTGAGAAGTTGGTCAGCAACGAGGCCAAGCTGGCGCGGAACTAGAACATTGAGAATTCTGTTGCCAATCAAGCAAAGTAGGTTAAGAATGATACAAGCTTGTACAGTTCGATCCTTCTTCGGTATAATGTATGGGAAAAAAATTGAGAAGTCTTTCAAATATCCAATCCAACCACCAATGTCTTTCAGTCGGCTAGCACGGCGAATCTTAATGCTAGTAGTATCATCTACCTCGCTATCGGAGCAGTCACGCCAAATTGCTTCATCCTCTCGATCAAAGCTCTGTTCTCTATTGGTTTCGCATGTGTTATAAAGTCTGTCATGGTCTTGGCAGTCCATGTCCACCGACTGGGTGTACAGTAGCGGACTGACTTCTGCACTTCTGTCTTCCATGGATAAAGACCGAATTCTGCATCTATACCGCACTATCGTATCTGAGTACGAATGAGTATAGAAACTTCAAGATCTTCTACTTATAACGCAGGCAACCAAGTTGAACAGAATTACTATGAGCAAAACGATAAAGCTAGCCTACGAAGATATTAGATAGTTAGAATTATACGACTGTATGCAGGATAAGTTACTTATCATACTTAGACCAATTCAGATTTCTTATGTATAATTTTCCTGACGTCTAGGACCGAAGAGCAAAGACGACACTAGAATTAGAGCGAGCTTTGTTTTATATTTTTTAACTTTCTTTTTTTTTTTTTTTTTTTCGTAGCTCGAGAAATCTAGCTCAATTAATACATATAAGCATTGGATCTCCAGAAATGAAATCATCGGTATGACTCATTGAAAACCATGCGTAAGTGAAATACTGCGCCTACCTACATTTGAGCAATTTAATGTGGCGATGCACGCCCAGCGATCAGTTGCATGAAACTGGCTAGAAAATAGTGGATGTTGTTGCATTACCCCACTACAACAGCAACCATCCAGCTTGGAAGTAGTCTATAATACAATCGAGTTGAACGTGCTGCTGCAAATAAAAGGGATTGAAGTCACCTACTCCTCAAATTCCAATTCCCTTTAGAATTGAGTTAAAATACAATATCAAATAAAAAATATACATGTGTAAATATATATTTATATACTAACCCTATTTGTTGGAATAGAAATCCCATATAAGGATAGTAACCTCGTTCGGTAAGAGCGGGGCCCGTTTTTTATCCAACAGTTATAAGCCCGGGAGGTTATGACTCAACAGTCTAAGCCTGTAACTTCCGCTTATCACGGATTTTGCTACTATTCAAACCCCAGGTGAAGTTTTTCTTAAGTAAGCAGAACTATACGCACTACAATTAAGTAGTGTAGGCCGAAGAAGTACTATAAGCGCACTACAATAAGGTAGTAAGGGCTAGATATTTATACCTAAACCTAGACTCTAGCAAAAAGTACCCAGTTATAAAGGGTAACAACAGGTAGTTTATTATATATTCTTTATTGTATGTTTTAATTATAATAAACTAAGGTGTGTGTTAGAATAGAAATCCTATAAAGATAGTAACCTCGTTTAGTAAGAGCGGGGCCCGTTTTTTATCCACTATTTAATAAAACGAGATACACTGGATATTCTCAGTGCTTGGTTTTAACTGGGACTTTGTGTATAAATATATTAGTTAAGTATAACTAAGGTTTTTAATTGTTATAAAACTGAATATTTATATAAAACTAAGCCTCACTTATAAACAGTTTTAAAAGGTTTCTTCCTACAATCAGCAGTTAATAAGGGGCGAGGCCGAGCGAGGCTGGAGATGCTGGGAACCAGTGCTTAATTGACAATATCGTTCTCTCCTTAATGCGACAAGATGGAATATCTTCTATCGGCGCCAAGATTATGGAAGCCTTATGCATGACGAGCGAAAATAATTGTTGGCAGTTCCGCTGATAATGGCGTTTACGCATCTTGGGAACTAAAGAGACTAGATAATCTCGATTGTTTCTGATGTTTGTATAGACAAGAAATTATCTTCCTGATAATGTTCATAGACAGTCCTCAAACTGTATACGTTACAATACGCTAGTCTTAAGACAGGCAGCGTGCGTCAACCTTTGCGAACTACGCGGCTACTACTATAATGTCTATTCGGTCTTAGAAAAAAAAGCCAAAATCGTATGCGACAAATATTTACATTTTTTCAATTACAGTATGCATGAAAATTAAAAATGTGATGTTTTACAAAGTTCAACCTCGGTTAAATCATGGATATTGCTTCCTGAAGATTGTTCTTGTAGTGGACCAATGCCGAAGTCGTGGATTAAACACGCTGTATAATAAACCAGTTAAATTTACCTAATATAGGTAATATATTATAGTTCTATGCGGTAATGTCCTTGTTGGAAATAACGCGGCGAAGTTGGAAACACAAATATTGTTAAGTTGACTATACAGACACCTCGGAATAGACAGAAGTGGTGAAATGGAAATGCTTAGAAAAAGGTAGACACTTGAACCCTGATTGTAACCTGTGTGCAATGTAAAGATTCCTCCAAGATATATATTCGGGAAAATAAACTATACTCGATGGCTTCCACTTTTATCAGGGTGATAGTGTCCGAAATCCTCATCTCGGCCGGGCCATAGAACCTTACTATGTACCAGAGCACGGATGTGTGAAAACGCCACCACGAACCACCCAAGAACAATCAAGATTGTCATTGCGCTTGCCACACCCTTGATTCCCTCGCTATCGAGTTCTTCTCCGATAAGACTCGTAGCAAGAGTAAAGGCCGTGTTGGGGAAAACGAGTGCCCACCAGGCCATGGAGAAGCGGATGCGGTGCTCAAGGATACCCATAGTGAGTGCAATGGCGCTAAATGAGAAAAACCAGAAGGCCACGGCCCATATCCATATGCCGATCCACAGCGCCATCACCTGCAAAATGTCCACTGCGGCAGGATTTCTGGCGAAATAGGCGTAGTCTGCCGGGATGGATCTAGAAAGACCAATCAGGCCCGTTGCTGTGAATCCCGGGGGGCCGACAGCGATGAACATGCCCGGTCGCATAGGCGGAGCTGGGAACCCCTCCTGCGTGAGCCGGTATAGGTACAGCGAGTACAGCACAAAAGCGACGCTGAAACCTAGGCCTAGATAAGTAACTCCTGCAACGAGAATGGGTAGCCGTTGCGAGGGTGGTTGCGAAGGCGCGATTGTGGATGCCAAAACTCCTGTCAACAACGTAGGGAAGATAGGAAAAGTCCAAAGGGGGCTCATAGACTTGATGGAGAGCTTGGCACCGTTGAACACCACAGTGTACTGAATTACGGCCGACAATAGAGCCAAGGCTGCGTAGATCCAGAAGCACACTCGAAGGGCTACAGGTAGCCAAGAGCCGCATGCTGGAATGCCGTAGATAGCTGAGTTAGCGAGGATAATAGCAATGCTCAGCAAAAACGCCGGAAAGAACAGACTTTCTGTCGGATGTACTAGGCTCGTTCTCAGTCCCCGAGGCGTCTTGACGAAGCGGTAGGTAATCGTAGCGATGGAAAGGACAAACATGACGATGGCCGTGATGAATGCGACCTTGCCAATAGTGTCGAGTCCCCTAAAACGGTGAGGAGTATTCTTAAAGAGAAGACCGAGAACCCCAGTGCTAATTGTGACCGCAAACCAAGCCCAGGTAAAATGTTTCATGCGCTCGCGAACTGGGCATATATACCCCGGAGTACAAAGGCGTTGTTCTGGCGCCCGAGACTGGCCCGTCTCCCAGTCATCCTTGCCATCTTTCTTTGGCTGAGGGTTCAAGGGTGAATCTAAAGGCGAGTTCGAGGGTGAGTTCGAGCACTGAGGGGGCATGGTGTCAAAGTTTATCCAGTCCTTCTAACTGTTGTGAAGGGCCGAAATGCCGCGGTTTGAGGATGCATAACCCATGTTGATCGATATCCATGAAAAAGACTGGGAGCAATCGTGGTTTTGACCTTCGAATTCAAAGAGCGCTCGCGAAGGGTAGAACCGTGCGTTGAATGATGCGTGTCGTTTAAGTTTACGCGCTAGTGGTGCAATAGCCACGGACTACTACTGTGCTAACCTGAGCTGAGCTCAAGTCAGCTGTCACAGCTAATGACGCCTGGGTTGAGAAGCTGCTTTAAAGGTTCTTCTGGTTAATGGTTTTGCTAAATTACTCGCATTTTTGCAATAGAAGATTATTTTCATAGTCAAAAAATTACTCGAGAAAGTATCACAGCGAAACACGATCCATAGCTAGCATCTTAGCCTTGCATAAACCTATATATTGGACTGAGAGAGCTTGGGCCGGCACCTCGTATACTAATAAATCTGAGCTATGTATGAATAAAGCTTAAATTTAGCCAAAGATATACTGCAAACTCCTAGTAGAAGTTAGATTGGCAAGATTTGGGAGGAAAGCCCTTTGCCATTAACTTAAATATCCTTTACTTGGAGTGCAAGACACGTTACATACGGAAAAAATACTTGGAATCTCGTCGCTTTCATTTTGAATAATTGTATAATGCTCTTACGCAGTAATAGACCATTTGCATTTTATCTTGGCAAATCCGATGGACCAGCCGTCTAGAATCAGGCGTAGCAAGCTCAGAGTATCTATAGTCTACCTTTTCACATTAACTAATCCTATATATCCCAACCCACCGAAGGGAAAGCGCCTCTCGAGGAGTTCGACTAGACACTAGCTAGCCATACAGCCAAATTTGCAATCAGCTCCGGTGGGTCCGTAGCCTTGACGGATAGGATCGCCTCCACTGTTATGTCATACCAGATAATGAAGCTAACGCTGTAAAGGATTATAGGGAAGACAGGCTGCAAAGCCTTGTCAAGCCACTAGGCTAGTCCCTCTATTAGAACTGCAGAACGAGGCAGAAAGTCCTCACACTCTGCCAGGCTGCACTTAATTACTAGGGAAATAGTCTAGGCTAATTAAGAATTTTATATATGTAGCGCTGCTTTATTCACTCTGAATCTAAACTATTAATAGTATTCTATTGAATATAGTCCAGTATACTATATACTATAATATTGCAGTATATTGGCTAACTTATAGCAAGTTAAGCATTAATAAACAGTGCTGTATTTTATATTTATATTAGTTAAAATATTTACTTACAGTTAATTACTTGCTGAACTATAGCGCATTATTTATTAATTTTAGCGGATCAGGTGCTATATTATACATACAGTAAAACGCAAATTGTTCTTAGCCCCTGTTAAGTTCTTATATTTAAGTCTAACTGCATTTAGTAGTAGAAAAACGCTGTTTTAATACCGCTATAATACCGCTATATTATAGCGCTTATGCTGCTATAATATAGTAATCGGCCCACTATATAGTACGCCACTAACTTACTATAAGACAGCATTAAAAACAAGCGCTATATTTTAGTGGTATAAGTGGTTTATTATAGCGCAGGTATTGCTATTATACTTGTAGTAAGCTATGCACTAAACTACAGCAAGTGCTATAGTGATCTAAAAGCAGCGCTATTCTTACTACTACATGCGGTTAGGGCTAAATCTAAGTACTTGACAGGGGCCAAGAACATTTTGCATCCCGCTTGGCTTATTTTTATTCTAAAAGCAGCGGCATGATTATTGCCGAATATAGCTAAGCGTAAACAAGGGGTTATACAGGGGCTAAGAACATTTTGCATTACACTGTAGCCTGGCAGGCAGGGTGTTGGGACTTTTTGCCTCACCCTGGAGGCTGTGCAGTAATCTAGACTCAAGCGCGCATATTGCTAAAATATAACAAGTTAAAACATTATCGAGAATTTCGCGGCAATTACGGAATAGAGCTCCTGCTTGCCCTTAGCTGATCTAAGAACTTACGTTGGAGTGGAGTAATACAAAGGCGGTGTATTAGTTGCAGCGAAGCAGTTTCGTATAAATATAACGCAAGCTGCTTTCACAGGCGCTACTTGATCCAACAACATCTCCCACCTGTTACAAAAAGTCTTTGCTGTTGTAGACTTCAATTCTTCAAGATTCATTACCTCTTTTTTTGCAATACGCCCTCCAACCTCTAGTGCGGTAACATGGAGCCAGCTAAGAACATCGACGATTTACAAAGCATCAACAATAAAACGCTTGGTACGAATGCAAATGCGTTTCCAATAGTAACGCTTCCAAATGGACAGAAAGTTCCGACAGGCACTGTAGGAGCGTTACTTGTGAATATTAAAACTTATGACGCAAGCGAAGAAACCCAGAGAAGGCAAATAGAGCCAGCACTACGAGCAGCCATACCCACATTACAACAGGTTGGCATGTTCGATCTCTTTAAACCTGAGGAGTGGATTAAAGGTGGAAGTCCTGGAAGGGCTTTTGTTGGAAAAGCAGCAATGGAAAGTGATGGCGAGACTGGGGCTTGAAGAAATTGTAGATATTTTTATCAAGTACAGAGGTAATTTTCTCCGTTGGCAAACTACCCTTGTACAAGTATAATTTCTACATCAATATGGACTGTTCCACCGGGTGCGTAAGGAAATTATTACTCGAGATTGTACTGAATTGATGACCTAAGTTGAAGCCGTGAAAACCTTCAAATTTATTCATTATGTCACGAAACTAAGTTCCATTCAAACATTGAAAAACAGACGTCGTTGGGTCTGGAGGACTGTTTCCCAACCCGTAATATACAGTACTTCCTCATAGAGAAGCCTGCTCACTGCAGAGTTGAGTTCTCTCCAAAGCTGACTAGAATCAACTCTGAAGCTTGTATATTCTCATATAGCACGATTTCGTCTGTCTCGTTAGAAGGTTGGTACGATTGCCGCACAATCAAAGACATGCAAGGATACCGGCATTAATCTGGGGATAAAAATCAACATGGCGTATGACGGAGGTAGAAAAACTTCTAGATGCGAAGAATCTTATGCATGATCCGGAGCCTTTTTCGGTTGAAGCTGTCGAATATAACATGCTTAATATTTACCTAGTCTTATGACTTGCCGAAATCTTTGAGAATTATATGTCACAACAAGAAGCGAAGCATTATCAATCCTTTTCTAAGCAGTATAGACGATAGAATTAAAGAAAAGTCTGTTATCACCTGACAAGAGAAGTTGGTTGCAGTCATCTCACTACACATAGTAGTAAAGGGGTGCGCCGAACGGTGTAACAAACCGACGGAGAGGAGCCTCGGACGTTCACCAGAGCATCATAACCCACACACCCCTAGGTTAATTCTGCTTGAGAAGATTAAGATAAGCCGTCCTTAAAGCTTGTAGGATTTTCACCTACATTTTTTTCACCCCAGCTAGAAGTCAGTGGGCCAGTCCTGATTACCTGGATTCCTCTGACTGATCCATGGAAGTTCGCTTTCAGTGGTCATTGGCTAGGCCAGGAGGTATGGTGGCTCAATGGCAAAGGGAGGTATGAGGTTGTAGAGAGAAGCGTGCGCGGGATAAAAAGCTTAATGCCCGAGGCTGTTGCTTTGGCCATGTATTGGCCATGTTGCGTATTGGATGGTCTTGTTGTTTTGAACCGGCCAGAGATTGGTCAATCGGAAGATTATTACGATGGACCCTTCATGGTGTACCAACCAACCTATCTTTTGTCACCAAACCTAATGCCGCTAGAATGAAGATATGCCTCTAGGAAGCAGTCGAAACTTCACTCGTACAACTAAGGGCTATCAAACCATTGGAACCTGATATTCAGAATAGAGTAAACTAGTAGATCACAAGCAGATATGGATGTTGAAGAGCTGATGCCAAGTATATAAATTTATCCAGAGTATAAAGGCATCAATCTGTCCTTGATATAGACTTTATGAGGCTAGCTTACGGGGAAAGTAAGGAGACTTCTTGTTAATCCTTTTAAGAGGAAGGCTCCTCCATTGAACCTCATAACTCTTAGAATTTCTCTCCAACAAGACTCTCGCTTATCATCCACAGCTGCTCAGCAATTTCCACCCTCGTAGCGTATTCCTTAGGTTTACCGACTTGGCAATACTCAAGGTATGCTCCAGAATACTCTGTTCCCGATTATTATAAGCTTCATATCTAATCAAAGAATTATAGTAGGATTCACGCGTACCCCGAAGTTTCGTGTCTAGGACGGATAAAATCATCGTTGCTGCGCTTTGCTCGATAGTTCTCGGAGATATTTCAGTTGCGACTACGCCTATTTTATAATATTAATTTGAGCGCAGAATTTCCTCTTTTAGTTTATGCTACGTGATTTTGCCACATAGGATGGTGATTGGATTGGCGATACTCACCTCTCTGGGCCGCAAGGTTAAAGCCTGCCGCCATATCGGTAGAAGTGATGCCGGAATTCTTCTGCAGAGGAGTATCCTCGACGTCTATTACTATAAATAAGACCAGCTACTACTCAATGTCTTATTGTGTCATGGACTTACAGCCTGGATTGACAGAGAAGGCAGCGCAGCCGGATCCAATAAGCCGTTTTGCAAGCGCAACAGTAAAGGCAATATTGGCGCATTTGGATCTACCATAAGCCACCCATGGATTGTATGTTTTGCCGTCCTGCAATGTTTAGATTTAGTCTAATTACTGCAAGGAGTATTTTCATGATAGCACTTTAGAGACTTCTCACATTGAAATTATTATCTTCGAAGTCTGGGTCGGCAACCTGGTAAGCACCACTAGCGACATTGGTTACAACACCCTGTGCCTTCTTAATATCGGGCATGAGTAAATTCGTTAATAAGAAATGCTCAACGTGGTTAGATGCAAATTGCATCTCAATGCCATCCTTTGATGTATGATATTTTGCTGGAGCCATAATGCCAGCACTATTAATCAACCCATGGATTTCATCTGTGAGAGATTTGATTTCTTGTGCACCTTTATACACTGCTTGGTTGTCGGCTAAGTCAACGCGAATATACGAAATGTGGACTGATGAATATTCAACAGTGAGCTCATCAATAACCGGTTGGATCTTCGATTGCGATCGACCAACGAGTATAACACGCTTGGGAGAGTCGAGGATAAGACCGCGAGAAGCAGCAGCACCGAGGCTACCTGCGCTAGGACCACTAATAACATCTTCACATAGGTATGTTAAAACTATTGTGCGTTCAAGACTAATTTTAACGCTCAATGAACTTACAAGTCTTGCCTTTAGCTTGATCTTTGAATCGGTTCATCACATCATAGGACGTTGTGTCGTGGTAAAAAGGTGCGATTGAAGTCATAGCGGGCTTGAAATAATATTTTTCAAGTGTTATTTAAATCAATAATTAAATTTCAACGAAAGAAACGTTACATATTTTTCACAACGGCTTCTAAATATGGTCCTTTTATATTTTTTCACAAAGGAAATATTACTGCTAACCCATATAGCTCCATAAAATACCCTCTCATTACCGGTTCTAAACCAACATCTGATCCATATAACCAGGGTGTAGGATCATCTTACCAATCACTTAGCACGCAGATATAACATAGCGTAAGGAATTTCGCTTTCAACACTGATTGGATGGCGATCTGCTGATAATAAATTTGCTTGGTATTCAGCAGGGTACCATAGTTAACTAACCCTTACGCAACCTCTAACCTCATTTCTAGTAAATAGGATTGGATTGCCAATTATGTAACACATACATAAATTAACGTTATGGAATTTCGCTTTCGACGTTTGTTGGCTGATGTTGTAATACTATCCATAAACTTCTAGGTTTGGCACTTAGTACTTTTAGCAAGTCTGTTCTGCCAACAACCCCGTTTTTGCGTCTGTACACCTACTACATAACCAGCTTTGCATCATTTTGTAATAGGGGCTAAGGAGTTAATAGGATTTGCCAATAACGCCCTTGATGTTAATAATTCTATAATTAGAAACCTAAATATTAAAAAAAAGAATTCTCTTGTTCCAAAAGTAGGCCCTCAGCCATGAGAATGTAATTAGAAAAATCTTTATAAGCCCCATCTGGAAAATAAAAAATGTCATCCAAATGAGGATGTAGGCGCGTGGCGCACTGCGGCGGGCTAGATATTGATGCGACGGGGCAACTTCCTTCTGGTAAGGCCAATCCGTTTTGTATGCCAGCACTCAAACCAAGAAACTCTTCCTCGTCCTTAAAGTGATAAAGATGCGCTGGGGTTAACCTAAATAAGTCGGACCAAAATAGCCCTTCATTGCTGCGAAGTTGATTTCCCGACGCACTTATGCACCCTAATGCAACCCGGGAAAGCCTTTTCAAAATAAGATCATACTGTTTTGCCTGTGGGCTGTGTCCCATGAAATGTTGCAACACCTCACTTGCTTTGTAAATTGCAAGTTCGCATTCTGTTGCATCGCCTAACCGGCCGAAGTAGGCGGCGCAAACGGTTAATGCCGACACAAATACCCATGCACTACTCGTACAACATTAGTAAGTTTGGTGCCTAAGTGTTTTGTGTAGTTTACGCATTATATTCGTCACTCACACAACAAGAGGCATATTATTGTAGAGTATCCCAGACAGATACAGCTCATGAAGAAGCCGGATTGCCTTGAGAGCAGTGTCATATGAGGTCATAGCACCAAATATAATACTGGTGTCAGCCTTCGAGGAATCTTCATGACTGGCACGCTGCTCGCAGCTTTGAGGCGCCCCTGGCGATTTATCATATTTAGCCCTGATACAGGCGATGAGAAATGGTCTTGTCAGCAGCATCATACTGAAATAATAACTGCAGGCGACACTAGCATTCCTTATTATGAGCTGCCTAGTCTTGGGACATTTATGCTCTGGAAATGCGGAAGGATTGATACTGCGAAGTTCAATAGGTAGCTCTGTTCCCATTTCACGAAGCTGTCGAGAAAGATTTTGAAGCAACTGTAGCGGTGCTGAATGTTTTGTGTATATTTCTAGCACTGTTTGTTTTAGAATGGAAAAAGCTCGCGCCGATTCGTAAAGTCCAAGTTGCTGACATTTATCGGGGTGGCTCGGGTCAGGTCGCTGCGTGTCTCGCTCTTCTGATGAGTCTGTATCAGATGTCAATGGGGCGCGGCCCATCATTGCGCAAAAAAATAAATCGTGATAGCACAAAGTACGCCATATTCGCTTCCTAAGTTACCATGTATCTCAGTATCAATGCGGCGTATACTTCGCATGGGAGCGCATCCCTACCTTAACCGTTTATCCTCTTCACACTGAGAGAAAGCAGCTTCTGGTCGATGATATCCCAGAGATTTTGCTGCACTAATCGCAATACCCAGGTTCAAATACGCTCCATCGCGCCGACAACAGCCAAGCATATACAAACTTATCAACGTGAAAGCTTGGGCAGTTTCCATGGTAGGATACTCCGTCAGCTCTATAAGCGCGATTCGTCGACCATGATAGAAGAATGATTGTGATCGATGAGTGTCCTGTGCAGATTCGCTGCGCACCTGCGCCGCATATGCAAGCACAAGGTATAGTAGAGCGGCGCTACTGCTCGTGACTGAAATATTTCCACTAATCCAGCGACTAAGTAAGTCGTCAATTGTCGACCGGTCCATAATGTCAAGGATACCACATGTCTGTACCCAATTTTTTTGTTAATACCAGTCAACCCTTTACGCTCAATTTTGTTCATGGAATGTAGGAGCTACGTGAAAAAAGGGAATTAGTACCGAAGTGAAGAATGCCCTCACCAGAGCTTCCAAGTCACTGAGATTAGCATTGCTATAAGCTAGAACGCTTTCGCTATCCGTCGATTCAACCTCTTCCAACACTGATAAAGAGGAGAGATCTTTCGCTGCATTGGCGAGCTCTTGTTCGCCTTGAATGAGCTCTTGTATATTTTGTAGGAAAGAGAGCGCTGCGCAGTCTCCAAGATACACTAAAACATTACAAGACATAGTTAGCAGTTGTACATATAGACCTTCTCCTTTTTCGCAGAAAAATACTGAAGAGCATTGTTGGTCACATACTTTCTCGTCCTTTCGTATCACGCATGGTGTTGGGAAGCTTTGGGATCACGATATATTTGCCCACTGGACTATTTCGCTCGTCATGGCCATGCCCGGGGGGCCGCCGGCTTTCCAAGTTGGTACGCCCAAAAGGTGAGTTTTCTGCCTCTACCACATCATTCTGGGTAGGCACAGGAATGGTCATATCTACATCCTTTGGCCATCGCCGCTGACGTCCGTATAGGCGTTTGTGAGATGAATAAGCACACGAGGTAGATCGCTCGCGCTTGATACACTGCCCACAGGGACAGAGGCCATCGCACTTTTTCTTGTCAGTCTGACAAAGGATGCAGGCTTTCGCAACTCGTCTTCGGCCTTCTGATACTCTTATAGGTGGCATTGCGATAACAGGACTGAGTGTTCAAGAGTTGAAAGAAAAAGCAAAAGAAACAATAATTTCGGTCACGTTGCAGTATTAAGCTAGAACTCTTGAATTGTTGAAATTGTTTATTAATACTATGTACAATGCTTATTTAATGCGGGGCTTTCCTCAGTAAGCCCAAGACCTGGACCTCTGACCCCCATATCTACATAGCTTCCGATTAAATAGCTATTGGCTGCGGATCTCCCGGCTTTACCAATTTGTACGATATCCGGCCGGCCGGTAGGAAAAAAAGTGCTACCAGAGCGCCTCCGCGGACCTCAGGATAATGATGAGTACCGGGCCCTGGAGACGTCCAGCCAGCGCCTTGCCACCCTGACATTCCCTTTAGCTCGGCCGATGAATCTAATTGGACGACACAATTGATTTCTCCGTAAGGATGAAGGTGATATTGGCCCCGGTATTCTTTATCGCTTTCCATGTAAACGGTCGTAATGCTGAAGAAGCGGTTCGACTCAGACGGAGTGCTAATTCTGGTACGGCGGTACTTTGAGCCATCTATCTCATCAGTTGCAACCCAACCCTCGTTATTTGCAAGAGCTTGTCGTATCAAGAAACAGAAATCGTCGTAGTATGGATTCCCAGGGCCATAGTCTCGGTTCAGCTTGGCTTCAAGGTCTTTGCCTGGTGTTCTATGAGAAGCTTGATATTCAGCTAAAATGCCCTTTTTAAAAGACGAATACTTACAAGTCTTCGACTTCAGTAAAGAATTCTCTAGCGCGATCAATGAGCTTCTGGTGATTAGGATGAATGGCGGGAGTTAGATCCATGTTGGAGAAAGTGAATGATTGACGCGACTGGTTAAAACTGATGGGAATTGCTTCAACAGGCATCCGGTTAGAATCCAGGGTGCTTTTATAAAAATTATCCTTCCTGCATATTTGATTCACTTGATTACGATGATATATTTACGTTTGTCTTTTGATTACACGTATCCTCTTTGATCTGTTTAGGATCACCAGATCTGGTTTTAGCGTGCCGGATACGTATCGGAAAGAAGAGGTTAAAAATGTAACATTAAGAACTTAGACTTAAGGCTCCTCTTTACAGCAGTCGGGGGGGTGGGGGGAAACCTACAAAGTAAGTACATATTCTCAAGAGAATAGCCTATCAAGAGGACCAATATTATACTGCATATAGCAGCCGCTTTAATGGTAACGAGAGTACATGTGAGCCGACAAATTCAGAGCAGATCTTTTTTTTTCCCCGATAGACGAAACGTGTGGATCACCAATAGAATCAGATATGCTATTTCAAGACTATACAGACTGAATGCAAGGGATACCTGCAGCTCTATATATGAGCTTATCGGAGCTTACATTACCCTCCTTCAATATCTTTAATCCCTCCTCAACAGACCTTAGCCCGCGCGGCAAAATCTCGTATGGGTGCCCATTCATTTTGCCCTCAGCAATCCATCGACCTACAAGCCGGAATAAAGCAAACGCAAAATCTACGTCCTCCTTGTATACCCCACTGCTAATCGGGGTCACTTGACCGTGGGCTGTGCTGAAGAAAGTGATGCCAATAGAAATCCAAGGCGGAATGCAGCTGTAATCTACACGAGGCAGATATACAGACATACGAGCTCCTTCCGGCGCCAACACTTCTTATAGATGTCGAAAACTGTTGCTGTCATTGACGGTGTCAACAGAGTGAAGGCATCTTTTGCCTGCAAGAGCAGCTTTCAGATTATGAACGACGTTGCAATTCCGATTGTCAACGAAATCTGTAACCACGCCAAGAGACTCTATGCATGGCCTTCCAGATCCACATACAACTATGGCTTTTTCGAAGCGTCCCATCTTTGCCAGTTTCAGTATAAAAACTCCAATGGAAGAGCCTTATCCGTAAATAATGAGGGAAGGCTGGATTTGTGAACTCTCCGGCAATGTTGAAAACGGTATTTTAAGACGTTGGTATAAGCCTATTGCCGCTGTGCACAAAGCAAATGGTATAGTACTAGCCTCGTACATGAGCAAGGCATCGCCGATATTTGAGTTGCTTGTTTGTAACCAACCTTCAAATGAGATAATTGGCGGCAATAAAAAACATGTATTCACAAGCGCAGTCGAATACTCCGCATAAGTGCTATTCTCTGTCTGCATAGGATGCGCTGCCGCAACTCGATCGCCTTTCCGAAACTCGTATATATTGCTTCATACGGTTTCGATAATTCCAGACATTTCATTCCCCTGGTTTATCTCAATATCGGAAATGAGGTGATCTGGGGCTTTCCAGTCGCGAGGGTTGCTGGCGCAGTATATGACGTTTGCAGGACTTCATCTGGCCCTGGCTCCGGGATGGGAACGTCAAAAATTTCGCATCGTAGAGGAACGCGCTTTAACTATGGCAAATTTCATAGTAAGAAAAGAGAGCAATCCTGGGATCATTCAAGCGACTCGTGGATACATGTATCAAAATTTCTGTAATTTATACCCAGTACTGAATCCTCGTGTTGGCCAAGTTAAGTCCCCAGGAATAAGTATACCGCAAGAAGGTGAAATGTGCCTAAGAACAACTCTTCTTCCACGGCATCCTAAAACAGGCCGATCTTCCCCATGAGCTACAGGATGTGGGGATGAAGCCAGATATTCTCTTCTGCAATATTCCAGAAGTGCCGTGTTACAGACGTCGAAGGCGATTAATAGACGGTAAGAACTAATAGCTAGCTCCGACAATCACGCAACTTTTCCATGATTAGCAGCTGTCTCCACAGTTAACTCCGATTACCGTTGGCCCTTCGGATACGCAACGGATAGATTCTAGCTACCAGCCTGGAATTTCTGGCTCATTATTAATAGAAGATTTGCGGGGTCAATAACCAACCAAAGATGAGTGGACTGAAGAAATTCGTAATTTAAGATCTATTGACAAATATCCTTTTGTTCTATTTAGTCTGAGTATGCATTCGTTTAGTGGAATATACTGAAATATCTAGTAGACAATTCCAAATTATCTTCAAGTTGATAGGTGATCATTATATCTACTCTAAGGTGCATGGATTATTGTTATTTTACTGAGCCATATACCTTCTGAGTTTGTGCCTAATTTTTACAATTTACTTTTGCTGTCACATGTAACAGATACATGCATCTCTTATCTCTAATTAACTGTATTAGATAATGGTTTGATACTAATATTTTTACCGTTAGTTGGCAGAGGGTTCATGATCATCACTCAAAATGCACAAGTCAAGACAATATCACCATCTAAAGAGGGGAAACAGCTCCTGACAAGCAAGACTGGAGACGTCAACACAAGAATGATGCAGCTAGCGACAGCCTACGCAGATTCATCCACCATTCACGGCATTTATGGGAACTACTTGTATCCATTGTGGAATTCCTATGGAGACGGAAAATTATCTCAGACAGGCGACGCAATCAGATGAGTTTAATCATTCAATCAGTAGCTTGAGTGGAGTAGCTGACGGAGTTCTGGAAATACATCTTATACAGCAACAAGCAATATTTTTTTTAGACTCCTTATTACGTCCATTTCTTCCAGCATAATACCACCCCTACTTCGACAACTGATGCAGTTACTAATGCAAGTTTTACCAAGGCTCTTGTTATCAATGGCTTAAGTATTGCATCTCTGAGCTCCATATGATTGTCAAAATTTGGATATGGCACGCTGGGCTTCGAAACTTCAAGAAAGTCGCAAAGTTCATCCCATCCAAGGCCCTCCTCTAATTTAATAATTCGTAGTCTTTCCCCTGGTATCAATTTCTTGACCAAATTATTGTAGTTGGCATAGTTCTGACGTAGTATCTCCTCGTTCTCAGAATGGCCTTGCTTTGTCGTCCCACTAAATAAGTCATAAACTAGGCTGTTGAATCGCCAGTGATGCCATAGGCCGATGTCAAAATATCTCAGGATGGCCATTGGAGCTGATGCAAGATAATCGTTCATGCCACCCACTTGCTTGTTAAATGATCTGACCCATTTGTCAGGATCCCGCTCGGTCAAAAGAAACTTGACGTTTGGATCACTCAAATACGCGCTGAGGATTTGTGTAAGCATGTAACAGGGTACCTCGATGATTGAATCATAATCTTGAAACCATTTGTCAAATTCAGCTCGTCCATATGGTTTAAGACCAGAAAATCGGTTGTGTTCGGCTAGTAATGCCTCCTGGAAGAAGATCTTATGGCTGTGATTTTGATTTCGTACAAACTCTGCGGCATGATAGGGTTTATACCCAAGTATTTTAAATGCTCGATATAATCCAAGTGTTCCAGTTCTAATAGTCCAATGCTGAATGTGAGCATCTCTCTACATAATGAAGAAAGGGAGAAATCCGCACTTGCTGCAACTAAGGACAATCACTTTAACCTTGGGCTTTTCAGCTGGATTTGGAAACTCATCGATTTTCCGCGCTTGGAGCATATCGGTGTAGGACTCTGAGGAAGATAAACTTCGGCAGCAAAAGCTCCGTAGAAAGTAAAATTATTGGAATGAGAAGTATGGTGTATTATTCCTCTATAAAGCTCGGAATAGGCGTAAAGGGGCGACGTAGTAAGAAAGAGCTTCGTCTTCACAGAGCAAGGGCGGGTTGTAACAATATATGACTACAATTGTCATCAATTTTGTGCACAGGCGTCGAGGCACACCTATGGGACCCCTCCACGCAATTTAGGGCGCCCGCATCGATTTTCACGCGCTATTTAAATGAATGTTGTCAAGTCGGATATAACGGGATGCTAGCGATGGTGGCTGCTTACTGAGCACTGGGCGGTTGAATGCCAACAAGTCGCTGGGCAGCGAAACTCTAATTGTAACAACATCTCAAGCTAAAAAAAAATGTAATCCTCTGTACCCTACTTAACCATGATAAGTGCTTGTGAGAGAACAGATAAATATTACTCTAGAAAACATAACAGCAAGCATATAATTCTTACAAGTATGCACAGCATCGCTGGCAACTAAGATATGCCTGGCTTTGAACTTTATGTGCAACAGTTTTGGTATTTCAAGGCCCTGTTGAAAACCTTCGTGGGCTTATAGATGTACAATTGACTTTGAAGTAAGCGTGGTGGCTATTGTAGTGATATGAGATAAGCTGCAAGCCGACTTTGAGGAAATAGTCGCAGCTGACTTGAATATCAGGGAAGTCGAGGCAGGAGTGGAGCTTGTGATCATAATGATTAACCTCGATTCTAGGTAAGCGGAGAGAAGTGCAGCAGATTTACAATGCGAGATTTGGCTGCCTCAACAAGAGCACCGACTACGTGAGCCTTCCGGAAAGCTGGACTATTGCCCAGGTGAGAAGAGAAGGCACGATAAAATCGCACAACAGCAAGGAGAGTCTAAATACCATCCAACCACGTAACCCAATGGTAGCAAAAATTGATTACTACTTTCTATATTAAATACAGAGACAGCTTATCCGCTATCCAAGCAAGCGTCCCTGGTGTCCAAAAAAGAAAAACGGGGCGGGTATAGGGTAGCATATAGGCATACCGTGTATACCGTTGACCACTATAATATAGCGTTTATCCACTATAATATAGCACTTATTTGCTCTAATACAGTGCATTTGACTATATTGTGCCTTCCACAATGGATAGCATTTCAATACCAATAATATAATACTACTCCGAAGCAGGGCATGGCTATATTCCAGGCAATGGCTGTCCACCTGATTAACAATGCCAAGACCAAGTTCTATGCGGATCTATATATGGAGATAGTTCTTCTGGAACATAGACAAAAATCACTAATCATATTCGTAATTCCACGATTGGGCGTCAGTCAATAATTTAGGTGATGGAGATGACTTTTACAATCTCGTTGTGGACTAAAGGATGCCCTATGTTGGCGGCTCTTCCGAGTCCGGTTTTATCAACCCTAAAGTTGTCAAAGATATAAAGTTACAAGTAAATCCTCAGTCTTCAGAGGTCATGTTGGACACTCTTGAAGCAATGGATGTCTGATTTTACTACTCCGATTACGTAGACTTGGTTCATTCTGTACCAGCTCTCATTTTCCAGTCCGTTGTAGAACAAATGTCTGAGAGTGTTAAGATAGCCAATGGAATTACTGTCGAACAGTGTAAGGCACTCACCATAGCTTTACTTTGTGTTATTCTCCTTCTAATTCCCGTCGCCGGGGAGGTGTTGGGCTCTATTGATGGATTAGCAGAGATTGGCTTTATTGTAACAGCCGTTAGGATGCAGATAATATTTTTTTCAATGTATATTCTGTAGTAGTAGACCGTCGTAACACACCGTTATGCAGTATGTCGTCTATCCTCGCGTCACTTAATGTATTTGGTGTTGCCACGGGAGAGATACGCCAAAGCTACGAAGAGGGCGACACCGCCTCCTTAGGTGACAAACTCAAATGAGCCTCAGATATTATCGTTAACACGAACGGGAAATTCTATACATTTTAAAATTTGAAACCAGAGATTTTAATACGTTTTAAAAAAAAAATACTTGATTGACTAACAACATAACGACCAGGTGTGGTAGAAGTAACAATAGTGGATAAAGGGAAATAAACCTACATTGCCCTTTCTCTCAGCTTTTCTTCTAGGACGACATGCCCAGAATACCTTCTAGCAGTAAATACCAATATATCAGTATATAATTACTTACATAGAAAAAAAGCCCATACTCTCGAAAACAACGCTTCTATATCGCAGTTATTGCTCTTGGCAGGTCTAATTAACTTCAAGTAGGTATTTATCCCATAATGTCTAGTCTTAGATTCATAAGAGGTAAATATCTCTGTGACCCATGAACATCATCTTCCATGAAGCCGCCGGATGCAACAGGTTTTCCATTGCGGGTGCGGGGAATCGTGGCTTTGAATGCTAGAGCCTGGTCGAAAAACCCACAATATACAATGTCATCAACGGAGAGATTGTACAACTTTGCAATTAAGTCAGTTTGAAGAAGGCCGGTATTTCTGACATAGTCGTAAGTTTCCTTGTTGTTGAAGATTATGTCAAATGTAATTTCGTATGGACCAGCGTTTTTTGACCTTATGACCTTTGCTGCTTCGCCGACTGTATGGGGAAGAATGAAAGGAACCTCAGCCGTGTTTGGCCACGCATCGTCTGGGGTAAGCTGCGGAAACATATCCCCCGGAGTTGAAGTGAAGTTATTATGCAGACGTGAAGAGCAGCGCTGGACACGATCTCCCACTCCGATAAGTAAAGCCTCAAAGGAAAATAGGTGTTTCTTCGCTCTCTTATCCTGTTGATTGATTTCAAAGGCATCTTCCTCCTCCTCTTCTAGTTCCATTAAATGATAAATCGAAAATTCCGCGCATGGACCTGCCTCAATTTCCCCCTTCCCCCCCAATCCAAAACCAAAATTGCCACTCGTTGCTTTCTGCCCTTCATATGGTCCATGAATGCATGCAACCCTCGCAGTGGAAGCAATGCTGGTTGCTGTTGCTTGTGTCTCGGCGACTGCTTCAGCAACTACAAAAATATTACCCATATAAGCGGTTTTATTTGCCTCGTCATATCCATACGTATGGAACCCAATCTCCCATTTTTCTGAGATATGGGAATGCTGCTGAGTTACATAGCTCTTCACTCCATGTAAAAGCGAATGTAACTGAGAAATAAGAATAGGATCAATGAAAGAACCCATGAACATAGTTCGATATCCAATAATTTTAGCACTTTCCAATTTCACTGTATAGCAGTCGCCACTGCCTTTCGAGGAGTGAAAGGTGGTCCCAGTAACCCTGACTGAGCATTTATCGGATAATGTCGTATATGTGGAAGCAGACAAATCAATATATCCACCAGGCCCATAAAGTCGATCTGGACGGGATTTTTCATATAATGTGTGCGCTGCGACGGTAGTAGGACTGCAAAGAGCACCGGGCATAAGGGGTCTCACATCAAAAGTACCATCTCGGTAGATGGTCGCCTGGCAAGAAGGGCTTTTAGGCGTAGCACATAGGCCACCGCATTCCATTATCTTGCCCATATGAGTGAATCCTCCTAATGTGCGACTATCCAGGGAAAGTATTTGACCATGACGTTGATTAAATGCATGATAAGCGCTGAAAGCAACGTATGGCGCTGGATCGTAGGACCGGCCACCGATAATGATGTCGAAATCTGGATGAGAAGCCATGGCTCGTATGTAAGGCTCCGGACCCATTTGTCCAACAATAGTCTTCGAGGCCTTTACATCTTCGGCTGTCAAATGAGGAACACAGGGACCACACCCAGAGATGCCTCCCGCCTCAAGACGTTCTAGCACAAGATCGCAGTCGATGTCACTATATATTGCTATAACCTTTAACTGAGTAGAGCTAGAAGGCAACAGATCGCAACAATCAGTAGGTGCAACAGCAGGAACTCTAATTAGATGAAATACTTACTTGTATTCAGACGACGCTAATATTTCTTTCACGATATCCACAAGCTCCTTAACGTGGGCATTACTTCCATCCCCTCCTGCTGATCCAATGAGCACCGGAAAGCGATATTTTATTATCGTAGCGACAAGTTTTCGCAGATCTCTTTCGTAAGATGCACGCGGACAAGTCATAGTTCCGAGAGCCAGCTTTGCAGGTCCAGAGTCAGTGGAGCCAGAATCCAAAATAATTGCCGCGGGTATTCCGCTCTGAATTGAAGATTCCAGAGCATATTTGATCTCAAATTCGTCGAAGCCATACCCTAGCATGCCAATAGGAGTAATGATGCGACAGAGGGGCTCCAACCCATTGCCGACATTCGCGTTAGATGCCATGTTTCAGTGGTTTAATGACATCAGCATAAGGCGGGAGGATAAACTGATGTAAATGACAATATCTCACAGTATTTGGTTACTTGACATTAGTTATATAAAATATCACTGCTAGCAATCAGCAACTTTGCCCTGTGTGCAAGACTTTGAAGCGAATTTCGCTCGGGCTTACCGGATTTCCCATTCGGCCCGACAAGCGAAAATCGGCAGCACGTGTAGCCTTCTTCAAGCTACAGCGAATACGCAATTCGGCTCGCTTCTTCATTGTAACTTAGCATAGAATCGGAACATTCATCTACAGGACCGACAATGCCGGGCACCAGGCGAGCTTCGCGCACTTCCATGGCATGCACAACGTGCCGGCAGGTTAAGGTATGCTTTTCTAAGCACGCCTTTAATATCGGGGAGCCACAATTCTTTTTACTAACTGCATTACTCCGTCAGCTGCGATGCGATGCACAGCAGCGGTTCCCAGCTCCTTGTTCTAGATGTGAGAGGCAAGTAAAAGCATGCATTTTTGATCCAAGATTCAAGAGACAAATCGTTAGAGGGTAAGCAGTAATTGTCTCAGTCGCTTCATATACCAACCTTTTCTAATGACCACTCCACCCTTTTTACTGCCCTTAGGGCTTTAGAAAAGGCGATCGAAGAAAAAGAAGAGCTTAAGAGGCTCATAGATTCATACAAAAATTCTTCTGCGGCCGATAGTGCCAGCTCAACGACTGCATTCCAAAGCCAGGAAACAGATAGCGCGAAACATACAGTACCTCATACCCCCTTGCCTATCGAAACCCGCATGCCAACTACCACCATCTTGACCTATGAGCTTAGCGGTGTGAAATTCGACTCTCATATTGTCAACGAGCTTCTAGCGCAGCAAGTTTGAATCCCAGGATACAAAAGAGAATCCTGCTAACCCAGTACAGCTTTCAACAATATTATTCTGATCACGTCCCGTTTATAGACATTGAGAAATCCGCGACTTCTATTTATCAAGCAAGTGATGTCCTTTTCTGGGCACTTCTGTTAATATCAGCACGGAATCACCCCCTTTTCAATCGACAATTCCCACAGCTGCAATCTGCTTTTCACAGACTACTCTCCGAATACGTAGTTCGAACAATCGATTGTACATATACAATTCAAGCACTATTACTGCTCTGTACCTGGCCGATGCCCGTTGCAAGACAGTGTGACGATCCAAGTTGGAATTACTGCAACCTTGCTGTTTCAGCCGTGCAGCAAATAGGCATCCACGAGCCTATTCATACCGAAGGCAAAAGATCCGCTCAGTCAATTGGTTATTTAAAATCATGGATAGGTTGTTTCGTTATCAGTACAGAGTACGATTCCATGATTAATTTCCCTTTATAGGTGGTATGAATTGGGGCCATTAATGTGTCTACTGATTTAGGTTAGCAACCGATTATGGTTTTCCACCACCGATGAGTCTCGTCACTGGGCGTTTACCAATTGTCAAATCATACACTCAGTCTCATTTTTCTGATGAATTTTGGGCGCGATGCGAGTTACAGCAACATTCCATTCGGGTCTTCACGACTCTGTATGATAATTCCTCTACGAAACAGTTGCAGATGTCCCTGGTGGGCCTTCTTGAGCGCGATCTAGATTCTTTAGGAGCCAATATTAAAACCCGAGTTTCTCAGCGATACCATATCGACTTCTTGGCTGCAAAACTGCGCCTATGTTCTATACCTTCATTGACGTTAATTTCGAAAGAGGTGGAAACATCAAATACACAGGAGTGGGCAGCTTGGTACAGAGGCTTTCACGTGGCCATACAGCTTACAACCATTTATACATCTTTACGTTCATGCTATCCACAGCGTCCAGCGGAAGAGCTATTGTCTCACGAGCTCCAAGTGCATGGAGCTGAAACAGTGCATTACCCAAAACACTTTTTCCGCGTTTTATGCATCTCTGGGATGTATTTGGCAAAATTTCTCGCTGTTGGTTGTGATACTCAGCCCCAAGAGCGAACCTTGGCCCGTAATAAGATAAAAGAAGTGTACGAGAACTTTTTGGCCTGGTCGAAAGAGGAATTAGACGAGCCCTTTCGAACTGCAAGGATGATTGGACTTTTATCTCGACATGCAGAGGACAAAATTTCATCGGAATATTTTAGTAACGATAGCGGGGATCCAAGTGCTACCATAGTTGACGATAGCCTAAGAATTGCAAAGAAAATCCGTGAGCGAACAGCTGCCACCCAGGCGGACACTGGTAAGTGTATGCAATCTAATCCATAGCCAATTCCTCATTAACAGCAAATATAGACAAGCCAGAAGGCCAGCCTAGGCTTCCTAGACCTGACGCTATATCATCTGAGTGGAGTGATTGGCTTCCTAATACATATGACGACCTGTTCGCATTTCTAGCCTCGCCTTCAAACAACTACTTTGATGAACCATGGATATAGCACTATATGGCGGTTGGTTGGGGGTGGGAATGCGGAAAGATGTAGGCCAATGTCTTGACGTTTTTGCAGGGTGGCGAATAGTAGCTGTCAAATATTAGGGACCAAGCAAAAAATCATCTGTAGCCCTGTTATATCTTAAATTATAAAAATATGATTTTTCATGCTATAGTGTAGTTATCATTCCTGAATCAGTGGCTGTAAGAACTTTAAAGAGCGACTTTGACATTTGAGACTCTCGTGCCTAGCCCCATCTACAATATCAAGCTGCGCATCGATCCCATCTTCCTGCCATAATGCCTGTAATCTTTTCAAAATTCCCAGTCTATTTTGAACAATTTCCTTATTTGAGGTTTTGTTCCATTCCACGTTGCTCGATAAGTCAGCGCTTTTCGCAGCCTTGAACTTCTGTAACCAGATCCAAAATTCCATCCCGCCGTGAACTTCAACGTCAGCATCGCCAACAACCAGTTGTATTTTAACCTGCTTGATCAAATTTATGTCGATACGTTTTCCGAAAAGCTCTTTCACATCTGCTATTCCTGTCGGCCATGAAGTTGAATGGTCTAGGATAGTGACGCTTCCCGGGGCTCCAATACTGACAGCTGCCAGCCTCTCAGGGTAGAGGTATAAGAACCGATGTGCGAATTGAGCGCCACCCGAATAACCCATTAAGAAAAATTTTGTTGTGTCTATTCCAGGCCAGCGATAGGCTACCTCATTTAGCATATCTACAAGCGCTAAATCGGATCGCAGCGTCGGAGATCGAAGTAATTTGTACGAGTCTAAGTCGGCAGAGCTATCGAGTCCGGCAGGGAAGAGCGGCGCCATAATGGCACAAGGCGTGGATTCAGCGAATGGCATAAGGCCTCTTTCGGCATAAGAATCATCACGCAGAGTGCCATGAATAAAGACTAATAAAGGAAGCTTGCGGCATGCGGCCTGTGGGGTGCCATTTGCTTGAGCGTGCAAGATATTCTTGTAATGGTCTGGCGGAATATATAGGCTGTAAGAGACTCGTGGTTCCGAAATAAGAGCCTTTCGGGGGACTTTCCCTATCATATATACAGATTTTAGGAATTCTGGGGGTATGTTGGCAGTACTAAGAAGATTTTTCATGTTGAGGATGGCTTGTGCTAATGCTGTTATTCCAATAATAACTTGCTTTAGCAGCTCTAGTAATAAAAAGCAAAGGTTTCACTTCATCAGGCAGAAATAAGAACTAATTTATATTTGAGAAGCGAAACTCGCTTAATGGCTCCTAGAACCATAATCATATGGAAGCGAAACCCGCAGTATATGTGAAATAGTTATTCTTGGCTTCACTCAAGACACCCCACGGACATAAATTTTGGATCAAAGTCATGTCTACCGACACTCGAGTTATACAATGTGAAGTAAAGATCATCCTTTGGAAAATTTAAGTCATTGCTAGAGATTTATATAATGCCGTATTAATACGTGACTAGAGCATACTCTGTAATTCATTTAACAATGCGTTCTGGAAAATTAACTTTTTTTCTTTTTTTCAAAGTATTAATGGCGGTGTATGTAATTAACGTTGATCTTACGACGCAAATGAGACCATAGAGGCTTAGCAATGGCCACGTATGCTGCCAGGTATAATCCAACATCTATTGTCCTTGTTTGAAAAAAAAGGTGTACAATAAGGTTGGCGGGGAAGAGACCTAGCCACTCTGACAGCACAAACCAATCCAATCGGGTTTCTTCGCTTGATATACCGGCTTTCGCTTCATCACCCTGCAATCCTTAATCTCCACTCTGCCCCAATTACATATCCACTTAGAGGTGATTCTATTAGGCAGCCTCTGGAAAACAATACAACTAGTAGCTACCAAAGACTATAAGAGTCAAGAGTAGTTTTCACCGTGTTTAAATAGACAACTTCTCATCTTTTCCAATCTCCATTATATATTAAACAGTCAAGCAGTTGTGACTATGTCCAATAATACGTCAGACGATACCCATCTGGAGGCTGAATACAAGACAGTTACTTCGCATATCGATTTACAGATCGACTCAATAATTGGTAAGAAAGAACAGCAAAAGCTCAAATGGAAGCTTGATTTATTTGTTCTTCCGCTTATTTCTAGCGTCTATTTCTTTGGTTCAATGGTAAATGAGAGCTACCAATACCACTACAGTGTGCTTCAAAAGCTTATTTTATGCATTTAGGATCGCTCTGATTTGGCGAATTCTCAAGTTGCTGGCCTAGAAGATGATCTGCACCTCTCACCGAAAGATTATTCAAATGCTTCCTCCATCTTTTTAGTTTCTTACGTCCTATTCCAGCTCCCAGGAACATTGCTGATTAAAAAAATTGGCGCGCCAGTGCAATTTTCTGGTGCGATGTTAACAGTAATGTGACAACCTTTGCAACAACCCTTAGAGTGCCCTGGCTAACTGTTGCCTTATATGTAGTGGGGTGTACTTACGGTCCTCACGATGCTGGTAAAATCCAGCGGACAATTGATAGCTATGCGATTTCTCATTGGGGCTGCTGAAGCCTTTGTTCAAGGTGGCGCATTCTGTATGCATCCCCCCCCCGAGCTCAGATATAATGTGAACTAAGCAGAAATATTAAAACATTGCCCATACTACAGATCTTTCTTTTTGGTATGAATACCAAGAGCTCGCCACCCGAGCTGCCATTTTCTTCTCAACTTCAACTCTCGCCGGCGCGTTTAATGGGCTGCTATCATATGGAATTAGCAAAAGCTTAAATGGGGTAAATGGTTGGAGAGCTTGGCAGTGGATCTTTTTGATCGAGGGCATCCTACCCATCGGATTTGCCTTTATCGTTTTGGCCTTCCTCCCAGCTTCACCCTCAGAAGTCCGCTACGGTTTCTCCGAAAGAGAAAAAGATGAGCTTGTGAAAAGGAGTAAAAGATCGCACAACTCATCTGAAGTACGCATTCAGCCAAAGAAAATTTTGGAACTTCTTAGGAGCATCCATTTCTGGCTCTTTACACTTTTATACTGTGCGTCGCTTTTTACGATAACTTCGCTATCTAACTTCTTACCCGCCCTCGTTCGAGTAAGCAACCATCACTCTAATAAAGCAAGGGGTGAAGTCTTATAAAGCTGACAATTGATAGGGTTTTGGATACAGCTCAATTGGAGCTCAGTTATTTACTGTCGTTGTCTATGGATGTGCCTGTTTAGGTGTACTGCTTTTCTCTAGAATTGCAGACAAAACAAATGCCCGCGGGTTAACAGTTGCCTTATCCACAGTTGGAGGTATTGTGGGCTATGCAATACTAATAGGAATCGAAAACCGCGACGCTAGGTTTGCTGCGACCTGCATAATAGCGTTTTGCATGTATCCAAAAGTTGTTTTAGTTCTGTCTTGGGCAGCTATGAACTTCATTGGCTATACTAGGAGGTGAGTTTTGACCAATCAAATGCAATTTTAGAAACGAATCATCTAATTTGGCGATTACAGAGGTGCCGCTTTGGCCCTGTTTAACATGTGTGCACAAACCTTTTCAATTGCAGGCAATCAGCTATATAACGACCCACCATACTGTAAGCACCAATCTATTGACAATTGGTTCAAGCTAGCATATATCTGACACACACTCCAGATAAAAGGGGAAACACTGCTTCATTGGGAATGTCAATAGCAGTGGTTTTAATTTCTTTAATTCTTCGCTGGCACCTTGGATATTTAAATGGAAAGAAAGCGCAAGCACAGCATGCATCGGAGAGCTCTGACTCCAGGCCACAAAGCCTAGAAGAAATCGGGGATATGCATCCAGGTATACATCACTTGGCCTCTGATATATCATTCAGCCAGCTAACCATTGTATTAGATTTTCTTTACACAACTTAAGATTACTATTATACATGTTCAATGGCTTAGTAATGAGCACAATATTTCCCCAGGGTGGGCCTTGTTAAGTTTTACCTCGCCAAGGTCTCATGAGATATGGTCTTTCAAATACTTATTACATCGGATAGTTTTGCTGTTCAGCTAGAAGTAACTAGACAATAAGTGATGAAGTAATTTAAAAAGATTATTGCCAAAACTGGATGCCGCTGCACCAATATTGCCCTTAAATGGCTTAGGGAGCAAGTATGCTAGTTGGTAATCCCTGAAAGCTCTCATAGTGCGGTCGTTTCACAGTCTCTGGGCTACCAAATATCATTCTGAAATCTATATCATATGGGTTCTTCATGGCCCATGAGCTTAATATGACATCCTTTAAGAGATGAAAATCCAGCAACGAAGCTGGCGTGTGCTCGATTAAAAATGCTAATGAGTGGCTGTCATGTGCTAGACTAGAGATTTTCGGACCTATAACGGCGGCGCACGACTCAGAGACCTGACTTTGAGAATGCCAGTGCTATTTTCTGCTACGTGCTCGTAGACTACGTTCCGTGCTAGCCTAGCCATGGGAAGCTTTTAACCAGTCGATGAGCTCCTTGCGGGAGAATACTGATTATATCTCGTCGTTCGATCGTGGAAGGGTAGAAACTTATCTGGGTAAATATTGTGACTAATCTCCGTCAAAAAAAAATAAGCAAGCAAAATATCGAGTTCAGGTACGACAGCGGAGGCGTCCATTACCTTGGTTGTGTATCGAGTAACTGTATATTTTACAAGTACAGGAAGATAAATTTCTACAGTGGGTAGCACTTAGCAGCACTGCGGAGTACTGACTTCTAGCTACAAGTAGTTATGTCAGCATAAGCTGCATGTTGCTGTCTGGCTGCTGTGCGCTCGTATAATTTGTAGACTAAGTAGACGTCTCTAAATATGTGTGAAGACACGCCAGATATTGTGCAGGTCGTGAACTTCAAACCTGGCTATACGGCACTTTCTGGCCTTATCCACTATAATATAGCACTTATCTGCTGTATTATAACAGTTAGTAGCTAGGGTTAGTGGTTAGGGTTCGTAATTCAGTACCCTTAGGGGTAATGGTTAAGATTTATGGGATATATAAAAGGTTATAGGGGGCTAGTTATAGAGGGTTATATGGGGTTAATAAGTTTATACTGCAAGGTATGTACTTTAAAAAGTGACTCTATTTGTGATTAATTGGTTGAAAAGGAGTGTTGTGCGGATAGCAAGACTCAAGAAGTACTATCTGCGACCACCTCCAATTACCCCACAACAACTAGGAGTGCTATGAATAACATGATTACTTGGATTTCTCCATCGATAGCAATCACCAGAGAAAAAAAAAACACAATACTTTACAAGCTTGAAACTTCAATTTGAAATTACATGTATATATTAAGCACGTAATTGGACACGATGAGAGTATATTAGGCCTGGATTTGATCTTCGAGTATTGCATCCCACCTGGCCTCTGGGCAAGTTTTAAACTTGTTGCATCTTCATTGTGTTCCAAGTTTCGAGTATTATGGGAAATGACAGAAACTGGTCTCACAACGTCAACCAAATATATGCCCATTTATATCTACTACCCATTGCAGAAACATTAATGCAACTGAAATGGCTGAAGTTGACGCTGAGGAGAACAAAATGATTGATATCACCTTATCCAATGGGTTTGATCAACACAGTTGAGTCATCAGTAATTTACCTGGCCTCAGTCAAAACCGTTGACCACATGGAAGTTAGTGACCCAAACACTACAGGAAAGTCGTTTGACATGGCTACATATTTAATTGATCTTTCCATCTTTGTACGCACGCTATGCAGCTGAAGGTAGTTATCGATAGTACGGATACATCTGCGCATGCGAGTAAGACACTGAAACGATGCTTGGAGCAGGCTCACTGTATAGCCGCTAAGGAAGACAGAACGGTAGCTTCCAAGCGGCCCTTCCCGCCCTCTAGCCTGCCATACCCCACACTCAAAGACCAGGTCTGTGCCGTCCAGCGTGAGACTGACTGTCAAATCTTTGATCCCGAACTACCAAGGTATCACGGAGATTGGCTATTAAAGCTCGTGGCAGCTGGGAAATTTTATAACTATGGAAGATAAGTCCTTTGCCACGGCGCTTGGTAGACTATGGTGCTGATACCAACCCCATGCTGTGCTTCAGCCTGGGCTTCCGCGAAGTCTCATTTGGCTTTCAGTCGCTTATCCCAGGCGGCTTATTCGACTGCTGCCGCGGTAATTATTATGTTTTACAGCCTGTAAATGGCAGCACCTAATGTTCCCGTCGTAGCTCAGATAATATTTGATTGGTTTGCCTAGAAACGGTAACTTAGCCATTCACGATTTGGCCACTGTTAGTACCTTGTAGTATTTTGATGTCGATTTTGACGCTTGACTTGTACGTAAAGCTTCATAGATATATTTTGATTCTATGTGAGGTATAAATGGTCGCACTTAATAACACGATGAAATATACATTATTCTTGAAGCGCTATTATGGCCGGATCTGTTGTCAGGTGGTGAACTGATACTCTAGTACTGAGACAAGACTAGCTGAGTGAATCATAGCAGTGATAAAAAGATTCAAATTAAGGTTCCTTGAAGTAGTTCAAAAGAATACATTCGTTTAAACCCTTGTCTTAACACATATCTCATATAGTTACATGGTGCCGTCGACTTTCCCATGATCATCAGAGTTGCCGACAATCATAAATAGCGCAAGTTATTTGTCCTCAAACTGGAGAACCGCTAGCGTACTTCGCGATGGTTCGGTCCACCCACGTGAGAGACGCTTGTTCATACTCTTCCAACCGAAATAATTTCGTTACACATTTATATAGTAGATATGATATGGAAATCAAGGCTATCCTTTGCGCATGCAACACAGCTGTGGTAAGAGATCGTGATCACTGAAATCAGCGAGCTGCGGTGTACAGCATTTACGCTGCCAATCACTGGTAGCGCCGTGATCGGCAAGACGCAAGGCAAATTTCTGGATGAACTGCGCCACAATAATTCAAAGATACGCCTTGCCCTATCCTCTTGAAGTTAAATGTTATTATTTCTTTTTCGACAAGTACATATATATGTAAGGGATCACCTGTTGCTGTTCAAAGAAGAAGCATTTATTTTGGAGAGCTTTAGTGCCGCTGCCATTATCATCTTGGAACAAGCCTCATCACCCCTTTGGAAGCAACATCACGCCATGAAAGATTCAAGTGGCAATGAGATTACCTACATCAATATATCTGGTGTAGATAATCAGCGCAAGGCTGCGTCGAACTTGTGTTCTGACTGTGATGCTATTCTCCAACGAGTCTTAGAGCTAGAAAATGGGGCAGAAAAAAGACCGATTCGAAAATTGGGTGGTGTTAGGTGGAAGCCAGCGGACCTGGACTATGATGCGCCTATCCATGAAGACGGTCAAAAATTCGAAGATTCGTCCGTTTTCCTTGAATTAGCAGAAGACAATTCCATGCCTCATAAATCAGATCGCGAAGAGCTTCGCGCATCATCTCAGCGGGGATGTATCATATGTACATGGCTTGTCCAGTCTCTGAGCTCAAGATCAAAGCGTACTAAGGGCAATATAATGGAGCAATGGTTGAAGCGTCCTGCGACAGTAGAGCGCTCCCCAATAAAGTCATTTGGTAGCAACCCTTGCTCTGAACATTATACTTTGGCCCTCAGATGCCCGGCACCGCCAGCGCCGTCTTTTGAAGACGTTCCTTTCGAGGGCGATTTACATGAAGCAAAGAATGCCAGAAACGGAATTACGACTCAGGTTTCAGTAAATAAGCCATGGCCGTATGATACACTTCGGGAGGATGAGCTTGCGACTCTTTTCATTGATTCGATGCCTTCGTCCTTCACAACCCAGAAGTTGCTGGAATCAGTAATCAACCTGGAGCAAGAGGCACCCTCGGTTGCTTCATTAAATATGTTTAGCCTATGGCTAGATATGTGTGACGACAATCATCCGGAATGCAAGATTCACACCGCCAGCAAGGCACATTATATTCCAGCGCGTCTCATTAACATTCGGTCCACTGATGCAGTGCGGGTGGTTGAAACAAGCTCCATTGCTGCGGAAATACGAGCTGCCTCGTTCAAATACGCCACCCTATCTCACTGCTGGGGCACTGTTCATGAGCCTCAATTGAATAAGGCCACAAAAAGTATTCTTAGGGAAGGAATTTCTGTGGATAAGCTTCCTCGTCTGTACCATGACGCTATTATCCTTGCTCGTCATTTAAAAATTTATTATCTATGGATTGACTCTCTGTGTATATTGCAGGACTCTGTTGACGATTGGCGACATGAGTCGACAAAAATGGGAGATATATACGAGAACTCATACATTTGCATCGCAGCAACGCAGGCACCCGACAACAATAGCGGGCTACTAGAAAGGCAGAGCGCAGATTGGCCACGGCCATTAGTTCATGGAAACCTTGTTGTCTGTGCAGATGTTGAGGTGGGATCATCATTCTCCAATTCGTCACGACCTGGGTGGTGCAACAGGATTCTCGCACTTACAGAAGGGGTAGTAGATAATTCAGTACTGAATCGAAGAGCATGGGTTCTTCAAGAACGTATGCTTTCGCCGCGCATTCTGCATTGCACAGCTGGAGAGTTCGTCTGGGAATGTCGAAGGGGCATGAGATCTGAAAGTCATATTCTTTTAACGTCGGGTGGCAGCGTGACGAAAGAAGCGTGGAGTCAAATACACGAGGTTGCTCCAAACTTGAAGCGGCCTTCAGAATGGCATCTCCATTCCGAGCAAAGAAGGCAATATCTTGAATTGTGGAGCGAGATTATTGGACGTTTCTCTTCGTTCAATATAAGCTTTCCTCAGGATCGGCTACAAGCTTGTTCCGCTATAGCCAAGCGGCTGCAGCCGATATTAGGAGAGTACGCAGCAGGTTTATGGGAAAGGGTTATGCCAAGTCAACTGCTCTGGCACCATGCCTGCTTTCCTAGCTGCGAAAGAAAGAACAGCTTGAGGCAAAATAACAGCCCATCTTGGTCCTGGTCATCGCTGGACTGCAAGGCGGTACTAACACGTTACTGGGATGCTACATACAACATGTTCCCATCTATGGACAAAATGTCATATACGCCACTTGGTGACAGCAAAGCACTTACAATGGTTAAGATTTTGAAAACTGAGGTCAAGTTATCTGGAAACGATGCGACGGGAGCGGTCGAAGGAGGACGCATTGACCTTAGCGGGCTAGTATTGCCTCTATACAGAAGCTCAGCATTTCGATATACACTGACTCCAGAACCGGAACCAGAGGATCCAAATTTTAACTTGAGATTGCAATTTGATGATGGTGACCCCCATATTTTTGAGGAGGATATAGCCCTTCGGCGTCGTATAAGTCCGTCATTTTGTGCTTCAGAGCGAAATGGGAAGATTACTAACAACTTCCAGCCGAGGAGCTATCGGATCCACGATTTGGAAGGTTCATGCCCAGCTACGAAAATATGATACGCGGCCGTCAAAAATTGGTGGAACGCCACTCGCCAAAATTAACCAAAATGTGCTGGTTACCAATTATATCCACTTCCAAGCCATCTGTGAGGTCGATTCCGAAACAAAAGCATCCAGTGGCCACAACTATTCATGGCCTTATTATTGAGCACATAGAGGGTTCTACTGGGGTGTATCGACGAGTTGGGACTTTGACTTTTAATCTAGAAGTTCTTGAAGATAATACTGCGACCAGGCTCAACGCTGCGACTCCTTTAAGCGATACTTGGCCGTCACGACTGGGCTACAATGCCAATGAGGGATTTACAATAGCTATAATATGAGGTTACAAGACCATTTATTTTATGTTGGTCGGTCTACAAACCATATAATTCTATACTTAAAATACAATTTGATACGGTCTGTATCAATGCCGAAAATGTATAGTTATAGCCAGCCTATGTGCATACTTAATAGCTGATCCGTAGTATCAATATTATTAAAGACATTTTGTTGTTATCAAAGGTGCAATCTTGGGAAGAGGGCTTTGATCGTCGTCCTTCTGGGTTGTACAACCCCAAGCTACTCTTATTGGATGATTTTCAGCTAGACTAGCCTAAAGGCCAATTTGTTCATGATTGATAACATTGGCGCTCCCAAATATACCGTCGCCACTGAGAATGTTCTATTTGGGCTACAACAAAAAAGGCATTCTCGGACATGGACCTTACCAAATTCAATCAAACAAAAGAAAATAGGCATCCGAAATGCCAAGCAAGGGAGACTATACTGCTTAACGCTCAATCTCCAGGTAAATTTGCAATCATTTAGCGTCAGAGAGCCTCTCATTACAGGTAGATAGACGCCATCTCATCAATCATAACTGAGCGATTGGTAATTGTATTATGGCTTTCAAAGGCTTCTTATGCGGCGCAAAATTTGAAGTCTAGGTAGCGAGTTCTAACTGATGGATATTTAAATCTAAGCTACGTTAACAAGCTCAGCGCTAATCTCAGCGCTCTTATGGCGATGTTTAGGCTTATAAAGAACATATATTACGGAGTACTCCGTATATAATACTCAGTTACATAAGGTTAGCGGACGTATCGGAATTGCACAGTAACGAGGGGGTTAAAAGCGGGTCCAAAGACACAGGACACATGTACCAAGCGGCATGTACTAGTTATAGAGAGACTTGAGAGGTATCAATGTGGATCTGGAACGGGCCGTCTAGGGACGGCTTATTCGGCATTAAAGGCTAAAATAAGGGGGGAAAGTTGAGAAAAGACACACAAAAAAAAAAAAAAAAAAAAAATAAGGGTAATATAGTAATATATTTAAACGAAGGAGTAATACAAGAACTACTGACGAGCAAAGATACTACAATCTGTAAATATATGAGATCTAGACTTTCCCGGGGCGTTTAGTTGTAGCTCTATGATATTACACCACCACACTGCCATTATCACGAAATGTCTCAAAGTGAACATGAAAGTTAATTGCTATTAATCTATTGCTAACTAAGCTAGCTGGCAAATCGAAAACAAATTTGTCATTTAGACGACTACAAACGAGGAATAAAGTAGCTACCGCCAAGGCAAATAAGCCTCGTATAAGTAGTATAAAACGTTCATGTTTCATTTAAATCGTATATGTACTAGCCATATCCAAAATCTTACTCTTGATATCAGCGAAGACACTAAGATCCCCCTTAATATTAAAATACTGGCCGAGAAAAAATCTTTGTTTGCAAGCAAGGAAACGGCTATTATTATGCTGCAAATAGTTAAGATATTCACATAAAAAAGGGGCAGACCATGTCGTATAAGTGCCAAGGTTATCTCAGAAAACATCAAGCTGACTTAAAAACATACACAAAGATCATTTTGTCTCGCAATTTTCCAATACGCAATGGCATATTCTACAAACACCCTCGCCTTTCCTAGCGACTATGGATGCAACGGCTCCCCCGCGATTATCTGCCCCTCTGCTGGATCTGCATCATTTAAAGATGTAGTTTCATATGCCCAGTTAGCGTTTATGACACAGGCTCTACAGGGTGATCTTGCTCGTATGGGCATTACAAAAGGCAGCAGAGTTGCGCTTGTATTGCCGAATGGATTAGAATTTGCTGCTATACTTCTTGGAATCATACACCAGCGTGGTATTGCGGCCCCACTAAATCCACAGTATACACAAAACGAGTTCAGGGATATCTTCTCCCAGATGAAACTCGATTTGGTGGTGATGCTACCTGGAGCGCGGGGTCCAGATGACAGCTCATATTTGACCGATCCAGCTTTCCAAGCAGCACAGCAGCTGGGAGTGCACGTGGCATTGTGCCACAAAAAGAGCACACTGAATGACAGAGATGAACAGACGTTGGAGCTTATTCTGCGGCCTCATGTAATGGCCAATAACAACAATACTCCTGTCACTGTTGATACCGGAGCGGCAATCTACTCAAGAAATGAGGTGCTGTCTGAAGACAAAGTTGTCATGCTCTTGACAAGCGGGACTACAGGTGCGCCTAAGATGGTCCTACTTAGTCACACCAATCTTCTCACCGCTATGCGCATTATTATTGCCAATCATCAGCTCTCGTCTAGTGATAGAACCATTATAATTACGCCGCTGCACCATATTATTGGTCTCTGTGGCACTTTACTTGCTACGCTATTCTCGGGAGGCTGCGCCGTCATTCCGGATTCGCTTCCGGGCGCCTTCTGGCAGCGATGTGCAGATTACGGCATCACATGGTTTCATGCTGTGCCAACTCTTCATCGATTGCTCCTAAACTTCCCGCGGCCTGGTGGTCGTGTCTCCTCACATCTGAGGTTTATCAGATGCGGCGGTAGCGAGCTTTCTCCAGACTTATACGAGCGCCTAGTCGCGCTGGGCCCGCCTTTGCTCGAAGTTTATGGCATGACGGAGACGGCTCCCGCAATATTCTGCAACCATTGGAAAGAAGGCGGTATGAGACGCAGAAGCTATTTTCCCATTCCAGATGCCATAGATGTGATGATTTTGCCATCTAACGCATTGGGACAAGAGGGTAATGATGACGACGCTCCAATCGCTGCGATAACTAAAGCGCCTGGTATTATAGGCGAGGTTTGCGTGCTTGGCCAAAATGTAATGGAGGGGTATGTTGAAAACCCCCAAGCTAATACCAGGGCTTTTCTTCCCAATGGATACTTTCGCACCGGCGATCTCGGCGCTATTGAGTCTGGTGGTTACCTGAGGTTGGTGGGTAGAATTAAAGAGGTCATCAATAAAGGCGGAGAGAAAATTGGCCCCGCCGAGATTGAGCACGTAGCTTTGTCTCACGAGTTAGTTTCAGGGGCTGCGTGCTTTCGTATCGCTGACAACATGTACGGCGATGAGATTGGTGAGTATATATATTTATTGACGATTTCCGTTATCTGGTGCTGACAACTAAACTATTTTTCTTCCCAAAGGACTCGCCGTATCTCTGATACCGCATAAGACGGAGGATCCGCTCATTGTGTCGGAATTGAAACGTCATATAGCTCAATATTTAACACAATTCAAAGTTCCCAAAGAGGTGAAATTCCATCGAATCATATATTCATATGATATGTTAAATTGCAGAATTACAGCTGATTCATAGACGTTGTAGATTGTATTTGTTGACATCATTCCCTACAACCCAACCGGGAAGCCGATGAGAACTCAACTATCCCAACAGTTTGCGCAAGGGCTACTATGAATGTCATTCCACGAAAGATAATTTATACGCTTTAGACAAAAATGGAACAACATCTATAACATAAAATGTATGAGACAAGCATTTTTGCGGGATTAAAATAAATATCGGCGAGTGCCAATAATATAATTAATACTAAGCATTTAATTACCCCAATAGAAAACTAAGACTCCCCCCTGTGAAGGTAAAGATGCCTCTTCTATAAAGTTGAACGTGGCAATCAAGACCTTAAGGTACCTTATGAGGCTTAGATGTTTATATACAGTTATTGACCTCAAAGAACAACGCTACACTTCGATGTTGACGGAACATTAAGTGAGGATAATAGAAGCTGCAGTTTAAACAGCAGGCTTGAGAAAATACACCTGGAGGTTCTTTTAACGTGAAAAGTATTTAAATTAAGAATAGCAGTGTTGTGCCTTACTCTTGGCGTATCCACTCCTAATTTCGGGCTCTGAGAAATCCTAATATTATCTCTGTGATGTTACTAATAGTCTCGTTTATGAGATTAGCAGTTTAGTACTAGGGCATACTACAAGTCTCATTTGTTGTTTTAGTCAGTTTGAAGATCTTTCGTACCAATGTCATATATATTAACTTGCGCTTGTGGCATCTACTCGGACGCTATAAACACGCCTAATTACTAGTGCTTAGACACTGTTGTAAGTAAAGTGGCAATAACGCCAATATACAAGGGTTTCTCAGGGATTCATCCTTCGCGGCTGATGTAAAACATATTTAATAAGCCCTTGTACATATATATACGGAGCCGACAAGGGCCATTGCGGAGACATCTTAATTATACTCGTATATATAGCAACAACTTCTGACAGCTAATATGTACATGGGGAAAGATTGAAAGCCCTGCTAGCGCTTTCAGCTGATCAGTTCATCTAAACTATATATCCATATCTGGAAGTTTATAATTATCCACCCCCCTGGTATAGCTGGTTAAACAATGATGGTTACATCTAACGCAATTGTTTCATATATAAGGTCTTTAGTAATCTGTCTTATGCAATACGAAGGCACCATCTGCAAGCCTCCTCTATACCGCTTGTACAGTATGGGTGGTTTATCCCGCTGGAATATGATATATCGTGCCTTGGCATCTCCAAGTTAATTACATATGATATTACTAGTACTTGTAAGATCGGTAATAACGTGCCGAGCATGTCTGATACAGACGCTAGTATCTTAATGTTGCGGCTGCTAGCATGCTACCACTCACCCCTTACTAAATCTCTATGATGCTTGCTTGCTAGATAAGCTTCTTTTGAAATGTTCTCCTGTTATATTATTGTCTATATCCCCTATTGCTATTGACATATAACCGAAGAAAGAATATACCTGAAGGTTGAAATACATTAGTCTTTGAGTGAGCTAATTCTCCAGTGCCAAAGATAGCAATTCATTGAACTTCACAAATTTAAAAGAGTGTGACAGCATCCAGATGGCATCCATCGAAATTTTACGACAGATATGGGCAGATGTGCTCGGCATTGAAACAGACAAATTTTTTGATAGCGACAATTTCATGGCATGTACGTAACACTACCTATATCAACCTAAAGCCTTCATGAAAGAACTAACAATCCTCTACTTAAAGTGGGAGGCAATTCAGTGAGTTGAGAGTTTCTCTCATAGAAGGTAGCAGCTGCTGATTTAGTTTAGATAAAAGCTATTCAATTTTTGGGCGAAATCGCGTCTTTTGTCGATACAATTGATTTGGCAACTTTTCTTAATAGTAAGCCAGTGATATATGAAAACAGCCTATTTCATTCGGAGAATACTAATTATAATATTGCCATGAATAAGATGCAACAATCAAAAATGTATGGGACACTATAAGTGCGTATCAGCAAAGCACATATTTTGGTACTGCGAAGGAAAATGCACATATCGAGTCGATCGAAACAATAGAAAGCGTCACCGCTGATAGTATGGTTGGAATAAGTTCAACAGAACTTACTTCAGCCCTAGAACGAGCTGGGATCGCAATAGACGGCATTATGCAAGCTGCGCCAGTGAGCTCTATTCAAGGTAATATGCTCGACATTTATTGATCCATTGAACGATATATGCGCCGAGTAGAATTTTCATGCTGCGTTGTTATTGAAACGGAGTCAAGAATAAATTTGCTAACATCTGTTCTCAAAGAGTTCTTTTTACATCATCAACAAAATGGCGGCACAGGGTGTATAAATTACATATATGAAGTTGAAGGACGCAACCTGAAACAAGGTTTGAAGCAATTTATACACCTTCTAGAAATGAAAAACCCAATTTTTCGCACAACTATTATCGGTATAGGCAAAAATAAGTTTGCCCTAGCTTTACTTAAGGAAACGGCGTCGCACTGGTCTTATCCTTCCAGCCTTCGATCGCTTCTTGAAATCACAACGGCACAGAAGCTTCAGCTAGGTGAACCAGCGGCCCGATATGCTCTTGTGCTTGAAGATGCAGCCAATGAAGGCCGCAGCTTTTTCGCAATCTCGTTATATCATACCCACTGCGATGCCTTCACGCGCTTCCTGATTGACAAAGAGATATCACAAATCCTGCAGTCTCCATCTGATTATGCACGAGCTGAGAATATCGAACGCCCGTGGTTTGGCGCTTTTGTCAAGCATCTGCGTCTCATTGCACCGCAGGAAGATGTCATGAAATTCTGGGAAAATTATTTACGCGGCGCAAACGTGGCCAATATCCATCCACTTGAACAAGCTGTGGTCAGCGGCAGCGTCGAGAATGTCTTAACAGACATGCTACCAGTACCCTTTACCCATCCTCAGTCCCATAGCGATGCACCAAGAAACCCAACACAAGTAATTCTGGCTGCCTGGGCAATGGCCCTAGCAAAGTTATCGGGACATCGAGACATCACGTTTGGCCTTTGTCGTCACGGGAGATCTTCTAATACATTTCCGGACGTGTGGCGTGTTATGGGGCCATTGGTTAATGCGGTACCATTTCGAATTTCTATACAAAGCAAGGAGGAACCTGTAACAGAGCTATTACAGCGAGTCCAAGACGATATCACGACCACAACCCAATGGGAGCAAGGATTTGCTCCTGGTGTAGTCCCCAGCGCTGACGGGCGGCCTTGGGTTCAGTCATTTGTCAATTTGAGGTCTGAGTTGAACAAATCCAAGGATGTGTGCAACACAAATGAAAGCAACTCAGAAATAACCAAGATTGTCCCCAGGCCAGATCTAGATAATTTCAATACCGACTATCACTGGGCTGTTATATTGATGATCAAACGGCAGCGTAATCAGTACGAAGTTTCGATGCTGTATAACTCGTCACTCATTGATCATAAACGAGCAAGCACTCTATTTACAGACTTTAAATTACTTATGGGTGCATTGGAAGCAGATGTTGAAATTAATGTAGGAGATTTACTAGAGTAGCCTCTAGAGGTAATCTAGTACCTTACCAATAATAGATTAACAGAATGTATGTTACGCGACATAAAACAGGTGGTCAAATCGAGGTATATTTAAATCAGTGTTTAATAGTAGAAGGATTTTATTTTATAGTGGAAAAATGCTATAAATTTATATATAGTCGAAAATGAGACGCAAAGACAAGCGTAACGAAAGGTTGCGGCTAGTCTCCGCTGCCCAAGTAATTCCAAGTCAATCTTTAGCATTCGAGGTAAAAATCCATCACGTCACATACTTCTGCAAAAACTTTACCTCGATATCCTTCTGTGATTGATTCGCAGTCCCAAACATGTAAGGTGCGAAATCAAATGGCTCTATCTTAAAAAAATTCTTTTGGTTCTTTCGCTGCCATGTATGCTTTTTCATGGGATGTCCCCACTAGGACGTACACATAACAGAGGGGTAGGCGACACTCTTGGTAAGTATGCTTGGAATTCGTTGATAAAATTGTAGTAGGCGCTTTCCAGTGTTACTTTGTTTTCCCAGTTACAATTTTTCCCGTAAGCGAGCATCTGAATAGAGCTGTAGAATCCGAAAAGCGCAGGTCCTCCGAGCAGTGCTTTTTGCGGGTTTGCAGCAGCTTCTTCACTAGGGGATGGAAATAACTGGACATATTGTTGTTTATCTATAGATTTTTTAGAATATTGTGAAATTGTCTTTCTTGATCGTTCCAGTAATCCGGGCGGATAGAATTGCGCATCCATACCTCCGCCATGTCCACCGCCAACTAGTAGAATGTTAGCGTCTATGGATACATATGGAATTAATGGATATTGTGACCATAAGAATACCCTCTGCCACTTACAAAGAGCGATACGAGTTATGTCTATCTGCGGAGCTAAAGATGTGACATATGTAACAGCATCAAAAACGTCCTCTGACTGCTTGTCAAAGTTAATATTGTGCCTTGGCAGTCCATCACTTTGCCCGAATGTTCGAGGGTCGTAGGTTAGTGTAGCAAATCCAGCATCGTTGAAGACTTTTGCTTGGACATTCATTAAATGTGCGCTTATAACGCCAGACTGCTTAAATTCAGTGAAAACGAGTCTTATGGTTATTAAGGAATAGTAATACCGGAGATAGCAAGATCCCCAGCGGCGCGTTTGGCTTTTCCATTAGTGTCAGTGGTCCTCTCAAGATAAGGTCATCTCGAGTTTGGAACTCAATGTTCTTAGTACTAGGCATGTTGCTGTTTTCCTATATACAGGGTTTGTGAACTTGGGATCCAGACCGTGGTAAGATTAACTCCAGAAGTATGACAATGAATATAAACTGATATTTTCGCGTATACCCTTTCAATCGTCGAGATATGTGCAGCTTCATTCTTTAACTGTTCTAGTTAGCTATGCAGGAGTATGTAGGTCTTGTTTAAGAAAGCTGTTTAGGCCAGATGTGTTTCCAAATCATTAATGCTAACCACGAGTGATATCTAATAAATATAAGGAGAGGGTGGGCGCTAATGTAGCTTTCTAAGGTCAAGTACTAATATATTTCCAAATACTCGTAAGCATTATACTTCCGTGTAGAAGCATTCAGTGTTTCGTCCTCCGCAACACAGTAAGCAATGACTGTATTTACGTGATTACAGGGCCTAGATTATGAATCTTATTGCCACCTTTAGCTAAGGCACACTATGCAAAGGTTTAGTAAATAAATACGTATACATTATCCAGAAGAAAGCTGGCGCGGAGCATAACCTGATCCATACTAAGTGATATCATAATGTACAATAGTTGTTCATCCTAAGTGACGGGTGAAATAACATAAACAAAATAAGCATATTGGAACGAGCAAAGCCTCGTAGTACCCAAATTCTTATACGAGGCAAATCGTCTCTGGGTTGAGCAGACAGCAATTTCCTTTTACAGGAATAAGCCACAAATACACTGTAAAAGAGATGTTAATTTATTGCGCGCATTGTATTGGCCTGTCTATCCTACTATCTATTGTAAAGAGTGATTTATTACAAGCGATTTCGGATTTTGAAGTAGTACCTTACTCTTAGTGCTCGTCCCTCACCGAATCTCAACATTATTTGTCTACGGGTCTCGGCGCATCCTAAGATCGTTACCTACGTAATTCAAGTCTTCATAACCTATTGCTATCGCACTTAAGAAATTCACATCCCCAACAAGACCCAATTCACGTTTTAATTCTTCTGGATATCCCGCAACGCTAGCCATGTAACAGGCTTCAACCCCTTGAGCTCGAAGGACCAGTGTGAAATTCTGCATCCAGAGCCCAGAACCAAGTATATCATACTTCGAAAGTCGGTTGTCCATATACACTATGGCGGCTGCTTGAGCTCCATAGAACTGGAAATTCTCTGCTAGAGCAGTCTGTCTCTTCTCATGATCATGACGACCAATCGCCAGCAGTTTCCCATATAGCCCCGCGTCAAAGTCTTCTTTGTGATGCATATAATCGATAGGTGTGTCGGGTATATGAGGCCATCCTTCACGCCATGCGTCTGACAAAGCTTTTTTGAGATTTTCTAACTGGGTGCCAGTTAAAATTATCGCTCGCCAAGCTGCAAGTTGTTGTTTGATGCGGTCAACTGAGCTAACGCTAACGACGTTTTTAATATTTCAGGAGATATGCTATCGGGTAAGAATGGTCGGATAGAGTGACAATCATTAATCAGTTGACCCAGCAAGGTTAAGAGGGGAGACTCAGGTTCCACAGTGGACATTGTCAGGAATGGCGGATGAAGTAACGTTTATAATTATCTTCAGCAGAATCTGCGAATTTGGCCAGTTCAAGGAAGCAAGGTAGGGATGGGCTCTGTCTATATAGTAGAGTGGCCCTCACTATGCTTACTATATCATAATGAACATATATATTATTAATTCACCTGTACTTGAACCGTTGGCATGTGATGGGAGAAATAATGATAATGATAATGATAATGACGAAAGCTGCAGTACGTTTCGTTGATACCGCAGTTTACAGCTGTAGTGAGCGACCCAGTTCTCTAAGGGGCAATTGATTAGGAATATTTTTACAGCGCATGGCTACAGAGCACTAGGTAATCTCCGCGTGTCCATTAGTTCTGAGTTTAGCTTGGCGAAGTAAATTCAATCATGTCATCAAACGCAGGGCCATGAGGTCTGGCACCTCCCAAGTCCATGGAAAATATGTCTCTTACAAAAGTTAGACACCAAGTACAATTACGCACGTCACTCTTTTTTTCTTTTTTCTTTTTTCTTTTTCCCGTACTACCTGCCGTAGGGAGTACATGTAGAGGTATACGAGACACCTGTGTCTGTATTCTAAGGGTTCCGCCAGCTTGAGTGGGAGAGAGTCTAGCCTAAACTGTCCAGCTAGCTCTGCACCAATGTTATGGACGCCCTTGCTGTACATTTTTTTCTTGTTTGCGGCTTGTGCATGAGCCGAAACTGGCTCTCTTTACTTCCTTTATAGAAATATCGACATAGCCTCTCAAAATTTAACGAGACAGATATTATCACGTCAGCGTCTACAAACCGGTACCATGCCCATTTCTTCACTGTGGGCTCGCTCTACGGTACTTGGTAGATACCAACCTCTGCGCATATATACGGGTGCAGTGCATTTACGTTATAGTACTGAGTCATCATCTCCATTGCGGGATGGAGGTTCCCATCACCCCATTGCAAGTATGTCTGTAGCCGACGTATAGTCAAAGCCTCAAGTTGTTAGGTTCCTACGCACTAATGGCATTCTCCGTTGTATCATCGCTACAGGCCGTAATCGTATTGTGAAATCTACACCCTTGCGCTTAATGCCACTTGGTGGTTCGATTACGTATGGCGTTGGTTCTTCTGACAAGAATGGTTACCGGAAATTCCTTTACGACATGCTCACTTCGGACGGTCATATTGTGGAAATGGTAGGGTCGCGAAAATCTGGGACAATGCCTAACAACCGGAACGAAGGATGGCGAGGATTCACGATTGACCAGATTGAGCGAAAAGCACGTGTATCTATCCCCTTGCTAATGCCTAATCTCGTTGCCATCAACGCTGGTTCAAACGATTGTCTGCAGAATCTTGAAATTGGACAAATCGGAAGTCGCATCAACGGATTATTGGAGTACATTTGGAGCACTTGCCCAGGCTCTACCATCATCTTGTCTACACTGCTCTCGAACTCGGATACCTTAACAGAGCGGCGAATATTGCGGGCAAATGAGCAATTCCGAGAGTTGGCTTTCCAAAAATACAAACAACACAAGAAAATAATTCTCGTAGATATGCATGGCGCAGATGGGCCCAATGCCGATGAGCTGGTTGACGGAACACATCCAAATGATTTAGCATATCAAAAAATGGCTACCATATGGCAGAGAGGCTTTCGGGAGGCTGTCTCGAAGGGATTTCTGCAAGCATCTGTTCCGAGCAATATTCGAACTTAAGATATGATTTAGCTGTGGGGCTACGTAGATAGATTATGGACGGTAGAGCTTCTGCTCTTAATAAATATTAAGATGCTAAGATAGTATTAATTGTAATACTTTTTTTATGATATCCGACCAATCGATGTGCAACTTTGTGGAGAAACCTTCAATCGGAGAATAGGTAGGCTGTCCAAGAATTTTTACAATACTGAGCTTTTGTTGCAGTTGACTGAACCTAGTTTCTACGTTATGCTACCAGTACAAGATAAAGTCTTTAGAAAGCTAAAATCTTCCACATTCACGACAGATGCTTCATGATTGTAGAGAAAGAAATTCTGTTTTGGGGCTAATAGATATCAGTGACATAGCGACGCCGGGGCATCCTCTATCACGAAGGCAGAGTATTGTTCCAGATGCTGCTAATTGTAACGCGGCCCTCCCAGCCGGGGCTTGATCCACGAACACGATATTCAACCCTTTTGCTTTGGCCCTGCCGAAGCCAGAAACCATTATCATCAAATGTGACGATGGCGCTCGAATCGCTCGGATCCAGCGCGATCCATGTAAATGCACTGACGCCCTTCTCCGCAGTGACGATGAAAGCATTTTCCTCTTGACGGATTGACAAGGCTGGATCAACTAGTTCGGCCTTACTGAGAGGGGTAGCCGTGAAGTAATTGGAATGGGAATAAGTTTTGGTGCCTTGGGTATTCGGCGGCGTCCCGGTGGCAGTAATGTTGGCGATCAAGACTGCATTAGCGGCAGGGAGACTGCCGCCGCTTGTGAGCTGAGGTATATTCATGCTTGCCAATATCGTTGAGTTAACCGAGCCAACCGTGAATTTCTGCGCTTCCATAGATAAGTTGGCTAACCCAACTGGTTTGCCGTCATAGCCAATCCATTCCCAACTGGCCTCACCCGAGACATCGCTCCATAAATCAGAAACCGCATATATATCTAATATGCCTGTAGTGACATTGAATACTGGCGCAATAATAACAGGTTGGAATATGTCTTTTGTCGCGTAAAAATTGACCTTCCAGCGGCCGTCGTACTCTCTGCTTGACCATGTCGGCGCTTGCCAGATATCGTTAAGCTGCCAATACAGTGAACCTAACTGTCGATGAGGCATACCCGAGCCGGCACGATAATACTGAATCTTGGTGTGATAGAAATCGGCCTGGAATATTTGGGTGGCATGGCACCAAGCAGAGAAGTTGGCGATGGGGTCTGTTTTAACGGGCTGTGGATACCATAGCTGAACACCCAGTGTCATCTCGCCCATGCCTCTGAGAGGATCAGCAATATTAGTAGTAGTTAGGCTGCCAGGTGGATAATGGTGGTTCCGCAAGACGGTCATGGTTGAATTAAAAGATAGTTGGTCATCAGGAATGGCCTCACGCCACGTCTCGATGCTGGGCATAGAATGGAAACCGAACTCATTGGCGAATCTGCCAGCGACATAGTGATTGATGTCGAAAGCCTGGGCTGCGTTATAATCGTAAAAGTCGCTGTCTCCATATAAGTAACCAGGAGTGGTGTTATAGAGGCGATCAACAAACGGAATCGGCAGACTAAAATTGAGTTCCAAGTAGCCGTTGTTGGTGCTACAGGGCATATAGCTGATGCTCCGAGAGTTGCCATAGACGACAGGTAGCAATGTGTTAAGAAATAGCTCCAGATACTCACTTAAGTAACGTTCATATTGGGCTGGAGCATTAGACTTTATAGCAGGTAGCTCATCCTTCTCCATTTCATTTCCACCGGCCCATAGTGCCATGGACGGATGATGGTTGACACGTCGCACTTGATAGACGGCCTCCTGGCGGACACTTTCGAGGAAGGCCAGCGCGACTGGGTACAAAGAAACACTAAATTCGAATTCACACCAGAGCAGAATTCCCATCTCATCAGCAAAATCGTACATGAAGTCGGGTGCGTAGGCGCCGCTGGACCAGACGCGCAGCATATTCTGATTAGCGTCCACAACATCAGAAAGGATCTCATGTATGTGCTCAGGTGTGATACGCGGCCAAAAAGGGTCCGGTGGAACAAAGTTGCTGCCTTTGGCATAAAAAGTCTGCCCATTGATTTCGAAGTGAACTGCGATCCTGATTAGCCGGATCGATATTTATAACATGCATGGAAGCGTAGTAGACAATGACTTACAATTGCTACCGTTAATAATTCCTTGGGACAGCTCCAGGTCGCTAATAGGCTCCATGTTGAGGACAATAGTCCTAAAGCCCATTCTCTTGCTAACAGAGGCGATGGTCTTACGTTTTGAGATAATTTCGACGGTCATGTTATAGAGCTTCTGCGCACCAAGGCCATTTGGCCACCAGAGCTCGTATTCAGAAGCATTGAGCGTCGCAATACCGGTGATGACGTCCCCTCCATTCACTATGTTACTAAAACTCCCATTACTCACCTGCTTTTTAGTGTCTAAATCTACAATTGAGTATCTCAGGTATGCTTCGAGAGGGATGTTTCCGACAACGTCCACACTCGCGTTGAAAATCCAGTCGGTGGACTGATCCGGTGGCACGTTGTTCAGTTGGCCATATCGGTACAAATCAAAAGCCGAATTTTTAACATATACAGATTCCGGCCCGTCAAGTTGAACGAGGTACGCAGGTTGCCAAATGCCTGCAGGAGAAAAGGCTGGGCCCCAGTCCCTGCAGATGGTGTCAGCTGTATGTCAACTCAGCAGATGAAGAGCTAACGCACCATCCAAAGTCAGACTGTTCCTTCCGTACAAACTGTCTGTTGGGAATCTCGTAGACCTCATCAATGCCGTTTGGCCATGTCTCCTGTCCAGGTTCCGCCGCAATAGTTGCCGAGATATTGGGTGCAGCGCCAAACCTAACAGCAAGCTGCGGTTGCTGAGCTTGGCAGGATGCCAGGACTTCAGAGATATTAAAAACCCACTGACGAAACTGATTATCAGCGTTGGCAATCTGTTGTCCACAGAAGTCGATGGCGGCGTAGGTGTCAAGACCGTTAAAGACGAGGTAGGTGGCCAGGCCCTCAGAGCTTTTCCTGTGGTTGGTCAGATCATGTACCTGCAGTATATCGGTCACGGCGCACTGATCGTACAGTCCATTGATTTCGCTCGTATATGTCCAATTATTAAAGCCAACCCAGCGAAGGTTGAAGTCGTTTAGTTCGATCAAACTGTGAAGGCTACCATGTTAGTTATGCTATACCCTGCCGTTCCAGGCATCTACCAGGACGTACGGGTCACTAATAATATTCGCTGCGTAAAGGTCGACGTGGGCGTGCGATGGGACTTTTCCGGGAACGGATATATTTGGGAAGTTTGGACTTATAAGAGTCCACTGCTGCTTAGAAAGATCTAAAATATTGCACGATGCCTTTGCAAATTTTGTCAGCAGCACAGCAGCCGTACCAGCGGCCTGTACGTATGAAGAAAGCCCCATGATATACCCCAGCGGCCTGTATAGATAGCATTCAGTTTATCTCTAAGACGTAGGCAGTACTTCAGAGATGAACAGATGTAGTATTTTGGCAACCCGGCGAATAGAAGGCATGCTCTTATAACAACCCAAAGCGATGGTGATCTCCAAAAGAGGCACCGCACGGTGGCAGATGACATCAAGTATCCCAGTATAAAGTTCATTCGAATCAACATTCGGTATTATGGGGTCTTGTGACCAGGTATCTGCCCCAGAGGCCTAAACCCTGCCATTTTTTTCCCATTGGCAGTCGCGCAAATATACTTCAAATGATCGGCAGGGAATGGGCACATATTGGTGATATCAGGAGAAGGTACATGTATGCATTTTGGCGGCTTCAAAATGGAACAACATGAATTTTGTAGAGCAGAGAGCGACCCTAGCAGCGAAATGTAAAATGTAATGATATGCATGCGTTTTAACACTTTGCGCATCTCAAGTTGCGGCTACGATCTGCTCTAAACCGCCCGTGATGACACCAGATATCAAATTTACTCACCAACGGCACCAGTTGAGCTTGTCTTAGTCGGGTGACGCAGTTGGTTGATTTGGAGGTAGCGTTGGAATGCGGGGTGTTGCAGTGAACTTTTAGGCTGGCGCTGGTCCTGCGGGGTGCGAAAATCGGACCCGAAAAGCCCTGATGTCCCGGGTTAGCCTTAGCCGAGGGGTCAAGACGCTTCATTGAGAACACTGCTTGTGTTGTAATGAGTATCACCACAGTATGGGTTCGATTAAGCGAATACAATAGGCTGCTAATTGGCCATCATTGTACAGTTGGGGGGGGGGGGGGGGGGGGGGGGGGGAGGCAATATCCAGGCTAGCAAACTGCGGCTTCGATAGTCAATACTACATCGTGTAAACACCAGAGGAGCTACCCGTCACCCCTCAAGAATTCAAGCTGTCTTGTGATACCAAATAGTTGAGTAATATGTCTTATTGGTTTAGTTTCTGGGATTCTCGAGATTTACATCAAACCTATTGTGCTCTTAGGAAGGGTGTTACTCATTATAAAGAGCTGACCTACTCACATCTCAAATCTAATTACTTGAAGGCTGTAGCAGAAAACGATGGCTTCAAATAGCCTCAAACATTAAGATGTAAATGAAACGGGTGACTATGGATACCACGTAGAGTACATCCAGATCAGCCGCCTACTACAAGACCCTGTTTTTTAAATTTCTTTTTTGGTGTCAACTACTGTATTATAGATGCTTGATAACAGTTCCTATATTGTTTAAACTTAATAGAGAGACAACTAGCCAGCTCCATGGTATATTCTAGTATATTCTACTACATATCTTCCAACACCAAGCTAGAGAATGTATAACATTGCAATACCGAAACGTAGATAATAAATATAAGGAACTACATTTCAGCGATCGCCTGCTTGATGACTACATCAAAGTTCTCTTTTGGTAGGCCATATTTCTCCAGATCAATAGCTTTGTCCTCATAATTTGAACCTTGAATGCCTTGAAAGTACATCGCAAATAGCCTATACCACTCCGCATAGCCATCGCCTTCTCGGATTTTCGACTCTGTGGGCGCAATTATCTCTGGAGCATCTTTTTCACTAATATCCCAGTCTGCGTCTCTTGTCCCCGTGGCTCGCTTGATCGCCTCAAAAATATCTCGCTGTGAGAGCTCGAAAGATGAATAGTAATAGGATTTGTTTCTGAACTGGGCCAACTCAGCTTCTGGCAGGTTGAGAAGTACAGCAACTCCTTCTCCAGATCGTGAAAGGGTTGTCGTCGAAATCTTAGCGTCCGCGTTCTTGAACATTTCTGCTTTCCGGCCTTCAACATCAATGCCCCAGAGGCCGAGTTGAATGTTAAAATCCAGCCAAAAGTTTGTAATAACAGCAATCCAGCTTCACTCCAAGATCTTCGATCATTCTGCGTCTCGCTACTTTCGGCGCCATCATAGAATGCTCATTCTCAACTTTTGGTGCATCGACGCCAAACTCTGTTGGAAAGATGTATGGCACTCCAGCCTTGGCGGCTGCCCGGATAAATCGGTCCCCAAGATCCATGTTAGGAATCGGAACAATCACTACCAGAACGTCTTGCCCTTTGAGAGCATTTACAAGGAAAGACTCATCCTCGAAAGACCCTCTTTTGACGCTGACTTCTGATGGAAATTGGCTTGTAGATTCGTTGCGTTGGATGGCAGTTATGGTATGAACCCCTTTGGATAGTAGTGCTTTGAGAGTCGGCTTGCCAACTTGACCACTGGCGCCAACAATCGCAATCTTACGGCCTGTCAGTGTATGCGCCATTGTGAATCAAATATTAAAAACAGAAGTTGTCACTGAAAATAGAAGTTGTAAGTCGAACACTTAACATAGAAGTTGTGTAATTTTGACCAGGCCTTTTAAAATGCCATGACCAGCCTCAATATATACGAATTCACTGGTCCTCCATTCACGAACATCATACATTATGAATATTATCACTGCCGCACCAGCGGGTGACAAATCAATAATTAATAATTGCATAACCTAGTTTCGTATAACTTAGTTATATTCCAGCGTTCATATATATGCAGCGGAAATCGCGGAGAACTGGTTCGTAAAATGTCAAAAGAGTCAAAGACTGACCAATTTAACACACACTTGAACTGGACAAAATGCTGAGAAACGCATATAATCCGACCAAATATACCGGGGTAAAAGAGATAAACAAACTCAAATAAGCCCAACAAAAGTTAAGAGATTAGCAAATAAAAATTAGATAAATGGTCTCATGGCTGGATTCTCAGAACGCTGCGCCAAAGACATGAAGAGGGATTTGAAAGATGGTTTGAGATACGAAGTTGTCTGTATTAGTAAAGATAATTATATAATAGCATATATGTTGATTCAAATTAGCCTGGCCATTGACGTTAATGTCAGGGCACCAAAAGGATAGTCTAGAAAGTCACCCCAACAGAGACCATGTTTTCACCTGATTGTTAGCGGTGAAAGCAAACGATGTATTGCCCACGCCCGGCCACAGCAGCGTGCACAGAAAGGCTAATTTGATGACCAACTAATTTCCCGTTCCGGTCTAGCATTACAAATAGAATGGCTGATTAATGATTAAAGATTCTGCTGGCTGCTTAATAGATGGAGTTCTCCGCTAAGTACTATCTCTTGCCTTGTAGACTTAGCTTGCGAGTGACGTCCAATGCTGAGTGATGTTTATCCATAAACAAGTCTATCTCCATGACTAGAGCTATGTATATATATATATATGCTGCTCTCTCTCTCATTCAATATCAACTTTGATTGACAATCAGCCTGTTTTAGTCACAGAAGATAAGCGTATGCAACGAAGATCTCACATATAATTCTTAGAATCACCCATTTGCAATCTTCAGATCCTGTCGTCTGTTATAATTTCATTATTATCCCTCTACCTTCAACGCATCTGCTCCACACCGCAAAGATGTCTTTCATATTTACACACCGCAATCCAGAAATGCAACTGGAGAAAAAACGCACAGCTGTTGTTTTTGCAGACCTTCAAAATGAATTTTTGGTCAAATCTGGAAGCTATTATCCAATAATTGCAGACAAGTTAAAAGAACTTAATGTCTTTGACAATATCGAGGAACTATTGAGGTGTGCGAAAGAAAACGATTACCATGTCATCCACTCGCCACATTATTATTATCCAACCGATCTTCAGTGGGTTGCTCCAAACAACGCGATTTCAGACTACCTCGTAAATCTACCCACTGGTTTTGTTGGCCGGAAAGACCCTGTTGATTTGGAAGGCTTTCATGGCTCAGGTGCTGACTACCCAGAGCGGTTGAAGAGATACCTTATGGATGGAAAGACAGCAAACACATCCCCTCACAAAGAGTTATCATGCCTTTCAAACGATTTAATTAAGCAGCTGCGTATGCGACGCATTGAGAAGGTAATTATGGCGGGACCCGTGGGAAATCTGTGCTTGGAGAATCATATGCGCGATCTTCTCGAGGCCGGCTTCGAAATTGCGATGGTACGTGACGCTATCGCCGCCGGCCAAAACGAAGAGGGAGACGCCTAGCTGCAATGGTAAACTTCCGTTTCATGGCCAATGCGCTTTGGACGACGGAAGACATTGTTAAGCGAATGAAGGCAGCAGCGGCAGTGGACAAACAATAATGCACTTCTAGATGAAAATTGTATTTTTATACCAATGTGGTTTATGTTACAATTTAATTAACACGCACTGACGTATATTTCGTTCTACATCTAGTACTGGCATGTTTAAAATTGCAATTACATAATACATGTTATGCGATTCAGGCGTCGAGCGCTATGTGATTTGGAATGTCCTGGTAATAAATTCTTGGCGTATAACTCCTATCGTACAATTACGCAACCATTGCCCCAGGCTAGCCCTTACTAGCTAATTTGCAGCTGAACTAATTTCCCATCTAGGGCAATGTCACGGAGTAGTTACAGTAATTATGCCCGCGTGCCTAATTGCCTGTACGCTATGAGATAATGTGTCAGTGCCGCCGACATCGATAACGTGATCAAATCCTTCACCATTGGGCGTAAACTTTCTAGCCGTTCGTCCCCAGTGTTTATCTTCATTATAATTAATAATATAATCAACGCCAAGGCTTTTGAGCAATTCATATTTCGCGGGAGATGAGGTTGTAGCAACGACCCTAGCACCTCCTGCTTTTGCAAACTAATTTTCGTATTAGAGTCCTCTGCGGTTGAATGATGGTATAAACAAACTCAACGAACCTGAATCGCAAAGAGGCTCACGCCGCCAGTACCTTGAGCCAGCACCCATTCACCTGGCTTCACGGCCTTTAGCCCATAAAGTGCATTCCATGCTGTTACACCGCAAGCAGAGAGTGATGCACCCTGGAGATATGACAAATTAGAGGCTCGGCGTACTGGCCAGGACTCTTCAAACACTCCATATTGCTGAAAAGTGCCATCATAAGAGCCGCCTATACTGCCATTGTGCAATGCAGCCATCGTCATCTGGCCGGATTGATGTCCTGGATTGAAAAGGGCTGTAACTCGATCTCCTTTCTTCCACTTCGTGACTTTTGGTCCAACGTCAACAACTTCACCAGCTCCATCAGATCCACCGACAACAGGAAGATTTAGATGGAATATATAATTGCTCTATGAGGTCAGGTTAGCAATAAATGAAGATATCAATCTTCACTTTACTTTAAAACTGGCCTTTGGTTTTGGAATCAAATGATCGCGATAGTTTAGCGAGGCCGCATGTAGTTTGACTAAAACTCCATATTCACCTACTGTAGGGATTGGTCCATCGGCAAAGTCATACTCATCAAGGCCTCTTCCCTGCCCCATGATAACCCATCTCTTCTGAACTGTCGGGAGAGTCATGGTAGGACTGCTGTAAGGTATAGTCAAGGTAGTAGAAGAGTATAATAATATGGGTAGCTAATGAGTGCAAAAACGAACTCAACGTCTTATGTTCCATATTAACTTTTCAAGTGGTAGAACATACATTCTTTTATAGTCAAATCTATATGAACAGGTCCACCACGAATTGTAAAACCTTTTTTATAATCCAAATGATGACATTATACCCGTCTAGTTTTCAGCATAAAAGGTAGTAGCACAGTGCGATGCAACACTGGTTGTATATTGATGTCAAATCCACTTTAAAGTCTAAGGCAATGATTCGCTAAGCATTATTTGCTTAGCATCATTTGCTAAGCATTATTTGCTAAGCATCATTTGCTAAGCATGCTGAATTAGGTTTGGGCAGGACACACATTTTGCAAAATAACTCGATACTTGTATGTACGTCCACCTATACTACGCTCTAATTTTAGCGTCTAAAGCTTGACATAATGAATTGATGATTTTACATTATTGAATTTCATAGTTGCGGATGGTATATTATACTTAATCTCTGCCTTAACTTAACTAATATCAGAATACCCTTATTTGCTGTCTGCTTTCTTGAGTTTAATGTATGCATTTATCTATAACCCTCTTTTGCCTGCGAACTAGCATCTCAGTTTCAAATTTCTTTTTCCCAGTAATTGGAGTTCTAACTGGCGTGGAAGCTGGAAAGGCTTCTATCTTAGATGCTCTGCTGAATATATGCACTTTCCGCGGTATTCGTATCGGCTCTAGAGATCAGATGGAAGAGATGATGGCTGCAATAGCCAATGGAATTCAGCCTGTCTTGGATAAGAGGATATTCAAGTTAGAAGAACTGAGAGAGGGGCTGGAATATCTGGTAAGTATACTACGTCTTTTAAGCGATGAACCTACTAATAAATCTTATAGGAAGCCAGAAAGCATGTCGGCAAAGTTGTAGTTAAGATTATTTAGCGAACTAAGCATGAAACAAATAGAAATTAGCATTTGCAATTATATTGGATCTTATGTTCAATTTATTTATATATACATGTCGTTGGCGGGCACATTACTGATCACCTCGTCCATCGCGTTGTCCCTTTTGGGTCGTCGCTGAAGATGTGTTGGTCAGCTATTTAGCTGACTTAAAAATCTGAATTATCTGAAGATCCGGAACGCTTAAAAAAACAAAGGAGATACATCTTCTATATCGATCTGTAATAGTAAGTACAATCATTATGCGACGGTTTATCCGGTATCCAAGCAGGCGTATTAGGGCCCCAAAAAAGCGGGGCTCGCAGAAGGAAGTTCTTACACCTTCAACCACTATAATGCAGGGCTTTCTACTATAATACAGCGCGTATATACCGGAGCACAGCGCTTGTCCACTATATTACAGCACGCACGCATCCGCTATATTTTAGGGTTTATTCGCTATAATGTAATGTATATTCGCTATAATGCAGCGATAATTTACTATAATATAATATGGTTATGGTATAATCGCATTTATTTATTAAACTATATTTATATTCAATTATATCAATTGTAGTTTTATATGTACTCTTTAAACTGCCTACTTTCATTCTTTATCTATATGTATATTAACTGTAAATAATATAATTCTACCTTTTCAGATGCCTAATATATCCGCTTAAATACTGGATAAGCCGTTCTGTATTAGTTTGTCGCAGTTGGTTTCGAACATTTTTACATTTCAGCTGCCTCAACACATGCACATGGAACTCATCAAGACTCAATAAATAAAAGAGTCTACTGATGCATATCTACTGCCAAGTTTGCTTGAGGGAAGGTAAATGAAAGTTAAGTAATTGAAGTATAAAAGTTCTATTCCATCCTTGCATATTATATATTAATTACCACGGCAGCGCATCGCCATTCCAGCTGTAGAAGTTCTTCTTCCCGGGGGTATAGGTTTGGATTACATTAACACTAGGCAAAAGGTTAATCACAATATACCTATTGGTGTAAAACGGCATGACTTACACTCCAGTGGCACTTTCCGGCACTTCAATATTTCCATAAGCGTTCATATCAGTCTTCACCAATCCAGGATGAACCAAAAGAACAGGCAAACCCTGTCGGGCCAGAACAGTGTCAAGCTCCTTTCCTAGACGATTCAAAGCAGTCTGTTTTGTATTATTAGTGAAACTTTCTCTACATGCAATATTCAATGAGTCCCTACCTTTGAAACGTTATACAGTGCTGTCGCGTCAAATCCTTTTCCAAATGCCTCTTCGTGAACCGCAGTAATCTCATCGGCCAGCTGCATAGAAGCAAACGAGGAAGAAAGGAAGACCAGAGACTTCCTCTCGTATTTGGACTTCAATAAAAGCGGCACGAACGCAACAGCAACGTGGTACGCGCCATAAACATTCGTAGTCATGTTCTCAATCAAAGGCTGAGCGCCCACGTCAAGCAGATTTCCAAATCCACTCAAAACGCCAGAATTGTAAATCACAACATCTAGAGACCCAATTTTTTGTCCAATTTTAGCAGCAGCCTGGAGAACAGAATTTGAGTCATCTGCATCAACAGCCACAATCTGAATTCTTCCTTTGTTTGAGTCGGAAAGAGCCTGAAGCTCAGTTGCCTTATCGGGGTTTCTGGCAGTGGCAAAAACAGTGGCTTGGGGGTAAGCAGACAACTACAGGTTACGTTAGCCTATGTAATAGTATATCAGACGTAATAATATGAACTTACCACCTGTTTCACTATGCCCAGGCCAATGCCACGCGAGCCACCAATAACAATGATTGACTTTGCTTCGGACATCTTGGCTAGATAGACTAAGATGATTCAAAAGTTTAAACTGGTTTTTTGTTTTTGTTATGAGCCTAGTATATAGTACGACTTGATAGAGTGATGTATCTGTATTTGAGTTTCCAGGAACCATTAAATACTATTATTTTTGAACCACTTAATACTCTTGTGACTTCTATGGATGTCTACGTCTATTATAAATAGCAATGTTGCTGAATTGGCAAATGATCTAGAACGTGGCACAATAATTTATAATTCGCTACACTATAATTAAGCTATGAGCCACTAAGTCATCTAGAATAGGAAAATTATTGGCCTATTTCCTAGCTCTTTTTCCAGTTAGCATTTTGATAAATTGCCCAACTATTACTCCGTATTGATTTCAAATTTGTTACTCAGCGCCATTCAAGAAGTGGGGGATGCGCCAGCAATTGCCAAAAGTGGGAAAACATGGCATCCCGTAAGAGGAAATCTTCAATTTACTACAACAAGGCACCGATGTTAGTAGCGTGCCTGAAATTACTAGACGTCATCGCTGCGATGTAAATGAAATTTGCGCGGTAAGGTTTATGCGTAGAAGAGTGAAAACAGAAGTTCTGGTACCTTGGTACAGTTGAAAATCAACGTCATCTTTATTATAGGATGCGCACTGAAGGCATCAAATTGGATGCTGAATGGCTCCCAAGAAACAATCGAGAAATTCACATCGAATTTGCAAATATACAACATTTTTGGCGCATTCTTTTCTTCTAATGCAATATCTATGAGTAAAGTACTGCTAGGAGCCTCGTGTGCAGAGAATACAGAATTATGAAAAAGCTACATGCTAATGTTTAGCAACAGTGCATATCGCAATAACGCGTATCTTATAAGCCACACATCAAGAACAATGATTACAAATTGCTAATCCAATTGATTGCCATGGGTAACACTAAAAAAGAAGAGGCTACTCTCATAATGTTGCTTGAAACGTGGTTAACAGGTGATGATAAAATAGGTACTGTAGCCGCCTTGACACGCGCTACCGAGTTGGAAAAGCGGCTTCTTCCGTCAGATGATTACTATTCAATCTCAACTAAGAGCTGCTTAGAAATTATACCTCGGTGCGAATTTCCGTAAGAGGTTGTTGGAGGAAACAATATTTCGAAAGGAAGAACATATATCCACCTTATTCATTGTGTTTATATTCCCTGTATGGAAACTCTTCAGCAGACGTTGGGGACACATTTTTTTGTCCGTCTTTTCGCAGCGCGATGAGATGTATAACATGCGAAAGACATTTGGCGCAGCACTGAATCATTGGTTGTTATATTTACTGGACGATGTGAACCAAAATTTTCTTCGTCATATGAAGTACTTGTTCTTATTATCTCGTTCTTGTGCTGTCCTCTATTCTTGCTTATCATGCCTACCCTAGAATAATTTCCAGGTTATGTGAACTGCTAGCTCTTAAGCGGTCAATAGGGCACACCATTTGTTCGTTTAGCAAAGTAGACTTCGTTCTCATGAATAAGGCATTTAGTAGGCATCCGACCTACTCCAGCTACATAGCAGGCAGCATGCAGCTTTGAGTGGCTAGTCAGGAATGAATGTGGTTCCCACCACTCAATAGCGCTCCTAGTAAATTGCGTTTATGACGTTTTCCTTAGTTCCCCTAGCAGAACGAGACAAATAACAGAGAGCGTGCGTTTACTCGAGTAATTCGTTACACACTGTGCGCTGCGAGAGGAGTTTCGCATAATCTAGATCCTGATGCATGATTAAACTGTCTCATATCCGTTTAGAGTAATGCGTTCCGAATGGATGTGAGAAAAAAAAACAAATGCTCGTTTACGGAGAAAATTAATCATTAATAAATAGCGATACGGCATACGTACAGGTAAGCTAAGAAAGGGTGATAGCGCAGCTGATCAAGATAAAGATTGAGTTTAGCATACATAGAAATGGAATCTTCGTGCAAGTTATATACAGACTTTTGGCATAGCGCTGTACTAAAGAAAGTGGGCGCGTAATATTTTGATTCGTTGGTAACGGCATGCAAGCTTTTGAGAATGCAATATTAATTGCAAGCTGATTGTAGCTATGCATGTAGCAAAGTAGGAAAAGAGAAACGGGGTGAATAGATCATTATTTACAAGTAGACCGTCATGTATTCATCGACAGCATATCCAATATATAGCTCTAAGCACTAATGGTTATCTTTTTAGACACCATGGAGTAATTTACATCTGAAAGGCCAGTTACTCAGCAAACAATCACTATTTGTAAAATTCTACTCGTCAAATGTTACAGAAGATCAACATGCGTCCGCGAGCAATAATTCTCACCAGAAGTCCTTAAAATATCTCGTGGTTGGCTAGCAAAGTTTTGGTGGTCTGGCCTTTCTGACGAATGCACCACTGGCTGGTGAAAACAGGTAATATATATTAAATCGTTGTAGCGTAGAGCGCGAAATGACATTATAGCTGGGTTTTGGTCTTTAGAATTATATATATTCTGACAGCCCCTCATTTACCTCTTAATACGCTCCGACTAAGAAATCAATGGCATATTCGGTATTCACAGCTAATACAAAAGCATTCCATTTTAGTTTTTACTGTCTAAATTACATAGAAAACCGCTTAAGCAGCAATACGGTGCTCAACGTACACTGGCTTGGCGAAGCAGAATAAATACAGTAAGAATTAGCTAAGCGCTAATAAACATTGACAAAACAGTTCATCTATAGATTATTTGCAAAAATACAGGCAATGTTTCTTTAAGTTGCAGCCACTGAACCTAGATGTGACTGTAAGAATATAGGTTTCTGATTCTGTAATGCTATACGAACTATTGTTTATAAAAGGAACAGCTTTCTCTTTAATGCCATCTGTAAAGTCGCATGTCCTCTTAACTAAAACGCAACAGCGTTAGGATACATCACCACAGCTTTTCAGTATGTCTGGAAAAGGCTACCTGGACAACACTGCCCTACACGCGCAGGCAAAATGGCGATCAGCCCTCCTCACATACCCTGGAAATCTGCAAGAAGCTTTACGAGAAGCGCAAAAAGACCCTAAGAAAACTATGTTTGGCATTGCTCAAGGTATCCCTAGCTCTTTTTTAACAAAGGTTTATGCTTCTGTAAGGCCAGATTTTGTTTGGATTGATGTTGAGCATGGCATGTTTGATCGAATAGTACTTCACGAGTACGAACACTCTTATCCACGATGAGGAGAGAGCACTAACTCGAACAGCGCTATTCATGCAGCACAGCATCATTCAGAAGGCAAAACAATGGCCTTAGTTAGGGTACCCAAAGAAGACGAATGGGCTTTAACTACGGCTTTGGACGCTGGCGCAGCTGGCATTATTATCCCTCACAGTGAAAGTAAAGAGGAAGTTCAAGAGTTCATGAAGAAAATATATTACCGTAAGTGTGGATATAATAAAAACAAGATATTCAAGAGCCACACCAGCTGACCGCATCTAAATTCACAAGCTCCTCTTGGCAATCGCTCATTTAGTCCGTGGATTTTTACTCCTGGCATTTCAGATGCTTCGTTATATCCAGACGATGCATTCAATATGAAAACATCAAATGAACATGTCGCTGTAATTCCCCAAATAGAGAGTGTACAAGGAATCTCGAATGTTGAAGAGATTGCTTCAATACCTGGTGTCTCAGCGCTCATGTTCGGGCCCGGCGATTTCATGGCAGATGCAGGGGTACCACTATCTCTAGGCGAACCTCATCCTACGCTTCTTTCTGCTATGGAGAGTATGTCAAAGGCAAGCAAAAAATACAACGTGCCGCTATGGGGGTAAGCAAATGCCCAGTAATGAAAGCATCCATCAAATGTTAACTCAACCTAGTGCTGCTACGAACCTCGATATGGTTCCACAGATGATTGAATCAGGCTATCGTGCAATTATGGTTCTGGATGTGTGGTCAATTGCCAATATGATAAAGACCACGATTGAGAAAGCGAAGGAGTCAATTACAATTTAAGCATCAATTTTGTTGGATCTAGAGTGTGTATTGCCTTTTCAGGCCTTTATTATATGTCAGTACATTCTTTTCCTTCTCTTTTTTTGTAGTCTTTATTTTTTCTAATTATATATACTAGAGTCACCATATTCAACTGGATTCTTTTATGTATTCTTGTCAAGAGATTATTTACAATTTTCCCATATGCCGAAGCCGCAATTAGTAATGCAGATGAAGCGCTAGAAGCGTGGTTTGATGACATATTGGTTAAGAACGCACACGGCCTGTTGGTAGCCAAACTCCTGCTTTTCATGCATCTTTTTATATTATCCCACTGACATTGACGGCCTCTTCTAAACCACAATCAATATCATACTGGACGTCATTATCTTCCTGGTGCCATTTATCTCCTGTATTTAATATCCTCTAGCAATAACGAACATTCGACTTCGAAATAAACACTTTTTGCAATTTACCGAAACTTATTGGAGAAACTCAGGTATAAGAGAAAGTTTTACTGGAGAGTTATATCCAGATACGGCTTTCTATACCAACAATCATAATGCACCTTACTCAGCGGAGCTGACCTAGTATGGGTAAACTTAAGTACTACAGTAAGTTGAATCGAGCTTCCCAAAGCCAAAATAAAGAAACAGGGGGCCATTTCTTCAAAAGAGAAACTGCGTGGCTGATAAGAAGTGATCCACCAGCGACATATCCTTCGGGTCGACATCGTTTACAGACGGACAGCATCAAGCATTGAACGGTTAGAAACTAGAAGTGCTTGGTAAATTTGAAAATGAACCCTATATGGGAAACTCCTATTTATATCTCATGGAGAACGATGACACCAGACCAAGACTCAAACCTCTTGAGTTTTGCATTCAATGTGCGAAAGCGGAGGCAAGTCCAGTGGATATAATTGCTACCTAGCTATCTTTGCTCACGAACAACAGGATTTGGAAAGTCAATATTAAAAGAGCTTTTATCTCGGTCGGAGAATTGAGGATGAACAAGTTAGTAATATAAATAAAGAACGGCACAACAATAGAGCTATTAATCTCGTGTATTCTCCTTAACTTTTAACTAAATTATGGGCGATTTTATTGTTGGGGCTTTTTTTTAAGAGTAACTGGAATAAAAGTCCATTGTAAATGCAAAAGCTGCCTTCATAAAGTATTATTGTATAAGTTGCTAACTCCTCTCTTCAAAGCATGGTTTCATCAAACTTGGGAGAATACTTTTGTAGCTCATGCTCCGAAAAGGTCAAGTCTGACTAATTGTCAGAGTTGATTATAATGCTCTCTGGGGGTAGTGAGAGGGAAAATATAACCATAGTACTTAATTAACTAGCGCTATAAAATAAAGAGGTCTTGCGTGTTAAATTTGCATTTCTTTTCCTTTACTTTATATTAAATTTATGGGAATGCTTTTGCAATAGTAACTTTTGAAGCAAGAAAATGCAAAGAAAAAAAAGATGAAAAAAAAAAAAAAAAGAAAAAATCTTGTTATTACCTTTGATGTTTTGAGTCACAAATACGTAAATTGTAGAGTTGTAAGATGAGGTTCAGCTTTCTCCGGACTTTAGAACAAAGCTGCTGATTAGTAATTAATAAATGTTAGTTGAGAAAAATAAGCTAGTGCCCGCATATTGAAAGTCCGTTAAGCATGCACTAAGTGATAAAACTAAAAATTGTTGTAGATTGATCCCTTGAAGTATTTATCATGTAAATTCCAGAAATAAGTAAAGTTCCAGTAAAATTTGCAACTCTAATGTTATATACATCTCTCGCAACGGTTATATTCTCCAATTCGTCGTGTTACAAAACCCATGCCTTGTGCATGGTCAAAGAATTATAGCACCATTGCTGCCGCATTCATGCAGCGATATCTCCGTATTTAGTGTTAGTAACTCTCTTTTTTACTATTCAATGACTACCTACTTCCAGATATCTACAAGCGCCTTGTTAGTAATAGTCCGTTCCACGCACGTACTCATATGAAATCTTTCCCTCTCGGGCAGGAGGAAAAATTATATGGCGACTGCTCATTGTAAATCTCTTAGATATAACGAAATCGAGTGAGCCGTAAAAGGACCGAAGTGCCGAAATGATTCAAGCTCCTTCTACTTTAGGGGTCTCTCGTACTAGTACTAGTTTAAACTCCCCCAGATACGGCAAACACGGCAAATCGTTATTATCCACCAATAATTGTACCCCATGATGAATGAAGCATCAAGAGATATCTTGCAGCTAAGTTACCTATTCAAGCTCATTTACTAGAAGGATCGTATGAAAAGTATTAGAAAGACAGTTACAGATTTAGAACGTAATTACTCTTTCCTTGGTTGACTTAGACCGGTCCACTCACCATTAAATATAGCTATGTGCTCATGACATCTAATTATATAAAGGACAACCATTTCCACGTTTGAGATTTATACACTGTCTTCTATTCTTCACATTATCATCTTACAATTACCTAAAGGCAAAGTAAAGGTATCAAAATGCATTTCAGACTCGCCATGCCCTTGGGTTTCGCTAGCTTAGCGCTAGCTGTTTCCAATCCCTCAAGCCAGAAAGTCACCAGCTCGGCAGCTTTCAGCAGCGGAGCTGGAAACAACAATAATGCCAATATTTACGACGGCACTGGAAATGCTGGAACGGACACTTACAGTAATTCTCCACCTGCGATCTTATCTTTCACTACAGTTAGACTTTCGAATGCAAAAATGCTAATACTTTACAGGGTGCTATTATGGTGGCTGGGAAAACTTCCCTCCCGTTTCCGAATGGATAGAGTTCGATGCAATGTGGAACTACTCAAAAAATGCTATGGCGGAGTCGTGTGCCGACTTAGGGATTGGATCGTGCTCAAATGGCGCTGGCGCTTTTGGAGCTGGTAACAGCGGAGAGCAGACTGGCCTAATTTGGAATGCCATCCAGCAAGTTGCCCAAACTTCTTTGGTTGACCATAGATTCATTCTGGCAACAATTTTGCAAGAGGTACTTTTCTTCCCATTCATAAACTAGACTACCAATTTTTGTTTCCATCTACTAACGCTGACAAAGTCCATTGGCTGTGTCAATGTTTGCCCGACTACCAACCCAGATCCTTCTCAGCCAGATAACCCCGGCTTGATGCAGTCTGATGGTGGAGTAACATTTGTAGGAAATTCAGCCAGTAATTCAGCTCAACAATCTAGTATAACTCAAATGGTTATCGATGGAACCCAGGGAACCGCCCTTGGCGATGGCCTTGTTCAGTGCATAAATCAATATGGAAATATCTACGAAGTAAGCTATTTACTGAAAACTGATCCACACAAGTGCTGACCATTAATGATTAGGCTGCTCGCTGCTATAACTCGGGCTCAGTTGACAGCGGAAATTTGAACGATGGCGAGGGTGCTACAAATTCATATGTGAATGACATTGCCAATCGGATGACTGGCTGGCTCTACTCCGACAGCAAATTCAACCAATGTTAAATTCCATATTCAAGGTATATATTACAAAGTCCAGGTGTACATAAATCACATTATAGTTTCTGTATATATTCAAAATCTTAGAATACGTGAAGCATATATTTATATACATATCCTATTCAACACTTTCGCTCGCTATATCTTAATGTTCGAGGTATGCATGCATGCAGTGGTCATTCAGTCCATATACTCAACCACACCTGCACAAATAGTTATTACAATACACGTTTTGCCATGACAGGGTCAACAACCAAAGTCAGTCTTTGGAAACTCCAGTCATCATATACCAGCTTTGAAGTAGAAAAGTTCAAAAACTTTTAGTCTTTGAATCCATAAAGCAAAATCTTCACTCTTCAAGCGCATTATTACACTGTAAAATATGCCAAGAATGAGTGACCAGTTGTACCCAAAATTAGCAAGAGAAGTCTGCAGTAACTGCACTTGCTTTCATGCTTTAGTCATACCTGCTGCGCATGTAAGATTTCGAGGACATGGTTCTTCGCTTATCTGCCATACCTTAAAAAATCCATCTTTAACAAGGAAGCATAATTGGGAACTGTGCTGATTCTTTGCAATGGGCTATTCAAATATAAGCATTGGACTATGCACCTTCCTAAACGGGAAGTTGCTAGGATACCTCAACGAATACGAATAACATTGAGGCTTTTCGGACATTTACTAAAGTGAATGGTCATCGTATGCACTGTAATGGAACATCTGTACCTCTGAACATATGCTGCTTGCACGATAAAGGTTAGCTACTGGTATATAGGGGTATTTTCCACGTTGAATACTAAGTTTAATTATATCTAGTATCACAAGATGGATGCAAGCTCATTCTATTTAAACGCATTGTGAGTAATCTATGTAAGTCAAATTAGTAATCTTTTTCCATTGGAGGATAATCTATTGGAGCAGAAGAGATAGAGCCATTCGCTTACAATCATTTTGCGCTTGGCAAGTATACGGTGACACGCATTGTGTCGGGCCTGTCCAGCCAATGCCCCCGCACTGAGCGTAATGCTGTGCAAGACCTGATCCTGTAGGGCTGGACGACGAGCTAGTACGAGTCGATGAGATCACAGTCGACGTCTGGGTAGTCGACACAGTTGATGATTTAAGTGTGGTGCTGCTTCTAGCGGTGGTGGTGCTGCTAGTCTTACTCGAGGAGGAAGAGCTTCCACCTGTGCCACCGCTAATTGTGCCCTGAGCATAGAAGACACCACGACCGTTGGTACCGACATAAACCTGACCAGAGACGCTGGCACTACCCGCTAGCTTGGCACCATCAATGGCGCCGAAGCCCTGGGTGCCACCTTGAATATCAGTCCAGGTTGCGCCGTTATCTGCACTGGCATAGAGGCGGTTGCCAGCTGAACCGGTACCGAAGGCATACAGATTCCAGTTCGATCCGGAGCCGAGGCCAAGAGCAATCTGGTAAGTGTTAGTAAGAGCAGTGGACACCTGAGCGAACGTCGTGCCCGAGTCAGTCGAACGGAAGATGCCAGCATCAGTGGAAACATATAAAGTGCCCGCGGTTGTTGGGTGGGCAATAATGTCCCGGATAGAGGTGGCGCTACCCAGTTTTGGCCCAGCTGTAAAGCTGCTACCGGTATTATTGCTGACATAAAATGTCGATGCGTATCCAGCATAGAAGAGACTGTTTGTCTTCTTGTCTGCGGCGATCACGGCAGCTGCGGGCAAACTGGAGACTGAGGTGAAGCTACCCTGGTATTGGGATCGCTGCACACCCGTTGATCCTGTCGACCACAGGATTGTATCAGCGTTGGCTGAATAGGCTACAGTGCCGCCATTCATGTTTGTGTCAGCGCCGTAGTCAATGTTCCATGTTACACCGCCATCCGATGATATTGCAACCTGTTGAGTGCCAGCAGTGTTGCCGACTCGGACAACATTTTTGACTGAGTTACCTGCGTAGTCAACGCTTGTCGAGGTCGTCCATGTTGGAGTCGACCAGACTGTCTGCGGAGAAGTACCAAGGCTACTCGCGCTTGTGAAAGTGTAGCCATTCTCATCTCCAAGCGCCACTAACAGCTCGCTCCCGCCAGGTGCAGAGGCTAGGCCTTGGATAGCAGTCTCTTCGATGCCATCTGCGAGCGACTGAATTGTCACATTGTGAATTGTATCCCACTTAGTCAAATCATGACCACCGAAGATCGTCATGCCAGTACCGTAGAGCCAGTGATTACTGTCCAGTGGATCAATCTCAAGTGACTCGATCATCCAGCCAAGACGCTTGATAATTCCGCCAGGTGGAGTTTCGCTGGTTACGTCGATGAAATCATTTTTAATCCATGGGGCTAAGGGAGTCTTAAAATCGGTCAGTGGCTATTGTTTAATAATAGGATACAGCATCAATGTTAGCTTACCGAGATGCTATAATAATAAGTCATGGCAGGATAGCTAGCCCATGCCCACAGAGGGCTCCAAGTCGCCCCTGAATCATTGGAACGGAATAACTGAGCATCTGGCCACCAAGAATTCAGTGAAGCGACGACAAGTGTTCCTGGTTTTTGCATATCAAGACCGAGACCGCCAAAGCCAAAGTAGAGATCTGACCCGCTCACAGGAGTTATGTCTTTCCACGTCCCAGCTGTGATATCGTATCTCCATACCGACCCAGATGTGCCGTCATATGGTCCCGTACCATCAGAATAGGTCAGGTACAAAGCTTTTTCTGTTGGCTGGAGTTTGGCTTTATGGGGAAAGTATCTACCTGGCTGTCCAGGGACGGCAGTCCATGTGGAGCCGGCATTTGTGCTCACGTATACTGAAGCAGTTATGTTATCAGCAGTACCAACAAATATCCGCGACGTCGCGCCACCAGTAGTGTCACTAGTTGAGTCAAATGTCACCCATAACAGTCCCTGTTTGTCGCTATTGTAACCAGTAGTATCACTCGGGTCTGGTACAAACGGGCCCGTGTCTGTAAATGATGCTACCTTTGAAAAGGTGACACCACCGTCTATAGATTTCCACAGACCATTTCCAGACCGAGCCCCAAAGTAGATAATATTGGAGTTGGCTGGATCAACAGCTAGGCGCTCTCCAGTGCCACGTCCCGGCATGTTACCTCCGACTTTAAATGTCAGGTTGCTGAAGGACCAGGTTGCACCACGGTCCGACGACCTAATAATAGCACCATTATTGGGATCCCTGTAGACGTGTCAGAGTTATCAACCCTTGGCCTGGGTAAATTGTACGAACCAGCTGTTAGTATACATGCCTACCGCAGCGTATATCTTCTCGTCATTCTGGGGATCGAGAGCAACGGCATCAATGCCCCAATTATGCCAGCTGGCATCATTAGCAATGCCATCCGTAATGGCAGTCCAAGAATCATCAGAATTCAAGCGATAGAGGCCGCCGATATCTGCTCGGGCATAAGCTACGCCTTTTGTTTTGGGGTGAAAGACGATTCCAGGAATAAAACCGCCACCGCCACCAATTTTAACATTCTTCCACGAAAATGAGGCCTGAACAGGGATAGCTGCTCCGAGGAAGAGCGCAAGTACAGAACCGTACTTCATGGCGAAGCAACGCGAAGGCTACAGCGGAAACCGGCCAACGGAGAAAACTTACAGCCAACTTAATTCATATCTCTATGATGGCGGAAAACAATGGCTTTTATATACTATCTCGGCATCTAACAAATGTGCGGCGCAACACAAACACCGTCAGCATAGGTAAGGTGTAACAATTGCCTAATATATTTTTCACATAGCGACATTTGATATATCCTTATAGGCTAGAATCCAAATCCGCCAGTTGCATATGTTTTGGATGGATAGAAGTTAGAGATTAATATAGAGGATAATTGAATTATATCCGAATTGTGGACCATTGTTGTAAGGGCTCTATGCGCACCAATTACGTGAGAATCGTAAGGGTATATTAGGCTGTTAACTGCGATCGAATGCATTTATTATGTATACGTGCGTTTTGTTTCTTTAGGCTCTGATAAAAGTTTACCAATACTAACTTATAATGGAAAGCGGAATATGCTTAATAAAACTGCCGGTCTACAGAAAAACGTATCCAAGAGGCATATAATAGTTAAGTACAAGAAGCAGAAGAAGCAAAAGCTTAGAATAACTGTAAATTCATAACATTGGCCGCGTTTGGTATGGTGGATAAGGTTACGAGCTAGTCCCTTGTAATAGATCAAATCCTTTATAAGCAGCTGGCTCTGTTACAATAATTGCTACAGTTGCGATTATTGGCTTAATCTTTTGCCCTGTTTAGCTTAATGATATAACAGGTCGATTGACATAAAGAAATTGGTGAGGTGAATAACAATTTAACAATTTAATTTCGCTTAATCACACACCGAGAGACTTGAAGAAAGCATATATAATGCGTGCTACACCAGCCTTAATACCAGCTCTGCTCAAACTTAAAGACGGTTACGAATATTCACAATCTCCTCCAATCACCAACACTAGCGCTTCAACCGCAATCCAACCATATCAGAGCCAGTTACTTCCTATTCCCAGCATCAAGAAGTAGTAAAAGCAGCTAAAGATGCTGTTCAGTTTCCAAAAACTGGGTGCCAAGAAATGACTTCTCTCATTTTGCTGACCAGCTTCAAATCTTCCACAACAAAACTTTCAAGGCGTTGACATGATTTGCCTCAGATAGACAAGAAATTTTGAGACGACCATATCCAGTAATACTTCAATATCCAGAATATCAGAAGCCTCATTACTGATTCTTAGCGCTCGAATTGAGACGGTATCTTTTTCTCGGAGAAACTACTTGGGATGCATGACAGGAATACCCGAAGCTGCTCTTGAGTTTTATGGTGCTGGACGCAATGGTCTCTAGTTGGAAGAAGCCTTTGTCACTGGATTTCCCTCTAGGTGAACGAGGGCTTATTGTCTCCCAGTTAGTCAGGCTTTGAATTAAAGATCTTAATCTCAACCAGGTATTCGTTCTGCCTCCGGAAGATAGAAATTATAGGAATTGTAGGAGTCATAATGCCAAACTGCTCAACATATTGGACTGTTCCTAGGTTATGTTTGCGGCCAGCCAGTTCGAAATGATCTCGGTGTTGTATTGTTTTGGTTGGTTCTATATTGAGGTCGAGATGATCTTTAGGGCTGGGTTAAGAGTTAGAGGTAGCTACTCGTTGTAGTGAGTATGTGGCTCCACCGATGATCACAAAGTTCACTTTTCCGTGAAGGATTGTTGATAATGTGTAAGCAAGTTGTGTAAGTTCCTCGGGGGTTAAGTCAATCCATTGGTGCATCTTGGAGCTGGGAGGACAACAGCGAGGAACAATTAAAGAGTGAGAGGCGAGAAGTAGTAGAAGCAAAGAGGAAGACGTAAAATTGAAGTGATCTAGATGATTAGCATTCAACTATTCGGAAGTGTTCTGCTATAATATATACTTCATACTATATGCAATAAGGTCTGCCAATATTAGAGACCCAGTGGATATTTCCTTCTATAATATTGGTCATTATCGATATAAGCCTTCTAATCTTGACATTTTATAATTCTTCATAGTCAAGAAAAGGGGTTGGATATGAGGAGCGAATCTTAATAGGCATAGTTCCTGCGGCCTACTAGAAGGCCTATACGACCAGTTTTATGGCCAACACCTTTCGAAAGCTTCATAATCCATTTGGTAGTTGCAGAGTAGAATATCATTCGATTGCTAGATAAAGGTAGAATAGTGGATTATTAGAAGTGCCTTGCCATTTACGCCATAGTCCTTCAATATTGTCGCCCAGAGATATCAATAGCAATCGCAGAACATCGCACACCGCACGACCACTCCCTACGCTCGTTTTGTTCGCCTTGCCCCTTGGAAGTTTGCTATAGGAGTTGACCTTTATGGATTTCCTTGCTGAAGTTTTAAAGCCCATTCCTATGGTTGTTTGGGGCGGACCCCCTAGAGCATTGCGTGGTGAAGTCGTTCTTCTACGTAAGTGCTATGCTTTCACTGTTCAAAAATCTGTGCTTTGTGTTGTGAGAATGGGGCTCCTATCACCCGGTTATGATAACGTAAAGCGCATACTCGAGAAGCCGTTCTCCGAATGTGACGATGGCGACAACAGTTCGATTTGCTTTGCATTTCCTTCGGGAATTGTGCACATTACGAAGGAACTTATTACCCTCATCCTACCTTCCTTCGTGGGGTTTGTGTGATTTAAATATATTACTAAGCTGCCAAAACACAGTAAGTCCTTTTAGTTTTCGATAACAGAATTTCCTACAATATATTTCCAGTCTAAGCGATTGATAGCCGCGAATTTACATCGGCTTCCATACTTCGTATTCATGGATCATCTAGTACCTATTGTCGCGCATTGCTTTCTCTTCTCTGTGCTGAGCTGATTCGAGGTAGCGTTATCACGTGCCACTGCGTACATAGTCTAGGTCTTCAATACAGGAAATCACCCTCTGTGGCGCGTCGCGAAATTCAACCTCCATCTCCTAATGGATCAACCGCATGAAACAACATTTAACGCCGCCTTTCCACGAACTAAAAACGGTCGGTTAGTTGCTTGCGAGCCTTGCCGAAGACGGAAATATGCTTGTGATCGCTCTCTTCCAACATGTCTACGCTGCCAGCGAAGTCGGGTGAAGAAGCCTTGCAGATATGTTACGACGAACCCCCAGCATGCGCAGAGCTCTGATCACTGTTCCAATAATGCTCGAATTGTTCACCCCAAGTCCCCGCATAATAATTTGACGGTAGATCCATTACTATCAAGCAGTACATTTGAAACAGTTGAATTGATGATGCCTAATGCGCCGACCCTAAATCCACTCAATGAGAGTGAAGTTCTCAGCCGCTACGAAAGCATGCCTCCAACCCTCAGCTCTCTAGCCCATGAGAGAAACTCTTTACTAAGTGTGGACATCAGCGGATTGCAAGCAGCTTTGGATGTTCTATCTAGCTTGCCAAGTCTTGAGGCAGAACACATACTTGCTAAGCCTCATATCAATCCGTTCAATGGATGGATTCCATTGCCTACGACGCAGATATTGACCGAGCTAAGAAGTACTTATGCTTCTGCATTTCAGCAGGGCAAGAAAAGAGAGCACTTGATTGAACTAGCACTCATAATCTTCTCAAATACTGCAATAGCACTATCTGACGGCCAACATTATCCATCAGAGGAGTGGTACACATCATTCTCTGGCCCACGATTAAGATGGGAGACAATTGGGCTACTCTTCAGCAGCTGGGCTCTATATGCCCTTCAAAACAAAGAGCACATCAGTCAATATCGACCCAGAGTACTGGTGGCCAAATTCTTCAATGTAATGGAAAGCTGCATCAGATTCTGTCAATTGGCCAAATCTAGCAACATATTTCTACTCTACCTCTTATACCGGACTAGCATTGTTTCATCTATTTTGCATGGCCCTAATAGTGAATGCCCCCTTATCTCTGTCTAGCTACAATGAATAATGCTAACGAGATCATTTTAGATGCCAATTTTTGGAGGCTTCACACAGAAACGATCTCTTTAGCATGTTCTTTGCGACTTCATGCTATGCCTGATTCCTCACTAAAGGACTTTCATATTAAGAAGCAATCGGAACGCCGTCTGTTCACCGCAATATATATTCTTGATACAACAGCTGCGGCTTTCTCTGGTAAAAGTCCTATGTTAACATCGCAAGACTGCTCTACAGCTTTGCCACTGGATATCTGCGATGCCACTCTCTTACGCAAGAAGCCCAATGAGACTTCAGACCTTCTCTCGCTAGGAATTGATGACTATGGCTGGAATACTGGGGGGAAAATCTATGGCACAACAACTCTGCGAGAAAGAGGGTTGATAGCGAATCTTCGAGAGAAGATTTTGGTTATTGCTCTAAATAAAAGACCGAAACTTTTGCCTGATTTAATGTAAGCGCATTTCATCCTCAATCTACTTGAGACTAACATTTCCCCAAACACAGCAAATTAAAGCTTAAACAAGTCTATGCTTTCAGCCAACTTCCTAGCTGGATTCAGTTATCTGATGCTGATTGTAAGCTCAAATCGCTTCAGCCTCATGTTTTGTACACCAAACTTTTCATCCGACTCGAGCACCTTCAAAATCTCCTTCTCATTGAAAGAGTATTGCACGATATTCAACCTGAAATCGCCCAAGATGAGCTGGTTGAGGTCTGTTTGGAAATTGTATCAGTTACAGTTATTTTCTGGACGCGAAATGATTGCTTGGTGGGCATGGAGGGCGACCATGAGTGGCTTATCACAGGCTATGCGGTTCCAGCTGCTGTCACTTTATGTAAAAACCTCCTTCTAGCGCACTATAAAGGCTCCTCTATGTCTTCCGCTCCTGTCTCAGCAATTATTCAACAACTGAGCTTACTTGGCGCTTTTATAGAATGGCTGATGCTTCGTGTGCCTTGCACGGATCGATGTATTAAGACAAGAAGTCTCATTTTGCAAGTCTTGGACCAAGTCCTCAACAATCCACCTCATACAACTACTGGTATATTTCAAGACAGGATATCTCGGAGATCGGCTTCTCACATAGTTCATCCCGACGAATTAGAAGATATTGATACGTTTAATTGGCTTAAATAAAGACTTGGGGGGATATATTTTGACTATTACTCAACTAGCTTCACTCAATCATGGTGATGCTTCATTTTACAGTTCGTACCATCTCGATTTTTACGCTATCCTCTATTACTGAGTGAGACGTCTTATTGTCTCACATTAATAATCAGTTTTGATTTCCTCCCCAGCCATCTTGGCGTAATTTTCTCTGGTAAATCCAAACAGCGCAACATTGCTTATCTTCTCGTTCTTACAAACAGCCATTTTTCTAGTACCCTCATACTGATATCCTGCCCGCTTTAATACTTTCATGCTCCCTTCATTTTCAGCAGTGTAGGAGCCTGCTCAAATATCCATTGACTGAATCCGGCGATGACCTCCGTCATTATGCTTTGACCCCAATAATCTGTTGATAACCAGTATCCAAGAATTTTTGTTCTTGATTCTACACCCTTCAGATGCTGCAGTCCGCAGCTACCGATAAGAGTGTTACTATCAAGAGTGCAAATTGCGAATTCAAGAGCCCCTTTTTCACTGGCAATTTTAATCCACCTTGCCGCATCCTCAAGCGTGTATGGGCTCGGAAAAGCATCTGTCATATATTGAGAGACTAGATGTGTATTCGCGCCACGAACGATTGCATCGGCGTCTGATTCATGGTACCGTCGAACGATGCTCTTGCTCAATGTTAAGATAACTTCCGAATCTTGCGCCATTATTATTGGCTGAGCAGAGGGGCTAAAGGTTTTTTTTAATTTGTTGTAGAGATAGTGAAAAATGCTCTCTACTTGTACTGAGAAATACCAACCCATATACTTTTTTGAATCCCAGTTCCCTTGATGCAATGTGAACTTTACCGTCTAGCATATTGATTCATATTGGATAAGGAATATACTGATAAATCAGCTAGTCAGTATCCATTCCGACCCCGACTCCGACTCCGGCTTGTTCTAGATTTTGATACACCATAGTATGGCATACACATAAAGCCCTTTACTCAAGAATGATCAGTTAGTTCTAGATCATTTGGCCATTTTAAGTACAGCATGTTCCTACCATGGGAAAACTGCTGGAATGTTTTTTTTCTCTAATTTTTGGTGGCAGTTGGACGACGCACATCATCTGGGCTTGGTATACCCCTGCACTTTGCACTTCCAACCCGTTGCACAATTGTCATCGTGAAAGTACAGTTTTTAGAGTCTTATAATCACATTCATGCACAAGAATTTACATCCTGGGAATACATGAGACTAGCCGCTATTGTGTAAAGATACGTATTAATAAAATGTTACTCTACTCATAAATGCGCTTAATGACTTCTGCCAACACTGAATTAGCGAGATATTTCAGGGAGTACAGTGCAGAACGTACGCGCACACGACCCAAAACGACGAAATAAAAAAACGTCGAAAATCCAGTGAGTGATGAATCAACAATCGCATTATACAAGCATTATGATGGTAGGCACGTTCTCTGATACTCGCTCATGTGCCGCCAGCACGAAGTACAATTTGTGTGTAATCTCGCCCAGTCAAGTGATTGCTCCATAGAACTTCGGCTTTTGCAGAGCTATGGGTTTAGCAAAACAAAAAGATTTTTTAGCGAGGTGAAAAAGGGGAAAAAATATAAATATGAACATGAAAATGAACTTAGATGAAGAGAGAAAACTTTACAATTTGTTACTTGTGTAATAAACGTTGAAGCGTTATGCCCAGAAAATTCAGATAAAACCAATTCTGAAAGGGGGGGGGGTCAAGTTGTTCAGAGCTTAACGCAAGCTGAAATACATACGGTATCAATACAAACGATTGGGAAATTACTATAATGCAGGAAATACAAAAAGTAACCCTTTTTGGATGTTAATTGCCAAGCAAGAATTAGGCAACATGTCTTAAACAGCTAAGTGTCAAATCTGTCTGCCTCTCCGCCCTGAGTATTGCTTTGCAACTGGCTAATGTTAAAAGGGAAACTGCTCTATCGATAATAATAGAGTTTAGCTTTCATCTTAAACATATAAAAATACTCCTCAATACTACATAGATGCCACAACAGATCGGATCGTCGGCAACCATCATTATGCGGCCATAATAGCTTGAGTATATTAGCAGACGCTCTAGGTTTCTCGCGTCGCCAGGCGATGTGACCAAGCCGCGCGATTTTCGGAAATACCGCTTTATCCGCATGAAGCAACGGGGAAGCACACTGGCACGGGGAGTTAAGCGCTCATCCGGCTTGTCCACATTCGGAGGGGTCTCGGAAATAGAGCAGCCTTAAGGATCGCCTGTTCAACAATGGAGAAGGGAAAGCGCGCCAATATATAAGTATGGAGCGCCCAAAGAAGCCTAAAGTACAGTGAAGTTGATTTGGCGGAAAAACTCAAAGTCTATCAAATATGCCTAGTCAGAAGCTCCCGTTCCATATTGCTGTCGTTGGCGGTGGCATTGGCGGCCTTTGTGCAGCCCTTTCGATTCATCACCACTGCCCCAAAGATGGCAGTGTTATTATTGATGTATATGAGCAAGCACCAGAGTATAAGGAGATTGGAGCTGGCTTGGGTATAGGAGTCAATGCTGCCAAGCTTCTTCATCGCATTGGTGTAGGGAAAAACTTAAATGAGATCTCCGGCCATCGTAATGGCATTTGGATCTCGTTCCGTCGATATGACAACGGTAACGAGATTGTTACCGTGCCAGTGGACGACCGGCAGGATATAAGACAAAGCCCTGTTCACCGAGCTGAATTTTTGGAATTGCTATTTAATCATGTCAATGAGCGGAACGCAGCTACTCTGCACAATAATAAGCAGTGCATCGAGTTGAAGGTAAGATCAGCTCGGAGCTGAGAATGAGCCTTTTTATTATTAACGCATTTTCAGGACCAAGGAAGCTTTGTTGAGCTTCATTTCGCCGATGGAACGACGGCAACAGCAGATCTAGTTGTTGGATGTGATGGAATTCACTCCAATATTCGCTCTCAATTTCGCTCTGACAATCCCAAGTATAGCGGCCGTATGTGCTACCGAGGATTAGTACCAATCAAAGATCTCGAGACTTGGTGGCCTTTTAAGTCGTATTCCATTAGCTGGCTCGGTCCAGACAAGCACTTTCTAGCTTTCCCCATTAGCAAAAACAAAACCCTCAATATTGTTGCTTTTGTATATTCTGATGACGAACGCGCGCTGGAGAGCTGGACAGCAACGGGCCACCGAAGCGAGGTGCAGAAAGAGTTTGAGTCTTTCGACCCTACGGTCCGTAAAACCATTTCTTTCATGAACGAATTTCCGTCCAAATGGATTTTAAATGACCGCGAACTCTTGGATCAATGGGTCTTTGGAAGCGGCAAAATAGTGCTGATGGGAGATGCAGCGCACGCGGTGAGTAATTGGCACATAGAAGACATTATTTGGACTTTTCTAACGATTCAACGATTAAATAGATGCTTCCACATCAGGGTGAGAACACACAAAACGAAAGAATATGCTACAGATTTCATCTAACTCGCAGTAGGAGCCGGTGCTGGCCAGGCTATTGAAGATGGCTATGTCCTAGGATTGGCCATATCTGACTATCTTTCGGCATCTTCGGGGGGAAGCACGCAAACACTCAAACAGTGGATGCAAGTGTACCAAGATGTTCGTCTCCCCCGTGCTCAGAAAGCGCAGGCTACGGCTCGCCAAGCTGGGCAAGTATATGAAATGCAGACACCTGAAATGAAGGGCAAGACTTATGAGGACTGCCTCCCTCTTGTGCGAGACAGTTTAAAAGACCGCATGGGATGGATCTGGACCGGAGATATTGAGGCAGAGTATAAAGCAAATAAGCAGCGTTTAGTGGACTCACTAACAACAGGGACTGTGAAGGATGGCACGATAAATTCCATTAATGAACACGAAGCGCTAGTTAGCCAAGAATAACACTACTAATAGAAGATGCATGATGAGTGGAAAATTCACCAGCCAAGAAAAGTTCTATACGTGCTTCGACCAGCGCTGGCTTAGAGATATTATATTCTACAGCGATCATACATGGATCCCGTAGGCAAGGGAACAGGCAATGAATGCCTAAACGAGTCTTCTCCACAAATACACACAATTTCTTCAATTTTTTACACATGACGATGCCGATCTCTCAGCTTCCCCGCTGTGACGCCTGTTGCTTACTGCTATGGGGTCGAATAACTCTATTTGACGTTTGTGTGGCGAAAGCTCAGTAGGACCCAAAAGCCCAAGAGGTGTTCCCAGTACCGAGCAGTGCTTAGCATCAAACAATAGTAATCAAGCACCTAGACTATGTATGAAGCAGTTGCGGAACACAACTGCTGTTTCTCCCCGACGAAGCACTCGAGGCCCCAAACTAGTGCAAATTGGGTCAACGTCCATCGACATGGATGTAGCTTCGCCTTGCAGATTACAGATCAGAGCGTGCTGCGATCCTGCTACCCCGTAAAGCCCCAGAGATGAACCCCAGATCAGTTCCCTGCTAAGCTTGCCTGGGATTGGTGGCGTTGGGGGGTGGAGAATCCGGGTACGCGCCATATCTCCCAGCGCCGCCTAGCTTATTCGCGATCCGGGAACCGTTTCGTCTCCAATTCGATTTCATTCATACTCTCAGCCGGACCAGTCCAGCACTCGCAGAACAATGCACCACGATTCGCGGCTACCTGGATACCACAGGTCGATTTAGCGCATCGTTGTGCGACGGCGTCCCTATCCCGAGCCGCGACTTTTATGGCTGGACCGCGAACGACGTTGCTGGAATCCTGCAGAGCCCTTCTCTCTCTTGAGCCATTATCGACTGCGAAATGGCTAGCACGTCCCCCATGCCATCGACCGCACCGGCCGGTGCTGGCTCTGAGCGCAAAGATGGCCCCAGAAAGCGCCGGCGTGCGACAGTGGCATGCCGCAGCTGTCGGCAGCGCAAGACAAAATGTGACCATATTGTGCCTGCACAGGCGTCCGATGAGATGCTCCGCGGCATGACTAAGTCGGCGCAGGCGTAATGATTCAATGCCATGCTTCTTATTAGGCCGAAGCACTAACTTTTATCCAGATACATCCGATCTCTAGAACGTCGCGTACGCAACTTCGAGGACATACAGCGAGATAAGACCCAGCGACCGCAGCCGTCACATCCTCTGCCAGCCGTCCAGCACAATTCTCCTGTTCCATCAATTATGCAGTACGAGGCGACGAGGTTACCGCCAATGCCGCACCCTATCCAGTCAATAGGTTGGCCAGCGGGCCGCATCTACCATCAGCAACATCACCATGTTCTCCCAACAACCCCAGATATATTCCTCAGCGGCAAGGCTGGAGAATCTTTCACGCGGCTTATACTCAACGCCATGAATCACCCCTCTGCCAAGCTGGATGCTCGGTCCTTTTCCTCCCCTAGAGACTACTCTGTCGAATCGAAGAGCCCAACTGATCTCTTCTCGCTGCCTCCCAACGCCCAAGAATTGCTCAAAATATACTTCGACTTCCACCATGAACTCACTCCAATATTCCATGTTCCTTCCATCATGGCTCAGTTTGACCAAGTCTTCAACAATCGTCATGCGGGTCGAACGACTGATCATATTTACACACTGGCCATCCTCAACATGATATGTGCGCTGACTGCAGCACACAGTCGACGGGGACAAGAGGGCTCGGACGTCATATCTCGCAAGTATTACGACACTGCCATGCAACTTATGCAACCAAATCTCATGTCAGAATGGAGAATTGAAAAGGTTCAAGCCTTGCTTCTCGGCGCCCGCTTTCTGCAAAGCTCCAGCTATAGCGACGAGTGCTGGACAGTGCTCGGCCTTGCCATCCGTATAGCCTATGATCTAGAGTTGCATAGGCCCCCTGACCCTGAGAAGTTCGACTGCATAGACCAGGAAGTTCGCAAGCGGGTGTGGTACGCATGCTTTGGGCTGGATCAGCTTCTCAGCATGATTTACGGCCGCCCTGCTGCCACCTCAACGACTACGTTCTCAACCCCTCTACCGGAAGATCTAGACGATGACTGCATTCGGCCAACCCGATTATTATTCCCCTCAGTCCAAACTACATCGAGCATGTCATTTTTTCTACAGGTTTCGAAACTATATCGTCTTTTGGAAGCGACAATGATGCTAGGTGGCCAACCAACGTTATCGGACTTGGTCAGACTAGACGAGGAGTTTGAGGCTTGGCAGGCCCAAATGCCTGACAAGCTTCGCATCCGAGAAGGGGTACCGCCGGAAGAAGAATCCACTCTTATCCTGGCGCTTCGGGCCAACATGGTCTGCATATTGATCCATAGGCAGTCGCTGGTATCGGGTCTCAGTGCACTTTCATCGGCATCTTCTTCTTCGGCTCCAATAACCAAAGAATGGGAGGGAGGTCGCCTACGAACAAGCATACTACAGCGTAGTCGGCAAGTTTGTGTTAGCACGGCAGAGGAAACAATTCGACTGGTAGCTGAGCGGCATGACCGGACCAAAAAAGCAATGGGGCCCAGCTGGTTCAATTTATACTATTGTAAGTCGAGAGCTGTTGACCCTACTCCCAACTTGACAAGTTTCCGCTAACAGAATTGTCAAGTGTTTACTTCGATCCTCATAATCGTCTCCCATGTCGTTGATCCAGAGTTTCGAGATGACCGAAGCGCATTGATGCACCTGGACCAAGCGGTAAACATGATTCGCCAAATGTCTGGCAACCACCTCTGTGCACAACGGGCATATGCATTTTTACAGCAGCTGCTTGGTTTTCTAGACAGGACTATACCCGATGAACGACGGAGGACGGTTGAGCGGTACAATACTCCCCCGACTGTCATGCCGGGAAGTGACAGATGGGCTGGAGAGGCTACAACGTATAGCAACAGCACGACGCTACCAGAGGATGAGGCCACTGAAGACGGGGGCGTCGATTTGTGGTCACTGTGGGACACTACTCAGGATCTAACCATGGATCTAGGCTCTCAATTAGAGCTCCATTCAAATCTAGGCTCAGCCACCTGGTCGTGGGGTGTGGAGAACCCCGGAGCTGGTGCTGAGTCGTTGATGCGATCTCCACCAGTTCTTAACGGAGTAGTGCCTGGATAATCACTTCACAAATGTGAATAGAATAATTAATAACTGATGTAAATTTTAACGTAGCACATGAGACAGAGCCTTTCATGGTATTTACAACCAAAGCGCGGGTTTGGCAACATGAAGGATCATGATTCAGCGAGCTGTTTATATGGTGACAAGCGTCTAGATACTACACGGAATGAACTGGCTTCGAAGCTATGTAGCTAGGCAGTAGCGCATTATACGGATATACTAGCAGCTTCTTCAGGTGAACTCCTCCTAGGACGCAAAACACGGTTCATAGCCATGATCACAACTGAAATCTAGTTGACTCTCCGCACAGCTGACAAAATGCCCTTCTTACCCCGCGTTTCGCTTGCCTGCCGCCATATAACATTGTACACAAACGTGCCGTTGCTCTTCCACAGGGCTTTTGTGGCGTCTGGCAGTGTGGGGGAGAATCCTAAACTCCCCCCGAAAGCGCGTCGTTCGTCGCTTATCGTGATCCCAGCATTCGTCTGGGGTCTTTGCAATCAGGCGGCATACGATAAATACCACGCGTAATAACCGCGCACGAAAAAACTCTTCCCGCACAAGACAATGGCTAAGCTTCGTCTAAATGATGAATAACCAAATCTCACGCCACTGTGATCTCCGCTATCTGTTTTAACGTATTACTACTACTACTGCTTTCTCTTGTTGTCCCAATATCAATGGCTGAGCCAATGGATAAGGCGGAGGTGTCCGCCAGTGAAGATCGTTCACAAAACAGCGGCAGTGCCAAGCATGAAAGGGAGCATGAGGAAGAAGCTCCTCGGACTTTAAAGCTAGACCCTCGCGGTCTTCCATTGTCGCCTCAACCCACAGATGACCCAAAAGACCCGCTCAACTGGAATCGCTGGTTGAAGCTAATGGTTCTGGCTGAGGTCTCTATTTTCTCTTTTCTGGCCTTATTTAGTGCCTCTTTGATTGTACGTGTATCCGGAGCTCCACAGATCGCGTGTTCTTAACATGATCTTGCTGTACTAATTGCGCCTTGACTCGTGGCTAGACGCCAGCTTTTGTTCCTCTGTCTTTGTTCCTCCACAAGGATCTTGTTACAACTGCGTACGTGACTAGTACTTTCATTCTCCTGGCTGGTATCTCAACTATCGTATGGAATCCGATCGCAAATGTCTATGGCCGCCGGCCAGTATACATCTTCACCGTGGCCGCCGCAGTGGCTTTTTGCGGTGCTTCCGGCGCGGCTAAGAACTACGGGACTCTCATCGCCCTACGTTGTCTCAATGGCTTCTTTGGCGGCGTGCCACTAGGCTTGGGCAGTGCTACCGTCTGTGACATGTTCTTTGCCCACGAACGAGGGCTGTACATGGGAGTATATACCATCAGCTTCTTGACTGGCGGCCACATCGCGCCACTCATCGGCGGCTACATCGAAAAGAATCTGAGCTGGCACTGGTGTTTCTATGTTCCAGCCATACTGACGGGAGGAATTCTTGTCATCTTTATATTTACTGTTCCTGAGACGCTCTACTCTCGAACACCAGAAGCCGTAGCTCGCCCCTCGCAGTCCTGGATGTCAAATATGCTTATGAAGAGAAGGGCACATCCTACACGGCGAGTGCGCCTGGTGGACTTTTTCCGACCCTTTCAGATGATTATGTATCCAAGTGTGCTGTTGCCAACGTGGTGCTATTCGATTTCTTTCGCCTATGGAAGCATCCTCTTCATTATAACTAGCGCGAATCTCTTCGGCAAAATCTATCACTTCCAGCCCCAACAAACAGGTCTCCTGCTGGGTATCCCTATCACAGTTGGCAGTCTCATCGGCGAGTTGTTTGCTGGAGGCATATCCGACTGGATCAGTGAGAAGAGAGCTATACGCCGCGGGGGCGAGCGTAGTCCCGAGGATCGTCTTTTAGGAATCATCCCAGCCGCGGTGCTAACGCCTCTTGGCATCATTATCGAAGGAGTTTGCCTTCAACATAAGACTCATTGGATTGGAGTGGCTTTTGGAATTGCCATTGCCAGCGCAGGATTGCAGGTTGTTACCACAGGAGTTTATACCTATACCGCAGAGGTAAGTACAGTGCACATCGCGTCTTAATCTCAACCACATGCTAATATTCTTCGTGTGCTATAGTGTTATAAGCCTCAATCTCCCGAGCTTGGTTCGTTAATTAACTTTGGGAGACAGGTGTATAGCTTCACAATTGGATTTTACTGTATCCCTTTCTCAGAGGAGGTGGGTATTCAGGACGCCTGGATCACCTTGGCCTTTATTACTTTTGCCTTTTACTTGCCTCTTATTCCTCTCTATTTCAAGGGTGCGGGGTGGCGGAAACGTCTTGGTAATCCTACATTTCACAAGGATCTATAAATGCGTGTGGCTGTTTTGATATCTTTATACTTAATGGATGGGCATGCCGTTAATGCTTGAAAGCCATTTCTATTTCCATCACAAGATGTGATAGAGCTATATACGTAATGATGTTATATGATAATATCTGCATCGATTGCATTGAAATCTATATCTTTTTAATAAAATACTCATTCATTTCTCACAAATTGAACAAGTGTGGATCATCTTCATCAATTGGTTGCAATTTGAGCGTCTTGCAGCTGCCATTAATTATAAGGCACTGCCTTAATTTCCCGCTTATTCCATGACTTATTGTATAAGCCATAACAAACCTCGCCTTCATTTGCCGCCAGCCCTCCCACTCTGCACTCTTGTGGTGTCATAGCCTTCAGATTGTGCGGCTCTTGAGTTAGCCTAGGAATAATTCTAAGAACATTATTGCGCCCCATATTGGTGTAGTCATGTTGATTGACGCTTGAAGCTACATGCTCATCCCACCACGCTGCATTGAACAAAGTTAGAAAGTGACATTGAGCGTACGGAGAAGAAAACGTACCACAAGCGTTGGGGATGCTTTCAAACGGATAGTCGATGGAAAACATGATTGACTGCACCCCAACTTCTCCCATGGCGCACATCAAGGCAGGCGTGGAGAAATGTCCAGAAGTGGTGATGAAGAGCTGTTCACCAAAATAATCACGTACAAGCTTATCCTTGCGCATAGGCATGTTGGGAAACCGGCTGCGGTCAAGCTTGTGGTCAATGCGATAAATATCGTATGGGCTGCTGTTGCGTTAGCTTTGGGCCGCCTACAAGGTCAAAAGAAGCCTCTTGACTCACATGTGTTCGCCCATATGTCCAAAAATCAATTTCACCTTGGGATATCGATCCAAGATACCATTTGTAACGATTCCCAGGATATGCATATTGAGCCGATCCGCATATCCTAGAGCAGAGAAGTCGAGCCAAGGGCGCCCATCCCACATCAGCTCGTGGATTTGCTTATTGGAGGGTCGTGGATGCATGTAGACCGGAGCTTCGAGATCATGTGCTGCCTGCCAGAATACATCGTATTCGGGCTGGTCGTAGTACAGCATGCCATTGCCATCTTCACCACAGCTCTGATAATCGTTGAGAAGTACACCAACAAAGCCCTTCTTCTCCGTCATGCAGCGGCGAAATTCTGCCGCGGCCTGCGCAGGGTCATGCATGCTCAGCGCGGCAAATGCTGCAAAGCGGTTAGGCGCTTTCATCACCTCGGCCTCCATACGATCATTCGCCAGCTTAGCCTGAGCCTCGGCTTTCGCTTTGTCGGCGATACCCTGGCAGCCAGGGGAATTGAATGAGAGAATCATAAAGTCGACGTTATTCTCATCCATCTGCTTCAAGCGCATATCGTGGATGTCGAGCAGCTCGTTTGTCAAACGAGAGCCGGTTCCAGCGGCAACAAATTTCCCTGGATCATTGTTCGCCAATTCTTCTTGAATAGTCCAGCATTCTTCGAGAGCGATCTTGCCAAACATGATGGATAAATGAGGGCACAAGCAAATATATTAACTTTTTTTTCTTTGAATCTCTTTATTGAAGTCGAAAGCAGACGTTGAAAATTACTGAAGTCTTCTTATATATGTTAAACACTTACACGCGCAAAGAAAACAGTGCGATTCAGTGCAGCGCAGCGCTATATAGAGCTTCTGCTCCAGGAGCCATCCTGCCAGCTTCATACGTCGATGCGGGGAGTTAGAGCCCCTCCCGAAATGCGGTATCGATCCGCGGCGCGTTATGAATACTCGTGGTTAAGTGGGGTTTGTCGCGCCGCAGTGTGTGTGCCAGTCGGAATATTTTGGCTAAATTTATCTGAGCGCCGGTAGCAGTATTTTGTTGACTGATGAATATGAATGCAGTAGCAACCTTAGACTGCGATTCTTGCGGGGGTTGCTGCAATCAAACCCGGGTAGATATTACAAATACTTAGTTTAGCTACTCGATTTTTGAACAAAAATATTGCATCAGAATACGGTCAGTGTACTCAACCATATTCATCATTTAATATTGTAACTTTTTACTTTATGTCTAGCATTATCTTATAAAATTTCATGTGCAGCATGGAAAGTGTAATCAGCTTGCAGCTCAATCTCTTATAACAATAACGCTAGTACATACCGTAGAACAAGTATAGACTGAACGATAAATTACGATGAAAGGAGCGACCGGTAAGAGCCTTCTATGGGATACAGGAATAGTATAAGACTTTACTTTTGCATTCATTAGATATTCTAGATAGTCAGTTGTTAACAATAGACTAGTGCTAGATTTAAGTTATATCCTATCTCTATCTACTATAGCTTCGTCAGTTACCCTATTCTATCTGCCAATATAGATTTACAGATCCACCCGTTGAGAATCTATATACTTTATAACAAGAATATGGCAATGTGGGAATAATATATTACAAAAACAAAATTTACTATATAGTACAATCAATTCTCAAGGGACAAACCTAGGTTAAAATTTGGGTTTATGTATGCAAACAATCTGATAATGGCTAACTACAATTCATATAGCGTAATTAAGTATAAGTGAACAAGCAATACTTTCAAGCGCCAGTAAACTTTTCTGTCTTTATTTGAGTAGCAGGTGTTGGGAGGCCTATTCTAGACCCGAGAAGTGAATAAGCTACTGCAGGGAGAAAATTAGAGATATTAAGTTAGTCGCTATATAGACGGAGAGGAAAGTGGCGTGATGAGCCGATGTCTTAGTAATTGTCTGAGAAAAAGATTCCAAGCTTTCATATTTCGCATTTTGTGTAAGAGAGCTGCGGAATGCAATGTAGCTTGGTATAGAGGTTAGTTATTCTCTTATAGGAATACCTGCATCTACAACATTCTTTGTACCGGGATGTAACGCCCAGGAACAACAATTCTGGAGCCAGTGATTGATAAATCATCTGGGTAGATAAGGATGCTTTCACCCTCATGTGGAGAGCAGTATAATAGCATAAGTATTAATTAGCAAAAAGTAGTATTGGCTGCATACTAATATATGTCTGAATCTATTTATACCTTATTGATAATAGATAATATATTAAAGGAAACTCTTATCTTTATATACAATAACTTATAATAAACTAAATTGTCACTTTTGCACTTTCCCATAAATCAAATTGCCCCAAACATAGAGACCAATGGGTCAGGACCAAATTGCCCACCACAATAAGCTCTATAAGAAGATCCAGAGAATTGGCAGGGAGTGTTACATAAAAACGGCACTCCCACATGCAAATAATCATAAGAATTAAGTGTATTACCGCATGTGCAGACTGAGTCTCCATTAGAGTTTGTGCTCAGCGTAAAGTAAAGTGTGTTGCCAGTAGACTGACTGGCACAAAAGTTTGAGCAGTCATCTACTGATGTTGTAAGAACCATTTGTGCAACAACTGTCTGAAACCCAAAATTGCCGTCTGGGTTTGCTACATAGCAACCTAGATAGCCATAACGGATTGTATAACCAGCAGATATCCCATTGATTCCCGGAATACCTTGTGGGCCCTGTGGACCTTGAGGACCTGTTGCACCTGTGTCTCCTGTTGCGCCTGTATCGCCTTTGGGACCTGGAAGACCTTGAAGACCTTGAAGACCTTGGGGACCTGTTGCACCTGTTGCACCTGTTGCGCCTGTATCTCCTTTGGGACCTGGAAGACCTTGAAGACCTTGGGGACCTGTTGCACCTGTTGCACCTGTTGCGCCTGCATCTCCCTTAGGACCGGGAAGACCCTGAGGACCTGTTGCGCCTGTATTACCCGTTGCGCCTGTTGCACCTGTATCACCCTTTGGACCTGGAAGGCCTTGAAGACCCTGAGGACCCGTTGCACCTGTTGCGCCTGTGTCTCCCTTAGGACCTGTTGCGCCTGTATTACCCGTTGCGCCTGTTGCACCTGTATCACCCTTTGGACCTTGAAGACCTTGAAGACCCTGAGGACCCGTTGCACCTGTTGCGCCTGTGTCTCCCTTAGGACCTGAAAGTCCTTGAGGGCCTGTTGCCCCTGTATCTCCCTTAGGACCGGGAAGACCCTGAGGACCTGTTGCGCCTGTATTACCCGTTGCGCCTGTTGCGCCTGTTGCGCCCTTTGGACCTGTTGCGCCTGTGTCTCCCTTAGGACCCTGAGGACCTTGAAAACCTTGAGGACCCGGAGGACCTTGAAAACCTTGAGGGCCTGGAGGACCTTGAAAACCCTGAGGACCAGGAGGACCCTGCGGACCCTGCGGACCCTGAGGACCCTGAGGACCCTGCGGACCCTGCGGACCCTGAGGACCCTGAGGACCTTGAGGACCTTGAGGACCCTGAGGGCCTGTTGTGCCTGTTGTATTCGCTGCGACTGTATTTCCTTTTGGACTTGGAAGGCCTTGAAGACTTTGAGGGCCTGTTGCGACTGTTGCGACTGTTGCGTCTGTTTCGACTGTTGCGTCTATTGTGACTGTTGCGACTGTTGCGTCTGTTGTATTTATTGCGTCTGTTGTATTTATTGCGTCTGTTGTATTTATTGCGTCTGTTGTATTTATTGCGTCTGTTGTATTTGTTGTATTCGTTGCAACTGTTGTATTTGTTGCGACTGTTGCATCTGTTGTATTTATTGCAACTGTTGCGTCTGTTGTATTTATTGCGACTGTATCTCCTTTTGGACTTGGAAGACCTTGAAGATCTTGAAGAACTTGAGGGCCTGTTGCGCCTGTTGTATTTGTTGCGACCATATCTCCTTTTGGACTTGGAAGGCCTTGAAGACCCTGAGGACCCGTTTCACCTGCCGCCCCTGTATCTCCCTTAGGACCTGGAAGACCTTGAGGACCCGGCAAGCCTTGTAGAACTTGCAGGTCTTGAAGGCCTAGTGTACTTCCGTTTCCTGTGGTTCCCTTAGCATCTTGTAAATGCTGCCGATTTTGTGAACCCTCTAGACCTTGAGGACCTGTTGTACCTGTAGCTCCCTTGGCAACTTGCGGGCCTAGAGAACCTGTTGTATTTTTATTTCCTGCGTTTCCCTTAAGATCTTGTAAATACTGCAGACCTTGTGAGCCCTGCAGATCTTGTAGAACTTGCGGGTCTTGATGGCCTATTGTACTTTTGTTTCCTGTGTTTCCCTTAAGGTCTTGTAAAAACTGCAGACCTTGTGAGTCTTGCAAACCTTGTGAGTCTTGCAGACCTTGAAGAACTTGCGGGTCTTGATGGCCTATTGTACTATTGTTTCCTGTGTTTCCCTTGGAATTTTGTAAATGCTGCCGACCTTTTGAACCCTGCAGGCCGTGAAACTCTTGAGGGCCGATTGTGTCTTCATTGGGAACTTGCGGAATTTGCAGATTTTGTAAGTCTTGAGAACGTTGAGGATCTTGTAGACCATGAGGGCCTGGAGGACCGATTTTGATTGTGGCGCCTTTGGAGGTTTCTTGACCTTGCAGATACTGTACACTGTGAGGAGCCTGAGGAGCCTGAGGAGCTATTGGACGATGTCGACAAGCACGAATAGCTGCTTTGGGAGCCCGCTGACCTATAAAAATGTAAGTAACTTGCTAGTCAAACGTATTTGTACGTGTGATACAATGCTGGGAGTAATACTATATGGGCTATTTGTAGGATGTAATGTAGTAGAACACGCGGCAGGGCTTAATAAATCCAAAAGAACAACCGTGAAAATTTTAGCCTGGATCCACATTATGAATGACTTTTACTTGATGTTTTACCATCGAGTAAAAATCTGAAAAATAAAGGAAATATTAAATTACTGTTGAATAAAATAAGCACTTTAATATTTTACTCTAGAACGTAGGAGCCTTAGAAATATTTATAAGATTTAACTGTTATAGTATAGTACTTCCTTTACTTCTCTTGGTGAGTAAATATTAGTTTGAGAGTGGTATGATGTTTTACATTTAGTATTAGATAATAGTTTTTTTAGGAATGAAGACAATATAAAAACAAATCGAAAGCATAAGAATAGTTAATTCATGTGCTATACTCTAGTCAAATTACTGTCTTAGCTTATGCATGTAGCTTGTATATATAGACTACATAGCTTTACAATTTCAGTATTGCAATCTATGAACTGGCTATATTTTATATTACTTGCAGAGAGGACTTTATGTAATAAGTAATTTGTTACTAGTAATTTATAACAACTTAACCTTGAAATTAATTCTAAGTAGCTGTCTGCAATTAAGCTGTATTAACAGCATGCTCCTCTAATACTAAGGTATAGAAAGTATCTGGCTAATCAATAGAAATAAATGCTGGTTAAGAAGGGTAAGTAACTAAGTCGCAGTTTCGGTTCTGGAATGTACATGAGGTTATAAGTCTAGAAGTTCAAGACAGCGGGAAAACAAGACAAATATGCAAACTTAAGAGTATGTGGCTAATTATAATATACCTAGATACTACTCCGTATAAGGAAAATAAATATTGTAATAGTAATAATTTATCAATCCCAAGATTTTCTTCTTAACTGCATACATAGGAATGTAAAGACTTGTATTAGTCAATGCTAATACTATTACAGGCAGAAATCGTATGATATTTCTAGCTACAGGGGGTTATAGAACCCCTCCTGTCTTAGTATAGATTCAAAACCACCAGACCTTCATTCCAGCAACAGGCATATAAGGTTTGCTTGTGCCCTGATATTGGGTGTCGAATTGCATCAACAAGCAACTACGAGACCTATCTATTTATTTACTTATTAAGCTATTTTCTAGTCTTACACCCACTTTTGTTCCCAGATCGAAAATGATGTTCCAACTCAGTCTTACTAATTTGGCAGCGATGCTTGCATTTTCGCCTGCGGTCCTGGGTTTTACTACCCCTTGTATTTATCAAGGATACACGTGTGGTTATACGATGATTGCTACCTACGGTATTTATTAGTCCTTACCTGTCCGCTCTAAATTCTCCATTAACGTCTCTACTAAAGGGTATAATAACACTGAGTTAACCACCGCGGTGAACAAAACTTCTATTATTCCTCCGCTCGCTGATACCCAGCTGCTTCAGGTCCTCTACCGCTGTGTGGACACCAACGGCACTATTGCAGGAAATTCTCTTTGCATTGCTGGTTGTATCTCCATGAATTCAACCACTCTGGATGACCAGTGTGCCTTGTAATTCCTGGGTAACAGTGATACTCTGTCTCTTTAAATTATCTAGATGGAGATACTTTGGAGCTATTCCCTACCTAGAGGTTCTTTAGGAAAGCACTAGGCCAGGGGCGAGCGCAGTTAGGAATCTGAAAGCTTAGCTTGAATAAAGTCCAACTACTTTAGGCTACTTTTATTATACTAACTTATTACTGTAAGACTCTGCCCTTCCCTTTTAACTATCGGACAGGTCATAATGGAATAAACCTTTATTTCCTTTATGCTAGCTGAGACAGTGGGGTACAATGCAAAGTAATTGTAGTTAGATAATAGCTAGTAAGCTAAATAGTACCCGTTGGTTCCACTTTTAGTGACCAACTTTTCGGCTTCGCCTCAAAGTTAGGCCCAAAATCCGTAAATCACCCCAAAAGTCAGGTCACCACTTTTACTAGGAATTACACATATTTTACACAACAAATAAAATAGCAAAAATAGCTCAAAAAGAAAAGAAAAAACACTATAATAACCATAAAATAATAAAAAATAATTTTATTATATATCTCTTGCTTTATTACAGGGGTTTTCATAGCTATAGAGATATATTAATTTTAGCTGTATTTTCGCAATTATTGTAATATTTTCGCAACTGCAGTAGAAGTCTAGCATAACGCACAGCGCATGCCGCAGCACATGCCTAAAATTTAAATAAAAATCCACTAGGTCATTAAAATCAATCGTTTAACATCGATTCCATTATTTTCATTCGTTTTCTATGCATTGCAGGCAGTGTTTATAGCTTTCCAGTCGTAGATCAGTTAATGCAGACGTATTATTGTTTTTTCTAGGTTTAAATTATATTAAGAAATACGCTTATTAGCTGCAATTAATTATATAACCCGACTTTTAGGGTAATTCACGGATTTTAGGCCTAACTTTAAGGCGAAGCTACGGTGGCACCTTAGGCAAAGTATATAAGAGTGCAAAAACCCCGCAACTTGTAAAATCGGAAAATCAGAAGAAATAGAAAAATCATAAAAATTATATATTTACAAACCCCTTATTTTATTATAGATAAAAAATACAACTAATAAAAGATTTAAAAGGCATATAAAAGCAGATTATTTCTTTATTTTATACTGGCCTTCTATATTAACAAATACTTACTTAAATAAATAATTTACTATTATCCTAACAGCAGTAAAGTATTAGTCTTTATATACTAAAGACTACACTTGCTTTATAAAGACTTTTACAGCAATAATTTTAAATTAATCTTAACCCTTTATATAAAGAGATAAGTAATTTATTTCTAAAAAATAAACTAAAACTTAAAATTCTTTTATATATAAATAATTCTTTACAGCAACAAAATAAACCTACAATTGCTCTTTATATATTATAATTAAGTTTTACTAAATAGGGTTTATAACAGCAAATATATACACAAGTCTTTAAGAATTTAATTTAATGCATATAATAGTATTTTTTCTACTATAAATATAATAATTTCTTAATCTAAAGAAATATACAGTAAAATAAATATAAGATCTCCTTTAAAGCTATTTATTCTATCTACTATTAGTATAAAATAAAACATTATCTTTATATAGGCTAAAAAAGAGAAGAAGCTTTATAGACTGCAATTACATTCCTAAAGAAAGACTTACAGCAATTAGCTACTATATAAGGCTTTAATTAAAGATATCTCTATAACTATATCTAATATAAAGGCCAAGTGCTTATCGCCTAGAATTGCCTTTATAACTTTTATTATATAATTCTCCTAAAGGAAGTAAAAAAATAATATAAAGGAAATTTTAAGCATTATATAAACTTTAAAGTCCCTGAACTAAATTTCCTCTAGTGCCTTAATAAATATAAAAAACTAAAGAAATTTAGCATTTAAGTATATATATATATTAATGCTTATTTATAATATATTATCTAGTTTTATATTAAATAATTTACTATAACATTAATAAATATACTTAAGCAGTATCTTTATATAATACAGCAACTATAAATACAACTATTCTTTACTTAATTAAATCATAGTATTAAAACGCCTTTATAAATAGCAGCTTAAGTAACTCTTGCTAAAGCTAGACCAGCTAGTATTATATATAAAGACTAAAATAGCATCTAGCATTAATACCACCAAGAAGACTAAATTACATTTTACTATATTTATAGTTTAAGTATTTATAATATATAAATTAAAAGCTAGTAGCGCTAGCTTTAATAAGGCGCTTTTAATTAATGGATTATAAGTAAAAAATATATTATATAAAGTCTTTACTAGCTAATTAAATAGTTATACTTTACTAAACTTATAGAATATACTTTATTTATAAAAGATAATCTTACTGACTAGATTGCCCTATATACAATCTATAGCCCTATAATAAAGAATAAATTTACTAATTTTATTAATCTATAAAATTTACATAAGATTTATATATAGAAAAATTGCTAGTATATAATTTCTAGGCAATTAATTAATTTATATAATAAAAGAAATATATAAAACTAAAGAGTTATAATTAGTAAAGATAAAGATACTGCTAATAATTAAGTACTTTATATAATGCTAGAGCCATTATAGAATATAAATTTAAATTCTTTTCTTTTTACTAAAATAGAAGCCTAGTATATAAAGTAACTATTTTAAATAAGTCTATATAATATAAACTTAAATAACCATTAACGCCTATATATTACAGTCTATCTTTAACTATATATATAAATTTAAGAGCACTAGAAAAGCAAACAGCTTCCTATCCTCTAGCTTACTCTAAAGCCTTAGGGCAGAATTTAAAAATATATATAGTAAAATCTCTATTATATAAGTATATATTAACTATCTATAGACTTTACTTCTCTAGCGTAATTTAAAACTTAAGAAAGACTATAGATTATAAAAAGACCTAATACTAAATGCCTTCTAAAGCTAAATCTAAGAGTTTGTAAATAAAAAAATAATTAATTTCTTTTAAATTATATAACTTGCTGCTGCTTCTAGGCAGGACATCTGCTCTAGATATTATACATACAAGCTGCAGGGCCAGCAGATCTTAAAAGTTCTACTTCTTCCTAGTTTTCTTTATCTTCATTACCTCCCCCAGGACTTATATAATTAAATAGGCTAGTAAATAATTAACGCTTAATTAAAATAATAAAAAAAGCACTTAGTAAAGATAATAGCAGAAGAAAACTTTTATTATTATTAAAAAGTATATTCTTTATATATAGCAGTATTTTATAAGCAGAAGCTAAAAAAAAAAGAGAATCTTCCCTTTATTTAAACTTTATCTTTCTTATATATCCTTTATCCTTTTCTATCTAAAAGTTTATATAAATAATAACTTATTTATTTTCTTTCTATTACTAAATGCCTTTATCTCCTTATGTAAATAGCTTTTATATTATTCAGTCTATAGAAAGTAATTTTAATAGCTAATTAAATCCCTTTTATATAGACTAAAACTTCTTAAGTTCCTAGAGAATATTTTTCTTAAATTACTAAAAAAAGCTTAATTATATATACTTCTTAATCTACTTGCTTTTAGTAAAATTAAATAGCGCTTCTAGTTATATATTATTTCATAGGATTATTAGTAAATTAAATATATTTATAGAAGTTAACTCTATAGTCTAAAAATAATATAAATTATATATACTTAATTTAATTACTTTATTAAAAATAAAAAAACCACTTTATATTTCACCTATTATAAAAAAAAGAACTAAATAAATCTATAGTTTAATTAAATAATTATATAGATCTAGCTATATTTTTTTAAATCTACAGCTTTCTTTTGCTGCTTCTAAAGCGCTTATCTTAAATTTTTATATTAAATTACTTATATAATTGCATTTCTATAGTTATTTTAGTCCCTAAAGCTAATAGCCTTAAGTATTTACCTAAGTCTTTATATATAGTGCTTAAAATACTTAACTTATTATATAAAAAAAATAGGTATTGTCTTTAAAGTTATTAATAGTAATAGGATTAGGCCAAGCGCAGCTGCAAAATAAATAAAAAGCAGAATCTAGATTCTCTTTATATATAGACTTATGCATACAGTCTTTAACCTTTAGGCAGGCTTTTATTATCTATAAATATACTATAGTAAAAGAATAAAGCTATATAAAAATAAAGATAATAAAGAAAAGAAAGAAAAGAAAAAGAGAAAAAGAAGCGCAATATACAGTAGATATATTAAAAATAAGGTTGTATAGGTATAGCATGCTGATTTTATAGAGTATTATAAAGATATAGGTATATTATTAATATATACAATAAGTGTAGCTCTTTAGTCAGCAATATAGAAAGATATTTAGTTAAGCTTCCTTTATATATAATTTATATAAACACTGCGCTTACTAATACATTTATAAAGATACTGCTAAAATACTATTTACTAGTACTTCACTGCCCAGCTCTATTATATAGGTAGAATAAAAGGTGCACCTTCTTCCCTTCCTTTCCTCCTCTTTTTCTTTTTTCTTTCTCTTTATTATCATTATTATTATTACCACTACTACCACCACTACCACCACTATAGCAGCAGCAGCAGCAGCAGCAACAACAACAATAACAATAATAATAACAACAGCATCAGCATTACCATTATATTATATATACTTCATGCCTTTACCTTATACAGCCTTTATTACTAACCTTATTACTTATAGTAATAATAACTAATACCTCTGCTAAAACTAAAAGCTGCAGACTCCTTCTTGCGCAGTAAGTTCTTTTTCTTTACTATCAGTAATATATATAAAGCTAATATTTTACTTTAGCCTCTGTTAATAAGTTTAATATAGGTGCTGCTAAAACCATGCCTTATTAAGGTTAATGTTAGTAGCCAGCAACTCTAACTATACATATATAATGCATTACAGCAGGCTGCTATTAGTCTGCCTAGTCATCCAGTTAAGTTTATTTAAGGCTGTATATAACTAAACTAAATTACTAGCATGCAGGACTTATATATAAATGCCTTTTTTATCTAAAGTAAAGGCATTTTTATTCTAACTCTATGTAATAAATGCTAACAGCTAATAACTATAGATTAAAATGCATATGCAGCTCCCTTCCCTATTTATATTTACCTTTTAGGCTACTTCAGTAGCTGCTGCAGTAATTATAAATAGCAGGACTACGCTGCTTAATGCTCCTAACGAAATGAGTTAGCAGGGCATATATAAGAAAAGTCTAGCAATAGCAATAGTCCCCCTCCTCCTTTTTATATAGTTATAGCTCTTTCTATTGCTTTAAAGTCAGCAGAAGACCCAATCTACTTAAATAACTAAAAAACTAAAAATACTTATATATATAACTTTTCTTTTCTTTCTTTTTCTTTTCTTCTTATATACACCTACATACATATACATCAACACCGCTAATAAAGCCTTAGTTAAGTAACTTTATACAGAGGTATCAGTAGGATTAAATGGTTTTACTAACCTAGGACAACGACTGGCACTTTCTTATAGTGTTCTAGGTCAGTAACCAAGCTTATATAAAAGCTTTAGTAAAGCAAAGACCAGTCAACCTATATAAAATAATTAAAAGCTATATAAGCACATAAAGTATAGTTAAATGTAGATTTTTTTATTTTAAGTAATTTTCCGTTTTTTATAATTTTTCCGTTTTTCCGATTATAAGAAAATTAGAGTTTTTGCACTCTTGCATACTTTGCCTAAGGTGCTACCGTACGAAGCCGAAAAGTTGGTCACTGAAAGTGGAACCAACAGGTAATAGTTTTTTTATTGTTTCGGCAACTTAATAAAGACATTGTATTTACATGTACATGGCTAAAAAGTTATTTTAAAAAAAGATTTCTATTTTTTTTTTCCTATTATCAGACACGTAGTTTAGAATAAAAATTAACATAGTCAGTTATTATCTTCTATATACGTATGCAGTGTGTTGTGCAAGAAAACTAGTTTCAAAAACTATTGTTTCTAACACCTAGCAAAGGCGCGCGCATGTTGAGTATTAACGCATGTGCTTAGTACTATTTCGCGCCTTTTGCGCGCCTTTCATCCAGCATGCAATAGAAACTGGACAGAATTTGTTTCAAGGGGAAGGGAAGTACTACAAAATGGAAGCCTGGCAGGTCAGCTGATATTGAACCGGGAGAGCTCATGGTTAAGCCCTGCGGAGTCATTAGCGCCCTTACTTGAACAAGTCAAAGGCTGTAAGGCTCAGCACTTCGTAGCACGATGGAATATGCCATGAGAAAGAAAGAAAAAAGTATAAAGTATTGACCAGGTGTAGGTTCAAGAGGCCACATATCAAACGGCAGCGATTGTTTTCAGTATCACGCTCGCAAATGCTCGATAAACATCCACTTGTGACCCATCTTTCTTACAGCATGGCATCTCTCAGCCTTCAATTCCGTACGGCGACTCCAGAGGATGCGGAGCAGATTCAGCAACTGGTTCAATCTGCGTTTCGCACCGAGGATAGCAGATCCGACTGGACTGGCGATGCAGAGCTCGCATCCAGTTTTCGAATTGATGTCGAGGAAGTGGCTTCCAAGATTGCCAACCCGGAAAATACTATCCTGATGGCTCTGGACAACGACAATAGCCTGGTCGCATCCATCGAGGTCTCTAAGCGCGACGGTAACTGTGGCCGCCTCTCTATGATCGCAGTTAGCGACCGTTATCAGCGCAGTGGTGTTGGGCGACTGGTTCTTGCTTACGCTGAAGCATACTGCCGACGGGTTTGGGGAGCTGAAAAATTCTCGCTAAACGCACTTTCGATACGCAAGGCCCTTATCGAGTGGTACATGCGCCAAGGCTATCAGAAGACGGGCGAGACGTCGCCATTTCCTCGCGAACGGTTTATCAGTATGGCACTACCCGAAGACATGTGCTTCATTGAAATGGAGAAAGAATTCAACGGAACTGTTGCGACGGCCCAGCAAGCATAAGCCAATGAGACCAACTCCTTGAGGTCTTGCTCTCGCCTCATGTTGCTTACACTCCTGCCCTGAAATGTCATTTATGAGGAGTATCTCATACATTACCATTCTCTTGAGACAGATGTAGCATCAAAACACTGTTCCAGATACAGGCTACGCCTAGTACTTGTCAAAAACCTTCGGGCCACGGTAGAGATCAGTTGTATTTTATGCAAGGACATTACTTTGCGTGCTCCATTTTGATATGGCATCGTCGTCTTTAACTGTTACAGCATATGGACATTTAGCTTATATCGATTGCAATAGCTCCATTAGGCTGAGTTGTTCCATAGCCATTTTGAGTTCTATAGCTGATTTCTGTTAATTTACTGGCACCTACATTGTGCATGTTCTCAGCCCTGACGCTGATTTACCAGATTTGTGAATTGTTTGTCCAACAAAGATGTGCAATGATAAGATGTAGCTACAGTATGCTTGCTTCTAGATGATGAACATCATAAGTGATTAATGGTATACAAAGAATATGCATAGCTGATTTTGCTTTAATGATAAGTTTTAAACACATGTATTGGATAAAAATGTACGTTTCGAGCCGCGCAGTGCACCGGGGCATCCAAAGAGCAATTAATATAGGATGCTTGTAAAATATGCGATCTACAAACTGGCGATTGTGAAATCGGCCACACCATCAGAATCTGTCTCTCATACACATATACTACCTTATACCAACTAAAGGTTGCGTGGCAGCGCTGAAAAATTCATGATGAGGATGGTCCTTTTTTTTTTAAGGAACACATTCATGCTATACTTCGTAAAGCATGCACCGAGGCATTCCGCGCCCTGGCGTGGTATTTCAGAGCGGCCGTTATTTCGTCTGATTGGCTCGTTGCACGTGCTGCTGCTTAGATGAAAAGCTCACGCGATCTGGGCTTGATCACTTTGACTCTGGGCAGCGCTACCGTCTTTTGTTCGATATACGACATATCCTGCTCCCACTACACTACGAATAGCCTTACCGCAGCATTACGATGCAGCGTGACACGTCCCACGAAAGCGCCCCAGATCCGGGCCAGCCCGCGCCTAATTCAGACTCGAGCTCTGCTTCCGCCGACAATCTACTCCAGGATCATACGCTCCCCCAACGCAATGGCGTAAATGCTTCATGTGAAGCCTGCCAGATGAGCAAAACAGAAGTATACTCGATTTTTGTCCTCTCATTGCCTGTCTATCTTCCAAGGCTGTAGCAAAACTAATCTATCTTTTTAGTGTAGCGGAGACCAGCCCAGATGTCTCTCATGTGCTCAGCAAGATATCAATTGTCATTATGCATCTGCTGAGATTGAAACAGAAGTGCTAATGAGAAATCTCCTAGAGGAGAGGAAGAAGGGTCTCGAGTATCAGTATTTCTTCAATGCTGTTAAAAATATGCCGGAGGAGGAATCTCAGGCAGTTTATCGCTTGATACGGCAACGTGCCGATATAAAGACTGTGGTACGCCAAATTAAAGAAGGAAACCTTTCATAGCTCCGTCAATATTGTCGGCTAGTTTGATAAGCATCTGCTCAAATCTCCCATCTAATCCTTGGTATTCAGGACTTTACAATCTCATTGAGAAAACTGTCACACTTATTTTTCCACCAACCACTCTTTCTCTATGGTTTCAACTATCACTTTCTCTTACCATTCTGTGGAGAGGCACCTCGCAAGCTATTGGCTTCACCGCTACTTTTAACTAGATTTAAAATAGTCATCTGTTTTCTAGCCGCTTCTGTGACTTCTGTGATCATTATTCTCTCCACTATTGTTACAAAAGATCTTCATCAACCAACAGCAATCACAGCGGTACTCCCTAGTATCTTGTGTAATCAATTACTCTGCATAGATGCCACACCTATCTGATAGCCGCTCCACTCAAAACCTGTCTTTGCTGCCGCATTGCAGAGGATGGTCCACTTCTCCGCATTAAGATTGGAGATGAACCATAGCCGGATCCTCAATGCCCAGTAACCTAGCGTGAGGCTAAGCTGAATAGCCGGATGAATCGAGTCGGGTCTTTAAACATTGGTGATCCGTTATAACTTCCTATGAATATATATATATATATATATATATATATATATCATGGCGATATTTAGCATCCGACATCCTCTCTATGCTTATGCTGGTCATCATCTTCTCTTGTCCTAGTGACAGCTAGCAAAATGGCTATTCTCAGCAAACTAGTGTTTTGGGGAGCTCTATTTCTTTCAGTGTATCCCATTGATGCCCATAAGACTATACTTGAAAGACCAAAGCTTCAATGGGGCCCCAAAACGCCAGGGCGGCCGTTCCCACACTCTCCTAATCGCCACAAGACATGTCATGTTTCAAGCTCTTCTCATCCTAAGAACCAAAAGAATATCGACAATGCTCCCGAGATTTTCAAAGCCTTCAAAGAATGTAATAGAGGTGGCCGCGTGGTACTGGATGGCAGTTACACTATTGCTTCCCCTCTGGATCTTACATTTCTGGAGGCTGTAGATGTTGTTCTCACCGGCACCATAAAATTTTCCGACGACATTGACTATTGGGTGGTGAACTCATTCAAGTATGCCTTCCAAAATTCATCGGCCTTTTGGCGTTTTGGAGGGAAGGATGTCAACATCTACGGAGGGGGACACGGTTTAATTGACGGAAACGGCCAGGCTTGGTATGATGCATTTGCAACTAATCCTACTCTTTTGCGACCTATCCTGTTTGTTCTAGACGGACTCAAATCAGGTTCTGTCACGGGCCTCAAAATGCGAAACTCTCCTGATGTAAGTAAATGTACGTATACAGAGAAAGAAAGAAGTCACTGACTGCATACAGTGGTTTAACCTTATCGCTAATAGCACCGATATCCTTGTCAGCGATATTGATATCGCAGTGCGTAGCGAGAGCAGCAATCCGGCCAAGAACGGTGATGGATGGGACACTTTTAGAAGCAATCGCGTCGTTATACAAAACTCGCATGTTAATAACAGCGATGACTGCGTGTCTTTCAAGCCCAACAGCACCAATATCATCGTCCAAGGCTTGCAGTGCAATGGCTCACACGGCATCTCAGTCGGCTCTCTTGGTCAATATCCCACAGAATACGACATAGTTGAGAACGTATACGTATACAACATCTCAATGTCCAATGCTAGCGACGGCGCTCGTATTAAGGTATGGCCTGGTACAGATACTCCATTTCAACCTGGCCTATCAGGAGGCGGAGGAGCGGGATACGTGAAAAATGTCACTTATGACACGTTTTACAACGACAACAACGATTGGGCTATCGAGATCAACCAGTGCTATGGCCAAAGCAACCAGAGTATTTGCGATAAGTATCCTTCCAACATGACCATCAGCGATGTCTTATTTAAAAACATGTGGGGAACAACATCGTCCAAACATGATCCTGACGTGGGGACCCTGACATGCTCATCTCCCGAGGTAAGTACCCAGACATTGAAAGTGAAATAGACCTGAGTTAACATAATACCTTAAAGAAATGTATAAACATTGCTGCTCAAAATATCTCGGTGGCTAATCCCAGTGGCAAAACGCCTCAATGGATCTGTACCAACATGGATGATAGCCTTCTGGATATAAACTGCGTCTCAGCCAGCTCTTAAATGTCATATTGAATACTTTGATGAAAGTGGCTTTACATAATGTGTTTCAGAAGAATAGAAGCAATTCCTAAAAATCTTCAAAGTTACATCTTTTATTACATGCCGAAAATATAGAAGTATTGCGTTCAATGATAAATGGATGTGACATAAATATGATCAATTGGACCAAGTGTAATGTAGATTTCGTCTGGTGCGGTGTTTCACTTTCATCCACACAATGGCAATCCAGGCCGGTTACTACTAAATGCTCGCTAACTACCGTTTCCGCCCTAATAAGCTCTATTGACTGGTTTATGTAGTTACGCCCATTTCGCTTACTGCAGCTGCTTGCTGCGGAAAACAATGCTTGCTGCGGAAAACAATTCGCTGCTGATTTACGACCATAGTTATGTTCAAATTTCACTTAAGATGGTTTCACTATTAATACTAGTAGCGATAAATATCACTGCTATTATTTGCGATAGAATAGCCTTGTATATTGATCAACCGCAAGTATACATCTCGTGCTGAGGACTCCAGTTCACTGTGTACCAAGCCCCATGGCTATCTGATCAAGAGACTAGAACACGGCCGCAATACACAAGATTTTGTTCATCAATTTTTAATTATTATCATTAAATACTGTATTATTTTGACCTCTTGAAGGGGTTTTGTCTCCAAGGTAGAAGAGGGTTATGTCATAAAAGAGTTGAATATATAAGCGCAGCCGCCATTGTATTTACACATCAGCCACTTTACCGGCCGATATACTTCAGCTCAAGATACCTCGCTGGTACGTAGGTAATTGCTGTTACCACAAAGGTAAACTCGTTGGCAACATCACCACCATACTCGCCAATGAGTTTCGCGAGAGGTCCAACGAACCACGTTTCATCCATACCCATGCACCAGCAAATTACACCAAGAAGAAAAGCAACGGAGGCTCCAATACCCACGGGTAGTCGTGCAGGGTCATTCCAGCCTTCCAGGTCATAGTTGTCAAAGTTGCCTTTTCGGAAGATGAAGTGCTCCTCAAACAAGATGACACCATAGCTCGTGCACCAATATCCAAGAAGACTCAAAAAGTTCTGCAGGTAAGCATTCAGCTGCTCTCTGCCACCAAGAGCTAAAGCCAGAATGCAGAGAAAGCAGAATATGGTCCAGATAAACCGCGGAACGAGAGCAAAGGGTCGTGATAATTGCTGAAACGAAATAGCAGCACTGTAAATGCTGATAACGTTGGTGTTGATGCCAGAGAGCACGAGCAGGGTAAGCAGGAACTTGGCAAATCCTCTCGGATAGAGCATAGTTTGGATCAGATAGCCTAGTCCTTCCTCATATGCAGCCGCCCAGTCAGGCTTGGAGCCCAGAGCTGAGGCAACAACACAGCCAGCAACCATACCGATAGAGGTTGGAATTGCAATGCCAAAAGTAGTCATGAGGAAGACCTTGAGCCGGCTAACATTCGCCGGATAGTGAACGTAATAGTCGCTGACCATGGTGCACCAGGAAGCGCTTGAGCCATACACAATGGCCAACAAGCTGAGGACGGCACCAGTAAGTGTAGATCCAGTGGCAGTCGGAGGCGAAGAGTTGTCCGCATATTTGCCAGTTTCGCCGAAGATGATGAGGAAAATAACGAAAAAGATGATCCAGGCATATCTCTCATACACCAGAATAGCATTCAAACCAATGAATGATATGACGAGAGCAACGACAGCAAGAATGACGATACCAAGGATTAGTGAGACATGGCCGTCAGACACGGCAGTCAAGGCCAGACCACCTGTGATACACGACACTGCCGCCCAGCCCATCTGCTGGATACTGTTGAGCAGCGCAATGACTTTGTTTGGCCACCAGCCAAAGCTGTATCGGCTCACGCTGATCTGTCGTAATCCGGTCGCGGCTCCAAAAGTCGCACAGTAGCCGGTGATGGCGCCACCAAGGATCGAAGCAAAGATTGTAACAACAATGGCCTGTTTGAGGCTCAATCCAAACTGGGCGCCGAGGAAGCCAGTCGCAAAGCAAGACGTATTCATAGTCCCGCTAGCCCAGAGCAGGGCCATTGTCAGTTCCTCGATCCATGGGACTGGCTTTTTGTCTTCCTCCAGTTTGCGGTTGATGGCTTCAGATTCGATTCCAAGCTTCTTGTCCATATGCGCCTCTAGCTTGCGAAGACGGAACAGCAGCCCGCTTGATGGTCCAGTAGCCAGCTCCGTAGAAGTGTCGTCAGAAACATTGGCCACGGGATCTTTTTCGTCAACATGATGGCCAGCTGGCCTGTGGCCAATCTCTGGGTCGTACTCCATCCTGTGAGTTGTCCGGCCGCAGCACTCTGGGGGAAATAGTTGCAGGTGTGCACTTTTTCTCCTGCTGGAGCCTTGGATGGGTGCGGAGCCGTACCTTTTTAACAATATTTTTTTTTCTTCTTCTTCTTCTTCTTCTCTCTCCAGATAAGACGGGCCGTGGGGTCCCAGTTTTTAGCGGTGCCTTTTGCGCGCCACCTCACGCGACCTTTTAAAGATGGTACAAAGTAGGCTTATCTTCATGCACTACCGAGTCCGTCCCTGGCCAGCTAGTAGAGCCGAGCTGCCTTTCCCGTAGCGAGTTCAGAAAGCTGGACCCTTGCCACGTTACGGAGCACATACTGGGATGAGTATGAGACGTACGCTAGTCATTGGCATTGCGGGGTGGAGTACGAGGAACGCGGTGCTACCATTGTCTTACTCTCGCCCATCGAGGGGCCACGGAATGTATGGCAAATACCTCTGCTCCGTAAGCTGCTCTGTGGACTGGACTGGACTACTCTGCATGTACTGAATGGCACGGACATGTTCTTCCGGCGGCCAGATAGCATGCTGCAGCCTATCGCTCTGTTTCATGCCTATCTCAAAGATCTTTCAATGCAGCTATCTCTCATAAATCCTCACTTCATTCATTCATCTCCAGTTGATATCAAATTGGGCACTAGTGGCTAAAATTCGAAGGCTAAGAGGATAATAGCACCGCACTACGGCACGGCTATCCGATATTCGGTGGGTAAGTCGCTCCCAGTTGGCTGGGAAAAAAATTGCGTCGGTCAAGCTTCCGGGCACTAGAGCTGGTGGTGGCAATCTTAGTCGAGATCTTTTGTAAGAGCGCGGAGTACTCCGCGTATCACTATATCTGCCCAGGCAAACGAGGATTTCGACGGCATCGAGCACTAACGACATCGTAAAGAAGAGTTAGACGCCAGCGTGCCATGTGTATTACGGCATCGAAATAGTTAGACCATCATCGGCCGGCTCCGTCGTCGTCCTGCAATGATTGCGTGTTGCTGCCCCCCCGGCCCTCGTTCAAATGGCCATTTCAGAGATGCTAAGGTATAGTTTGACACATTTTTATCAAGACAGCCGGCGGGGAGAACATGAATATGGCGCATGGCCTTGCCGGTAGCCTGTTCGTCGTCATTCTTCTTCCACATAGTACTCCCATTATCTTTCATGAGAGGGTCGAGATCCCTGAAGTCCACTCGGATACGGAAATTCTGTTTTGCTCCGAGGACTCGCGCTAGTTTCGTATTCTGACAACGGCATCAGTCTGGGGTTGTGTTAGTCGATGCTGACGTTAGTTCAAACCCACAAGCTGGATACCGTGATATATTCTGTGGGACATGTGATATGTGCCATTACCTAATAATAAAAGTGAAAATAGCTCTTTATTTTATATTATGGAGTACAAGCTGTCATTATAAAGCCTTTATCGACTGACTAACTTGCCGGGTCCATGTCCCTCTCCTGCAAGTGAGAGAGTTATCGCCTGGACAAAGAGATGCAAAAATGTGAATTTAAGCTAATCTCAATAAACAGCTTTTTCGAAGTAGGATTTAATAATAATCCATTTAATTATAACACCAAGATTGATATATATCCAGACCAAGCCTCGATCATGGATCTTATCCATATATACAAATATTAGATGGTGTTCTCTCTCTTTGGCTGAGACCCCCCTAGCCTAAATCAGCACAATCGTTGAGCCTTACAGCTCTGCCCTTGTAGGTCAAGTATATATCATAGTGATACTAATAATATATATATATATATATGTATGTATAAGGCCAAGCATAAATTTAACAATTACATGCATAAATAAAGAAACGTGCTGACCAATGGTCAGTTCTTTATCACGGAATTCCATAAGACAGGAATGATCTACTCTCTTATATTCTACGTATTCCTTTAAAGACATTTTTAACCAATAGTTCAAAAATATATATAAAAATCATGGTTTCAACTAACCGCTAAAGCATTCTCGTCATTTTTCAATATACCAATCCCTTACCTAGATGAGAAAACGCCCTCCCGAAGATCTGAAGCGAAGAGATGATTGACTCGTGAGCGGTAGTTTCGGAGAAGGAAATGAAATAAAATGCATTTTATTCTCGAATAAATCATCGTCGGTTAAATCTTTCATGGCAGTGCCTGCAGCGATACTTCTACTAATGAGAAAAGTCATACTCAAAATCTTCGGATATAACGGTATCTAGTGAGATAACGACTGGAATCAAATGCAATTAGCTATTTGAGAAATTAATGTTATGCAAGGGTGTTTCAGGCACATTGCACATGAGAGAAATAAAGCGATCACTTGAAGAATGAAAAGAGCATGTTAGGTGCTACTTTAAAATATTGTTTAGTACGGCGATGTGTGCAATTTTGATCCAAGAGTTGACCAAGCATACAAAACACACCACTCCTTCTAAGTGATATAAGCAGGCAGAGTGAAAATTTTATACATCCAACCGCAATGCTTCATTAGTATCCAAGTGCCAGATGACAATGGTACCGGTACTATCTGAAGGTTTTCGCAACGTAGACACGAGATAGAGAAAACTATGATATACGCCACCATTGACAAATTGAAAACTTGAAAGATATCACATACGATTTGTATTGAAACGTTACAAAGCTGATTGCGCAAAACACCAAACTGGCCATGCAAACCATCCGTCACATCGCAGCTTTGCTAGCGCCGGCCTACAATTGTGGAGGCGTTCATGCTACGCGTATGCTTGGCGGGACCAGCATGAGCTCCATGCCAGTAGCGCCAGATCTGCGGTGCAGATATCGGTAGCTTCAATTTGGCCATGTGCCTTCATCTCTAGCCTCAAACTGCCACCTTTCCGCCTGCATCGTGAGCCACGCGGCCATTCAAGCTTCTGGATCCGACGCCACAATATCTAAACCACACAGTCTCCATCTCCATCACCACAACTCGCCATGGGCATCATTCGCAAGGCCGCCATTGGGGTGACCGCCGGCACAGCCGCAGCAGTCGGCTACATCCGCCTGTCGACGAGCATCATCACGCCCATTCCTCTCAACGATGCGCTGTATAGCTCCGGCGTATACAAGAAGCATAACCCGCATCGGAACGCAGCTACCAACGATATTTGCGTCAAGACAATCCCTCTCAACCGCATCCGCCCAGAGCTGCTTCAGAAGGAGGGCGACCTCGCTCTAGAGTTTTGCCGTGGCGTATGGAGCGGCTGGGGTGAGCATCCTTGAAGCTGAAACTCTCATTATTGCAGTGATGGCGTTTTGTTGCTAACACTCGACAGGTTACGAAATACAGCGACGTTTTCTGCACCGCAAATGGTACAGCCCTGAGACGTCGTCACAGCTGTGGACTCGGGAGCAACTCGCCGCCTCCAGCTACGAGCCCGGCACACGTCTGACGGACCATTTTGAAGTTGTGGATCGCACGCCCGACGAAGTCATTGTCCGCTGTGGCGATTCTCCTCGCAACAGCGGCCCGCGGCCTTCTGACGGCTTGTTCGCTATTGGCGCCACCGTCGATCAAGACGCTCAGGTTGCGCGATTGACGCTCAAGAGCTGTCTCTTCCATAGCGATCGCAAGGTGGAGGGCGATAAAGGGCCCATGCCGGACTGGATGGAAAGACTTCACCAGTGGTATGCGCGCATTTGGATGGTCAGTGGAAGCCGCCGGCTGATCCGGTAATAGAATCGTGTGCATCGAAAAGGAGAGGGGTGTTGTTGGACAATTACGCCATATTTGGGCGCCATTGCTTCTGTAGCCGCAATAAGTAGCTAATTCATGATAATGCTTGTATATGTTGGGCAGGCTCTTCAGCCCATTTCGCCATCATTCATTCACTAGAGATTCCGTAGGTCATTGAGATGCAGTGGTCCGTTGATACTCTGCGTGTTTATTAGACTATACGCTTCCTCACCTCAGTTTTATGGTCAGTCATCCGGCGGTCTACTTAAAGCTAAAGAGAAAAATCATCCATTTCCGCTACTAGAATTCCACTATTATAACAGGTTCATTCATTCAGATGCCACTAAATAGCGGCAGCAAGCATTGCCTCTTTAGACTGCAAAATGGATAAATACACACCTGTATAGCTCCATTAGAGTCCAATACACAAAAAGGTTTTGACCAGCTCACTTACCCGCTACCCGCCACCTCGGCTGGATGTGCTGAAGAAGCCACTTTAATGTTCCAAGTCTTTCTTCGAGTTGTTCATTTGGGGTCCCCCGACCCATTTCGATGGTCGCCAGTGCTGCTTGATAGAGCACTTGGATGAGAAACACTGGGTACTCCTCATCCAAGCTTCTTCCCTCTTCTGCATCCTTGCGCATACAAAATGCCATTTGCGTCAACATCTCCAGGACACGTCGCGACTCTGGAAACATATGAGTGTATGCTTCTTCGGTTGAGCTGATACGCACTCGTCGCCAGTGGTACTCTTGGAGCAGCAATATGGCACTAATCAAGAGTCAACCCCGGCCATATACCTCCGCAGTTGATAGGACCTACCAATACGAAACTGCAGCTTGACAGCAAGTTACCAAATCGCGAAATTCAAATTCCGTCTTGGTTACTGATACTAGTGCCTCAATTGTACGGCGTAGCTGTGCACTTTCCTTGCCCACATTGACCGATTCAACTCCCTCATCCTGCGTAGAAAGAGAAGAGAGAAGATTGAGAGCCTGGTTGACCAAATACGTGGCTTGGGCTAATCTGGCGAATGGGCCCATCTTGAGACTAAATGCAGCAGATATTTTAATGTTGTCTTGGGGCCTTGCTGTCTAAAAGGGATCTGGTTAACCATGTTCTTTGTTGGTATGGTCATCGAAAATTTCTTACGGCACCCAAAAAATTTTGATCATCCACCGGGAGATAATCATCGTACGCTGGATCTTTCGTTGTTAGGCATCTTGAAGGGTTTCCGAGATTTAGAAATCTGCGTTCAGTGTTAGTGGTCGCAACATTCTGCAGACAATGATCTCCGTGCTGCCATCGAAGAATAGCGTACCGATCTAATATGAGTACTCCCCACCAGACTCTCCTCATTTCTTCTATTTCCATCCAAGGCTTGCCCAAGTTCCCTTCTCCAGTCAAATTTACCATCAACTTATCCAAGCCCAGAGCAACACCGTACCTAGCACAACTTCCAACGGTCATATATGCAGCCGGGTAAATTGCATTCCCAATCTCATAGACGGCAATCAGCAGAGCCGACTGCAAAATACAAATAGACATGGTTCCAGTGGCTTCTACTTTAGCGTAGAATTCTTTAACCATCTTGTAGAGCGTCCTTTTCCCATCGTCCTCGTATGAAGGCGCGGGTGTGCAGTACAGTTTCATACATAAGCACATTAGGATGCCTTCAGTCCGCCGTGGAGATAGTGGGTTGAGTGCAATGTTGAAAAAGTTCTTTCGGAAGATCACTGGCGTCCATATGACAGCTTGAGAAGAAAACGTGGTATAAGTATCACGAATCTGTCCAAAGTCTCCGACCTGAGCAGCAACATCCTTAGGGATGCCAATATTAACACGTGGAATCTCTAAGTGTGCGTCGCGGAAAATCCCAGGTGCAATGAATTGAATAGCTGTGGCCGTAGCAAATGACTGGGCTATGCCCGCCGTAGCATGAGAAGCTTCCAAGGATAACTCTCGATCCAGTGAAACCGACTCACTGCTGCGGGTAACCCTGCTTGTTATTGAGTCGTCTCTCGCCGGCGCAATGGTTTGAGGTGTCTCGCTCGATTGTGGTAGCACAACGTATTTCTGGGCTCGGCGTGTTGGATAGCTGCATTCTACTCCCTTGCGGATACATAGCTGGCATGCTGGTAGAGATTTGTCGCAGCGTCTCTTGCTGTGGCGGCAGGGGAAGCAAGCGGTCCGCGTGTAGCGGCCTGCGCCCTTCGTGGGATCCATTGGAAGAAAAGATGGACGTTGAACCAAGAGGACAAGAGTGAGTTGCGGGATGGAGCGGCAGTTGCGGTGATTAAGCATTCATTGGCCGCCACATTCCGATATTGCCGCCGAAACCCGCCAGCAAACCGCAAGAAGTTTGCTAGCGATTTGTCGTTGCGTAGTAATCCACCAAGGATCCAGTGGAAGTTGACTGCAGTTTAGCACAGGAATACCTGGCGTAGCTACAGAGTTTTCAAATAGGGAGTGTTTCCAGAGCTGAAAGATTCGTCAATGACGCTGCCTAACATGCAAAGAACTTACATTTCATGCCATTTCATAGAAGCTAGAGACCCCTTAGTAATTCGATTACTTATCTAATCCACCACTTTACGTTGGGGGTGATGGTCGTTCCAGTAGTAATACATGGTGGAAACAAACGTCTAGAGATAACAGAGATAGTGCCACTTTTACATCTTGCTCATGTCTGACTTACATGAGCAAAAATCATCGTCCTGTACTTTCTATTATGATTTATCAGCAGGCGGCCATTTCACTTCGCCCGCGATGCGGTTCCACCACGAAGTAGACATGCTGCATCAAGGGTATACCGGATGCCACGAGAGATATTTAAAGTTGTAGCTATTCCCCTGAGTGTTCATCTCAATTTCCTTAGCAGATCATGGCTTAGAAGTGGTTATTATTATTATTATTATTTTTATTTTTAATAATCACAGCATCAAGATTTATTACAAGGTTTCAAGAAGAGTCACTTTCGACAGACATGGCCGCCATCAAGAAAGTTGCAGTGTTGGGTGTGAGTTTGTTCGATAAACCTTTGGTCCAACAGAGGTTTCAGCAAAGCTAACAAAGGATCAGGGCTCTGGAAACATTGGACCTTCCATCATCAAAGCCCTTTTGAATTCCAACTTTGAGGTTACTGCTATTACGCGACTCGAGTCCCAAGCCACCTTTGTGGATGGAGTCGACGTGAAAAGAGTTGACATTACCTCCAAGGAAGCAGTCCAGCATGTCCTACAAGGCCACGATGCCTTGGTTTCTGCAATCTCCCCAGCAGCGCTTGATGACCAAAAAACAATCGTCGACGCTGCCGTTGCTGCCAAAGTCCAACGATTTCTTCCGTCCGAATTCGGCGTCGATAATCGGCGTACCGATGAAAAAGATATGGGCTGGATGGTAGTCAATAAAGTCAAGCTGAATGAATATTTGGATGAAGTTGCTGCGAAAAACAAGTGGTTCAGTTGGACAGGGGTAGCATGTGGCTTTTTCTTTGACTGGGTAAGGCCGTAATCATCCATGAAGTTATTCCACAAATGGGAACAATGAACTAATGAATTGGAGAAAAGGGCATTCAAACTCAATATATACTCGGAATCAACGCAAGAGCGAAGACTGGAGAAACCATCGACTCCGGCAACAAGCGCTGGGCGGCTACAAACACCTACTATGTTGGTGAGACTGTTGCTGCCATTTTGAAGAAGCCGGAAGAAACGGCAAACAAGTTTATGACTGTCTTTTCTTTTGAAACTACTCAAAATGAGGCTTTGAAGATCTTTGAAGAGGAATCTGGCACCAAGTTCCAGGTCAGTCATGTCAAAGGCAGTGATTTGTTACAAGCAGCAACTGCCAGTGTCGCAAAGGGGGAATACAAGCAGTCGATTGGCCCTTATGTGCAGTATACCTTTTTTGCAGATGGTGTCAGGATCCCTGTCGACCTTGAGGCGAATGACTGCGAGCTACTGGGCATCAAAGACAAGGCTGGTTTACGAGATAGCATCAAGAGAGAGCTCAGTCTGCTCAACTAGATAACAATGGTGCAAAGAAATTGTTTCATGCACATGGCTCTTAAGAGTGAAGATGGCCTGATGAAGTTATCTTACCCGATAGTCGTTAGAATATGTACTTTGAACACTACATTGAAAAATAGTTGGTATGCTTACCAACCTGGGAAATCCAAGTCTTGTGGCTAATGAGTTGTCACTTGTTTCGAGAATTCAATTTGACGTAACACGCTAGAGCAAATTCTGTGCATTTCCTCCTCGTTTCACATTCATTTTATCCAACTTTAAATCGGACCATGTATGTAAATATTTCGTATTCTCGAATTAAAGATTCCGGGGTATTAATATATTACGCAAAAACTTCGTGGTATTGTCATTAGCTCAAAGCCCATAGCCGTTAATGTTCCAAAAGAAATCAGGATTCACAAGTTGATCTATATCGTTGTACGGGAGGCCAAAGAATTGATCTGTAAAGTTGCCCGTGCCAAACGCATCTTCCAAAAGCATCGGCGGGATCCCTGGTGCTTCTCCAACGGGAGTCGTCGGGTCATTCTTCAGTATCTCGCCCAAGGCCGAAGCAAACATTTCCTTTCCTTTTTGATGTAGGAAAACAAGCGAGCGAGCGGTTTTCAAGGCATCCTGCGTTGCCTCGGTGTTGTAGACAGCAGTAATGTCTTGAAGACACTGCATCGCACCTCGCAGCTGAGAGATTGAAGATACAGTGTCTATGGCAAGCAGGACACAAACGATCTGGAATGGCACATAGATCATCTGGTGCCAAGGTGCTCGAGCGGCCAACACTGCTTGAGCGGCCTGAATGCCATTTGACGTTAGCATCAGTACTTGCTGGAGTACGGATTCTGGCAGGGCAACCTCCATCGATCGTAGGCGGCGACAGAGACAGAGCGCCAGATTGCACTGAGCGAGAACTGAAGGCGGGCTGGAGTGCACACGGCTCAACACCACCCGCAGAGCACACTCCAGCTCAAGCGTTGTGGGCTTTCTCTGCGGATCAAGCTCTACCGAGAAGGGGAGCAGCTCTATGATTTCACACGTATAGTCGCCTTCTCGCGCTGAAGAAACTGCCGTGCTGATGTTCGGGAGGGCCACGCGAGTGAGGCCCATGTCGAACGACATCCACACGTTGAGGTGCTGCGCAATGGCCACGATTCTCTTCCTCATTTCCATGCCAACTGCCTGAGGCGCGGACGGGAGCACCGCTTTCCCAGGCGACTCGACGTTGAAGCCGGCTGCGTCTATCATGTGCATCAACGTGCAACTGGCCATCCAAGCAGTATACTGGCTCCCCGCGACTCGCAGGTAAGTAACTCGCAGCAGCCATGCGGTGATGCTGTCTGTCGTCGGAGGATCGGACAGCGTCCTCTCCAGCAGACGCTTTGCCAGCTCTACCAGCGCAGATTCGGCAGCGTCGGCAGCGTCGGTCTGTGTCTGTGAGAAGAGGCATCCCAGCGCGCCGATGCTGCATAGTATGGCGTCCTGCGCCTGAGTGGCGTCTTGAACCGTCCACCGCCGTCGTATGCCGTCTTCTACTGCTTTGCGATCGACGAAGCCATAGACTGTGTCAATCTTTTGGAAATAGACGGCCGCCAAGTCCTCCAGCCTCTTTTGCGACACCACGTCTGTGATGGACTGGAACGACGGCGTCGGCAGAGTCTGCCGCGATCCCAGAAAGGCGTTCCAGGCAAAGCTCAGCATGCGAGGATTCCTCTTCGGATCCAGCCTCAGCGCCAGCGTCCGCACAAACGCAGGACACGAGTTTGCCTCGACGGACCGGGCCTGGATATGCGGGCTCGCCGTGCATGGAAACTCGTCGTGAGAAGACTTTGCGCTGGACCGCGACGGCGTCAGCTCGCCGACCGGCCCCAGGTACTGCTCCACGTCCCGTCTCTTGCGGTATACATTGTAGGTGCACTCGTATTCAAACCGCACGCATGTTCCGCAAGGACGCGCGCCATCACACCGGCGCTTGAGGTCGCGGCAGGTCTGGCACGCAAGCTTCGACCGTTTGCGCCCTTCTTGCCGAGTCATGGCGGTCCTCAGCGGATGCAGGATCGTATCAATTATGTAATGGCAAATATCTCTTACTATTCTTTCTTTTCTTTTTTTTTTTTTTTTTCCCAAGCAAGAGGCCAACGTCCATCAAAAGCCACAAATGAAGGAGGCAAGGAATAAGGCACAATGGACTGGATTCATTCTGCGTCATGATGCCCACGCGGGGACTTTTGCTAAAATCGGATATAGCGTCGTAGCGGGAAAGACGGTAACGGACGGCTATCACGCATAGAACGGAAGTCGACTTATAACTTGTACGGCGAAACCAACATTTGCTGAGATGAGATGATGATTCACTGTGAAGGGAAATTTCCATTGTTAACCTTTTTCCTTAAAAAGGATCATATACTTTGTATATTGTATTCTATACGGAGTAGTATGTAAGGTGTATGTTCTTAGCCTCGCTGTATTACTCGAGTAGTGCCTGTACAAAGCAGTACTAAGAAACCAACCAAGAGGAATATTCGTGCATAGATATGTCAATTATGGACTTCGAAAAGGCAGTCTCAGGGTCCAAGGGAGATTTCGTGTCCGCTACAGAACAATCAACCCTTGGTTGTCAAAACGACGAGCTCAGGCCCAAAGATCCCCCAGATGGCGGTATTACTGCCTGGCTGCATCTTCTACTCATGCACATTGTCTTTTTCAACACTTGGGGAGTAGCAAATGGCTATGGAGCCTTTCAAGAATACTATGCCCAAATCGTTTGAGAGTCTCAGTCCTCAAATCTCCTTGGATAGGAAGTGTGCAGGTCTTCTTCCTATTCTCCATCGGCGTCACCGCAGGGCGTCTTACTGATGCTGGGCACTTTCGAGTCACTTTTGCATGTGGAGTTTTTCTCCAATTGCTAGGCATATTCATGACGTCTCTTTGCAAAACTTACTGGCAAATATTCTTCGCCCAAGCCATTTGCCTTGGCATCGGCAATGGCTTCTCGTTTTTGCTCATCATTGGCCATTCTCTCCCAGTACTTTAAGAAATATCGAGCCTTTGCTGTAGGTCTTTCTGCTGCAGGAGCCTCTGTGGGTGGTCTTGTATACCCCGTCACGGTAAACTGGCTCATCTTTCACGATGATGCTGGATTTGCAAGGACTTTACGAGCCATGGGTTTCATCATGCTTGCGACTTGCCTTGCTTGCTCTGGTTCAAACCTCGTCTGCCGCCACGCAAGACAGGCCAGAGGACCGATACATCTGCCTTTACTGACCTGCCATTTATCTTATTCTCCATAAGCATGTTTCTCAAATTCTGGGGTCTCTACTTTGCGCTTTTCTATCTGTGGACTTTTGCACGCCATACAATCGGCACCAAGGAACCCATAGACCTGGGCTCATGATTCTCAATGGAGTCGGCATCATTGGCCGCACTCTGCCGACTATTATTGCCGGCAGATGTGTTGGCATGCTCAATATGCTTATTCCAATGAGCTTTGCCCTCAGCTTCGTGATGTATTGCTGGGCAGCGGTAACATCAACTGCCGGTCTCTATGTGTTCGCCATTGTCTACAGGCTGATTGCAGCATCGCTACAAGCGCTATTCCCAGCCGTCTCGACAACCATGACTCCTGATCCCAGTAGGACCGGAACCCGTGTTGGAATGAATATGCGTTTCGTAAGCTTCTCGACGCTTACAGGTCCAGCCATTGGTGGCGCCATAATACAGGGACAGAAGGGGGGCTATTTGGGAGCACAGATGTTTGCAGCTTCTTGCATTGTTCTCGGTGCGCTTACGCCTTTAGGAGCAAGAATTGCAAAGGCCGGATTCAAGCTCAAAATAAAGGTACAGATTGCCACCTTGTGTATGTACATTTAGACAAATTCCAAGAAAAGAGTAGCATGAACGATTACTATCCTAATGAGATCTGTACCATATCCGATACAGCGAACAAGGTGTCCGGGAACATTCATGTATTGCAAGCTTTAATAATCCGACTATTTTCAAAAGCTCCCAAAATTACATGGTATACATGTTTGGATACGGCTGTGTAGCCATTATTGTAAAGTTCGTATCCATTGTTTTTTTTCCCTGTGCTATTTAATTCAATTCCAAACGCCATCAATACTCTAATCCAAGGCCTCATCATCTTCAGTAAACATGTCCATACATCCGTCCTCTTATCCCCATTATCACATTACAAAAACCAATTGATCAAGCCATCACAGCGTCTGGTCGCCGCTGGCTCGCTCCGCTACCTCCCTTCTTCGCACCCGGCCGGGCCAGCGTGTACTTGGCAAAGGCTCGCGCCAGAGCCTTCTTGCAGCTGACCTTTTGGCTGCCAACAAAACTCTCTACCGTAACAGCAATTGCTCGATCAATGTCTTGTGCTGAGCAGTATTCAGAAAGGCGCATTCGGCAGAACGCTTCGCTAATTCGAATGATGGCTTCAAGATGACGAACCTAAAACGCAGGTGTTAGTATCGCGCGATGCCAGATAAAGAATGTTAGTCTGTCAACTGATTAGACCTGAACTTACAGTGATCGGATAAGCTCCTGTTGCAAGAGATTCCCTTCGCATATCTGCGAAAAGTCGCGCTACTTTGTCTTCATCCATGTGGTAGAGTTTGGGGCTGCAGCGCTCTCGGGCATACAAGATGTATTTGCGCAATAACTCCTGCGGAATCTCCGTACCATCCCTCTGGCCTCTTGATGCACTAGTCTGCTGAGTGTCCATTGCGCTGTCTTGAGTTGTAGCGGCAGTACCATTTGCGTCTGGGCGAGCCTGTGACAAAGGATGGCTTCGCCCGTGAGAACCAACGATAAACCTCGCCAGCCGTTCGTCTTCAGACGGCTCTACCAAATCTCGCACAACGCACAAGATATCGAAACGCGACAAGATAGGTTCGGTCAGCTCCACGTTGGCCGAAAACGGAATCATTGAATTATATCGTCCTCCCATCGGATTGGCAGCAGCAATGATGCCGCACCGTGCCTGTAGCGTGGTCACAATACCTGCTTTGGATATAGAAATGGTCTGCTGTTCCATGGCTTCGTGAATCGATGTTCTGTCTTGGTCGTTCATCTTGTCGAACTCGTCGATGAGGCATGTGCCCCTATCCGCCAAGACGAGAGCGCCGCCTTCAAGCGTCCACTCACTTGTCAAGGGGTCTCGACGGACACTAGCCGTCAGACCAACAGCGCTGGCACCCTGACCAGTCGCAAACACGGCTCTGTGTGCTGTCTTCTCAACATACTTGAGGACTTGCGATTTAGCCGTTCCGGGGTCACCAAGAAGGAGCACGTTGATATCACCACGAACGTGATGTGCTCCTCGACCGGTCTTGGCAACACCACCAAAGAGAGATAGAGCAACCGCCGTCTTAATGTCAGTGTGTCCGTAAATGCTGGGGGCGATTGAATTGACAATTCGGTCCACAATATTGGGGTCGCGGGCCAGCTTTCGGATCTCCTGCTCATCCTCCTCGGTCAAGCGGAATCCAGCAAGCTGATCGTGGGTTTTGACGACGTTGTTGGCCTCAAGAATAGTAGCAAAAACAGGGAAGCCGTTGCGGTTGTTCAGTTGAGCGTCGTAGTTATTTCGGTACACACCCGTAACCTCAATCTCCTCGCCAGGCTTGGCCTTGTCAATGAGATCCCACAAAAGAATGACTTCTCTATGGCGGGGAAGACGTCCAGCAGGAACAGTGCCCGGCGACTCTTGCAGCGTGAGTCGTTGATAGTTGCGATAGACGGTCTTTTCCGAGTTCAGAGTAAAGGGGCCGCGAGACTGGCAGCTTTGGCAGAATGTGACCTTAACCTCGACATGTGACTCCTGTTGGAAAGGGCCCAGAGTCTCACCACACTTGCCACAGTCAAATTTGACATATTTGAGCTGAGGGAAGACACCACTCCGACGAGTAACAACACCGCTAACTCGCACAAGGCAGTTGAGATGCGATTGACGCAGTTGTCGGAGGGTATAGTGGACAGGCAGGTCAAAGATGCGGACGTGAATCTCGGAATGAATCCGTTCATAATCAGGGTAGTGCAGCAACACAACATCCATGGCTACTTCATCAAAGAGCTTGAGCATCTCTGCAGGAGCGTTGGCCAAGAAGTAGGCGAGGATGGCCTTGCTTTCGGCCAGGTGCTCGTACGAGACCTCCAAAGACTCTGCGTTGATTTCACCCAGAGTCCGAATCCGGTTGCCATAGACGGAAGAACCCGAGGCATCGATGTAGGATGTTAAAAACGCCTTGAATTCCCGCTTGATTGTCCGCTGGACTGGAGGCTGAGACACCCACTCTGTTAGATTAGAGGCCTTGACATCGCCCAGAGCTTCGAGAGAGAGCTCCTCCTCCATGATGTCAGCATCCATAGCATCGTCGGGGTCTTCGTCGTAGTGATGTCTTCGTCTACGAGGCTGCGCCGTCAGGTCGATATCGCCGTCATCGTCATCGCCGGGGAGGAATGCAGCGGGGATTCTTTGCCGACGGGCAACTTCTTTGTCTCGTCGATTCAGCTGGGCCTCCAGTCGCCGCCTCTCGCCCAGATCCATAGAGTCGTAATCGCCATCGTCATCCAATCCGGCGCCTTCGTATACATCATCCTCCCTATCTCTATAATCGGCCTCGAAACCTTCGCGGAACAGATCGACATCATCGTCCGCCATCTCGTCAATGTCATCAATGTCATCCTGGATCTCTGCCTCCTCCTCGATATCCTCGTCGTCTTCGACTCCATGCGCAAAGTTGAGAGGCCCCGGTGGAGACGAGGGCAGTGGGCTGGAGCTCAGGGCACCAGGCGTAGACACATCGTCGCCGTCAGGGCGAGAGCGCTTGCGGCCTGACCGCGGGGCAGAGCCACGATTGCCAGATGCAGGGTGATCACGAAGCGGAGAACTGGTGCTGAAAGTTAGAAGAGACGTGTGGCGGATAGAGTCAATCGGCATACCTCATAGCGGCGGCTACCAATGGCTTCACGCTGGACGGCGGCGGCTGCTTTGGGGGTTTGCAGCTTGAAGAAAGAAAAGCGAAATCTGGCGACGCAGCTCCTTTGTGCCTTGTCGGTGGGGGCAACGAGATTAGGGAGCAATTGGCTGAGCTTGGTGCTGCTAGGCGTGCTAAACGCGCTGAAGACGCGTTAATTGATCGGCGCTAGGCCCGTTTAGCATCGACGCGTAAAGTGGTTTCTGCACCTCTCGATTCAGGCGTCCGTTCATCTCGTGTCACTATGACAAAATAATTCAGCAATAAATCACTTCAACGCGCTGCTTCACGTACAACTTATATTGTCTACTACGGTAGCATCTGCCACAGGGTGCCTACATAGTACTTGGTAAAGCAGCCTTAGTACTACCTAGGTACTGCAGTATACAGGGCCACAAGCTACAGCCACAGCCCTTCTTCTGGCAGCATTCGGCTCTCATCTCCTTCTGTTGGACTTTGTCCATCCACCCCATCTCCAGGGATATCGCCTCTTCTTCAATTGTATAGTTTTTTGTTTGCCTTGCGACCATGTCCGACAACGCTCCTCCACCTCCAACGGTCGAATCGTTATCGCTATCCGCCGCAGAGACAAAGCCAGAGCGTGCTACAGGCCGCAGCAACAGCTTCTCCCAGCAATCGCGGGCGTCCGACGACTCTCAAACTGCCGCTGAGTAGGTTGCAATTTGGCCTTGGCCGCCTGTCAGATGTGCGAGATGTGTCCTGCTGACGCTGATATTGATAGCTTTCTTCGCGACCAAGAAATCCTCGAAGCCGACGCTCGCGAGGCCCTGCCTTACGTACGTCCACCTACATCAAGGCTCTATATCCCACTATACACACAAATTTATCAATTACTAACCGTTTTGTCTTTACAGAGCATCGAGACATGTACCAAGATCCTCGGTCCGCTTCGACAAAATGTATTTGCTTGTTTAACTTGCAACCCTGCGCCGACAAAGCCTGAAGATGCCTGGAACCCGGCGGGCATGTGCTATGCCTGCTCAGTCTCATGCCACGGCGAACATACTCTTGTGGAGATCTTCCAGAAGAGAAACTTCACTTGCGATTGCGGAACCACGCGCTTCCCGTCCAGCAGCCCATGCACGCTACGCATCAATAGCGAGACCAATACAAAGGGCAACGTACACTCTGAAGAGCCGGATGTGAACAACAAGTACAATGACAACTTCAAGAACCGATTCTGCTGTTGCGAGTGCGATTATGACCCCTTTGAGCAAAAAGGAACCATGTTCCAATGCCTTGGGCTGGGCACTGCCGAGACTGGAGGCTGTGGAGAGGACTGGTATCATCCTGGCTGCCTGGTAGGCATGGGGCCCAAGTGGTTTGAGCAGATGAACAAAAGCAAATCCAAGGCTATACCAAAGGAGACTGAGAAGAAGGGGAGCGCCCTTGCAACAATTACGGAAAAAGACGAGGCCCAGTCAAACAATAGCACAACAGAGGCCGCGGAAGATGTGGCAGTTGAGGATGAGGATGACGAGCCGCCGATGCCTCCTGGGTTCCCAGCTGAAGACGACTTTGAAGGGTTCTTATGTTACAAGTGTGTGGAAGCAAATCCATGGATCAAACAGTATGCAGGAACCTCAGGCTTCCTACCAGCTCTGTTTCTAAATGATCCCGCGGCTTCTGCACCGTCGCCGTCCAACGAGAGCACGGCAACAGCTGCATCCAAGAAACGCAAGGCCGAAGACAATGAGGATGAAGAGATGACAGACGCGAAGCGCATTAAGAGCGAGGACCAGCCATCAACTATTGAATCTACCGTAATGGAAGATACTGCAGTACAGCTCACTGAAGATGCTGCCAAGCCAGGAGAACACGCCGCAGAGGGAGAAACCAAGGATGGCGGCCTAGCATCGTGCAAGCTGCCTAACCTTCCCGTCGCACCCGAAGGGCGCTTCTCTCTCTTTTTCAAAGAGGACTTCCGCGAGAAACTGTGCCACTGCTCAGATTGCTACGGCAAACTCAACGCCCACCCACAGCTCCTAGAAGAGGAAGAAGTCTACGAGCCCCCTCTGTCAGACGACGGTGCTTCCCAACACGGAGGCTCGACGCACGGAAGTGGCAGCCTGCTGGACCGCGGTGAAAGCGCCTTGCGCAACATGGATCGCGTCAAGGCCATTGAGGGCGTCATGGCATATAACCACCTCAAAGAGCAACTCACACCGTTCTTCAAGCAGTTTGCTGAGAGCGGCAAGGCCGTGGGCGCAGAGGACATCAAGGCGTACTTTGCGAAGCTGCGCGGTGACGAGCAGGGTATCAAGGAGGCGGGCGAGGCTGCGGCTTCGTCCAAGGAGAATAGGGATGGAGAAGACGATGGCCGACGCGAGCAGAGCGGGTATTAGCTCCGTCTGGCTGCTAGGGATGCTACTGCTGTCTCGCTTAAGGAAAGACTGCAAAGCAGTTATAACGCACTTTGGCTTTGGTTGCCATGTAATATTATATTGGAATGACTACAGAGCTACTGGAAAACAAGAGGATTGAGAAAGCACATAATCTAATATGACGGACGGAAAGAAATGGTCCACGATACCCGTAATGTACCTTTAATGAAATATTCATGCTTTGTTCTACGTTCTCTTGGTTTCGACAGAACGATTGTCGGTTGATCAAATGTCATGCCATACCACCTGGACCTGCTCTTCTCTTCCCATTCATTACATGTATTTACAATCCATCAAAAGCCCTCTGCTCATCACTCGTGGCATCGTGATTCGGGTATACGTCATCTCCATTCTTATTACCCTTCATGTCAAGATGCCGTTGGATGCATCTCGTTCTACATCGGGTCCTACATTTCCATTCTCAGTCTCATCATCTGCCTGTTGAGCCTGTACTAGACGCCGCGCTGAGAGGCCGAGGAGGCGGTATCGGTAGTATCTGGCTGTTCGAGTCCTCCCTCTGCATAGCGATGCCACCCATCATGCCCATAGAAGACAGGTGGTGCTGCTCATCGCTATCCTCACCCTGGCTGTCAACCATGTGCTGCTCCTGGGCCGCCCGCAATTCCAGCTCTCTCAGCCTCTCCTTCTCAGCCTCGTCAATGATATCATCATCCCCGCTCCAGTACGGGTCGTCGTCTTCTAGCTCAGGCATTGCCATGCGCTTCCAAAAGCGCAGCTCCTGCCTCAGAGCAGTATCATCCACACGTCTCGCAAACCGCTCCTCATCTTCATCGTACTTGCGTCGAAACTTGCGGAGTGACTCGTTGGCGCGGCCGGCGTGAGTCTGCATCTCCCATATCTGCTCGCGCAGCCTGCTGTTCTCGCGACGGGCCTCATCCAGCTGTGCGCGGTAGGAGCGGTGCCAGGCGGCCACGTCGGCGACGTGCTTGGACTTGTATTCGTGGAATTGCTTGAGCATGAGGGAGATGGCGTTTGCGTATTGCGAGAGGAGGGCGGCGTTGGCATCGCGACTATGCTTGGCCTTGTCGAAGGACTCGGAGAGTTCTGAGATGATGGTGTCGAGATTTGATTCTTGGGCTGCGAAGCCAGTACAGATTAGCATTACACGAAGCAGAAAGGCGTGTTTCAATCACAACCCACCATTGATGTCGTCGGCCGCAGACGAGATCATCTCGTTGTTGCCCAGCCCCTGCGCCTTTGCCTTGTTGCGCACCCGCCCCAGGCCGCTGACGATGTCCTCGGTAACCTTTCTGTTGTCTGCGAGCTGCCGGCTCAGCTCCTCGACCATGCCGTAGATGTAGTTGAGCTCGGCCTGGTGTCCGGCCGGCGTGGGCGCGGGCATGACGGCGCCCATGTTGGCGCCATTCATGCCGTTCATTTGGAACTGCTGCTGCTGGTGCTGTTGCTGGAGGTTTTGGTGTTGCTGTTGCTGCTGTTGTTGAAGCTGGTGCCGCGCCTGAATCTGCGACTGTAGCTGTGCCGGTGGCTGTGGCTGCTGCTGGTGGTTTTGCTGGTGCTGGAGAATGGGATCCAAGTTGGGCGGAGTCGCAAAGTTCATGTCGCGCGTGGCTTGATCTTGGTGGAGGTTGTTAGCGAAGATCTGAGGCTCTGGGGCTCCGGCCGCCATTGTTGGGGCTTCCTTGGGCTCGCTAAGATAGTCAAAGTACCGCGACAGCTAGGCGTGGCGGCGCTGTACATTGGCCCCCTGCGAGTCCTTGCTGCTGCTAGAGGGCGGCGCTGCGAGAGACGGGACTTTTGGGCGGCAACGAGAGAGATTCGGGCTGCCAATGGCCGAGAACAATGCGAATTCTTCTCCGTCTGCTCCTCGGCTCGCTCTTTTTTTCCTTCTTCCTGTCTCAGGTGGAAAAAGAATGGGTTGCGCGCGAGACGCAAGGGGCTGCCAGCTGGCTTACAGGTGATACAGACGCGGTACAGCAGCATCTGCGTGTTACTGGGCGGGCTGTATGTACACTGACTTGTGTTGGCGGGGTCTCTGGACCAGCGCGAGCTACAATTCGTCGCCTTGCCAGCGTATCAATTCAATCTGCGCATGTATTTTATGCATTGCACGCTGTGTATTATGAATCTTGGTTCCCTGTTCATCACTCCGTTATACAAGTAAAGCGTAAAGCTCGTGCATCCCGGCGATCAAGAAGCCAATCACGTGCGATTTTCGCTGTGGAAGAGAGGGCAAGCCAGTTAACGCGGAAGGGGGGATCATAGCAAATCCAACAATCACCAGCAGAATATTAACTGGCTCTTTTTTTTTTTGTTTTTTTTTTTTTTTTAATCCTCCTTGTCCACATAGCACAGAGAGTTAGGCACTCACTCATAAAGATGGCTGCCGTGCCGAGTCGAAGAGTGGCTTCTCGGCAAGAAATAAGCTTATTCCCAGCTAAGAAACTGAAATAGAAGCGAAGCGAGCAAGGCCGCATACGAGTACCACAACATACATGTATCCTACCGCCCAAAAAGTACCAAGTAGAATATTGTTAAATAGTACCTCTAGTGCTAATCTACCGTAATGATGAGAGATGCATCCGTAATACTATAGCTATGTCAGCTAGATCGAGAAGTGAAGGCACGGATGGAGCACCACCACTTCTAGGTTAGGTGAGATTGACTTCTCTTGGTTATGCTCCACAGAGTTTACTGAACATGGTAGCAGATATTAATAATACGTTGGCTTGAAAATCTCCATCACTGAGCAGAGTTAATTGGGATACTGCTTCCTTTTGCATGTAGTTGGCGCCGCATCTCCTGCTCTATTTACGGATAAAGAAGTTGGGAATGGCATCTGACCACGCCGCAGGTACCAATTCTCCACACAGAGGACCAACATGCAGCGAGGGCAAAACAAAACAAATAGTTTATGCACATTTAACAGGCTGTAGCGTCGCATTGCAGCCCAATGACTTCGGCATAGCTAAGGCACCGAGGCAGAGCCGAGAAAAGGTGGTTAGAAGAAAAAAAAAAAAGACCCAGGCGGAATCTTGGCCTATACAAGAAGGTCAAGCCTTTCACAGCTTTCGCTCTCAAGGGGTGCCTGTTACTCGGTGCTAACAAAACTTGGTCCAGGTTTATGCTCACGTGGCGTGGTGGGATACAGCTTACAGAACATAGAAAGACACGGTTACATGTATGAGGCGTCCCTGTTGGGGAAGAAGGAAGAGAAGAAAGGAATGAAGAAACAAAACCAGATGCCGTCACCAGAGATCTCTCAGCGTTGCACCCAGGATCCCATGAGCGGAGGACCGTGACGCCAAGCGAGCCCGGCGGTTGGCGGGCGGGAAATTACCACACCCTCATTATTAGTGCGAGGGTCCAATGCGGTGCCACCATTCGGAACTTGTCGACGGCGACTGATGCTGGTGCTACCGTGCCAAGATGAAGAATGGAGCTCGATACAATTGCTTGAACTCAAAAACACCACCGCTTTTGCTGCTTTATGGATTAGGGTCGGCCGCATTCAACGGCCAAGCGGATATATCACATGCACACGGTTGATTTGATATCAGGTATCAGTTCATTGTAGGCAGCAGGTAAGCTGTACTGCCAAGTACATGTAAATTTGCTCCATAATGGTCGATATGCAACACGTACATCGGGCGTTTATGCGCCGAAGAAGAAAACAATTAAAGGACAAATGGTACCCAAAGATTGCTACCTTTGGCACGTTTGCTGGAAGCAAGGGGGATCGTCTGATTTAGATCGATTGTAGTGCTGCGACGCTGCATGAGTCGGATGATCTGCATGATAATGTGAGAAGCGACATGTTGGGCGCTTTACGTATATACAAGCAACTCCAAGAGCTGTATCGAGCTTACAGTACAGTAACATGATCAAATACTTCAATAATATCCCAGACTACATCGGACGCCCTCCATACGTGCTCTGGGGTCGCAATATTTGACTCGTGCTCATCGCTCGCCCTCGATGCTGGCACCTCATTCCGGCCGGCGGACTATTACTGGCAAGGCACGCGCTCAAGCATGAGTGCCGTATGGATATGGATATGGCTCGGTTCGCCGCCCTCTGATTCGGCCCGTTACGCGCCTGAATGGAGAAGCTGGGGTAATTAAGATGCTCCCTGATGAGATGAGGACCGGATAACCACTTTTTTCAAGAGTGCAGATGCTAGGTACTTGGTAGGTACTGCTACTACTAATACCTGCTACTATACATGATAACACTCCTTGTGCGAGCATGTGTGAATCTGCCCTGGAATCACTGCCGACGGCAGACGGGCTGCTGCACGGGGCAACTCGGTGCTAGTCCTACTTTGTAGCGTTTAGCGGGCTTTAGACCCGGCGAAAAGCAGCCCGCGGCGCATCGGGTGGCGGCTTCAGGGGGGGGAAACCTTGTTGGTGCCCTGTGCGCCCCCGGAAAAACAACACGAGAGAGGCCCGGTGCGGGGGAGTTGGGGTCGCCAGTTGCGCAGGTACAGGGCGCTTAGAGCTGCGGAAGCCGTTAGAGTTGCTGAGAGGCCGCTGGAAGCTCTTGTTGGACCCCGCTCGTTTGTATGAGCTCATGGAATTTTTTTTTGTTTTGTTTCGTTTTGCAGCATCACCCCCCCTCCAATACTGCTGCGCAATAAGAGCTTGTACGCGTTTCAGATCATGTTGCTTCTCAGCTCGCCAGCCTGAGATCGAGCTTCTGTTCTATCGAATTCCCGCCAAGCGGACACGATTCCGTCGCCGGACATGAAGTGAAGGACATGGAGTGGGCAAGACGGAACGAACAGGGATTGGCCAACTGTGCGGCTCGCTGCTCTCCCCTGGCAACCGGATCGAAATGTCTGGGATTGAGATGACAATATCCGGACGGGCACGACTCTTGTCTCACTTCTCCTGCTTGGCGCCTTTTGCTGAGACGTCGCTCAAGCCTCGTTCTCCCATCAAGTCTCCTTGCAGCAACCTCCGGTTTGCCCGTTACCGCACGCTAGACAGCGGGCTAAGAAGATCCATTGCCAACGCCTCGAACTTAGCAACCGACCTGCAGTACTTGTACGTAGTCCGTGGCTCGCGTTGGTGATCCGTTGGCATCGCAGCTCGCGCCTTGTCCCAACGGCCAACCCCAACTCGCCGCGGGCCCCAGTTGCCGGGGTCCCGTGTCTTGGAGATATGCATGATCTATGCGTGCCCCTCCTCGCTCCTCGTCTGTATCCACAGCTCCTCCGCCTCGAATTGGCCACTAACAGGAACTTGGATTTGCCATGTCGCACTCTTCTTCTAGCCGGCGTGACAGCTGACGAGCTAGGCCCGCTGGTGGGCAAGAGCATCTGACAGGGGCCAGACATCGACGCTCTCCGGCATTCAACGCTGCCTTGGCCGAATCCATCGGTTATCCGTGTTTGCGACCGGGTACAGGTATAAGCACAGGTATAGGCACAGGTATCGGTACAGGCATCGGTACAGGTCCAGGGACAGGCATAGGTACAGGCATCGGTACATGTATATATATGGGATCGCCAGCATCACCGCAGCCATGGCCGGCCATCTGGGGACCCCGAGATCCATCCCTCCTCTCGCCATCACTCTAGCCGTCGCTGTCATCATAGTCGCGATGATGCTTCACTGGAAGGCCGCCCTGTTCGCGGGGCTCACTTCTGCAGCTGCCATCTTCCACAGAGATGGAGCTACTACAGACGCTCTGGCTGATTGCCCGGGCTACAACGCCTCCAATGTTCGCGTTACGCCCACCGGCGTGACGGCCGATCTGACACTGGCCGGAGCTGCGTGCAATGTGTACGGAACAGACCTGCCAAACCTCATTCTCCAGGTCACGTACCAAACTGGTGAGTCGCCGCTGATGACGCCGTCATGTTTATGTTACAGGGCTGCTCGCCCTGAGAGCAATTGAGACCCTGCGTTGCAACGAAAGCTTGGTTCAGTGATCTGACTAGTTACCAGCGGACCGAGTTCATGTCCTTATCCAGGACAAGGGCAACCAGGTCTACCAAGTCCCCGAATCCGTCTTCCCACGCCCCGGAGGCGCAATCCCATCGCAGCTGAGCAACCTCAAGTTCAGCTACACAGCGAGCCCATTCTCCTTCAACATCACCCGCGCCAGAACCGGCGAGGTCATCTTCAACACCTCCCCAGCGTCGCTTGTCTTCGAGTCGCAGTACCTTCGCCTTCGCACCAGCCTGCCTGTGAACCCGAACCTGTACGGTTTGGGCGAGCATTCCGATTCTCTCCGCCTCCAGACGACCAACTACATCCGCACGATGTGGAATCAGGACAGCTACGGCATTCCTGCCAACTCGAACCTCTACGGAACTCACCCCTTCTACCTGGAGCACCGTGCCACGGGTTCTCACGGCGTCCTGTTCCTCAACTCCAATGGAATGGACATCCTGATCAACAAGGATGCTTCTGGCAACCAGTATCTCGAGTACAACACCATTGGCGGTGTATTTGATTTCTACTTTGTTGCTGGACCTACTCCGGTGGCGGCTGTGCAGCAGTATGGTCAATTTGCTGGTTTCCCAACCATGCAGCCATACTGGGGTCTGGGCTTCCACCAGTGCCGGTATGAATTACAAGAAATGTCCCAGTACATGAGAATTGGAGCACTACAACTAACATCGTGTGCCAATTGACAGATATGGATACCAAGACGCCTTCAATGTCGCCGAAGTTGTCCAAAACTACAGCCTGGCCAACATTCCCCTTGAGACCATGTGGACGGATATCGATTACATGGACCTTCGACGAGTCTTCACCGTCGACCCGCAACGTTTCCCCATGCCCATGATGCGCGAACTTGTTGACCACCTCCATGCTAATGACCAGCACTACATCGTCATGGTTGACCCTGCTGTGGCCTACCAAGACTACCCGCCGGCTAACCAAGGCCTTTATGACAACATCTTCTTGCTGCGCCAAAACGGCTCTGTCTGGATCGGCGTGGTCTGGCCAGGTGTTACCGTCTTCCCCGACTGGTTCTCCGCCAACATCACATCGTACTGGAACGGTCAGTTCCAGACCTTCTTCAATGCCGACACAGGCCTGGATATCGATGCCCTGTGGATCGACATGAACGAGCCCAGCAACTTCCCGTGCAACTTCCCATGTGACGACCCATATGCGGCCGCAAAGGGCTATCCTCCGGCCCCACCGGCGGTCCGGTCACCACCTCGTCCGCTGCCCGGCTGGCCCTGCGACTTCCAGCCCCAGGGATGTCCTGGCAAACGGGATGACCAGTCTCAGAAACTGCAAATCAACGCAGGTAGCGGCAGTCTACCCGTCAACTTGAAGAGCAGCTCCTCTGTTTCCAACAACAAATTGGGTGACCAAAAGGGCCTGCCCGGCCGTGACTTGCTCTATCCCAAGTACCCCATCCACAACAAGGCCGCCTACCAAGTCTCGTGGAACTCTGACAAGGGCGGTATCTCTAACCACACCGTCAACACTGATGTCATCCACCAGAATGGCCTCGCCATGTACGATACGCACAACCTCTACGGTACCATGATGTCCTCAGCCTCGCGCGATGCCATGGAGTCTCGCCGACCAGGTCTTCGGCCCATGGTCATCACTCGCAGCACATTCGCCGGCGCCGGCTCAAAGGTCGGCCACTGGCTGGGAGACAACATGTCGCAGTGGAGCTACTACACCGTCTCCATCCGCACCATGCTGGCCTTCACCTCCCTCTTCCAGTTCGGCATGGTCGGTTCAGACGTCTGTGGCTTCGGCGGCAACACCAACGAGGAGCTCTGCGCTCGATGGGCCTCCCTCGGCGCCTTCAGCACCTTCTACCGCAACCACAACGACCTTGGCAACATTGGCCAGGAGTTCTACCGATGGACATCAGTGGCTAACAGTGCCCGCAAGGCCATTGACATCCGCTACCGCCTGCTCGACTACATCTACACTGCCATGTACCGCCATTCCACCGACGGTACCCCGGCAGTCACCCCTATGTTCTTCAAGTACCCGAATGACCAAGCCACCTGGGCTCTGGAGCTTCAATACTTCTTCGGTCCGGGCCTGATCGTCGCCCCCGTCACAGCACAGGGTTCCACCAGTGTCAGCGTCTACCTGCCAGACGACATCTTCTACGACTGGTACACGCACGCTCAGATTGTTGGTGGCGCCACAAACCACCTCATCACTGGCGTCGACACCACGTCCATTCCCCTCTTCATCCGCGGCGGTGTCATTATGCCTCTCCGCATCAAGTCCACCAACACCACCACCGAGCTGCGCAAGCAAAACTTTGAGCTTCTTATCCCGCTCGACGCCTCTGGCTCTGCCTCTGGCGAGCTCTACCTTGATGATGGCGTCTCCATCAATCAGAAGGCCATCACCCACGTCACCTTCACGTACACTAAAGGCCTCTTCATCCTGGGCGGCAGGTTTGACCTCCGTGTGCCGTTTGTCATCTCCAAGGTGACCATTCTAGGCGGCTCAACAGCTGCCCTTAAGTCCAATACTGGAGCCAACAGCAATAGCAAGTCTTTCAATGTTAACTTGCCCCTAAATGGTCCTACTTCCATCAGAATTGGTTAAAGGTATTGTTTCATTTTTTTATATATATACTTGCAGATTGTTTTGAAATCTGGATTTGAAACACTGGGGGAGACTTCTCACTGGCTTCATCAACTTATGAATATATAGTTGTGGCGCTTTTATGCCCCAAGGGTACTTCATGTATATATAGTATATTGCTTTTTTTTAAAGCATAGTACGATTATGTTTTCTTGGAATATGAACAACTAGCTTTCCTCCCAACTCTTCTTCCTCAGCGAGTAATTCTGCCGTTTCGGCCTTCTCTTGCAGATGAATACGTATCGCGTTATACAACAAAGGGCCTGGCTGAATAAGAGAGAAAAAAGAGGACAATGTCCTTGCCAATCTCGGGATAATGGACTGTAACATTGTAATATTCTTACGTCTACCCTTCTATGGAAAAGGAACAGAGGTCTACAAGCCGGCCCTATAGATGATTATTCTTTCATTCGAGCTCCGTCCAGCATTTTTTTTTTTTTGTTCAAAAGCCTGTATGCTTGCTTGTATTCTTCTTTCTTCCCACCCAGCTATCAGTTTTGTTTGGCCATAGAATTCTTGGAAAATGAGCACCGCTCCCGTATCTGTGAGAATAATCCTCCGTAACTCCGCTTCTGGAGAGCAAAAGGTTGGAAACAATAGAATGAGAAACAAGACCCGCTGTATCACTGATTGATGCCTTTCCGATGAATTTCAATCTTACAACGCCACCCATGAGAAACAAAGGAAAATAAGACGAGTATGAAAAAAAAAAAAAAAAAAAGATGGAAAAACAAAGAAAAGAAAAAAAGAAGGAGAAGAAGGAGGAGAAAAAAAAAACCTGGGAAGCCAAAACCATATATATAAACGCCGTTAATAGTAAACCTAGGCTTCAGAGCATTTGATGATGAAGTTATGCACGGGAGTGACAGACGAGTCAAGGAAATAGAAGAATAAAATGAGATGCAGGACAGAGATTCCATCGTCGTTGCTTTCGTTAGTCATTCTCGGATTTGTATAGGCCATATGGAATCATGGATGCATGCACAGAGAGATCTGATACAACGGCGGCAGTGACGGCCAAGTATTCGTAAGCTAGTCACTTCAGACAGGTAGTAAATAATCCGAAGTTCTTGCTCCTGAAAGGATTTAGCAAAAGGGCTCATCCTTCTGCCATTAGCGTATCTTCAGCTGGCTTAGCTTCCATTACAGAAGTCTCTTCTGCAGATGACGCATGTTCTGGAAGGGAGAGAGCGGACTCTTTGTGCTCTACCGCTGGCTGAGTATGGACGGCGATACCATTATTCATGCCACCGTTGCTGCTACCGGGGAAAACGCCGTTTGTGGCGCACAAACGGTACTCGCCATCGCTTCTCAGCTCAATGATGCCTTCGTCAAGAGCCCATTCTGCCAGCAACTTGTCGATGCCCAGCCGTTGGGCTTCACCCTTCTCCATGTGCCGCCCCACATGCTCAGTCCACTCATCCCACGACGTGGGCCCCTCGAAAACGGCATTGCATTCTTTCCTGGGGCAAGCTGACTTTTGAGGAGGGTGCCGTCGAGTGACCAGGCATGACTGCTGCATTTCTTTAACGTGAGCGTCCCACTCGGCCATCAGCTTGCTATCGCCCTTGGCAATTGTCCTTTTGATCTGGAAAGGAGCGTGCATTCGGCGGAGATGCTGCGTGAAGAGATCTTTGCGGTTGAACTCGTTACCTTTGCCCTCCATCGCGCTCTGCGGGCAGGCAGAACAGCAATAGTATGTCAGACAGAGATGCTGCGAGGCAATGTGACGTTTCCACTCGTTCTTTGATCCAAATGTACTGGCACAGCCAGCAAAGGAGAAAGCGCAAGGGAATGGTCGTGTATGGGCGGCGGCGATATGTTTACGGAGTGAAGACGTATCTTTGAATGGTGCGTGGCTGCAGTGATTGCAACGCGTCTCCTGCTTGGGAAGAGACCGCCGCGGCGCCTTCATCCGCAAATGTGAAGCCGAGTCCACAGCCATGGCACTAGCAGTTGCAGCTTCGACGATATCGCGGGATGAGTTTGCCTCACTGTGTCTCGATTCGGGGATGCCATCTGGGAGCGTTGTCCGGTGTTGCCGCACTGCAGGAAGTACTGGAGATGGCGGAAGCGCAGAAATTGGGGGAAGTGGAGGGAGGGCAGGGAGCGTAGTAGGGGCAGCAGGGACAGGAACAGGCGGGTGAGGAGGAGGAGGCCCGTCGTCGCCTCTCGGCCGAACATGGCTCAGGGCCTTGAGCTGTTCTGCGGCTTCCTGCATCTCGGCAGAATCCTCGACGTCGTCCTTTGGCTTCATCGGCGCAATGTTTCGAGGGGTGGCCGGCGTATACGCCGCACCGGAGGGGCTACTTTGTGACCTGTATTCAAGACCGTCGCGGGCCGCTGCATGAAGATACGGGTCTGGCTCCCGTCGAGTACGCGAAGGTGTCCCCGCCGCCAGCTCTCTGGCCTCCAGCAAGATGCGGCCATCCTCTACTTCCTTGGCAGACGGCCGGATACCGCCAGGCCCCACCAGTTTTTCATACAGATGGATCATGTTGTGAGAACTAATGTAGCCCAGGAAGCAGCAGACTTTATCATGCTGGACAACATTCCATATGGAGTGGGGCATTGATATCAGCAGCATGGTGGGGGGGCCAAGGAACATGCCCTCGACGGCAATGGCAGCGCTGAGGGTCGGCTTGTTCTGCAGCCACTGGTGAAAGTAGGACATATCTGGGCTCGCATCCCCGACGAACGTTGTGCAGACCAAGATCCGAGCCTCCTCAAATCGGAGGTCAGCGACGGAGGCTGCGTCGATAAGATTGTCTTCACGAGCGCGACTGTTCTGGCCGCCGTCTGGCACATCCACGCCATTCAGAGGAGGCGCCGGCGCTCTGCCTACCATTGATGCCAGCATCAGGCTGTGTCCCTTTGTGGGCGTGAGGGTGAAGAATATGGGCATTACGAGCAATGTAGTAGGAGCTGTGGCGGGGCTGCTTGCGTTTTGCTGTTGCTGTTGCTGTTTCAGGACGCAAATCTCTTCGTGTAGTCTCTGAGCGCTGAAGGGCTGCTGCGCGCTACTCAGCTTATGGAGCGATTCGACTAGATAGGAGGTGAAGGAGCGTTGGCCAGGATCGTCACGAAGCTTGTGCTCTGGCGAACAAGCTGCAATTGCCTGTTTCACGCCGTGGCTGCCGGCAGCTGTAGAGTCCGGTTTGGCACAGGTATCAAGAAGTAAGAGGATGTCGGACTGGGCATCTTCGAACAGACATCTCACACCATCCCATTTGAGCTTGGCAGCATCTTCGCGTGCGTTGCTAAACGGACAAGCAAAGTTAGAGACGATGGCGGATTATAGCGAGCATTATACAAGGGTAGAGGAGAGGGGAGAAGGGGGGAGAATGTGAGAGGAGCTTGGGTTAAAGAGCGCCCCAAATGACTGCAGACTCACCAGGCCCAATACAGCTGTCCGTCGGGGCCGGCATACCCATAACCAGCATAGTATATGATGAGGAGATGGTTGGGCCTTGCGTTTTCGAGGAAAGAGGCCATCTGGACGCCGAGCTTAATGCTTGGATTTGGTACGGTGGGAATCTGCCAGCGCTGTGTGTTGAAGCCATACTGTTTCTGTATGACCTGCTCCATCGAAGTGACGTCCTCGTCTACCGTACGGTCTTCCTCCCAATTTAAGAGCAATACGGATACGTCGCTGTGAGGCGGACGCTCTGTCTGGCGCTGTATCAGCATGGCAGCATCCTGCAGATGGCGCGCAAAGGCCTCGAAGTCTTGTCGTTCAGCAACCGGAACATCGTGGACGGCGTACGGCTGTTGTTGTGGCTAGACATGGATGACCGCATGCGTTAGCAAACGATGCAAGATGCAGAAGCAGCAGTAGGGGAAGAGGAGGAATTATAGAAGGAACAGGCAAAAGGGAGATGGACAGAGATGGTGAGAGAGCGAGACTGGCGAGGCAGTTGGAGAGAGATGCAAGGCTAACCGTCTCGTGAGAATACTGCGCAGCAGGCTGAGGATTGGGGGCTGCCGCAGTGTTGACTTTGGGAGCCAGCTTCCGCTTTTTACTAGACGGTTCCATGGACGGGCTCGGCGGAGGGCACGGCGAGACGAGGGAGACGAGGAGACGAGGAGACGAGCAGACGAGCAGATGAGCCGCAGAGGCTCTGGAGACGGCGGAGGAAAGTTTTCCGGCTGGGCGAGGCCTGGACTGCTGAATTGAATGCAGACACGACAGCCTCGAGAGCGTAGCAGCAGCAGCGACAGAGAAGCAGCACGTGGCAATTGGGGGAGGATTGGACGATGGAAATGAGGCAACAGGAGCAAAACGACGGCCGGCTGGGAGAAGCAGAGATGAGGTGAGACAGCAATAGAGGACGAGGGAGTAAGGCTGGCCTTTTTTTGGGGGGGTGGGAAGAGGGGACCGGCGAGGGAGTGGTCCAAGGCTCTGGCGAGGCTGTCAGTATTTGCCAGTGCTACGGAGCACCTCAACGTATGAAGTCAGTCGGTAGGGGCTCTGGGCGCTGGGGCTGGGGGCGTTCCAGGGAAGGGCCACGCCGCTATATTTTAGTTGGCGGGCCGCCTGGCTGTGCAGGGCCTCAGCAGCGGCGCCCATTGGCCGGTAGCCGAGGTGTTTTGACGGGGACAGCCCAAGCCCGGCTGAGAGACGCTGGCAGACGAGACGAGAGGCAGAAGCGCAAGGCCCGGCCGGGCTGGGCTAAGCAGCGCCGGGCTGGATTGGATTGGGGATTTCTGGGTCTTGGGCTGGCTGGCAGTCCGGCTGGTTGGCTGGCTGAGCTGCAGCCGCTGCATTATTGGATGGATGGATGGATGGATGGATGCCGGCTCGAGGCCTCTGCTGCTGTACGGCACAGGCGCTGGTTGATGGCCGGCACGAATCGAATTGGCTGGTGGCGGCATGCATGCAAGTGCCGCTCTCCAGCGTACAGTACATGGAGGGAGGTAGCATGACATGGATGACACGACACGGCAGCGTCACTCGCACGGGTCACTCGCACGCTCTGGCTCTGGCTCTCTGGGGCCTGTCCCGGCCTTGTCTATCTGGATTGACAGGCTATGGAGACATAAGAGGCTCGAAACGAGTTGGCAGTCACTGGATTGCATCAGGCTCCGGGTTTGGCGTCGGCTGTAACAGCTGGTACCCAGTACCTGCACGGCAAGCGAATCGCCAGGTACCTGCTCCAGGGCCCGACATATGCACGAGTAGCATGTACCTCCGCAGCGCCTGGCTGCTGAAGGATTAGCACAGAAGACGAGGAGGGGGGCGGCCGGCGCTATTTGGATGAAACAGTGCAAGGCAAGGGTACTGAGAAGAGGGCATGGGCGAGCTGTGACATTTCTGTTCTTTTTCGTTCTTTTCATTCTATTCCGGTTACTATCTGGATTTAAACTTGAGCCTGCATCTCGCTGCCGGCATTGGAACTCTGTGCTGTGCCTTTGCTGTACTGCAGTGCCCAAGAATTGAAACCACATGCAGTACCTACTGTAGGAGGTACATGTGTTTACCCCTCTAGTACTGGTAGCAGTACTTGTTCGTGTTGCTGAAAATAGCTCCAGTCTGCACAACGGCCTGTATTCGTGTCCGTCTGGCGTCTCTTTCTGCCCCCAAAATATTCAAAGCCATTTCACACATCACAGCCAGTTGATGGCTCGGCTCGGCAAATATCCCTTACCTTGCCTACTCAAGTAGCATTTGCCAAGATAGGCACTCCGTATAAACTACTCTAGCTTCAACGCCTCCATGCCGGTATGTATGGACCATTAAGTAGTCCACATGCGGGTGACAGCAGGCACTACTAAGCGCAGCACATATTTAAGCGTCTCGAGCTGCCAGAGTCAGAAGCCAGCCGTACAGATGCCCTTCTAAGCTCAATGCCATCTTGAACACATCAGCATATCACACTTGTAGCAAAAGTGCGGAGGTACCTGCTAATGTACCAGTGAGGAATTTGGATGAGACGCCCAAGTGTCTCTGCCCAACACGCTGTCGTCGTGTTTGCGGCGCGGCAATGCGCAGCTTATCGCCTTAGTGGTATATCGATATATTTAGCAACGACAGCCAGCCTGCATGTATATACCAGTACTGCCTCTGGGTCTGGGCAGCTCAGCCGTGGACAATCTCAATCTCGTCTGGCGCACTGACAGCCAGCCTCGAGACTACACGTAACACATGTGCTGAGGCCTGGTGTTACCCATCTTGCAGAGTTGCCGCACAAGGGCTGCTGCTGTGCCTCGCTTGATACGACATTGAAGCTACTATTGAGTGTACTCCGTACATGTAGTCTATGTCCAGTCCTTACCTGTATGTTTTATGTGCCACTACGACGTGGACTTGGTCTATGTACCTTAGTATCCAACCCAATAGTTCTTCAGCAGCAAACAGAGAGTCAGTCAGTTCCCAGGACCGCAGCCCCGGACTCACGCACCAGCTGCTGAACAGCAGAGAGAGCTGAAGGGGGAACAGAACATGAAAGAACACCGGCCGTCCCAAACTAGTCGCGCGGCGAATTGGCCGCCGGCCTGCGTGGGCCGCGCGTTGCTCGATTCGTCGCCAGCGCAGCCGGCCTCCTAGCCTCGACAGTCAGCCCGGCGAATCATCTCGCAGCCTCGCTCGGGACTGCCAAAAGGCGAGGGGCGTCCACCGCCAAACAAAAGTGCGACCCTTTCAGTAGAGGCGAGGATGCCGGAGCCTGACTGCACGTTCTGCCATTCGGCGTCGGGGCCTTCTTCTAGACTGCGCTGGGCATAGTGGGATGGAGCTGCCAATGTGGCGGGCATCATCAGGGTGTCTCGGAGCGGCTCACCGGTTGATTCTTTATACGTTACTGCATCAGTCCATTGGGAAAAACGAAACGAGAGGGGAAGAAGTGGGAATGACGGATACGGCGGCCACTCCAGCTGTCGCAAAGCCCGCGCCGTCCCGTACCTTGGGACCAGTGGCGACGTGAAGCAATCCGGGCATGTGCACATGTAAATGGGCATGGCGCTTTTGTCTCTGAGCTTCCCGTTGGCGACGTCTTGGCTTAGGAGTCGCATTTGCTACTGACACCCTACACGTAAAATTACCTACCTGCGGACATGGCTCAAATATGTCAAGACTTTTTCGCAGTCTCCCGGTATTGGTGCCAGCATGTTGCAGCCTACATGTATGTGCCTACTCTGTGCCCTCTGCACGCCATTGGGTTTTTCATCTTTCATACCTTGTAGTGTGTTTATAGGCCATCTCAGGTCACATGAGTACATACAATGTTTTTATTCGTGAGGTGATGATGCCATCACAGACACGCGGTGCCGTATAAGTCGCAGCGCTGCTACGGAGCCGGCGGTTAATGTCGTTCATGTGCCGGCGAAATGCAGCTCAACTGAGACAAGAATCCCAGGTCCCATCGGTGACGCCTGATAAGACGGGATGGGGACCAAAAAAAAAAAAAAAAAAAAAAGAGGCTTGCACTCAGAGCTGCAAGTAGTAGAGCGGGACGGGGACGAGCTTTCAATATCCCCTAGCTGGATGCAATGCAGAAACAATAGAACAAAACTCTCCAGATCCCTGTGGCGAGTTTTCAGCTCGACCCAGCACAACTCGGTCCATCTCCGCCGCCTTCTGGAGCGCCACAGAGTCGCATTGCACCTGATCTAGGCGATTGGGATTGTGCTTCGTAATCTATTACGGAAGAACAGCTTCTTTCAAACCCGTAGTTTATTTGTACTCGTTCTCGCATGCAGCTGCCACCTCACACCACAACTATATGTATCCTACAACCTCTGGCTGCAGGCAGAGGAGGGGGGGATAAGGCCACCATTCCTGGGCTTTGGAATACGACAGCACGCGCGCGCGCACTCACACGCACAGAGAGCAGCCTCGTACCCACGAGTAGTACGATTTCCTTCAGCCTTGAATGAATTGATAGGTACGTCTCGTGCCTTCTGCAGTGGGGCGATATGTACTGTAACAGGCCTATGTGTGGAGCACGTTGCGGCGTGTTGCCATTCGTACGGCTTCAGCGTCTCATTCCGGCTTCCATGGCCTAGTACTATTGCTACTAGCAGTACTACAGTACTAAACTATGTAGTTTTTGTATCGGCCTATTGGCTCGGCATTCTCTTACAAGCAGTATTAATAGGACTTTGGGAATTTGTAATCTCTTGGCATTGGCAATCAAGAATGACATGTTCATCATCGATGGCATGCAAAAAGTACGCTGTAACATTACTTCCTCCATCTACCTCGTAGCCACGCAGGTAATGGGTCGGCCCTCTGGAAGAAGACTCAATTGTGACGACAGGAGAAGGACCTGCACCGGAGATTGGAGAAGAGGATAGAGGGTCAATATTCCGACTGGGGCACGCTATGGATATTTCTATAACTGTGATACGAGTAACCACTCCTACTCCTACTAGTGGTAAAGTCTTTCGGAGAGGCAAATATATCTCCTTACCTACTAGACTACCTAATGTAATACGATAAGTCGCTAAAGTACCACTGCCGTTATACCTCACGCTTTTGTACTAAATGATTCGAGCTTGGTGCCATTCTTGTCAGATTCTATTTGAAAAGGAAAAAAAAAAAAGGCGAAATATACCAAAGGCATCGTCAACTGGAATGTTTGTGCCCCTATTAGCCGTGCAAGCCGTGCAATACCTACCTAATAGTACACAAAGGCGGTGAAATTGGGTCGTACGGCGAGGCTGAGCCACTGACTCGGGGATCCGAATTCCCACAAAAACGCGAGGTGGCGATGCATGAAACGTTGGCGTATGAACAGCCGCCGAATCAGACAATGCCATACACTTCCCGAGCTTCTAGTGGTTGACGCTCCCACGGCTATTTGGTTCCACGTTACGGGCATTCAGACATTTAACAACACAAGAACTTGTTCAGCTACAAAAGCTCGCCACCACGCCCGAGATGCTAAAAATTGTGGCGCCTACGCGTAATTGACTTCGTCAGCCACAGTTGTAAAAAGGCATAGAAGCGCCAATCACCAGCCACATTCCTATTTTTATCCACGCCGCTTCTCTCTGGATCCCGCCCACCCAAACTGCAGGGACAATAAGACCGCAAGGCTACATGCAAAGCCTTTACCTATACCTGCCTATCTACCACGGACATTACTCACTCATATTGCTGCCGCGAATGTAAAAATTATTGAAAAGGTAATACTGTTTCAATGCATTTACGTACGGAGGACACAGTCTGGGTACCTCATGATTACACATGCCAAGGGCAGCACTTCTCTAGTATATCTGCGCCTCCTCGTAACGCCAGCGCTAGAGAAAGGAAGTCATCCTTGCTCACGCTCACCGGCTTTTTGCCTCTGGAATTAAGTTTCTGGTGACGGAAGATGCTCCTTTACGCATAAATCTTGTGGCACGAAATCTTGACGTAAAGCAGTTTGCAGGTGAATGTTGCGTTGAGTTCAGTATTTGTACTGTATACATGTTTTCTGTATACATGCGCATGCCTCATACAAGTAAGGTACAGTGTAATGCTAGCAGACTGGCTACATACGGGAAGTGGTGAGAAAGGGCAGCATGTCACAATCAATCTAAATATATGGCGCCCTTTGCATATCCGTGGCTTTTCTTCCTGTTGGTATCCCCTACCGCCCGTAATCTCTTTATTGAGCGCGCACGGGAGGCGCAGCTTGAATGCGTGTAATCATGACATTCCATAGAAGGCCCTTTTATCAGCTTACTTACAAGTACATGTATGTACTGCCTCTGCTTTTGGCAAGGTATGTTGTGGAATAGAGATGCGAAGATGTACTTACTAGTATATCCACGCTCAACCAGCATCGACTATTTTGGCACTTTGTGAGAGCCAAAGTGCTTCATAATGCAATAGAACGAAAGGCACTCCGTATTGGGAAAACGGGATTTGGCATCTCAGTCATGGCATGGCATCACGTGGCGCTCTCCGTAGATCGTCTTGCTTTGTATCCGCCCAATCTGCACAGCCCCAAAAGGCTCAAAAGCTCCCCCCACGAAACAAACCCCGAGAAACACACACACGGGGCTTGCTTTTCCGTCTCTGGAAGCTGTCTCTGCCTAGCTCGATGACTACCAGAAGGAGGCTGCGCCGATCGACCCACAGAAGGCGCTGGATGAAGGGTTTCTGCGAGTAGAGGTATTCACTTTTGAGAATAATCCACCAGCCATCAATAGACGGAGCAGGCGAGATGAAGGGCAAGAAGAGTGAATGATAAGATGATACGATGATACCAGCGCCCAAGCTGTCACATTACTTTAGACTTCCCTCGTGACGACAACTGGTAAGACTTGGCATCAGTGGCCTCTTGCTCGTGGGCTCTTGGGCTCTTGGCTACAGGCAGAAGTATTACTGGTAACTCCTCCATGCCATCAGCCAGCCTCCCACTCCATCTCGGCTTCTCTCCGCTTCTTTGTTTCCATCTCGCGTTCGGCCCCTTTCCACGGCTCCCGGCCTTGAGATGCAATGCACGCAGCTCGCCGCAAATAAACCTCCAAGATGACGGACAGCAAAAAGCCTGATGCCTTGCTTGCATGATGTCGCCCTCCCGCGCGGCAGCTTCGGTACTTGTAGCTTCGCATGACCCGGCAAGCCCGTTCCTGATCTTCGCTGCCCAGCGGCGCACGCACAGCCGTTCGTCTCACTCTCTAGCCAGCCCAGGGCGCTGTCTGGAAGGGTCCACAGGCGCCATGAAATCCGCCAACCCGCTGGGCGGAAGAGCCTAAAGGACCCTGTGACGTTTGCCTAGTGGTTCTTCGGCGCTGCGCCCCTCGCTTCGCTGGTCCCCTCCATCCCTGAAAGAAGCTACTTTCGTATATCCGGGCGATTGCGTCACGGCACGTTGGATTATCATAAATGAATCATTGAATGACGGCCAGATTTGTAGTTTTTCTTAAATCTTTTTTTTTCTCTTTCTCTCTTTGTCCTTTTTACTTTCCGTACCGGCTTGGGTGACACATTATCCACTGCGCCTCACGATACATTCCTCGCGAAGCTTCAACGTTTTCGATTTCTGCGGACCTCAGATTAATCCGCATTGCGACGGCGACAAAGCGACACCACCACCAAAAAAACCAGCGCATCCGAACTTAGCGGGGGCCGATTGATAAAGCGCACACCAAAAAAAGCGGCGGCCTCGACGCTTGGGACGTTTGATACATAAAGTTACACTTGGGCGACTGCGCTCGTTTGGGTCTTTGCGCGCTACATTCTCGACGCAACTCTTGCTCGTGAACTGTTTTCACCCTCCACCTCGAAACCCGGCGGATCCTTGGTATTGCGCGCACATCGACGACTGTTTCGCATCAACAATCGCACATATGATGGACTCATATGGAGTCCGGAGGTCGGACACCACCAAAGGGCCGCCTCTGCGCATCTTGTCTCTCGGTACGGGGAACCTCTGCTTTATTTGCTTCTATGGTTTCGCGACCAGTGAAGAGCGCTGCTAACACTAACACACATTTTCATTGTAGACGGAGGAGGTGTTCGAGGCTATTCTATGCTCATCATCATCCAAGAACTCATGCACCGAACGTTCGTCGAAACCGAAGGTCGCGCACCTAAACGACACGAAATCCCGAAGCCATGCGAGCACTTCGACCTGATCGTCGGCACAGGCACCGGCGGCTTGATCGCAATCATGCTGGGCAGGCTACGGCTGGACCTGGAGACTTGCAAGGAGCTGTACGTTCGCATGACCAAAATGGTGTTCGAGACGGACAAGACTATCGCTGGTATCCCGTACCGATCTACGCTCTTCAAGGCCAGCAAGCTTGAGGAGGCCATCAAGCAGGGAGTCTGGGAACACACAGTCTATGGAAAGGAAGGCAACGACCACGAGGTAGAAGTCGAAAACCCCCTTCGTTCGTCAAGTCGCTCAAGCTCAGGATCCGTAAAGCGGCACACTAGCAACGCCAGTACCCTTAGTTTCAGCGCACGCCACCCTTCCGGCCAGGTATCGACTCGACCGGCTATGAACTTGAAATATGGAAACGGGAACGCAAGATTATACGACGCCCGAGAGAATAGAACTAAGACGTAAGGGATACAAGCCAGCCCCTCCCGGGTTATCTTTTTTTCCATCTATATAATCTCCGAGACCAAGGCTAACATGAATAATACAGCGCTGTAACAGCAATGTACAAGGGATCCTCGCGAGGCTCACCCCCAGTAATGCTGCGGTCCTACGATTCACGCAAAGAGCCCCCGCCAGAGTTTGACTGCAAGATCTGGGAGGCTGGACGTGCAACTTGCTCAATCGGCCTGGCGTTCAAGCCTGTCCAGATTGGCCAGTCAATATTCCACGACGATGGCGCCGGCACTTTCAACCCCGCACCCGAGGCTCTGGATGAGGCAGTGATTAACGAATGGCCAGGGCGAGAAGTGGGAGTGTTTGTCAGCGTTGGCACTGGAAGACGGCCTCGCGGGAGCGACGGAAACCAGCAAGTGTGGTACGAGGGATTCCTGGGCGAATTTGCCGAGGCGCGAAGAAAGATGATCTCCAAGATTGAAGGCTGCGAAAAGATTCATGAGTACATGATTCGGGAGCATCTGGCAAAGCGAGGCGTCAACATTGAAAACTACTACCGCCTAAACGTCGAGGTGGGAGTGGGCGAGTTTGGCATGAATGAGTGGAACCGACTCAGTGAAATCAGCACCGGCACTCGACGATATATGTCGCGGGAAGACGAGCAGACGATGATCCACGGCATTTCGACAAGGCTTGCCAAAATCCACAGAGCAAAGCTCCGCTGGGAGCGAAACTCTGTCAACGTGCCCGAGCTGGTCAAGTCGACTTCAGAAACCAACTATGAGCAACCTTTTGCGGTCGAGCTGCCCGGCGACATGCCGGCATCCTTTGCACACAGCCCACAGAGCCCACCGAGCCGCTCGTCGTTTGATTCTGCGCCAGACAGTCTACACCTGCAGGCAAATACCCTGTCGTCGCCCCGAGTCTCTGGCGACCATATCCGACCAGGCACCGGGCACTCTCGCTACGGACGGACCCCCCCTAATGTGGTGGACATGTCGTCTCCCAGCCAGTACAGGATTCCTCAGTTTGCCGACGACAAGATTGCCATTATGGGCCCGGACGAGGAGCCAAAGTATCCGGCACCGCTGTCACTCAAGTCGCCAGTTCAAATGGAGCCGCCGGCAGTGCCCGCAAAGATGGCGCCGCCGTTGCCGCCAAAGACGCCTATACATGAATATGGTCACCGGCCGCGAGACTCGGAGACCTCGATCCCACCTTATCCTCTCGACGATGATGACGGCCCGCCTCCCATCAACATGGCACGGAAGCCAGAGTATCTGCAGTATTAACAAGTGGGCAATAAATTAAAAGAGTAGGGAAATAATGGCGTTCTGGATATTAAATTGGTGATACGATGAGGGGTATGATTGAGATGCTTGTTTCTTCTTCTTCTTCTTCTTCTTCTTCTTCTTCTTCTTTTTTTTTTTTTCTTTGTGTATATTTCTTACTTGGTGTTTTTCTTCGAAGAGAGAGAGAGAGGGGGTGAGAGAGGAATTGGATCTTTTGAGTTGTTACGACTATGTCTTGCTTTGATACCATGGGCAGCGGAGGCGGCAATTCGAATATAAAATAGTCTTTTAGGGAAAATGAAATAAGCCATGTATAGCTTTTCAAGAATTATGAAACGAAATTCAGAAGGGTAAACCCACGTACTCTGGCCTGGGTGAAAATATGAGGATGGACCTGACGGTCCGCCATACCGCGTTGATGCCAATTTTTCACAAGTAATTTTTTTTTTACTGTTCAAATCAGATGAGATATGAGATGGTGTGCATACAAGAGATGATCATGCAAATCTGAATCCCGCAGGGGTTTTTTATCGATCCTTTCTCGATGAGGAGCGGTGGCTTGAGTTTAAGACCATGCGCGACATAAGACAGCAGCAGCGTGATGCCGCCTGTTTAAGAGGATGGCATCCTTTTTCCTGGGATGGACCTATGAGAGGCAAGATGGCTTTGGCAGGGTTAATTCTCAGTGTGTCTGCCGCTGCTTATTGGCTACGAGGCCAGAAGGCAAACGCCAACGGCGATTCGTCGTTGGACAGCCGTCCAAAAGGATGATGGGACGATGGGGATGCATCGTTACGTACAGCAGGGAGGGCTGACGAGATAAAGGATATGCGGTGCAGCCTGTTAGCGGCCATCTCTGCTTACGTGCAGCAGATGTGGAATCTGACGATCTAGACTTTTTTGTTACTTGTTGCGCGCGGCATCCTTCCACTGCTACTAGTAGGTACTTGCATAGAGCAGCTTCTTAGGTCCATGATTATCGAGACTCATTAGCAAATCACCCCCAAGTCGAGGGCCAATATTCGACGCGCATGTAGCACGCAAGGCCCCAGAGTTTCCATGACATTCTGTCTGACCGGCCTGAGCCGTTTGATGGACAAAAGGTCTTCTCCACCCGAGTGTTGTTGGTCGGTGATGGTCGGCGCAACGATGTTGGTCGACTAGCTCACAAAGAGAGGACAGTTTGCGAGCGCTAATGGAGCAGCGGGGGATACATGGAGAACTGCTACCAGATACCTCTACGATTAGGTACTACTACTACTACTACTACTACTACTACTACTACTAGGTATGTATGTAAATCAACATACAAACAACTGCGCAGACATGTGAATCAAACAGCCTGGGCTTGCGCTGCTGATGCTTTGAGCCCGCTTGCATGGCATGTCCAAATAAACGTTCTCAGCTGAACAAAGACGCAAACTCCGCAGCAACCCCACACTCACCACAGTCAGAGCCCTTTAGCACGCTGGGGGGGCCACTAAAGGCTCAGGAACGGGAGTGGGCTGGCAGTGCCTCTACCGCTGTGCTAATGCACTGCACGGCGAGACGGCGCCGAATGTGGGTGTCGAAGAAGATCATGCAGGGAGCGACTCTGGCTGCTGCGATGCACTGCAACAACGCCACTTTTTTTTTTCCTTTTTTTATACGAGTGCATGCATGCGTGCGTGGGTGTTTTTGTACCTCTACATGCACCCCTAATATATGTGTTTAAAATCAAAACAAATAAAACGTCAGTGGCGCCAAAGGGAGATGAACAGACCAGAGAGAGAGGAGGCCGGAAAAAAAAAAAAAAAAAAAAAAAACCTGGAGCTGCGTGGCCTTGATGAGGCTCTTCCATCTCGTCTGGCAGCACAGCACAGCACAGCTGCGGCCCCTCTTTTCCCTGGCGGCGCTAAGACTGACAGGCAAAAGCATCGCCCAATCCCTCTTACTTAGCAAACAAGCAGCAAAACAGGCACTACGACTTACTATTGATTGCTGCTCCAGTAATCCGGTCCAGCACTTAAATAAACGGCCCGTCAGCCACCGACCGGTTCACGGGCCAGATCAGACCATTCCTTTTAGTCTCTTTTTTCTCCTCGTCCGGCTTCTGTATCGCCCTTTTTGACTTTGGCCGTCTCTGCGCCTCGCCCGTCCGATCGCCCTGCTCTTTGAAACGCAAATCCCGCGCCTGCGCCTGTATCATGTTCCTCTTTGTTTCATGAGAAATAGAGAGAGAGAAAGAAAAAAAAGACGAGACGAGTGAGAAAAAAAAAGGGGGGGTGTCCAGATCAAGGATCAGAAAGAGATTGAAGGGTTAAAAGGAACAAGGCGGAACAATTCTCCGCAGGCCGCATCGCTTGTCGCAAATCCGGAGACGCGAGCAGGCCCGGGACCACCAAAAGCTGGGCAGGGCCTTGTTCGAAATCTCAAATCTCCCTGGAATGCCGTCAAGCCACCCAATCACCAGGCCGGGCAATCGAGATTCTTGCAGCGCTGCCGGGCCTCGTACACGCTCGTTGGGCCCTGCTGGCGTTACACCCGACGTCTGGAGCCCTCACCCGAGTCGCTGAGTCTCTCTGGAGCTGCTTTCCCGCCTTTCGTTTCGATTTCAGAGCGGCCATTGCATTGCATCCCATTGCATCCCATCCCATCGCTCGGCCAGTCAGGAGATGCTCGGAGCGTGCCGAGCGCCATAGTCAGAGAACACGAAAAGAGACAGACGGGACGAGAGAGGCAGAAGCAGCGGAAGAAGCGACTCGAGACAGCCGCTGCTGCACCGCGGGCGACCACTCATTCTACCGACCACCCGCCCCCTTTTCTGCTCCTCTTTATCTCTTTCTTTGACACCTCGGCCTTGTCTTGTCTTCGCGACACAGACACAGGCAGATCCTTCGGCTCGACAACTCTCTTTCTTGTCTTTGGGGCCGTCTGTGCGCAGCAGGGAAAGGGCGTGAGCGCTACACAAGGCCGAGACGTGCGCATTGCATTGTTCCATCCTGTCCTGCCCTCTGGGGGTTCGTTGCCGTTCCTGTGTAACCCTCTGCTGTTAACTTGGACTTCTCCTCTTCTCCAGCCTCGCTGCCGGCCACCAGCTCATTTCCCTCCTCAAACTCTCCCCTCACTCGGCGCATCCAGCGTTGCGACGAGACAGGGCAAAAACGCTCGCTTGTCTCTTTTTTTTTTTTTTTTTGGCGCAGAGCCTCAGCTGCCAAGTTTAGCTTCCTGCAAAGGTCACCGCATCTGCCGACCGACGGCTTATCTTTTTGCTGTCCGACTTTGACTGCAGCTCCTGCACGCTAGAGCCGCAAACGGTTTCAATTTATGCAAAACGACGTCCACACCTTTTTTTTTTTTTTCTGCGCCGACGCAAGAGGCTGACTGGCTGCCGGAACTCGACGAATCTGCGGCTGGAGGCGCGGCGCGAACCGTCAAAGCCGTCATCTCTTTTTAGGTCGCAGCATATTGTCTAGCTACGACAAAGACAATAGGAAAAGAGAAGGGAAGAAGAAAAGACAAGAAGAAGAAGAAGAAGAAAAAAAAAATCCAAAGACTCCGCAAGAACCAGGGAAAGGGAAGCGTGCGCTTTATTAACGGGATTTTCTGCTTTATTCCTTGTTCTTCCTTTTTTTTTATTCGCCCCAGGCGCTCACCGCATCATCATCGCCGGCGTCATTTCTGATTATTAGCCGCTTTTTCCTCTCTTCGCTACGCCATCGGTCGCGCCGCCCAGCTTAAATGTCCGACTCAATGCAGGTGCAGGGGCTTCTACCCCATCAGCGCCGCCTAGGCGCAAACACGACCATCAAGGCTAGGGGCAATTCGTGCACCGAGTGTCGACGTCGCAAGCAAAAGGTCAGTTAAACAGAGTGCCGCTGCTGCTACCCAGAGCCTTTTTTTTTTTTTCTGGGGGCGCTTCCCCCGTCGGCAGCCCTAGATATGGACGAGTATCATCATGTCCGAACCCCCTGGCGGTTTAGGCTGGCATGGGCGGGCATCGTCCGGCCCCGTTGCCAGCCAGTAGCATCTAAGAAAACTAAGAGCCGGGCAGAATGCGAATGCCAGTTGGGAGAAGAGAAGAGAATGAATGAATCAAGGAATGAAAAGAAGAAGTTTCAAGAACATGGGCTGACTCGTACCTTGCTCGTAGTGCGACCAAGGAAGACCGTGTAGCAATTGTACGCGCCGATTCCCGCAGCCGACGTGCGAGTACACCACCAAACGAAACGTCAAGAGGTTAGTTGTCAATCTCCCGCCAACAGCACGGCAGCCCTTAAAAAACGGACACCCTCCACTTCTTGCATATCCCTCCCACGTCTCTTCCACTCACAGCCAGCCGTTCTTCTTGGGGGCAGACAGGGACTTCGGAGAAAGCCTGTGGGGAATGGACAGACTACACTTCAGCTCCCCCACAAGGCCGAAGCTTCAACCCACTTCCCTTTGGCTCGCTACAGGACTGCCGTTTTATACCATGCCGGCAGATTTCTTCTTCCCCCAATCGGATGGCCATGCGGCCTGACGAGAAGGGCATGGAAGAAAAAGAAAAGCGAGGGATGGGAGATGAGAGGGAGGGACTGTGCTTTATAATGTTGCTGTTAACCCCCCTTTGCAATCCCCTATATCGTTCTGGCGTAAACTCATGCGCGCGCCTGTTCATGCTGCTTCTCGCTAGCATGTGCCTGTGTTGGATGATAAGCTGACATCACCGCCAAACCTTCAGGCCCACGGCGTCCGGATCTCCAAGGAGCAGCTCCAAGAATGTCAAGGTTGTGCTACAGGGCAATGCGTATGCCCATCTCAACTTGTCCGACATCCAAGATGCAATTCTCCAGGTTGAAGGGGCCGTCGCTGCCGGCGGTCTGGCCGACAGCCCACCGCTAGGCGCTGAAAGAGAAGCTGCTTTTGAAATACCGGACCACCAGGATGCGCACTCGTCTTCTCCCGGCTCTGTTTCAGATCCTTTCCGCATCGTAGTTACAGACGAAACGGGCACGCTTAGACCCAAATCCGTCTTTGCCATGCTACGTTTGATTTTGTCGGCCCGCCTTAAAGTCACTAATCGCATTGTCAATGACGAATGGAGCATCGACGGCCCTCAACTTCTGCGCGCTTTCCAGCAGGCTACCCGGCCACCTCCCATGCTTGGGGGTCTGGACGATCAACTGCGGAACCTGCCTATGGAGCCAACCAGGCTAAATATTGAGCTCGTCCGAATACGTATGTGACAACCTCCCCCCCCCCCCCCCCCCCCTTGTTCTCTCTCCCCCCACGTCTTTTCTCTTTGTGTAATTATCATGCATGTGTGTGCATGTAGAAAGCGGTCTTTGATTTTTCTATCTGAGAAGCAGTCCCGCTATAGCTCAAGTCCCTCGTATAATCAAAGGGCTTGAGGAGCAAATAGAGAGACGAGGTATATTGTGTCCAACTAACATGAATTTTCCTCTGCTGCAGACCTCCAACTCCTATCGCGCTTCAAGGCTTCTATAGATGGAAATCCTGACCCTGAGAGTCGATTTATGAAGCATTGGGTTCCGCTATCAATTAAAGATCCTCTCCTTCTTCAGATAGTACTATATACGGCAGTATGCTTCCTCAAGGAAACAGGCCGAGTGCCCAAGATGCTTGCTTGGGCTTACAAAGGCGTGGTCCATCGCATGCTAAACGAGCACTTGAGCTCGGCTAGAACGCAGACGGGCGACGCCGCCATCATGGGAACCGCCCAGATGGTCATGGATTCATGGTACTGGGGAACCACTGAAGAACTGCGCGCCCACATGGCGGGCCTCAAGACCATGTTGCGAATGAGGGGCGGCCTGCAGGATCTAGGAATGGGCGGTTTCCTAGCCAAGACAGTGCTCATGTGAGTTGCATCAAAAACCCTCTTCCCTGGTTAATAATCTCCCCTCTCCCCACCCCTTTAGTCTTGAAAGAAACGGTCCGTCACATTGCTACGGACCAACGTGCCTTTTACCCCATTCCACCGTTGCATTTGCATCGCTAGGAGTACCTTTGCATGGTCTTTGAGCGCATTTCTCAGGTTTCAATGTAGAACGCTGCTGAATATTCAAATCTGTCTAGCCACGACATTGCTATCGCCATAGCTCACGATATTGAGCCCGATATCTACGGCCAACCCGGCTTTGAATTTCAAGATGACTTCATGGTTCCGTATCAAACCTCTTTTAATTCCCCCTTTTTATCAGGATGGCCAATGTTTATCGACCCGGCGTCGGCGTTGAAACTCCATCGAAGCTCGGCCCAGATCCTGGACGACGTAAGATCTGTCATACAGATGGTACAAGCCCTGCCTCCATCACCAACTACACAAGAGCTACACCATGTCAAGGAAGCAGCATTGTGGGCCCTTAGCAAGCTAGATCAGATGCCGGAGAATATTCCCCTCCACGAAGAGGACGATGGTACGGGACGTGGAGCCGAAGAAGGAGACGATATCCAGTGGGAAACGACGGGCTACGAGGGGGCGGGTACATCCCCGGCAAGCAGTTCTGATTACGATTCATCTTCCCCCAGAAGCAACGATAGTGCATCCATGAGCGGCTCGCCACCCGCTCCGGTGGATGAAACTGCCAGTGCCCGATTGGCCAGGACGAAGAATGATGCCATGTACCGTTGTATCCGTGTAACGGCTTCAATTTACTACCGCGCCATCATTGCTCGTGTACCTACCACTCAGATCCTAGGCGAAACCGACTTCCTCAAGCTATGGGAACTGGTCTGGGAGGTCTCGGTGCCGTATTGGAAGACGGCTGTTGGCGTATTCATCTGGGTCATGGCAGCTGCCGTGCCAAGCTGCCACGCGTCTCCACCCGCCCGAATGATTAAGACCCTGTCTGTCGTTGGCTGGATGACTATGGGCTTGGAGAACTGGCATGTCGCCATCAGCGCGGCTAATACGGCCTTGAGCCTCCAGCGGTGGCTTAGAGGAGACCAGTACTTCTTCCAAGATGACGGAATGGATTACCAATATGGCCCTTCCGGGGGAGAAAATGTGGTGGAGAAGCATGGGTTTATTCTGCGGGAGGCGAGCATTCCGGAGGTGGTTGCCAACGTGCGGTGCAACGACGATCACGAGCTGATTGAGTAAGATGAATATTATCTGTTTTCGTGTCTGTTTTCCAGCTCCAAGGGGGGTCTACTACCGGGGCTTTGATGTTTGGGCATGCGATGCTGTGCTGATTGGAGGGAAATTTCAATGAGAGATTGATTTCATCATCATGACAATGAGCATGCTGGACACGCATACGCCATGATTGGATACTCTCAAATATTACTCGCTGCAACAAGTATTCCGATACGAACTGCAACATGCATGCGATTGCTTTGGCGAAATTTCAGTCATACGACAAGAAGACTTACAAGTATGCCCCTAGCTTGGGCGCGTGCAGAGTGATTCTGCGCGCAGACCCATGAGCCCCCATTCTCATATGTACCAGGGAACCTAGGTACAGGGGCTTGATGCGGCGGCAGGGGAAAGGCCTTCACGTGATGGAGTGCTGACTTCTCTTCACCTTTGCGGATCAAGCCGACGGGGCGAGGAGCTCTTCCATACGTATCATCGGAGTGGCGATAGCCGGGGTAGCGTGGTTAACTGCTATTTTAAAGATGAAAACAGAGGAGAGGGATTTCTCTATGTCATGGGATTTATTAAACGTTGGATGAAAAGATGGGCAAGCGAATATTTTTCTTCTCCTTTTTACGGTTAAACGATCATGCGGATAAGTGATTTGCTGTTGCATATGTTGCGAGATAATTTTGTATTGGGGAGAGGAGAGAGAAGTATTGAGAGAGAAGTATTGAGAGAGAAGTATTGAGAGAGAAGTATTGAGCCGGCAAAGTGTACTATTTGATTCTTATTACTTGATTTAATGTAGTGCAGCACGAGTCTTCTAAATCCGATAATTTGCAAGGAGCTGAATAGAAAAGTTTCATCAAAACGCTGTTTTAGAGTTGTCATCACACTCATCAGCTATACCTGTATACCTATATATATATATATATATATATATATATTTGTTGTTACTCAAATCCTCTTAAATTCCAGACCACCAGAACGTCTCCTCTACTGAAAACGATCCCTTCAGCGCCGCACCATCCTTGACAGCACTGCTATCACTGACAATAATCTCATAGTCTCCCTTTTCAACGCACCACTCGTTGCGCTCCTCGTCAAAGTAAGCAGCAAGGTACTTCTCCTGCTCCTCAATCGTCACAGTCTTCGTCTCGCCCGGCTGAAGGTCTACCTTTGCGAAACCCTTGAGCTCTTTAACGGGACGGTTGATTTTGGCGGCTTGTACCGGGCGGATATACAACTGGGCGACTTGCGCGCCGGCAATGGAGCCCGTGTTCTTCACGGAGAGCGAGACGCTCAGCTTGCCGTCCTTGCGGGAGACGTTGAGGTTGGAGAAGGAGAAGGTGGTGTAGGAGAGGCCGTGGCCAAAGGGAAAGTTGACGTCCTTGTCGGCGAACTCGTAGTAGCGGTAGCCGACGTAGACGTCCTCGCCGTACAGTGTGCGGCCGGCCTCGGTGCGGAAGTTCAAGAAGGCAGGGTTGTCCTGAAGGCGCTTGGGGAAGCTGAGCGACAGCTTGCCAGAAGGGTTGTAGCCGCCAAAGATGACATCGGCGATGCAGTTGCCCGTCTCGTTGCCCCCGTACCAGGCCTGGAGAACCGCAGGCGTCTTGTCCAGCCAGGGCATCTCCTCGGGCGTCCCCGTCTGCATGACGACGACGGTGTTTGGGTTCGCGGCGGCGACCTCGGCGATGAGCTGGTCCAGCACGCCGGGGAGCTTCATGCTCGCGCGGTCTGCGCCCTCGGTCTCCCAGTCGGCGTTGAGGCCCGCGCAGATGATGACCTGGTCGTGCTCCTTGGCCAGGGCAACGGACTTGCGGATCTCGGCCTGGTCGTCGATGACCTTGCAGCCGCCGACGCGGAGGGAGCCGTGGCCGGGGACGATGGTGTCGCCCTTGAGGGTGTAGGTGGGCGCTGAGCCAAACTCGATCTTGAATTTGTACGTCTGGCCCTTGGCGAGGTTGACGCGGCCCGTCTCTTCGCGGGTGGCGGAGCCGAAGAAGGCGTCGCCGGCGACTTGGTGGGTGGCGTTGTCGACGACGAGCTTGCCGTCTACGTAGGCTTTGGCAGTGCCGCAGACGACAAGGCCGAGCTCGTATACGCAGTCCTCATCGGCGGTATAAGTGCCCTCCATGTCTGCGTACCATGTATCGGCAGCCTTGGGGTTGTAGTAGTCCACCAGGTGCATCTCCGTCTTGGTGAAGAAGAGCTCGTCAATGTGCTGGCGGTCAGGGGTGCCGGGAGGCTGGTTGAAGACTCTCCAGCGCATGCCGGCAGCTCCAACATCATCTGGCGTTGTGCACTGCTCGCCCAGCACGGGGAGGAAGCGGTGGGTGTAGGCGCCGACGGTGTATGAAGGGGTTGAGGAGAGCTGGCTGCTGATGCCGTCGAAGGGAGTGACTGCGTAATAGGCCTTGAGGGCGGCGGAGCCTCCGCCGTGGTATGTGGCCTGCTTGGCGTTGGGTCCTAGGATCAGCGTCTTCTTGTCCTTCTTGAGGGGAAGGACGTTGTTGTCGTTCTTCAGCAGGACGATGCCTTCGTTTCCAATCTTTCGGAGCAGAGCTGCTGTCTCGGGGGTGTTGTTCACTGTGGTCTCAGGGCCGTTCTCCTTTACGCCAGAAGCGGCACACTTCTTGACAAACTGGAGCACTTCTCTGGCACGCTGGTCGATGACATGGACAAATGGCTTTCCGTTGGAGACGTTGAATTTGAGTGTCTCGCCCCGAAATCGTGGGGGCCCGGGCATCTCAAGGTTGAGTCCAGCTACAACAGCGTCGGTTGTGCTATACGTGCCATACCAGTCGCTCATGATGAGACCGTCCCAGCCCCATTCCTTGCGGAGCATGGCGTCGAGATATTTCGGATTCTCGCTGCATGATGTGCCGTTGATGCCATTGTACGCCGTCATAAACGCTCCCGGCTGAGAGTCTCGAACAGCCAGCTGGAAGGGCAGAGCATAGATCTCGCGCAGTGCTCGCTCCGTGACTATGCTCTGCACCATCATTCGCCTGTCCTCCTGGTCATTACACAGGAAGTGCTTGATAGTGGCCTGCACACCGGTGCTCTGGATGCCGCGGACAAGCGCCGCGGCACCCAGCCCTGCGAGGAAGGGATCCTCGCCAATGGACTCGAAGCCTCGCCCGCCAAGAGGGGAGCGTTGCATGTTGATAGTCGGGCCGAGGATCACATGCGCACTCTTAGCGATGGCCTCTTTGCCCATCATCTTACCTGCCTCTTCGAGCAGCGACTGGTTGAAGGTGGAACCGAGCGCGGTGCCACAGGGGAAGCAGGCCGCGGGGACGCCATCGAAGAATTTGGTTCCTCTTACACCGTTGGGGCCGTCTGTGAAGCGCAGTGAAGGGACGCCGTGCTTGGGGAGGGATTTTGTGTGCCAGAAATCGATGCCTAGAGATGGTTGTTAGTCGTTTGTTTGTTTGTTTATATATGATTCAGAGTAAAGTGGAAATAAAGAAAAAAGGGGGGAGTTGGGGGTAGTTGAAAGAGAAGATATCATGTGTTGTTGTTGTTGTAGTGTTATGTATAGCTCACCTGCTAGCAAGTCGACCTTTTCTGCCAAGGTAAGCTTCTTTAACACGGCCTCGACATCGATGTCAGCCATGGTTGGACGATAGAGTGATATTTGATATTTGAAAACAAAAATTAGATTAAATCAGCGTGTATTTGAGAGACACCCTTTTTCTCTCTAATACACCACGGGGACACCTTGGGTATCCCGCTCTATAAAAAAAAGGAGGTGCTCAAGTACACGAGTCTTTCAGAGAGACTTTAGGGTAAGACGCGAGCAATCTCACAAGTGAACAACACGCCGAGAGATTGGAACAAAGTCTTCAAGGGCACACGAGAATGGTTAAAAGATCTCCAAGAAACCTCCCACGCAAAACGAACAGACATGGCGACTTATATACCCGTCGGCCAGACAAAAATAGAGAGCGAGCCCATAAAACATGCGAAGTCCGCCATGGCTAGCCGTGAGAACTTCGGAGAAACGTAAAAGAAATCAGGCCAGATCCCAGCAATCCAACAATGATAATTCCCACTAACGGGCTTACTCGCCCGTCTTGGCAGCTATCGTCTCTGATGGCATGAAGCAGAGGTAGGATTCTCCGAAAGCCGCGCGCAATCCATCCCTCTTTATCACGAGGGATGCCGTCTTGAACGAGTTTCCCCGCGATTGTTCCCCGCTATTGGTGTTTAGCCAGGGCTTCGGCCGTGGTATATCCTTAGTATAGCCTTGATATGGCCGGACAACCGAAGTTTCGCCAGCGGGATTGCGGGTCGCAGCCAATCAGAGATCGAGCTCCGCCGCCATGAACGCTTAGTTCGTGTTTTAACCGCAGTATACCCTTAGTATGTCCATAGTATTGCCAGTTACCCGGGGTTTCGCCATCTTTATTCCCGAGCTGCAGCCAATGGCTGGTCGAGCTTCGCTGCAACACTCCAGCGTCCATCAGAATAATCGGGGAAGAACTGGGGATCCAACTCCGCTCAAGCGAGAGCAACGATAAAGCTGGGGGCAGCGGATGGATTTAGCGGTATTTGGCTTCGGTGAGCGTCGGGCGATACTCCCCGAGGCACGCCAAGATGCCGTGCTCCAACGGTCACGGGTAAATGCCGTATCGACCGACGTCGACGTCGACGGCTTCCGGACAAGGTCATGCAGATAGCGACGGAACTCGGGACTCCACCATCATATCGATCAATCTAGGGCGCTGTTGATTTTTGATCTTGGTGGATCTGATCCCGACGGCCTGGGACCGGTCTTGCTTGTTCCGTCAGACAACGGGGCGGGCACTGGTCGAAACCGGGTCTCATGGTGTTGGTGTTGGTGTTGGTGGAGGTTGATGACATTGCACATACCGGGTAGGTACTAATGCTAGCATAAGTACTCTATACGTCCCGTGCCGTGGTGTGATCCCTTGTTGATATGTCGCTGATTGTCATATGCAGAGACCTTCTTCAACAATAACTGGCGAGCTGGTGCTGGGTTGAGCAAGGATCTGGTGACTGGATGCTGGGATTCTCAACGACGATGCGCCTCTTTGTGGCTGCGCCGTGCACGGCAGCAGAATTCGCACTCCCCGTCAGTGCAACGTTCAGGGCCCTCACATGGCATGTCAGCAGTTTTGCATGGTCTTGGATGAAGTACTGGGATGCTGCTTGACAGTACATACCTGCACTGTTGTTATCCATGTCCGTGCCACGCATAATATGCGCCGAAACTATACGTGTATGCGGCTGGGAGGCGTGACCAAACCTCGCGGTTCGCATTATCAGTATGAGCCGTTGTCACATCGGCACTTCACCCCGGCACTGCTTATACCATGACTGCATTCATCGCACCGCAGACAAGTAGGTATCAGTACTGCAGAATATAACGGGCATTTAGCGAATTATTTCGACTTGACGCACTTCTCCCTGAATGTGTTGGCATCCTTCGTATTTGAAAACATCAACGTCCGCATTCTGGCTGTCAGCTACTAGTATGCGCTTCATCTTCAGCTTGGGCGTGCGTGCAACGACCAGATCTGGCAATTCGTCAAAGGGACTCCCTGTTGAGTTTCCTGGCTTGATGCTTCTCCCCTGATTGCGCCACAGCTGAAGGGAATTGTACTTGACAATTCATTGTTCATTCCGCCATCTATCGCTTCCCACCTCTCTTTTGTGCTTTGTCAGTCATTATCGGCCGCTGACAAAGTATACAAGCAACCCGGCATTAGGATAGACTGTCTGCATGGCTAGTGGGACTATCACAGAGGCGCGCAAGGCAGGACAGGGGCCTGTGGAGGGGCAGCGAAATGGAGGGGACAGTAAGGCTGGACGAATGTGTGATCTTACGTGGGATCCTGGAGATCCCGCGTCCAATGCTACCTACTTTCGTCTCCTAGCTAGGGGGACCTGCCTGCCGGAGATATTCGAATGGCTTAGCCGGCAGCCACTAACATGTTCCTATTTCCGCTGGCTTGGTGCGGCTGAATAATTGCAGCAGCGCTGATGACGCTCGGACAGGGTACTCCATCCATCCTTGGCTGCGTGCCGCTGGCTACTTGACGCATTCTGTTTATAGGAATAGTTACGGCGCCCACAAGCCAGCGATGTGACTTTAGGAGCAGAATCCCCGTTCAACTCCATCATTACTGTGGCATTAGGAACACGGTGTTAGTAATTCCACGGCCATGAAGAGACCTTCGTCCTTTCAATCCCATCACCTGCTTCTGGGAAGATCATATACAGGCATAAATACCGTATGCTAGTATCACTATGACCGATGACAGGTCCCACAACGATCGATTGGCGTCTGCATGAGGCAACACCTGCGATTAGATTCTCACCAATCTTGGTACTATCTTGTTGCGTCATATGAGGCTCTCTCCAATGCGCTGAGCGAGCTAGGAAGTCTACTTTGTTGTGTGGATCATGGCGGATGAGGAATTTGTTAGCATCCTTCGCATATTCCAGCATCACTAAAGACTCCTGGATCAGACAATAGTTACAATTGACCCTGGGAATTCGATGTCTGACAATACGATGCTTGACCATGCAATGGCACGGGGTGCCTGCGAAGAGCAATATCACATTGTCTTTTCCCGCACCACACCACTTTATACTGCGCAACGTGTATGAAAGCCGAAACACTCTGGGATCAATTTACCGACATGCGTCCCGTAACAAGCCTTCGGCGAACTTTGACCAATCGAGGCTTGCAAACTAATGCGCAGCACTAATAAGATTGAATCTGAATAGAGACTTGGTGGCGGCTTCTGCAGCTGCGGCTAGTGTGCCGATGTCTTACTTTCTACACCTGGCGCCTTTTCAGCTCTGTCGCGTCAGCAGCTCCTTGTGGCATGCGGAGAAACCTGGTCCTCTGGCGCCAACTAGATTTCGGCAAGATCTATTATACTAGGTATATGTGACGAGTGGATAGCAGCGGAATGGGTACTACTAGTGGTATGCACAGTCTGGGTTACATGGCACCAGAGTACATGAATCATTTAAGCATTGGGCAATGTATACACGCCTCCAGTGCTGGTTTTTACATAGTACAGCACCTGTACAACTTGGCTGGAGACTGGGGTATTCTGGCTTCCTGGTAGGTGCACGACGGGCGGAATAAGCGTGGCACTAAGAAGCGGTGATGTTGAAACTTGCTTCTTCACGAAAGGCATACTATCAGCGCCAGCTGAAGCTGAACCAGGTCGGAGTCATATAGCTCACCTGAATAATAGTGCAGCGGCAATATGTGGGCACTGCTAACACTACTATAGTAGAGCTGCTGCGAGTTGCGATGCGAAATGCGAAGCACCACACACGTGTATAGTACGTCCTGTCTCGAGTTTGTTCGCTTTTCTGCACCGCCGCTTGTTATCTCCTTGTCAATGAAGCCTATTGCCGAGCCGGCACGTCGCAGTCCCGCTCAAAAAGTGATGCGATAAGTTACCGCAGCGTATCGTCAGGATTCTCGCCCTGGACAGGCGGGCATGATGCCGTTGATCGACGGAGGAGCCCCTGAGCGGCTTGACCCTAACAGGCGTCTAGCTCTCAGTAGCTTTACTTGTACTGCAAGTATATGCCGCTGGCCCCCAAAGAGATGCCATGGGTGGATGGATGGAAAAAGACACTAAAGGGAAGCACGATGTTACGGTGCTATGCAGTCTTGGTAAAGCTCCCTTTGCTCAACAACTGCCGTGCACTGCGCCGAAAGAACGTCCTAGACTAATACGGATTGTGACAAGTACACATATGCCACCAATTACTGTATAGGCGAACAAAGTTTCAAGGGGATTGTGAACTGTTAAGTGCTTGATACGAGGCTGACTGAAGCATTTCATTTGGATCGCCTGGCCCGTTTGGATGTCAAAATAAGGCGTAAAATATGCAAGACAAAAACCGGGGGTTTCATTTCCAACCACGTGTAAACCAGTACGCCAGTGAAGGGCCCCAGCGCATATTATTGTTTTGACCTGCGCGCTATATTCGGGCCTCCCCGTCGACGAGGCCAATTATGGATGCCTCCTTTCTGCGGTGGCGTTTTCGAGACACACGCTGGGAAGGCGTCGAGTGATGTAACTGGAGGCCTTTCTGAGTCTCACGATGCGTGTTTTTTTAGTGGACTCTTCGAAGCATCATGTTAATTGCAAGCACGGAGCATGTATGAAGAGAGGGGACTTGGGGCGGGTATATGACGATGATTTGCTACTCGAGCATGCATGTTCCACGGCATGCAGTCTAGTGCGCTCCTTTTCTCTCCGCAGATGAGCGTCGCTGCAGACAAACTAAGGCGGCTCGTGCTACCTTTTACGGAGCCAATGGGGCGGGTTTCGACGGAGTCTCATCCTTTTCAGCTCTCAACAGGCATCGACATTGCTGCCCCCCCATCTCCGGACCGCGTTCAGGCGAATACGGAGTTATAGCGAGATGGTGCATGAGAGTCGCGAAACGTATTTGTGATCGGAGCTACTGGGTGCTGGGGGATCCTTACGATGTTTATTCATCCGCATGATTTGTTTTTCGTCGGACTTTAGAGCAGAGAATTCTCTTCGCCTCTGATCTTTTGATATCCTTCTGCCACTTCTGGGCTACTCTTCCTGCTATTCTTTGGGATACATTTGCCATTTCTGGGCTACTATCCCTCGACCAGGATCAGCTTTTTTTTTTTTTTTTTCTCTCTGTCGTCTGTGTTGTCTCGCCACAGCGCTATCCCTTTCCCCTCCGCCTCTTTTTTTATGTCATAAGTCGACCTCAGCCAAAACCAGCCTAACAGGGTCTCCTCGTGGAAATTTCTGTAGGAAGGGGGAGGGGAGGGGTGGCCGCTCAAACAAGTACCGCGCTACTCTACTGTACAATACAAGGTTCTGGAATCCAAGCCTGGGCCTGGTACAACCTGGGATTGGTTCACGCCCCCCTGGTCCTGCTGTGGGGCCTGACGATGGAAATGATGGAAGTGATGGAAATGCAAAGCTTCGATAGTCCTTCTAGCGTGCTTCTCCCGTCCTTCCTCCTTGGTCCGCCACCGAAGCGGCTCGGTCAAGCTCGGCCAATTTTTCAAGACTTGATACTCGCTATTTTGCTGCTCCGCTGTCATGAATCCACCGCATGATATATGGTTGCCCAACCAGCGCGTGGAAGGTGGACTCTTGTTCTAAGCCCTCTGGGAGGTCCTCCCACCGGATGCACAGCTATTTGGACTAGGAGTCCTGGCATTTTTAGGTGGGCTATACTAGTGTTAAGAGGGGGCTTCCTCAACAAAGAGCGCGTCAAAAACGATAGGAGAGGGGAGGACAAAAAAATGAGATACACCCCTCACGGACGAAGAAAAAAAAATGACGAGGCGTGCCAAAAAAAAAAGCGGCCGCTATACGTATGTGCATGTACTGCCATGTACTGTATATCTGTATATACTGAAATAATTCGCGCCTACCGGCATACCGCTGTTTACAATATGGGCAGCTTTTACCCCTTTGGGAGAAATCTAAATGAGGGCTTGTCCTCTGTGGCGTTCATGGGCTCGTCCGCCAGAAGAGACTAGAAACGGCGTCTCTGGGAGCACTGTGCTCTATAAGCTTGATGTAATTCACGGACGGTTTGGCACGTTTTTACGGACGCCACGATTACGGAATCTGCCAGCCACAAACGTGATGCTCCAGCAACCCGGAATCAGTTCGGCGTTGACAGTGGACATGTTGGATGGGGACCCCATCGCAGCTCAAATGGGCTATTATGCAGATGCGGCTTGCCGTCGTCCAACGTCCCGTGCCTGGTGATCCCGCAGTATCGGCATCGGGGCCCTCACAATACTGCGGCCAACACTAGGGAAACAGGTATGGTATGTGATTCATGTAACGCAGGTACTGTACTGTACCACTTGTAGTAGTACACAGCTCTAACAGGGGTAGACAAAAGGAGGAATGGAGCATGTATACGCCCTATGAGCTGGTAAATTCAGCTTCCACCAGGGTCTACTTAGAGTCCCAGGAGCAGAGTGAGCATAGTATGTATGTCCTACATGCCACTGCCACTTTGCTATCGCGAAGCATTGGGGTCTCCAATGCCAATTTGGCTCAAACGACGCAGTTTACAATGTTGCTGAATCTCTGTTGAACATAACACAACATCAACAAGCGCACAGGCTAATCGACCACAGCTGAAACGATCCCACGTACGCCCCCTTTTCCCCAGGTTATTTCGAGGCGATGATGCGACTATCCCTTTCAAGATGCTTGACATCTATAATAGGCTATGATACACGAGAGACGACGTGAACACCATCGGGGCATTTATATGATAAGCACAGCTTTAGCCGCCCAGGGGGGTCCTTACCGCTGCCGCGCCCGTCATAATCCCCGAAACAAGCTTGGGATGCATACCCCAGAGAAAAAAAAAACAAGAGACAACTACCGCCGCCGCCGCCGCCGCTTCCAGGGCGTATATGTTAGAGCTGAAGTAGACTGGCCGCAGTGAGGCCGATGAGAAGGGGGTTTCTGTTGGGGAAAGAAAAGAAGGAGACGAAGCTCCAGGAAAAACTTTCAGACCGGAGCAGCCGCCCGGCTAGCTCTCAAGCATGAAAGTGACATTTCCTCCTCTTGCGAAGAAGAAAGAGCAAGACAAAGAAGGGGGGCAAAAGGGTCTATAAACCCTTGTTCAATACGCTTGAAAAATATCGACATGACAGAGTTGCTAGCGTTGGCTGAAAAGTTCGGTGATGGTCTCTTTTCTTCTTCTTTGTGCGCCTTCTAGCGTCGTGATATTTCTCCTAGCCTCTTAGCCGTTGAGTTGCTCAGTTTTCTATTTATACACGCAATTACTCCGAGTCTACTTGTACACGCAAGATAAGAAATATGGCCATACATAGTACATACCCCATACGAAGTACAAGTTCCTCTAGTGTCTCGTACGGGGCACGCCGTGATGACGGTTGATGCATGGCCGCCCCATCTCCCTTGGGTCGATCCAACCATACCCTCTCCTTCTTTTCTACGATCATGTACAAAAGCAGCTCATCGTCTGTCTCGGCAATTATCTCCCGAAGCTGCTTATTCCCACTGCCTCTCACTCACTGCTTTTCTCTCTCTGTCTGTACAGCAGTGCGTACATCAGTATAGTACTTGTTTGTTCCGTAGATAAGGCAGAAGTCCACTTATTTTGGGGGTCATCTAGACCGCATCTCATGCACTCCACCTGCGAGTACCAGTATACTAATTCACGTAATAGATATACCTACCTTTCTGTCCAACCTGCCACGCATATTACAAGGCCTGGCCTTGCTTGTTTAATTGCCCAATGCTTTATGCCAAAACTGGACAGCACTATAAGCTCGAAGTTCCCACAGGCGGGCGTCTGAATGGCCAAGGAAGCGGGCGCTACTTAATGCGTGCCAAAGAAAATCGACATGATGGAACTGGGAAATGAAGCCAAGTATGGCGGTGCGTACTGCATCCTACAAGTAAGTACACCAAGTACCTACATACCTTGAGCTTTTGGAATTATTTGTATCCATACCGTTAAACTGGGTAAGCGTCAATATTCTCTCAATTTACGGAGCCACCCCCCTCTCCTCTCTCTCTCTCAAACTTGGCCCCTCTTGGCTCCTGTTTACCCCCTCTTCGTGAAACTCCACTATTCTCCCAACTTGTGCCAAAAATATTAATGTATTTTTTTTTTCTCTTCATCCTCTTTTCAAAAATTTTCCGACTTTTATTGCTTGATAGACTGCCAAGAAATGAACAATTCATCTACAAGGATTCGCCAACGGCCAACGGATCATAGTTCACAGTGAGGCTGAAAAAGAGTTGAAGAAGCAAGAAAAAGTCTCCGTAGTGTAATCAAACCATCACTCCTTCCAATAGCTGGCTGCCCATCATCTGCGTTTTAGGCCCAGCACTAAAGTCAGATCTTCTCCGCCATCCCCCAGCTACTGCTGGTGCTAGGAGATCATCTGCTTTCAGCCTGAATACGCATCCATGTGTCTGGAAGTCAATATAAGCATCCGCGCCCCCTCCCCCAAACGCATCACCACCACACGACGGAAAACACGCGCGCTTCGTTAGCAGCAGTAGTAGTAATACCTAGATCTGGGGGTTCTCCGAGTGTACATACCTCCCATGCGGTGTGCGCATTAATGCATAGATGAAGAAGGGCATCGCCTCAGCAAACTGCTCAGCTAACTGTACTACTAGTTGTAAATAACCCATGCTCGCTAGTTTCTAGTTTGCATAGAGCAGCTTGTAGCCGTTCACGCCGCTACTAGCTTCATGGGCGTTACTCTAGCTGTAGCAGCTAGTAGGATCTAATAATGCCACAGAGATTAGGCAGTCGACCAGAGGAGAAGGAGATGAGATCGAATAGTCTTAGTTTTAGTAGCCAGCCAAGGCAGTCCACAGCAGCTTGACGCATGTTAGCGTCTAAGCCCCTATCGTGTTGCTCTTCTCTGGTTCCTAGGACTCCTATCTTTGTTTGGCTTTGGTGTACTGCCTCTCTGGGACTGATGCGTTATGAATTGAAGTTACGCTTCGGTGTATAGAGCTATTCTCTCCCCTCAACGTCTTCTCTTCACGCTACAGTCTCAAACAGCAGCTCCAAGCTGCTAAGCTAAGCCATAATTCGACCAGGAAATGCAAGGGGTGACAAGATTTAAGCGAGTAGAACTAGCAAAGCTGGGCATCGTCGATATCCAGGCGTCGGGGTTTTTCACCTTTCCCGTTTTGTACTTGGCGATTACACATCAGTTGTACATATATCCGTCTAATACAGCAAGTCGCAGAATATAGCAAAAGTTAACTCAAGCACACAGATACAAGAGAGACGTGAGATGATAAGAACAAAACATAACGTGAAATTTACGTGCTATAATAATCCCCAACACTATCTAATTTCATAACCTCATGGTTCCTCTATCGGAAGTTTATAGTATCCCATATAACGTGGCTCTAAAAGATGATAAGCCAAATGACAAAAGAAATAAAAAATAAAGAACCAGTAGGATTTCGTAACCCATTTGACAAAAAAAAAAAAACAGTAAAGAAATAAGAAGAAGAGGAAAAGAGAAAAAATAAACAAGAAGAAGTAGCGTATCCATCTATCCGTCCTGTCCAACAGCCAGTCCAGTTAACCCCTTCATGGTATCTCCCAAGGATGTTTTTTTGTTTATAAGAAAATATAGATGTAACGATCATCGCCCCAGCCTTAGCCGCTGCTGAACCCCATGTACCCCGCTGATGCATCGTGATGTGTCCGTCCGGTTGTGTGTGCATGCGCCAAATGTCGATATAATATACAAGACCAAAACGCCGATGAATGCCATAACTGTATGGGTGCAGGCTCCCATGCCCTAGGATAACCCTCAAACACCCTTCCGTAAGTCGTAGAACAGGCCTCGCCACTGTGAGCCGATGTCTTTTTGATTCCTGTATTTCTCTCTTTCCGCCCAAAAAGAGACAAGTCGTTTCCATGTTTCTCAAATGTGTTTATCCCTACTGACCGAGCTGCACCAGCACGTCCAAGCAAATCTCGCAACATCTTTCAATTTACCACACTCCTTTCCTCATTGATGCCACGTACACAGCCAAGCTCCACTCAGCCCTCTGGCAACTTGCTTTCCACGGTTAGCCGATTGGCTGGTGGAAACTCAAGGTTGCACGCCGTAAGCATGCAGAGGATTGTGGCAATATACAGCGTTGCGAGCATCGTATTCGTCGATTAGATTGGCCTTTTTGAGATTGTCGTGGCCAAAAAAAATCATCTTTCGGTGATGTCCGGATGAGGGTACGGAAAGTTATTTGGGTTGGTTGGGCGGCCTTCCAGGCAGTCATGGTGCAGTGATAACTATTGGAAACCAGTGGCGATGGCGTGGTTCTCGGCTCTCGGTTCTATCTGTCGTCTAATACAAAGAGTACGGGTTGTTCCACTGACTTCGCTGCTGCAGTGGTGTGTGAGGCGACGCGCCGTGCGCAGGGTGAGCTGGTGCCTGGCTTTGATGAGCGTACGAGTGCAGTGGAGGTTGTGGTGGCGGCGGCGGCGCTTGCTGTGATTGCGGCTGGTGTTGAGGTGGGTGTTGCGGATGTGGCTGAGGATGCGGGTGCTGGTGCTGGTGTTGCTGCTGCATATAAGACTGTGGTAGGTTATGCAGGGCTGGTGTGCTGAGTCTGAGTCCACCTGGGAGAGAGAGGAAATGTTAGTCGCCGTCATGATTAACAAAGTAGGAATAAAGGTATACTGACTGTTGTGATCGATCTCATCATAATCTTGCTTAATCTCCTTCAGAGAAGAAGACATCATGGACGTAGGGACGCTTGTAGGAATGTACCCTACATTATATTCGTCTCCATGGGCGGGGGATGAGGGGCTAGGAATGTTGCCAAGGACTGGGTTAGGCGGGACAGATGCTGGCCATGGCTCGCTGGCGGCGCTGGTGATGTGTCCATATGATTGCTGCGCATAGTCGGGGATCTGGTGAAAGTCGCTAGACGGCAGAGGAGACACCCTGGGGCTGGGCACAGCGCCGCTGCTGGAGCTTAGGTCGCCGTCATAGACTGATGGGCTTGGAGTTAGTTGTCCGAAGAGAAGGTCACGAGCGTTGTTGATGATGGTACTTGGCGTACCTGCGGCATTCGAGGAATAGGACGATTCCGTGGCGGTGTAGCCCAAGTGTTCCCGGAGCCTGGCAATCTCCTCTTCGAGGATCTTGTTCCTGCGTAGAAGCTCCTGTACTTTTCTGTCGCGGCTCTGGACACCTTTGAGCTCGGCCAGTTCACGCTCCAGACGCTCAATGTGCTCCTTGGTCCTGGCCCGAATGGCTCTTTGGGCCTCACGATCGTTGGCTCGCTTGCGAGCCAGCTGAGCTGGAGTCAGAGTCGAGACGCTTCGAGTGCCTGAACATGACCAATTAGCTAAACTAGTTCTTGACATGATTCAAGACCGTGTCCAAGAAGGGTAAACCCGCAAAAAGCAATGATGCTGATCAACGCCGGGTAGCTGAGTGGTATCGCTTGCGGGGGGATGTTGACATATAAGATGGAGGCAATACAAATGAGATTCAACACTTACCCTTTCGCTTGGACGGTTTAGCAGGTTCTCCGGATGATGATCGCGGCATGTCGTATTGTATTCTATATAAGAGGGACATGCAAACTACAGTTCCAATCGAAATATAGATCGAATTGAAGGTGGGCGGTTGCGGCGAGAGTCAAGAGCCGCAGGGCGATCGAGTGGGGAGCTATCGCAAAAAGTTGAAGAATCGTATGTTTTTTCGTCGAGATTCGTGTTACGTAAAGAGATGGATCGTTTCGTTTTGTTGTATCGACGTCAACAGGATAACTTTGAGGATCCCGTTCGAGCTTGTTGAAATCGAACGCGGATGCTGCTCCGTCACGAGAAGCAATTAGAATACGAAAGTAAGTGGCGGCAAGACGTCGTCAACAGCGCCTATGAACAGAGACTGTAAGACTCCTGTACAGACTCAGAAAGCAGGCAAAAGGCCAGCAGACAGGAAACTGCGATTCGAGTCTGAAAGATGAAAGACGTAAAACTTGTTTCTCTGAGTGGGACAGAAAAAAAAAGGACCAGAATATGATGCCGTCAGGTACCGTATTATAATAATATGGTACACTTGCCTTCGAATCCGTCCATCCATGAGCGAGTGGATCCCCAGTCGTCTGTCAGTGTGTGTGCTTGTACCTCTGAAGGGACCCAGTACTTACAGGGTGGGGAGGGGGTGTGTATAGCAAGACAAGTACATCCTTCGAGGCTACAGGGGGCTGGGCGTGGGTCTAGACAGAGTATCGAGCGGACGACCGGGTCTCTTCAGACTTGCAGGCTCTGCAGCCTAGAAGCGTGCGTGTTCTGTGGTGTGGCGTCCTGCTAATAGTCGCAGCACTGGCATAGGCGTAGCAGCAAAGCGGGTAAGTGTGAGGTGAGCGTACCGAGCTGGTATCGGTACGGTCAGAGCCTGCGCGGGGAGAGGCTTTGGCCACCACTGGACGCCGCTTGAGAGGTTGCTGGTACTCATACCAGAGACAAGAGACAACTGACGAGAGGGAACCTGGCAGCGTCTCTGCCCTTCGGACCGCGTTGCCTTAGTGCCAAAGCCGAAGAAATGCATGCATGAAGTACCAGCATGTACTCCAGAATATAGTGCCTCAGCTGGGGGCGCAAGCAAAGCAGCAAGCAGACAGGCAACTACGGAGTAAAAGCGAGCAAATCGCGGTGCGGCGGCGACGGCGGCGGCGGCGGCGGCGAGACAGCGAGAGGCTACAGAGGCCACAGAGGTCATCAGTCAAATCACCAGTCAACTGTGCGGATGGCAGGCCTTATGCGGTGGCAGTTTCGCCTCCTTCAGTCTTGAGCAGCTCCCCGTTGCAAGGGGTGAAGGCGGAGCCGATCTGGCTGCGACGCTGCTGAAATAGCGTCTGTTGCATTTGCGTCGATTTGATATGTTGTTTGATGGAGCTCAGCAGCTCGTCTCGCCGGCGCCCATGGCCTCAGCCGCCGTCTCTGACAGCGGAAGTCGCCTGCTAGACGGTAAACCCAAGCAAGGCAGGGTCCGACACTCTGGAAGCGCTGCACTTGCTACGGTATGCACCGCCGTCAATGCCTGGGACTCGCAGCGCGGCAGTGCGGCGTCTGGACGCACAGTATTCCGCAGAGGGACTGGATCGCGATCTAGGCTGGCTAGTCCACTGGGCCCCTGCCATTGCTGGTACCTCGATATACGGGCAGACAGCGTGTAGGGAAACGGGCGGAAGGCTTGCTTGGACGAGGCATAGCGCCAAAGGCGACGTCGATGGGAGATGGAGAGTGGCATGGCCAGGGAGCGACGGCCTATCCACCTGCTGCATATTAGTGCAAGAAGACAAAATCTCGCCCGCATGCTGGATATTCGTACTGCCATGTACTTGTAAATAGCAGTCATTGCCCCCCCGGTTTGCTGAGCGATACGAAGAGCTGGGGCGCAGTGCAGAAAACAGAGACAGCCCATAATCCCAATCAGCTGGACTGCGCGGGCGTTCGTTTCTCGTCTCATGGCCTTGGCAAACTGGTGATGTCTCTTCCCTCGCTCGCTCGCTCGCTCTCTCTCTGGCTCTGCCCAGCTCGAGCCTCCTTTCAGCGGCCAGGGACTTGCTTGCTTTGCGGTGGATCGCCCCCATCGGCGTACAGTATGCGGTCATGGCATTGGCCGTTGCAGCTAACCAGGCCTTCTCTTCTGCTGCTGGCGTCTGCTGCTGGCGTCTGCGGCTGGCGCCCCCGTTTTTGGCAGTGGTGTACAGTACAGCAGGGCTGTTTCGACGCGCTGGCTGGCTGACCGCCGTCGATTGCAAAGCAGAAAAAGGCTCTAGCCGTGGACTAGGACTAGGCCTGGGCTGGTGGTGGAGGTGGAAGATTGGAGTTGGTGCATCGACGATTGACGGCTACTGTACAGGTCGAGGTACATGATAACATGCATTTCTAGCGCTGCAGTTCTAGCGCGGCATGGATTGGCAGATACATGTAAAAAATGCAGCCCAAACTGCCTGACCGCCTCGCGACAGTGCTCTAGCAGAGGCGCAATCGAGTAAAAATCTGAGAGCGGCGAGCACGCAGGTACCGAGTACATTTGGCCAATTTGCGGGATACTCGACGTTGCGGTGAAGGCTCTGCGTAGGGCTGCTGTAGCGACATATGTCACTGTAGCCAGTGCAAAAGCGCCTCAATCTGGAGAACCTGTATTTGACACCTTCGCTCGCTGCAGCCACTGGCCTCAAGCCCTATTGGGGATATCGCCAGCGAGGTAGGTACCTTATCTGGCGCCGAAGGCACTGAAGCTTCGCCTAGGCCACCACTACAGTACTGCCATCTTATCATACATAGTGCTAGGCCTAGCAAATTGATACTATACGATATAACCTCGGTAATTTATTGAGATGCCGCCACTAAAATAGAAGCTAGAAAAAAAAGAGAAAAAAAAAGAGAAAAAAAAAAAAAAGAAAAAAAAAAGGAAAAAAAAAAAAAAGAAAAAGAAAAAAGAAAAAGAAAGAAACGACTGTACTGCACTGTAGATGAAAAGATAAAAACAAGCAAAGCCAAACCTACGAGGGCCACGAGATAGGGCGGGAAAATACCCAAACAATCGCTAGCGAGAACGAGGCAGTCTGTAATCTGGCAGATTAGTCAGTAGCACACACGGGCTGAGTGCATGCAGCATGGCACGGATACTGCAGCAACAAGTGAACTCCGCGTGCCTGGTAGCAACATCATTAGCAACACCATTAGCAAACATCACATCATCCTCGTCCGCTTCCACATCCAGCAGCGTGCGTTTTGCCACTGCTCCTAATGCCACGGCCTGTCAGCGCTTTGTACCTGCAACTCCAAATGGTACTTGCAACTCCCGAAAACCGTCGTGTCGTGCGAGCCTAGTGTCCGCCGTCTTCCGGGACCATTTCTAGAATCCAAGAACACTCACGCCCCCTTGCCTTCCGAAAAGATGCTGCAACTATGTATGCTCCCAGATCGTCCACAGCAGTCAAGATCTCAGGTTTGTTTCCCAACGGCCAGTGTAGATGTGGCCTAGCGCCTTGCTATCCGTTCTAGCACAGCCGGCACGGCCGCAAATCCCGGCATCCGGTGCACAAGAATAGTGGGCGGCAGACGGTTGGAAGCTTCGAATCTTTCCAGAAAACGGATATGTCATCAGCGCCCAGCACTTCGTCCAGCAGCAGACAGCCGATCTTTCACCGAGGGCCCGAGAAACGCCAGTCGAGATGTCGCTGAGCCTTTGATAGACGGGGCTCCAGAGATTTAGGTTGGGTGGCACCATACTTGTACTCTAGCATGGTGAAGATGTCACGCACGCCCCTCGGACCTCGTGCTGTCATCATCGGCTGCTGCTTCTAACCTGTGTTTGACCTAGGCCTTGCTCTAGGCTTGGGAGCCAAAGAGCGAACACTGGCCTCCTTATCCTGCACCAGGAGTTTGTGGTCCGTCGATTAGGATGAGTGCCTTATTAGGTGATTTCTTCCTACTCCATATTATCGAGAGACTAGCGCGTGCTGCAAAAAAAAGAGGCTGCGTGCTAGACGACCACGCGGCGCGTGGCAATTTCTCGAGCGAACGACGCCAACCCCCCAATGGCGGAGACGATTTTTCTGCTCTGGTGCAAAACTTCGGTAGACAGACTGAGAAACAGACTGTTCGACTTTGGCGGCTGCTGCGGCATGCGATTCCGATTGCCGCAACCTACGATCATAAGGGCTTACCAATCTTTGATCCGCTGGGCCGTTCGACTGCCGTGGCTATGGCGGAAACCTTCCATCACATTACCATCTGGGAATTGCGTGTGGCTCGTTTTGTGCTGCAACGTCATTTTGGAAGAGCGAGAGCAGCCATGGAGCGTTGAGAGAAGAGACAAAGACAGCGGTCATGCCCTGCCGCTTCTCGCACGGCCGACGACCGGCTACAGTAGTCGGCATTTCCCGCTTTTTTCAATTGCCACCCCATATTGAAAAACTTTGGGCTCCAATCCAGCACGCAGCAGCCCACACTGCTTGGAGGAGGTTGTCTCAGAGCGTTCTGCTAACGCTGTTTATTGTCTGCCAAACACACACTAGGAGCCCCTGGCATCTGCGACATGACTTTTGCACCCAAAGATTGGCGGATCGGTTGGTTGAGTGACCTCCATGGGGCTTGCTCAAAACACGTTCGCAGTACGAGACGCACATCCTTAGCAGTATATTTGGGAGGGCTCGTGAGAAATCTTCAAAACCCCATCCATCCCCACGAGATTCTGCTTGTCCAGGCGTGACAATTGGGTTGTCCTCTATGTCAAAGGGGGAAGAGGTTCCATCAGGATTCGCCTGCTCGACACGCTCGCTTATTACCTGCATCTCCGCTCTCCAGCCAGCAGGCGCTGGTGAAATTCTGCTTCATCGTCATTACAGCCATTTAGCGTGCAGCTTTATCACAACTCAGCTTCAGCTCCTAGTCTTTGGGCTGCCTGCTCATTACGGCGTAGAAGACAGCTAGAAGCATGGAAGCACAGGGGCCCCCTTGTGCGTGCGCGGACCTCCTACTGGCTGCCACTCCTTTGGTTCAAACGAGTTTTTTCTGGAGCACTCTTCCATGGCCTTTCTTCATCGGACGCACTTCCGCCCGCTAGACAGACCTGTTCCTGGCAAACGCTCGGCCTCGAAAAGGGCATGGAGCATGCAGCCCAAAGAGCGGAGACGCAATGCCAGAGAGCGATCAGGGTGTGTGTGTACGAAGTACCGGCGTTTGCTGCCGCGTTGCTTTGTGTAGCGACGGCTTAGTTTGCTGACAGACACTCAGCGTTCCTCGTGTGTTCTAGGTCGAAATTCTCCTAGCAGAGTCTAGTGCAGCAGCCATGCGCTCATACAGTATGGCAGCCTGTCAAGCCACTTGGCGCACTGGGCCTTGAGGGACAGTGCTCTGCCACAAGCGCAAGACGGTACTGCGCTGCATCCCGAACTGGAGATTGCTCGGTTGTTTGAACGGAGAGCTGAGCAACGACCCGGTAGATCATTTCGCGCTACTCTGGCACTACCGGAGCGCCGGCTCCTGGATAAAACGGAAAGCTATTTTCTCTTTTGCCTATTGCACCATCACCGCCGGTCCGTAATTAGCAGCAGGCCAACGTCCACCCACCGCGTGGTCTTTGCAGAGCAGAAGACGGGTAGCAAAATGGCTAGGGGCAAAATACTCGTCTGGGCAAAGGAGCCCGGTGACACATGCTGACATGCTCATTTACATGGCAAATATTCGTCTTTGTAATCGAGCTTTGGTAATACTTCTTCTTTGAGTCTTGTTATTAGCAAAGGCTTAACTAGGCCAGATTTTGGTGTCATCGACAATGCCATCATCAGGCGCGGCGCTCCCGAATAGGCAGTATGAGAGGCTTCCCTGCATTATTGGTGTGGTGCTACCAGCCGCACCATGTTACTCTGCAAACTGACCGCAAGAAGACGGAATTAAATTAAACAATCAATCATTACACATGAAAACCATACTGTACTGCGACGGGCGAAATCGGACAAGAGGAAAATTTTGAGACAAAAAAAAAGCGACTACCAGGCCGTGCGTGGCGAAATCTATCAAAAAGTTGCTCACCGGAGATACTATTGTAGCGTCATTTAGCTTTCTGTCGCAGCACTGCCAGAACAATTCCTATTGCAGGCTCACGGTGTTTTGGGACTCGACTCCACACGTTCGAGAAGTTTTGAGCAGCCCTCCCAACATCTGAAACCGGCTGCCTCCATCCGGGCCTTGTTAATTTTCTCTTTGCACGCCGTCATCTTTGGCCACTGGAGATGCAATTTGATAAGAGAAAACGGTGCATCTGACGGTATTATGCCAAACCATTAGAGTTGCGGCACCGTAGCCAGGTCCAACATGCTGGCAAGCAATAGGTATTCCATGTGCACGGAGTAGGACGTTCAGCCTGCGAGTCTGTCCCCCCCCTGCATTAATCCCGGAAGATGGCGAGTCCGGAAAGGGATCTATCACTTGTTTGTCCGGCAGCATCCTGCAGGCTGGCAGGTATGCTTACATCACAACCACCATTAGGCCAATAAAGGCGTTTAAACGCAGTGAGGCACTTGGGGGGTGTAAGTCGTGCCGCTACTGTGTCGTATGCCGTATGCGATTCTCTTAGTAGCGTTGGGGTAACACTACTATCTGCATGGCAAGCAGGGGCCGAGAAAAGAAGAGGTTGCATACTAATATAACGGCTTGCTGATGAAGTACGTGCGTTTCTCTTACCAAGGCTTAGCAAATAACATACCGAAGCTGAAAGATTGTCTACAGGAACAAGCAACCAGCGGGGAAAATTTTTTCTTTCGCCTCCTTTTTTTTCGGCCAGACTTCTTCAAGGATTCTATTGGAGGTGGTCAAGCTGTGGCCACGGAGAAATGAGTTGATTCGGCCACGGCTTTGGAGTCGGCAGCGTCAACACGCCCATTTCCTAAGGCGAGACTCGACAATTGATGTTTTGGATCTGAGAGTGATTGTTTGTTTCAAATTTCCATCTGCCCGAACTGAGACCTTTGCTTATACTATTTTTAACGAAACAGGTACCAGGTTCAGCCAGACACACACACACACACACACACACACACTGGAACTTTACCTTCTCATTAATACTACAAGCGTGTACAGTGCCAGCACACATACATCATTGTACATCACCAGCACCCCTTAACGCGCACACGCTCGGGCAAACAGCTGGAGACCTCGATCATTTGTTTGAGCGCCGGATGGCAGTATCCATCTTTCTAGGCATCTACTAATCCCATCTCTTCTCATGCGTGGCAACCGGGCTGGGCTGCATGTCACGGAGAAGACCCTATTAGACGCGATGCAGTGGATGACTCGTATAGTCTATGATATATGTACGTGTGTGTGTGTGTGTGTGTGTGTGTGTGTGTATGTGACTTCTTTCCCTTCTCTTTTCCCTAGCCCCCTGGCACATACATATGCATTGTCATTACTCCCTATAAGGCCTCCATGCGACCATCGTTACCGCAAAGGGGGCCAGCAGGACAATCCTTCCAAGATTCTGTGCCTCTATTGCCAGAGCCCGCTGTCCCAAGATACATATACATACTTATTTACGCGGACCCGCATCGCGGCCGCTACCCTCCCCTACCGCCTCGCCTTACCTCCGCCGCTGGGGATCCTTCTGAGAAAAAAGGAATGTCTCGCCGCCCTTCAGTGGCCCGGGGTCGTTGGCCCTGGAGCTGGAGCTGGAGGAGGGGGCATCAAGCGTTGAGGCTGCTGCCTCTCCCCTTTGGGGTTCAGACCGCCGGCTATCCATCCATATCCCGGCTATCGAAACATTTTCTTCTCTCCTGTCGTTCCTTAAAGACCTGGCCCTTGTTCCTTTTCCGCTGCTCAAAGTTGACTTCATTTCCGTAGCTTGCAACTATAAGGCACCCTGTCCTGGCTAATACAGGACGAACCATTATAGTCTGGCAGCTAACCTTCTTTTTCCTCAGCTCAATTGCTTCCATCTCGCTTCCATCCACTAACTTGTTTCTTTTCCTCGTTTCTTTTCCGGTTCCGGTTCCGGTAAACCCTACCTAAACACGGCATCTTCCCGCTACTCTTCCAACCAACGCCCCCAGCCATTTTCCTCTCGGGGCATTACTCAAATCATGCCCGCATATTTCCCTTTTTCAAGGGTCTGCCTGCCTTGCCCTGCCCTGCCCTGCCCTCTACAGTAAACAGCAACCCCCGCCTACCCTCTAACAAGCCCGAATGGGATGCTGTCTAGAAGGGTCGAAGTCGATCTATCGGATTTTTCTGTCGTCACAGCTCTTGGGTGGGAAGAGATTCGGATCTGCGCAGGCCACTTTTTATGTCCCTCTGTGTGTCCGCCCGTCAACGCCCCCCTCCCCTCCAAGTTGCTAGTTGGGGGTCAGTTTATTCACAAATCGCATTTCGTAATGCCCATCCTTGTTGGAGTTGATCTACTTGCTCACTTTTTCACATGCATTTTTTTTATGAATGTCTTATGGGCCTATCCCTCTTATTCGTTTGACGCATATTCACGTGCACAGTAGACAAAGTGTGTTTTGTAGAGTGTACCTGTATATACGCAGTGCTCCATTCTGGCCCTTGCAGCATTTTCATCTACCGAGTCGATCTCCAACGGCCATTGGATGGGATCGTAGAATTTTGTTTCGGGTTTGAGCAGCATCTCCCCCGCAGCTTGTGAGCTCCCCATCTATACGCCCGGAAACAGTAAGAAGGATCATCGGCGCGCTTCGTGCCTCTGACTGAAAGAAGAACACGAGGGAAGGGGGGGGGGGGGGCGTGTCCTCGGAATGCGCGCCAGATTCAGCCCAATTGTTCAGTTTGATCTTCAGGGTGTTTTTTTTTTTATGTTGGTTGATTGATTCTTGGTTTGTTAAAGGTTGTATGTATGTCTCAGTTGGCAGCGAACAGTCCTTATTATGCGTGATGTTGAATACCAAGAATGATGAAAGATTGCAGCTAGTACTCTTTTCAGTGCAATTCGCTTAAAAGAATACTTAGTAGGTGGGAACTGAGTTTATGTAGATAGTGATTATGGTGATGATGGCTATGGTGGTGGTGGTGTAGATACCTGCATGTGCAAGAGAGGAGCACGAAAAGCAGACTGTAAAATGAGAACACCCTGGCAATAGAGGCAGTAGAAATTCAGGTATCTTTAAATTAACAGATGCCCCCTTTGGGTGTGCTTTTCCTTGTAGATTGAAATGACAAGATCTATCTAGATAACAAAGCCTTTCTAGATTTCGCTGTTCTAGCTGCTTGGTCATACAAACGCGTTTTCTTTCTCAACATATATTATCTATGGGTATTTCCATCTCAGATTCTATGCATCATGATTCATGACATGGTTCGTTCATGATTCGTTACTTCCATTAGGGAGTCGCTCTGGTTCTGTCTCGTGAGCATGAGCCTTTGCTTCCGCCTCAGCTCTAACTTTGGCCTGTACTTTGGACGAAATCTCAGGATTTTCATCCTTGACGGCCTCTACAAGCTCCTCCATCCCACCTACGGTAGTCGGTCCGCTCATGCCCTTGGGTGGGAGAGCCCATTTGGGCAGCGGGCTTGTGTAGGCCCAACTACCGTCGGCATCCTCGTAACGGAGACTGTGAAGCCAGAGAGATAGCTCGTGACTACCTGGGTCTGAGTAGAGCGGTGTTGCACATATATCGCACAGCTCGCCCGTCATCTTCTCTGCCCGCTGCTTCTCATATCTATCCACCATTTCGTCGTAGTAGACGACGGCTTCGGCCACTTCTTCCTTTCCCATGCGATTGAGGCGGCTAATAACATCCTCATCAGTATTCTGTGAACCATCGGCGTCTGCCTGCCCAAGGTTGAACCCCCATACACGCTGATTGGCGTAGATTGGGTCATTTTGAATCGGGTGACCCAGATACTGCAAATGCACCCGCAGCTGATGTGTCCTGCCTGTCACTGGCAGACATCTTACGATGGAGTACCCCTTTTTCTTTAGCCAAGGCTTACTCCTTTCATCTTCAAGCTGCTCCTTGTCCGTCGGCGTGAGTGGCTTTCCATCCTCCGCTAGCACAGCCGGCTCCTCTGCATCCCCATCACGCGGTGGGTAGTATGCAAGGCGCTTGAAGACTGTTCTGGCGGATTTACCGTTGGCACGCACACGATTAAGGCCGAGTTTCGGGGATATCTGGAGGATTGGTTGGTCACACACGACTTCTCCGTCCGGGAAGTGGCCAACGACTCGCGCTAGATACTCTTTTCTCACGGTGCGGCCCCTGATCTTGATGGCCATTGCTTCGGCCGACTTGACGCTCTTGGCAATGAACATGATGCCACTAGTGAGGCGGTCCAATCGATTGCACGGGTGTGGCAGGAAGTCTCTGCCCCTCTCAGCTACCATAATTTCAATCACCGAGTTGAAGTTGTATCGGCCGGCAGGGTGCACAGGCACGCCTGAGGGCTTGTTGATGACAATGATATCGTCATCTTCGTGGATGATTCCTATAGGCTCAGCCGTCACAGGTGGCTCGTGCCTGTGTAGCGTATGGGATATCATATCCCCATTGCGCACAATGTAGTCTGGGCCGACCACTCTGCCGTTGACGTAGATGTCGCCCCTGATCATGGAGTTTCGGTAATACTCAACCGGCCGGTCTCGGAATTCAGACTCGAAGATGTCGATGAGCGAACGTCCGCGCCATCTCTCTTTGCAGTAAGTGTTGTACGTAAAGTGGTAGGGTTTCACGCGCCGAAGGTCGTCCTCGAAGTGGTAAGGCCGTGGCCAGATATCGCCCGCGGGAGTAATGAGGGCGGTATTTTCGTCGGCGAGGGCAGAGCGATCCCTGAGGCTCGGCTTCTTTGCCTTGTTCTTCTTGGGCTTGTTCCCACTCTCAGTCCAAGGTCTGCTTACGACCACCGTCGCATCCTTCTCGCTCCCCTCAGTCGCCGCTGTCTCTTCGACGGCTGCTGGAATCGCCGCAGTTGCTGCCACCACAACGGGCTGCTCAGCTTGCGCTGGTGCTGATGCTAATGCGCCATCAGAGGACACAGCAGCTGAGCCAACTGCGGGTGTTGCGGCTCTGGTGGCGAGGGCCACAGAATCGGTCGTCATCGCGAGAGCTCCGGTTCGTGCAAGCTTGCCAATGGTTCTCGAGCAGGCTCGCGGGAGCATCAGCAGACAAACGGGCTGCAGACGGGCTTTTCGATTGGAGAGACAGGCCAGACAGACACCGGCCGCACACACCCCCGTGAATTCGATTGCGGACTTCTCCGTCGAGGCTCAGAGTTTTCGATGTCGAGTCGTCTGCGCGGTGACGTATCAGCGAGGGGCACCGCAGAAAATAAATTAGGCGGTCAGCGCCGGCAGAACAGCGCTGACGGGGAATCGTGGCTCCGAGCCCGGCATGGCCGGTGCTGCTCGCCGACCGCACCGGATTCTCCAGCCTGCGGCGTCGAAATGGCTACCCTGGAGACGGGCGTGTCGAACCTCGGCTTTGGTGTTGCCGACGACTGGCCGTTCCATTCCTGCGGAATCGCCATTTTGGCCATTGCAGACTGTCACTGTTTGCGGCGTCTCTGCAGTCTTACTCAGATCTTGCTCGTTCATTCGGCTTAACTATCATTCGTTTCGTCCTAACCTCGCTTATGCATCTCCTAACCCTCATCTAGAGACTAGAGACGCGTGCCAGTATGAGCCACGCCACTCTCAAGACACGCCGTCGCCAGGATTATCCATACCTTCTGGAGTACAGGACAAGATGGTGAGTTGTCTCTGTTCCACGCATCCTCCACTTTGGTCTCGACGGGTCTCTTATTCCCTTGGATGGATTTTCATCGAGTTGCCTCCATCGTCTGCTCTCGAGACCATGGGACGCAAAGTTATTGGACGGGAAAGATCCATCCCATACCGTATAAGAGGCAGTGTTGATGATGTATTTCTATTGCCACAGGAACGACAATGACATGTATGACCACATGAACAACTCGGTGTATAATTTCCTGTAAGGCTTACTCGAATGCATTCGCGTGTTCTCCCATCTGGGCAGCCTCAAAAATTTGGGGCACAACCTTCGCTTCTCCCCCATTTCTGCACACTCCCTGTGACCTGACTCAAGACAAGAGCTATTCTCAATTAAATCACGCCGTGGGGATCTTATAAGCTTTGCTAATTTTATTACCTCGCCTCCGATCTGTGGTCCTCTAGATTCGACTCCGCCGTGAACAGTTATCTTGTCGAGAAGTGTGGCATACACCCCCCTTCATCCCCTCAGTACGGTCTGGCAGTTCATTCCCACACGGACTTTTTGGCATCGATTGCCTACCCAGCCGTGGCGGAGGTTGGAGTGCGTGTGACCAAGCTGGGCAAGTCCAGTGTCACGTACGAAGTGGCTCTCTTTGAGAGGGGTAGTGATGAGGTGAAAGCTGTGGGAAGCTTCGTGCATGTGTTTGTTGAGAGATCCACAGGCAGACCCCCAAAGGATGGGATGAACACCCAGTTGAAGGAAGCACTAGACAAGATTAATCTGGGGCCAGTTGTTCCTACGAAGGAGACTAGCAAGCTATAACCTTGTCTCACAGTTGTTAACCTGGATACACCTACTATTTGTTCTTACATGCCTTAAACAGAGATAGATAGACTAGGATGTTGCTTTGTGTATATTAATTCGGATTATACGTATCGATATTAGCGTCATCGCCTGACTTGTTACAGCAACTCATACTTTTGTGTCGATCCATTCTCATCTCCACTTGTAAACATCTTCTCCATGAATTCCAAATCAGCAAGAGCCTGTTCCGGCGTCTGTAGCGGGTTGACTGTGCCATCGACAATGCTCTGTGCCCATGCGGCTACCTCCTCAGTGACACCATTGGTCCTGGAAAATTCTTTGACAGACTCTTCTCCATCGACCGGTTTTACTGTGACAGTCTCTCCAGCAACTTTGACAGAGCCCTTTTCGTACGAGAAGCTCCACTCAAAAGCCTGGAGTAGAGATCCAGCTGAGTGTTGAAACGAACCAGATCCCCCTGACTGAGTTTTGACGATGGCATTAAGAGTATCAATTGGTGGCAGATGCTCGCACATTTGCGCAGTAAATGCCTGCACCGACTGCGGTTTGTTCCCCTCGCCAGCCAGCAGCAGCCTCGTGGCGGCAGCCCAGTGCACGCCGGCATCGAGCAAGAATCCTCCCTGGTAATCAGGCGTTTTGCGCCATGCGGTGTTGTACCACTTGTTATCTGGCTCAACGCGCCATAGGACACGAACGCTGAAGTTGTGGACTTTGCCAAACTTTGCGGCTTCGCTGGCAGCATAGGCAAAGCTTGGGTAGAAGCGCACGTTTTCGGCGATGGCAAAGGTAGCGTTGCTGGTGGCGCAAATACGTTGAGCATTTGCGATTAGGGCTCGAGCAGAGGCAACGTCCTTGGCGATGGGCTTTTCAGCGAGGACATGTTTGCCGGCGGCGAGGGCTGCCTCTATGAAAGAGGGCTGAGTGAGGATGGGAAGGGCGATGATGACGGCTGAGATGTCATCTCGTTTGAGGAGGTCTTGATAAGACTTGTTGGGACCAGCATCCTCAGCGTAGAGATCCGGCTTCTTGGCGGAATCAGGAACAAGGTCAGCGGTTTCTTGGGCTGACTTCAGAGACCTTGAGTAGATGGCCTCAAGGCTGAAGAGATCGCACTTGAGCACAGCAGGCTGTGAAGGAGAGACCGTTAGTCCAGCTTTCAAGAAGTCGTCGTTCATAAAGGGGGGGGATCATCTTTTGTATGGTAAGGGGGGTTGAAGAATACCAGATGAGATCCTTTGACGAACAGTCCTCCTCCGATAATAGCAACTCCCATGGTAGGCTTCATGATGGCAATTGTTCGACTGGCACAGCCTGACTAGATAAAACTGATGTTTTTTGAATATCCTTGGCTCGTGAACAGAGATGAGTCTGAACAGTCGTATATCAAGGGAAGAAAGGTGAAATGCTGCCCCTCTAGGTGGGGGAGGGGTTCCGCCGCCCCGCCTCGATGGACGGGCTTTCATCACGATTTGTAAACGTATGGGTGAAGTAACAGCCTTGTATAAAGTTGTTAAAGTAGACTTGACGGTGACATCAAAAATTGAAGAGACCATGTTCATCCTCTTCATCTCGAAAAATTAATATCAGTTGCTCATATAGAGGCACACTCAAGACACATGCACACTCGCATGAGACGACAGCATAGCGCACATTGTGGCGGTAACAACTATATTCTAAGGTATCATTTGTTAATATTCAATGTTCAATAAACATTCCTGATGAAGAAGCAGAATAGAGAAAGACAACCAAACATTGGTTACTCAACTCACACCACTCGATTGCTCGATCAGCAAGACACCCTCAGACAGCCAGCCCTTTTTCGCCTTCCTTGATGTCGTGTCTACTTACGTCCAGATACAGCCCGATTCATAAATTTCACGTACATATCAAATAAAAATCAATCTTCATAGCTTCTTTACTTCACAACTCCTCGTAGCGGTACAGCTGCTCGACCCAAAAAGTCTTTGCATCTCCACGGGTGCTTCGCTCCCACCGGGTCTCAGCCTCAGTTTCGGTCTCGGTCTCAGTATCCGTCTCTTCCCTTATTGAAGACACACGCCCCTCTGAGAGGGTTGTACAAATGTATTGAATATTTTTTTTCAGGAGCGGCTGCACCCTCCGACGAGAGATTCGGTTGTGGCGAAAGGGTTGCTCAGCTTGAAGCCTCAGTCGGCGTAAAGTGCTCGGTGATGCAGCGGCGACTTCTTGTCTAGGCGCCATGGCAGCGATGCGCTTGGAGTGTCTCTCGGCGATAATGTAGGGCTTTCTCTGCGGATCGGTAAAAATAACGTTCTTCTGCTTGGAGAAGTACTTGAGGCTATTCCGCTGGTTTCAAGCGAAGTCTCGTAATCCGTAGTTGAAGCCGCGCCAACATTCGCCTTGTAATCGCGCGCAATGTGGTCCTTCTTCTGCTGATATCACCGGCAATGATGGGATTTGATGGGATTTATGATCAATTGATTTTGGGAGATGGGGAGAAAAAAGTTCAATGCAGAGAAAAGGCAGACAGCAGGGCTGCATGGCATGCTGCACTCTAATGCACATTTCAACCCGATGGGGGCCCAACCCACCAATGGCCACGACTGCGTGCATGCATGCTTATTGGTATTGATCCTTCTTTCGCACCACTCCTCTAAAAGATTGATACAAGTTGAGTCTTGATTTATAAGATGGGTGTGTGTACACATGTACTTTCCATATTACGTCTTTAAGAATAGCTAGTAAACACGACATTGTATTAGCTACCTCGGACTGATGGAATCTTGTATGCGTTTGCAATTTTGCGCGAGAATATGTAGCTTTCATTCAACTGCTAGTGCCGGAATACAGTACATTCAATCAATTTTTATTCATTATTGGCAAGAGATTTCTCTTCACCTATAATTAAGGTCCTTTTATCTCGTAGCACAACATGGGACCATTTGCGACTTGCAATTAGTTCAGGTCAACGCTGGATGACGATGCGCTGCATAGTTGCAACATTCTGTACAATGATTCCTTTTAATTGGTTAATTCTACATCAGTTCTTAGTTAATATCCTTGTTCCTCGGTTTGATACACGAAGGTGATTTGTTACATGAAAAGCAGAATTTGCGTTCGCTTGGTCAATATATTATCACAGGTAGCTAGTTGTTGGTTACTCCTGGTCACGATATGCTGTCCCTCATTCTTATTATTTATCGCATCTGTCTCTATAATTTAAACTATTGCTTATATTTTTACATATCAATGGGCAAGGATACATGGCTTGGGATGAGCTCTAGATGAGCGCATTCACAGAGTGCTAGGTTGACTACCCCGGTGCTTTGACATATACCTCGAAGATGAAGAAAAAGAATGAAGCTGATTAAATCTATTGGCTAATTTGAACTAGTTCAATGCATTTCAATGTCAGAGTACTTTGAATTAATTCCGTTAAGGACAGGGTAGATGTATGCACACGCCCTGTGAGCGGATACACGTATCTACCTATGTATATCTTCACCCGGATACAAATTTATAACGGAGTTCATTATATTAGCTTAGAGATTTATCTTACTAAAATAGAAGCTCTTCATTTGTAATTTATACATAACTTGCGCCGTTTTGCCCAAATTCAACAGTCAAGTCTATATGGGAACAGATGGAGTAGCTATTAACTTAAATATGTTGTATAAGCGTATAGCTAAGCTATCATGCGAGAAGATTTTATGGACGGGCATTTTATATGAACAAATACGACATATACAAGTTTTTGTAGTTAGATATATACCCATGTCCAACTTTGAACGCTGGTGGAGAGAGATGTGTTATTTATGTATAAGACTACTTGTAAGTGGTACTGTCTCGTTGGCATATTCGCATATTAAAGTATGGAGCAATGAGGTGAACTTACGATTAAACTGCGTTGAAAATATAGCTATTTATGTAAATATTTTGAACTAATGATTCATTGGTAACCTAGTTTACTGAGCATAGTATTGCTACTGTGAAGATATCTGGTAATTTGTATAATTCTCTAGGTTATGCATCTTGGACATTGAACAAAGAGGTCAACTAGCGAGCATGTATACATTTACACGAACCACAGAGACTTGTTTCGCCGCACACGTCTTGAGTAAATATTACCTATACATTCAATTTGGAACATACCGAATTCCCAATAGGCGATATATCGCTTCCAGTACATGTATGTTGATTGTTGCTGTAACTCGAGCAATTCAGACACAACATTCCGAGTCTACACGCCTACAATCCGATAAAGGAGCATCATTGGGCTGGAGGGACAACTCGTATTATGGAGATGGATATAAATATGATGCGATGAACAATATCTAAAGTCTAGCTATGCATGAAATTTGGCAATCAATTGATGTCCACGGCTAAACTCGTCATTTGCATGCAATGAAGGAACCGTTATGGATCGATCTGACAGAACCCCGCCATTTTAGCCCCTCCAGCTCTATGCAGTTGGCCCCTGTAAGCCGGCAGTCTTAGCGGAGTCACTAGCTGCGGCATAGCGAGCTCAGTAGGTAAGCTTCAGAGGCCTTTAGATGTTTTGATTTGGAGCTTCAGTTGCCATCTGCCCCTTGATGCTTTCTCTCTCAGCCAACATTGGCCACAAAGATGCCTCCAGCCCCTACAATCACATCGGTCAAACAGACATTTGTCGCTACTCAGACAAATATCCTGTCCCAGCCGGTTGCGCCGTCTCGAGCCTGGCGCGCCTCCAACGACGCGTCTCAACATCCGCTTCCAAATCGCATCGTCGACGATGCCGTCGCAAACCTCAACCGCACGATCCAACAGCACTCTCGACGAGTCTATGCGCCTCAAGCAAATCGACACGTGGCCGAACAGATTAGCCATGTGTACTCGAGAGACGCCGAGCGCAGGATGGAAAATCCAGACGATGCTGAAGGTGGAATCGGAAGAGAACTTGATCTGGGTATGGCATCCTTGATTGGTGCCTTGGGAGGTGCTGGAGGATGATCGAGCGGGCCATGGCTGACAATTTTGACAACAGTGGATGAACAAGCCATCGAAACACTGCCCGCTGCCTGGCCATCAGACAGAGACGCCGAAGCCTTTCCTCTAGAAGCCACACGCTATGCAGCCACGGTTCGACAGCTGACGGACCTGAACCGCCAACGCAAAGAGCTACGGCAGAGAGTTGAACGACTCCGAAGTCTCCAGAAGACAGTCGAATCCTTTCAGACCACAGACGGTGCGGGCGTCCAAGAGAATCTAGTGACTCGCGATGGTCCTGTGGAGAAGGAACTCGAGAAGATGCGCTTCCTCCTTGCGCGCGTTGCGGGCCGTGTGAGCGAGCTATCAAATGCGCCCACAACTCAGAATACTGATGGCGTAGAGCTCAGCGCTTTGGCTGAAGCGAGAAAGAAAAACATTGAGAAATTTCTGGCAGACGGGCGAGTTTTCCCATCCTGAGATTTGAGGCAGAGCTGGAACTGGCCAAAGGAAAACACCACGTTGTTGATATAACGACTACAGTGAAGGGCTTCTACACAAGCAGCGGTATTACGGACTCTTGAGCTGTGCTTGACCACAAAGCATGCCCTCGCAAATAGATAGCTTTGAGCCAGGCAAGATTGACGCTTCAGATGGTTTCAAGGCTGGTTGGTATGGGCCAGGTGGATCTGCTTTCCGCCTGCTCCCCTTTAAGTTTCAGCTTGTTGGGAATATTCCATGCAAAAGCTGGGGAAGAGACTTTGCCAAAGGCGACTTCAATACGAGCGCAGGGGAAAATGGTAAGCGAGAAGACGAGCCTTTCAGCCTCACGCTATTCATGAAGTTGACATTTTCAAAATAGGCCCCGACTTTGACTGCCAAAAACGGTCAAACTAATGCAGAATACGAACTGCTTTTAATAGTGGATGGATGAACTTCAGCTCCATTACGTGGTTTACGCGCGATGATGAGCGTGGCCCTGGCTAGTCGTTTCAATCTCGAATTGATTGCCCAAAGCGGAAAGTTGGTCGAAATAAGATTTGACATGTGAGGCGATCTTGAGTGGGGTAAGCTTTAACGAGCTGTCTTTGCGCTCCTCGGTGCTTCAAGACATTTATTGTACTGGGGTTTGAGATGACGATTGCCGTCATAGTAGCTGGTGCCTCATCCTGCAGTAGTCTGCGTATCCTTTCGAATATGTAGGGGGATGCTCTACCGAGCTCTTGGCTCCGAGACTCAACCTCTTGCTAGCCACTGAATTGCGGATACATCTACACCATGTTTTCTTTATTTGATTCCTCTGTTCTCGTTTGCTCTTGATTATGGCATTTACGTGTTACAGAGCTCTGGAGAAGATAGCTTTGGAAACCATGCGAAACACTGGAAGCCAAAGATGATTAGGTAGAATGATGTAGGGGATGTTGAGGGAAGCAAATCTAGGAATACAAACTTGAAGAACATGCTTGCTAGGACCTGCTAGTTTCCAGGAACAATCAGCAAAACGATCCCTACAAACTACAGGACTCACCAGATGATTTCGTGAGCTTTGCTACGATATTTGCAATTTGTCACATGTTAGTGCTACTCTTCTACGTGCTGGGTCATTCATTGCAGATTTGACTAGAAGCCAGACAATGACAATGGTTGATTGCTATGGCCGCAATTTCATACTAGTTTGCTTAAAAAATAGTGTCAAAATAACAACGTTATTAACACTGAAGTTACACCACCTTTGCTATGCAGACAACTCGAGTGACTGATAACTTTGCAATGTTTAGTTCAGTCCGCATTTCGCATTCGCTTAGAGAGCGGGTCATGCAGACCAAGTTTAGCGGTGGCTGCCAAGCAGATTGGCACTCCCGTCGTGCTTATGCCACCGCCTGAAATTGATTTCCGTCCGCTCTCATTGGATGCCAACGCAACCACAGCCTAAATAAACAGCGCCAGGAGAAACGCGAGGCTGCTTTCAGGCCATGCGGACAAGAGAGATTGTACGATTTGCTAGTATTCGAGTGAAGGAGCAGGAGGGATGGTGGGATGTCAGGCCATGCACAGTTTGCGATGCGGGCCGCGTAATTCATTTCTAGTAGCTTGTGAATAATGCACCTCTGAGGATGGGTATATAATGGAAGAGAGTAGGTTCTTTATAGGTTGGCGAGGCCTGTCTCATCCAAGCATTCCATCAGTTGACTGATTTAAGTCAACGCTTCAAATACCACAGTTCTGGCTATGCACGGTCGTGCTAACTTGACCTGTCGTCTATCTCTTATACCCCCGACTTATTCAAGGAGGACATCACGCCACTTATTTACGCTATTGCTCTTTTAATAATATTCGTCAACTATGGCTCTAAACAGAGAAGGAATCTTCTCCCGCACAGTAGAGGACCAAGAGAACGATATAAAAGCAAGGCAAAGCAATTTCGAAGACCAAGCATGGAAGCAGTGGCCGGCAAAGGCCCAGGTAAGTATTGGACATTTTTTCATGAGACCTGACTTATAAAATAGCAAGACACTGATAGTTTGTGGCATCTTAGTTTGAAGGACTGGAAGAGCATCGGGGCCCAATTCAACTGACAGTCAAAGGCTCCATCCCAGCCTGGGCTGCTGGCTCTTTATTCAGAACTGGACCTGGCCTGGACAGGGTAGAGGGTACGTCCAGAGGTACTCATATGATCTCGCATTGGTTTGATGGCATCGCCCATAGCCATCGATTCGACATCATTCCACCTGAATCAAGCGGAGGCAGCACCTCGGTTGTGTACTCTTCTCGTCGTCATTCAGATGCTCTCGTGGCCGAGATTAAAGAGAAGGGCTGGCAAACGAGCATCTCATTTGCTCAACGAGCTGATCCTTGCGTGGGCATATTTGGAAAGATGATGACTGTCTTTACCAGCGGCAAGTCCAACAACAACGTTGCTGTCGTCCCAGATATGCCTGGTGGTGACGTCGTAAAAGGAGGAGAGTCGTCGAAAGAGAAGGCTTTATATGTCCTTACCGATAGTGCGGCTCTCAGCAAACTCGATCCCAAGACTCTTGAGCCCATTGGCGAAGCCAGACAGCAGTCGCTCCATCCGAGTCTAAAGGGTCCAATTTCCTGCGCGCATTCACAGCGCGACCCTGAGACTGGAGATTTGTTCAATTACAACTTGGATCTGGGTGGCCGGTTTCCGACGTATCGCGTCTTTCGTGTCAATGCCAAAGACGGGAGCGTCGACATTCTCGCCACCATCTCAGGCAACGACTATCCAGCAGCATACATGCACAGCTTCTTCATCACGGAAAACTATGTGGTGCTTTGTGTCCAGTCGACGCATTACGCATGGTCTGGCATGAAGATTCTGTGGGAGAGAAATATTCTCGACGCCATGAAACCTTTTGACAAGAGTGTTCCGTGTAAGTGGGCGGTGATTGATCGAAGACAGGGGAAAGGTGTGGTGGCTGAATTTTCTACTCCGGCCGGTTTCTTCTTCCATTCGGTGAATGCCTTTGAGGAGCAGGTAAAGGACGAAAGTGGGAATAGCCATACGGAGGTTTGCATGGATGCCATCTCGTACAACAACGCGGACATCATGCAAGTGTTCTACTATGATGTTCTCTTGGACCGAAACGATGCTACGAAGAAGAACATGCTTGACAAGCAGTTTTACAAAACGATGCAGCAGCGCTTGTCACGATATCGTTTCAGGATCCCATCAAAACAACAGTCGAAAGAGGAAAAGGCCTCTGCCGTGGCCAAAGAAGTGTTGACAATCCCAGGCCCTCACATCGGCGAGCTGCCAACCATCCACCCTGCCCTCAACGGTAAGCCATATCGATACGTCTACACCACAAACAACAGAGGCCTCTACATCTTCGCCGACTCCCTCGCCAAGACCGACGTCACTACACAGGGCGTCCTGATCTGGAGTGGACCCAGGGGGCATTCGCCAGGAGAGCCCATTTTCGTTGCACGCCCGGGAGGCACGGACGAGGATGACGGGGTGTTGCTGTCGGTGGTGGTGGATGGAACGCTGGAGAAGTCGTATTTGCTGTGTTTGGATGCGAGGACGATGGAGGAATTGGGTAGGGCAGAGGCGGATTTTGCGATTCCTATGGGGTTGCATGGGGCGCATCAAGCAAAGGTACGCCTTTGAGGCGAAAGAGCGGTGTTTTCATTGTCTCTTCTCTCACTTCATTCATTTTAATTCCAAATAGTCTTTCTTGTAATCAAAATTGAATAAAAATTGCCTATAACGAGAGCTGCTGCATAGCTGGGTTTCATTGGATTCTGCCTGTACATCTTGTTTGGCAAATAATCAAAATGTATCCATCACCATGACCACAATAGTTGTAATATTACCAAAATTTTTACACTTTACGAGTCATACCTTTTCCTGTCCAGTAGAAAATAAAACTAACAAGAACAAACATGAAGCAAAAGATAAACTCACTCCTCTTCGGCATGATCCCGGCATCCGAAGCCACAAATTGATGCTGCTTCCCTAATAACCCGTATATGCCTGGACGCATTCGGCGTGTTCCCGGGATCGGGGTCGGACATCTCGGGGAACTCGCTGCGAGATTTTTCTCTCTTTTTCTCCCCCGCCGGCGTTATGCGCGTGGCGCGGCATGGCGAATTGGGGGGCTGGCAGGAGCAGTAGTAGTTAATCGTAGTGCATTATCAGAACTGCTCTGGGGTACATGCGGGCGGATGAAATGAAGGATTGAGGGAGTCAACTCAGATGAAGCTGCTGTGGCTACAAACAAGATGAGTAAGATATGAGATATGAGAGACGAGAGATGAGAGCAGAGCCGTCATCAATGAAAATTATCAAATGTTTTTTGTAAAGTAGTATTTTTGTGTGTTATGTTTCCACCTATTTTTACAGCTATTCACCCTCGCTACCGTGAACTCCCCTTAGCGGCTGATTTCAAAGCCGGAGGGAATGTGTCCTCGGTCTTTTTGTTCAAGCAGTGGACACGATCCAGTGTTCATCTCCGATACCGTATAAAAAAAAGGGAATGAGAACAGAAAGTAAAGTAAGCGTGCACTGGAACTGCATCCTGGTTACAGAAGCGTTTCAATCTGCATCTTTTTTCTCTTTTTCTTCTTCCCTTAGTCGGTTGACCCCCACACGCCTAGTTTCAGTGATTGTCTTGTTTCCCCAAATCCCATCCTGAACCATTGCTGGCATAAAAAAGAAAAAAAAAAAAAAAAGCGTATGCCCAAACATAGCAAGTAAATATTCATTGCGATTTAATTTTCCCCATCCTCGTTTTTCACCGGCGGCAAAGGCGCACTCTAGGCCGCAACAGCCTCGGCGGTGGGCATTTTCATGCTGGTGCCGCTCAGGTCGGTGGGTTTCCGTGAGGGGTTCTTGGTGTAGTAGTCGGAAATCGCCGACTTGATGGCATCCTCAGCAAGCATGGAGCAATGCACTGGATACATGAGAGTTAGCATTGACTGGCTGGATAAGAATGTGAAGGATAAAGCGACATCATGAGTGATATCACATTGTTAATACGTACGCTTAACGGGGGGGAGGCACAGTTCCTTGGCGATTTCAGTGTTCTTGACCTTGCCAGCGTCATCCAGGCTCATGCCTCGGACAAGCTCGGTCAGGTAACTGCTGGAGGCAATTGCTGAGCCGCAGCCAAAAGTCTTGAACTTGACCTCGGAGATCTTCTGCGTCTCCGGGTCGACGCGAATCTGAAGCTTCATGACATCGCCGCAGGCAGGAGCTCCCACAAGGCCGGTGCCGACGTCAGAATCGCTCTTGTTCATGGAGCCAACGTTGCGCGGCCGCGCATAGTGATCCAGGACCTTCTCGTGATATGATCGCTTGGCCTCGATGGATGCGACGGGCGCGAGCTGTCGAGGGGCGAGAGTTGGTCTGGCGAGGGGAGCGGCCATGGCAGCTCGCCTTGAGACAACGCGGAGTCCTCTGGAGAACATTTTGCTGGAGTTGGATGTGTGGAAAGAGGAGAATGTAGAGATATATGAAGAGGGGTCGCAGATGTGCGTTGGAGCAGATGAATAAAAAAAAAGACAGAGATATCGAGAGCCTGCTCAGATGCGATAACTCGGTATTGAGGTAGAGATGGTAAAGCTTTGAAGTGCTGGAGGCGAATTGATGGCGTCGACGTCAAGAAGATTGAAGTCGAGCAGAGGTTTGCGAGGTTTGGGTTGTGGAGGCAAGGTTTCGAGGTTGGATGGTGACGGAAAAGAGCCAGAGGCGAAAGAAAGCGTCGCTTAAAGCAGCAGCGCAAAAAAGCAGGGATGGCGATTTCGGCCCAGTGCAGCGCATCTCATCAGCGATGGCCGGGCCGGCCAATCAGCGCGCGCGCCCCTCTCGGCCATTACGTCTGTGCAGAGCTTGTGGCAGCTGTGGAGCTCGGACCTTGTCGGAGCCTGCAGCCAATCGGAGCGCCGTGCTTGCCTGAGTCAGCTATCTGATTGGTTTGCCGTACGTAAAGAGTCGTCAACGCTCCGCAAAACGATTGGAAATCAATCTGATAAGATGCACGTGAGACGGGGATTTCGTCACGTGGCCTGGCGACGACGAACGCGAAATTGGGCAGCCCGCTCGGATTTCGACACGTCTCCGAGGAGCTTCTTGGGCGTGCTCTTTTGTTAGTGGCGGCGCGGTCCAACATTTGCGCCGGCTGCAAGAACTACCACCGCCATGTGTACTGTACAGCAGTATGTATCGTCGGTTGAATGAATGCAATAAAGCTCAGTACGGCAGCCATGTGCATATCGTGCAGAGATGGTGAGCTAGACATTGATTGTGCTTCTCGATTTGGGGAAAAAGAGCGAGCGAGCTATATCTACATACTAGCAGTACATGTATCCAGTAGCGCTCAGAACAACCTTGAAGCCAGCAGTCATCTCGCCCGCGTCCCAGCACTGCGGGACAGTCCCCGTCAGCAGAGCAACCCCACAGCCCGAGATCTATTAAATCGACCGCTAAATTCCCAGCGTTGTATCCCATCTTGCCCGTGCCGTCTGATGACTGCATGCTTTGGCAGACTTGTTTGATGCAACAGCAGAGCGAATGAGCAATGCATCTTGACAGGGAGACATGGGCCTATATTCAGCAGATACACATGGCACTCATGACGTCTATACATACTAGGAGTTTCTGGAAATCTAGGTGCTCTTATCCACGGCATTTGAAAGTTAACAGGGCCTGGAAGCTACAATCTGCCGACTGTTACAGCATAGCTACAGCTACAGCACGCCTACAGCACGCCTACAGCACGTTTGCGGCCGATGCCAGCCATGGCGGCGCTAGTCCTATCCCGTATCTGCGCTGAAGTCATCAAGCTGCCCCTCCAGATCCAAAACTCCGTCATCGAGGGGCAGCCTAACAGCTCCAAGGGCTAAATTGTGGGCGCCTAAAAGCTGCTGCAGCCCGCACTAGTCGCTAATCGATAGCGCTCGCCCAGCGCATAGGGTGCTTTTCGCCTCGTCATAGCAACCGCCAAAAGCTCCATCAACACTGCGCTTCGTGATTTTTCTTTCGCCGCAGAAACGGGCCTGTTTCGTACAAATATCGTCGCTTTCCTTCATTTATTGTCATTCTTCCATTGCTTCTCCCTACCACCAGCGATATGTCGTGCCCTCATCTCGAGTCTGTCGGTACGTCAATGCCCTACCCCGCCGCCAACTTTCAGCTGGACGCTTGTTTCCAAGCCCTGTCAAGCTCAAGAGAGCTCATATCCATTCATCATAGAGCTCAAGCCGCCGACTCCCGTTCAGTCTGTGTATAAGGAAGATTGCACACAATGCTTTGACTCTATTGTATGTATTCTTCAGCAGGCCGATTAACCGCCTTCAAACGAAGACTTCGGCGGCGCTCATGATTGTCTTTCTTTCTATCCATAGGACAACCCCGGAGGCCTCGATGTTTGCCTCCAATGCTTCAATGGTGGCTGCACTGCCGAACGACAGCACTCGTTGCTTCACAACGCCGTCTGGAGCCACCCGCTTGCTCTCAACATCCGCCGCACCCGAAAGACGATCGATCGCGATGAGCCTCCGGCTAAGATCACGAAGCTTGCCATTGCCGCCGAGACGGAAGAAGACCGATACGACACGGCGCTGGCTGTCAAATGCATCGAATGCCAACAAGAGCTGGATATCGAAAATGCCAAGATCTCACCCATCGTGGATGGCATCCTGAAAGCACATACCTTTTCTCGAAAGGAGGAAGTAAAAGCGTGGGAGCAAGAGCTCACGTCATGCGAGCATATCTTGACCATGCAGCAGCACCCGTCTCGCAAGATCGAGCAAGGCGACCTTGGCCACTGCTCAGGCTGTGACCTGAGGGAAAACCTTTGGCTTTGCCTTGAATGTGGCAACTTGGGTTGTGGCCGAAAACAGATGGGTGGCGTTGACGGCAATTCTCACGCTCTGGGTCACGCCACTGAGTCTGGGCACGGCGTAGCTGTCAAGCTGGGATCGATCACACCGGAAGGCACCGCCGATATTTATTGTTATAGATGCGACGAAGAGCGAATCGACGAGCAGCTCGGCGAGCACTTGGCCCATTGGGGAATCATTCTTGCCGAGCGACAAAAGACAGAAAAGAGCTTGACCGAGATGCAGATTGAACAGAATCTCAAATGGGACTTTAGCATGACTACGGAAGATGGCCACGAGCTGAAGCCTGTTTTTGGACCCGGTCTCACTGGATTGAAGAATCTCGGTAACAGCTGCTACCTAGCCAGCATTATCCAGTGCCTATTTGATATGCCATCGTTCCAAGAACGCTACTATGGCGCAAATAAGGATCTGCCGATAGTCCAGGAATCCGCAGCCGACCTTGAGACGCAGCTGAGAAAGATTGCTGATGGTTTGTTATCTGGACGATATTCGGAGCCGGACAGCTCTGTGGCATCGGGGTCAGAAGTTGCCTACCAGAAAGGTTTAGCGCCAGCAATGTTCAAGCATTTGATAGGAAGAGGGCACGAAGAGTTCTCTACGATGAGGCAGCAAGATGCCTTTGAATTGTTTCAGCATCTTTTCAAACTCATTAGCCGGTCACCACACGATGGCCAAAAAGACCCTACCTCTGAATTCCGATTTGTCCTAGAGCAGCGGCTCCAGTGTCTTGGATGCCACAAAGTCAGGTACAGCTCCAACGAACAGGACAACATTTTCCTCGACGTGCCCTTGTTGAAGCTTGATGCTGGAAGTGAAGGTGCCGAGACGGCTAATGCCTACAAGCCAGTCACTCTGAAGGAATGCTTGGACAATTTCACCGCGCCCGAGAAGGTTGAATTGACTTGCTCATCATGCGACAGCAAAGCGGGCTTCACCAAGCAATCCCTCTTCAAGACTTTCCCCAACGTTTTGGCCGTAAATGCACGAAAGATGGCTGTGGTGAACTGGGTTCCCATCAAGATTGATGTCCCCGTTATTGTCCCAGACGAGCCATTCTTGTTAGATGGCTACCTCTCCAAAGGACTTCAGCCTTCAGAAGAACTCCTGCCAGAGGAGCCCGAAAACCAAGCTCCTGCATTTGTACCAGATGCGGCTGCGGTTGCACAGCTCGAGGCCATGGGCTTTCCACGAAACCGCGCCGAAAAAGCACTGCATGCGACAGGTAACTCGGATGCCAATGCCGCCATGGAGTGGCTGTTTGCGCATCTCGATGATGCCGACATTGATGCGCCTCTTGACTTGGGCGCTGGATCGGGAGACGTAGGCACCGCCGACCCTGAAAAGATTGAGATGCTGGGGGCTATGGGTTTCGGTGCCCCTCAGGCCAAGAAGGCGCTGAAAGAAACGGGCGGCGATGTCGAGCGAGCTGTTGAATGGTTGTTCAGCCACCCCGACGACCAAGGCATCATGGAAGACGAGAGTTCTGGCGAGGCGGCTGAACAGTCTCAAAAAGAGCCTGCTGGAAGCGCAGTACTGCCAGCACAGTTTCAACTGCAATCCATCGTGTGCCACAAGGGCACGAGTATCCACGCAGGGCAAGTTATTTTTTTCCCCCTTCTTTAATGCCTTGTTAAATAATTTGAACACGCGTAGAGGAGAACAACTACTGACCGATCCATCTAGTCACTATGTCGCTTTTATTCGAAAGTCTGTGGAGGGCAAAGATACGCCCACGTGGGTGCTTTTCAATGATGAAAAGGTCGTAGAGGCTCATGATGTTGAAGAAATGCGCAAGTTTGCATACGTGTACTTTTTCAAGAGAGCGTAAGAGGAGAATGAAGCTCCCCTGGGGAGTAGATTGTGCATGGGAGAGACGGCGTTTAGTGCGCTGCCGGGACATAGCAGTGCTTGATGAATTGTTTCTTCAGAGGAGTCATGAATGAGAGGGAAATACAACTCAATAGATGAAGTATCACACAAAGAGAGCCGGATACCAATAAGAGAATATTCATCAATATATAACCCGTAGCTTCAGTCGCACATCTAAATGTGTCGAGAGATTCGTGAAGCTTTATGATGCACCGATATATTCCATTCCAGTTCAACGCCGTAGGAAACCCAGTGTCGCGTCTAAAAGACAACCCACCTGACATGCAAGGCCTCATATTCGTAATATTACAAATCCTTTTACCTTTTTACCCCTTCGCCTTTCTATCCAGTTATACTCCATCGCAAAAAAAAAAAAAAAAAAAAAATCTCATTACTCCCCCAGTCTGTAGCTGACAATTGTATCGACGCGGTGGTTCGCCGTGCTGAAGCCTCTCAGCTGCACCCTCTCGCCGTTCTCAATCTCCTTGGCGTCCGAGTCCCCCCACTCGACGGGGACGTCGCTATCCGCGTCGGCGTAGACGAGGACGTTGAAGGTGCAGTCGCCGCTGAGCTGGGGGAGGAAGGTGACGGAGGCGGTGATTTGGCGGAAGATGGCGGCGATTTCGGCCTGGATCTCGGATTCGGGCTTTTCTTTGTCGGCGAAGAGGGTATTGTTGGCGGAGGAGGAGGAGTTTTCTTGTTGCTGTTGTTGCTGGTCTTGTTCGTCGGTTGGGGCGGAGGAGTCTGTTGTGGATTGCTTGGATTTTGATTTGGTCGGAGCGGAGATTTGGACCTATGTCGTATATTTTTTTTTGTCAGACATGGAAGACGATGGGGATTGGTGGATAGCATTCGTAACAAAGGGAGGTTTGGTATGACGCACATCGAATTGCCATCGCTCAACGTGCTCGCCGGTATCTTTGTCGGTGATGACGATGACGAGCTTGGAGATTTTGCCGCCAACCATCCACTTGTCGAGCTGGCTCATGATTTTCTTGATATAGGCTTTGACTTGGTCGTCGGCCGAGACTAGAATCGCGTAGCGGGAGGGTCAGTCAATCTGGGAGCAGAATTGGGAGGGCGGTTGAAGCAAGGGAGGTGTATGATGTACCCAGCATGTTGAGGCCATATTTCTTGACGCTGTGATAGAGGAGATGCGCATTAGCTGATGGTGTCTTTTTCTCTTGATCGGCTGGATCAATTGGACTCTGGGGTGGGAAAGGAGGATGGCATCGTACGCTGTGAAGTCTTCGGCTGGGTAGACGCCTCGTTGGAATCTGCAATAACGCGATCAGTTCTTCGTCTTCGGTGCGGTTTCGCTTTCTGGCAGGACTTCGTACAAGATCGTGTGTATCGAGTATTGGAACTAGCAAAGAAAGAAAGGGCGCGATTCAATTAGCATCTGCGGGTTTGAAACAATCGTGAAAAAGAGATTTCTCGGGGGAAATGCTTACAAACTCAGCAACAAGCCTTGAGCTGCCCTTGAGCGACAGCTTGTGCACCTTGGACTCGTCCTTGTCCTTGTTCTTTGGTTTTTCCTTTGACCTTTCCTTGTCCTTGGGCCGCTTTTCTTTGGTCGCCGATGTCTTTGGGGCTGTCCTTTTTAAATCTGTCTCCATGGCTGTGGGTGTTGTTGCAGAGGGAGAAGAGGCTGTTGACGTGGGGATGGTGATGATAGATGATGTATTGAGAAAAAAGGCGGTTCAAGCCGATTTCAAACTGTTTACTTTTGGCGTTGCTTGGGTGCTATGCGAGGCTGCGGGGCTGGCAGGGGGGCTTTAATTAGTGAGAGCGGCGTCAAATCAGGTGCTAGAGGGGGAAAGCTTTAGTGCTCTAGTGCTCTAGTGCTTTAGTGGAGGCTTTAGTGCGCAGCTTCACCTTGATGGTCTGGAGGCATTGAATTTCGGATGATGGGACAGAGGGACGAAGAGAGCTAGACACAGAACCGACGTGTTGATATTTGCTAGACTGAAAGACGCAAGTGCATAGTTTATACATCAATACATCATGTGTGTCATACATCTTTTTGTATTGGCCTCAGGCAACTTTGCCATACAGCTGCTGTTGATGCCGTTCCCATCGCCTCCCGTTGCAACTTCGTCTTCATCTTCTCACTTATAGCACGCCGCGAGCATGCGCTCTCGCCGGTCGAGGCATCGTCCCTCGCGCTCGCTGCCGCTCCATTGCTGCGGCCCGCTCTGCCGTCTCACGGTTCTGGATCGCCATCCTGGCCAGCCAATAACGGTCTGAGCCACGGGCGAAATACTCGCTCACGTCGTCCATGTCCATCCCGGCCACATATTCGCTGAGGACCTCTAGTTCTGGGATAGGAGCTGTCGTGGCTGCTGCTGCTGTTTGAGCTTGGTAAGGTCTATATGGAGTTCTACCTGCAGCTGGAGCTGGAGCTGGAGCTGGAGCTGGAGCTGGAGCTCGCTGACATCTGCAGCCTCTAGGGTCTTCTGGTTCGGCAGGCTGAGGCCCATCTTCAACGCTGGCAGATTGTCCATCGGTGCTGCCACCAACGGTCCTTGCGTAGTGCGATACAACAAGGCGCAGCAAGATGCCGAGGCTGACAAGAAGCGGAATCGTCTGCGCGCTGGTGTTTACTCCGTCGACATTGTCGAACTGATTCCACCGCAGCGTCAGCTCAATGGCCGTGATGTGAAGCCCATAGACGACCAGGTTCGATATGCCGCGCATGGTCCGAAGCAGGTCCTTCTGTTCCTGCTTGGCGCGTCTCCGTCGTGCAATACGTTCTTGGTCGACCCGCTCTGGCCTGATGGCTCCATGTCAGATACCAAACTATCTTGGTATGAATCACTTCTTCAGCAAGGGGGGATGGGGAGTGAGGCTGACTGTCTTCGATGGCTTCTCTTTCGGCGGTGCCGCCTATGTATTTGGAACTGGCCATCCCAAAATCCCGTCCAAGAGAGCATCATGGCTACGCAGATGAGGATGATGATGACGTAGATGACGATGTTAGCCACTATGAATGCGGCATTGCCAAGCTTGGTCTTGGCGAAGAAAAAGCCGTACTGCTCGCATTGGTGCCCTTTGGTCGGTATGTAAGTCGCAAAGAACCAGATCCCAACGGCTGAAATGACTATTAGAAGGATCATGTTCGAAACAATATATACGGGCATCTTGATTTCTCCTGTCCGTTTCAGAGGATCCCACTTGGGGTTGCAACAAGAGAGTGTATTCCAGATATATATCGGTATCAGAAAGACGTAGCATCCAGCTGCGAGCTGGAGTACGATATAAATATCGGCGGGCTGGATGTCCTGGCCAGCAATCGCAACAAGCGATCCGAGAATGATCCCCCGGACAGAAGAAGGCCCAGAAGCCGTACGTCGGACACATCTGCTTCGTCAAAGAACTCGACCAGTATCTCGCCAAACCACTAGATGTAAATGCCAAGCCGTATGCCCAAGCCATACATGTCAGGACGCCCCTGGTGCCCACATGAGGCCATCGTGATAAGCCGTAATCGCGGCAGACATTTTCAACGACAGGTTTCGTGACGAGTCAAAACAAATATAGAAAGTCGACTATGTACCTGGTCCAATGCAAAAGATGATGGAGAAGTCAGCAAACTTATACTGCCACAGACGTGGTCATTCGCTGCAGCCAGCCTTGCTGCACAATGGATTTATGCTGTCTTTAACCTTAACAGACGGGCCTTATGTCCGGTTGGGCAAACGTGGGCAATCTTCCTCTGGTGCCAGCGAAGAGCATATTTGAATGTTACATCCCCATAGCATTGCTTGATAGTGCAGCATTGAGCCAGGGAGCGGATGAGGCAAGTGAGGCGAGCTGGTGCGCGGTGTAAGTGCGGACACGCCATCATTGTTGGACGAGGTAACGTATAGCATGAAGAAGAGCGAGGGCCGTCTATTTTGTTTATCGTACATTGGGCGTCTTTCGGAGCAATTTGATAGCTCAAAAGACGGAATATGGGACATGCGGCTTGTGTTTGTCGACGCGACCCTGGTGTAACCATTTGGCCAGCATATTGGGCACTCATCTTGTGAAGCTGTGATTAATAGGAGCTTACGAGGTAGGATAGACAGCTATGTTCTGGGATGTGGAACTTTTGGAGTAGAGAATCCTATTATGAGAATAAGTGAGCTTGGATGGGAATAGCTAAGCGGTACCAATTTCGCCTTGTCGGAACTATTTGGACTAATACACGCACAAAAAACTGTAAAGTATTGCAGTAACAATACAATATACTACTATACGTGATATAGATTCCATTCTCCTCATAGTTTATTATTCACAAGCAATACAACGTTGTCACCCTCACTCTGGAGAAACCTTAGATTATACACGCAGAAAATTCCTCCATCACCCAAATGGCACGCCTCTAACGCGTCGACATAAAATTACACCCGATTTCATCATAGCTTTACCTGCTCGTTGGTTGTGGTCTTCTTATCGACACGATCTTGACTAAATTACTACCAGCTTTACCTGCCTACCTATATTCCTTTCCCGTTTCCTGTGATAAAAAAGTCCATTCCTTTCGTAACGTGTACACACTGTCGAATTTACATCCGCTAACGTATATTTCTATTTTTCGCTATTACTGAACATATTATGACTTCATCCTATCACACTATGTCTTCATTATTTAGCGACGTGCAATGTGGTCCATCATTAGATGGCTTGCCTAGAGACGTCCGGCTTCTAATTATAAAAGCCCTGATAAATTCATACATCATCAGCATAACGGTTGGAGACTCAATTTTGTTCAGCAGCGGCTGAATGAAGCTGTTATCAAGTCTCACGGTGATGCAATTCACGCTTTAAAGCTTTCAACCCAGGTTGTTCGGCCCCTCTCGTTGCAGCCGATTCTGAGAGAACAGAAGGCTCTAGAAGGCGTACAGACCGTGTAATGGCGTATGGGTTAGGGATAGTACCACATTTCTTCAACATAGCACTGTCAATATCCTAGTAATAAAGGGCTTACCGTTTAGAAAGAAGAGAGAAGCAGAATGTGATGGAGCCAGGAGAAAAACCAAGATTCGCACAACTTACTAGTTAATGATGAAACTTGGCATATGCATTATCAATCTTTAACTAACAACTAAAACTAACTGCTAAACCGCTATTAAACAAGACGGTAATAAGGTCACGCACCCCAATTTGACCTGTGTTTTAAATAGATATGGCGTCATCTCATTCAATCCCATGGGCAGTAAATATTTCTAATGTACCAAAGTAGGCCCTTAGTTCTTCATCGATGTTGTCTCTCATGTGGTAGTGCAAGTATTCAGGTTCGCTTTTACGTCGCCTCCTCGGTTCTTGGCCTACATCGCTGCTACTTCGGACGTCTGAGAGCGAAATATCGCACAGTTCTCGGGCATATCCTCTCGGGCAAGAATCTTTCTCGCCCTCCCCTAACCAGCTGCATTTTTCTTCGGCTTTGCAATTGTCTGACATAATTTCAGACGCTTCGGCTGTGTCCAAGCCCGGAATAGACAGGACAGCGAGATTTTGGAGGTGGCTAGCAATATGCTCGTGCAACGGCTGATGTAGATTCTCCTCTGAGGCACTAGTCGAGATGTCCCGTTTAGGAATATCCGGAATGCAATCGCAAAATGGACAAATATGCTCGTCGCGAGTAACAAGTTTGTATTGACAGATTTCAAGTACATCCAGTTCATGCTTAGTCGGCGGTCCTCTAATGGGATGGTTGTGCTCATCATTCATGTGCTCCCGAAAGCTTTCAAGCTCATTAAAACGGGCAACGTCATGCTCAAAATCGCAGAGCCAGGTGCCGATATGAATTCTTTTGGTCCACTCAGGTGAGTGCCTGTGGTTCATGTGATCGACCCAATGTCCTATAGTTCTGAAGAAGAGCACTGGAGTCCTGCATTGTTCCGAAAGGCAAACATAAGGCTTTACGTCTTCATTTAAATGGTCTCTAAAGTAGAATAGGTAGAATATATAGGTTTGGAAATCAAGGGAATGAGAAGCAGATACGTACTTCCAGATTTTAGGATGGCGGCTGAGAAAAGCGGTAGAAACTTTCTCTGCGCAATACGGGCATATACAGTCCGTGGTACCTGGTGGAAAATGAGGATTGGGGGGGGATTTGCACGTAGATAGGCACACAGAAGATCCCATACTCTTAGCTGAAGGAGCTGATCCATATTGGAAGTCGCTGTAGGCTACACCAACGTTCAGCTTATTCCTCGTAACGACAGATTCTGTGCAAGTAATACCACCTTCCACGTTATGTGGCAAACGAGCAAGCGTGTACAAAAGCTGAGGCTGAGGCTGAGATGGCTGTGACGGAATGGCAGAGGCTGGATATTCTTGATTGTTATTGCTTTGGCTTCGGGCACTTCGGGCTCTTCTGGCCCTCAATTTTTCTGCATCTTTGAACGTGAGACGTAAGCGTCTTCGGCGAATTGCAACGGACAAGGCGAGTTGATCGCAGAGAGAAGGCTGAGCATGGGGAAACATGCGCCTGATAATGGGAAACATGTGATTTTTAAAGTCCGTGGTATCGTCTTTTATGAATGCTGCGTCGAGACTGAGGTCCTCATTCCGTATAGATGCTTTGCGAATCATTTCCGTTAAGGCATGTAGCTCTTCAATCGCAAATCGAATGCCCTCCATCGCCTCAAGCGGTGTGTATAAGTATTCCGTTCCGCCTGAAATTACTGGTCATAATTAGCTCACGAGCCACAATTCATAACTTATAAATGCCCTTAGAAGAGAAGCGTACCAGATTCCAAATTTTCTATGAGGACCTCTAGAAGACCTATAACCTCAGTTTTCACACCTCTGTACTCTTGAAAGAGTGAATACAGGGAATCACTGATATCTCTAGCCAGAGCACTAGTGCGTTCAAACCAATACATAGAATTTGAGTTCATATCCACTATGAACTCGGCAATCTCTTTTGAACGTTCATTGGTAGTCTCCGGCTTGTTAGAGGCACATGGTGAATTTGCTTGGCCCATTTGTTTACCAAACAGAAAGATGCACTTCACAACAGCCGCGGAGACATCCTTATGTTTTTGTACATCATCGTAATCCTCTTCAAATTCTAAATCGTCGTCGTTCTCTAAGCTTAGCACATTGCCCTGCTCAAAGCCTGTCGCGTCGTCATTGTTGTAAGAGAAGGCATCTTGAGCCTCCTCATGGCATACTACACCGTCTTGTCTGTTGGCTTCTTCCATCGTTGTATCGATGTGATACATATGGGGTGAGAGATTTGCAATTGTTTGTTGAAGAAGAAGAATGGAGGTGTGTCCCTGAATTTTGCGTTCTTTTTCTGAAGCAGGTAGACGATGTGGTCATCCAGGAATCTTGAATTTGCCGGTTGGTGCCACAGCTCTGGTAGCTACTGGAAATGGCCGAGCGGGTTTGGCCCAGATTTGACAGAAGTGGTCTGTACACTGTAATCTACATGTTCGTAGGTGTCGTAACTCGGAAAGATATCAGTAGCACATATTTCCTACGACTGAGTTGTTTCCTGAAAGTGAAAACGGTGTATACAATGTACATTCAGCTACTCTGTATGTTCCCAATCCTGTTTCTTTCAGAGGATATTATTTGGGTAGAAGCTCTCCTTTCAACTACCATAGACTCAAAACTTCTCTACCTAGTCTATTCATGTCAATATATTTTTAGAGTACCTAGTGCTGTAGTTGTACTCTCTGATATAAACTGGTTTTAGGAGAAGATGAATATCACGGAGTAGTTTTAAATTGGGATGAAATCTCTCCATAGTCAAGAGTATATACCGTTCTGAATGCCTTGTAGCCAAAGCCTTTGGCTCCCGCACTTTGGGGGAGCGCGACGTTTTTCACATTTTTCACATTCACATGCGCAAATTAATTTTGACAGATACTGTTCGGCCGCATCTGATGGATTGGTAAAAGTTATCATGTGAGCTGGCATTTACAATGTTTCCTTCATATTTACACAAAACCATTAGGATTATCTCCGCAATTTGAACAATTCTTAGTAATTCACCAATTCCGCGCGAGTAATTACGCCAAGTGTAACAGCTAAGACGAAGAATCGTTTAGTTAATATGCTATATAGATAAATGTTTAACTATTGCCGATTCTCAGAGAAATGATCATCTAAGCATAAAATTATATACATTACTGTTAGCTACACATCTTATGCCACATCCATCGGCTCTAATTCTGAGAGACGTAGAGAGCAGCAACGAGACACTGAAGGGCGCTGCTCTGGCTACTGGCTGTAGCGGAGCCAAGAACATAGGGACCACCCCAATCAGCACCATTGAAGCAGTCGCCTGCCTCCACAGCGAGATCATTTTGCCAGATGGACTGGGCGTTCTTTTCTAAAAATGCCTTGTAGGCAGGATAAGGCTGACTGTGGTACAGTTTTTGGAGGTTTCTAGCAAAAACACCCTTGAACTGAAGATTATCGCCACTGCAGTTATGTGTCAAATCGCAGCTGTCAGCAAGAATGCCGTTACTGTCGACCAGATGAGCCATGGTAGCATTGGCAATGACACTGGCTGATGTGAGGTAGGATGAGTCTCCCGTGGCGATATAGAGGTCTGCAAGACCACCTATGATAACACCTTGATTGTAGGTCCAAGTTGGCTGGTTGTTGTCATTCACACAGGTGTTGCCGTTAACAGCGTCGTTGACAAGGCCTTGGCTGTTGACGAAGCCAACCTTTTGGAACCAGGCCCACACTGTTTGAGCGGCACTAAGGTATGTCTGCTTTTGGCTGCTAGGAACACGGTTGGCGAGACCAGCGCTAATGGCAAGGTACAGCTCTATCATTCCATGTTAACCTCTTATATCTTCCAGTTGCCAGCTGTGAGATGAAGAAAGAACCCACCATTAGGGATAGCCAGTGGATTGTCGGTCTTGACTTCGCCTTTGAACCAAGGAAGACCACCACAATTAAGATTGCCCCAGCCAGCATTCATATCCTGCCAAATAGCAATGGATTCCGTGAGGTAATCCTGATCTCCGGTGATATCGTAGACATCTTGCCAAGCCAAGCCCCACCAACCTTCATCGTCGCTACATGTTTTTATTCTTGATCAGGAACCATTGAATTTAGATATTTTCGCCAAAAGAGCAAAAACACTCACTAGTGACTTGCTAGAAAACCTTGCTCTCTTTTACTGAACTTGCCGGGAACGCTGCGCGCAGATCCCTTAGGCACAACGATCTTACGGCCTGTGCCGTCTAATTGTATGACACCGTGAGAAGGCTGACCTCCCTTGAGATAAGTGTTTTGCCACATCCAGGCAGTCCTGTTCTTGACACCACTATCGAGCGCAGCGAGACTGGCAACTGCTGTAATCATGACGCCGGCTTGCCAGAAGTAGTAGGCGCCATTGGGATAGAGGAAGAGTCCGAGGTCTTTGTCATACCATCGGAGAAGTTGGTCACTTGGAAATAAACAATTAGTTCAGGCTAGAAACAAAAGCCATTGGCTAGAAGAACAGGGAAAAATCTCGGAAAGATCAGGGAGCTTACTTCGAGCAACCAGCGTTGACATCGTAGGACGTGTTATCAGCATAGGCTCCGGCCGCTACCAAGGCGGTCAAAGCAAAAAGCGTCTTTCTTGCCATAATGGATGCAAAAAATAGCTATATGATATAACTAGATCAAACGATAAATCTGAAAAACTGCCTCCCACATTAGAGGATGCGGGTGCTGCAACATCTAAATTTATGGCCACCTACATCTTTCTTTTTAGATCCATGGGCCGACCCGGTCAGTAAGTGATACTTTTCCTTGAATTGGACCCGGAAGATTCCATACTTCAAGGCAATTCATGCATGTGAGAGTGAATTTGTAAAGAAGCCTCCTATACCGACATACCGTAGTCACGAGGAACACTAATCGTACTAGGCAGCAAACTTCTTCACGTTAATAGCTCCATGTAGACTATACACGGCACGAGACAAGGGAGTCGGTACGTCAACAAAGCAAGCAGCATGTATCTCATTCCTTTGCAATCCTCTTATGGCTGGCACTAGTATTGATTCAGCCTGTTTGTGAAGGCCCGATGTTGGTGCCATGGCCTTGAGTCGTCAGCCCACTCTTAGACGCTTATAGTAAGGCAGCTAGCAGGGAAACGATCCAACTAAGAATTGATCGTCAGGACCGAAAATTATATACACTTTATTTCCGGGGGTTCCATTTGACTTATAAGACCTTGCAGTGACTCCGATTGATACTCATTTTCTGCCTCGAACGTTATTCTGCCGTTATACAAATAGTTACTACTACTCATACACGAAGCTTAATTATATTGATATGTAGTGGCCACAGACTGAATGGAAAGTGACAATATATCCTGATAGCGTGTGGAAAGGAGAACTGTAGCAAAGAGTACGCACTAAGACAGCGAATAACGTTGATGTATCACTTACGGTAGCGTTCGGCGCTAAAACCTCGTCTATTCACGCAAGATATGACCATATGGATTGTCCTTCCTAGTGTGGACAAGTAGCATTGATGCATCTGGTTCTGAACATGCGTCTGCTATGGCTATGGGATAGCCATTGCAACGTTTGCGTATTCTAATTGGCGCGGGAGTTTTTCTCATGTTCCATGTCAAGTTGCGGGGGAGACCCAGCAACTAGGCTGTTTTGCAGACTATAGTACACTTCACAGAGATGTGGTCTCGGAGAATAGTGACAGTATAGATCTAAGCTCTTTTTGCAGCTACTCTTGATGTCATACGTATATATCATCTACATGCCGTAATGAGTGTTTTCAAAACGTTTAATAGAAATAGCAAACCAAAATGCAGCTCCCAATATCATTACATCTACACCATCAGAATTAAAAAGCGGTATTTCACTTGCTTACGAGGGATAAGTGACTAAATAAACATTAGCAATTAATATCAGCATTAAAAAGACACAAGCAGCTCCTTTTTTGGGCCAGCTCAAGGTGGAAGGTGTTGACGAGTAGTTGCTTGTCTAAACTCCTTCGTCCCACATAATCGCCAGAGGCTAGACTAAACACTGCAATTCTGAATCCTTCTAGTCTCCAAAATTGCTCTTTAGAACACTTTGCAGGGTTATGATGGGTGCCTAATGCTACTGAAATTTGTGGTTTCGATACACATCCAGGCACCCGAAAGTCATGGTTTTTGTAGACAATTCACCATGCCCCGTTCCTATCTTTGGGGAGGAACAGACCTGAAAAAAATTACAGATATTCAATTGGTCACGGCATTTATTCCCTATGTCTCTTTAGATACTGAGAAGAAGGGAAATCAAATAAACACAATCCCTGTTGCTTAAGCCTCCAAGCTGAAAAGGCTAGTATAGCAATAGCGCACGAGTTCTCGCGAAGCGCGAAGTGTGCTGGCTTCCTGATTTGTCCAAATGTTTAGTATATTAAGGAAAAAGCTATCCCCACGACCTCTGACATTTCTTCGCATGTTGGAGCTGTGAAACACTATCCATAGTCACACACCATGCAGACAAAGAATTTCGCTGCATTAGCCCTTGTCGCCTTGGCCCAGTTCTCGGTAGGCGTATTCGCTAACTCGGGCTACGCAGCAAGTTGCAAAAATATACAAATATATCCTCCTGACGGCAATACCAACTACTGGAAGATTGCTGCGGATTGCACAAACAATGCACAGCAGACTAATCTGAATACCAAAATCAACATCGACTCATGTTTTAGCAACTCAAATGGATCCCTTGTTGCTCAGCTGAAGTAAGCACTACTTTTCATAGTCGATCTCTTATTATACTCGCTCACTTATATATGTATAGTGGCTCATTTGGGTCGTCCTGCACGAATGTGATACTCACGGGCACAGTTCTCAGTGCTAGCTGTCGCAATACAGCGGGCGCCAGTATCAATACATCGATAGATACAAGTAGGTTAAATTATATCATAACTTGTCAGTGTTTTTATTAATATTACTATAAAGATAATGTTATTGGGAATGCGAATGGCGCCCTATACTGTTTCAACCAAGGAGCACTATAGGTGGTAGAAGAGTAAGAGTTGGTATTGCAGCAGCCCGGGGCTATATGCTTGGATAATATGTTTTTCGATACAGAATATAAAACTATTTAAAATGCCATAGGAAACTCTGTCCCTCTTACTAAAAGCGGGAGCGGGGAAAATTTTGCTGGTTTAGTACATGTAAGAAGTATTCGTAAGACATTACAGGGTCTGTTGGCATATGGCAGCCACTGCATAGCAAGCTACCTAACCAAAACCTTATTTTAACCGTATCATAGGTATGTTACTGATATATGAACCAAGATTTTGTTAAGAATATAGAGACAATATGATGATTACAGCTGTTGTTAAACGCCAGCCATTCCTAGCTACAGAAACGAAAACGAACTGCAGTCGTACGTTAACATGACCGAGATATATGATGCATAGTTATGGTCATAGTAAAATAAATCTCCCTATAACGTCTCATATAACTTATATACACCTACATGATCCATTCCACTGCACTTAGAGCGATACCTAGCGGGAAATGCTACGCGCGAGCAGTGGGACTCTCGATTTTGGTCCTCGTCCGAGCGTCGTTATGAAGCATCTGTCCTCCACCAATGTCACTGTAGATACCGTTTGCCACACGAGATATACATTAATGCTAAAGAAACAAATCCTGCCCGCTCGACCGAAACTCTTGTCGCTAGCCAGGACCCTTTAATAATACCTAAGTTCTCATTTCCAATTTGCCATTTTTTGTTTTATTTTGCTTTTACCTTTCTCCCTCCTAGCATCGTCGTATGAGCTCAAAATTGTTAATAAAAACAGTCCTCTCTTCATATTCTTCTAGTTTCAATGTTGTCATGCTCTATCGTTATCAGTAATATTCTCAGGATATAATAGACAGTACATGTACTTACCCCTCTTTCCGTCATAAGTGAGTTGGTAGTCCACCTAATAAATACTACAAGCCAGATACCTGAAAATTATATGTAGGTACAGTACCTAGGTAGGCACGTGTGTCCAATAAATGTCACATAATAATGTATAAGTGTATAAGGGTATAAGGTATAGTTATTACGACAGATGCATGCAACAACGCCGATTTCGATACCACTGTGCTGGATTTTGCTCATGATAAGTTCGTGTCGTATTGATGAGTTTTACCAATCTCAACATTCAGAGAAGTGGGAAATAACATGGCTCCTGATAATAGAGGCAGAAAAAGAGACTCACTGCTAAACCCCTTGAATTGGGTGAAACGATCTAGGTCGTCATCTTCAGCCGCACGAGAAGGTCCCTCTACGACCTCACAAACAGACGATACTTCGCGCTTCAAGGTATTTTTGAGGCCTTCTACAAGCCGTCGACCATCTATATCTCCGTCCTTATTGCCCTCTCAATCGTCAGATCTCTGGAGCCAAGCCTTTCGTAAGGCAAATGATACAACTCAAAAATGGCTCAAAGAACAAGGACTAGATCTCCATTCTTTAGACGGAAAACAAGTCCAAACTCAAGTCAAAGAGATTATTAGCCTCATGAAAAGTAAAGACTTGTCAGAAGATACTAGCGAACCGCTTAAAATCGAGATCGCGAATCGCAAAATCATCGTTCGCGAGTATCTCGCAGACGCTATTGCTTTTGTTACTATGGTTGGCGACGCAGCTATTGTTTTCGCACCACCTCAAGCTAGTGCGCCGTGGGCTGTTGCAAAGGCCATCATGAAAGTATGTCATTTTTTTTCTTTCCAAGGATGTATGAGATTGGATGACGAGCTTGGCCAGATTCGTCGAGTCAGGCCATTATCGTCTATCTAAAATTAGCTCATATACCTATATATCCAGTTCATTTGTCTATGTATGGGCCACTTATCTGGATCTGGGTCAATTACTTAGACTCAGATCATCACCCAGATATGAGATTTATAAATTATCTAAAAAGCTCTAGAAATTAGCTTTTGGAAACGACTTTCGCTTTGGAGGTATCTAACTAATTAGCGCTAGATCCCAGTTAAAAATATTGAGCAAAAAGCTGCTCTTTTTGGCACAATCGAGTGGTTTATACGCATTACTCGCAGAGGGCAAATTTACGAATCTCTGTACACCACGGAAACAACAGACGAGGGCGCTGTATCGAATTTACATAATGCTCTTCTTGAGCTATATACAGCTGCTATTGAGTTAGTAGCGAGGTTTGATGTCATGGCGAAAAAGGGAGCTTTTAAAGAAATCTTATCAGTTGTCCTAAGCCCCAATTACGCTGCAGATCTTGTCTCAAATTTACGTAAAAAAGAGGAAGGCGTTGACAGCGAAATCAGATGTTGCAACGCATCTCGCTCTGCTGTATCATCTGAGAAAATGAAGTTCCAGTTAGATGATTTGAGAAAACAATTGGTTCAGTTATCTTCGCCACTACCTCGGATCGATGACAGCGTATCCAGCCTCTTAGAAAAAGTCAACAAGAGAGAGCTAGAGGAGTTGATGATTTTTATCAGCTCGGAAATGTTTGGGAAAAGCCACGCTGCTGTTACAGATACAAGAATAGAAAACACTGGAAATTGGCTATTGGCCAACCGAGATTTTCGTGCATGGCAAGATATACCCTCCTCTTCAGCTGTTTTTTTACTCAAGGGGGCCGGTACGTCGATCTTAGCGTGGCGAATGATACTTGGCTAACGTTATCAGGCGGTACTGGCAAAACATATCTCACTTCTAGAGTGATTGATCATGTAAAAAGCAACTTGGAGAAATTCCCACACCATGAAGGGTTTGCGTATTTTTATTGCAATCGATCTGGATCCTCAATGCAGCAGCCACTCGTCGTCTTACGAAGCTTCATTCGTCAGCTATCTGGTAAGGCCTTTGATGATTCTGATGAAATACAAAGCAGTCTTCGACAAAAATGTTTAAAGGCGAAAAAGGAAATGAGAGAATTGAGCTATAAGGATTGCGAAGAGCTCATCTTAGAATCTTTAAATCTCTATTCAAAAACAACAATCGTTCTCGATGCATTGGATGAATCTGATGTTGCGACGTACAATCTAGCAAAATGTCTCATTCAAATGATGGAAAAGTCTGAAAGGCCTGTGAAGATCTTTATATCAAGCCGACCAGACCGGGAATACTTGGAAGAAGTATTCAAGGACAAGTTTCTAATCACTGTGGATGCCAGCAATCAACACGATGACATCCAAAAATATCTGGAAGATAAGCTCTATTCAACTGAGATATTTAAACGGCGAAAACCAGAGACACAAGATGAAATAAAGCGTATTTTCAATAGGAGGCAAAATCACCGAAGAGATGGCCCTCCGACAAAATAGTAGCGGCCAAAACTCACTTGCACTCGCGGCAGGGAGCAACTGCGACCTAATCTGCAGGCATCTGGCCGGCTTGATTGATGTTACGCATCCAGACGCAGAAAGACACGCCGGGGCGCTGGGAGCCGCGTTTGGAAGAGGCAACTACGATATCTTGAAATGGCTTGTAATGGAGGCGAATGCAGATGTTAATTTCCCTTGCCATCGCAGATATAAGACACTAACTACTGCACAACTCGCTGCCAGTCGTTCCCCCGATCTGCTGCAATGGATGGTGGATCATGGCGCCGTTGATCTAGAGAGAGAGAATGACGTGAGTCCCTATTTTGGAAACGTTTTGATCGCAGCAATGGGGTACAGCGGCAGTGTGTGGTACAGCACTATGGGGTATGGCAATATCGAATCGGTTCGAACTCTGCTCAAGGCTGGAGCCAATGCTAATGCTGCCGTGAAAAATGGCATGTACGGCAGTCCTCTTGTCGCAGCAGTAGAGAAGGTGAGTATGGAAGATCATGTGGAAACTGTTAAGATGCTCCTCGACAGCGGCGCGGATCCAAATTTGCATCTGATAAGTGGCATGTATGGCAGTGCGCTTGAGGCGTTGGTGTCGAAAAGACTTAGGTCTAAAAATTCTGAAGAACATCTCAGAGAAATGCAGTACATGCTACTTGAAGCTGGTGCGGACCCAGCAGTCCTGTCTGACCGAGGTGGACATGGAAGCGCACTGGCTGCAGCAGCGTTCTATGGACGCAAGGATCTTCTCAAGGTCATGATTGACCGTGTCGGGACGGAGCGTGCTATCAATACACTTCGCCAGAGCAGGCATCCCGATAAACGAGAGTTTGATGAACGAAACTTTAATGGACGAGATAGGAAGCGCCAGAAGGGCACAGCCATATATCTTGCCAGGGAAGTGGGCGTAAATAAAGACATACTTGATACCATCGGCCTAGAGTATGAAGAAGAAATGGAAATTTAGCTCGCTAAACAACGTCGAAAATTGAAGATTCTACTGAATTCAAGGGAGTCTCAATTACTTAATGCCGATGATAGGTATTACCCGTACTAAGAGAGTAAAGGAGACAAGTTGCACCTAGTTTATATTACATGCAATATATCTGGTTGGTATTTGTACACGTTATGCAACTTCTGCTGTCATTATTCCCTAGTAGTGCTCTACAGGTATTTTTATTCATTGTCTGTTCACTTGTGTAATCCTAGCTTGGCAGTTTACTTCCGTTGTAAACAAGCGTTTTAAAAACCAAGCTTCAGGCTGTAGTACGGAGACGAAACTTTGCATTCCACAGCCCTGATGAGTGTCGTGCATCCCCTATCTTGTCAAAATCACTAGCCATAGGAAGCTTTGGGTTCGCATCGGGTCGGACAAGATCCTTCGGAGCTCGGTACTCAATGCCACCATTTGCACACTCGGCATTGTTAAAGGCTGCGTTGGCAGCAGCCTTCCAGACCTCGGTGATATCCGTGATCATGGACGCTGTCCAATAGAGCCGGCAGTCGGCATGTTCGACGACAAACTGCGCCGGAAGGCCATCGTCCGTGTTTGTTCGGAGGATCTGGTCTCGCACATTCACCGACGCCGCCGTGCTCCGCGCAATCGGTAGGGTTGAAACGTTCTGCAGTGCCTCCGCATTCGCTGGACTCGAGCCAAGAAGTATCCCATGCTCAGCGAGCTGGAAAATATCGCCGAACTGGTAGACTTGCGAACCCTTCACTCCACCGACTCCCTGAATCGGGCCTTTCTTCGGCCGGCCACCGAAAGCAACGGACTTGACGCCTCCGTTGATTCTGAGGAATTCGGATGCTAAGGTGCAAGTCGAGCTGCAGGAGCCGTCATAAAGAAGGACAATGTTCTCCGGCAGAAACGGTTGAGTGAGATTTGCGCGGGATCCATACCCTGAAATCTCAGTGCCAAATCCGACTGTGAAGTTCGTCGAAATGAGAGGATCGCTCCAGTTCCACCGCATGAGAGCCGTGTATTTTATATCCTTGAAGACCCTTGGCCCAATCTTGTCCACAAAGCTGGTAAACCCCCGCTCCTACAAGTCCAGGTCGAAGCGCCAATTCTCCGGCGACAGATACGCTTCAACCTTTTCAATATCGGCCTCAGTGAAGGGATCCACGCCCCGAGAAATGTTACTGTAGACATGGGCGAGGGTCTCGAACTCCGGGCTGAGCTTCCATCGCGAGAACCCATCTGCTCGGACTTGCGGAAAGAGTTGACCGTAGAAGTCGTAGCCCAGCGGTATGAAACCTCCGGGGTTGCCCTGGAAATCCACCACGAGCTTCGATTTCCCGGCGGTCACCGCTTCCGCAAAGAAGTTCTGGACAACGGCCTGGAATTGGGGTGGGGAGCTGGGATCAAAGGTGAGGATCGAGATGACCGCGACATCATCGAAACCGTCACCGTTGAGAAAGTAGCCAGACGCAATACCGTCGTCAGTTGCCAGGACTGGCTCGGGGTATCCGGGGTTCTGGCCCGGTTGAGCTCTCGCGGCGATGGTAGCAGGTACAACCCTGCGCAGACCATCGATACTCAGAACGCAAAGGGTATCAAAATAGGACTGGCCGTCCACGATGCCCGTCATATTCGCCTTGACCGACGCAGTGTTCTCAAAGGTTGCGTTGGTTCCATTGTCAAAGGTAAATGTCGTCTCTGGGCCCTGATAAATGTATCGGGTGCGGCCGCCGCCTGTAAAGTATCCTTCAGTACCTGCAGTAGCCGCCGTGAACGCTTTCGAGTAAAACATGGAGTTGTAAGCGGCATCCCCATCCTGGTTGAAAGAGGCCGTTGTGATGGTGTCCAGGACGAATTTTGAGGCCTCAATCCCGTTGATCTTTGTTATTATGGGCGCTGTCTTTGGGTCCCTAACTACATCCTCTTTTTTACCGAATCAGCTATTGCCAACGAGGCTACATAGGCAAGTTCAAGAGACAACAACATGGGAGATTTAATTCATGGGACTCACCATAGAGCTTGATCACGGGCAAGTCATGTCCATTTTCGCTGATTGACACGATTGGCTTCGGACGTGTCCACTCAAACGCGATGGTCAACGCATCTGGATAAAAGACGAAGTGTCCATCGTGTGCTGGACCAAAGACTCGAGCATAAAGATCCGCTTGAAACTCGTATTCGTTAGTGTATTTGTCCGCCACGAGATCTTCCCTGACGCTAGCCAGTGCCTTGAAGATATCGTGGGGCGGGTAGAAGTAATCGGCAGGCGGATCTGCCTTGTAGGCCGCGTCCGACTGCCACTCCAGATACGGCTCCAAGGCGTCAATCAACTGGATACCCGCGTCCTTGTGGAGAGGGATCGTGTTCAGGCAAGCATGAGCAAGAGAGGCGGCCACAGTTGGTGTGGCTGGCAACCGTGCGGCGGTGTCATTAGAGCTTGATATCTTCATCTAGTGTGCTCGGAAGACTCACTGGTGCTTCCAATCTGAGCAGCCCATAAGCTGCTGACTTCGCCGCATGGTTCAATCTTCGAGACAGCTTCCGTAACCTGAGACGAGGCTATTAACACCACGATCACGCTGTTCCAAAGAGCTAATAATAGGCGCATTTTTGGATCTACCTATTCCAATCAAACCAAAACAGAAGCTCGAATCTACTCTCATACAGAATAGTCGAGCTCCTAGGCCACACGGTCCAAGTTTTATACAAGCTGGGAAGGGCAAGCCGCTGTTCACCCAGGTAAGTCATGATCACTAATATCTTGGGCAAGCTTGACGAGGCATTCCCAGGATAGAATAGTTCATGTATCAAAAGTAACACCAATGGTAGGCTAATTACATATGCACAGCTTGATGGGACGACTCCTAAATATCCGGGACCTGAGTTGTCATTATAGAGGCATTAGTCTCTTCTTTTGGACGACGAATATAGAAGGTGGTAGAAATAAAGAGACAAGAGAGGAATATGTAGAGTTCCACTACAGGAATAGCGACCGGTCAAGAATCAGGCCGGCCGCCGTTTGTTGAACGTTCTGGATTAAGCATACAGTTAAGCACTCGCTATGTTCCACTATGCCCACCTTAATGTAAGGGTACGTAGGTATGCACGGCAGAGTTGCACAAGTGTATGATTAGTAACGTATTATAAATTAACCCGCAAGGTTACATAGAAATAACCGTGGAAATAAATACTATATATAGCTGTGTTGATAGCCAGAGGCAATTAGAAAAGATTACTGAACGAGGGTTGCCATGAGAAGATGAAAAGCGGACTAAACACATGATCCTTGGGCGCAGGTTTGTTCTCGAAAACAAAATCGCAGAAGTCGCAAAACTCATGCAATATCAAGGTTCTAGTCGATGAAGCGTAAGAGCCTTAAACCAACTACATGCAGGTGCATAATGCTACACAGCTTCCTCTCATTACGCTCTAGAAACTCGAATGGCAACGGTGTTACTGCTGTCACTTCGTATATGAAATCACAGTGAGGTAAGATAGGATATTGGTTTGTTGGATGTTGAATCGACATGAATTGTTGAGTGGGAATAGACGGAGTCATGATTTATATGCAAATAAACCGAGTCGTATTATCTCATGCATGTTTCTTTGAAGCATCAAAAACACAAGGGCACAGCCAACTGACCAGTATCATTATTATGAACATCTGCTAAGTTTGACATTGACTACTAGTACTTCTGCTCTGTAAATTCGATGACTGCAATCAGTTTTACGATTCACAACATTCATTCTTAATCAAGATATGTCTTCCACAACAGCAACAACTCCACTTTGTAACACACGGAATAAAGTGGGTCCGGATCGCTCGTATAGCTCAGTTGGTTAGAGCTTCGTACTAATATTTCGGGTCCAATGGCTCCAATGTTGGTAATGCGGAGGTCGCAGGTTCAAGCCCTGCTATGAGCATTTCATTTTTCTTTTTGCCTACTGGTCGCATTCGGTATCCTCATCTAGATTTCTTTTTCCGTAATGCGGTGGCCGCTGGTTCAAGCCCTGCCGAGAGCAAGAGTCTCACAACCTTGGAGACCTCCAACAAAGGCTTTAATTTTTTTTTTTTTTTTTTTTTTTTTTCTTTCCTTTTGCTGCTATAGTTTCTATAGTCGCTTCCTATGTATTAGATCCACGTACATGTAGACCTTTCTAATTCAACCTTGATGTTTGCTGGGCATTCTCTCTTATAATTTGCAACACGCTCTCAGCACATTCCTCTGCCGTCTTATCTTTGGTATAGATAGTGTATTTCGCAAGTCTCTTATTGCTTGGATGTTCCAGAAAGTGTTTGTTGAGAGCCAGTTTGTGATTCCTTCGAGCCTCTGTAATCTTTATAGCTTCCTCCACATCTTCACAAGGCATCACCAAAATAACGTTCTGGTAGGGTCTCATCAAACCCTCAATCTTTTCCAACTCCTCTGGATTTTCATATACCGAATGTCCAGCTCCAAAATCGATAATCTTTCCATAAAACTCATCGCTCTCTTTACTAGCATTTTGCAAGATGTGTGAAACAGCCTGGTATTCAAAAATTTTCCAATGTTGATAAAATGGCCAGAGGCCCTGTTCTTCGTATATCTTTTCCGCAAAGGCTTTATCGTAGCCATATGGTGCGTAGAGCTCATCGCGGTGGCGGTCAATGCTATACAGCTCCTTTGCAAGATTCGCACCGATAATTCGACCGATTGTGGACTTGCCAGACCCCTCTGGGCCAATCAAAATTACACTTTCGGCACTCATTATAACTATAAATTGTTTCTGATATATTTTTGCAACTTAACTTGCTACTACTACTTCTTATAGATGCTGTCGGATTCAAGATGCCGGACATGGACCTGTATATAAGTGAGTCATACTCCTCACCGACAAAAGTTCGCGGCCTTTACTTAACCCCGCCTACTCTCTGCGTTCGGGGGGGGGGGGGGGGGGGGGGGAATTGCCTATGCACGAACTCATGTTTGTTTCTCATGCGGTCTTAATAAGTAGTTTGTGTTACTATACTTCTTAGACTGTGTTGGTTACGCGTCTGCATGGGCATCGCATACGATGCATCACCTAATTCGATTGTTAGGTATAAAGAATTCTTTCACATCAGTAACCCCGCTTACACCAATTGAGAGAGCCCTGTATCCAACGTACAATAAGCGGCAGCTACTATAGTGATTTTAGTTACATTCCAGCTTAAGTCTGGTATCTAATCTACATTTAATGACATATGTCGCGTATTGAATGGTGTCTAGTTGTAAGACGATGTAGAAAATTAAACCGCCAGTACTTTGACCCATCATCATTATCTCGAAGCCAAATATCGTGGTGACACATTTTTACTCACGATGTGTCCATCTCGTGTTATATCAGATGCCATGTTATGTTTTCCCAAGCCCCTATCCATCATCAATGCACCATTCTCTTGGTACCATTAGATGTCCAATGGTATTTGCTTTGGTCATGTCTCATTGGTGCCAAATCTTCTTAGCCTGCGTACATGTACATACTGACTGCATTGCCCGTTTGGGACGCAAGCCCAATGCGACGAATCGACGCTAAGATTCTTAGTGGAGACCGCCAGAGTTCGCTGGTAATTGGTGGGGCGCGCGATCACTATCGATAAAGGATTTTTTTCCTGCTCGCTTTTTCTTCTTTTTTTTTTTGTTACGGCCCGAGACCCACCATTTGCCATTTGCGCAGTATCGATCAGTCTATCTCGTCGCAACGACCAAGAGATACGATTGATTTTTCGCTGCCGATTGGGACAAGATTCGCTTAATTCTACAAAATGGCCGCCACAAAACATCTCCTCGCAGAGGGCGACGACAGCGTTGCCGAGAACCGCCCAATCAAGAAGTCCAAGGTCGACTCCAGCGACGATGCTGAGAAGGCCCGCTTGAAGAAGGAGAAGAAGGACAAGAAGAAGGACAAGAAGGAGAAGAAGGAGAAGAAGAGAAAGTCAGAGGAGGAAGATGACAAGACCGAGGAGTCTGTAGAGAAGAGCGCAGACGGCGAGGGCAAGAAGGAGAAGAAGAAGTCCAAGAAGGAGAAGAAGGAGAAGAAGGCCAAGGAGTCTCAAGATGAAGACGCAAATGAACAACCCGAGAGCATGGACGTCGACCAAGACGAGAAGCCTGTCGAAGACAAGAAACAGTCCAAGAAGGATCGCAAGGCCAAGAAGGAGACCAACGGCAATGCGTCCGAGCAAACCTCCAGCGGTCGCGACTACGTTCAGACCATGAGCCTTTCCAACGTCGCACAATCCGAAATCGACGAATACTTGTCCAAGAACGAGATTGTCATTACAGACCCCAAAAACGTCACCGACAAGCTCCGACCCATCACCGAATTCCACCACCTCCCCTCAACCAACCTTCTCGAGAAGAAGCCTTCACCCTTTGCCAACTTCAAAGCTCCTACCCCCATTCAGGCTGCCTCATGGCCATCCACGCTTTCCGGCCGCGATGTGGTCGGTGTAGCCGAGACAGGTTCCGGCAAGACTATGGCTTTCACTCTTCCTTGCGTAGAGGCCATTTCCACCATTGGAAAGAAGGGCGTCAAGGCAGTCGTTGTGTCACCTACGCGAGAGCTTGCTATGCAGACATATGAGCAGATGAATGGCGTTGCTGCTCTTCTGAGACTCAAGTGCGTCTGTCTCTATGGTGGCGCTTCAAAAGACGACCAGCGAGCGCTTCTCCAGAGGGGTGCCGACATCATTGTCGCCACTCCCGGCCGATTGAAGGACTTCATGTCAGACGGCACTGTCGATTTGAGCGGCTGCAAATTCGCCGTCTTGGACGAGGCCGATCGTATGCTGGACAAGGGTTTCGAAGAGGATATCAAGCTGATTCTTGGCGCCTGCCCTCCCCGGGAGGAGCGTCAAACTCTCATGTTTACTGCTACCTGGCCATTCTCAGTCCAGAGCTTGGCATCCACCTTCATGGTTGACCCAGTCAAGATCACTATTGGTTCTCGCGGCAAGGAGACGGAGAATGGTTCAGTTGAGCTTCAGGCCAACACCCGTATCACCCAGAAGGTCGAGGTTCTGGACGGCAGGGACAAAGAATTCAGGCTCTTGCAAATCATCAAGCAGCATCAGCAGGGCAAGCAAAAAGATGACCGAATTTTGGTCTTCTGCCTCTACAAGAAGGAGGCTACTCGTGTTGAGAGCTTCCTCGGTCGCAAGGGCGTCCGTGTGGGCGGCATTCACGGAGACTTGAAGCAAGAGCAACGAACGAGAAGCTTGGAAGCATTCAAGTCTGGCAAGACACCAGTCTTGGTTGCTACGGATGTGGCTGCTCGAGGTTTGGATATCCCCGAGGTTAAGCTGGTCATCAATGTTACAGTAAGCGATGTGCACAATGCAAAGATCTATAAACTCCTTTTCTAACCTCATCTCCACAGTTCCCTCTCACTATTGAGGATTACGTTCACCGTATTGGACGAACTGGCAGAGCCGGCAAGACAGGCGAGGCTATCACCATGTTCACAATCCAAGACAAGGCGCACTCTGGATCGTAAGTAGTCCCTTCAAATGCAACTCGGTATGCTTCAAGAGGAGAAAAGGCTAATGGGTGTGAAATAGTCTCATCAACATCCTCAAGGGTGCCAACCAGCCTGTTCCTGACGAGCTGATGAAGTTTGGTACTGTTGTCAAGAAGAAGACCCACGATATGTATGGCGGCTTCTTCAAGGACGTAGATCCTAACCAAAAGGCGACAAAGATTACTTTTGATTAAATTAAAGCATGGGTATATCGGTAAGGGATAAAGGGTCATTTTTGTTTTACTCTCGTCTGCTTTTTCTTTTTCTTTTTTCGTCTTATTTCGTTGCTACTCGCGCTTACTTGCTCTGCGACCTCGGATAGACTGAAAGCATTCGAAAAGAAACTTTCGTTCTAGAGATACACTACAGCACTTTGTTAGATGATTGTGTATATTACAGAGAAATAGACGCATAGCATGTAGAGATGTGTTGACATACATTAAAAGCAGTAATGGAATGGCAAAGCCAATAATCTTAACCAGTGTTGCGAATGGCTGGTCTTGGCCAATTTCGTGAAAATTCAGCTGCCGTAAGAGTACCAGTGTTGACAGCGATACAGCGATTGTGGTCGTGGGAAATAGCGACGTGGGTGCAAAGTCTATACCATGAGATTTAAAAAACTTGTTAATGAAGGCGCCGCTCCAGATGATTCGGCATAGCATGTTGATGCTGTTGGCGTAGACGAGGCCAATAGCACCAAGCGGAAGGATACGCATAAAGAGGAAAGCAGATGCAGCAAAAACAGCCGAGAAGATGCCCATCCAGAATGATTGGCGGTGTACTTGAGCTTCTGAAGCGACAGAAGCAACAAAAGCCTCTGTGATTCCGTTGAGTCCCATGAATGGGATGTAGAAGCAGTATGTGCTAAGAACTTGGCCAGCCCCTGATCCAGTCCAGAGTTTACCCGCTACGATGGATAGAAGCGCTGGAGCCGCAAAAGGTCCAATGCTAACAATGATGGCTGACAAGAGGATGTACAGACGCAATATCGTGTGTAAGTTCTGTTTCGCCTCCTTGACTGATGAAGAGGGCTGCGGCGAAGACTGGCCATTACCAGTAAGAGACGGCGAAGATAAAAGGCGAGAGAAGTAGCTGCGGCTACTCTCTTCCACGGGTTGGAAGAGAAGGCGGGCGAGGAGGCTGCCGTAGTTGTTGGCCAGAGCATACACACCTTGGGCTTCGGGATTAGAGAAAAGCGATATCAGAAAAGTGTCACCCTGTGTAAGGAGGTGCTTCACTACACTTTGGGCCATCATGCTCCCCGCAAGATTGACCGTCGGCTTGTAGAAATACGACAGCAGAAAGACGACATTCTGGTTGGAAGCAAGTTGCCTGGGCAGAAGTGAGAATCCAGTCTTAAGCGCAAGGCGATATCCTGAGACCAGATACACGACCAGAAGCGAGATGCCGTATGAAAGCTGGCCAAGGGCAAAGGGAAGGACGCCGATGTCCAGGCCCTTCCGGGACGCCCAGACAGCAGATCCGAAGACCACGGTGCAACGAAGAAACGTGGCGATGGATTCAGCAGTTGCGCGGGTGCCGAACTGAAGACGCGTTTGCATCAGGACAAAGCAAGGCTCAGACATGAGCTCAACCATGGCAGCCACTCCGTACAGCCAGAGGGACTCAACAAGCCAGGGCGTCGCAAGCGTTTCGACCGAGGCAGACGCGAGGTACATCCATCCCAAGCCCACGCTGACGATGCTCCCCAGCCCTACGGCAAGATAGCCCAGATTCACCACTGCTTGTCCCTCTTGGCGCGCAGCAGCAGCAGCAGCAGCAGCATCGCCAGCCTCGTCTTCATTGGTGCTTGCAGCCCCAGCAATGCCCTGGCGCTGGATGGCCACACGCAGGCTTTCGCGGGCGAAAAAGAGAACCGAGAGATAAAACACTTCTAGCTGCGTGGAAAGGGCCAGAAGAGGGGCGGTGAGAAAGCGAAGCAGCAGCTGGTTGGCGACGAAGGTGACGAGACGGGATGCGACTTGGAGGATGATGAGAAGGGAGGCGCCTTTGATGACGGACGGGCTGGGCTTTTTGGGCGGTGCCGATGGATCGTTGGTGGTGTGAGTCTTGCTATCTGGCCCATCTTTAGGGGCTTGAGTGCCCTCGTCGTTTGGAGGCGACATCATGAGCTCACGGATACGTGAGAAAGCGAAAGTGCACTGGCGACGATGCTGGGATTCAGCTGGAACATCACACGTGGAGCTTAGGTATGGAGGTTGCGCTGGCCCGTGCCTTGTCGGCTGCCGAAATTAGCGGTGCATATAGTGGGTTCAGTGGGTGGTTTTCTGTTTCGTAGGGCGGGTGGCTACTGATGTGCAGAACAGCATCTACCCTGGATATTATCCAATGGGCGCTCTGAGGAATGAGTCGGGCTTGATTGGAGTATGAGAGTTCAATGCCTGATATCATTTTTTATCTTTAAAAATTGATCGTAGTATAATGTAGTGTATCTATTACTAGTAAAATGCACAGGATCAGACCAATGTATTTTTCCATGATCTCGCTGCTAAATAGCTTGGTCAAGCGATATATATGGAACAAATTACTCCGTACGTGTACTTGGATATATAATTCTCCTCAGCTTCTCGAATCACAAGTCTCATGTCATTATACCAATTCTTTCGAGATTCAAAAAACAGGTAGTTCTACAGCTTGAGATTGCCATAGCTTCTAATATCTAGTAGCAGTAATTGAGAATTGGTCACACATGCATGTATGTTTGAAAACATAGTATCAAAGGAGCATCTCCACCATTACCCACTTAGCACATGTTGCTATCAATGTAGCCAATAAAGACCTGCAGTGTTAGCCAATATGGCCTGGATTTGAACTAAGAAATGCTATTTGTTCATTGTTACCTTGAAAGGCAAGTCTATCATGTTTTTTTGAGACGCGCACGTAGGCTAGCTGCTCTCAATTTCGTAATCCATGGGTGTAAGTATTGTAAGTATGCATGTGAACACAAGCTACCTGGTAAGGAGATACCCACCGTTGTTATCTGCAAAGTAGCAGGTTTTCTTAGTCTCTATTGCGATGAGAGAATTTACGAATCTTGCAATGGGATTAATTGATATTTCACAGTAGATGCTTTTATGTCTTGAGTAGTGTCAACCAGAGAGAATGGTGCTTTCCATGCAGAGCGTGTATAAAAGGAATGAATATGTCTTTTTGCTCTGATCGGCAAACTGGGTAAAGTGGCATTGCTTTGCATGCAAAATCGATGCATCAAGTTATTGGCTACATTTAAAGCAACGCTATTTGGCTTCATTAGCCTCGTAACTTACATAAAGGCGCACTCTACGACCAACCATGTGCATCCTCTTGCTGTTGGAAACTCGAAAAGAGCAGTATACACAATGGACAAGCCTCTTTCAACACCTTGTGCTTCTCAAAAACTTGTTTCCGAGTTTGACGATGACGACAGTCGCTGGGAGGCCGTGAAATCGCGCAATGTAAAGGCAGATGGGCTCTTCGTTTACGCTGTGCGAAGCACTGGCGTATATTCCCGCCCTACCTGCAAGGCGCGCCTCGCGCATCGATTCAATACTGCCTTCTTCCGAACAAGCATTGAAGCCCAAAGCGCGGGATTCCGGCCATGTAAGCGCTGTCATCCTGATGATAGTGCTCACATGCTAGCAGATATTGCGGTGTCCAAGATTCGTGCGTTCATGAAGAAACGACCCCTCGGGACGATGATGGGAAAGGACGATACAATGACAATGTTGAGTTTAAGTCAAATGGCTCGGCAGGCTGGCCTATCCAAGTGGCATTTTCATCGCCAGTTTAAAAAGTGCTTTGGAGTGACACCGGTCGAATATCTAAGGATAGAGAGGAAAGCAGCGGGACTTGCGACTTCAGCAGAAGTCCAAGGCGAAAAGTCGTTGCTTGAATGTGGATCTCATATAAGAAATAGTAAGTTGGGATTCGTATCCTGTTTTAAAGGGCAAAATCGCCATTCATTCCAAGTGGAATTAGCAAAAATTGTTCTTTGGCGGCGCATACATGGGCTTACAAGCCATAGAGCCCGAGTGTTCAGATGGACTCGATGTAGCGACAGAGTAAAAGTATTATTTTAATACACGATGCGATTCTTGCCGCTCACCGCAAAATTTAAATCTCGGGTTGAAGAGCAAAGCTGAGTGCTGGAGTGGGCAAAATGGGAGGTATTGACAAATCAGTATACATTATTGAAGAGAGGCATATAAGCACCATTGAAACCAACAATACAGAAAATAAATATAATGAATAGCATTAATACGGCATTAATACCACATTTTCAAAGTTATTCTTGGTTCCAAGTATGACTGCAGTTCGTCATACCCAGTAAGATGTCCAATAAGACAACTGAGAGCGGCCAAGCTATCGCGGAGAAGCACAATGCCAATGTTTCTTCCCGAGTTTCGATATAAAAGGCACTATTACAAAGAATTCATTTCTTTTCTTGAGTTTCAAGTGACGCAATAATGATTCAATTATTCAACGAAACATGCTCAACTTGTGCAATTAGATGTCGAAACTCCTCCGAGGAAGTCTGCGACAAGCCGAAGTGTTACCATGTCTGTTGTACATGTATATACTCAAAACGCATTCCCCGCAACTTATTTTCATTTGGTGTCCCATAAACCTCCAATGAAGGGTGGAGAGTCTTGTATCCTACAGCTTAAGATCAGTCGCGTGACTCCGGCCTCGGAAACTCGTGAGGCAGTACTTCTCAGAAATCAAGCATGCTGAAATATCTCCACGTGTGAACATATATAAAGGCCTTTCCACGGCACCTTCTCTCTCTATTCTTCATTCCTTTTTTTTATACCCAAAACAATTATCTACCTTTGTCACTCTCGAAGATATCTAACTATACATCCTGCAGAAGATAATATTCCATCAAGCAGCCATGGCTACGGAATATACCATTAACGCTAGGAGTGCCGTTGCTGCTGTAGCTGCATCTAGTAAATCATTCCGGGTTTACTTCCAAGATACGAAGGACGGCATACGTGAAGGAGTCTTTCATGAAGGAAAGTAGACAGTTTCTGGCAAGGCCATATTTTATGCTAAACGACTCAATCCTCTTTCGGCTGTCAGCTGGGGCCGGGGTAACCAGATGAGCCTACTTTCTATCCTCCTACATTAGCTCAATCGTTGACACATGGTTGTAGGTTCGACTCTACAGCATATCTGCGCATGGATTACTTGAAGAGTGGTGCTACAGTAATGGAGGGCAATGGGCTCCAGGCTATCTTACCAAACAAAAGATCCAAACTGCTCAGAACTCTTCTGTAGCAGCTGTCAACTGGGACGGACCGAACATTCGTGTGTACTGCCAAGGTATGAATACAACAAAACGCTCGTTTATTAAGACATGGAGGCCAGTCTCTTTTTTTAATAGTTAAAGCAGAGAAAGGTTCCAATGCTATCCAAGAATATTGTGTTGGTAATCCTTGGTAAAAAGGTGAACTCTTCCAGTCGCTGATCACGGATCCAATTGGCGGCCCTGTCGTGGAAACAGACTGGTGCCCCCCATATACGAGTTTATTACCAAACTCCAGATCTTCTCGTTCAGGAGCATTGCTATGACAACGGTTGGAGCAAGGGTAAGTGTGATTATTGTATCGTTTTCGTGGTTACGTATTAACGGCGAGATATTTTAGGCGGCTTCAACCCTGGTGCCGCATTGAAGAATACCGCTATAGCTGCCACTTCGTGGAATAACTCTGGAGTGCATCTCCATGTGTATTCACAAGATAGCTACGGGCTACTTAGAGGTTATAAATGGTCTGGATCGTGGGAGAAAACAGGGTTTGGTAGCTCTGTGCCAGTTGGTACACACATGGTGGCAGTAAATTGGGACGATGGGAAAATGGTTTGAGTCTACTACCAGTCTGATGATGGAATTATCTGGGAAGAGAGTGATGACGGTACAAAGAAGCAAATTGTGTAGACTCTTTAGTCTAGTATCGGTTAGTACGTCTAAAAATTGACCAGGAACAGTGCGAGCATAAAGAATGTACCGCGATTAAAGTCTCAATCAACGGAATAGCGCCTACTGTTACTATTCTACTACTGATGTTGCTATATGCAGATATTTAGAAAACTTTGGAGTAAAGAGTTTACATTCAACTAAATTGATCATACTATTCAATGATACCTCATTGATGGCTGGGTGTTTTCAAGGCGCTCTAGCATCGAGGTGTGTTGTACACGTTCTTTGTCTACCTGCCTGTACCTGCTTGGATCCGCTTCCTGGTTCTAGAAAAGAGAATTCACACAGGGGATGGCGGTAAAACTTATCCTCCTTTATAAATTACAGGGGAGTAGCTAAAGAGATGCCGTGAATGGTGATCTCGTGAGATAGAGATGATGAAGATCTGTCGATCGATCTCGTTCCTCGCTTCACAAACGGAAGAGTCCGGTGGTACAATGCAGTGTCAGAAAACTTACTGCCGGCACTTTGCCGATCAGCGACCTCAAGATCATTAAACACGAGTGGGGAAAAGAGTTGCCGAAATACCATGCTGACGGAACATGTGAAATATCGGAGAATTTTTTCAAGGCTCGTGGACATTGGACCCAGATGAGCTAATGCAGAAGAGATCACGAATATTCCAGAAACCGGAAATGAAAGATATCCATACTGACGAGCACTCGGCTACCATCGCGACTTACATGCCGAAGCCAGGCTCGTAAAGTATCAGGGAAACATAATATTATCGGACACTTCCGATAGGAGCTGAAGCCATAGAACCCAGGAGCCTACCGAAATCCCTCATACCCCTATCCTTCATCAGCTCTATGAAGCGTCATGTCTCTTTCCCTCGGTAATTATTACAACATAGAATTGGAAGTTTGCTTCTTCTCTTAGCCATCTCTAAACTCTAGAAAAACACGGAGCCCACATCCACGTAATTCCACGCATAATAGACAGCCTTACCCTTCTCATCATTGCCTCCATTGATTGACGGGGTGGCAAACAGCTGGGACAACGCCCAGATTGGTTCAGCTGCTCCAAGCAAACCTTTCTCAGGGCCCACAAACTTACTCACACATACTCTTACGCGAAAACCTCGTGCCTGACTCGTGCGTATGAATCAGTTTGCAGCTTATACTAGTTAAGCGTCTGCTGGCCACCACTCAAAACACACCCGTCTCTTTTTGGCTATAATTTAGTGATTTTTTAACAAGGCTAACTCACTCTGTATCCCCTATTCAACCCGAAGAATCAGGGGTGATCTCCATGGAGAAAACGTGGCTGTCCCAAATGGTGATCCAACGGGAACGCTCCCGGAGGTTCTCTAGTCACTTGTGGGGAGCTTAGAGAATAGCTAAATTAGCAGCTCACCTAGCACTACCACTTTGTCGGGTGAAATTGACCGGCCTGCCGGAATTGTGTCCTAGTTTACCGAGGGACCGCCGCTTGTTAAGTGCGAGCGACCCAGTGTAAATTCAGAAATTTTATACTGCTGCCTGTTGTGTGTATGGGGGCTGCGGGTACTGCTATTCCGGGGAATGGAAATGTGGCTGATCTAAGAAGCTTGGCTGGTTAGGTTCAACTGATGGAATCAAGCTTTTGTGACGGGAGTGTCGACCGTCAGACGAAAGTTCGATGATCCGCACCACCGTCGTCCTTCATAAGCTAATAGTCGTGGTAGAAGATTATGGAGAGTAGTGCAAATCTAGCCCAGCGAAAAAGATTCTTTTCATTTTGCTGGAACATTTTTGGATTAGCCATTGCCTTTAGTAGCAATCAATAGATCGAATAGATCGATAGATCAAAACTGCTGGTTTGGATATTATCGGAATGTTTCTGCCAGCATGTACAAGACCAGAGGCGTGTCTCACTCCTCTTCAGGGGTGCGTACTGGTGCATACTCTACCAAAAGAGTTTATTTTCACTAGATGTGTCATAGTGTTATACTACGATAAATTACTGACGTCCAGTTGCCACTTTTCGTCTTCCAAGAAGGCCTTCAGATGGTCATCCAGCCACTTCATGTCCTGCTTGCTCACACCCGGACCGCCCGCCCTAGAAGGAGCTCTCAGTTAGTTTCTCTTGTATATCTCATACCGAGCTATGGGGTTCTCAAGAACGTACCAGTGACCCCAAACTGATGGGAACGGAATACAAGCCCCAATGCCTTTAGTCATATTTTGTACCTCGTATTCCGAATCCTCCGGGGGAAGTACAAGTCTGTCTTGCCTGGTAGAACAAATGTTTTGGCCTTAATACTTCTCATGGCAAGCTCAAAGTTTTTGTTATACGGCTCTTGATCTGAACAATCAGCAGCCTGCCACGTATGAAGCATGGTGAGCAAGTTCTCAGGGTCTACATAAGAGTCAGCAGATACCATGTTCTCAACGGGCAATAGCTAAACAAACCTTTGGAAAGAGCCCATGATTCCCAGAAATTTATCATAAAATCCTCAAGATTCTTGTATCCCAATTCTTTCTCATATATGGCGGAACGATAGAAGGCTTGACTAAATCCCCACCCTGCATATACTCGACCAAATGCCTTCAACCCAGAGACTTTCTCTTCTTCAGTCCACACCCGGTACGTCTTAGCCAACTCACCAGCTGCACTGCCAGCCGATGAGGACCCCTTAGCAGCAAGTAGTGCGCTTTTGACGCCTTCGAGAAAGACTTGGTTGTGCAGCGAAGTGCGAGCGCTTCCGCAAAAGGGTACGCCTAGATCCATAAAGTCTGGATATTGTGTCAGCCACTGGTAAGTTTGTCCAGCGCCCATGCTCCATCCCAGGACCATCCGTGCGTGCTGGACGCCCAGGCCCTCGGTTACAAGTCGATATTGTGCCGTAACATTATCCTTCACGGTGATATTAGGGAACGGTTTGAGTGGGGACTCTCGAGGAATATTGGATGGACTACTGGACTGCCCATTCCCGAATATGGCTGGGATGATAATAAAATATCGACGGGGATCGAGGGCTTTGTCTTCACCAACAAGCCATTCGTTGTCTGAGATTAAACCGCTGAACCAAGAGGGGTAAATGACGGCGGGGGACGATGGATCACCAAAGGTCTTGTAGGCGATGAAGGCATTTGGAATGCTCTCGCCTGAAACGAGCTTGAAGTCTCCCAGCTGAAAGATCTTATAGTCTAGTTCGCTACCCATGATTGTTACTCTTAGTCTGATATTGACAAGTCTTGAATGTTGGTAAACGACATGGTGATGAGGCTGCGAGCAGACGCAGCTTTATTGGTTTCGAACGGCGGCCGATGAATGCCGACTAAAGGCGCTGCGCATTGTGTTTCGTCATGATAAGACATCTTCACTGTGCGTCGGGCCTGATAATGCTACCCCAATCGATGAAATGAGGGGAAGCGTCAGAAGGCGTTTGGATCACACGTGATGCAGTGCTAAAATGCATCTATCTGCTTGATAGCTGCGCTATTTAGTAAGTGATCTGCAGGTCAATCGCTCTAGAATCTCAAACCTTGATGCGCCAGATTGATGCAAAGGTTGTTTGCGATGATAACAGTTGTGGTGGCATATACCAGCAGTACTCGATGGCTCTCCACACACATACATGCATACGTGCAGCGGGGTTCTGTTGGATTGCTGGACACAACATGTAGCCCAGATAGCGGCTATTATCAGAAACTCTGAATGGACAAGTCCATCTGGCAACCTTGATAGAGTTTAATCTGTTTAATGTCGTGCCGTTTTTCGTCACTTCGATGAAAGAATTTGAGTTTCAAGATGTCTTGTCGATTGAGTCTTCTAGAATCAGGCCAACGGTGAAGATTCTCACTCAGCAGCAAATTTCCCGATCGGTCCGTCCCGTCAGCAACCTCTACGAGAAGACGGTGGGCTTCACAGACACTGGCTCATATCACATGAAGTGACCGATGTACCGAGCGATAAGCTGACAGGTGAGAAAGCCTCTTCATCACCGAGCTTCTACATGCGGTACCCCTATAATCTTCAGTCCAGCTAGACTCTCCTACTTCCTTGGAATCCCAGCTTCTGCTTAATTTAGTGCTTCGTAGTGCGGGCCGAGTCGAGAGCTCGTAGCGGCGCCGCGCCTGATGGTGCTGACGATACAGGCCGCTTAGTGCACAATGCTGCTCTCTCCTGCTGCTACTACGCCGTAGTAGTACTGGTATTCCGTCTCTGCGGGTTGTTAGGGCCATCCGACGGTAATCTAGAAGGGCGGAATGGAACAGCGAAACGTGGGTGTCCCTCGTGGACGGCATGGACATCGATTTGCCTTTGCTCGAAATATCTGAACCCTGGTGATTAATACTACTCAAGCAGGGGCTCTTCGAAATGAGAGAGCGCTGTTGGCCGAGCAAGAAAAAGCAAAAGAATGCGCGCATTAAGGCTGGCCTGCTACTCTGGGGTGACAGCGGCGGCAGGCTCCTCTTGCGTTGCCACACGACAGATGAAAGGGATCGGTTGAGACTGGCCATGGCAACAAGGTTGGACAAGCTTTGCTGTAGAGTGTTTTGCGTTGAAGGTGGTGACCTCGCCTCACAGCAGCCTCAAGCACCTTAGCGCCAACTAAGATGTATGCATTTATATTAGAATTCGCTCAGACGCGCCCTTGTCGCCTCAGCCTCTGGACGATGGCTTGGAGTACGGGTTGGAGAAGAAGAGGAGCAGAGCGGGTGGGGTCAATATATTCTATACGGAGCCCTCCGCGTTGGATTTTAGATGCTCCTAGGCAGTGGTATGATTCGTGGTAGGTATTATGATGCCGATGTCCTCGCCGCTGTGGTATTGGTGCAAATATCGCCCATTGTTTACGTCGTATTTCTCTAGGATTTTAATGATCCCGTCATGTTGCGTGGCAAGCCAACGGAGATGCAGACAAGTAATACGGCGTATATACATACATACGTGGTGCTGTTTCTCCGCAGTTCATCTCCTGGCTGCAGGTCGTGTGAGTGGACACCGCCGAGAAGCGCCCTGGAGTTGATGAAGCGGGATGCAGCCAGAACTAAAACTAGCCCGCACCTTGGGGCGGATACTCGTCTTCCATTTTCCTTTGAGGTCGAATCCCAAGCGGCCAACCTGCAGTAGGATTCCGAAGTGGGCTGACGGGGAATCTCTCGTTAGGTGTGTTGAGCAGCCGTTTGATGAAAAGGAACTTGGCTTCGGCCAAGGAGGGAGGCACAAGGCTGTCATTGGTGAGTGGACGAGAAACAAATTTCAAGACAATCTTACGCAGCCGTCTTTGGCACCAGACTGTTGGCGGTGGCTATGGGGCCCTGTCACCCACGGTATATACCATTGTTTAATTTCCTTGCCATGTGTACGAGATGCTGTGCACAGACGTAGCCAAGAGCTACTAATTTAGAGCAGATACACGAAGGTAGCTCTAATATGCAATAGCAACAGCATGAGCATACCCCCAGATATAGACTCGACAGTAAAGGTGGCGAGCAGCAGGGAAGCTTGCATGGCAGGGTCTCTCTATCTGTTGCATCTGACAGTCAGCTTTTGACCGATCCAACACCATGGTATAATCCTGAGCTGCTGAGCTAGCCTCGTAATGGCCTAGCAAACTTGCTCTGTGCCATACCAGTACGACTCCATAATCCGTAATCCGCAATTCGCAATCTGTGTTCTCATAGCTCTGCGAATGCCACGTTGTACTCGCACTTATACCATAAGCACAGTGCACTATTGGCTCTCTTATACCAGAGCTGCTAAATGGGCGGGTTGGCGGGGAAGCTGCGTAAAAGGCGTAGTTGGGGGAGTCCCCTTTTGATGGAGTTCGATGGAGATGACCTGAGCTTTGGGGACGCCCTGGTCTCTGCCAAATATTAACATATACAAGCACTAGGCCAACAGTAGAGGGCAATACTGTACCACCAGCAGTAGCCCGAGGACAGAGAGGATAGTGCTGCTTCTAGTGTGCTGTTAGTCCTGGCACCCACGCACGCCGTGATACCCACCTGCATGTGAAGCTGCCGCTAATAAGCAAAACGCCACGTTCTGCTCCCGACAGCCACAGCACGGTACATACGTAATAGTGCGGCCCGGTGTGAAATGAAGGGGATACTGAAATTAAAGAAAATTTTTCTCATGCCTTGCATTTGGGAATCTGAGGCGCGTTCGCTTGTGGAAGTAGCCGGGCGGATATCTGGGCCAAACCATCATCCAAGTTCGAGTACACCATGCATCTCGCCAGCCTGCTGAAGATCCAATTGACTAGGCACCTGTAAATGCTACCCAGTGCCAAGTCTCCAACCATGAGTCAAATCAAAACAATCCATAAAATCCTTGCATACCTGTACAGTGCATATACAAGTATGCTGTATACGAGTATTCGTACCTGGCCTCCTCATAGTCTGCGCCCCCGGGCTGTTTAGAGCAGGTACTTTGCTGGGTGGCCTGACTCGAGATGGTTTGCTAGCGATATTTGGCGTCACGTTATCAAATTCTGCGATTCCTCATGGCAGGGCTGACAACCGGTTACGCGCGGGAAACCTGGGCGACTGCAGAGAGACATTGAGAAAAGCAGGGATTCCTTTTGCCCATGGCTCGCCTCGGCTGTCGCTTCTTGTGCCTCTCCGCTTCTGCCTCTGCACTCAATGTAGACACACATGTAAGGCACCAGTGAGCTATCGTTTCACCAGCCTTCTGTGACAGCATGGCCGAAAAGGTTGTGTGGAAGACAAGGCCAGCACAAAGGAGGGCAGATCCGCGGTCGTCACATCCGCGATGCGCCAGTAGCAGCGCATCTCGCTCTTGGGCCTTTTCACCCACCAGGGGCTGTTTCCCAGTTGCTGTCAGACAAGATGACGAGCAGCTGCCACTGGTCGTTCAACAGCCTTGCATCGCCACTCTTTGCACGGGCTGATTTCATCCTCTTCATGGCCCAGGCAACAGGTGCTAGGGCAGGCGGCTGGAGAGCGAGACCCCGGGAAGCAGCTGTTGGACCATCCTGGTTGGCCGGCTGAATCGTCAACGCCTGGCCGGTCCCTCCACGGAGGAGGCCACCCCACAAGCCGCCTGCTGGCTTGCTGGTGCGGAGAGAACCTGTCGTTGCTCGCTCGGCCTCGCTGCGGGTTTCGAAGACGCATGTTTGATATTTCGTCCCATACTCGATAGAACGCTGCCGTCAATGCGTGACTGCTGTCCGGCAGGCTTCCGTCGTCCCGGATGGGCCTGAGCAAACTAGTCGAGTTCCTGAAACAACAGCAGTTCGCGGTAGATGTGCAGCCGAGCGTTGCAACACACGAGCTGAAGACATGAATTACATGCTGAGCCCTGCAGCATGCCCGAGTGCTCGCCGTAATCACACTCGCACAAACACACTCCGTTCTACCGCGTCACTCGCTGCTGCAGGGTGTTCGCAAATAGGCACTGGCCAGGACTTGGTTCCCTCATCGGGTAAAAAGGAACATGCACAAAGAGCGAAGGCCGGGTTGTTTTGGCGCCAGGGGTCCCGCCGAAGTCCTACCTGCACCTATCACAAACTACGCAGCTCTTCCCTCCGGCCAATTGGGTTTTGGTCTGGCCTAGTGGCGTTGTGGCGTCTGGCCCAGCGAAATTGGGGCCCCGACTGGAGGGTCTGGAGTACAGGCATCGCCAAAAACTCTTCCCCATACGGAGCTCACCACCAATCTTCATACATATTGGACATGGGTCCCGTAGCGTCTCCATCAGGCGTCTCCATTTCCATCCAAGCACCAAGAACTTCGTGTGTTATAGTCTGCTACCGACTCTTCTTAGCGGAGGATGCGCTCTCGGTCCGGTTTTTTTCCCCAAGCTATCGGCTGTTCCAGTCCACAGCTGGGTTAGACACCGTCCATTGAAGCTTTCTTTTTCATTTATTTCATTTGACAATCTCCTCAAGAGCAACTATTGCTACCACTTTACCCTTCAGAACCAGAAAAGCCTTTACCTCAGAAGCCTGTCCCTGCTGCCACTCTTCCTTAGGAGCCACCCTCTTGGACGCCCCTGGTCGACCTGTCGTTCGCTTTCCAGCCGAGATACACCCCCCTCTTCTTCAGCTCCTACTAGAATCCGAGTCGACAAGCGAGGAACTATTACTTTTCATCTCCTGCCCATGAAATAGTAGTCGAAATCTTCATCTTCCTGTATCACCCGTTTGTTCAACCCCGCGGGGAAAAAGAAAAGAGACAACTTTCTCTTTTTGCCACACCACCTCGGTCTGTTTATCCGTTCCCAGGTCCCACAGCCGAAATCACCCCAGCCCAGCCAACAACATGGAGCCTCCTCCATTTGCTACAGATCTGGATCGGATAGCGTGAGTCTGCCTCAAACCCCTTTACTCTTTAGTCTCGAGACTTGATCCGGGGCTCGACCGGTCTGGCCAGACCAAGCCAGTAGCCTACGCTACCTATTCGAACGACGGGGATCCATGAGGCTAATGCAGTGCTTTTTCTTTATAATCCAGAGACACCCTGCGTCGTATTGACACTGGTGGTTCAGCCCAATCGTCTCGGCATAATGCCACATCATTTGACCCCAGCAGAGATACTCAAAGAAATTCAGACATCATGAATACTGAACCTCGCTATCACGCCGCTACTCGCGACTTCCCTGTGCCTCCCCCGTCCAAGGGTGAGGCCGTCGCTCAATGGCTTGAGGAGAGCGACGATATAGTCGAGCAATACCATATGCCTTTGCAGAGAGATTCAAGAGGATCTCTCCCCCGTCGACCGCCCTCCAGGGATCGACCCTTGACTGGTCGACGAGAATCGCTCAACTCACAACGCAAGTTGTCCAGCGCATCATCCAACTACTACGCCTCGGGATACAGCCTCTATCCTGCTCCATCAAAGCCATTGCCGGCAATTCCTACTCCTAAATCCGCCACTCACCGGGTGCCCTCCCGGGATTCATCAGATAGATCATCTATCAGCACCCATCGCTCCTCTCAGGTCTCGGCCACCACCTCAACTCCAGATGCCACCACCGTCAGCTTTTCGCCGCCCCCTCGCCGCAACAACCGATTCCCCACTAACTTCTACAAACCCCCGGATCCCTCAGAAGCTCTCCCCCCACCCCGGAGGTCGTCTCGTCCAGCTGAAGTTGTCTTCTGGAAGCTCCTTCAGTCAGACGACAAGAAGAATGGCCCTATCCATTACCTTGACATGTCGTCTAGCCTGTCCACCATAGCGACTAAGCACGGAAACAACATCATCAAAGTCTGGTCCACAGCCGGAGGAACTGTTCAGCAGGTCATCAAGATTTCTTCTTACACGGCGGCGCAGTCACGTTCTCGCGAGTATCTCATTCGCAGCCACGCTATTCTTGCGGAACCTACCAATCTCATTGCTATTGCCACTCGCTTTGGCAGATACATTGAGATCTGGAATTGGGCCAAGAAGAAGTGCCTGCAGTCAATTGACGATGCTGATCGTTGGACTTCGGCCCAAATCGAGTCATATGATGGAGCGTTGTGTTCCTTGGCCATCTATGGCGGCGAAAAGGGCATCATTGATCTCTACAAGGCGACCCCGGAGAAGAAGCCTTTTGTCAAGTCACGTACCATCAACCTAAATCACGTTGAACTGCCATTCATCCCTCAGTATCCAGAACTTGCGTTATCAACGACAAGCCCCCTGCTTGTCATTGCTGCTGGACCACGCCCTCCACGTCAAGGCCATCCACCCCCTGAGAAGGAGACGCTCCTAGTTGCGTGGGACACTACCGAAGGCGCAAATAAGCCATACCGAATCGCGAGGCCATGGCAACACAAAGAATTGGATACAGCCATCCCATGTGACCTAGTCACCTACGGAAGCGCCGTCGTGTCTATCTGGATTCCCGCTTCTTTCCGCGCGGTACCCGCCACAAATGGTGGATCAGGCTTCAATCTCAGCCCCGTAACTGTCCCGTACCGCTATGTTCTGGTCTGGGATCTTGCAGCCAACTCAACGAGAACTTTTGGCATTCCTAATACGATTTCGTGCGTGTCGCCGGATTGTCGCTTTGTGGCTTATTGCCACGCAACCGGAACCGACATTGGTGCTCGCGGCAGCATGGTCATTCTGGACGTTATGACTGGCAAAGAGGTTTGGAGCTGGCCAGATCCAGAAGCTTTGGCCATTGACTACACGCCTCGCCCTGGCTTCGAACAATTCGATGACCTTTCGCGAGTTTCAGAGCTCTGTTTCTCAGCGGATGGAAAATTCTTGAATGTTGGTGATTTGGAGGGCCATGTTGGCATGTATGAGTTGCGTGAATCTAGTGGAGACAGAGTGCAGCTCCACATGATCTAGTGGAAGCGCGAAAGGAACAAAAAAGGAACAAAAAAAAATATCTTATGAAACTACTTCTTTACGATATGGGACTTGGGAAATGTCTTGGTCTTTATGAAGCTATGCTAGGTCGCAATGAACTTTCCACTATGTTTCTCTGCTTGGACGACCGAAGAGGGAGGGTATAAGCTGTAACAATAATATGAGATACCACGGGTTCAAAATTGGCTACTATTACAATTTAATTATCTCTGACGAAATATCTTGCATTTTCTGCGTGACTTGAGTAGGTGTAGCCTATATATCTCTGTAGAAATTGAAATTTCAGATGCACAAATTATTAGAAGGACAGGGTTTTAGATGAAGACGTTGAGGTATAGAAAAGTAAGTTGAACATGATAGTAAAGTCTGTATTAAAATGTTAATTCTTCAACGTTTCAGCGCTCCATAAATATATAGAATGGCATTTTTGCATATTACTTGCTTTTCTTTCAAAAGTTGCGTTTTCATACCTAGTCTTCGTAGAAATTAGACTCCACCCAAGCCCCAGAGATTTTTCACGGCCCATCGTCATTCCCCCCACGATTTTTGATGGCGATCTTGATAACTCTAATGGAAAGCGTCTAGAAAAAGTCTAGTATGTTGCGAGTTATAATTTTACCTTTTATTAGCCCCAGCCGCACATTACTGGATGGACAAGATGCGGGCGATCCGATCATGGCTGCTGGGCGATCAATGAGATGGCCATTTGCAGCCACGTGTATGCCAGGGTTGGGGAGCTTACGGGTCCACTGCTCTGGCTAGGTTATCTTGCCTGCTTTAGGGTGGGACGGAAGGGATTCTTCGCTGTATCGTTGTTAGATAAGATTAACAGGGAGCAGCTGTCAATCTATCTTTACAAGAAATATTGACATTTGGATGATGCTCGAAGCTAGGATTAGGTTGCATACATCTAATTATACCCCTGTCTTTGGCTTATAATTTGGCATATATGTCTAATATTAATATTGAGAACCAAAACTTCTGCTCAGCTTGTCTTCCAAAGTCATATCTAAAGTGTGAGCTCTCCATACTTACTCTACCTAGTTAGCTCGCAGTTTACATTAACATGGGCTATAAACTATAGCGTTGTACTTCCAAGAGTCAAGAGCGGCTTCTTCTTATAGCGGTTCTAGACACAGTGTCGTACGTTTACACTATATCCCTTCAATGTTGCCAATAGAGACAGAGCTTGATAGCTACAAAATTCTTCGGGCGTATTTAGGTCTTATTGTCGAATCTTGCCGGATCTACACGTAGATGATAAGAATAACATGGATCCCCTTGTACGTCTCACTTTTACTCCACATTCTCTCTTATTATCTAGGAGATTAGATCATTGAACGCAGGTTTCTTTTTGCTGCTCTGAGAACAGGCACTATGTTCTTTAAGGATAATGTACGTTTGGTAATAGATACAGTATACAAGTGATTGCTTTCTGATGTGAGAAAGTCCTACCAAAAGAAAGTAGCTAAACATTTAAGCTTTTGCTTTCTATATCTACAAGCGTTCGAGTTTTGACTGTGAAACACTCTGACCAAAAAATTTCTGTGGAATATCAGCATGGACTGCCCGGATGAATTCTCCGAATCCTTTGCCCAAGTTGTCCAACAAACTCGTGCTAGTAACGCCTCTGCCCAAAGCCCCATACACCACAAAATGAACTGCATGGATATTGGGAAATTCGACTCTCTCAAGGAAGTACCAGTCCTTCCAATCCTTCCTCATTAATGATCGCAGCCTGTCCTTGGTCATGAAGGAGCGAAACCATTCCCATTGCTCGGGTGACTCCACAAATAGGCCGATATTCACGTTACCGCCTTTATCACCCGAACGAGCAAGGACGAGATCTCCTAGCGGGCGATTGAGGGTTGGCCCAAAGCTTTCTAAAGGTACAGGATTTGTGGTTTCATAATTTTCTCGGGGTGTTAGCGGCTCTGTCTTGTTCGGCGGGGGAATAGAATGGCGAAGCGCCTCTTCGGTTGAAGTTTCACCCAGTATTGTAACAGTCTCTTCGATATCATTTTGAGATACAATGGCTGGGTAGTACGCAAAGAACGGTTTTGGTGCTAGTGGGCGGAGGTCCATCGAGAAATGCATGCCTGACAAAATCTATAGTCAGTTCTCGGACATCATACAAGCTTTGAAACGTGAATACCTGGAAAATGAGACATGAACTTGTAAGACCAGGCCATGTGCAATTTGCTCAGCACATGTACATCTTTTGATTGCGCAAATACGCGCAGATACGTGGTAGAAGCAAACTGTGAATCGGGATCCTTCATCGGAGTTCCAATACGCTGAAATTCCAGCACGTCAAATTTATCCAGTATTCCCCATTGTTGGAGGGTATCCTTTATCTGTAGTTCTTGAACATCCCACTTATGATCTGTAGCATATCCACTGGCATTGATTAAAAGCTCACACTGATAGCCTCCCTTGTAGAAGACGGCGAGCTTTGTAGTAGGTGGAGGCGGGTGACCTTTGACGCCAGATACAAGGACCCGATTTTTCGATTCTTCGGCGACGGTGATGTTGGAAATGTCCGCCTTTACGTCGCTATTCAGATAGACGTTTCCTTGCAACTCATATAAGAACTGACATTTGACTGTGGCAGGGGTGACAAATCCGTTTAAAGAGTCGTGTTTAGTAACCACGCAATTGCCATTGGGGAGAATTTCCGCAATGCCAGAGCCCAGTCGCAAGAAATCGCTCGGCGGGTATTTATAAGCACCAGCGAAGTTGCCACCTGTTACATATGTTGAGCACTCAATCAGATGACCAGCAATTAGTGATCCGGCAAGCTGGTCAAAATCTGATTCAGACCAGTTGTACCACCAAGCAGACGCCCCTATAACTGGCGAGGCATCGGAAACTCGGCCGCAGATGAGAATATCGGCACCTTCATCCAAGCCTTTCTTAATCGCACGGTAGCCGAGATACGCGTTTGCCGCAACAATCGGCATCTCTTTTGGTGAGTCTAAGAAAGAAGCTGTGTCTTTGGTGTATTGGACATCTGGATTCGCTCCATCAAGATGCGCAAGAGATTTGGTAATTAGGTGATGGACTTTATGTATCAAATTGTCTCCCTCAACGTAGCCCACGCGAAGCTTCAGACCTTTGAGTTTGATCTTATCTGGCGAGTCAGGTATGTAACACAGAGCTTGGTAGAAGCGACTTTACCATGTCATGAAGCTTTTCAGCAAGTCCCTTGGGGTTCATTGCACCGCCATTAACAACTATTTTTATGCGCTTTTCGTTTATCAGGTTCAAAGACATCTGGATTCCATCGAATGCGGATTTTATCCAACCGGGTCCATTTGACTGTGCACGCTCTATTGCGCTGCTAGCCATCGTCGCCTCTATATAACATCAAGTCGAAAATGATATTGAAGTCAGCCATCCTCATATACCAGTCCATACATGCATTCATTATATACATGTACTTTCATGGTTCTTCTGACTCAACCTACCTGCGAGATAATCGCCTGTGATGACATCAACAGGGCCATATTTGGCCTGACTATACATCAAAATGCCTGGATCGGCTGCCAGTAAAGTCAAGATGATTAGTGGTGAAATGGGACAAGTATATATGTAGAGACATGTACGTATTTAGCATACTGAGGGCGCCAGAGCAGTTGGCGATGCGAACTGGTCTGGATGATTTCGCATTCTCGGGAGCCATGTTGGAAGTGTATTCAGAATACGAAGTTGTATATGATCTATTGCGTCTAAATGAGGTCCAAATCCAGCGAGAAAGAGAGATGATAAAAATTGTAAAGATGCAGCCAAAGGTACAGCATAAAGCGAGGGGAAACGTCTGCACATATATAGACTAGGGTTTCCCCGTAAGCTATTGTTTGTGTAATACAAAAAGAACGACTAATCTTAGTTGATTCGATTATGTATCTATACATGATCCTTCTATTACCTATACCACAGCAGTGAATGTTGATCTTACTGCTCTTACTGGTGTTTCCCACCCAAGCCTCGGATGCAACCTCAATTTGTGGAGGCCTGTCGGTCTTGCAGTCTCAACCCCTCATTGATCAGGCGACTTATCACAAACAGGGCATTGAGGATTGAAACCTACATATGAGTAGAATCCTGTCCACTGAGTCGAGAATTTATGCGAAGAATATAAACATGCCGAGGCCTCTAATAAGGGTCACGTGATGGACCTCCCTCGGCTGGGGAGAATCGCATAACGTCATGCCGGGGGTCGAGGCAGTTGCGCAAAATCGCTGACTAAAAAAAGTAAACAACCAACCATCAAAGACGCGAATCTTCAAAGGCAACTTCAATAAAGCATCCTCCTTTTTTATTGTTCACTCCATTTATCTATTCTCTCTGCAGCAGGTCTACCGCGTCACATCGTTGGTGCGGTCACCATGCAGTCCATCATGGCCGCCATACCGTCTGTTTTTACCCCTGGCAGGGCTACTAGAAGCTCACCGCGGAATTCCGTGGGAGCAAATTCCACTGTTGGAACGCAAGACTCTCCGCGACTCAAAAAGAAGACACCAGGGTCGAATAAGCGCAGGTCATTTGCCAGGAAGCTCATCGACGACCAAGAGGCATCTCCGCAGCATCAGGACACGGATGACAGCAACATGCACGGTGCGAGTGAGGAGACGGGGGAATCGCTGCAGCTGGAACAAGATGAAATAGTATCATCTACCCCTCGTGTGCGACCTAGCCCAGGGAGTGCCACCCGCAGTAGCAAAAGGGCAGCGGCAACAGCCACCGCAAGCCCATCTGTCAGTCGAGCCGATGCAGGCCGTTCTGGAAGGATCTCGGAAATTCTCAATCGGAAAGATATAGGAGTGCCAGAGACTGAAGAATATGAAGGCGAAGAGGAATACGGTTTCAAGCGTTTCGTTGGGCACCGTTGGGTCGATAATTCCATTGAGATTGAAGTCGAGTGGGATAGCGGCGAGACAACCTGGGAACCAGAAACTAATTTGCACCAAGATGTGCCCGACACTCTCTTTGAGTATTGGCGTGAACAAGGGGGCCGGCCATTAAACCCCGCGGATCCAGAAATGTATGAAGTCTTTGCCATTCTCAAGCACAACGGGAATCGCACCAAGCTAAAGGTGGAATGGGTTGGGTTTGAGCCTTCTGAGGCATCATGGGTATCTCGAAAGATTGTGGAAGAAACAGCGAAAGATATGGTGGACGCGTACTTTGAGAGCGTAAAGACTATAAGAGGGAAGAAATAAGGGCAACAACTGGACGAGTTTGTCTAGTTCTGTGTCATTCATTTTGTATGTATTAATATAGCATACGTGTGTGGATGTGATGAACGAGAGCCGGTGTGATTCAGAACGGCTGTATATAAATATGCTACGCTGAGAGAGTGGAACTAGGTATGTGAGATTGACGGGGGCAGAGCATGTCGAGAATGATTACTCGGGGCAAAAAATAAGATACCACATGCAAAATATGCTGCAGACCAGTTTATTTATACGCTTGGCCAGCCCCAGCCCAGTGTAGAAAGGCTTGCCAAAAAGGAGTGCAAAAAAAAGCAAACGACCTCGAAAGTCATTGAGATCATCTTGAGACAGGGTCTGGCCGGGGATTGAACCCGGGACCTCTCGCAGAACGACTTGGGGTTTTCCCTAAGCGAGAATCATACCACTAGACCACCAGACCTATTTTTTTGCTTGCGGGCTGTGGACCATAATCGGCTCAAGAAGATTTGCAAGATGATAATGCGGGAAAAAAAGGAGGTGAAAAAGAAGGGTCTGACCGGGGATTGAACCCGGGACCTCTCGCATACAAGCTGTAGGGTTGTCCCTAAGCGAGAATCATACCGCTAGACCATCAGACCGAATTTGCCATCGCAATCACGTGACGAATTGAGAGGCGATGGACGTAAATGCATTTAGAAGAGATGGGTTTGCAGGAGAAGTTGCTGCTTTGCGGATTAGAATACAGCATCTCGTGTCTGTTGAGCTGGTTCTTTACTATTAATTAGAAACATTATACTATGTAGTTCGATGATAGAATATATCGGCGCAAACCTGCATGTTTCAGCAAGAATGCATGATACGACTGAAATTAATAGAGTTGCAGTGAGCCCGGGAATATTTGGAGTTGATTCTGAAATGTGTTCCGTCCAGGATTCTCTAAGGGCTAAGAAGATATCGTGCGTCTTGATTCGCAAGTATTTCGCAATACTCCAGTGGCCACTCTGAATATTTTTGATATGAAGGAGGCAGCCTCTGAGCCAGGTCCTTTGTCCAATTAATGATAACCGACTTCCTCCCTGGATATTCGGGCTCTTCAGATTTGGAAAGGCAGGCGTTTCCGAGCACGTAGTCTAAAAGGAACATGTGGATGAGTAAGAGATGGCCAATGTAATTTTCGTTGTCAACGAATAACATGAATTCTTGGTTGTTGAAAGTGGTTGGAAGAATGAATAAGTTGACAAACTCTCTCCACGCTATAAGAGGTGGTTAGCATTGGTGGATAGCATCAGGGGCAGTGCTGCATACCTTCGACACATGAAGTGCGTAAATTATTGACGCATCTGATTATAGATTCACAGTACATCAGCTCAGTTGACTTCTTGCACAAAGGCCTAAGACTCAGAGCTGACGAATGAAAACCGTCAATGACGTGAAAGTTCTTCGGTTGTTCCGTAATGAGCCGCTCCAAGGATCGATCATGTTCCACTGGTGTGAAATATTTGAAGATGGAAGTTTCATAATTTGTAATCATGGATGTGGCAACCAAGTTACCTCCCCTTGTCGTTGTAATGTAGTCAACCATGCTGTCCGGCAAAAGAGATGACTGAGTAATAAGACATATTATTGCTGCAAACAGTGCATCTGCATCGGCTGGCTTTGCAGGCGGCTTATCAAGCTGCTCATTTACAAGGTTCATAGCGGTGACACGGTGCTGCAAGGCTTGCGAGGTATAGTCAACGCTACCGTGCTGGGATAAATGTGAAGCCCCAAGACCCAAGACAGCGTGTGCAAGGAAGTCATACTAATAGAACGCGCACTTGGTGTTAGCCAAATACATGTGCATAAGAAGCATTGGATTGCACGGCCCAGCGAATTACAATTCGCTGTCAGGATAGCCTTACCTGGTGTGACATGGCGGCAGCATCCATCCACACGTCTTTGCTTTTAAGTGGTAGAGTTGGGAAGGCTGCTAGGATGAATTGGTGATAGAATCGCAAATCTTCCAGCGCAAGAGCAGATAGTGCAGCACGCGGGGTGAGCGAGGAAGAAGACGACGACGATGATGACGAGGAACTAGAAGATGAAGCCGGTGTTGGGTAACTGCAATTCAGTCCAAGCCGGCAACAAGGCGAACAGGCAGGCCGCAATTCATTGCATTTCACTCTCCTCCGTTTGCAATTAAAGCATCCGAGGCGCGATTTGAAGTGGCCGCGGCGGCTAAGAGGCTTGTTAGATTTGCGGGCCACAACATTTCCATTTGATGAGCTCTGCTCGGACAGAGACTCGTGTAAGTCGACGGATGAGTCGTCTGAAGGATTAGGACTTCCGCTATGCTGGGGCTGAGGCATAGTGGCAGGCTGCGTCCGTCAAACGGTAGGAGAAAGAAAAGAAAGGGAAAGAAAAGACGCGAATAATTTGATTCTTGCTGCTATCGCGGCTGCAGAGACTGAATCGAACTATTGTCTAGTTCTGAGCGCGAAGGACTCATCACGCCGTTGTCGCAATCGGCTCAGCTACTCAATCGCAGCCAACGCCGACAGAGCTGTTCTTCGTCTCTCTAAAGTACCCTTGCGGCTCAAGTTCGCAAAACTCGTCTCGAAAGTTGGGAGGCCTTCAGGTGTCTTGCGCACTAGAAACTGGGTCGGCTAAGCGTTCGGGACCACCTTGGGAAGTATGCTCACAATACGACAGTCCGACATGACTCTGCCAACATTCCCAGTCTTGCGCTGCGACAGACGCTTACATTAAGTTGAATAACCAGCAAGAACCGCCACCAATGAGAGTCGATGCACGTGATGAGTCTGAGACAGTGTACCTATGCCTCCGCGTAACAAGTACCCATATTGTGCCCCTCGCTAAGGGGAGGGATGACCTGATAGGTGGCATTTTTGGCTAGGTAGGCCTATCAATATGTAGTTACCCTGCAAACTACGAGACAGATGCAGCAATAAGATTCGGACGTGTCCTGGCAACCCCTCGGGACCCTCTCCCGGGCTGACATGCTTGGCTAAATCTAGTCTAAAGCATATGAATTGCCAGAGAGTACGGTATAATGGCACCAGTCGATGAGGAAGACGATGGTTTCATTCTCGTGTCCCACAGCGGCTGTTCTACTGATCAGCAGGAACCGCAGCTCGTCGATGCCATCAGCCAAGCGGTAGACAACCTCCTCGAGGAGTTTTGGCCAATAAACAAGAAGATCCACGACAACCCGGAAAGAGGATACAAAGAGTTTATCGCCCACGATGTATTGACAAAATTCATGAAATCCCAGAGCGGCTGGGTTGTCACGCCGTCTGCTTACGGAATGGAGACTGCGTGGGTTGCTGTGTTTGACACGGGAAAACGCGGTCCTGTCGTGTCGTTCAATGCCGAGATGGGTGAGTATCTGCGCCTCACAGCTCCCTCGAGACGAGCAGAAACCAACTCTCATGGCGTCAGACTGTCTTCCCGGCATCGGCCACTCGTGTGGCCATAATCTCATCGCTACAGCATCCGTCCTCGGCGCCGTTGCAACGGCTCAAGTAATGAAGCAATACGAAGCCGCCGGAAAAGTGGTCCTGTTCGGCACACCGGCAGAAGAAGGTGGAGGAGGGAAAATTAGGCTTCTCAAGGCGGGAGCCTTTTCTGACCACAACGTCGACGTGAGCCTCATATCACATCCAGGGATCACCCCGGATGCAGCATTGATGCGAACCACATCATACCTGCAGTTCAAGGTCGAGTGCTTTGGCCGTGAGGCTCACGCGGCAGCTAACCCCTGGCTCGGCATTAATGCGCTGGATGCGCTAATCGCAGGATACAACAATGTGTCATTGCTCAGACAACAGATCATGCCCGAGGACAGAATTCAGGGCTATATCACCAATGGTGGCGTTGCGCCCAACATCATCCACGCCTATGCCGCCGGCATCTTTGTTGTCAGATCAGATACGCAGAAGCGCCTCGACGAACTAAAGGAAAAAGTATATGACTGCTTTAGAGCTGGTGCCCTGGCCGCAGGAGCCAAAGTGACTATTACAGAGCGATGGGGCTATCAGAACCACATCCCAAACCGGACAATGGCGCGATCTTATACACGCTATTTCAATGCTCTTGAGCCACCAGGTAGGATTGCAGAGGACCAGGATGTTGATGATGGACGAGGCAAATCACAGGCAAGTACAGATCAGGGCGACATCAGCCACGCAATGCCGAGTTTAAGCCCAGCCTTTCAATTACAGCCTGGGCCGAAAGGCCAAGGTCCGCATAACCCAGAATTTGCAGAGGTTGCTGGGACGCGGGATGCATATGTGAGAGCGTTGAGGGTAGCGAAAGGATTAGCTGGAGTTGCACTAGACATTGTATTTACAGAAGGGCTTCTCGAAGAGATCAAGAGTGAGTGGAAAAGTGTGATTACTAGATGGCGTGGGGATTAGTATCGTCCTTGACTCGATTGACAACATTACAACGATATTAGCCGTGTTGAAGAATCTCGTATAATTTCCATTAATAGACAATGCCGGCTAAATTTGATATATTAGTGCTTATTGGTTTGGAAACATTGGAAACATTCCATATTCACATACGAAAAGCTCATGCTCCTCGTTTCAAAAGGTATTGCTCACAGTGTCATGTCATTACATGCCAATACACGGTACTTGTGGCTTTCACCGCCGCAACTGGTTGTTTATACGTACGTGTAGACAGCACCACTCAATCAACAATGCCGAATTATACGCCGAGCAACCACTTCCGGGTCCGGTGATATGAAGTCAGGGCGCGTTTAATAACGACCTAGATATAACATGTAACGGCCAAGCTGCTGCAATTTAGTCACGTAATTACGACTTTACAAAGTATACAAAAACTCAACGTCAATAATATTTATAGTCCGACTTAGCCGCTAGTTCTACCATAAGGTATATGTTGTCCGGGAGAGCTCAATTTCGCGAGTTAAATTAAGATACTTATAGCTATGCTACGCCGACCTGTATCATTACAGCGTAAGTCGTTGTATTGCAGTTGCCATAACATACAACTTGTTGTAATTGATGACTATGCGCCTAGTTGAAACCTATGCTGTTGAAGACATAATTTCGACCCATATATAAGCCGCTCTGTGTAAAAACCGCCTGTTATATTGTACGAGGGGAAAATTTATAATTGTATATTTTTCATGTTTAATGAACAAATATCAATGTTGACTTTATCATAGTCAAGTTACTGTCAATCTTAACGCACACACCCAATTTCAAGCGACTGTTTTTATCAAGTATACAACCATGTATACACCATTCAAGGCTCATTATACTTCACAACGTCTTGGGAGAACGTAGGCACTATTTTGTCTGTGGAAAATGGATACCTAAGCTGTGCATTAAACAATTTCCAGGCATAAAATCCTTTGAGAATCTCAAAATAAAAGCTTGATGGGCCAAAACTTGATTCTAACTATGAGTTCGCTGTGTGGAAGATGACTATGACAGCCGCGAGTGGCGATATACATGCGTAGTTAGAACCTGCTAGCATGAACGGACTAAGTGCAGCTGAAGAGATATCGTGAGCTTTAAACCATAAAGTCTCTTGTTACAGAGAGCACGGGCTCATATAAACCTTTGCACAGACTCATGCAAGCTAGACTAGCCCTTGGTGGCTTGCCGCTTTGGCATTTTCACTGGCTACATGCAAGTATGACTGGATGTCATGCCATTGCCCGCCCTGCAATCTACTGTATCTGCTTCCAGAGCCCTGTCGCATTATGGAGAGATATCACTGCCGAGATTACTTTTTCCACATTAGAGATGGCCGAGCTGCAGGAACGTGCTAATGCCGTCTGGGCATAGTCACTACGGTAGGACGTTATATTTTACATTGATACTCCAGAAATGCTTCTCTGTACTAGGAACAGACTATGTCGGTTATGTAGGTGATCGTATTAGAAAGTAATTTATTAATATAATTGTATATTTAATTTAGGTAAAATAATTTTTTAACACGCAAACAATACACTAATCATCCTCGACTAGGTGAATAACAAAGATCGAAACTGGGTAGAATTATTTGAGAATAAGTCTTGTCATCTAAATTCTCCTTTCTAGTCCATGACCTTTGATCTTCACTGGTCGGAATAAGATACCATTTACAGATGCATACGAGTGATGCTACCACACTGTAGGGACTTTTGATTCTATGGCTCTGAGGTGCGGAACAAAGCGGAATAATCGCCGAGACAATTCACAGCCGACATGTCGCAGGCAGGGCGTCTTCCGCTAATCCTCAGCTGCTGTGGCTAGGACTTTGTTCCTTTGTGCCGCGATCCGTTAAATCTGCCTCACCTTGGGCATTTCTAATGACGTGTTCCGCTTTGCATTCCACAAATTGCAATGTTATTGCCATGATAAGGACACAATTGCTGCAGTCTGCCTTTCAAAATGAGGCGAGCGCTCGTGTTCAATATTGTATTACCCACTTACTCGAATTGGCGGCTAGAGAGCGGGGGGAGTTTCCCGATCAAGCCGATGCATGTCTTCGCTCTGATCAATTCGCATTACTTGATATCTCTGGGCTGGTGAGCCATCATTGGAGAGCCTTGATTTGGGCTGGTCTCATGACCCAATCTCTAGGCTGATTTTTGTTCTAGAATGATTCTACACTCGCATAACACTAGAGCCATCCAATCCTGATCAACACCTTATTCCTGTGGGACACAGTTAAGCCTATCTCAACATCCCAAATTGTACATCTTCTGGAGACCCTTTTACTGGATTTCCAATCTGATAGCCCCGGCAAGAAGATACTGATTGGCTTATTCAACGTAATGTTCTCCGCAGCGCGTCTGGTATCATGTCCTGGCCCGTGCATGTATTCCAGCTTGGAATGAATGATCACAAGCTCGGATGGATTCCCTGATTTCTCATCGGCAACACTCGATTTAGCCTCGCACAGCTGCATTCTGTTATTCAGCTGCTGAGATTGGGTACAGATGTTTATCTTTATTTAATACCCTAACATACTCTCTTTGTCTTTATTTTCACTGCATTCAATATTAATACTTGTTTATATATATTTGCAAAGTGAAAAAGAACATAACATGGAAGCCAGAAAACCTGAGACGCAACCCACTGGTCAAAATCCCAAGGATTCGGACCCGCTCCCAATCTATTCTCTCATGATGAACGACGAGGATCTCGACCAAGATGCAACTGGTGGCTACATTGGCGAAGCGACGGACGATATCAATGCCGCCTTTACAAATTTATCCTTCAAGTCAAGCATCACGGATCACCTTGACATCAGATATAGTATTTCGGAAGATACTTGTCTCGCCCACCTTAAGCTTCTTCATGCTATTCAGTCGATGAAAGAGGAAATTGGCTACACCGACGGTCTCTGGAATCTCTGGAATATTCGCGGTAAATGGGCGATGGATGATTTACGGGCCGATGCCGACTGGACAATGATTCGCACGCTTGAAAAGTCCAATTCCAAAACCGTAACGCGGTTCGGCCAGAGCAGAATTCGCGAGAAGAGATGGGCACTATTTGTCGCCCGCGCTGTCGACCGATACGAGGCGTGGTGGAACTCTTTGGTAGAATCCGACATGCTGACTGAAGAAGATATGGCGGACCCCGATAGCTATAGATATAAAAAATTTCCAACATCTCGAAAACTAATATGGGAAGAGAAGATGCTGCCACCCTTAGGTGAGGATATATCCCGGAGAGTTGGCAATGAGACAAACTAATGGATTTCTGTTTTCCTTCTTTGGTAGATGTGTTAATGATTTTTCATACTCACATGCTTAATCCTCGCTCTTTCTTTGAAGATGCCATTCGTTACGGTTTAGGGACATTTTGGGCCTCTGGTATGCCGTGGAAATTGATTCACCAAGCCATTGATGTAGATTTCAACTACAACGTGTCTGATGAAGCAAAAATACATTGGTCGACCACAACTGGGCGTCGCTGGCGGAACCTCAAGGATCCCGTGACGAGGGTAGTCAAGTGTCCATTTTGTCAAGCGGATAATGAAGTTCCATGGACAACCTGTGGAGTAAACAAGGACGCACAAAATGAAGAGTAAGCGAAGTTCACTGACACTCTTTGACTATGGGTTACGTGTATGCTGACTTTCGCTCCCAGATATACTGGTTTGATTGGTAGCGGTTTTGGCGATGGCAAGTTTAGCCACAAATGCTCTTCTTGCGGGCATGAGAATTATAAAGAGCTTCTATCAGTGTCGAAATTTGTTACAGATGCTTCTGCCCTGTTGGAAAAATCTATACCAATGCCGGGAACAATACTTGACCCCCAGTATGGCCGCCCCGAGCTCGTAACTGATGATATACATGGCCTTAGGCTTCCTAGGACGTTCCCTAATCGCATGATTAAATTAGAACTACGAAACAGGGTTCTAGAACTAATCAAGCCACCTACTGAGACAGACAAGAAGACTACAGAGGAAAAATCCAAGGACAAACGCAAAAGCAAGAGCAAAAGCAAAGATGACAACAAGTCAAAAGATGAAATCAAGACGCCTGCTCGGTTAAGCATGAACGCGGTAAGGGACATGATCCAGCAGACTCTATCCGATTATAAAAAGATCCGAAATATAGACTCAGACAAGGGGTTTTTTGGCCGCTACCAAATACACACCTGGGCTGGAATCTCAACCCGCAAAATGATGAGCAGATACTGGCAAAACTTCTCTCCATTTGCGCTTGACCTTTGCGCTGCCGTTATGCGTCAAGGAGTCTTCATTGAAAAGATGGTGAAGATTGATTGGCTTCATAGTCCCAATGCAAGAGATACCATGTCACGACTCATTACGAAATATGACAGGTTCGTACAAATCATGACGAAGCATCCTACTAAGATGGCTGTGCCGACATTGGACGTGGATTTGGCTTGGCATACGCACCAGCTTAAGCCTTCGCATTATTACTACTACACGGTCTCGACAACTGCAAAGTTCATCGATCACGATGATAAAATTGATGAAGACAAGCTTAGCAGGTGCTTTGAATGGACGACGAAGACATACCAAAGCATGTTTGGAGAAGTATACAGCGAGTGTACGTGCTGGTATTGCGAAAGTGAGTTGGCTATCTCTGCGCACCCTTTACACCGGCTATGTTAATAAAATGACCTTCACAATAGCAATTCGTTCCTCGCAGATATCAGGGCTTGGCAAAATGCTCGGCGTCTCAACCAATGACAAACTTTCCGACACGTTTCATGCGTCCGGTGAAGTTGAAACGCATTCCTCAAGCAAATCAGCTCACGTTTCTTTCCATAATGCTGTCCAAACGATAGAAACAGCAGACCGAAAGAAGGTTACGGCGAGAGTGCGTGTACGACAGCGCCAGTGGCTTGATCAAGAGTACAAAAAGGCAGCAAAGAGGGCAGAGAAGAAGGGTCGAACATTGCCTCCTAAAAAAGATTATCTTAGTCAATGGGGTACAAACTTCATCAGTGAGTGCTGTTCCGTAAACCTCTTCTCTAGATATCCAAATCGTTCGTTCAAATCTAATGCTGCGTGTTAGTGAACGGACCCTACCCTTTCCCCCCATTGTTTGTACCTGGGATATACTACGGCTGGGATCCAGCTGTCGTGCATAATGGCGTAGGAGCATGGGCGAATTGTGCTGGCTACACGTGCGGTAATGGGAGCATAGCCGCTGGTTCTTGCGGTGGGCCTGGTGGGTGTATCAATGGTAATGGAGGGGTATGTCACGCATAGTCCTTTGATTTGACGTGTTTTTATAGAACTGACAATCTTGTAGACTTGCGGAGCCAGCGGTGCTGGTGGGAGTGTGGGAGGAGCTGGAGGAGGAGGAGGTACCGGAGGCTGTGGAGGAGGCTGTGGTAAGTCGAAGTGCTCTGAAATCTCTGAAGATTAAACACTGATTCCTTCGTTTAGGCGGTAGCTGAATGGATGCTTGTTTCGTTGATTCTCTACAGTGAAAAACAGCTATCAGTAGTCGCAGTCGTCGTTATTAATACCTTATCACTTCTTCTAGTCGGGCAGGCCAATATGTATTGGCGTTCACTGGAAGTGTTTTAAATCAATGGATCGATATATGCTTCAGTTTCCCAATGGGCAGGCAATTGTAGTCCGTCTGGTTACGTCTTAGTTGAAAACCCTAATTTCTGGGCGAAGCTTCACGCTACAGATCTTAACAGGCGGAGCGGCCCTCTCCAACACATGATCTCGTGCATACCTACCTTGGTAGGAATATATAAAGTTTCCAAGTCAAGAAGCCCGTTTCATTTATTTTTTTTAAGAAAAAAAAAATCCTAAATACTACTAAATTAAACTTTAAATAGAGTTTGAGCACAATTAGCGGATATATGCCCAATTCAGCCACAATTCGACACATCTCCAATACCAAAGGTAGAAGTGAGACAATTCAAGGGAGCGTCATAATTTCATGCGCGTCTTGCCGCGTTCATAATTTCATTTTCTCAATATATGGGAGATATATTGGTATTCACGACCCTTACTGCAACTCATGTATCGCAATGTGGCTTCCATGGACGGTCAACACTGAGCTCCTCAGCGGCTATGCTGGAGCGGCCCTGCTCTGCGCTACGCTGGCCCAATGGCTATATTCACCAGGGCTGGAGATATATTCGGAGATTTTATGCTGGGCTATTCTGCCCATCTTGATAAGATGCCAGAAGAAACCAGAGCATGGATCGTTGTTAGGGCCGGCAGTCTATGGGGAACCGACTGCACCATCATCGCCCTCATCGTCGCAATGGATCTTTGCTGCGGGCATTGCCGCATTTTCATTCATTAAGATGGAAACGGGGGCAATTCAATTTTTGGTGAGGAGTAATACATGGAATTTAAGGTGAATATATGTACTAAATCTCAACAGCCAATATTGACGCCTCTTCTTTTGGCGACTCAGAGATGGTTAGGATCTGTTTCCAAATTACCGGCTGGCCCATTTTTACTTTTTATGAACACAATTTGCGGAACCTCCCTTATTTCTCTTTTTACCATATTCACTTTCTCAGATTGGAGCATTCAGGTATCTCTATCCTCTATTATTTTAGCGGCTGTTTTGTTTATTGTATACGCTGCTCTATTGCCAAAAGGTGGAACGTTTTTGTGCCTTCCATCTACCAACTTTGAACGCGCCATACGACCTCTTTCGCCCCGAATTGTTATCTTGCTCTTTTATATGCTGTGTCTATCTATTATTTTCACTGGATTTGCTAGAGTCAACCTGATTCATATGCTTCTTTTAGGCCTGCTAAAGGCCTTGTCTTGGTACTTCACAGCCAAAGTGGTATGTCTCTTTCATTATCCAACTTTCTGGCCGCTAACCATCATTCAGGCTCAAAGTACATCTTGGGTTATAGCCACCACTATTACTACATTCTCAATTGCATCTACGAGCAATCTTTCCAACAAGGCATCTGATGCTGAAGCCGCTACTTGGATCTTAGCCGCAGCCATAGCGCTTGCTCAAGTCATTTCATCGCTACCAAAGCAAGCGAAATATAAATCGCTATTATGGATATTTGGCTTAATCTCATTTCTACCATTTTTATTAAACCTTTGGATGATTCGCGACTTGCAACAGTCCTCCAAGGTCTATGGCCCCGAACAAGAGCATCCTGTTGAAGCTCTAGTACGCAACAGTAATATTTATTTTAAGAATCTTCTTCAAAAGCAGTCTAAAAATTATCAGCAAGCTGTCACGGAATACCAGCATCGATACGGGGTTAAACCTCCGCCTGGATTTGAAGCTTGGTATGAATTCGCAATTAGTCGCCAATCGCCTATAATCGATGACTTTGACGGTATATATCAGGCTATCCTGCCACTTTGGAACCTGAGCGGACAACAAGTACTTGAAATAATGAACCAAGTTTATTCTTTTCCTAAAAGCGAGATGTGGTTCTGCATGTACTATGGCGCATACGCCCAAACACGGTGCATGCACTCAGATCGAATATACGACAGACATATTGAATATCAATTTGATAGACTACTACTGGGCTTCAACGGCGTTCTTCCCGACATTAGATTTCTCTTCAATCATTTTGATGAACCGCGCATTTTGATGCCCACATGGGAGGTAGGAAAGGCTGATTCCTATCCATCGTTTAATGTTAGAAACATGTCGCAGCAACCTATCTGGGATGAAATCACAAAGTTTTGCGCGTCTACAAAGAAGCTGAACATTGCAGAAGAGATAAAGAGTCCCACAGAGGTATTTGATATGTCTTTCGTCACCAACCGCTCTTCTGCCATTGATCTCTGTGAGCACCCAGAGTACCGCAACATGCATGGCTTATTTATGAGCCCAGTAACTTTTTCTTTGGTCGAGGGACTTGTCCCAGCTCTTTCAACTGGTTCGCCTTCGACAATGGGAGACATTTTATTCCCCAGTCCAGCATATATCGAAGAAGAATTTACATATGACGACACGAGAGAGATTAGCTGGGAAGAGAAGAAGAATAATCTGTACTGGGCCGGGTCCACAACCGGCGCATTCGCTTCAAGTGCAGATTGGCCACGTTACCACAGACAAAGATTTGTAAAACTGGTGCAGAATGCAGAGCGCCAGCAGCATTATTACTTGCGGCAGATCGGCGGAATAATGCAGCGTGTTGCATCCTCGTTTCTAAACGGACGATTGTTTGATGTCTCTTTTACACGAATATTCCAATGCGACCGAAAATACTGCAGAGATCAAGCGAAGACCTTTAAAATTGGTAGATGGGCTGATAAAGACAAAGCCCTTCAATCGCGACTGGTCTTTGATCTCGACGGAAACGGCATTAGCGGACGCTACTATAAGCTGCTGGCATCAAAATCGGCACCGTTGAAGCAAACACTACTCAGAGAGTGGCACGACGACCGTCTCGTGCCATGGGTCCACTATATTCCCGTTAGCCAAAGTTTACAAGAGTTACCAGAACTTGTCTTCTACTTAACATCGACAGAATCTGGTCAACAACGGGCTAGAGAAATCGCAGAACGGGGGCGGGATTGGTTTTTTAAGGCGCTGCGAGAAGCTGACATGTCTGTATATACATATCGTCTATTGTTGGAACTCGCGAGACTGCAGGATCCGAATAGACCAGCGGGGCTTCCTGCTGCTGAGTAGTCTCGTCCAAATTGCCTTTTGATGAACGGCAACTGTAGCTAAGCTGCGTCCTGGATCATCTTACGGCCTCTCTCGGGCAAAAGTACCTGTCATAGCATAGTCTACTGACTAGAGACGAACTAAACAGCTAGCAACCACACAATTGGCTCATAGCTTAGAGACCTCGCAAATCCTACAGAAACGAAGCCAGCGTTGCCTTTGTGACTCACGCGGCCAGCCGGCTGGTAACGATAAACCGAGTATCACAACTCTGCAATGATTATAGTAGTACCCTAGGTTTTGTTACTCTCGTTTCCTTGAATGTAATTGCTCAATATGTCCTCATCGTCGGCGAATATTGCACCGCCGCTGCATCCGTTTCAAGCAGCTGCCATCGCCAACATCAAGGCTCAGGCGGTCGCGCTCCGGCCAGATGCATTGGATACGATATCCCACATTTTTCGCATGTCCAATGTGCCAATAGAGACACTCAACGAAGTCCGACAAGCTATTGCTCATCAAGCTCGCATTGCGTTGCATTTTCATCCAGATCGCCCGTCTCGCAGTGGGCAAACAGTTGTTGAAGCCCTACTAGAGGATGGCATGTACAGAAATCAATTTGAGACCGGCATCTCGAATGGCCTAGTAGCAACACAGCTCGGTGGTCCCCGCGATGACTGGGAGCGCAATCTCTTCCGTGGTGCATATCATGGCTCCAGCATTACGGATACCGCAGAGAATGTCTTCAATCCGGCACTACGGCCTAAATATGGAGCTCTGGACCTCGTGCGCAACTCTGACGGCCCTGCTCCACGATTTGGCTCCTGCTATTTCTTGCTTCGGCCAGAAGTATCGTCCCGGTCAACGTTTACATACGGTGGGTCGCAAGCGGCTCCAAAAGATGTAGGGACGGTTGATGAGTTCGACGCAATACTGGCAGCATTACTGGAAGAATGCTTCACAAGAGAAACCGCACTGGGTGTAGAAAATGTGAGGCCAAAGGGAATGTTGGAACTTATCAAAGGATTGAGCAAGTCGACCCTCGTAGAAGCCAATTACAAGAGGCTACCAAGCCGAAATCTGGACCACTTGATCGAGGCGCAGATCCATGGCGACGTTCTTCTCTCGCGAGATGTCGAAGCTCTCGTTGTGGATCCATCGTTCTTCACTCGCGGCGATACTGGATCCTTCCTGAAAACCCTCAGCGAAACATATGGATTTCCACTCTTTTCCCATCACGGATTCGAGTTGCCGGTGGAGAGTTGCCCGAATGATTTCCGAGGACCAACAATGCCGTCTTTGGCAGCAAGGGTAGCGTACAATGGCAAAGTTGACGTGCAGGCAATTGGCAAGGGTGTAAGAAGTCTAGTCGCTGACGCAGAACAATGGGCGGATAGGGGAACTGTCGCAGAAGTTTTGCAAGAGCTTAAACTATTGTGGCATGTGTTAGTTCGTTATGGTTAAAGGTCTAGCTAATTGAATCCATTAAATGAATAGTAATCTGCTAGTCGTCTTAGGTTTGCACAATTTCGGGTACAGTACGAGACGGCCGGAGCAATTACCTCAACCTCCCCTAGTTGTCAAGTTTGATCCAGTCCTAACGAGCTCCGGAGCTGCGCAAGCCTCGAACTTCTCTTTCTTTGGCTGATCCCCAAATTGATTGATAAGCCTATTTTGAACCACACTTTATGGTGCTGACGCCAAAACGAGTCAGAGATTCATAATGACCCAGTCTGTGCGGATAATCGGCTTACTGAACTTTATTAAAGGCCCTGGGCACCTTTTTTGCTTAGTCTCGGACTCTCGGGGCGGGCCATAGGATTCGATGACCCCCGTCCAGTTTTGGCCCAGGGGCCCGTTAATGGGTAGTTATCGTACTGTAGTATTGGGGCTGGTGCTAGCAGTAGTTGTTGATGTCGGAAGTCGGGCAACGCGATAGACACGCAGGATTATGGAGCGTCGGAGCAATTGTCGAGGAGGGCGGAGTCTGTGCGGACTTTTGGGTACTTTGTGATTCCAGGCTTCCTTTCTCTTCCCTTGAGACTTTCGTCTCTTTTTACATTTAGATTTGGTTTCTCTCCCTCTTGTTCTCTTCTCGATATGAATGTAGACGTCTTAATAGTTGATACAATAAATACTGATATTGCTACTTGCCATTATTAAGATTCGGGTTGGCGACAGCCCGTCAATCACCAACGCCACCATGGCTTCCTCTACTTCATCGACTTCTCTGAGGGCAAATGGCTATCGATACGACTCAATATCCAATTCCAATACATCTTCTCAGGTCGAAGCGCCAATAACACGCTCAACATCTCCTTCCTTAGCAAAGCCGACGACCCGACTCCTTGCGCCCGATCTCCAACGCGGTCTTCTCATGGCCATCATGGCCATGGATCACCTCGCCCTTGGTATAAACACTTGGCAACATGGCACCAACATCGATGGCGAGACGGATGGAATTATTGTTCGCCGCTGGAACTTCACCACTGCTTACATCGTCCGCACATTTACTCATTTTTGCGCCCCTGGATTCATGTTTCTTCTCGGCATGGGCGTAGTATTTCTTTCTCGATCACGAACTCGCCTTGGTTGGTCAGCAGGCCGGATGATACATTATTATGCCATGAGAGGGTTCATACTCACGGCTGTGACTGTTCTGTGGGGATTTTTATGGTCAGGGGGTCAACTGTGGTTTATGAATATGGTTCTATTTGCACTGGGATTGAACTATTTCCTGGCTGGTATGTTGTGGCTTACCATGAATGAGACTGAAAATTGGCTTGCGGATGTGCTGGAAAGATGCCTCTTGATGCTTGACAAGCGCACTGGGATAGTGTATGGCAGATGGAACGATGATAGTGATGACGAACAAGGAGGAGTCAGCCAGCCGCTTTTACAAGGACAGAGACACACAGCCAGAGAAAGCGAGCGAGCGACAACGGCTTCATCTTTATCTTGGCATATTCACAACAGTATTCTAGCAATCCTCAGTGTCATTACCATATGGTGGAACATCTGGTTATCCGAGAACCATGGCCACTGCAGTATCGAGACCGAATCACCAGACAACCTCTCCACACCAAAGAATCCGTTCCTCAGCATTTGGTTCTGGCCCGTTATGGGCGATCATGTCATGTCAAATTTTCCTCCTCTGGCGTGGCTCTCCTTTGCCATTCTAGGACTTCTCTATGGCCGCATCCTCTCGGCCCGGAAATGGACAACCTCTGCTATTGTTATGGGCCATGTCGCCATAGGAGTCATCTTTTCTATCATTTTCGTTGGTACAAGGCTTCTCCGCATCGGAAACCTTTCTGAGGACTGTTTACATACACCTGCGCAACACGACCAAACTATGAAAGAGAATCCATATCTTGCCTCGCCAGCATCTTTCTTCTATATAGTCAAATATCCTCCAGATGTCGCGTTCTGGGCCTTCACCATGGCTGGCAACCTCTTTCTCCTCGCAGCCTTCAGTTCCATCCCTGCGCATATTGCGCAGCGTTTCTCTCTCCTTTTGAGCTATGGCACATCGTCGCTATTTTTCTACGTGGCGCACATATGTATCGTCATGTCCCCTCTAGGGCAGCTGATGATAAAAATATTTGGCCAAGAGACTGACCACGCAAGCCCCACAAACCCGGGAAATAATATGGGTATTAGCAACCTCTTTATTTACTTTGCGCTGTGGCTGGCTCTGCTGCTCATCATGTGGCCAGCATGCCATTACTACAGTCGTTTCAAAAGCACAAAACACGCCGACTCATTATGGAGATTCTTTTGAGAATTTAGAAAAGATAAACCGAATAATAATCTAATTTATGTTACAGTAGGTAGCACTAATTATAAGTGAACTATATAATGTAGAGAATCGTATGCATGTGTAAATACCTAAGCCACGTATATGCGTCCTCTATCGCTAATAAACACATGCATAAATCTTCGTGAAGGTTTCATCAAGTCTTCGTAATTCGTTATTTCCTTAGTCTGTATCTTTGCAGCCAGCTGCCTTCTTTTTTCGCATTTCTCTCCCTTACGTTGGCTTCTTTCAATTGGTTCTTTGGTTGTCGCTGTTGTAACTGTTCTGGTTGTTGATCCCGTCGCTGTTGCTGCTGATATTGCTGTTGCTGATATTGCTGCTGCTGATATTGCTGTTGCTGATATTGCTGCTGCTGTTGCTGATGTTGTTGCTCCCATTTCTGTTCAGCTCGTCTCAGAGTTGCAGCTGCATCCCAGTAATCTCTCTTCTGAGCTACATCTCTGGGCAATTCTCCTCTTCGGTTCCGAAGTATGGGGTTAGCGCCCAAATCCCGCAATGCGCGAAGCACTTCTCGTCGTTCCGTATCTCCATCTTCGGCTGACCTAGCAGCATAATGCAGCGCAGTTCTCCCATCTGTCGTCTGAGCGTTAGGGTCGGCCTTGCCACGATCGATTAGCATCTCTACCGTGGCGGCAGATGCGTAGCGCGCAGCTAGGTGAAGGGGCATGCAGCCACCGTCAGCACGAGCGTGTACATCGGCACCATGGTCAAGAAGAAACATGGCGACAGCCATATGATCACGCTCGACCGCAAGATGTAGTGGTGTTAGACCGTGCATATCACATGAAGTAGGCGGTGCTTGACGAATACAGTTGGCTACGGTTTTGACATCGCCTTCCCACGCAGCATCCAGCAAGATGTCTCCGGGGTTCGGAACCGTGTTCTGCGGATCAAGTTTTGCTGCATTTTCATTGTTGGAATCGTGAGACGGGTCGTGAGACGGAGGCTGCTCGACTGATGGTTCTGAGTGAGGGGGAGTAGGTGGGTTTGTGGCGACTTTTGGATAATTCCCTATAGACTCAAATTGCCCTTGAGATTTAGGAGACAATTGTGGTGATGGAGGCGGTCGATTAGGTATTGACGCTGCTGGCCGCGGCATCGGTCTTGAGGTTTCTGGTGCTGTATTTACTTTAGAAGTAGATAGAGGTGGTGTCGGTGTATTTGGTGTATTGAATCCTGATGATGGTGGGGGTTTCATTAGAGCACGACTGTTGCCCTTGTTAGCATGACATGGCTAGCGGATAGAGAAAATGAGACCAACGCATAGATATTAGACATCAGAGTGCCCAGTTGCAATAGCTGCTGCTGCAACTCAGCGTCTGCAGACTTAATCTGCTCTTCGCCTTCGTTTTTGTAGTTGTATGAATGCCAGAAGCCTTCCAGGCGGCCAAGAGCCGTGTTGTTGTTATCCTCTCTAGCAGCCCCCGAAAAACTCGCCAGCAGTTTCGTCATCTTCTTTAATGTCTCGCTTGTGCTGTCAATAGTGTCCTCAATTTGAGACTTTATAGCCTGTCCAGTTTCATCCTCAATAAGGTCGGGCCTTGCTTTCAAGCAGTCCTTCATTTGCTGGATAGTATCACGCGCGGTGGTGATCCTCGCAGAGAGCGCGCGGATCTCATCTGGGGCGTCATTTACGTTGTTGAGCCACTCAACCCATTCTTTGGCCTTGTCAGCGTGCTCGGAGAGTGCACGAATTCCTGCATAGGTTGCAAATGTTTTGGGGAATTTGCTGAAGAAGCTATCTGAGCCTCTACGCTCATGCTTCGGACGGCGTGAGGGCGAAGTTGGCAGTTGAACAGGCGCCTGTTGTGTTTTCCTGTCATACCCATCTACGGAGGCCGAGCGATGTCTTTCAGTGCCTGCCCTTTCGGTGCCTGCAGCAGGCCTCTGATAGGGAGAAGTGCCCCGTATAGCAGGCTGTGGCCTATTATTAGATGAAGCTGAAGGCGGATATCGCCGGGCTTCCTGCCTAGCCTCTCTCGATGTAGTGCTCCATCCGGGTTTATGCGGTGCCAGTTGCGGCGAGGCTGGAGGAGCTTCAGCGGCTGCTGCACTCCCATGCCCAGGTCGATCACGCCTTTCGTGGCTGTCGCCTATTCGAGATCGTGAAGGTACTGGCGATTGGGGCGTCATTTCATGCGGTCGAGGAATTTCCGAGGAGGAATATCGGCGCCTCGGAGGCGATCGCGACTGGCGATTGTAGTAACCATCTCCGCCAGCCATCTTCTGGCGAGAGCGGGGTGACACAGACCTGCGGGATACAGAGTCTCTTCGTGGCGGGCTTCGCACTCTCCCAGAGGAAGCTGGTGGAGGCGGCATCGTCGGCCTCTGAATCTCGGTGTGCGGCCTGAAGTCGTTCGACACCGACGTCCGCCGATCAGCCGCCGAAAGAGACGACCGGCGACGCCTTGAGTCGCCCGGCTGCTTTGTTAAATCTTTCTGTGCATCATCGCGACGGTTTCGGGAGAAGAGGCTGGAGCCCATGGCCTTGACGGAGCTCGATCGGAAGGGCATTGTTTCGGCAATGGCATTTCACGGCGGGATACGAGGTAGAGTAGCGAACAATGTGCCGGTGGAGGGGGTTGCGCGTCTAGAGTTGTCATGACATATATAAAATCAAAGAGCAAGGCAGAAGAAGAAGAAGAAGAAGGCCTCCCAGGCCATTGTTCATGGGCAGTTCAGCTCATACTGATGCTATTGCTGTCCATAGCCACTGCAGCCTGCTGGCTTCAAGAGCACGAGGACGCATTCGGCATGACGCTATGGGCACGAGGCCAGGCTCCGAGGGTGGTGAGACGATGTCTAGCGTGTGGGAGCAACAAGCCACAGCGTGGCTTTGCGAACGCCTGGGGGCAATGCAGTCCAGCCTGGTCAGCCAATATCGCACTTATGTGAGCGTTGGTTAGAGACGGACGACAAAGGACTCATTCCATACACTAAAGAAAATCCATCTCTGGTCCTATGGAAGCGACTATCATGATGGAGACACTAGCTGAAGCGGGCATGGACATGCTTGAGCCTTGATTTTGTAGCACACTCTGCGTAACCCGCTCACTAGAAGCTGATACAACGGCAGTGGGCGGTCTGCAATATTCAGATACTCATTCCAGCTTACGTAGTTGAGCTCTCCACCCCAAGCACTGAATGGTCTATATCTGCTCGATCATGTCAGGGCTACGATGATATAAGACACTCGTGTAAATTACACGCATAGAACCCGTGTATATCGAGTCGTCTAAGCAGCCAAGAGAGCCGCTGTGCTCCCTTGCTTGTTGGTCTCGAGCAATACGAGTTCACAGCCAAAACCATACTGTTCCGAACTGTTCCGAAATCTTGCCGCTCTCCAAGACAGGCAGGTAGCACAGCCTTCAGCCGGCCTTTTACTATTCACATGCAGACTACGGTAGTATTTCTCAACGCTCGTGCCTCGCATGCAGCTGCAAGAATCGCACAGAAAACCTACGGTGGCTCTACTTCAATACTAGATTTATCGGCCAAGGCATAGTCGGACCCAGCAGGCCATCCGTCGAGACAGCGGTTGGCAGCGCATGGTAAACTCTCTCTCGCCCCAGTCCGATGACGTGGTGGCTGCAATCTACAGCACACCGCACATCTATTCGCTGCAGCAAAGCCGACAAAGATTAGCTCGCGGCGCCGTTGCCGCTACTACAGTTGAAACTGGGAACATGGCCGTGATAATCGAGATCGCTGCCAGATGTGCTTTGATAGTGCGAAGCGGTAGCTCCAAGACTTCTTGCTGTCTTCGGAATTGTTTCTCTTGTCCTTCCTATTCCATACCGTTAATTACATTGGCTATCTACTTGGACAGTCAGAGCTTCAGAGTGCCCAACAATTTTCTCTGCGCCACCATGGTGCCTTCACCTTTCGAACGCACGACTCCTCTGGGACTGTTTCGCGAATTGTAACCACATGCGTAGTTGTTCGTTACTCACTCGTATATTTGGGGATAATCACTTTATAATATAGCGTTGACGGAAGAATAAGCGCCGTAGACGAAGCTGCTTATAGCCTGCTACCAGGTTTAAAAAAAAACGGGACTAGCTATGTCATCAATAAACCACAATCATTTCGGCTACATGTACCTAATATCTAGCAGTCACATAGCCGACTTGTGTCGAATGTTTATAGGTAATAAATGAGATAGTGCTCATCAATAATACATAGAGCACATCCGACAAGTAGCAAACTGCATGTAGAGTACTCAACATATACGATGAGCATCTCGGCATTTAAAGTGTTTCGTTGCTCCCCCTCATTTTGGCGGCGGCATTTGTCAACCTCAGCTGCACAACGTTCACGCGAATATGATGGTACGATACGCAATTTGCGCATAGACAAAAACACAAAAGTAATATATCAAGGTAACATCAAAGACACTCCAACTTCATACGCATCAACTCACATAAGACAGGTTTTACAGGAAAAGCAGTGGGGATTACAGAACTTCCATGATTCTATAAAGTGGCGTGCTGATTGGGAGACGATGTTTTTAGGCAACAGCAAATGCAAGGGATACCATTGCCTATGGCACTAATATCGTAGGTGGTGTCTCACCTGGTAAAGGCGGCTGCACACATCTGGATTTGCCCGTTTTTCATACTGTTGACGAGGTAAGCGTGTCCAGCTCCTACGAACCAGCCCCGGTTGTCTTAATTTTTGTAGGCTATGAGATTTGCCACGCCTCATGTTAGTGCCGTTTTTGTCCCTGCCCAATTTGCTGCGAAAGCAATTATAGAATCTATAGAAGCTGAAGTTCCACTCGTCGTTTCGGTAGCGGAGCATATTCCGGTACATGACATGCTACGAGTTCATGAGATACTTCGCACTCAGAGTAAGACTCGCCTAGTGGGGCCAAATTGCCCTGGGATTATTGCTCCAGAACAGTGTCGGGTTGGCATCATGCCATACAAGCAGTATAAAAAAGGTAATATAGGTATTGTCTCCAAGTCTGGGACTTTGAGCTATGAGGCTGTAGGGTCGACAACTTCGGTAGGGTTGGGTCAAAGCATAGTGCTGGGGATGGGAGGGGACTTGCTTCCAGGTGAGGGTATGGATGAGATGACATAAGAGTCTTGGCTGATATGGTCGTAGGTACTACGTTGGCTGATGGCCTCAAGTTGTTTTTCGAAGACGAAGAGACCAAGGGTATCATTGTCATTGGAGAAATTGGTGGAACAGCAGAACTTAAAGCAGCAGATTTAATACGAGAGTATCGCAAATCAACTCATCATCCGAAACCAATAGTGGCGATGGTGGCCGGACGGACAGCACCACATGGAAGAATCATGGGCCATGCAGGTGCAGTGCTTACGTCCAGGGATGTGCCTGCGGAGATCAAGGCAAAAGCACTTGGAGATGCGGGAGCAATCATTGTACCGCATCCTGGCATTATGGGAGAGACCATGAAGAAACTTCTTGAATCGTGAAGAGATAAAATAGTAGAAATGCTTAAAATAAAACAAATGCTAGGCTTCAGAAATGCAAATGTTGAAAGTAGACGAATGAACATGAAAAAGACAGTAGAGAAAAGTGCATAGAAAAGAAAGAGAGAGAGAAAGAGAGAAGAAAAAAAAACAATAAAATGAAAAGATACAACTCTTTCATCCCAGCCTTTCAGGAAGCAATCTATCCCCTTGGACCTCTCTGCCTCTTAATGCCCCTGTGAACTTCTTTCATGTGACGTTTCACATAGTCGGGTCTCTGTAGGATGGTTTTGCAAATCTTACACGTTTCTTGGATTGACGGATAGTTCGTGTTTTCAGCCCATTTTGAGTGATGGACCCAGACATGTCTTGTAATGCCTTTTTTATATTGAGCAGTGTAAGGGCACTTGGGACATTTTTCAGGCTTCTCATGCCATCGGATATGGCGACTAAAGAATAGCCAAGCATTAGCTAAATTCTACTCTCCGAAGATGGTTGAAATGTTCACGACTGAAAACACATTATGGTTTGAAGAGAGATAACGTACTTAAGTTGATGTCGCTTTTCGAAAGACCTCGGGCATCTATCGCACTTATGTGGCTTGACCATATTAAGAGATTCGGATGACAGTTCCTCGTTAGCTTCTGAAGAGGAGGGAGATTCCCGTTGGTCTCCTCGAATGACTGATGGCCCTGATTGGCTCCCGCCGTCGTTGATATCGTCGTTAGAATCATTAGAAGAATAATCAGAAAATGAAAAAGATGTTGGAGAAGAGTTGTTCGTAGCATATGTGTCATCTATTGCTTGGTTTCGATCGTTACTCATTCGCGCCGGGGACTCCCTTTGCGAACCCATTACTTGGCCGTCCTCAGACTAAGTCTTGTTCAGGGAGTGGATCTCCGGAAGCAATGTCAGCTTGCTTGGATCAAGAGTGGGATCAGGTATGCGTTCCTGTACGCTACCACACCATCCGCTGTTTATATCATCTCCTAGCATTGGATCGAGAGCGCCGGGCTTAAACGCATGATTGTCATTTCGAGTCATGGCGAATCCCCTGTTTAAGCATTGACACCCAGCCAGATTCGTATCACTGGCCCTCTAGTACAGGATATCTCTCTTGGCGTCACCGGATTCAGCTAAATCCTGATCCACCTCGAGTTTGACCCTGAGATACTTGGTCTCGTCTTGGTGGGTTGGTGTAATCCACCCTCCAAATGTTACCGAGCAGAGTGTGAAGCTAGTAGTATACTGTTCTAGGAAGTTCAATGCTGCAGCGGAAAAGTGGCGCGTGCCGTTTACGGAGTATTCATACATAGACCTCTTTGGCAATAAGGATTCAGCTGGAGGTGCTCCGAGGCATATGAATCCGGTTTCATACCAGCTGGTCTCTAATGAAATATCTTGAGGGAAATTGAAAAGATAAGCTGTGCATTAATTGTCATACGGGTTAGCTTAGATAGAGATACTGGATGTATTAAACATAAAACATAGGTATGGGTAGTTAATACTAGAGGGGAGAGTTTCTCACAGAGTAGGATAGTAAGAGCAGAGTATTCTGAAGTTGTGTTACACTGGAAAGGACAGTCCGCAATATGTTCTATTCGATCCCAGGGTGTCCCGAGAGGGCGTGGTTTGTGCAACAGTCTTTAGCTGTTTGCTGGGCTCGTATGGAATAAGAGCTACGAATCCTAGCTACGTTGATGTGGGTGGCCAACAGTCATAAGTAGTAAACATCTTTTCAAAGCGGAGTTCTTCTTTGATTTGATGGTGGAGACTTTTTTACGAATCGAGTGAGCATAAAATATGTTGATAGGTAGATGCATGTTTCAGCTGGGAATTCTCCCAACGGCGTGAGAGTAACCAACTTCGTATCTTTACTTGTCCTAACTGAGGATGATGAAGCTGCCTTATGTCTGCCCAACTTCCCATCTTCACGGAAGACAATGCTGGATTGATGTTACAAACTCTACAACGTCCTGATGAAATCGTCGACCAAACGCTGACCAACACATGTAACGCTGCACGCTGCTGGATAAAGGCTAGGCGCTTGCATAAGAGGCTATGCAAGGTGAGCAGCTTTGAGTTGTAGGCCCCCCTTAGTCGCAGATACAAACCACACCCGCATCCATGTGTCCAATCAGATCCGATTCAATCCTTGCGATTCCGTGGGTTCCATCGCAGCCTGGCGCGATGGCCCCGCTTGTAGGCCGCCCAGGTACGCGCGAAAAGGGTGTTTATAGCTGCCAAAAAGCCTGACGGCATAGACTAATGAAGTAATTGGTCCTGCAACACGATCCCAAGCAACATTCTACTGAATAGTATGCCTTGTTGTTGGCCAACAAACGCGGCCATCACGGCGATTCGCCTTAGAGCATCAAAAATCACCTATCATAACGCCAAAGAGGAGCTGGATGGCAAGCGATGGTTCTGCAGGATTTTGGGCTGGCTGTTGGCGCAATAGGCATGATGACGACATTGGAATATAAGACGCCTGAGTGTGGGTACTGGTTTGTGAGGAAGAGATATGACAATAAAAGACAGCTTGAGCCTTCTTTGACACTCGAAGCGCCTTCATTATACACAGCAATTCTCAATTTTTCTCAAGAGTAACAATATTCCTCCCACTCAAAGAGTTACGAAAATGCCACCTGCTGCCAACAGTATGAGCCATTTAAACCGAATAAGTCTATCCGTCGTGCTAACTCGACGTCCTTACCCAAGATAGTACATCCAATGGCCAAAAGCCGATTCCTTTACGATCAAAATTCTCTCGTCGCTTTTATGAGCCTATCCTCTTAGAGGTAGCTTTGAAGAAGATTCGACCAACAGTCTTTCAAGTCACTCAGCATGAACCCAACACTATGAATGACAATGCCGATAGTGCAGAGCAGACTTTCAAAAGCTTCATTAACAGGCTTGCCCAAATCTGCGATAATGTGCGCGGTAGTTATGGTGCCACTGTTACCAGCATCGCTGTTCTAGAAGAACCCGAAGGTATCCATTATATCATCGGAGCCAATAACCGAAAGAAGTCGGAATTGAAGGATGTTGAAGACTTTGTAAAGCAGCTACTGAAGATTATTTCAAAGCCTTTGGAGCAGCATGCGAACACGGCCTTGTCAGTGCGCAAAGAAGCTCTGTGGCACGTTTTAAGATTCAACAAACATCGAATCAAATATTACCTTACAAACGCGGTAAATTATTTAGAAGAGTGTATTGAAGACTATAACAGACGACATGCTCAGGCGCCGTTAGGTAAGCCGCCAGAATGCCAGTAACGCTTGACTAACCCTCATGGGAAGCCGTACGATATAGCATCAGACGCAATCAGATTCAGAAAACAGCTTTCTGAGTTAAAAGTGTTACTTGAATTCGAAAAGAATCATGAGCAAAACGAGCTCCACGAGTCACAATGTAAACTATCTTTTTATACTATCAATATCCATGCTCATCACTAACACCGACATATGTAGTCTTTGCTTCATGCGAGAAGGTGTTTTTATTCATCCACCTTAATCAGCGCCTGAACCTTGGAGACTCAATTTCAGAACAAGCAAGAGAAGGCCAGATGAACAGCTCCAAGCCGTGGCTTGAACTACGCCACTTTCTTGGGCGTCTGCATTCGTACCATCTCGCTGTCGAAACGATGTTTCGCGCCCGTAGAATATGGGACCGATTATGGGATGATGTTAATGTGACGGCAATCCCTTCGGCCGCGACAGTTCCACATCCTCTTAATAAAAAGAGACCAAACGCACACGAAATAATGGGTAGGATGACGTCTGCCGAGGAATTGTTGGAAAGATACCGCAGCCGGGCTGCTGAACTACAGCAGCTCGGCCTCGACGAAAAGATATTGGAAGAATGCAATACTTCCTCTCAGACACACATGGTACATGCAGAAGTTCTTGTACTAGATTATGTGCTGGGTTATTTGCGAGACACTGACGACGCTGAATTCTGGAATGGCTGGCGATATATTGGCAGCAGCAAGCCAACATGTCGTCTTTGCAATTATTATTTTATGGCACATCCAAGTGGCGTTCAGGTTCGCGAATCCCACAACAATCTTTATCCTCATTGGCGTGTTCCAGACGTCTTTGACGAAAAAACGATGACCAAAACAGAAAACCACCTACACGCGATCATCGTAAAGACTAGGGCAGATGCGATACGATCGCTCATGTCTCAAACATCGCAAGGTAGGAAGTATGATTCGAATTCATTTTCGGAGATGCCGCCCCCTTTTGGATCTCTCAGAACTGAAACACCGTCAAATAGCGACGTCATTTCCAGATTCTCAAGCCTCAAAATCATCGCAGAAGAGGACGGCCGAGGTGCAAGCAGAGAAAGAGAAGACCAAGAGGAAGAGGATATAACTCCTCTGTTCCGAGGCCGCGCGTCTGTACTTTCCCGCCGTTAGGAGCTCATCTTTTGTTATATCAACTGTTATGGACAGATTGACAGCATCTTTGGTTTCTAGCTTGGGAATCTAGGGGGTACGTTGGAATGAAGAGTTATTCATGTTCATCGAATTAAGCTAGAAAACATGAGATGCGATACATCATGGCGCAACACGTCTTTTAACTACATTATTATTTTTGAACTTGTTGCTGTGCTAAACCTGCTGAAAGATTCCTGCAGAGAATTGAGGCGCGAATTTGGAATCGTGGTGGCATTCGGATATGTCTGCGTGGTGTACGCATGTGATAGATGCCATGGTAGGAAAAGGATAGGAAACAATAAATTCAGACCAAACAACTTTCCCACGGAACACTAGTACTTTCAAGCCTAAATCCCATTTGCATTTTCTACCCGACGCTTATGAAAATGTTCATGGCATCGTGTTCAGTCAATTTAAATCCAAGTACAACAGGAAGACAAATTAATCACTTCACTGCGAATGGAGTTTGCTATTGTTGGTAAAACTGATGATACTCTGCAAGATTATCAGCGTATCAACGGAGTAATGAAGCAGTATAAGTGGCCCTTTGATATTGTGCGCAAAGATCAAAATAGCATATTGCTGGTTTCAGGGCTGCAGTTGAGCCATGCAAGTCAGCCGATTTCGGGTGCGGGGTGATGGCCCGTCCAGCTAATCGAGGTGGAGATGGCTTGATGCGGAGGAGCTGCTCTAATATTGGAAGAGTAACATTACATATTACTGGGTATTACAACAGACCTCGGCAAGGAATCCAGCACCTCGACTAGCCAGTAGCTTAATCCTATAGTCTAGCAGAACGTATAGGGGCTGGGCATACATTAACACGTAACTATGGATGGCGGCGGATCATATAATGTCGGCCATGTTGGGGAGCCTTTCGAATGAATGATTCGCGTTTGTTCTCATCATTAGCACAACGAATCGAAGCACATGTAAGCTGAATGACGTTTAGCTATGTTTTTGATCTATGCATACACAGCTTTGAGAGCGAATGATTTCTAAACATGTGTTGCATCAACGGCAATTGGACGGAGGAGCGAAAACCTGCTGCATGTTTGTGATTCAGGCGTGTCCAGATCCTCTACCCCGCGAAACTCTGTGCCGCTGCGGTATGATCCCGTTGGCTTTACCCATAACGACGATCTCGTAGCCAATAGCCTACAGTTGAAAACTATGATAAATTGAATACTACGATATCGGACGCAAGGGATTTAACCTCCTGGCCACGTGGACGTCATACAACTCATCCGTATAACGCTCATGCTTGTGGTATCGGAAAGTGTCCATGAATGTCACCTCCGCGGGATCTTCACAGCATTATAATGTCCGACTAAGGAAGCTAACCTGATTTCTTCAGCCACATAATGAAGCGAGTTGCTCATAATTTCCAGCACTATAATTAGTTGCCTCACCACATCCACAACAAGGCCACCTCTGTGTTCTAATCATTGAATGGAGCCTGGCTGGGCATTTGCGCGCTTAGTTGTATTACACCTGAAATCGGTTTTGCTATAAAAAATCTAAAACCGTGAATTATACTCCTCTATTTCTCAATCTCCATAAATTGAGGCTGTTAAGTTCCTTTCGGAGATCTGAAAAATTATTCATTTTGCTTCACTAATATCTCGTTCAAGACTTACTGTGCCGGCAAGATGGCCCACGTCGTCACATTATCTACTTTCAAGCAGCCACCAGGCGACGTTTCGGCATTGCAGGCTAGGGCCATTGCAGAGCAATGGGTAAAAGATTTCGAAACCGCTCTTCAAAAAAACAATAGAGATGAGCTGGAAAAGTTATTTGTCAAAGATGCTTGGATGCGCGATTTGCTATCGTTCAGCTGGGACTTTCGCTGCATCCAAAATCGAGAAAATATTGTCTGCTACTTTCAAAATAACCACAATGCTGGCATCAGTGGAATTCATCTTCAAGAGAATGGTGCTTTCCAGCCTAGCTTCCAGGCTCCATGTCCGGGTATACAATGGATTCAGAGCATGTTCGACTTCGAGTCACGTCATGGCCGAGGAAAGGGTACGATTCGGTTGGTGATGGATGGCGAGGATGGAAGTGAATGGAAATGCTACTTGATGCACTTTAGACTTAAAGAACTAAAAGGGCATGAAGAAAAGATTGGACTAAGGCGCCCTGAAAGCTATGTTGATACATCCGATTACAACTGGCAGCAGCGACGGGAGAGGCAGAAGGAGTTTCTGGATGAAGAACCAACGGTTCTAATCGTTGGCGCTGGTCAATCTGGGCTTATACTTGGAGCCAGACTCCAGCAGCTAGGCATTCCATCGTTGATCATTGAGAGGCTGGGCCGCGTTGGCGATACCTGGCGCAACCGCTACAAAGTATGATACAACATTCACATCGTACTCGAATTACCTGCTGACGAATAAGTAGACGCTCTCGACACACGATCCAGTCCACTACTGCCATATGCCATATATTCCTTTCCCTTCTCATTGGCCGATTTTTACGCCCAAGGATAAACTTGCAGATTGGCTGGAAGCATATGCCGGCCTAATGGAGCTAAATGTTTGGTGCAGCACTGAGCTCCAAAATTCATCGTTTGATGAGGCAACAAAATCTTGGTCAGTTACTGTTAAGCGGGCGGATGGTTCAGTCCGTGATCTGAAACCAAAGCATGTTGTTCTTGCGACAGGAAGTTCGGGCGAAGCCCTCATTCCGCATTTCGACGGCATTGAAAACTTTAAAGGTACTGTCTACCATGCGAGCAAGCATAAAGATGCTTCAGCGCATTCCGATCTCTCAAACAAACGCGTGGTGGTCGTCGGCGCTGGGAATTCGTCTCACGATATTTGCCAGAATTTCTACAAAGCTGGCGCCGGATCGGTCACTATGCTTCAACGCGGCGGTACATATGTTTTGTCTGCGAAAAAGGGTCTCTTCATGCTATTTAAGGGAACGTATGAAGAAGGCGGGCCACCAACTGATGAATGTGATGTCATGGCCCAAAGCATGCCAATTCCCATTTCATTTGCTTTTTCCACTCTCCTCACACAGGCTATCAGAAACGTCGAAAAAGAAACCCAAGAGGGGCTAGCCAAGGCTGGATTCCAGCTTGATTACGGAGAAGGTGGTGGCGGTCTCTTCCGTAAATACCTTACTCTTGGAGGCGGCTATTACATCGACGTCGGATGCAGCCAGCTTATCATAGATGGAAAGGTCAAAGTGAAGTCGAATCCAGGGGGGATCAAATCATTCACGCCAGATGGACTCCTTCTTGCAGACGGATCTGAGTTGAAGGCCGAAATAGTGGTTCTAGCGACAGGTTATCAGACAATGCGCAGCACGGCAAAGAGTCTTTTCGGAGACAAAGTTGCCTCACGACTAGGAAATGGTTGGGGTGTCGATGAAGAAGGTGAAATGGATTCGGTAAGACCTTAACAGCCTGTGATGAAGACGCATTTGATCTAACTTGCCCTCTTATAGATTTGGAGATATAGTGGACATCCCAACTTTTGGTTCATGGGTGGCAATCTCGCTTTAGGCCGAGGATTCTCACAACTACTGGCGCTGCAAATTAAAGCGAGCGAGTTGGGAATTTATGAAACACCAGGAACCCAAAACATAAGCAACGGCGTACAAAATGGAGCGTAGGTTGTAGATGTATAGGATGCTAGCTAGTCCATGCAATTCCTTGTCTGGGTGCTGACAGCTTAGCATTGTGCAGAATTTGCAATAGTATAAGATTTTGCAAAATGAGCACACTCTTTAGTCTTTGAAATACCGCAATGCTTAGCTTGAGGTAAACATGGGAAAGAGCTGCATAGAGAATATTGCTTACAATATAAGAATCTGTCCGTCATCACTTAATGAATAGAGTCATATTGGCAACACTCCTGAGATTAAAAACACCCAGCACTTTTGAGCTCCTGGGCCTTCAATACGGCCTGGATATTGGAGCTACTCGGAGCAAGCTGTCTGTCCTCGGTATGGCAGTGGTCTCAGCGCCTTGAAAAGGGGGATGCGGAGATATCTCAAGACTGGATTCGCGATATAATTGCTTGGTCAAAATTATGCCCCGTTTAATTCTTGCTTGGTCGTTTCGCAGCTGACGCATCAAAAATACTCGTGAATATCAATCTTGACGGCAGTCTCACAATCAGGGGTAGCCTACCGATAGAGATAGATATACTATAGTGTTATATGCCAAGGTCTAATTCTTTGATGCGTTAAATAATATAGCTACAAGGAGATGCGTTCAATCATCATCTATGCGTCTATTTTCCGTATTCGCTAATATGAAGTCCACAGTCGAGCATTTCTTGCGGCAACAGCGTCTCCTGAACTGGCGCAGCTCAACACTCTCTTTGTGGGCCATTTGCGCAATGATTTTATTGACAAAAAACTCGCTGATGAATAGGCGCCTCAATATTATCTTAAATGCTGCACAAGTATAGAGTCAGTCTGTATCGGTCGTGTATGTCGGCTTCTTGCAGTATTCTGCCACTTGGAATATCTGTCGTCGAATACATGTATATATATCAAGCGCCAAGGAATTATGCGTTTGTTAAGTGGAATCTTCGGTAGATCCAAATAGTTGATTGAGATAATTTGGAGATGAAATAGTCGTTGTCTCATTAAAGTCGTCTCTATAAATGCAAGTTTTTCTTCCTAGAAGCCCATGTGCCATCATAGATCTGGAACAGGGTTGACCTTCTTAATCACCTTCGCTGGTGAGCCAACGGCAACAGAAAAGTCAGGAATCGACTTTGTGACAATGCTTCCTGCGCCTATCGTGCACCCCTTTCCAATCGTCACGCCTGGCATAATGGTGGTATTGCCGCCTATCCAGCAATCGTCTCCAATAGTGACACTGCCGCCATACTCGATTCCGTTGCGACGCGACTGCACATCAGTCTCGTGTGTGGCGCCGAATATTGAAACGAAGGGACCGAATAGGACGCGGTTGCCGATCGTGACCATGCCGCAATCGAGAATAACAAGGCTGAATTCGTAAAGACACTTTTTGTCAGCCTCTACCAGCGAAACGACGCTTGCTCACCATGCGGTTGACGTACTTGAAGTTGGCGTAGAAGTTGTCTCCGATGGAGGTGTTGCACCCGTAATCTATGTTGAATGGCGTCTCAATGAACGGGTTTGATCCGATTTTGCCGAGTGCTTCATTCAAAATCTTCTCTCTTTCGGCAACCAGAGAGTCATTCGTGGCGTCGTCGGGGAAATAAGAGTTGTATCTGTGGATAAGCTTTCGAGCCCGAAATCTCCCCTCAACTAGCTCCGGGGCCTGAGAATTGTAACTGAAATGCAGATCAAGTTGGTCAGAAGTTAGACATCAGATATAGAGTCATTGGGCGACGGCGAGAGGGTTAAGAAATTATTTACAGCATTCCTGATATCATTTTCTCGTAATCCTCACACCACGGGATGTTGGTGAGAGACTTGGCGTGCTCAATCGCAGCCGGATCCTTTTCTTTACTGGCCATGGCGATGTGATGATGAGGGTGACTAATCGGACGTGGTAGAGTTGCAAAGGAGGGGAAGAAATGGTCCTCAGACGAGAAAGTAGCCTCCGTACTAATATACCAAAAAGAACTATCTTGTGCCAGCGATAACAAACGTGTTCAGAGTCAGTCCATGGTCTTTGCCCGAGGGCCTCAGCGGCGGGGCATTGGAGCCAGTCAGCAGCACCCTTTTTTCACCCCTCTCATACACGTTACTATTTAGGATGCCATGGTGAAAATGGATCTAGAAATTGGATGTTGATGGCGTCCGAAGAACAACCGCTAAAAGGGAGGCTACCGCGAGTCGGGATAGTACTGCACACTACTATGTATAAGCCTGCTTTCGGGAATACCATCTCAGCTTCGGCCGATCCGGTGCGACGGTGGGGAGTTTCAGCGACGCTATTACACGAAGCATGAAGTGCTCAGTGCGGTATGAACCTGGTAAATTGCGCTATTTCGCCGGCTATATTCCATACCTCGCACTGACAGCTTTACTGCTAAGCCCGTATCATCCCTCGGTGAGCCACCAGCGAATCGCTATACACGAGCCAGCTCAACAGCTCGCCGGGCTGCGCGCCCAAAATCAGACTCGACATGGAGGCCCAGTCTAGCATCCGCGAGCTGTCATTATGCGCCACGAGTTAGCAGTGGTCATTTGTCACAAAAGTGCGGTGTGAAACAAGGGGGGCCATCTCAGCCTGGACCAATCTGCTGGTACAAGTGCACTCACCAGCTTCAATCCCTCTGCCGAGTTAGTTCCCTGGAGCCGGACGACAAGTGGAACCGACACGGTCATCTCCTGCGCGGCTCCAATGATAGATTCGGCAATCATGTCACACCTAGTGATGCCTTCACAGTGTCAGCTCAGCCCTGGTAACATGGACTATCGGGGCCCTCAGCCGGATCCTCTTCTCCTCACCTCCGTATATGTTAATTAGCATGGCTCTTACCCGCTCGTCTCCCATAACGATGCCAAACGCTTGTATCATTGTCTCCTTAGTTGCTTGGCCCCCAGCATCTAAGAAATTAGCACTGGTGCCCCCATGAAGCCCAATAGCATCGTTTGTCGCCATCGCGAGTCCTGCTCCATTCACAATGTTTCCAATGTTGCCATTCATTTTAATATATACCAAGTTGTGCTTTTCGGCATTCACTTCATCTTCCACCTCCTGACTCGTGTCACGCAGGAGGAAAATATCAGGCTGTCGCTTTGCTGCATCATCGTCTATGACAAGACTGGCATCAAGGGATGCAAATAACCCATTTTCTAGTCTTGCAAGAGGGGCTATTTCCAATAGCGTCGCATCTTTTTCCCGAAAGATGCCATACATGTTCGTCAACATGTCATCTAGGTTTGTCACTTGATCACCTGCAACACCCAGAAACTCGGATATTTGAATAACTAAATCTCTGGTTATACCTTGAGAGAAACCAAACGTGAAGGTGGAGCTCTTCTGGGAATCCTTTTGAATCAAAATTTCCTCGGTGTCAGTATTGTCGTCTTGCTTGGAAATGATGATTGCAGGACAGTAGTTTTCTCGGTCAATGGTCATTGTTAAATGCCATAGCTCTTGATGTGCCATGACTTCAGATACCAAAATATGATTAACGGTGATAGATTGGTGACTGATGCCATCAGAAACCACTCGACGGTTAAGCATTCTACCGGCCATACTCATTCCTTGCTCGGGATCATGAACTTTCTGGCTTCCCCCTCTTAGCCCATCCTCAAAGGAGAGGCTGTCTTTGTGTCCCCATAGAACTTGTGCTTGTAAAATACAGCTTCCCCCTAAACTCTTTACAGCATCTCGAGCTTCAAGGGGCGTACGCGCCACTACTCCACGAGGGACCAGAACTCCAGACTAGGGATTTCATGTTAGCGTTGATTGATAGACCTAGACGAAGTTGACGCACTGCTCTGAGCAAGTCTTGCGTTTGAGAACTATGCAAAGTGAGCCGTCTCAGTTGTATTTTAGATGAAGACTAAGAATCATTAGTATGTGCCACGTCAAGAATTAGTTTATCTGATTGAATCCTGCAAGAACGCAGGCAGTTGTATATATGATACCAGACCTTTGGCGTTGATCGAGTCAGCACCCCCGCACGGGTTGCCCAGGCAAGGGAAAATATCATGGGGGCAGCCCTTTATGTAAAGAAGCAGCAGAGTACAAAAATTCCTTTTAGAAGTAATCAATTATCTGAAGGAAATGATGAGAATATGTCATGCGTCCGAGATTCAAGAGTTCTTCCATTACTTCACATGATGTATAGCTTCTAAATAAAGGGCCCTGGCGCAAGTAGCCGACGTTAGCTACATTTTCTAGCCTAGAATCTACTTAGCCGGACACAGTGTCCGTACCCGCAGTGCAGCCAAATTATTTATACGAAACTTTGCGATCTGCATTTCATTGACATACACACGTGGTGCTATCAACTAAGCTTTGAGACTTGATATAGAGGTATAGCTGTGGTTGGTAATTTATATAGAGTGCAGCAGAATCAAATGATGAAATAGGGGAGCTTAATTCAGGGAGGCACATGCAAGTGGAATAGGAGTAAAAGACGAAGAAAAGGGGGGTGCCATAGCTCCGTTAAACAATGTCCATGAGTCAGAAATTCCATTTTGATGCTTAATGTAAAGGGAGTATCATTCACAATTCTAGAATGCCTAGTCAGTTTATATCTTTTTGATTATAGAAGCTTTCATGATAACATTCCCATCCTTCTCTGCAACTACATCAAACACTCGACTAGAATTCGTCGCGTTTATATCTACCGTCCGAATTCGGTATTCCTCTCCTCCATAAACAGGTGACATTGCCCGGTAGATAATCTCATCTGGCCCTGCGCCCTCTCCGTGAATATCTCTCCAATAGTCCAACAAATTGATAACATTCAGGGGCCCGTGGACAACAATACCAGGGTGGCCCTCTGCGGTACGAGTCCAGTCTTCGTTGTAATGGATTTTGTGGCCGTTAAATGTAAGGGCTGAAAATCGAAAAAGGCCAACTGGAGACCAAGACAGCTTGCGTATGGGAAAAGCTTGTGGCAAAAGAATTAGCCACAGTAAGCATCATATAAGCACGTCCCTGAGAGAGACGTCGGAATACTCACCACTGCTGTCATTTATTACATCAGAGACAGATGATGGAGCTAGGATATTGCCGTCGATTCTTCTAAGCGCTACGCCCCCCTGAGGATTAGAAGATAACATTGGCCTAAAAACCCACGACCTTTTGTCGACAAGTGCCAGGCCCCTTGATCCATGAATCTTCTTTTCTACTTCAACGAGTACCATCTCGCCCGCGGATCTGCTCGTCTTCGCAACCGCACTGATCAACTTTGTGTGCTCTTCTGCTTCCTCTCCAACCCTCAAGGGGTTACTTTTATCAAACTTCATATGGCCACCTGCCCACATCCTCCTTGTGAACGGGGCGGGCGCATTGAAAGTGCGGTCACTTCCGTCAGCACCCAGTTGACTCTCAAGCTCCATTGGTGTAAAATAGACAAGATGGTGTGCTGAAGGAATCGGTGTGCCTGCGGGAACGTTCATCCTGCTTATGTCGTGGCCATTAAGGACTGGTCGACCAAGCATCACCGCCAGTTGTTGTAGCTGATTTGAATCGATGAACTGGCTCCGCTTTGTGACTTTGTTTGCAAACTGATCCATCATATAAGACGCTGCTTCTGTGGCCGTCTTGATCTGGGGAGCTGATGTCGTCGATGCGTAGCGAGCTGTTTGTAAGAGCAGCTGCGTTACGGGCCTCGCTCTGCGCTCTAGTCCTCTCATGCTGATAATCGGTCCAGCAACGCAATCAAGCCTTTCTTAATTACAAGTGAATGTTAACAAAATGAAATGACAGCTCCAATGTATAAGATGTGTGCCACTTCTGTCACAAGAACGTCACGATATCCCGCTCCCCAGTAGCTCACAGCCTCAACTTTGTGTCACAATTCGATAACTCGGCTATTTGATTTTCTCAAGATGCCGACTATAATCTGGAGTTCAGCTAGTTTACAACGCGCTTACAGTGGCTGGTAGGCCACTAACAGCAACTATTGGCTGCTTAAAATCATACTGGCTAATTGCGCTGTGTCCCCTAGGGTTGGGGTCCTTACTCCGTGCGTACAACTATATAACTATACGGAGTACCCTGGCATCTTCTGCCGAGAATCCGCAAGCTCGGTACATATCATAAGCTTGATGGGAATGCTTCATTTATTTGCATGGGAAGAGCCGCCTGCTGCCAATTTGACAAATCTATCAAACTAAGGCCGTTAGTCTGGTAAAAGGAGGTTGAATTAGCTCAACACCCCTGCCCATAGACATGCATTGTCTCCTCTACTCTCTCTACGGCCTTTATGGCGTAATATTTGCTCAAGTGCAAAACTACCACTGCAGGGCTTCACTAATTGGCCTGTCAGGTGTCATGTGTCGTTCTTGACATTGAATAAGGAGACGGCATGCCCGCAAGCACAGACGTTGAACGTGGAGATAATGCTACGACGCGTGGCAGCGCTTTTGCAACTGCATGTAGCAATATGTACGCTGCGGCATATTTAGCGGCATCCGGTAGCCAGATCGCACGCTACATTTTGGGAAAAACTTACGCAGCCCCAGCAAGCGAGAGCTCGTGCAGGCAGATCTAATTTAGCCCGGCCACTTGGACCAGTCACCGCTGGATCTAGAACCTTGCAGACAGCGGAGTACGGAGTAAGAATTGCAACAGCCGCAGCATCCCGAGTGAAAGATGCTTGACATCACCAATCCTGCGGCCTGATAGAATGGGGGCCATCTAATAAGGGCGATAATGATAAATAAAAGGAACAGCCATTGGCTTGCTTTCAATGTTAGTGCGAGTGGCATATGGGTTCCGTGTAATTGGTACTAGACTGTTGTCACACGAGGCAGCGGTTGACTTACAGCTACCTCTTTCGTACATGCCCGAGCAGCTACGTGCATCACAAGCTTCCATTTCATACGGCGCCCTAGCTGTACCGAAAACACATGTATCAAATGTAGAATAGTATCCCGAAACTGAAAAGGCATTAGGTACTCATGCATACAGCGCCCAATGTTAGTGGTGTCTCGTCTTGGCATTTCCATTCACGGCTGCTATATCACGAATTAAATGCAACGTCTAATCCGACAAGAACATATTCAAATCCCCTCAACGAAGATGTAACGGCCGGACATTTTCCGGATGCACCTAGAACTCCAAGCTCTTCCAACAGAAAGGACCTCGCTGCGTTTTTGGAGACTTCCGCTTTGGGCAACTAGTCGTATGTGTTGCACAAGACATTCCTCTTAAAGGAAACGCCTTATTTGCAATGGCTAATACAGCAAGTTAGGTAAACTCACGAAGAGGCAACTATGAACCTGCTATAAACATCATGGAGTCGCTTCATCGATATGTTGAAGCCCCCCATCAGTGTAAAAGCGCCGGGCTGCGATGTCGGACTGCTGACGCACGTGGCTCTGTAGATCTCGGCATACCATACTAAAGTCAAAAAGAAACTGTTTTGCTACAGGTCATGACTCTCCAAGCTTCTCAAAAATTGTAAACTCGCCATTTACCCATACGCTGCTGATTTTGATGACACAATATGGCCAATTCTGTTGCCGGCGACGATCATGAGCTGAGTCGCATCCATACAAACGACGAGCACGGCCGTGGAGAGAATTCTAGAAATCCGGCACAGGTTGAGCAAACGCTGCCTCCGGCAGACTATGGTCGCCGTGCATATCTCGCCCTTGCATGTTGTACAGCTGCTCAAGCTCCTATTTGGGGTACTTCTTCAATTCCTTCGAGGAATAAACAATAAGGTGTGTTGAACATTGACATAATTTGATAGGGTACTCTGTCTCTTTTGGCATCTTTCAAGAGTATTACAGCAATCCCGATCATGGGATAGATGCGTCTCCTGGAGCCATCGCCACCGTCGGATCCATGCAAATGGGCATTATGTATTTGCTGATGCCCGTCGCATTCGTGATTCTCAGCAGGTATCCATATCTACGACGATGGTGCGGTCCTTTGGGGCTCGTCGTCACCGTTGCAAGCCTGTCTGCCTCTGCTTTTGTAAGCAGCATCGCAGGATTGATCGCCACACAAGGCGCCCTCTATTCCATTGGCTGCGGCCTGCTTTTCAGCCCCATTTCCCTCTACATGGACGAATGGTTTATCGAACGCAAATCCCTGGCCTATGGAATTATGTGGAGTGGTAAGTCCTTGGTGGGTGTGGCGATGCCGTTCCTCTTCAATGCCTTGCTGCGAAGGGTCGGGCTCCGTGCAACAATCCTTTCTTGGGCGATAGCTTCCACGCTGTTGACATTGCCGACTCTTTTCTTTCTTAAACCGCGCATTCCACTGTCTACTGTGTCTCGCGCCCGGCCGCTCTCATTCGCCTTTCTCCGCCATACTTCGTTTTGGATGATGCAGTTCGGCATAGTCGTTCAATCTCTTGGATATCTCATGCCAAGCACATATGTGGCTTCATATGCATCGGCTATTGGTCTATCTTCTGTTACCGGTCCCATCTTGCTTGCACTCTTCTCCACGGCTTCGGTGCCTGGGTCATTAGTCCATGGCATGCTGGGCGATAGACTGTCTGCGACTAAACTAATTCTCCTTTCATCTTTCGGCAGTGCTATTCCTGTCTTTCTCCTGTGGGGTCTCGGTCGCCATCTCAGCACCATGGTTGTTTTCGTTGTCCTATACGGCTTTTTCGCCGGTGGGTTCAGCTCTACCTGGTCTAGTATGACCCAAGAAATTAGAAAAGATGATCGAGCTGCAGAAACTTCTCTGGTTTTTGGTCTCCTCATGGGCGGTCGTGGCGTGGGCTATGTAATGTCAGGCCCCGTGTCTGGCTCTCTTTTGTCTATAAAGGATCTGCTCACAGAGGAGCCGTTGGGGTATGCCACCAAGTATGGACCTATGATTCTCTGCACTGGAATTACGGCTATTTTGGGAGCATGGGCGCCGTTATGGAAGGCTGCGAGAACAACAGGCAGGGTGACCCTCACAACTTGCTCGCGCTTATTTATTAGTACTTCGCGATGAAGGATATGACAAGTTTGCGATGGCAAACTCGGAGAGGATGGTCTAAAGGTAGATATACCTTGTAGGTCGGGAGCGACAATATCCGACTGCATTTCCTTTGGCGATATCATCATCCCAGAGTAGCGTGAACTTGTGTGTGAAGAAGAAAGAGAAGAGTATATGGCTCAAGATGGGATAATAAGTTACATCATATAGAATAACACCCAGCTACCAATTGGTTTACATTTCAAAGCGAATGTTAAAGAGCATACGATGTTTAGTAACAGTAATACGGCCAATTGTGACGCAGAAATGCTTAAATATAGGTTCAGTGGCCCATACTATCTGCAGTCTCATACGATACTACACAGTTCGCAGCTCATTAGCTCGCCGCACAAGTCGTCACACATCACTTAGATTAGACTCCGATTTTGACTCATTCTAGACGTAGGCAATTTTGCAATGGCTCCCAAGAGAACCCTTTGGTGTTTCCTCACCTCCGCTCGTCACCCCCAAAGGCAAGAGAGGCAAGAGATTAGCCAAGTGGATTGCATTCCTTCACCAACTTTGAGCAACATCTGCAGCAATATTCTTCAATTAGTAGAAATAGTAGCTGTTATAGAAGAACTAGAGGCAGCAGCAGCGAAAGATGATGAAGGGGTGCTAGCACCGGCAATCGATGTTACTCGCCAGATTGAGGCTACATCTATTTACGTGCGCGATAAGGATTCCTCTCTTACGCTCATTGCCCCGAGCTCGAGTTTCAAGACTGAAGGACAGACCATTTTCCTCCTTCTTTTTTTTTTTCTTCGATTCTTTATATTTCATGATGAAGATGCTACGGTCTCCATGCAAGTCTACTTACATTTGAATAATCCGTAGGTACTTGGACCTGTCTTAAGTACAGGATCAATAATTGCCTAATGATGAAGAATAGCTGCGACCGCCATCTGAGGTTAGCCCTTTGTACTGTTTTTCAATTCCTATCCTATATAATTGTCATTTTGTCGTTATCTAGCGCTACTGTCTCTTGTCGTCGATTGAATCAAATGAAGTTATATCCAATCCAGGCTATGCACATATTGGATAAAGCTGATATTGCTTAGTCTTTCGTTCCGGTGAGAATGGATAATCATCGCTAGATGATAGTTTTTACCAATCTAAGAAAATGGACAACAGATAGAGATGGAGAAGAGCCGTCTTTTGACGGCGTCCACCCCGCCGCCACCACTGTCCCCTTCCACGGACCTCGCCTCCTCCTTTCTTCCCTTGTGCCATAGGACCCCGCAGCTGTTGTAATTGCCATTGGTGCGCGGAGGACTCTGCTGCATTTGCCAACAATCTTCTCGCTGTCGACCCCCTTTGTTACCACTGCCGCGGCCGATGGCTTCCTAGCCACTCCCTTCCTCCCAATGCTGATTGAGGCCTACTCTCCTAGTGATATTTTAACTTCCGTCATTTAGACGAGTAGCTCGTCCACCGTAAGTCTCAAGTCCAAATGCCTACCTCGGTAATACGCCACACACCTAACGGAGTATCAGTGTTTCATATGCCAAACCGTATACTGAATGCACTTTAGTAGGTGGCTCCGGCCCATAGGGTGTAAGAGCAATTCGGGAGGACCTGATGGCCAATTTGGCACATGCTTTTCATAATAATCAATACAGTTATCTAGCGCTCACACATATTTGTATACATGGGCGATTAAAAATGTCCTTCGCGGAGCCAGATCTATGTAGTCTCGATAGACATCTCAGCAAAGGAGACATAAGTGAGAAATCTTAGGCGAATTGGGATATTTCACCAGTATTGAGTATTCGTCTTTGGTTGATCTACCATTATTCCAACCTCCGCCCAGGCGGTGCATTTTAGCCTAAGTGGAAATTAACAGTCACAATAACGATTTTATTATGACGCTCTCATGATAGTTTTACATGCAAAATCATGCCATTATAATGCCGGTTCTCATGAGAACTCATCTTAAAGTCTTACTGAGACAAGATTGCAAGTTAAGGTTTAAGGAGTGCACGCAAATTATAATATATAACAATACCTCTCATGGAAGAGTCAAATCCCAAACTCTTATAATATGATTTCGGCCCCCTTAGTGCCAAAGAACGTATGGCAAAAGGAATAGTGTGCTGCATCTTCAGTTCCGCCATTGAGACCAGCAAGCTATGAGATGTATCGTTCCTTACCAAATCTATTTTTAATATAATTTGAAAGCTAGATTCCAAAACTTCCCATCGCATCACTCATTACGTTGACCCATCATCTCACTCTCAGTTCTCCCAGCAGTGTCACTCACTGACTCTATAGCCTTATTGCAAGCAGGTAGGTCTCAAAACCGTGGATACGATTCATCATATTTAGATGACTGAAAATTAAGTTTCCATTCATACCTATGCATTTCACTCTTTCTAGTCGATTTCGCAACTCTGTGATATAACATTCGTACACCTTTAGTTCTTCTTACACATGCATCTTCAAAACCGCTACATACATACTCGAATGCAATAAAGGTAAGTTAGATAACCCAAAGTTCCAATCATTGGTTCATTGTGAATTTTTTAAAGCTCAAAGAAGCAGGTCAATAGAGATAGTTCCGCACGACAATCTCGTTGCCTTAAAGTGCTCCAGGTCCAATGCTCTTCCGCGTGGTCTATCTATATGATAGATCTGCAACCTAGCGGGGGGCGCTAAGCCATGAGCAGGAAGCAGTGCGCAGTATGTAAGTGCGAAAAAAGGAAGGACAGAGGATTGATGTGATCGGTTAGAACTGCCGGATGGAATCCGGTTGGCAATGGGCGGGGTAGATAATATGAGAAGACGTTGCCTTGTGTATTGCGCTTATGATGCTTCTAGGTACATAAAGAGAGAGAAATGGGTTTTGTATATCGGTATTCTTCGTCCGGAAAACTCTATGGCTCTTCCTGATGGTAAAGATTATATGCTACGTTCGTTACTTTTAGTAACTAGTCTAGGTCGTAACGTAAGCATTCTTTCAGCCGGATTTCCTAAATGTACCACCTACCAAACTCGACTAAACTGCCGGCCAAAAGGACCCGTTTGCATTCAGGGATTGTGTTCAGCTCTCGGACCTAGGCCAATCTTGAGTGGTTGTGCCCCCCCAAATGGTGGGGTTTGATATCAAGAGCTGCACCACGAGGAGCAGATGCAAAGCCTGATGCGTCAAACCATTAATGTGACGTAAAGGACGCTAGTACAAGATCTGATGTCCTTTATCTAGAACAAAATAAGAAATAAGCCAGAACTTTTGCCCTTAAGCATATCGGTATCGACTCACGGAGTTGAGAGGGTTACATTCGCTCCTTCAGTGATCCGAGGTGTAAGTATATAATGCCCCGTCATGGCTCCAAGAAGGTGTCGCTTTCAATAAACATAGCCTTCCAGTCTCAATTAGTTTATCAGCCCTTACAATTAAGTCTATCATACTTTACAATGAAGACAATTACTCCCATTGCTGCCGGAATCGGCATCTTGTCTTCTATAGCAAGTGCATCCGTTCAAGGCTTCGATATATCCCACTATCAGCCTACTGTAAACTTTCAAAAAGCATATTCCGATGGTGCCCGATTCGTTATTATAAAGGTTCATATTACATCTTTATTTTTCGTCACGTTCTAACGCGCTAATGCTTCCAAATTATAGGCCACCGAAGGGACCACATACATTGACCCCAGTTTTAGCGATCACTATACCCAAGCTACACAAGCGGGTTTTATTCGAGGCGGTTACCACTTCGCGCAGCCAGCTTCTTCTTCCGGTGCGGCGCAGGCCAACTACTTCCTAAAACATGGAGGAGGTTGGTCATCTGATGGCATTACTCTGCCCGGTATGCTTGATCTCGAGTATGCTCCCAGCGGTGACAGCTGTTACGGATTGAGCACCAGTGCCATGGTCAGCTGGATCAACGATTTCATCACAACTTACCATGCCGCTACGACTCAGTATCCTCTCATCTACACTTCCACTAGCTGGTGGCAGTTGTGTACCGGAAACAATGGCTCGTTCGGTAGCAAATCCCCTCTTGTCGTCGCAAGATACGCCAGCTCTGTGGGCACGTTACCCAATGGCTGGAGTTATTATACCATTTGGCAGAACAGCGACTCGGCTCCTTGGGGCGGCGACTCTGATGTGTTCAATGGAGATCTATCTCAACTCCAGAAGATTGCTCGTGGGAGTTAGATTTCTCATGCTAAGAGAAATTGAAGAAAGGATTGGCTAGCTAGCTCTAAATGACGGTTTATGTGCCGGCCTCCTTTTTTCGCACATTGGACATCTGACATGCCATTTCCTCCTCTTTCATGTAATATTTCGATAGATTCTAGCACATTGAAGGGAAGAAGAAAGGCATTGATAACCGAGGGTCAGTCAAAATATCTTTATATTTAGTAACTTGCTAAATGATATCTATTTAAATTATTGAATGATTATATGCCATCTATTGTACACTATTCAACCTCATCCTTGCAAATTTCAACGCATATACTTAATTGTTCTGTTGCCCCTCTCATTCCCACTACCTCCTCTAGCAATTTGAACAGCGATCTCTTGCCAATGCAGATTATATAGCACTATTATCGCTCGACAAAAATTATAGATCCGAGAAGCGTATTTATGCTCCTATTTCCTTCAAAGACAAGTCGTATAGTCTTGTCGCCGCGTCTTGATCGTACACCCATTCGGCATGACCTGGGTCAATCATTTTCCAGCCTTTCTTTAGTGGCTCGCTGAATCGATTTCTTTCACAGTACTTTCCTCCTTGGCCCTCCAGATCTCTGCTAACAGCAGCCCATACCGACGTTGAGGCACCTTGCTCAGCATTCATCACCGAGTGAAATGTTGCCATAGGACCAGATTTAATGATTACCATCCAATCCTTGACATCCCATTGACTTGGTGCCTGTAGCCCTGTTCGAATTCCGCCGGGGTGCACGCTCCATGCATGGAGGCCTTGAGCGCCATATCTTCTCTCAATCTCACTAGCGGTATAGACATTTGCTAGCTTGCTCTGGCCGTATGCGGTAGGACGATCGTATTTGCGTTTTTCCCAGTTCAGATCTCCAAAGTCCATAGGGGCATTTCTATGAGCAGTAGAAGAAACAATTACGACTCTCGAGCAAAATTCTGGAGTTGATGATGCCAATAGGGTCGGTCTCAGAAGCTCAAGGAGAAGAAAATGAGATAGATGATTTGTGCCCCAGTGCTTTTCGTAGCCATCTGAAGATCTACCGAAAGGCACGTGCCGAATGCCTGCGTTTTCTATGAGGATGTTGAGAGTATCGCTCTTTGACTTGAACTCTTCGACACAAGATCGAACGCTATCAAAGGACTCAAGGTTCAGCTTAATGAGATGGACACGGTCGCCATCGAGAATATTCCCAAGCGCCTCTTTTGCCTTCTCCATATTGCGAGCTGTAACAAAAACGGTTGCGCCGGTAGCTTTCATCGCTCTCGCTGTCTCGATTCCAAGTCCTGAAGAGCAACCGGTAATGAGTACAACTTTGTCCTTCATATTTCCTTCTCTTTGCTCATCTTTGATAATCTGTAGAGCGGTAGGCCTTGCATCGCCGGGTCCTCGTTGGTTGGCGTGTGCTTCCGCGTAACGGCTCGTTGCTATGGTGGTCATGGCTAAGAATAGATACAAATTTATATAGGCGTTGGTAAACTGGTCTCGAAATCGTGTGTGTGATGCTGATAGATATAATATGAATGGAAGAGATAGGATTTGACTGTGAGGTGCTGATATGTTTTTACGACATAGGCATCGAGATGCTCGCTTATATATTCTTGGGGAAAAAATCCTCCGCTATTTCTCTTATAAGACTGCCTCCTCCTTACTTTAACTAAATGAAAGGTGGTAGATCTATAAGAAGGCTGCAGGAAAGCCATGCGCCACGACGTATCCTATTTGGCAGGCAAGTCAGCCACATACTCCCAAAGTGGCAATTCTGCTGACAGGGTCCGCTAAAACCCATCCACGAAAATTAACCATCGCCGTTTACTCTGGGTATGCCTGAGAAAATAGCATAATTACAGCTGCTTACCTCTGCATTTCAGCACGCGGAAATTATGTGTGCATGAACAAAGACTTCCGAAGCCCCACCTGTGCAATTCGTGACTGCTGTTTACTAGGTACTCAAATAGGCAACTTTTTGTCAGCAACGTCGGGATGAGTCGAAACATCTCTTAATCATGAAAGGCTGTATTGCAGCATCATTGTTATTGAGTACTCGTAATTACATGAGTAGATGTGCACGCCATAAATTTCCTGTAGAAGGGAGAAGAAATAGCAGATAGGTTGCTCTAAACAAGAACTAAGGACCAAACTTAACTCAGAGGGTTCAAGTCGAGGTGACTCCTGTGCAGTGGAGTGTATATTTCCAGTATGCCAATACAGAGACACATAACCCTTTGAAGCAAAAAAGTCCTTTGGCAGGTATAGAAAATGATCAATACACGCTTATCGAGAGGCGCAGCAACTAAGTTGTGAAGCCCTTTGACATTCATTTACTTAGTAAGACTGCTCTATCATCTTGCACATGCCACTGCAATAACTTCTATGCCAAGAGTACTTGATGTACAGACTGTTTAAATTGACTAAATCGAGCAGTTGTAAGTAAGATGATATCCTGTACAGACCTTACCACCCAACCTTGCGAAGATATTCAATCTCGAGAACCAATCGTGTAGCTACGAAGCGAGGATATGACTGGAGAAGTATAGTCGTTTAACACGATTTTTGATTGAGAGGAACGCTTCGATGAACCCAATGTGTCACCTGGGCATCGCGCCCACTGCTAAGAGCAGCTATATTTGGATCTCGGCTTTTTGCAAGTGTATGGTTTGTTTTTTTCACCTCGCTAGCTATCAGAAGGACAATGCGCGTTTCTTGTTTCGAAATTGCATGAGCAGCCATGCGCTTTCCATTGGCAACGGAGGCCGCACTGCCTCTTAAATCGGCAATGAGAAATACAGTACTCTGGCGCTTGTTTTTTATTTAAATGTACAAAGACTGCTTTTCATAATCTCGTTATTTCGAACTTGTTGTTTCAAATATGAAGTTCTTTACCATCACCTGTTTTTGTGTGTATCCTAAGTGGCGAAAGGGCTGTCTTTTAGTTTCGCGCAAGGCCACAATGTTTGCAAGAAGCGAGTCGAGACAAGAGATTTGGGATGGAATAGGAGTCGGTCATATAGCGTCGGATATTGCGTTGGCTCGCGTCTTTGTTACGGAGAAGAATATCAGTTGGTATCGTAAGTGCGAAATCCTGTTTACCCTCAAGTAGTGCGTAAAATTCTACCCGAATAATGTGGTTCAACCTTTAATTTAATACCATCAAAGATTTGCCTTATTTTAGCGTCTTCTAGATGTAGGTACGGGCTTCATGCTGTGAGCTTTTTGTGTCGCATTCATATTGGATAGGAAAAAGTGAGAAGAAATAATTGTTCTGTTTTTTTCTATCTTCAGTGCCGCTTGAGTCAGGGCATCTTGAAATCATGATCGAGCCGCTTTTCCGTAGTGCCTAAGCTCGATATGGGGCTAGCCAGCGTAAAGAAGGATGTTGGGCGCTTTGTGGTGGATCGTGCAAAATAGGTTGAGAGATGCCCGTCACATCATGCATCAGTGGATATCTAGCTCATTTCAAAATAAGTGAAGCCAACGCCGACATAAGGTTCTCACCGTAAAATACGTCATAATGCCTGGAGCTTGTCCGTTCTAGCTTTCTAGTCAACTGAGAAGCTGCTGTATAACAAGGGGCCAAAAAAGTCAATTCCTATCCACCCAATGGCATGAACTTGGAGATTATTGATCTAGTAAGCGCAGAAAAGCATCGCGCATTATTTCCAAAGAAAGGCGGGGTTGCGCTTACATATGAAAGCAGCCATACTCCGTAGTTAGCAGCTCATTGGCCCGGAACAGCTTTGATTGCGCCTTCGCCCAAAGAGCTATAGAATCTCAAGAAATGGCCCTCTCTATCTTGTTTTATAAAGGCTAAAACAACATCTGCAGAAGATCGGGCCTCTTTTAGATGTTGATTTGCGCCTGCGGCCGCGACTCGCGTTGCTCCATGACGCCTCTCCTACCCGTGACCCAACTACATTCTGTCGATCCGTCATGTGCTACGTTGTACTCGTGCTCTTTGTTATTGAACGGCCCTCCGGTCCGGCTGATCTTGGACGTTTGTTCCAACAATGCCAAGAACCTCTAGTCACATGTGGTTTTATTTCGTTTCGTTTGGCTTGACCATCGTAACATTGATCTGGTCATATTACCGAAGGATCATGTGAAAACAACACCCCTCGTCGGCTTCGACAGGGATTATCTCGTTCTCGCAAACTCTTGATTAACAATGCGCATTGACAAAAACTACCCTACCTTTTACATGAGTGGTCCCCGCCGGGATGTGCTGCTGTTCCGACGCGCCGCGATCAGCTAGTAAATAACTTCTCGGCCAACCTTATCCGCCATCCATGTAACTATCAACAATCCTTTTATAACTAAGCTAGCGTCAATAAACCAGTAACACGCAGAGCATAGCCAACATCAGCGGATGCTGAAACAACCCAACGTAAGTCTTATCATGGCATCAGCGAGAAGCTTTCTTACTGCAGGCCAGTTTGACTATCTTCGAATGGAGTGGAATCAGGCTGGCAGCTTATGGAGGGTAGTAGGCATGCCAGGCACAAGGGATCTACCGATCTAGATGTTTATGCTTTCATCAGTAGTATCATACTTTGCTTAGCTTTGGTTAGCACTACTCGGAGTTTAGTGACATTATTGCCGCTACCCAAATGCGATGGTATTAGCGAGCCTTTGACTCCCAACACCAAGACCAACAAGGCTTCCCCAAGGTCTCCCCAAGGCTTCCCCACGATAATAGTGGGACTTGTGTGATCCTACGCCAGGCAGCGCTGCAATTGTCTACATCTATTGGCACGCTTAAGGAAAATTCCCGCACTGGCTAAATCATGCAAGGGAGTCAAGTAGCTCTGCAGCTTAGCAGCTTGCATAGCAGTATTTTGTTCCTAGCGTGAGATAGTAGGATCTTGTTAGCACTTAGCGTGATTTGGTGAGACAACCACGGCCTCCTGTTGATGCCGGCAGTTGGATGTAAGTTTATGTGAAATTATTGTCATAGAGCTAGGATATCACAAATAACAAGCACTATTCATTCCCGATTTGGTAGATGTATTCATGCTTTAGGGAATAAGAATACTACTTTTCTCGGAAGCAAATTCTCTTCTTGTCTCCATACCGGGTCACTCAAATTGTAAAAGCCCGTCGTTGCACGGGCTGTTTTTTTCTCGTTACCTCCTGTTTTGCATTAGTGTATTCATTTAGAACCAAGCTACGCAGACGCTAATACTCCAGAAAATGTATGTTTCATTCTATCCGTATGATCATACCCCAGATCCAGCCTCATGACGGCCCTTCTTGTGATATTGAAAAGCGGTATGTATGACACAAGGTTACCACTCCAACGGGACTATCTCGGCCATTTCAAGCTACGGTTTAAGACTACTGTAAGGCGAGCATGATGTTAGAGAGGGCAAGGATAGTTGAAAGGTAGTATTTCCAAATACTTGGAGTATTCGCCCATACCCTCTAGAGAAACCTCCTGCCTCTTTGGTAAAACATGTTCCTGCTTTTAAGTTAGAATCATATAACATTTTATGACATTGGATATGAATGGATGATGGTTAGGGAAGATCAGCGTTGCTCAGCTTAAAAACCACAGAGATCGCCCTTTCTTTCTGTTCATTGCAGATCAGTCTCATCGATCGATTCAAGACCACAGCCATATCCATCTCATTGTTCGTCTATATAGATAGATATGTTCTCCAAACCAAGCCGCGAACGCGTTAGCGTTTTCGCCTTGGGCCTAGTTGCCGCTGGTTCTCTTCAGCTTGTTGCTGCTGGACCTTGTGACATCTACGCGTCTGGTGGCACACCATGCGTTGCCGCACACAGCACAACTCGTGCCTTGTATGGAGCTTATAGCGGCCCACTCTATCAGGTACGACGCGGCTCCGACAATGCCACGACTACGATCTCGCCGCTATCTGCCGGTGGTGTTGCCAATGCCGGCGCTCAAGACTCCTTCTGCGCGTCGACAACGTGCCTCATCTCTATCATCTATGACCAGTCTGGCCATGGTAACCACATCACGCAGGCTCCTCCCGGCGGTGCCGCCCAAGGGCCACTGCCAGGGGGCCTTGATAACTTGGCTGGCGCAATTGGTGCGCCTGTCAGGCTGAACGGGCAAAAGGCATACGGTGTCTTCATTGCACCCTTTACGGGCTACCGCAACAACAACGCCAATGGAACTGCAACAGGAGATAGTCCAGAGGGCATGTACGCTGTTTTTGACGGCACTCATTACAACACGGCTTGTTGTTTTGACTATGGTAACGCCGAGACCAACTCTCGCGATACCGGCAACGGCCACATGGAAGCCATCTACTTTGGAACCGGTGATGGCTCTGGTCGCGGAACAGGCTCTGGAAGTGGCCCGTGGATCATGGCCGACTTGGAAAACGGTCTTTTCTCTGGTTTCGACCCTATTAACAACCCCGCTGACCCGACAATCACCTCTCGATTTGTCACCGCAATTGTCAAGGGACAGCCGAATCAGTGGGCAATCCGTGGCGGAGACTCCACCACTGGCTCTCTATCAACATTCTACAGCGGCGTGCGTCCCAATGGCGGCTACCAGCCAATGAGCAAGGAAGGTGCCATCATCCTTGGTACTGGTGGTGATAACAGCGATGGCGCCCAGGGAACCTTTTACGAGGGCGTCATGACCACGGGCTACCCATCTGATTCCACCGAAAACTCGGTCCAAGCCAACATTGTGGCTGCCAAATATACATTCGACCCCAGCTTGATGACCAGTGGACCATCTCTCAGCGTTGGATCGCACATTTCTCTGCGTGCTACAACCGCCTGCTGCACAACGCGATATATCGCACATTCGGGTTCAACTGTCAACACTCAGGTTGTCTCGTCGTCTGACAGCACCGCTCTCAAGCAGCAGGCCAGCTGGATCGTCCACACTGGTCTTGGAAACAGTGCCTGCTTCTCGTTTGAGTCTGTCGACACTCCCGGCAGCTATATCCGGCACTCCAATTACGCTCTAGTTCTCAACGCCAATGACGGCAGCAAGCTGTTCGGTGAGGACGCTACATTTTGCCCGCAAGCAGGTCTTAATGGCCAGGGCAACTCTTTCCACTCATGGAGCTATCCCAATCGCTGGTGGCGACACTACAATGCCCTTGGCTACATCGCTGCTAATGGTGGCGAGCATGCCTTTGACAGCCCTACTTTGTTCAACGACGATGTGAGCTTCGTGGTCAGTGCAGGCTTTGCTTAAGTCCTAGGCCACCAGTCCTTGCCAAAGTAATAGCGTACATCACTTCTAGCTGATTGTGGCACATACGAGCTTCTTTCTTTGGCTTGTTTACTGCTACCTGTGGCCAATAATAAGGAAAATGTACATAATGGCGTGGTCAAAACAGTTAATAAAGCTGGCTAGTATATATATGATGAAATGAAGCTTCTTATTTGAGCAATTCTAATTCCTTAGTGAAGCGTATGAGCAAACTATTCTCTGTAGCCCTAGAACTCTCCCCCATTTCAAATATGCTGGACTTTATTGCAATTGGTAGTATCTGGTCCACTTAATCATCATGAGAACCAACAGCAATGACAATAGTGGCTCAAGATCTTGAGACGCGCCACGCAAACGAATAACCTGGCCACATGTGAAAACGTGAAACAAAACGAGCAAATACAAACCATATGCTGCTTCAAAGCAAGATTTTGAGATAGAAAAGATCAAATGGTTTGCTAAGCTGCGAAATACTATGCTCAAAGTCATGAAACGCAATAACTAATATTCTGTAATACGTCGTATGAAATATGAATAGATGGGACCAAATTATTCGAGCACATGGGCTCTACTTGTATTAGACCGAGACATTAATACAATGCTTCTCAATGCTATATGTGTCACGAAAAATTAATCTATTCTTGACTAGATTAGTCATGACTGATCTCATTCACACTCCATGTTAACTTTATATTTTTTTTATAGAAAGGAATTGTATCAAGATCTGATTCATAAATTCAGTTATATAATTTACAGAGGGCTGGAGCATTGAAAAGCTGTAATTGGTCCCCTTATTTAATGATTGGAGTAGATAAAGTTATCCAAAAGCAGCAAATCAAAGTCAGCCGAAGCTAGATCGACCATATGGCCCCCCAACAATAACGTTCAAGATAACGTTTAAGATAAAGTTCCACACCGAAGATAAAGTTACACGCCAGTGACACAACAACACACCCGTGAGGAAGCCACAAAAGGATATAAACCTTTGATGGTTCCAAAAGAAATATAAAAAATTTGGATCTATTCAACGAATATTTATGCACATCATGCACGAGAACTTTACAGGCCTACATGGTACTGGTCAAAGTGGAGAGTATCATATTATATTTCATTACATTATACTTTATGGCTCGTAACTTCCAAAGCTTCATATACAACCTTCTCCGAATCCTCTATTCCTCCGTCTATATGCCCCCAAAGCGTTCATAAATTCAAAATCGGATACCAAAGCTAGTCCCCTCTATGGCAAGTTGGTAGGGGCGTAGCTCTGGTTGGGCGACACGACCTTGCCAGCTTGGACCTGCACATCGGTATAGGCGGGCCAGACAATGAGCTTCTTCGCGGCATCGGTCACAGCAAAAGTAGTGAAGCCATTGCCAGGGCCAAATTGGCCGCTCCAGCCGGATGTGATTGTGTAAGGTCCGCAAGTGACAGGACCTCCGTTGGCTTGTGAGGCATCTTTGGCCGCTTTGACAACGTATGTGCAAGATGTGGCAGCAGCGAGATGGGTGTCGACAGCAAATGTCCAAGTGCATGAAGTGTTGGCAGTATTGCACGTCCGCTTAAGGTTCTCAATTGTCCACTGGGGGACATTAGCCATCATGGACTTGTCGGCAGGAGTAGGAGCAGCGACGACATTAGAGGCTGCGAAGAGAGCGGTGATGAAAGTCTTAGTGAACTGCATGGTGGCGGTTTTGGTTTTTTGATGGGAGATTGTTCTGAAGTAGTAGCTGAGTTGCGTCAATGGATGTAGAGTGAAGTGTGAGATGGATGAAGAATGAATGATGCCGGAAGGAGGGAAGACCACCCTTCTTTATAGAATTCTAGCTCTAGGAAAAACAGGTTCAAGTGGAGAAGATACAATACAACAGGAACCCATATCAATGCAGTACAACACATTAAAGTTTGCCATGTTCAGGGGCGCCGAAAGAGCTCTCCATCGGATGCGATCACCCGAGCGCCACGAGGTGGAGCGAATCAAAGACCCCGCAGCATCTCGTAAAAAAAAGAAACTTGTTGTCGAGGCTGCTAGTGTTGCGGTGGCGATGCAACATAGCTGGCCAACTTCAACGTCATCGTCATTCAGCATGATATGCAGGGGTTTATCCCACATAACTGACAGTGGCGACCCAATCCGAGGTCTTGGTTTTAGACATTAGAGGGAGACTCAGAAGACAGTGATGTAATAATTTGAGCATCTAGAAATTGTTTCGATTAATTCTATGCTGAATTTACTAACAAGCGTTTATGCCACTACAAAGAGCTGCAACGTTGCCGGATCTACAAAACTTTAGCTTGTATGCTTGGAATCTTTTAAGTGCGTTGAATAGCGGGGTACCTGGTCCGGGATACATCTGCCGCTGGCTCGTATTCCATGAATAGATCATACTATGTAGGTAAACGGTTACCGTATCCGGAAACTCAATGGTCAGGCGAGTCCACCGCCCCCTAAACTTGGGCCAATGTTTTAGAACTTTGACCACATAGTTCGTAAAGACTTGGTTGAGATATACCGCTCAAAAGCTCCTTTAGAACACATATGGCGGTCAGAAACTTAGGAACCGAAATGGACTCGTATTCATTCGCTAAGAAGAGGATTTCTTGTTACCATGCTTTGCAAAATATATTCTTATTTGATGAGTCAAAAAACCGAGCCACAAAAGTTATAAATATGCTGCATTAATAACGGTGGAACATCAGAGTTGTGTGGCCGTGGCGTATAGTGACTTCAATTGAGTGGCTTCAACTGTAATAGGCATCCGACTTGTAAAGTAACTCTAGTCCTACGGAGAACTAGTCTATATTATTAGCGATAGTAAGCCATCGGCTATACTAGCGGATTATCCCGCGCCTGAATACTATTTTTACCATATCCGTACAAGTAGGGAGATTCAATTCTACTACTACTAGTTAGCTAGGGAGAACGGGCCTCGGCAAAGGGGCGGACTCTCCAACGTGTAGCATGATGCCGACGGCGGCTCCACTAAGTCGTATCGCCCCAGAGAAGCCAAGCATCGAGGCAGCTGGAACGGTGAAGAAGCAGTGGAACTCTTGGATGAGAAATTTCGAGCAGAGCAAAGTACGAGACACAATAGTAAATGTCGGCGACTCGATGAGTTATGCAGATAAACGCGCTACATAACACCAAAGAGAGCATACAGTGTCGCATAAGAGAATGAAATGAGCACAGCGTGTCTCACTTTATCCGCATAATGCCTCGTATTGCAAATGCTGAGATCCCTGCGCATGGGCCGCGACCGTCGGGCTCTCCGTGGCCATAGAGGGCTTAAATATTAGCGTAGCTGTATTACTAAATGCTTTGTTGTTGGTTTCAGCAGGAGAGGTTCAGTTGGTTAATTTGCTGTTCAGGATTATATTATGTACATATGTCGAGGTCGTATGGTACCCTTAGTAGTCTAGAGTAATCTGTCTGGCCTGTTGCGTTATTTTGCATGTGTAACATATCGCAAGAAGGCAAACGGGGCTCTCTATGTAGTATAAGGGGTGTAAAACACTATTCAAGCTTCTAGACAGGATATGTCACATTTAGACATATTTTTTTGCATGGATAGAGACCGTTTGTTATATTCACTAATAGTTACATCTTTACGAAGAAGTTTCTCGCTCCATATGTTTAGTCAGAGACTTTCATGACGAATTCTACGATTCTTTTATAGCAGTCTATTGGCTGTGGATGTGTATGAAGCATCTAGAAATAGTACGGCAATCCTTATATACCCTTAAGTATGTGTCAACACCATCTAATTGCGACTTCTCCGCGTAGACAATTATTTCATCTGGGGGAATATCGCATTCTGCAGTTATAATTACTGTAGACTCATGGGATGTTAGCTGAAGTTACTTCTAGTGTCTAGCCGGCAAAGAACAGTGCTGAATGATTCATAATTTACACGCTGGTGGCAAGTTTTTGAGGGACTGCGCGAGCAGCGGCGAGCAGCGCCAGTCGAACCATTCCATACGTGCAGCAGTAACAACACTATCGTTGCAGTTTTGCTGATAGCTACCCATCTTGTACGCTTCCCCGGGAAAGAAGTTGGGGTGGCAAGTTACAGAAAATGAGAGAACTTGGGCTATGATCCATTGAACCTTCGTCCCGGGCCATGATGGCGACAACACTGCCCTGGTGATTGGTTAGCTCACCCTAGAATGAAAATACACACTGCACAGCAAAATGACTTACTGTACGCTTGAATGGTCTTGCATCACGGTATGTATATGCAATAACACCTACCCACTTCAGTGTATCGAAGCAGTCCTTCAGTGCATACGGAAACCTTTACTGGGTCGACCTATTACCATGGTCAATAAACAAAACATGCATATCCATCACATTTGTATTCCACCTACTGTCTATAGTCAATCCTAATCCCGGTTGATGAACTTTGGCCGAAATCAACGCGTATACGTCTCGCGGGTCCAATCAAACCATACAGTGATAAAATGCTCTAGATAGCACAAATGTCTATTTTTTTTATGATTACTGGGAGAGCGAGCATATACATACAGGGAATATCAACGTCCTGATCTACCTGCTGGCCTTTTTCTCTTCGAAACTCCATACTCGAGGGTCCTTCCACACATTCGGCACAGCCAAGACATCACTCGAGTCCATCGCTATCAAGAATGATATGACTTCTACCAGTCAGAAGCAAATGCAGATCTTAAAAGATTCTACGACCAATTTTAACAGGTATTCAAAATGGCTGGGAAAAGGATACTCCTCATGTTCGTTTATCCCTGTTTGGATTCGAAGCGGATAGTAGCTTCACCAAATCTATCAAAGAGCGGCCCGAGAAGGGGTAGCCTTGGCTAGACAATAGCTCCAGACATTATATCTTGACTCCGCGTCATAGGAGCTCGCATGGGATAAACTAGTCATGTAGGGGTCCACCACACACTTTGCTGCAGGCCTAACGGATAGCTCGATAGGTCATTCTCAAGTTCTGCTCTTTCCTTTTCACTTGAACCATCTTCATGCCGGATCTGACTTGACATTTTCTGGTATAATTTTATCATCCATTTTCAACAACATACGGAAATAGCGGGGTACGCAAAAGTCAAGCTCTGGATATCGGCTAAGGAGCAGGACGACGTCGATATCGTAGTGCAGATCCGTTAGGCCTCAACAGACGGTAGGCCGCTCGAACATTTCAATGATCCATACCCCATACCGGACTCTGAGGTAAGAAATGACAACATCGCGACGAGCAAATATGCAAGCTCATCATTCATATAGAACTGAGGTTGTTTCCACATAATAGCACTACTTTGTCTGGCTGTTTAGCTTACTCCGCTAGTTTTAGGACAACAGAGCTCTCTTTCTTCTCGACACACATTGATACACTAATCAGAACATTCATGAAGAGAATATTCTCGCTGTTGGCCAAGCCAATCAGAGGGCTCGAATGGGCGGATGGTTTAGTGGTATAATTTTCCCTTAGCATCGAGTGGCTTACGAGCTACTTTAACGCCTGGGAAAGGTCCGGGGTTCGATTCCCCGTTTGTCCAACAAGCATCTCCGATTTACTTTTTTGTTTTGGCATTCTTGGATATTGATTGGTTTATCCCTTGTTAAGTTGGATGAGTGAGACAAGAAGTCCAAAATATAGTGCTTCTATCTTCATAACACTATTTCGTGTTCAGCCCGATATGAACTTTGCCCCTTTTCTTTTTATCTTTTCTAAGTAACTAACGTATGACGATAACCCTCATAAGACGAGCTTGCGGCAAGTGGGGACTTATTCTCCGCACATACTTATGTCAAAGACTACTTTCGTACTTTAACAACTCTATGGTCAATTCATATTAGTATTCTTGGAAGGGTCGACATAAGTGCATAAAGTCATGGTTGTTATGTACATATTTGTTTATTGCGTATGTAGTAAATGCTAACTATGTGCACGACTAAATCCCTGGTCGGAATCTCCCTGATCAGATGTCCAAATCAGCTAGCGGTAGTGGCGTAGACAGAGCCGTTGTGGTGGACTCGTATCATCATTCGTTCATTCAATAACATCTGCCTTCGAACTGCAAACCCTATTCTCACTGCTCACTTCGATAAAGTGCCCGATAGCCAGAGCTATGTTTGATTCGATCGATTGTCTTTCCTTGCTGCCTTTTCGGCTGAATCGAAGTTGCAATGGTTTCGGTGTCATGACAGATTTAGTGGATAGGGTTGTTACCGGGAAGGGCAGAAATTGGGCCGTTAAGTCCAATGTTCTCTGTAGGAGCAGGAGTCTGGAGCTTCTGAGGCGAAGAAGAACCAGGAGAGCCGTTGGGTCCGACATTCAAGCTGCATCCCTTGTCAAGGACACCATTGGGACCAGTGCAGGTGGCGATGGCGTTGTTGAGTGCGTTTTGGTCAGTCCAGCCTTGGAGGTAGTCTGCGTGAAGACTGTAACCGGTAGCATCACCGTCGGCATAGACAAGGCGGTTGTAATTCTGGATTGAGCCAGTGTCATAAAAGAACTCGTAGAAGACCGAGAGAATGGCCTTGGGGTGTGATTGAGGGCAGACACCTCCATTGTAGGCACCAATGGCGGGGAAAGCAACCTGTGGTCTTATTAGCGTTATACATACCTTGGAGCCGAGAAACCCTTTGCTAAGGAATAAAAGGGGTTACGTACATGAGACTTGTGAGTGCTGCTGTCCAAGTTGACGCCGTCCCAGCAAGACGGGAAGAATGTCTCAGAACGCATGCGCTGGCATTGCTTGGAAGGGAAGGTATTGGAGTCAGGCACAGGATTGGGATCAATGCAAACGTGCGAGATGGCCTGGTCTTCGAAGCTCGAGGCATTGAAAGTGCTATTAAATGTTAGAATTGTGAAAAAAGAAAATCACCCAAAAAATTGGAGTCCTCATGTTCAAACTACGCACCGTCGGTTTAGATCTCCAACCAACATGATGAGGCCTTGAGGAGGGGCAATAGGAGGAGGAGCTGAATCGCAGTTGGTTCTGCCAGGAGCATAGTCACAGGCACGTTGGATGTAGTAGGTAGCCTATCCTTCTTATTAGTATGATCCAACACTGTATGAAGAACAATTCTACAGCAAATTCGACAACTTACACTACCCTGGAAAGTAACTAGCTCAAACTGGCCATCAGTTCGCTGATGGTAAACTTGGGGCTGCCAGTAGTTGCTTTGATCGAGGACCTTGTCACATGTTGTGGCAGTGGCAGCTCGTGCTTGAGCGGGGGTCGTGTTGAAGGAGAAAGCGGTGCCACCAACAACGGCATGGACATGAGAAGACAGTATACCAGGAGAGACGATGGGATCACCTCGGAACTGAGTCAGGGGAGAGCAGTTGACAGTGAACAGTTGAGCCTGAGCTCCAACGGCAGCGGCCAGAGCAGCCAGGGCAGATTGCTTCAAAGTCATGATGTAAGTGTTAATTATATACTATTTCGGCTCTTAGACGACTCAAGAAGGATTGAAGCTGAGGATTGAAGCTGAAGGATGACCTGGTAAGCGAAAATTCCAGAGTCCAGGGACTCGTGGCATCTTATATATCAATTGAAATAATACGGTGGAAGAATCCTGGACCCCTCGTGTTTGTCTTATCTCCAATGTAACCAAATTCCATATTTACCCTCGTCGTTCTTGCTCCTCGTGCTGACATGTTTCGAAACAACCCTTTAGTCATCTTAGCAGGAATAGTATGCGCGTCGGATCAATCTGGTGCTAATCGACCAAGCTATCCCCGTTCCTGGAGAGCTTCATCGGGGACAAGCAACGTCTTCAGCGTTCTCCTGCAGATCCGGATTCGGTCCGAGCCCATAGATTCTCAAACACCACTCTGAAGTCAAAATGATGAAAGATGCTTGGCTTCTTAATAAACCGCCCTATCATCTGATGGAGTTGCCCGCCGAGCAATGCGCCGAATACGCTTGTGTGGGCAGAAGCAGCACTGGCTACATGTAGTCTACCATCCAACTAGGGAAAGTAAGAAACAAAACAAGAAGGCCGGAGAAGAAGATGCGGCGGGGTAGAGACGACTGTCTATAGGTCAAAGCTGGCAGTGAAGTGGCGGATCTGCAGCATTGCTGTGTGGTTTAGACTGACTCGCAGTGGTAGGACGTTGGCAAGCTCACTATAGCTGCGGCTGCCGGGGGGCTAAATGCATACAGAGCCCATACTGGCTTATCAAAAAGTCCGGGGTATGTATGTATTGGGAAGTAGCCAATATGGAGTGTGTGGAGCTCGCTGGCATTTGTGACAGCTTCATCCCGGGGAGGTATTGCTGGTCAGCCCACCAATCAGTCGTGAGAATGTGCGTATTACTGTACTGCTTTTTCTAGCCAAGAATGACAGTTACAAGGGTGTTGGGGATTATTCGGATTTTAGATTGGACCACGATTGGAGCTGCACATGACATGCTAAGTGAATACGCAGTAGAGCCGTGTAAAGCGATCCATATTCACCACTTTTCCCAACCAATAGCCGTATGTTTCACAACCCACCAGCTAAATCGGTAAACATTGAAGCTTCTCTAGAACCTTGTTAAGAACCATCAGTAGTATGGTTTAGCTCTGGTTTGTATTTGGCCAGAACCTGATTTTCATCCAAGTCGAGATTGTTCGTCTCAGACCGACTCTTACTATCATTGAAGAGTCTCCATATCTGACAAAACATTCTATTGCTAGAAACCTCTGGATCTTGAACACCATGGCATCATGCACCATGATGCTATCACACATGGGCTACTATCCTTTCATCTTACTGACTGAGCATGTACGGGGATGATCGGCGTTCCCACAGCCGCTGGTCCTATGGTTTGACCATACGGAAGTGCTCGGTCCACAGGTTGAGGCTGCATCGCTCGCGGATTATCGCTGAGCATTCATATATACCAGATTTGGTGTGATTTGCGGACCGGGGGTGATCGGCCGCCTATCTTTGGAGTAGTTCATCTACGCTGGGTTCATGCATAGCTAGATTTCAAACACAGCGTGGTCGATGCTAGCTCTCATCGGTAGAAACAAAGAGAGTTCTGTGTAAGTATCTTGCATGGGTTCTTTGCCCCAAGCCTGATGGCCGCCAGGGCCTTGAGTCGGACCTATTAGCTAGTGCGACGTCTAGGTATATTAATTTGATGGAGACAGCAAGGGGGTATTGTGACCAAGTACTTGAATTCAGCCATTTCCCCCGCGAATCAGATATGCCGTGCTTGATCGGCTTGTCGTGGCTATTGGGTTAGGTTGAGTGGACTCAGGATGGAAAAGATGGAATTAGGATTTCAGACTAGTGCCTACCCGCAGAAATATTCCGCGAGGTTAGACTTTGCGTGTGAAGGGCATTGCTCTTTTACGAAGTACCGATCATTGAGTATTTGGCTGAATGCGGAGTTCGTTAAGCTTATGGTAGCATTTTCTGGAGTGCAGGGACCGGGGTTCCAAAATCCAGGACAATGGCGCAATATTACCCGACGGTCAACGTATGGAACCCAGTTAGTATTTCTGCTGAATGCTTTTGCCTTGATTGCAATATTGCCTATATAGTTATTCATCTATTAAGCTGGATATTTGTTCGGCATGCTATAATTTCTCAGCGTTTAGAAATATTGTTGCTATTTAATCACAGCGCACGACTCCATCACTGTTGATTTGCTTACGCGTAACATGTTCTTCCTGCCGACTCGGAAGGCAAAAGTATGTACACGATCTTTGTGATCTTAATACATACCTATTTATTCAACTCCGCTTAACCAGCGCTCTGTGCCGTAGAAAGTGCATCTAGCATATTGGGCGCTAAGCTTCCATACGCCGGTATACAGGATACTCGTATACGCACACGTATGTCCCCCATACTGGTAGCTGCGTGTGCCACCTGCAATGTAACACAAACATCTGCCTCGGGAGTACGAAAACTCACCTCTACGCGCGAACAGTGGTATTAATATGACCAGTCGCACCAGGATAGTATGAAATTGTTCTAGCCTAAAGCATCACGCTGTTGATTGTAGAGCCAAGCTTTGCGTGTGGTGAATTTAGACCTGATTTGCTATTCTCGCTTTTTGTTTGGCATAGAGGAGCCAATATTCAGTTAGCCCCAAAGAATTTTGCAACCACTCAGGAAGGAAAAGTTTTCGGTTGTTTCTCGCCCGATCAACGCTATAAATGCGCCGCCATAACTATACAGCAGGTTGTGCGAGTGGTGGCCTCTCACCAGCTGCCGAGTGGAGTGTTCGGGGAGCTCGGACGTGAAGGAGATGGGATTAAGGCCAAGAACGATTCGAGATGCGTGTATACGCATGCTGCTGACAATTAAATACCCAACCCGTTATCATCGGGTTTCAATTGAACCCAAGAATAAACGTAAACGGACCGTTTCTGCATGCTGAGCTGCAATCATCGCGGCTCCACTTCAATAGATGCGCATGGTACTGGGTTATCCAAGCTATGATGCAAAGACACAACTCACTAGAGAAGTTTTATTACTTATTATCAGTTCTAAAATAGATGACCTAAAGTGCGGGGAAGAGGAGGTGTTAAACTTGTATTGACTCTGAAAAATCACAAGAGTGTAATGATAGCTTTGGAAACAAAAGTTCTGTCATTCTCCCTAGAGATAAATATTGCAGCAGCCTCATTATTTATAAGTCACAACCTACCTATTTCAAGTGAATTAAATGTAACGAGGCACCATCCCTGCACTATAATGTCATATTAATTGCGATGGAGCTCGTATGATATTTTTGACATCAAATATTCAATACCGTTCTGAGGACGGTGAAAAGGGTGAATAATATTGCTACAGTCCTGATTGTAAAGAGAATCGATCAAGAAGGGCAACTCATCAGTAGACTGAAAACTATGCCTTTATTTGTAGTAGATATGGTTATACAACTTTGGATTTTGATACTAAAATTGGTCATAGTCGCGATCTTCATACGCTGTAGTGTAAAGGGGGGTGAAGGTTTTTTTTATTTTTTTATATAAAGTTCTTGTATCTCTTCCAACAATGCCATAGATTTACGTAGTAAATGATAATACTCTGTAGCTGCATAGGGAATAAAAAAGACAGCATACAAAAATTTAGCGAGGAATAAAACCAGATGTTGAGATACTGAACATTGATGAATATATATAATGATAGTCACGTTATGATCACATATATATAGACTCTACTCTGTATATTTCTATCATACGTTCTATGCACTAGTAAACAGGGGCCCTGTCTCTCCACCGTGTATTAGTGTAGGCTAAGCTCATTCAACCGGATACATCACCCTCACACCTATATGGTTCTAGAGCCCAACGACGCTCGTTAATGGCAATTAGCTCGACTTATCCTTATCAGATTGCTTATCTCTGCTTTTCGAAGTCTATATATAGAATCGAAGCGTCGGAGGAATATTAAGCTTGGAAAGAACCTCAGCGCTAGGACCGCTAGCCATGCCAGCGTCACCTTTCATCAATGTTACACCTCCGAGCGGCAAGATCCAAGCGTGCTCCACGTCTCGGCAAACTCCAATTCTGTGGATACCTGGAGAGCTTTCAAATCTAGCAAAGATTTTTCAGTGCCAGATCTCTCCTATCAAGGCTTACTCCACTTCGGAGTTTCTCATGTATTAAAGCTGGCGAAACATTTATAAGTCACACCAGCTCTTTGTGAACACAGAGGCTGTAGCACGTATGTACCCATTCTATCAACTTCAATTATTTCTCACAGGCTAGCATTTCACTCCCACTTTTCATTTGTGATTTACACGCATCGTATCCTTTTGTCAAGAATTGTTCAACCACTGCACAGTGGATGCACTCTCGTTCTGTATTCTCGTAACTCAACTTGTAGACAGGATATCAAAAACTTCTTTTGCTGCTCTGCTGCCTGAAACCATAGCCCCCTCCATATATCCTTTCCAAACAGTACTGGTCTCTGTTCCAGCAAAATGAATAAATCCCTCTGGCCTCCACTGGTCTTGGCTTAGGCTCCTCAAGCAATAAGCGGGAACCACAGGACAAGGAGCTCCCTGGGAAAATTCCTCTTTATTCCAAATCTGCTCTCGGGTTTCTATAGGTCGCGGGATTTCCACCCCATAAATGCGGTCCACATGAGCAATCACCTCTGCCAAGCGGTCATGCTCTTCTCTCAGTGCCCACTCTCTGCCCCTTTGGCCTACTACGAAGCAGATCAAAGCAAACAGCCCATCCTGGTCATTTGAAGCATCTCTCGTCAAGGATACGGGTCCATTAAATCCCTGTGACAGGCCACAGAGACCGAACTTGCGCCACCAAGGTTCCGAATAGATGAGAAATACTTTGGCATAAAATCCGAGCTTGCTGTGAGCACTGAGCCAGATTTTGTCTGCCGACAGTGAGGGTGAGAAGGTAATCTTATTCAATAAAACGCTCGGAACAGTGGATATAACGCGCTCAGAGCGAAATATCCTACCGTCTCGTGTTGTAACTTGACATCCACTAGTCAAATTTTGCTCAACTCGTTCCACAACGGCAGAGTACATAACGGTGTTTGGTTCGAGGCCATCTCTAAGACCATATGACAGTGACTGTGATCCATTTCGGAAACGCAGATGCTGGCCACCACCAGCATCGTCGGATCGCATTTGAAGAAGCCCCCCTCCAGCCTGGCAGTAGTGTAAGAAGAATATTGCACTGAGTTGGGTCGACTCAACGCCCAACATGGCGGTGGTCCAGATGTTGACCAATCGACGCACAGTTTCCGTAGCGCCCATGCAGATTACGAGCTCGTCCATGCTCATGTGGCCATATTCGGCCAGAACTTGGTCGAAGTCGGCGATGGTGACTGTGTGGCACAGAGCCTCTACGCGATTTCTGACTTCAACGAATGTTGCTTGGTCTTCTCTAGAGAGCTGTTTGTTGGTCCCAGAAGTTAGCCGCGGTACAATGATTCATGAAAGACGCAAATGCACGGGATTAAGCTCACCGGCGGGTCGCTACCGTAACGAAATCTTCCATAGTCTTCCACAATGCAGTCGCCTATAATATTCTGCTTAATCATTTGCAGCCCGAGCTTTTCAGCGAGCGCGGTAACCTTGGGCTGGTTCACATTGTTCGTCCAAGCTCCTCCAAGGTCGACATATCCTTTGCCGGCGCCCAAGGGAATCGACCACAGCTTCCCTCCAACTCTATCACGAGCTTCGAGAATCAGACAGGAGACGCCTGACTCCTGGAGGTCATGGGCAGCTTGTAGGCCACTCAGTCCTCCACCGATGATGATGACTTGGGCAGTGGCCTCTGACAGTCCATCTGGTTGGCCGGAGGCCATTGTATCATTGGTATAATCAGGCGTGAGAGGCCGACAGAATTATCGTATTCAGCTGCTTAAATACTTTTTACTGAATTCCCCCCCTCTTTGCTTCTTCTTTTATTTTAATTATTGCCAAATGATTTGTCGCTTCATGGCTGGATAACTGATGATGGACGGGATGATGTCGGGCAGAAGTTGGGCAAGCAATATGTCAGTTTGAGGGGTTAGCGCCGAAGCGAGCTGAACTGTCTTATTACCGATGGTGAAGCATTTTAGTGGATTCGACAGGTACAGGTACGTGGTGCTCTGTTACCTGCAATTTGCTCACCAGCAACTCGAGTCTTTTGCCGGATGTATAAATTCAACAGTAATATTAAACAGAGAATAAAGCGCCTAACTTCATAAATATTATTTACTATTTACGTATTGCTACTCTTTAATGTCTCTTTTTTTCTCTCTAGATAGCCATCTATTGGAGCTGTTTTTTGTTACAAGCACACCTGCTGTAGTAATTATAGTACTCGTAATACACAGTAGGATGTAGTAATTAATTGAAGAGCGAAAAGCCAGGGCCTCTGTCGTCTCAAGTTGAAGGCTGCATGTTGAATTTTTGATGGAATGAAGGAATGAAGGAATGAAAAAAGTCGGGATCAAACAAACAAACGTCAAATAGGTAGGCATCTGTAATGATACTCGGGAACTACTCACCACCGTTAAACACCCGGCAGCTCGGCAATGCAGTAGCGGCTGTGCTATAAAAAGATGTATTAATGTGTTAAAGGTCATGGAATAAAGCCCCAACAGGCCGCAATTGGAATATTTTACTGGCTACAATCGTTATCTCTCTGCTGAGCAGGAAAACACTATAGATGCCTCCTAATTGAAGCCATCAATGTATAGGTAGATTGGCGCCTGTTGAGTTCTGAAGCACGACCCTCGTTTAGTGCAGCCTTATCTTATCAGCTCATCGCTGCATCGCTACTTTTTTTTGTTCGTTAGCGCCCAGCTAACTTCAGCCTTGCTCTGCTGTGACATCCTGCTTCAGTTCACGCGTTCACTGTTTGGCAGGCCGCGCTGCCTCCCTTTCTCAATCTCTTCTGAGTGCTGGCGCTCCTTTGGTACTTCTATCTTTTTGCTGTGCTTCTATCGTGAAGCTCAGTTTGGCTCTGCTAGTCTCCCACGATGCCTCAGCCATCGGAGCTGCTCCTTCGATATGCAGAGTGCACCGATGACGACAGCTACGACTCGGCCGTCGAAGACGAATTCTACAATGGCGAAGATCCTTGGGACGAGAATCCCTACAAGGGACGCGTTTTTCACAAGTTCGCAGAGCTACCTCCTGAGCTGCGAATCAAGATTTGGAAGCTTGGACTTGCTGGCCTAACCCAGCCTCAGCTTCTTGAATTCACCCTCCGGAGTTCTGTTCGAAAAGATCCCAACGAGATGGTGGCTGACGAGATCGGCATGCTGTATCCTCGTCGTTATCGCGATTGGACCATCACTGGCTCCCCCAGCCTTGTGCGCGCCACCGAGCTCAATCGCAATGTTATGGCCGTCAATCGAGAAGCCCGAGACGTTGCCCTCAAATTGCTTCCACACTCTGTCAAGATCAGAACACCAGCTGGCCACGGAATAGTGCATTTCGACCGGAATCGAGACATTATCCAGCTGAGGGGATATAATTACGAGGTCATGCACCCCTTTCCTGTCGAAGAAAGGTTTCCAGACTTTGTCTACCATTTCGATGGCTTTGCAGAGAACGTGGTACAGCTTGCGATTCGCCACAACGACTTTTTCGACGAAGACGAAGACACCAGCGAGTATTTTACCCTTGCCCTCAGACAGTTCCAAAACCTCAAGCGACTATTTCTTCTCTCAACGCATGACAAATTCATTCCGAGCGACATTTTGTGGTGTGGCTCGGACTATATCTACGTGCACACGAGCATGATTACAGATGGTCGAAACGAGCCATTGTGGACAAAATGGTGTTGGCCCAATGCCGATGAGTATGACGACTTTACAAGAAACCAAGTCTGCGACCCCATCACACAGCTTTTACCGGCCGCGGCTCTGCCACTACTAAGAACCCGTGGCATCGAGCTATTTCCAATGGTCGTATTTGAGGATAAATATGGCTTAGAATTCTTGAAGAAGTTGAAGGGGAAGTGGGAACGCACCTATAACGAAGGCAACTTGCCATCCGAGTCAGAATCCTCCTCCGACGAAGAGGAAGAGGAGTCGGAACCCAACGAGTACGAAAGCGAAGGAATCGACGATTCCGAGATTGAAGAGGACGGCGAAGATGGGAGTAATTCTGAAAACGACAGTTTCTTCGATGACGACTCTGATAATGATGATCTCAGTGGTGCCGGCGTAGGGGAAATTGTGCCAGTATTTTCCGACCCCGAGCCAGAGCCAGAGCCAGAAGTAGCTGGCGGTGCGAGACACTCTAGGAAGCGACGCATCGTAACTGACTCAGATGATGAAGATGACGACATATCTGAGAGGTCGGGGAGAAAGCATGCTCGTACCGGCAGCTTCCCCGCACCAGATGAAGGTTCAGAGGATGAAGCTATCAGCAGGCCTAGTGGTGTTGGGAGGAGCCGAAGGCGCGCAGCTGTTGTTGATAGCGATGACGACGAGGAAGATGGCGGCGGTGCGCTCAGTAGCAAGCCTGACAAGCATGAAGCTAGTAAGAAAGCTGAAGCAAAGAGAGGAAAATCTGACAAGCGGACGGAAACCGACGAGGATGACGACGATGATGATGATGAGGAGGAGGAGGAGGAGGAGGAGGAGGAGGAGGAGGAGGAGGAAATTATGGATGTGAGGCGGCTAAGCCTGGCTTCCAGGCTTCAACAAATACGGGAAAGTCATCCATCCTCAGGTGAAGAATCCAACGGCGAAGAAGAGGACAGTGACAACGTTACTGATGACGATGATGACGATGACGCGGATGACGACGAGGATGAGGAGATGTATGGCGGTGGTCTTATTGACGGTTACGCAGATGAATCGGATGATTCAGGGGGTTACTAAACACTAACGGCTCTAATGAGGAAACGGCTTTTCAATAATTGGACGATTTTGGGTTTTTCATCTGGGACACTAAGTATCGGGGACATAAAGATTTAGATTTGAATACCACGGCTCATGTAGCAGCCTGCTTTGTTTTATATAGTTGATACTCTATCATCAACGTACCTGATGAAGACGTATCATATACAATTATAATGCTTGTCCTGAGGCCAAGAGGCTCACAAATTCTCTTATCTTTCTCTCCCTCGTTTCTGTCCTTTTTACTGTCGTGATACGCCATAGAAACGAATACCTTTCTGACCGGCTCAGTCCGTCAAACACCCTCTTTGCAATGTCATTCTCCTTTAACGCATTCGCAAAGTCTTCAGGAACCTCCATGGTCGCGGGTCCAGCGTAAGCCTTCTCCCACCGTCCATCCTCCTTTGCAGCATCCACCTCTGCAATCCCCGCGGGCTTCATCCTCCCTTCTGCCGTCAGCATCTCGACGCGCTGGACGTTGCGCTGAGACCAAAGGCTCCGGCGGCGGCGAGGCGTGAAGCGCTGCAGGTAGAAGTTTTCGTCAAGGGCTTTGCGCTGGCCGTCGATCCATCCGTGGCACAGGGAGATGTCGACGGCTTCTAGGTAGCCGACGGAGGGGACTTGGGCCAGGATGGATTTCTTGCTGAAGCGCAGCCAGATGCCGGCCGGAGTTGAGACGCCGCGTTGTAGGAGCCAGGCGTCGAAGTGGGAGGCCGATGGGAAACTGAGGGTTTGGGCTTCAGATGATGCCGAGATTGGCTTTGAAGCTGCCTTTGATTGTGCTCTTGATTTGGGTTGTGATGATTTGGTGGTTTTGGGTAATGGTTTGGGTTTGGCTGGCAGGCTGGCGGATGAAACACTTGATATGGCTGGAAGAGATGCTGCTTCAGCCGCAGCTTTGGCTGCTCTTGACCTTGTCACTCTGCCAGCTGACATTGCTGTCTAATTGATTAGTTAGCGAGAATGGATATTGTATTTCTGAGTGGTAGAATGAACACGATTATGAAATAACAGATACTCGCGTCTTGGTCTAAATCGCCGTGAATATGTCTGACTTACCGATGCATGAATTCACGGCACAGCTGCTGGTATGTCAATGGGGCTAATGCTACTGCTCTTGGCGCGAGATTAACCGAAGCAAGATGTGCACATGAGAAGCATAAGCAGAATCAAAGTCGAAAACCAAGCCTATGAGCTGCAATATGTTGGGTGCGATTGAGGATCATGAAGTGATGGATTTGAAATCGACAGCGTCAGTGCATGTAGGGGGTACCAAGAGGCGCTATAACGCTGGGTAGTAGCACTATAGGCTCTCCCAAAGCGTCAGATGGAAACGCCTAGCCGTCAAGTGACCATCAGCTCTCTGGAGCCTGCGACGCCATTCTTTCAGCATCATCACATCTTGAAGTCTCAAAATCTATTTACAACGCTTGCAATACGCTGCCTGGTGACAACTCCTTCTATATACAACGGCTATCTATCCTCTTGATGAAATTGACCATGATACGCCTAGCAAACGAATTCAGCCTCATTCTTTAAACATCTCCAGCAGCTTCTGAACTGGCCACGCTCGCGCGTCCCGATACTTTTCTACCACGCCCCGAAGCGCCTGTCGCTCGTATCGATCTGTGAAAAAGTCGCCATACAGCTGAATGCCAATGGCAGCATTCAACAGTGCCGGGGGTGAGGCTGGATGACAGAGGGCGATGCCACACAGATCTAGTAGCAGAAGTCGGACGTCGTTTTCAGCCTTTCTCCAATCGGCGCGAGATGCCGTTGGCCGTCTAAGAGCATAAGTTAGGATCGAGTCAAGGTAGATGGGAAGAAGAAAGAAAAACCTGAGAAGCGGGCTCTCGCCAACCAGCACCGATTTGGCCATGATGCTCTGCTGAATACTCGTCACTTCAAGATTTGATCCGTACCAGATGGTAGGAAAGATTTCTCCCTTGGCCTTGTCTGCTGCTCTCCTGAAGATGGGCTGGAAATTGGCAAGAATTTCGCGTTCAAGATATTGTTGCTGGTCCATAAGCCTCGCTACGCTGTTGCGTTAGTTGTCTGCGGTTATATACGTTTTGCGTTTTCACAACAACTCACTCCATTCGCGCTCAGATCCGTCTTCCCAGCGCCATTTGGCAGTTTGTATGGTATGCATAACCGTTTTGTTGGCCTTTGATGCGCTATGCCACAGCTCTATCGAGGGAAACAGCTGTGGCGGCTGTTTTCGAGTGAATGAGTGGTAAATTTCCTGTCGAAGCGCCATCCAGTATGCGGCCTGAATGAGACTCCTTCGACCAAACAACGTTTGCGATGCCGAGCTCCTCAATACAGAATTGATAATTGGGAGGAAATTCACCTTGCTAGAATGCAAGTGAGCATCGTCGCTTTGGTGGTTGCCGCCAACATTCGCCGGAGCATCATCGTCCTCTTCGTCGATTTCTTCCAGCTGGCGAAGTATGACAGCAGTGGCAATAATACTATCCCGATAATCATCATCATCAATCTCATGAAAGTGCCGAAGCGCAGGGATACATTTTAGCATGTACTCGACAGCGTCATGTTCGCTCAGGTTGGGAATAAGTTGCCCGTGATATAGGATCCCAGCGGGAGTTCTATACTGGGGGAGACGACTAAGATGGCGAGCAGCAACGGCAAAGATTGCGTTGAGAAGATGCGGGTGATGATGAGCTCGCCGAGGGACAGCAAGCTGAAAATGGCGATCTTCGTCACACAAGTCAAACTAGCCAAGAGTTAATACATTGCCATGGACTAGACATCTTCAACAAATGGTATGGACAAAGGCTTACCCAATGAGCAATCTCTTCAATAAAATACCTGAAAAGGCAAGCTTCTCGAGTGTCTTCTAGGGGGAAACGGCGTTGGAGGGTCTCATCTTCCTGAGATGATATTACACTTGGCACGTAGCGGTCATATAAGGAGGCGTATGAAGCAGAAGCATCATCAGTGGGGTACGATGCAGCAGGGTGTGTCACAGAAGAATAATGGTCTGCCTCCCCTTGTCCGCGAGGTCGAATGTGGGGACCATATTGAGGAGACGGCCGCTCGTCGTATGGATGTTCCTGAGCTCGGAATGATGCAGCTTCAGGGGTTTGCTCCTCGGAATGGTTGCTCAGATGAGGCGAGTGAGTCGAAGGTGAACCAAGCGAAGGACCCGCGTTCGATGCAACATGATATGGGTGCTGGTTGGCTGCGCCGGGAGAAGCCGCAATCCATCCCTCAGATGCTCCATGCTGATCAGGGCTCTCCTGGCTCACCACCGAGGAGCCGCCTCCTTGGGAGTGGAAACGAACTGCGCTTGTGATTAGCAGCCAATACCGCAGATGCCTACGCCCAGCACCAGCTTGGAGAAGCAAGTAGATGGAAACTCTAAGCACCAAAAGGAACGAGACCATCATGGCCCAGCCTACGTACAGTGTTTTACTTCGCTGTTCACCCATTTCTGCTCTTTGGAGAAGTTGACAACTGAGCCATGGCGGAAGACAGTCCTCTTAGCTGGACGAGTGCATGGTAAGAGTTTCGACTGGCACCGCCGACACTTGGGGCGTTCCTCGTCACCTACGGTGGATTGCCAGTTATGGCAAGCTGTTAGCAACGCCTAAGTTTAAAGACTCGTCCCGCCAGCATCACATATCCGCCATCCATAGGTCAATATACAGCCCAGCCTCCAATGCAGGAATATGCTTCGTTGTACATGTACAGATGGCAATTGGACCCTCTCAAGAGAAGACGATATGCCACGGCAACCAGTGTGGAGAAGTGAGTGGATAGAATGATGAAATCTCACATTTGACGTGCTTTTCTGTGAACAGGAGTCTAATTAATGTCTAGATTCGAGATTGCAATTATCGGGGAGGTCTGCCCACGGACCTTTGCACTGGAGGCACGGATGCTTCACTGCAGGCATGAAGTGTTATGAAGCCCAGGCGGCTTCACCTCAACCAGATTCTCCGCTATGGGCCGTGGCCTGATAAGAGCAGCCCGCAACGCCTGATAGAAGGAACCCGGAACAGCTGATGAGAGGTCCCTATGAGTCGACAAAGACGCGGCGAGCTCGAAGAGTGGGCGGATAGACTGAAAGTGAGGGCGAAGCGAGAGCCGGCGAAGAGAGCCTGATTCGGCCAAAGGTCGGGCTTCCAGAACGAGAGGGCTTCCCCATTTCTTTTAGTAAGCGTCGGCGATAGTTTCCTTGGAGGTGGGCGGAGAACGAGCCTAAGCCTAAAGAGGGGCTTTTTGATGGACATACAGCTTGTGGACAGTACGGAGATGAAGGCTTCTTGTGATCTGTGCACAGCGTGTAAGTGCTGAAGAAGTCAATCTCAACTTCGACACATGCAATATTCCGCAGCTTCAATCAAACAACAATTATTGTAACATGGTTCGCTCGTTTTGTTGGTTTTCACGTTCATTAAGGGTCTTTTGGCTATGTATCAGTCAAAGATGTTGAACTAGTCGTGCTCCGCGAAAAGCTGTGAATCCTTCACTAGTAGCCTCGTTACCAGCGCTCACCGTTTGTACCCATCGAAGCAATCATATTGTATTCACTCCCAGTCTTCCAAGACGCATATAATCAAACATTCAAGCAGCCACCCACCCGTCCTAATCATGAGTCATCAATCTTTGGATAATGATTCTGCCTGCACCACAGCCTCTCAGCCGCGGCGTCTACCCTACACTGGTTCATGCCATTGCGGGAATATTCGCTATGTCGTCTTCCTGACTCTCCCTCCTGCATCGCTTGTCGGTGTTACTAAACCGCCGCCATCGCGAGGAGTTCAGCACATGTACAGATGTAATTGCACGATCTGCCACAAGACGGGGTTTCTGCATGTCCGTCCTGCGTCTGCATTCGATGACTTCTTCCTGCTGTCTCCGCTAGACCCGCTCGACAGCTTGGGCGATTATCAGTTTAATAAGCAGACGCTGCACAATCTCTTTTGCAAGACCTGCTCGGTACGATGTTTCACCATCCATGGCGAGGGAGAAATCGTCGAGACTAGTCTGCTAAAAGCAATTGTCTTCCCTGGTACCACGCCTAGCTCTGAGGGTGAATCCGTCTCTGTCAAGGCTTGGAGACTCAAGCCGGTAGAATTGACTGAAGGCATCCCTCACAAGGGCTCATATCTCAGCGTCAATGGGCATACAGTTGATGCCGGACAGGAGGGGTTTGATCTGAGAGAGTGGGTGGAAAGCAAATCTATCGGATATATTGATATCCTTCATGGGCGCGATGAAAGGAAGCCGGCCCGTTGTGATAGGCCACAAATAGGTGGCTCATACTAAAAACCGGCAAATACAAGGTGATGACCTCTTGATTTAAGGTTATTTTCTTCACGGGGTTAGCATCTTGACCCTGTGTGAAGTGGAGAGACCTCGTGGTATTGCAGAAGCTGGATTCTTGCAGTCAGTTTGCTATTCTTGCGCGATTAAAAAAAAAAAAAGAACATGTTGTATCGTGTATTGTATCAAACTGAAGCAGATTTCGCAACTCAAACGATAATTACATAGAATATCAATAACTCCCTGCTCTGCCCAATCTGCTCCCAAATCAATCGGTATTCATCGCCTTCATAATCTCGTAATTCATTGCGCCGTTATCCGAATCTCAAAGAGCCTTGACCAACACCGAAAAGTACAAATCGTCTCTCAGCGCCTTCCCGCTCACAAGACTGTCGTAGGGGAAAGGCTTCTTCTTTTCCGTTCTCTGGTAACCTCTACGCAGATAATACTGTATTAATTCCTCGCGAGTCCAAATGACGCTCATCTCCATCTCAGACAACCCCCAGGTCTGCTTGGCGTATTCTTCTGCCCTGGCCAAAACGATGCGCCCAATGCCTCCGGCTTGACGCAGCGGGTTTACAGCAAATAGGCCAAAGTATCCAACTGTGTCGTTTTGCTTGAGAATTTCGCAGCATGCAATCATGTCGCCAGTTGCATCGTGGGCAACAAGAACCGCGCCAAATGGCTCATTGATCTTAGCAAGGACTCCTTCTAGGTCTATTCGCTGATCGTCGACAAGGTCTGCTTCAGTGGTCCAACCAGCGCGGCTAGACTCGCCTCGGTATGCCGAGCGCACCAATGCAAGGACAGTTGGAGCATCCTCGGGCACGGCTTTGCGGATTGACAGAGAGATTGGCGCCATTGGAAGGATTTAGGCGTGCAGACTGTGTATGAGTGGTGGATTTGAGTAGTCAAACGAAAGCGGTCTTTGCAACAAAACACAGTGAAATATCAATGCAACTTGCAACTATTATGAAAGTGAATCGCTGTCCGTGTTATCGGAGAGAGCGATGATGCCCATCTCTTATAAGAGACTCAGTGCAACGAGAAAAGCCACTGAATAGTAAACATGCGCTTGTGCTTCGTACTATCGACGGTCAGTCTTCTAAACACTTCCATGTCCCCACATGCAGTCTGTAAGGCGGTTGTCGCACTAAGGCGTAGGATTGACATTTTCGACATGCCTAAGCCTGACTCGTGGAAAAGAAGACGCCACTCGACGACGTTCGTCCGAGTCCCCCAATTCCCCTGGAAGCCAACAGTCGCCATGCAACGCCACGAAAGGATTGTCCGATCGCATCCGATACTTCTTCGGGTCTAACACCACGCAGTTTTGCGCCACATGTTCAATTGAATACTACTATGTATGTATGTATACAGCCAGATAAGCCTGTAATATCGCCCACCTAAACGCCTTGTACCTATTAGGCAAGATGCCGTCTGCCTAGTTGATTACCTATTGCTTACACGGGATTGAAAAGCACACTGAATTGCCCTCCTCTGTGCTTCCACTGGTCTGAAAGGACTCCATGGACGCTCGTCGGTCTCGCACGAATTTGGGCCAGGTGTTGGTTAGTACCAGATACTTGATGCTCTTCTCGGCGTCGTCAAAGATAGTCTGATCGAAGCCGTCCGGAATGTCTCCCCAATACTGAACGCCATCACCGCCGAAGCTTTCGCTTTCAGAAACCGATTTGGGAGCCTCGGAAGATGAATGTGCAGAGCCGGGCTTGTTCCACTCGGGGCAGTTGAAGGGCGTCGCGGGATTGATTGCTTGCTTTTCGCCATACATGGAACGCGCAGGCTCTTCAAAGACTGATGCGAGCTTCTTGAGTTCTGCCGATGAGATGTTGATTGGGAATGCCGCATCGGTGGCGCTGATGTACTCGGTGTAGATGCGCAAAGCGCGGTTGAATCGCTCTCGAACCAGCTCCCGCCTGTTCTCCTCGGATACGTCGCTACTGCGATTACGGACCGAAGCGGGAAATGAGGATTTCCATTCTCCAACGCTCGTCAAGAATGCAATATTCTCCCCCGAGAAATCTCTCAATGCGGAGAATTGTTGCAAGGGCTCGGGGTTCCTCGCTAGCACATACTCGAGGGCGCTTAGTGTAAGAATAGATTCAACGGAAGACGTCTTGACGGAGCTGTTGGTGGACTTCCACCCCGTTTTGATGGACTCTATGATTGTCGATTTGGATTTGAATGATCGGATTGCTTTGCCCAATGTCTTGTTGTTCTCCCACTGGGCAATCGTATTCAGTGTCTCTTGACAGAGCGCTTGATGACACAAGACTTCCCAGCACGGTAAGAAGACGGTAAATATTTCCATCAGCCAAATAGAGAGCGCAATCCTATGACAGGAGTCAATGGTCAGCGTTTCTTTCTAAGGGGCGAGATGCACTTCTTAAAGCTTACCACTGAGGAGGGATCCAGTACTGATTAATTACTTCCATACCCGGGACATACAGAGCAATGAGCCACATGGGTGCTGCATGAAGCCTTTGTATCTGTCAGTAAAAACGCTCATAGAGGCAAACAGGTTTATATGCTGCTCACTGACCCAGAAATTGCACACAAAATTGTCTGAGTTCGCCATCCTTGCGTGTCATGAATATCTCGAGCGCGCCACAGCGTGAGAGGCGCAACAATCCATGCCCAGAAGAATTGCCAGAAGATGGAAGGCGTCCTATTCTCACTCCGCATTAGTACGCAAACGTAGCCGTCGGAGAGATTTCAATTCAAAAACTCACCACTCCCAGCCTCGGCCCATCTGAACTTTCTGCTCCATCTCAGTCCCAGACACCTCGGTGCCTGGGATGCCCCAAGAGCTATGCCATTTCCGGGAGATGAGGTACATGAAAACTGCCATGAATAGCTGCGAAGAAGATTGTTAGTCCGTGGCGTGTAAAACTTTAAAACATAGCCCTACGAATAAGAATGCGCGGATAGGCTGAACTCACCTGGAAAAACATTCCAGAGCTGACTAGAATCACTGCCTTGGCTGAGTAGTCAAGTTCCCGAAAGCGCTCGAGAATGCCACCCGCTTTGCTGGGCTTGTACGAATTGGGAACATTGGGAATACCGGCCTTGTCGACAAACTGCTTCTGGCGTTGTGCCACGTGAAGAAAACGAGTGTTTGAAGCGTGGAACAGGCCAATACCAAGAGGCAGGTATGTGCCCATGATCCAATACTGCATGTCTCCAGGATAGAGCGGCCCAAAGACATAGCCAAGCTGCACTGATGCCCAGTAGAGATGAAGGAATAGGATGGAAGACAGCGATAGCCAGATACCCCGAATCTTCAGCATGGACATCTGGCGATGGTGGATTAAGAAGCCCATACCCCAGAGCAACAACACGGTCCAGGTGGCGGTCCAGCAAATCCACCATATGCCAACGCCGTTAATCCTTGGTCTGGGCGTGGAATCCGCCGTGAGACCCAGTTCGGAGCCCATACTGGCGATGGCGGCCCGGAGCAAGCGAGCGAAACTGAAGATTTGCAAGGAACCTGGATCTAAGAGCTCGGGTGGCACGAAGATAAAGAAAGTGTGGGTGAACTAATCTGCTCGCGGCTCACCGTTGGAAAACGCGATCTGTGGGTCAGTGTGAGCGGAAAGGAGAGAAAATAGCAGTTGGAGCTCGGGACAGCAATTGACCAAGAGCAAAACATCAGGACGGGAGGGAGAGTTTTAATCTCGGTCGGGATGGTGACGGTCTGCGTTGTGGATCATGGACAGATCCCTTTCCATCGAGCTGGTGACTTGGAGCTGAATGAGATGAGACGGACGCAATTCGAGCACAAAAGGGGTGTTGGTTCGTCCAGGTTGCCTGAATCCTGGTTTGTCCTCTCGCCCTCATTCCAGCTGTGCGTTCTCATGCATACATTCAGCTGTTGGTTCATTTGGACGATTGTTTTTCCCGCTGCTGTCTCCACCGCTAAGAGCATGGCGCATAAATGAGAGTCATCCACGAGGCTAACGATGATATTGCGCTCTATGCATCTTACTGTAGTACTAATGAAGCACAATTCCACGTGCCTTTTGGCCCCCGAGCCGGTCTCGCCATGATCGGCCGCCGGCCACGTCCAACATCCCTCGAATAACCTAGTCTAGCACCCCTACTAGTCAAGCCTTCCCGTCACAAGCTAGGGAACGAGAGATCCAAGCTCCTGAGAGCTTGTCAAGAGCTATCTATGAGCTTGTTTCTGATACGCTGTTGGGGGCGGAAACCGTCTCGAGACATACCACAATATCGGGTCGGAGCCCTTGCATGCACTGCGGCACAAAACGCCTCCCTTGCTTTGTCAATGACACTGCGGTGAAAGGTCATCATACAATCAAAAGTCTATGCCTGGATACATGTCCTCATTGTCATTTTCTATAACTTCATGCGCACTCTGAATATATATGTATGTCCCTTATACGTGGGGGACAAAAAACCATGCTCCTGGGATTGTTTGGAACTCTGGCAGCAAGATGTAAAGTTTGATTCAACAAATCCTAGCACGAATACTACCTCGGATAAAGAAGCCTCATTTAAAACTATAATCCGGAGAGTGCACATCAGAAAAACTGTTTCATTGGCCTATGTTATAGCATAGAAAATCACAGCTACACCGCTTCGTTCTCTAGATCACAGTCGGTATCTAAAGTATGCAGGTGGGTATCTAAGAAGTTGGTTTTGTAAACGCTTCCTTCAGCTCAAGTAGCTAGTGAAGTACGCTGCCATCTTCTCGCCCCAAGTTCATCCACCTGACTCTATGCGCCGCAACCAGGCTACGAGCTCTTACTCCTCCAACGTGAGACTTACAGTAGTCAAATTGCTATGAGAGGCTAGTGGCCTTTGCAAAGACTAAGTTGATACGGCTGACCTCTCATTACAAGACGCACCAATAAGCAGATGTGGTGATAGCCTATCTCGTCGCGTCACGTCCCGTCCCGTCACATCAAGATCTTTCCAAAGTGGCGCTGCTAATCTGGCAGAAGTGGAGAAAAACTAACGATTACTTGCAAGGATAATGGCGGTGCAGACTACATATATCATGTAATAAGATGCCACTCACTGCGTAACGTCTGTAAATTGGCTTGTGCTGCATACTCCTAGAGGCCGTGGCTACTTCTGCTGTTGCTTAATTTGTATCCCTCCAGCATAAACTTACAACTTATACTGCTTTTAGGTCTAAAGACATGGTAAATGGCTGGCAATATTCGCCAACGTTAACCAACTACTAATACCGTGATGATGTTACTTTTGTTTCATGGCAGTCTCAGGAAAAAAGACTGTGATAGCTCTCGTATTTCCTTGAGAAACATTCGACCACCTGCTTCACATGTACGATTGTTTTCGCGGCAATAAAATCTCACAAGGCGATATATCCGCTTCATCTCGGAAAGCGGTACGAGAAGCCGTTCCCTAAAGCTTTGAGAGACAAATGGCGAGACATGCATATCCTTGCATTAAACACAATGCGCTAAGGTTTCCTGGTGACTGCCATACGCTGACATATAAATCTCGGTCAAGCGTTAGTCGGGGAAGCATTGGTGGCATTGCGATATGCAAGGGATGTCAAGCTTTGAGCCGTCTCTTGGCAACAAACGAAGCTAATTTCCCATATCGTGTCCCCATTGGCGCCATACACTGCATTTATCACCGAAGAGTAAGCCTGCATGTATGTCTGAGTACCTTCATTTCACTGGTACGAGTGCATACTGAGAAATTCACGAATCTGACATGTAATTGTACATTGAGTAGTACTGTGTACGAATAGAGATACTTGGGTATACTAAATGTGTGGATAAAAGCTATACTGCATATACCTCTCGTGCTGGGAATAGTACATAAAAGCTATCCAAGAATTATGAAAATGCTACATAACTGGCTTGATATAATGGTCACCGCAGCGTGGAGAGGAAAACAAAGCATAGCATTCCGTGCTCTATAAACTTCTCTATTAACAAGGCATGGCACGCGTAACGCGCCACGTTGATGGTTCAACTGTTGGCCTAGACGGAGCAAATCGCCGATCCGCGTCTAGTATACCATCGGCACTCTTCTAAAGCCTGATGCGTGCCATGGTCTGTGTGGCACTACGGAGACATCCTGGGCCAGGTTGCGTAGCACTAATCACTCTTGATGCAGGGCAGCATTTGGCGTTGCCTTTGGCGATGGAACCAACAGCCACGTTATGGCTGTAGTGGCAAGTAAAGCAACCAAGATTGGCTGCAATACCTTGACGCCGGCATTGGCAGATACCACTCCTGTAATAATAGGGAAAAGCGAGCCACCCATTTGAGCAAACACAAACACTAATGGCAGGGCGGTGGAGCGTATCTCCGGGGGAAATAGCTTTGACCCAAGAGAAATACCCTTTTGCGGCAGAGTTAGACGGCACGGATTTATACAAGAGACACAAAAGCAGCACTAGAGACTTACGGTAGCAAAGAGTGGCCCCGTAAAGAAGCCGATGAAGCTGACTGCGATAGAAGCTGCAATGATATTTGGTACCCTAAACATTTCAGTATGAGCCTGGCTAGCACGTTAATCGGAACTGGTGAAACAAGAACCTACAACCAGAAGATCAGCTGGAAGACAAACGCTGCAGCGATATAACCAAATACCATTCGGCGCTCGCCATATCTATGCGTCGGCTCTGCCAGCAGTAGCCGTCCAAGCAGTGCGCCGCCGCTGAATCCGGCGGGGACGAAACCCATTTGTGATAAATCGCCGTGGCGAACTCTGACCAAGTACTCCACAACCCATCCGCCGGCCGTAAGAACTGAGCCAAGGTAGAAGAAAAAGAACAGACTTAGCAACCAGACGCTCAACGTGCTGGTGGTCTTTCTGATAAGCTGAGTGGCATTCTTGTTCCTTGATACTGTTTCAGTGCTTTGGTCAACGTCCGGGCTCTCATGCTCATGATTGTCGCTTGCTGCAGCCTTGCGCACAAACCCAAGTGTATCTCGGAACGCAATGCAAGTCAAAGCAAGATTAACAACTCCCAGTCCCAAAGGAAACGTGTAATACAAATACCATCGAGACACCTGCCCCGATGACGCGACGGCGGTAGAGACAAATGGCCCAACCAAGCTGCCAGCCGTGTACATGGCATGAATAAATGCCAACCAGCGGTGAGAAGATTTGACGCCGGCGACATAGGAGTTTGCGTGCGTGTCTTGGAAAGCCTGCCCGATGCTCACAAACCAAAAAGTCACAACGAAAAGCCCAAATGGAGGGTCCCAAGATCTGAGTGCATGGGCGATGATTTGGAACAGCGCCCCGAGGGCAAGCATCGCGCCGAGGTTGAGATACTGGCAGAGATGCGTGTTGGCAAAGGCTGCAAACAGCCAGCCGAAAAAATTGGCGCCATATCTGCATGAGTCAATCTTGTGTCAGTGATACAGCATCGCCGCCGGAGCAACGCTTTGCGTGCCACTTACACGCTTGATACAATTGCCGTGCTAACATTGTACTCGCGGATGACATAGGGTATCAGGGCTCCAATGCTGCCATCATTGGTACCGGCGACAAAAAAGGAGAATCCCGCGCTGATCAGCCTCAAGTAAGCCATCTTACTAAGGCCCTCGACTGGTCCTTCCTCTGGCTGCATCTCATGAGGGCCAACAACCTCATGGCTGCTCCCATGGGCTAAATCAGTGAGCTCAATTGCACTCTCGACTGCGGTCTCGGTTGCAGTGATGGCCATTTTCGAGTCTTGTAAACCGTTGGACAAGAAGGACTTGAAGCCTGAGACGCTCACCGAGTCTCTCCTCTGGCCACCTTAAATAAAGGCAGACCCTGGGTGCATGTGAGAAGCAACAAGTGATGTACGCTTAAACTTTTAGACTGCGCGGCTATTTCTCCGAAGCACAACGCAACTCCCCGCATGCCCCGGAGTAACTAACATTAGCACCACTCCAAAACAGGCATTGAGGAGACGCGTCTTGGCATCCATATTTCTCCGCAGGAAGTCGGCAAAAAGTGGAATTGATTGAATGATCAAGTCATCTCCTGGCTTTGGTATTCAAGTCTTTGGGCGGCTGACAAGGCAGACCAAGCTGGCTGTGTTTCCCTCGGGGAGTATCGGGAATAACCCCATGTTATAGAACACCCGCGTCGCTGCAGTTTCTCTAAAACAATAATTAGTGTCACACAATGACCAAACATTATTGAAAGGATTCGGGTAGCGGCAGTTCAACGGATAACAGCTCTACAATGGCGGTGTAGAGTACCAATTCACGGAGCCTTCGGGGTAATGGAAGAGAACAAGAGAGGACAGCAGTAAAGTGCAGAACATGGTGAGACACTAATTGCTATTTTGAATAATGATTTACTCTGATACTGAGCTGCATCGACAACTTGTAGGATTATAGAAGCCAGTCTAGATACATGTACATCTATGTATAGGACCTAATCACCCTGCCATTCAACTACAATGATCTACAAGTCCCACTTGCAAACTATCCACAAAGACAACCGTCTGAATAGCTATACAGATATCCAAAGTCAGGGAAGAGATGAACCGAGTCACCACTCGAACTCCTGGCTATCTGAGGAGCAAGACGATTTGTTCCAGTCGTAGATGCCTCCTCGTTCCACAAATGCTGCCTCATCCCAAAAGACGGCCTTTAGAGCGTCTTTCACTCCGACCTCCAAGATGGATTTTGATGGTTGTTTGCCGTTTCTGTCCAAAAAACGCATGTATTCATCAAGGATCAGATAGGACTTTGCCATCAGCCTGTTAGGCTCCGGAACCAGGCACCTTTGGTCGCTGTGTCTCTGGCAGAATTGGTCAAATTCATCGTCAGAGATGGTAAGCTTGTGAGCGTTGCGAAGAGTATCATCTGAATCATTTTCTCCGGCCACAATCAATACTTGAAAGCACTTCCATCGAAATGGCTGAAGGGCGCTGATGTGCCCATTCATGTTCTCCAAATGGTTGAACTTATTCACCACCGTGTTGAGCTTGAACTTGATGCCGTATTTTTCGCACCAAGTAGCGATTTCATACAGCTTTTCCACCTGATTACCAGATCCACGTCCGATTTTGATGTTTGTAGCCTCGTTGAACGAATCGGAACTCACGGCTAGGATATCAATGTTGTGACCATGCTGCCGGAGAAATGATTCCCTGACAAGACTTCCATTGGTGACAATAGAGACCGATTCCAAAGAAAGAGCGTCTTTGCAGAAATCTATCATTGCGCCAAGAAATTTTGGGTAAAGAAAGGGCTCCCCGCCAGCAAAGTTAATTTTCTTCATGCCAGCCTGCTTAAGGAGTAATAGACCCTTTTTGGCATTCTCTGTACTCTCAATATGAGATGTGGTTGCAGTATGGAAGCAGAATAAACATTCTTTATTACATTTCCGAGAAAAGTGGTAATTGACAGAGATTGGTACTTGACCAGCGCGGACTCTACCTTTGGCGAAGACCAAGACGATCAGAAGGACAATGAAAAGGTATACAAGGGCAGTCATGTTTTGGATTTTAATGTGAGGCTGAGAGAGCTTGAAATAATCCAAGTATGAAGAGAAGGTAGAAAAAGCAAAAGCATGCAATAAGCGGTATTTCCCTTCTTTTAAGGAGCATAAATACCCCCGTGCCCTAATGTAACACGAAATAACATCTTTTCACGCATAACAAAGCAGAACCACTTCCACCAACGTAAATAACATTATAAACTAAACGCAGCAGAAATCAGAAACAATGGACCCGAAGACAGAGGGAATAATCTTTGTGCTCGGTATGTCAGATTTGATGTACGTGCTTACTTGAAAGACACTAACAAACCTTTAAAAGGCGCCCCGGGGGCTGGAAAAGGGACACTCTCTTCGAAACTTGCCAGCGACTACGGCTTCAAGCATCTCTCGATTGGAGATCTTCTAAGACAAGTGGTGGCATCTCCAGACGCAGACAAGACAGTTGTAGAGTATGTGCGCCGAGGGGAGCTCGTTACTACAAGTCTACTTTTCCAAATTTTGAAGCCTCATATTGAAGGAGGAGGCACTATCATCTTGGATGGCTTCCCTCGACGCCTGGATCAAGCAAAAGAATTCGAGAATCAGGTAAATGACCCGAAGCCCCCGCCTGAGCTCTGAATACTCTGCTGATATGTTACTAGTTTCAACTCCCCGTGCTTGTTCTATTCTTCAACTGTCCTAAAGATTTGGCCGAGAAACGTGTGATCAATAGAAAGCACGGTCGGGAAGGAGATAACGTGGAAACATTTAGGAAGAGACATGCGGAATTTTTGGAACTGAATCCTCCTCTACTTTGTAACTACGAACAGATGGGGAAGCTCATCACGGTAAGTAATAAGGCATGCCATTCGTACAAATCGCAACCTGCGGCTTCTAATCTCATAATAGGTGGACACTCAAGATTTTACTCAGAAATCCTACGAGACACTTATCAAGTTGCTACAGGCTAGACAGGAATGGGTTTCTTTGATCCGTACGTAACATGGCACAGAGAATGGGATTTTACGAGAACGATACTCGGCTGCCCTCCTGTTTTTAGCAGTCAAGTAGGACGAGGCTTCCTAGCGCCTCAACAAGATACTTGAGGGTGGCGTAGCTTAGTCGCACAAATTAAATGATTGCAGCATTTGCTATAAATAAGAAATGATAAGCAAGAAGGAGATGGTTGGACGGATAGCCACAGCTTCAACCTCCGAAGTCGGGAAAGACGCCGTCTTTATTTTCACTTGCAAGTCCAATACATCCATCCTGTACTACATCTCATTTCGGATTTTTGCCTTCCACATGTCCTTTGCCCTCCACACATCTTACCGCTGGAATCGCTCAAAGTAAGCCGTCAGCTTTCCCTTTGGATCGCCTGGAGAAAACGCCCACGAATAGGTCTCCATAAAAGAGACAATCCTGTCGTCCATGATTTGCATTTCGTTTTGCTTTTGCTGCTCGGTTGGCACACCTCCATCCTCGCCAACCAAGGTCTTTTGCAGCTCGATTTCACCAACCTGGTGGCCAAAGTCCATCGTGTCGAGGACAACGTGGAACTCGTCATCTGCTACCCAGGTTTCGCGTCTAGTGGAAAAGGTAGCAGTGGCCTGTAGTCCGAAGTCTATGGCTTCTCCGGCATCGATTCCAGTGGTGCGTTTGATGTATGCCGCAATATCCTCAATGCTGCTAAGCTCTTCAAATCTGGAGTTGGTGAAATTGCCCCCCTTTCTGATTTTTGCTTGCCACTCTCCGTCTCTGTTTCTTATCCATGCTCCGACCGAAGAGAGGATATTCGACTTGTCGTAGTAAGAGTCGCGTATTATCTGGTCAGGAAGTCTCTGAAGACTCTTGAAGTGAGGAAGCCCGCCATATTGAGTCAGCTCACGAACTGCAAGTGAGCGGAATTTGCGTTCTACTTCTAGTACACAAGTCGATATGGGTAGTCGTCGGAAAGCCATGATGAATAAAGATTCCTAGTTTGCCTTGTATCAAGTAGATGAGTTAGCAAGCAATCAATAGAGAATACGATAGCCGAGCCTTACTGCAGTGAAAAACTTCGAGAGATTCGAATGTATCTCGTTTAATGTGACTACTAGTGGAAATGAAAGACGGCCGACGAGCAAGAAAATAATTCAAGTTTCACAAACATCAAACGGCGGTAAACGTGGATTGAACGCCATGGCCCGTGCACAAGATCAGAGTGAATATGAAGTCAACAAACGAATCTTTACAGGCCATTTGAAGTATGAGACGGAAGTATTGTTGCTGGCTTATAATAAGATTCTATTGGTGATTTATAGATTGTAAGACCGGCATTGTTGATACTTTCTAGACGCTGCCAAGGGACAAATGGCATAATTGCTCGTAGGCAACGAATCATACACTGATATTGTCGTAAAAGTTGTTATTGAAGAACTTTGAACATGTAGATACAGATGAGAACATCGCAAGTGGCTGCTGGTCCGAGTATCCTGGCATGGTTGAAGCGTTCGTGGTCGGGTACACGCATCAAATATCTAGCAATACCGGAGTTTCAGACGGCGCTGAGACGAATCCCAGCTTGAGCCGATTTGCCAGGGCACTAGAAGCACTACTGGTCCGCTAAAATGGTCCGCACAACGCTAAATACCGCTGCAAGCCTTAGCTCCACCAAAATCGGGGCCGTTGACGACCAGCCACGATTCAAAAAAACAAGTGTTTAAAAAAAAAACATGTTCAAGAGAAACTCTTGAAGAACGGGTCTGGCCGGGGATTGAACCCGGGACCTCTCGCAGAACGACTTGGGGTTTTCCCTAAGCGAGAATCATACCACTAGACCACCAGACCGAAGAAGTTGAAATATTGCAGACATAGTCAGCTCATGAAGATTTGCGAGATGATGATGTGGGAAAGAAAGAAGGGATGAGAGAGGTCGGGCCGGCGATTGAGCCTATGAACTCTCGCATACAAGCTGTAAGGTTGATTCTAATCGAGAATCATACCGCTGGCCACTTCAAGTGAAGAATATGGATATATTCGGCTTCCGAATTTGCATACTGATTTTATTGTTCCAATCCTTCTCTACGTTGGCATTCTCCCTAAATGGCCGAGGCGAGAGCCAATTCTTACACAGATTCCAGTAATATAAGGAAGAGAGTACTATAAAGAGAGATACCAATGCTTCTTGCAACTCTCTCAATAACTTCAGTACTTCATCTCTCCCCATTGACCTCTCGGTGAAAAGACTTTGTGCGCCTACCCACAGAGATCTTTACATACCCAAACTTATACCCTTTGCATATATATAACAGTAATACTACCATTTGTTCCTTAATCGAATCACGGCTGTCACAAAACAACCCCTCAAGACACACATGCCTTGTGATTGACTTTATGTCACTGCATATTAGCTCCAATTCCTTAGCTCCTAGTCAGACAATGAAAACCATTATCGCCAGAGAGAGGGCTTTATTCGTTATGGATACCGAAATATTGGAGCCCAGCATGTCAGGAGAGGCCAGTCCTAGGTAACAGCACGTTTCAGCCGAGACATGAGTGCAACCATGAATACATGTAATACGTTCCTGTAATAAAAGGATATCGTCTCTGCAAGCCATTTCGAATATAGAGAATAACACATGATGAAACAGCGACTTTATAATGTCCATATACCCCTGGCTCTGCTTAATGTAATCGGTAGAGTAGATCTACTACCGATACTGTTTTAACAGGATATTCGCTGCATCTCCATATCTCGTTTTCTTCATAGTTTCACGAATAGTCTCTGCAATATCCTCGTTCCCTTCTGACGGACGAACGTCGTGAACACAGTGGCTCAATCCCATTGCCGCAAGCGTGCCTAAAACATAAGCTCTGCTGTTGGGTAACTGTTTAACTAGCCAGCTTAGTACTCGCAACTGACCCACGAAGCGACCGTCGCCGGGAATAAGCATCATTCCATTGCTGATAGCTAAAGGATTTGGGTAAGAATTGTGAATTGTGGTAATGGGAGAAGCCTTGCTATCGTCGTAGCTTAACGACCTAATCGGCGATTCGGATATTTTGGCGGTGTAAATATTCCAAGATGCCGCTGTTTCCATATTCTCGTTGGGCTCTGGGTATACCTGGCAAAGCTGCCTAGACGGTCCAAGATTGTCATAATAACAGCGGCATGTTGAGAAAAACGATGCATTGTAAAAGTCAATAGCATCTGAAGCTCGAGCAGCACCGGCAAGATTTTTTCGCATACGTCCCACCCAAATAAGGCCCGTTAAATACAGCGTAGCTTCTTGCATCAAAGCAAATGTTTTAGCGTTTGCTTCAGGTTCTTTGTTAGTAGAAGCCTTTAGTCCAAAAGGAACGTCTAGGCTGGCAGCCGTGCCCATGTTTAGCCCATAAACGTCTGGAGTATAAATGCCTGGTCGATGTGATTCATCACTGACTCTGAAGAGCGCCCAGTCCACGATTTCTTGTGCGACAGGATAATTATCATGAAACCAGTGATATCGCCACGCGAGTAGGTCCAAGTAAATCGACTCCAGTTGCTTCTGTAAATCAGGTATAGAGTTTGGTGTCTCCTCTCGAATTATACTTGTATCACCTGCGACCCATTGAGAACGTTCGTTTAGAATCTTGTCCATCTTCTGGATGACTCCAGGAAAGTCGGATATAATATCGAGCAGTTTGCTCGTATGTGTCTTCACGTCGGGGCGTAGCGCCCATGGTACTGACTTCCATCTCTCTTCACTGATGAGGGTGTTTTTTCTCTGAACGAGCGCATTTGCAATCTACAATTAATTAGTATATGGCAATTTCTGCGGTCTTCATAGTTGCATATACTAACAATTGTGAATCTGCAAGATTCAAACACTGGCAATATTTTTGAGTCTTGAAAATATTCAGCACCACAGAATTCAAGAATACGAGCCAGCCCTTGATGGTGTACGAAGCGAAGATCAGACTCAACGGTAATCTGCTATTATCAGCAATTGCACGACTTGAATACCCTTGAGCACGCAGCACGTATAAGGATGAAGGAAAATTTACTGCATAAGATCCCATAATAGATATGGGTTTAATGAGGGAAGCTAGTTCCGATTTCGATGCGGTACCAAGCTTCGACTGCAGTTGCTGTAGAACTTTGCCGTAGATGCGGCGAGCTGTTCTTTTCAAACCGTCTACTTGGTGATCTTGACCAAATATTCCATATGTCAGAGCGCGAAGGCTATCATAGCAAAGTTCGTCGCTTTGCTGAGCGAGATGCTGACGCATCGGTGTATCTTGGAGGAGAATGCTGTGTACGTTAATCCAGCTGTAGGCATCAAAAAAGTAGGAGAAAGTAACATTGTCGGTGAACGGCTCTAGGCTTGGTTGGATAGGCCAACTTGCTAGGCGATGTGACAGCGTCAGTCTTGGGTCTTCCGTCTCTGTAGTCGTTGAGTCCGTCGTTAAATTGGCAGAGTTATCAGCTGTCTGTTGGCCCCGGCCTTTCTGTTTGCGACACTTGGTACGGCCATGTGACGAAATAGTATCATGAGTCTTGGTTGGGGCGTTGACTGGATAAGAATTGAATTGGCTTATTTTGACCAATCTCTGGCGGCCCGGTTGTGTTCCCACGCCAACTCCAAAGTTTTCGAGTCGAAGCATGGGATCGTATCCAAGGCATTCATATCTTGACTTTTCGCATTGGCTACATACGGGCTTCTTGGCGTCACATTTGATTCGGCGTTTTCTGCAAGTATGACAGCTTAAACTAGAAGGCTGCCGTCCCATATTGCTGCGGAGTTTATACGCGACTTGAGACTCTCACGTTGTCACAACTTCGCAAGTGCAGCATTGAACGGGGCAGCGCCTCTTATGACAGTTTCCCGCCCGTGGGGCAGCATCCCCACCGCTGCCTTAGGCGCAGATCTCTAATATTTAGCGGCATGCCATGCCGATAGTCAGGAAACATCCTTTTCTCCAAGATTCAATCCATATAGTCGACCTGTTTCTGGGGCAAGCAAGATGGAAGCATTCAAGAAATGAGTGATTAATTCTATCTTTAACAGAGTCCAGATTAAAACTACTGGAATGGATAATATGATGTAAATATATCGCTGTTCAACGACCGAGAATATTGAGGTGTACTAACTACATGCACATGTAAACAGCACAGCCGAATGTTTGATCATGAATCGTATCGACTTAACCCGGGCGTCCCAGACAATATGATGTAGCGTGTCTTTTTTTTAGCTATGGATTAATTTGTCACATCGATACTAGTAGTCAGGCTGCAAGACAGTGAAGGATAGCACCTGGTGAAGTATCGGGAAGCGTAGAGAGCAGGATATTGGCATTTGTCCGTAGCGGCAGCCATTTCACAGACCCCATCGCCAGCGTTTCGCCTAATTGCAAACCCTGCGACTACTGGTCTAATTGCCAGAGTCCAAAGCCACACCACTTTATAAAAAGAAATGAAGTAGAATTTGAGCTATTAAGATTCGGGTGTTGGAATTTCTGCCTAGATATCCATGTATCTACATACACACAAGTATCTGAAAAGGCGCCTACAAGCAGGCAGTGAATGCACTCTAGCTGCGTATTACATATCAAATACTTACACACATCTCCCTACTACACAGAATTAGCAACTGGACCTTGGTGAATCGATGAAATCGACTTCAAAAGTCCATCAGCACCTCCATACGTTGATGTAGGGTAGCGCCCGTCAAGGAACACCAATCACGCCCGCGTCTTCCGCCACCCGAACGCTACGCACCCCTTGAGAATACAACCTCCGGTTGACGATTTTGACGAGCAACATGACGCGATATCCGAAAAGAAGTACAATCGTAAACATCAACTGATGCCTGCCATCCACAGATTCAAGGCGGATGGAAATCGCGACGTGGAAAACACGATCGAAGAGATAAGGGGTATTCAGGAGAGAATTAAACGAACAACAGAGGCAAGGTCTTCTCTGTTATTGCTGACAGCATCTCTACCGCTGATACCGCTGATACCGCTGATGAGGAAGTAACCGCAGCCAGAAGAGCTTTGATTCATAATAAAAAGTGGTATAAATAGCAAAGTCCTTCCACCCAACCTTTCCCCTCCTTCTTGACCACCATCCTCTCAAACACCAACTCGTCATCAGACATCTCCTCGTCGGCCCCCCCCCCCCCCCCCCCCCCCCTCCCTCCCCCATCCCCCGGAGCTGCTGCTTCGGTTCCTCTACCTCCTGGCGCTGCTGCTGCTGGTACTGCTGTTGCTGCTCCTGTGGTGGGAGGTCTTCCTCCACAGACAAGCCCAATGCGAACGCGTGTTCGCATTGTTTGCGGGAGAGACGGACGTCTTTCCCCTGGTCGATAATACCAGTTGCCCGGTACACGCCGCCGCGGACCTTCCTCTGAGGAGGAGGAATGGCCTCACCAGCTTGGCCTTCCGACTGGCCCAAAGCTGCGATGACATCGCTGCCATCACGACGGTTATCTATGGAGGAAGAGCCTCCACGACCACTACCACTTCCGTCCTAGGTGATGTTAAGCTGGGATGGTATCACTGCCATCACGACGGTTGTTCGTAGAGGAAAACGAACTTTCACGACCCTCCCTCTACTCTGAAGAGAGAGAGAAGAAGTTCGACATAGACTTTCCCTTCGTGTCTGCTTTGTTCATCCTTCTGGTCACGGGCCTTACCATCGCGCCGGATGTTTTGTTTGACACGGAATGATCCTTCGTGTCTATGTTATTCGACACGGAACTATCCCTCGTGTCTGTCTTCTTGTTCGACACGGATTTGGCTGTCGTGTCTACTTTGTCTTGCCTCGGTCACGGGCTTTGCCGTCGTGACCGTCTTGGTCCTCTGGATGTTCAAGCTGGACTCAGACCTGGTTTGCAGGGGAACGGGACGTCCTGCACCATCGGCAGGATCAGTCTTCTACTTCTTATTCGAACTTGCCAAAGGAGCCATCTCAACTTTAGCAGAGGTGTCACCACAGGAATTGGTCATCTGTGAAGAATTGTTAGCCTCGTTCGAATCAGTTGGAGTCTTCACAAAGAACTCAGAAATGCGCTTCTGTCCCCGCGTGTTGTCTGGGGATATTCCAGCCAGAAAGACTCGAGGGGAGGGCAGTGAGATGGGAGGGAGATAGAGATAGGGGAAAACGGTGAAGTTAGTCGAGTCAGGGCACTCCAGTATACTGGAGTCACAGAGACTTAATACTTGAACAGTATTCAAGGCGTTTTGGTCGTGTTTTTGAACAATGTTGAAGTCTCTTAGGATGGAAATGAAGACGCGGTGGTGGAAAAGGAGAAGGACTCGCGACTTTTAGCTTGACGTTTATTAAATCGTTGAATATGGAGGCAGGTGCCATCCCATCAAAGTACCTGAGCGGTCAGCGGGTGCGTCTGCCGCATTTTTTTTCTTTGCTGGATTTGATGTGTGCACCGACCGGATCACAGCGTGGAAGTCTCTACGGATCACGACGACACACATCTTGGACGCGCTGGAAACGCACCAAACAGCGTGGCTTTGTATCTCAAGTCCGACAGAGAAGAAATGGTTGACCTAAAAAGACTCTATAGGGCGTGTTGATGATGGCATGAGCAAGTTGAGTTGCTGTGTACATGGGTATACAGCTCGGTAGTAGACGTTTGGGCACATGAAACATGTAGCTGCAGATACAGTTGTACTCTGCCTACCTAACTTCAATACTAGTAGTACTGTAGGGAGGTACGGTACCGATTGACGCTTTGTACACCCATTGGATCACATCCAAGGACGGCGACAAGAGGCCAACTGTAGCAATAACAGAAGCACTACCAGTCGAGCTGGAAATTTGATCCAAAACACCCAGATAATGTATGTTGAATAGACTGTTCACAGTGCCATAAATTCTTCATAACCCATCGGAAAGAATTATATCACGTCACCAAATGTTACAACAACAGCTGAGACAAGAGTGACACCAATGCGATTTGGATGTAACTGGGATGACTCATGCCAACGACAACATTCGATATCCATCATACCATCACAGTTTTGCAGAACCAGCGTTGAGCGAGCCTGTACGGCCAACCGGCATCGTTAAGTAGGACCGATCCAGCTGAATAGCTTTGTTGGGAAGAGGTAGTGTTGGCCGATCTAGACGATCCTAAGCCATGATCGATACTGGAGTTGCCATCAAACAAGATTTTCACATAAACGGATTAACATTGGGGTGACACAGCTAGTAGGCCTTCGATTCAAATAAAGATGTTCATTAAAAAAATTCTTCTAGTCCTTCTTATTCTTCACCAACTCCGTCTCCTCCACCTTCCCCTCCTTACCCCCTGGCTGCTGCTGGAGCTGCTGTTGTTGGAGCAAAAGCCCCAACTGCTGCAGGAATTCTTGTTGGGGCTGCTGCTGCTGCTGCTCTGGTGGAGGGAGACTGCTTCCATGACCACCTCCACCACGAAGGCCCCCTTCCGCTCTAGACTGTGTCAGTAAGAATTAATAAAACGAGGAAAGAAGTTGAGACTTACTGGTCACCCCCCGACCACTCCCGCCACCACCACCACACCCCCCAATCCGGCCTGTTGTAGTCGTTAGCTAAGAATACTCATGGCAGAGAGAAATGTTACCATTGCCGCGGCCACCACGTCCACCGCCGCTGCCACCGCCACTACCACCACCACCACCACTGCTTGGTTTCCCAAGCACCCGCTCCGTCACCCTCCATATTCGGGCGACATCATTGATATTAGACATCTACCACCTTAATAGTTAGCTAATGTGACATTACTGAGCTACCTAAGAGATAGATGCTTACTCAGAGAGAGAGGTAGAGAGAGAGAGAGAGAGAGAGAGAGAGAGAGAGAGAGAGAGTCTGAGCAGTAATAAGTTAGATATTGCGAGCCAAACCAAAGGGGGAAACTGAGAACAACGGCTCAAAAGGCCGGAACTTGATTGAATATTTCTATTCACAGTTAGATAGGCATTTTTGACAACCAGTTGGGGAGATACTGACGGAAAAAAAAAAAAAAAAGAGAGAGAGAAGGCACAAGGCCCGGACGAGTATATCTGTATAAAAACTATCCCACAGTTAGATAGCCATTTGAAGATCAACGAACATGAGGATTCTTACAAAGAATATTGGCCTTGGGCCCAACGTTTGCAGCGGAATTCTATCCAAGATCAGTTAGATACTGCAGACAGAGCGACCAAGGAAATACCAACAGATGAAGACAAGGAAAAAACGTTGTCATAAATGATACAAAAAGAAAACACTATATATCCTCATTAGAAACAGTCATAAAAAAGTATTTGCCAAAAGGTACTTGCATGTCCGTGGGCGTCAATGAAGGTGAAGCTGGGGAAAGAAAGAGGAATCGAAAATACTGACCGGAAATTGGAATTTATATCAACAGACTTGACACGCCAACTGGTGACGCGACGCGTTTTTTCTTCACCACGCTCTCACTTTGAAGCCACCAGCTGTTGCCAGCCCGACATGTCCCAGGGATGTGGTGTGTGGGCAGCTGTCAGAAACTTGTAAAGATTGCAGTGGGTAGATGCTGTAGATATCATAGCTACAACAGCTACGGCATTGACAATGCTTTGTTTTTCTCCATCAATATCGTAAGACAAAGACATCCTAGCTGCGCTTCTTCCTCCTACAATGAATTTGCGTATGTGAAAATGGAGTGCTAATGATAATATGCTACTGGGAAGCGCGCTGATAACTAGGTACATGGAATCTATGGAGCAGAGGCAAGAAGATGGAGCTGAAATTTTTAAGGCGGAACTGGCGGTTGACGACAAGTAAATGCTAACTTGTAGTGATGATGAATAGGGACCTCCAGAGATTTGCAGAGCTTCTCCAACTCGATCATACGGGGTCGGCAGAATGGCAGCCAGCCGGCGAGCAGAAGCAGTGGAAATAGTGGTGAAGCTTCTTCTATCGTGTTCATTTGGTACTCCTTTCTCATCTCTAAACATTTTGTTTTCGCAGTTGCCTCCTTGTCTTCTTTTTTTCTATTCACTTGGCGGCGGCCATGGCGACGAAGCTCTTAATAATTATTTATTAAAGTTGATATTGCGGTTTACCATCTCGTGTTCAACTGTCTTGTTCAATGCCAGCTTATGCTAATATCTGGTTACGTATTCTTGTTCAGCACGAGAAAACAACGCGCGATAAAGGACAAACGGGAAAAGCAACTGTGACCCCTGATGAATGAACTACTGCCAGGAGAGTGCCCCTTTCATACGCAGCCCTCCCTTAAGCTCTCTTCCAACAACTGCCCGACAATCTTATTGCCAATCAACTTGCAGAGAACCTTAATTCAAGATGACCAATATATCAGGAGCCGCCTTGTCATATGACGGGGATTCTAGATGAGCTCTCATGGTTAGACTTAGCCGCGGGAAGATATAGATGAAGCTGGTGGTAGTGACGGTCAAACCAGCGAGGTAAAGGGCATTCAGCTAATACAACGAAGACTCTAAATTTCTCGAGGTCGATGACTTGACAGCTCTTTGTGCGATAAACTACAATATTCTGCGCCAAGAGCAATCTTGATCAGACCGCTCCCCAACCAGTGACACTACTGCTAGAATCGATTCACCTGTAGGGCCCTGAACGAAGACGGCAAAGGACAGAAACTTTCGTAATACACGATGATCCCGAAGCCAAAATTTCTTGAAGAGGAGAAAAGGATGTAAGACAGCATCCAGCGGAGCTAGTTGAAGCAGCGACAAGTTGCGCCGGTTGTGTTGGACTAAGCTCTATAGGGGTCATGGGAACCTTTTCATGCACCCATTAGTTTCACCAACCATCATCTATATATATTGACAAATTATTCCTAGCGCAATTACTCTCGGTGGCTTAGCTCCCTGGTGGCTGGATATTGGGAATTGCCCGGGTGGCCGATTGCGGCATGTAGTCTGGAAAGATGTAATTCCGTTCGAGAAAGTCTCCTGGAAACTGCAAACTGCGAACCAGTTAGTTCTCTAGCCGCGGGAGCAACCAAATCCCAGAACAGTTCATGACTGACTAGGAGTTCTTGACCGGGACACTGAACCTTGTCGCAGTGGTGATCCTTGGAATGACTTGCTAAGATGAATTACTCTCCGTGTCATATATCAGCAATATCGACTGCATGATTACTTGGGGATCTAGAGTCTAACTATGCCAAGCTGAGAAGTGAAGGTGGTGCAACTAAGCTCCCGTAAGATTTTTAGCATCCACAACTATATGTACCAACATGGATGTTGCAAACTTGCAAAAAGAAATGACTGCAGGATTACCTTGAGCGGATGACACTAGGCCTAACAGACCACGATCAACAAAACCCGATTTGTAGTTCAAATGTCAGAGCACCGTATAATATATTGACTTAATCACGCCCAAATCGTCTTTCTCGTCGTAAATCTCTCTCTTGAGCCATAAAAATGCCAATGCCATCTTCAGTAGTCTCAGAATCATCGCGAACAAGTTTGTTGTCTCCCGGGGATCAACGAGTACGGCGCAGAAGATTCAAGGTATCCTATATGAATTGGAAAGCACCTCAATGTGATATCCCGCTGGCGAAACTCAGCAACACTTTTTTTTTAGATATCGCAAAGATTTCAAGCCTAACAGCCTTTAGGGCCATCAGAATGACAATGGATGGTAAGCCAAAGACGAGTCTAATACGACGAACTTGCCACTGTGGGCTTCAGTCTTCCAAACTGCCAGAACCCTATTTTATCGTATGGCGCGTCGTTGAGTCTGTTGGTCGTTGCTATGATATTGTTAAAAGCTGCAGCAGATGTGGAAATCAGACTTACCATGGATTCATTGCCTTGCTATTCATTTCTCCCTGCATTGCCGCCGTCAGACAAGCAAAGTTTGGGGATGTTTCCCGTCTTTCATGATGACAGAGTCCACAACGTCGGCAGCGACCGGATCCCTCTCCTGATGCCATTGTGACAAGCCGAATAGAAAGCCGATAAAGACACTGCGCGAACTCGATGCCAGGAGTGAGCAATAAAGGATGAGACGGCACTTAACCTTTGAACCAAACAGAAGCGTGTGATTCTGGCATGAAACACGTCCAGAATTTCTCTCTTTTGAACACAAGATCTATTTGAGATTATTTTACCGATCCTTTGTTCGATGCCTCGCCAGTTGGCAGCAGTTGTTCTTCATCTGTTAGCAGCTGCTAGGTGGCAGTATGTACATTTAGCCAAGACCACACAGTCACATACTGCCCATTGTCTTTTCTGCTTATTGCACTTCCCAACAATTCCAGGTTCAGGCTGTCATCCAAATCCATCACTAGAGCTCAGATAGCAAATTGGATGAGCGGCAAGGGCCACAGTCTCAGCGATGTCGCGATCGAGAAAGCACCCAATTAACTGCCTTTCTCTCCCTCAGTATCCATCAAGAGCCGGCCAAGAATCTTCTCTCTGCGTTTTTGCCAAATTATGGCATCTGGATAACGGAGGACAAAATGAAGGGCAAAGGAAAGCACTATCTGAGGTGAGCAATCATGCAAACGTTTTGATCTCTCGTTGCAAGCTAATCGTTTCCTGCAGCCATTTGGTCAACGATAAACTAAATGTTGCGCAACTTCCTTTCAACAAGGACTCTACTTGACCTACGACTGACGACAATTAGAATCCTGCAGTCTCAACGCCCATCTGTATCGCACTAGAAGTTTATTCCGCGACTCAGCAACTGGGACCTACAAGCTAGCTCAGCGAAGCCGAATTACTGCTAAAGGCTGTGACAACTCTGGTCTTGACCAATTCTCCTCTTTAAACAGATATTTGTCAATGTGCACGCCACATCATCAGATCTTTATATGACAACCGCGCAAGGAGAATACATGATTGCCTCACCAACTGTCCTTTCAATCTGGATGGAGGCTTACGGTCTCCCATTTCCCATCTCATCAATTACACATTCGCCGAAAACATTCGTTGCACATGCAGGCTGCACACGCGCGTTTGTTAGCTGCTGTTCCTTCTCGTCTTCGTCCAATATTAGGTTCAATAGCCGTACATGCAGGTATTTATTTTGATGAGCTTGTCTGTCATACCTCGACAGATGCTATTGTACCGCTCTTTGCAAGATACCTAAAATAACAGCGCATATACTCGTGGGGACTCTGTCTCACGTTAAGACCGGAACCGTTTGCGATGCGCGAAACCATCACCGATGCCCGACAAGCTCTGCTTAGTATATCTTTCATTCTCTCATGATCCGTCATGCACAACGACGATGGGACAATAAAGACGAAACCTCCGAGCAACGACGTCGACAATGGATGACCATTACTTCCTAGGCAATAGAGCAAAAAGTCCCAACTTCTCTCTCTTCCCAGCAACAACATCACCGACGACAAGCGACAGCAACATGCGAGTCTTCAATGACATGCAAGCCGAAATATAATGTTTATTCAAGCGTACACCAACAACAAGGACGATTTACCTCTCGAGGTCTATGTATTAATAGTAGTAAGTCCAAGATAAGCGGTCGGTAGAGCATAACTCTTGCGCATCAATCAGACCCTTTAACAGGGTAGTCATCCTAGCCATCGACCTGCCAAGGTAAAAAGCAGTTCAGCATCCCTCCAACATTTCTCGCCCTTCATGCTTAAATCAGGCCGTAAATGCCGAAGTAAAAGGAAATAATGGGAGACGAAATATGTCTACCTAATTGGTAGGATTCATCAGTATCGTTTAGACCTGAACTGCTTCGCTATTGAAGTTACGCTCTAAGCTCATCTTGTTCCCATGTTCAATCCAGCTTGATAACCAGTCCCGGCCAAACAACATCATCAATAGACAAAAAATAAATTACGGCGCATAGCAAGTCCACCCATATTCACCACCGCTGCACCCCGAGTAGGCGGCGCCATTAGAGTATGTAACTTGGCAACACTCGCTTACGTTGATACCTCCGTCAACGTTTCCGGTGTTTGGGTTATAACATTGCCAGTCATTGCAGCCGGAACCATCCGTAATGGCTTGCTCTGAGCCGTTGGAATATTGCTCTTGGCAACATGCCTGCATATTGAGACCGCCTAGAGTATTGTCTGCAACTGCGCCGGATAGCAGGGTGGCAGCAACAATAACGCTCAGGATACTAGAGGGAGCGAGCATGGTGGCTTTACGGACTTGTAGTTGCTTTATAATGGAGCTGTAAAGCGTCAGAAATAAAGTTATGAAAATCGTTAGGGATCTCTTACCGGACTAGCAATCGTAGAATGGGAAATTGAGAGCCGGTCAATGAGTAAAGAAGAACTTTGAGTGTAGAACTGGCGATGGGAAAACACCTACTTGTGAGGATTCTCATGGAATATTTATACACGACTATTTAGTTACTGGGCTCAATCTTGAGAAGCTTGTACTTTTCCCAATCAAGAAATGAAAGAAGAACTTTACTGAGATAGAAATGAATGAAAACACATGCTGCAGCCTATGTACGTTGATTGGATCAAGAACGCTCCGAAGGATCATCTTATACCGTATAATACTACTATAACCTAGAAATCTGAATCATACCACCAACTTCAGTAGGATTCGTTTACACTAAAAAGTTTATATAATCCAACCGGCATCTATACCCGCGACCAAGATCATACGGATAAAATGTTTGTAAATTGGAAACAACGCCATTGCATTGATGGATGCCGTGAGGCTGTCTGCGACCTTCCAGGGAGGCTGCCCCAGATAGAAAATTATGCGTAATATATCCTCTATTCGGCCTTATTCTACTTCATATCAGCTTATTTTCGAACAATTAATCTGTAAGTGTAATAGTACAATTATTTAAGGACTACATAGGTCCTTCGATTGCCTTGCGAGAATGAGGGGTGAGCGGTTCGTCGGCATTGTTTGTTAGTTCGCGGGCCATCGTCAAATGTATTTGTTGTGTTAATTCTTTTCCTCCGCTTCTCACGGCACAGTTTCTGCGTCAGATTCCGTGTACAACAGACTTTCTATTGGTTGGAATACGCAAAGGAGCTCAGGAGGAATGAAAGGAATGAGGGACTGTGAGGAGACAAGAAGTCCAATGGCGAGAAAAGTCGTAAAATGACCAGTTAGAAGTGACCCCTCGTCAGTGCATACTACGCACGCTAGCAATAATATCTCTAGGTTGCTTTCCATTTATAGTACAACTTCGCACCTGTCTGAAGCGAGGAATTGATCTGCATATGCATTCACCCCACTAATGCGCGCCATAAACGGCGACCTCGCGGCGACATCACGACGCAATTCCCATTGAGACTACCGAGTCTACTCTAAGCCTTATGAACTATGGGAAATATCATCTTTGAGAGAATTGACCGTCAAGATCGGAGCACAAAACTTTCAGGTCCGCAAGTCGGCAATGAAGTAATACCAAAAACTGCGCATTGCACTTGTAACAGAATCTGTCCATGTTTTATATAGGCATCTTTGTACATCATCGTTATTTAGATCTCTTAGCATCTCCAACTTTGCTTGACAAGCCCGACCAGCTCTGATCTCGGCCCGTCCTTGGCTCGAAACGACCTTTTCTAACCCAGCACTCGGCTTAGAGCTTTAGTCTATACGCTAACGCACAGATGGGTTTCTAGGAAGGTTAGTACAGATTACATCTACACGTCTAATGCGGCTTAAATACGAGCAAGTTACGTTTAGTATTTCACGCATATATATGAAGTACCAAGGAGACTATTATATTACCAACCAAAGAACGAATCATCTTTAATTAATGGTTTTTATGGGTCATTTCTAGTTGGTGTGAAAAAGTCGTGTCCGAAGGCAATCGGCCTCTCGGCGAGAGGACGCCTCGGCAGGTATACAACAATCGCACGGCATTTCTCGATCCAATAACTGTTCGAAAGTCCAATGTATAATCTGGCAGCGATTACGACTCCGTCAAACGTTGCTAAATAGCATTCATAAGACTCATCAAAGGCTTTCAAGCAGTCTTACAAGTCATGTAGTATGCCTGTCTCTTTCTTCCTTTGTAGAAATATTCCTCTTCTAGAAGGATTGTCCGCTCAGTTAGACAGATTAGACAGTCCGACTCTCCAGATTATTTAACAGTTTCAGCAGATAAGTGGTTAAGGTTATTACCGCTTTTGGAGCAGCTCAACTTAGTGCAAGAGCTTGCTAGTCATGTTCCAGAGTCAATGTAAGAAATCCACCAGCAAGTTAGGTTTCTTGTGCAAATTACGTCACTGGTGGAGGAACAAAAGAGATAAATTATATTTCGTATAAATAATTGCATATGATCACTCTATTCTTGGCTTGTGATAGACCTTGGCCAGTTGACGCATTGACAAAAGTGATTACACTGCGTGTTTTGCTCCAGCTCTTTAATAGTGTATGTAATAGTAAAGCTGGTTACTGATAACTATAAAATTCTCCAATATTTTGCTCCCCATCTACTAAACAGCGATACTATCCATGGAAATTTCCGTCACCCAAATCTTCAGTCCGAAGCAATCATAAAAATGTGGCGGTATGGTCTAAATAGATAAATGACAGTGTTACGAATTATAAAAGTGAATTGGTAGTCGCGAAAGCTTTCCCAACTAAGCCATCAGGTAGTAGCTTCACGTCACCGAGCCTTTTCTCGCAGGTTTATATAGTCAGCATCCGCTATTGTTTTTCCACTTTAGTTTCCGTGAATTTGTTAACTGATTTTGTGTGTGCCTCTTAACTGACCGGATCATATTGCCCACTCCAGCTATTGGCAAATTCCCAAGTTAAGACTCAAGGAAAACTGACAAATACACCATTTATGGGGACTTGTGCAGCTATGATTCGCTGACAAGCTCCAGGGTTTATGGATATCGAATCATCACTTCGAAAAAGTCTCCGAGACAAGATATCAAAGTAAAAGATGCATGAAATTCGGTATATCGTTTCCATGGGTCTCGTGTAAGTGATGGATCATCCTATGATCTACGTAAGGGCCTCTCATAGGGATATGCCATATAATGACTAATTGAGCTTAGGGAGGGACGAAAACTCTATATATATATATGCGTATATATAGCCTCTCTAATTTTATCAGTCTAATCTTAACTATTCGGTCAATTTATCAATTTACCAAAGTCTTATATATCACATATATTACTCCCAAGTACCCACACCATGATTGATGATAATGAGACTTTTGATGGAACTTTTCCATTCAAGCCACACTTTTCAACAGCGGCGGGCTTCCGCATGCATTATGTTGATGAAGGGCAAGGACCAATAGTTTTATGCTTGCACGGAGAACCTACTCACTCTTATTTGTACCGAGATGTGATCCCAATATTAGCGAAAGATCACAGGGTCATTGTACCAGATTATATGGGCTTTGGCAAGAGCGAGACCCCAGACGTCGAATATACGGCGAAGAGACGCACAGGCAATTTGGAAATTCTCGTTCAAGAACTCAATTAACACGATATTACTCTCGTCGTGCACGACTGGGTTGGCCAGATTGGTGGAGCTTTGGCGCTTAGACAACCGCAGTTGATTCGCCGTATCGTCGTCATGAATACAACGCTATCAATGGGAGAATCTGCAGAAGATAAATGTTTCGAAGGAAATGGCAAAGAATCGGCTTGGTTTGGCTGGGCGGATCGAGCGTTTCTCGATGGCTCTTTTGAAGCAACATTGAGCAACGCTGGCGTTGCCATAGTTGATCTTATGAAGCTACTTCAAGGTTTTGAGCGAAAGGAAACCTCTGAAGCATTTTTCCGTGCCTATTACTTGCCTTTTGCAACACCAGAGGAATGTTGCGGTGTCATTTCTTTTCCGAAGAGCATCGTTACATGAAGTTTCAAGCCAGAAAAGGGAATCGCGGAAGCAATTGCGGCTGTAAAGCCCAAGCCTGTTATGATGATCTACGGCATGAAAGATAAGGTTCTGCTTGCAAAATACTTTATTCCAGTCTTCAAAGCTGCATTTCCCAACGCTCCCATTCATTACCTTGAGAATGCCAGCCACTTTTTGCTGGAAGACGCGCCAGAGGAGATTAGAGACCTAATTCTTTCCTTCATCAAGAACACATAGCAATAACATTGGATACGTATAAAATACATAAATTTAAAGCAGCACAGGCATCATGGAGTTTAATTAGGCATTGATATACGAGTAGCACCATGATTTGTGAACTAGGATCCACTAAGGAATCTTTACTCGCATCCCAAACTCCGTAAACAAAGCTGATAAACTCATTGTCCAAATAAAGAAATTGTTTTCAAATATACATTATAGTTAACTATAAAAGTATTACTTGCCGAGATTCTTTTTTCCAATGACCCATAATTTTAACCAAGCGAGCAGCCTTAACAATACAAAACAGCCCAACAAAAAGTGAGGGGCTAAACTTCATACAGAAGGTAATTAGTAGCTACGTGAAAGTAGCTGTATGAATAGTAATCCCTTTATGAGAGAATCCATTTTACGGACGAGGTTATCACTGTACGGATGTAAAACGAATGAGACCTTTACACCCGCTTCATATACAGTAATGTGCAATCGGCAGCTTATTACACCGACCGAATGATGATATATCGAATGGAAAAGTGTAAAGATTTTGGCTAAAGCAAGATGTTTTAGCCGGATTCGAATCAACTATTCTAAAGAAACTAATGATGCAATATAAAAAAGACTTGCCAAGCAATTTGTCGCTAGATAAAAAAGGCAATGAAAGAAAGAAGCTGTAGATTCACAAAAGGTCTCTAATTACAGTCACGAAATCATTGATCGCTATGCCAAATTGTTTGTTAATATTTTCCATTTTTGGAGGGTTTTACTCTAGACCAGATTACAAGTTGCTTTATATCGATTTTTTATATCTACTGTACCCCATACCCTTACCCAAGATCCATGCCTATTGCCCCGGCCGGTACTTTTCCAGAAGCAGTGACCTTAACCGAATGCTACGTATACGTATAACTCTGTAGGAAACCATCCGACGATGGCTCTGTTTAAATCTATCTTCCACCAATGAGCCCAGAATATTAATCGAAATTATCCAAGAATTACAATAATGGCTCTATTTATAGCTTAAATCCACAAATACGCGCAACTCACTAAGTTATATATATTCACGTCGTTGACCACTGAACTTCAAACTCGTAACAACCTCTTTAGAATTATCTTGACATATTCAATCAATCACTCCATTCAAAATGGTAAACACCACTGTGTTACTTAATGCACTGCTTATCACAGCTACTACTGTGTCTGCTATGTAAGTACATGATAGCTTTTGAACACGGGTTGGAATGGATTGCTAACTATTTATGTAGCGCTCCTTTGACAGCGTATCCCTTGGGCCGATTCTGCGATCTCAGCAGCCCCAGCACCGGAAGTGGGTCTACTGCATCTACTTTCACCTGGGATACCTTCACAGAAAACGAATGTTATTCATTCAACTCCAACATCTTATCTCTTCAGACTGGTACCATTGCTGAGGGCTGCAGTGCAACTTTCTACCGCGACAATTTTGATTGCACAGGTGATTCCTACGTTGTTGATGACGCCGACGGTGGCAACTGCTTTGGTCTTGGAGGAGATGTCTTCAGGAGCTTTAAATTCTTTGCCTGTGGTTCACAATAATGCATCTAGGATAATCTTGGAATATAGCTCAGCGTCCATCATATATCTTGTATGGCGTAATTGCGACGATAAACTACCTAACGTACATATGGAAGAATATATGAGCTTATAAGTTTCCGAACGATTTTCATAATTCTACCACGGTCTTAAAAATAGCCGGAAGAGAAGTTTTCCACAAGTATCTCTAACACTAGATATCTGTTGCGTAGAACTTTAGATAGAGGGAAGTGTCTGTTAAGGTGTTGCCGCAGATAGCGTGTGTAAATGTATCAATTATTCATTACGTTTAACATTATTTACATATCGAATAGTAATCGTCTTCCATGGACGCGTTCCAATTTCATAAAGGAACCTCTAACCGTATATAAAATGCTCTAAGACAACAAGATTGCCATGCCAAGAGTAAAGACACCAACGATGCCAATGGAAGCCGAAACAGAGCCAGCTCCGGAGCAAGTATCTGAGCGCTTGTAGCCGTTGCCGCCGCTTTTGCTGCTAACGGTGCATGAAGTGGTGGCAGCAGGGGCAGCGGATGTTGTGGTTGAAGATCCCGAAGTAACAAGTCGTCCTCCAAAAACTTCCTGTGGGTTCGACGCACTTTTTTCACTTTTCGCGGCCTTCTGGTATGCATCAAGCGTTTGGGATGAGTTGGCATTCACTACTCCGCTCATGCCACTGATGCAGTGGGAGAAGGTGTTTTGCGAACAGTAGAAGAAGATTGGATCGGTCGAGTTGACAGTGACTTGGAAAACTTGGTCCTGGTACAGGTGTTAGATGATAACTGATGTTTACTATACAGAACTTTGATACATACAGCTTCTCCACTGGAAACAGGCTGAAAACCGGAGAAGAATCCGCCAGTCTTGGCTGGCTGGCATGGATTCGCAAAGTCGCCCATTACAACGCTGTGGTTGATAGGGTGGAAGTGGAACTCGAGAATGTCGTGTACTTTTGCCGTTACACTGTCAGGCGTAAAGGTGAGACCATTTGCTCCAACATCGATTTTAATCGTCTCCGCACTTGCCTGCGAAGCAAGTGCGAGGACGGCGGCGTTAGTGAAAGTCGTAGCACGCATATCAGCTGTAAATGCAACAATGAAAGACAAAATTGCCAAAAATAAAATCTGGATGTTCTAATTCTAGTCGAATTTGAGAAGGTCCATATCAAGGAGATGTTTACATCTTAAATACTGGACTCTATCTCTCCACTCCGATAGCTTGGAATTCCAAATAACTGACGTGATAGGAGAGGCCGCCGTCCATGACCGCGTGAGCTGAGCCTGACACGGAATAACTCGAGGTTTCCAAGGAAAGACTCTCTTCCCGATCTGTTTACTAATACCCTTGTCATATCTTTGGCTTCATCCAACCACGCGGCGAGTGGACTATACTTTGCTGCTAGCAACTCCGCGAAAAGTCCATTATGATGATAGTGAGTGGGGTAGCATCCCGACCAAATGGAACAAAGGCTGGTGCACGTTGCTGATGCTATATTAAGCACCTGCTAGGCCACATCTGGCTGGGAAAGGGGTCATCTTGTTGTGGTGGGTTTGGGTCCTCGCGAAAAACTTCCGACCAAGCCAGTTCTGCCCGCTGAGTCGGAGTAAGAGATGCGCCGGCTTGTTGGGCAAACAGCGGGGTTGTCCACGGGGGCCTGAACGGCTTTCATCTCCCGAATGATCGATTTCAACGAATCCCTACAGCTCGTCAGCTCATATGCCCGTTTAGAATAGTAAATACTGCTGCCCGTTTATTGCCGTTTCTACGTATGTAATCGTCTGTCATACGCTAGCAGGCCATATCGCCCCGCATATGTAGTCATGGCGTGGACATTTCGGCTCCGTCTTGTCTCTGGGTCAACAATAGCTAGGGTTAATGTTCAACCTCTAATATACAGCATACCGCTCCGTTAATAACCTAGATTCCAATATTTTAGTCACTATATCATGGGCGCCTTTTCAAAAGCCACAACAAATATGTTGCGAAACTTAAGGTGATGTTCGTTTCAAGGTATGCTAAATGGTGGCTGAGACAAGCTTATTCATGTAGCCGCGAATAGATGCAGCTTAATTCAATGCAACTACAGCTAGAGAATAGTTTTAAATACAGCATAAGCGACACCGGAAAAAGGAAAAGAAATGCGAACGCGGGATAAGCATACAACCGAAAGAAGCTCCTCCGTCTTATTCGTATACGTATAGTCTGGATCTGTTCCATACCGCATGCGCTTTAGACTCTTACAACTAAGGTATAATCTCAGCCAACGCATTGCAGCGAGACGCTCTTACTAGTGTCGGCATTGCTGCCTCCATTCTCCAAGAGGGAAAAAGTGTAAGAACCCTTCTCTAATTCCCATTTGTTTGTCCGATCGAGAATCATCAAATATCGATCCACTTCCAATTCCAGCGAAATAGTCTTTTTCTCCCCGGCATCCAAATACACTCGTTGGAAAGCGACGAGTTGTTTTACAGGCTGTGTAATGATGGATACACGGCCCAATAAATAGATCTGGACGACGTAGCTGCCAGAAACGGTGCCAGTATTCTGGACAGTCACGGAGAAGTCGATCCAATCACCGCCACCAAACGTCTGGCTATTAGTTCGTGTATCAACACTGGATCTTTTTGAGTTGGTGCTTCTTATTGATGCAGTCGGAGAAGAAGTTGAAAAGGTAGTATACGACAAGCCGTGTCCAAATGGATACACCGGATCAGACGGAATGTCCAAATACTGCGCTGCCCGAGCTGAAGGCTTGTAATTGTAGTATGCTGGAAGCTGGCCCACCGAGTAAGGTATCGTGATTGGCACGCGTCCGCCTGGATTAAACGCACCAAAGATTACATCTGCAATTGCTTGCCCCCCAGCTTGCCCTCCGAAATGAGTATCCAGCACTGCGGCAGATTGTTGATAATGATCTGGTATGGCAAATGGCCTTCCACCTTCAAGGACAAGCACTACTGGCTTACCAAGGGCATAAATCTTCCTGGCCAAGGCCTCCTGGCTTGGTGCGAGATCCAAAGTTCCACGATCGCCGCCTTCGCCATCACTATTCCAAGCAGCTCCCACGGCGAGGACAATAACATCGCTATCTTGTGCAATTGCCACAGCTTGGTCGAGCGCATCGCCGTTTGGCGACACCAGATTCCACCAGAAAATGAGCTGTGAGTTAACAGAATTGACATTGGCTGTTTTTTTGAAGTTATTCCACGATTGCAGTTCAATTTTCACGTTGTGTTTGGCGCCTTTTTTAAATGTAAACTCTACGCCATCCTGGGGTGGTATAGAATTATTTTGCTGTATCCACCCATAGCCTTCGATATTTCCCAAGACATTGCCGTCGGGGCCGTAGCCCTTGGACGCAATAAACTTGCCATCAACATAGAGCTTTGATGTACTGTTCGGCCCAATCGCAACGCCAATCCATCCATTGACGTCTAAATCCGTCGGGGATTCAAATTGGCCTTCCCAGATGGCGCTAAAGTTATTTGAAGAAAGGCCTTGCGGGGGATATAATCCCCAATCCTGGGCGGGAACCTCTAATCTTGATGCCTTGGGGGATGTAAAGTTGGTCTCGGCGTAGTACGTTGCCTTCAAACCTCCAGCCGTGCCGTCAGGGGCAGAAAGGAGATACCCTGGGACCACATATTGGTTATTGTATTCCCAGCTATTGGTACCCCAGCTAGATTTAAGCTGTCCACCTGAGCTACTGTTCTTCAAATGGCTTAGCATGCCCTGGCGAAGAGTGTGTGCATACTTAGCAGGGTACTGCCCAAGAGCGCCAGAGTAATCTCCCAAATTAATTGTATCGGCAAAAGGCCCGATCAGTGCAACCTTGGATTTTGATGGATCCAACGGAAGTGTACTATTGTCATTCTTAAGCAGTATTATGCTCTTATGTGCAGCTTCCAACGCAACGTCTTGGTGACTGGCAACAATAGCAAGCGGATCAATATTATCGGGAATGTAAGGATTGTTAAATAGGCCGAGATCCCACTTGACGCCCAAAATCTGTCGAACATGCGATTGAAGAGTCTTGAGTGGCACAGATCCATTGGCAACAAGGTCTTTCGTGGTCTATCTGTGTTTAGTAAAATTGCCAACACATATTTTTACAATTACTTACAGTTAAATAGGAATCGAGATCCCAGTCATAAAAGTCAATCATACCACCAGCATTAAACCATTGTTGCATGGCGTCTGCTTGAGAGCTTGCCACTTTGTGTTCTGTGAGAAGGTTTCTCATGCAAGTATCATCTGCTAGAGTAAATCCATCAAAACCCCAATCTTCTAGAGCCTGGTACAGCATAGGGGAAACAGCAGCGGGTATTCCATCAATTTCATGATATGCCCTGTTTCAGTTAGCTACATTCGCGAGATAGGATGCGGTCTTACATCATTACTCCTCTCGCCCCCCCTTTGTCGAAATTTGCTTTAAACGGGATAAAAAGATCTTGCATAATCTGTCGAGTTCCAAGCCCCGTGAATGGAGCAGTGTTGTGGCCCGCTTGGGCAGCACCGTGGGCGGCAAAGTGCTGACTTATTAGCTTGACACACAGCTATAATAGGACTGAAAATCACCTTCATAATAGGAAAAACCGCGTCTTCTGACCACGTTTTATTCTTGGACAGACCAGAAGAGTAGGCAACCCCAATATGCGATGTGAGAACTTTATCTTCGCCAAAAGTTTCTATAGCATGTTAGTAAAATAAAGACTCCTGGTCGGCGTTGTTACACACCTTGAACCCTTCCCCATCGAGGCTCTTGGGCAAGATCAAGAACTGGCGAAAAGCAGCCATGTATTCCGATAGACCGCGCTTCTGTCCCTATGGCCCGACCAACGCGATATACAATATCCGTATCGAACGAAGCAGCCATTGCAATATTCTGAGGAAATAAAGATTGCTTAAACGATCCAACACCGTGGAGGCACTCTTCAACGAGCATTAAAGGAATTTGAACATGGGACTTTTCCAATTGAAGCTTTTGCACCGCGTTGAAATAGGATTTGTTCATAGGATACCTACCCACATGTAAGACACGGCAATAGCATTGCGGTCAAAGTATACTAACCAATCATGCATTACACCAATGGGAGATTTCGGGCTGAGGTGCATTGTTTGGTCTGTCATATGTCAGTTGTCTTTTTACATAGAGATCCTTTTACCAATTACCGTAGAGTTCATTATGTGAATCTTTTCCAACAATATCACCAGCGAACATCAGATGCAGCTGCAAGACTACATAGTATCAGCCATTTAGAATGCTTGAAGTTTTGTTTTCCGCATGAGTGTAATATCTACCCAAGTCGCTCACAGACATCTTTGAGATCAAAGAGTCAATAAATTGGTCTTTATTGGGAGCACTGTTGATGGTTCTATCATTACTCCTGTCGGCCAGCCGATCAAATCTAGCGTCAATCTGAGAGGCGATCGATATGGCAAAAAATGAGGCAGTTTTCCAATGCTTGAATCGCATATTGAAATAGCTGCTGCATTTATTTTAAAAAAAGACTCTCAGAATTATGTATAAAACATATACTTTGTATTCTTGAAGCTCTCTACGGAATGTCTAGGCTACATATGTTGCGTCGCAATTGACGCCGCTCTACAGTAAAACGAGGGGAGATCGACAATCAGATCGATGCGGGGGGGAATCCGATCGGGTATTTGGCTAAATGAAAGGACATCTTTGGTTTGATACTACCTCGCATAGACATATATTACCCTACGGATCATTTTTTTGTCAAGTCAGGTGCCGTGTATCATCTCCACCTAATTCGATGAGCCGACTGTAAACAAGAATAGTTCAAAGTCGGCCAAAGATAAACACAAACATACTAGTTGCATCAGATCATCACCTGATATATAGAGTAAATATTAGCCTGAAGACAGTAGCGCCAATTCCTTTACCGTTACCTGTTGTCTGTGTTTAAATATGTAAGCAATAGTAGGAAAATACGCGGTTAAAAATCCGAAGGATATGTGTTTTACTCAGTAAGAGTGTTCAATATTATTATCCTTGGCATACGCGCCGTGCTGCCATTTACATCCCAATGAAAATTTGTCTCAATTACTACATTGTAGTAACACCTCTTTCTTTCCAATCGCCAGGGGCTACAACAAATCAAGAGAACTACCGTGGTCGTAGTAGGGTAGTAGATTATGCAGGCACTAGCAGTTGTTTATTAACAGCGCCGACTTTACTCACAACACGCCACTCTAGATAATTTGCGTGAGTATCATATTTGGGCATTAATCAATATTCTCAAATTCTTGGTGAGCGACGAAAGAAGTAAACTTTTTTCGTGAGTATGTGCGCCTGTCCGATGTTTTTGGCTTTTGTGTCTATACTCTACATATGTATATTTGATCCTAGCTCTAGGTCAACATTAAATAATCTATTTTAGAGAAGTCATATCTGTTTATACAATACCAATAAGTATATATAACACATTTATTTCAGCCAACTGTTCCTTTTATTCACGAGTGTTCTTTTTTTCGGCATACTATGCCTGTTTCAAGATCGGTATGTCGGTTATGTTTATAGAGCCAGAATAGCAAAGTTTGAGTAACTACATGTAGCATCTGGCAGATGTTTGGGCTTGCGGCCCGAAGATGTCAGTCCGCCATGAACAGCCACTGTCAGAAGATTATTTCTGTATTTCTAGGTCTGGACGGCGGCGCGTAGGCGTACCTAGCCTCTAATTCGGATTGATCATAGCGCTGGCAGTCAGTTGTTTGAAGAAGGCATCAGGACGCAAATCAAAATATACAGATTTACAAGCAGTACTAGCTATGGCGTAAGTTAAATTACCGCCGCCATAAGCGCTATAGATGGAAAATGATGGGTAAGCCCAAATGTAAGAGAGAGAAACCAGTCTGGTCTAGCCCAGCGTCTTACCACTTCAGCTGGGCCGAGAGCAGCTGGGCGACATACTGACTTCAGGGGCTCCCGATGCAGATCTCTTACAAAACACAAGCATGTTAGAACCATTTGTGTAAGCTTCTTTCCATTAGGCGTAAGTTGAGCGCTTTGATAGCATTTGACACCCAGCTGATTCTTGTGTCCGGCACGTCACAGTCTAATAGCGGGACCCTTTCTGCTCCGGGACACTACCTTCCTAACTAGGCAATTGGCGCTGTATGAATTCCGCCAATTGAAGGTGGGCCCCGGAATCGAGAGCAGTTCGTGATCCAGCTGCGACGGTCTTACAGTTTCATTTTTGGGTGTAAGAGATGTCAAAACACCAATTCCAGCAAGACATCAAAGTCCGTGCTCACAGATTACCACACAGCCAGAAAATATGAGATCGGTCATGGACCATCCTTAATGGCAAAGTTCAGGCGAAAGATGGTACAGAAACCAAGATAGTATCATAGCGGCACCTATTTCGATTGTGTAGTTTTTCCGTGATCGTCACTCAGGACCGGCTGTAGGACCGAATTCATTCACATGGCTCACCTAATCATTTTGTTCTCTACAGAAGAATAGCTCGTGTTGTGAACGCGACGAGATTATTTTGCGTTTCATTCAGACAAAGCGGCTGCCTTTTAGCGTAAGTTTCATGCTCGTACTAGCAAAGATCGTCGTCTCAAACTGTTATGCATGTAAAATCCGTCTCATAGAGCATCTCAAGATCTGCATTGTGACCCTCTAATTATCATGGGAAAGTTGAAAGAGTCTGAAAATTTGAATGGCACCTGCCGAGTAACGTTAAGTCGTTCATAGATGAGCTCCGATGCCGAGACAGGACGAGCTCGATGAAATCTTTATATAATATCGTAAATATACCATCAATTAGTTTCCATGCTATTGTTTTGTTAAGCCGTCATTGGTACATACTTCACTCTTTTCTCTTGACACTCTTTGAAAAGCATTTTAAACTGTATATATAAGTGCTTCTTTCACCCTTTGTGTATATATCTCTACAACATGTTTTTTCGCAACGCCGTCGCTGTAACAAGCCTTTTGGCTGCACTTTCTAGTGCCCAACCCTCCGGTCCCGAATTGGCCGTGTACTGGGGTGCTGAAGATGATAGCACGACTCTCAGCGACGTGTGTTCAGACAATTCCTATGGCATTGTGAATCTTGCCTTCCTCGACACTTTCTTTGCTGCAGGAGGTTTTCCTCAACTCAGCATGAGCGGGTTGGATGGCCCATCTCAAGCTCAGAAAAGCGCTGGTGCCACTGGTCTCAAGGATGGTAGCAGCCTTGTGGATGCTATCAAGCAGTGCCAGTCGGCCGGGAAGCTGGTTCTTCTTAGCCTTGGTGGCGCTGGCGCTGATGTCACTCTCCAATCAGACTCTGATGGGGAAAAAATCGCTGATACGCTTTGGAATCTGTTCGGTGGTGGTACTGATAACCAAGAGCTGCGCCCCTTTGGAGATATCAAGCTTGACGGCTTCGACCTGGGTGAGTAACATTAATGCAATAATACAATCAATTGTGACTAATTCTATATAGACAATGAATCCGGCAACCCCACGGGTTACCTAGCTATGGTAAAGCGTTTCAAGTCCAACTTCCAGTCAGACACAAGCAAAACCTACTTCCTCACTGCGGCTCCCCAATGCCCTTTCCCCGATGCCTCGCAGCCCCAAGATGTTTGCAGTGAATTGGACTTTGTCTGGGTCCAGTTTTACAATAACGGCGATTGCAACATTGCGCAATCTGATTTCCTAAATTCCGTCCAGACATGGAGCAGCGGTATTGGCAACGCCAAGCTGTATATAGGTGCTTTGGCTAGTGGCTCTGATGGTGATCAGGGCTTCGCTGACGCTAATACGCTATTGGGTGCTATTCAGGATGTAAAGAACATGAATCTCTCCAATTACGGCGGTGCCATGCTTTGGGAAGCCCAGCTGGCGGTTCAAAACGACAACTTTCAGCAGAAAATTGCTCCCGGTCTATAAGCAATGTGCAATACTAAGGATCTTACGTACATCACAGCGGGCTAGTGATGGAATATTGTATTATATGTATATTGCAAAATATATAAACAATGACTGATTGTATATACGCATTTTCTTGCCAAAACTAACATACTGACTCATCTATGCCATATAACTACCTGCTAATTTTCTTTTCAAGATCTCGTTAAAGAACATGTATATATATCAACATCTTTAACCAGCCAGTCTTAAACGGATATCCATGCGTGTTCTGCCTCAAGCTTCTGCATAACCCACTTCAAAGGCCTTTTTCGGGACTAGTCCAATACGAAATACATAGCAGCCCCCTGTGATCACACGAGCTTGTCTAGCCTTCAGATGAGACAGGCGATTACTATTCAGTGAGGCTTAGCCCATCGACCTTTAAACTCTTCTCAACTCTATGCCACCTACCCCGATTGAAGAAATTCCAACTCTTCAATATCTTTGTAGGGTACGTGGACTAGCGCCCAATACCTCTCAGCTGCCAAAGGCCCTCTTTCAGACCCTCAAGTGTAGACCAAGAGAAGCCAAAGGGAAAAGTCCGCCCCTCTATTTCCTTTTGGGTAACCCCCGCTTCACTCGTTGTGACTCAATCTCATTGGATAATCACAGACCTATATCGGTTGTCATGCTAGGCTTTATCAAGTCACTGGTACGAAAGGAAGAACGCCGGTGGTGCGGTGTCTGTCTCTTCGAGCTCAATCCGACGGCTAAACCACTCCCGTCGGACGTAGGTGAGCGATGGGAGTACGCATTTGCGGAGTGTGACTCTCGCGAGTTTAGTTTTGCGGATCTAGTCAATTCCTCTAAGCGTGGATGCGACCGATGCACAACTCTCCTCTTAGCGTTTGAGACGTTGGTCGGGGAATTCAAGGAGGCCACATGGAATCCTAACCTAAACTCGCCCGGAAGCCCATTCTTAGAAATCACCAAGGCCGATGGCACAAAACAGAATTTGGAGCTCTGCTGCAACGACACGTCATTGGATAAGCCAGTACTATTTGCAGACGAGCCGTGTCTACAGCCTGCTTTATGCAGAGGCTACAAACTCCCACGCTCAACAGGAGGCGATAAATCTCTCAGCCAGGCGGCAGTTTGGCTAGCCGAGTGTCGAAATTCTCACGACCAATGCCGAGCCTATGATGCAGCATTTGTGCCAAGCCGACTTCTCTACTTGGGGACAAAGCAAACTAACACCATCGAACTGGTCGATAATTTGGAGCATGCTGTGCCATATGCCGCCTTGAGTCACAGATGGACACAGGAAACGCCAACAAAGAGTCTCCTGACAACTAATCTGCAGGATCGAAAGCAGCATGGCATGCCTATGGCAAGCCTACCTGAGATGATGCAGGATGCCGTTTCTGTGCTGCGCCGACTAGGAATCGAGTATGTATGGATCGACTGTTTATGCATAGTGCAAGATGATAAAGAGGATTGGAAAAAAGAGGCTGCTTTGATGGCATCTATCTATTCCTATGCTGAACTCACAATCGCGGCATCCTGGTGCGACAAGGTCGGGCAGCGCCTCTTCAGAGACCACAGCGCGCCCCACGAATCAGCGGTAGATGTTGCTAAGATTGGTGGGCAATCCATCTTTATCCGCCGTAGGAAGCCTCATTTCAACTGGTCGGGCACCGAGTCAGATATGTTCGGCTATACGATGACGGAAAATCCAGACATAGAATGGCCGACTTTGACCCGAGGCTGGGTATATCAAGAACAACTACTTTCGCGCCGAATGCTTCATTTCACGCGAAATGAGCTAATTTGGGAGTGTCTCGAGGCAACCCAGTGCGAGTGTGGGTGGTTTGATAATAACAATGTCCGCCAACAAGGGACTGAAGAGTCCTATAAACGAGCTGCCGGCGACAAGACGTGGGCTGAGGTAATCAAAGAATACGCCAAACGCCCTCTTACTGTTGCTACAGATAGGCTACCGGCTCTAGGGGGTATTGCCAAGACAACCGCGGTGGAAAAGGGATATGATACAGAGGAGTACCTGTGCGGGCTTTGGGAAAAGGAGCTTGAAAGCACCTTTTTCTGGTATCTCACCGAGCCTCCCTGTGGTCAGCGGCCCAACTCCCAGATCCCAACATGGTCATGGGCCTCTGTGGATGGAGATAAAGATTGTTGGCAGGTTTCTATAGAGGGTATCGAGTTTTTGGGAAGTGACGTGAAATATGCCTCCGGCAGTAACCCGTTCTTGGGCGACGTGGTAAGCGGAACATTGTCACTCGCCGGACAAGTAGTTTCCGGAACCATTTATCACGGCCAGGATTGGACTAGTACCCTGGAAACACTGCGCGATGCCACTGGCTCTTCTCTTCTGCTCACTAGCGAGAGAGGCACAGAAGAGTATGGATTGCAGATTGGCGGGCAATTTGCAACATTCAATCCAGACTACAGATTGGATTTACCAGGAAATGATTTCATCTGTTCTGGTTCGCAAGTCCTTTGCTTGCTCTTTGGACGTACGACTTCAGGCGAGTGGGATCCTGATTCAGGCGAAGGAACTGAGACCGTTAGAGCGAATCTTCTCGTGTTACGCCGTACGAGCGAAGAGCCTCCTCGATACGAGAGGATAGGAGTGAATGAGAGCTGTATTGAACTGGACTCATTTCTTAGCCAGTCTGAAAGGCGTCAGCTGACTTTGGTATAATACCCAAACGGGTATATGCAGTGCACACACCTATGTATTAATAGCCTACTCCCATTAGTTTCGCACGTGGCCGCCGGCTACTGGGCAATATTATTCAAGCCATGACAGTTGCAGTCACTTCATGTTTCGGGTAGAGATACAACTCATGCATCAACTCTCTAAAACGGAAAGGATTTAGGCACCGCTCTTGTCGCTATAAAAAGACGATTCATGCTGCTATTGCCAGGCAAATAGCGGAACGAACTTGTGAAACTACCAGAGTCGACGATGATAGTGAGACAGCATGAAGAACAGTGGCCGGCGGGCACCGATGCTTAAAATAATAGCCAATCCGTACCGCCTATGCTAGAATTTCTGGTACTAGTATATAGTAGAATGCACAAGTCGACGGTCATCAAAGTTCTATACCGATTGCAGAAGTCGGTGAGAAAGCACCTCCCAATGACTAAAAGTAAGTGCATTTGCTTCATTTGTACATAGCCATTCAAATATTAGAATTGCAATTACTCCAAGTCGTTATTATCTAATCGATCTCATTCGGTGAAAGCGATGTGGAAAGGAGGGCAACCTCTGCGAAGGATCAGGCTTTTTGGCATTTCGCCTTGGCTGAGCGATAGATTCCCTCAGCGTTGTTTGGGCCTACATCCTTCATCCTTCGCCATGATCTTTTTATCCCTCTGTAGCACAATAATCCTGATTTCAGGTCTCACTGTCCGTAAGCTATTTCAACACTAATACTTCATATGGCCAAAGATAATTGCCCAGTCGCACAAAGCTTCTCCGGATTACAATCATTCCCGGGGCATGCCGCCAGCATTACACGGTAGTACTAGCTATGTTTCTTAGCCCCCAAAGCGGGTAAAAAAATTCTAACGCATGGTTCAATGTTTATGTTCGGGTCCCCTTGCATGAAACGAAACGAAACTTTTAAGCTCCAGCCACTCAGCACTTACACATTGTGCTTCCCCAAGTTAACAAGCCAGCAGGACTTTGGAGGCCAGAAGAATCCTACATGTGCAAACTGCGAAGAGCAGCAGTTTGAAAACAAGACAGCGTGACGTCAATGAGGCATACACGAGAGACACCAAAGTGAAGGCATTACAAAATTTTATCGCGCATATGACGCTGTTTGCTGTGTCGTGAGGATTCGATTGAGTAATTGTGCTACCCATTGATCAGAGTTGGGCTGCTACCCAAAGCCACGTTCTTTAACCTCATAAGTCTAATGATAGAATGCTTTGTAAAGAGGCGCCACATGCTAAATCAACAAGGTACATGTACTGTAATGTAATGTAATGCAATTACACGTAGCTTAGCTTTGCTCGTAAGCCTGGCGCTACTGTGCGCTTGGTTTGCTTAAGCTCCTCTGCCAAATAGTAATCATGGATTTCATGCCTATTGTGCAGTGTTCTAGGGCAGCTCTATTCATAGGCATGAGTCCGGATCTCTTAGTAACGGCAAGCTATCCTATTAATAGGGCTATTAATAGGAGCCAAAGCTGCAAAGGTGATGGGGCTGACATTTGCTAGCTTATTTTTACATACGGAACTGGCTTGAACCGGTGGCGGCGCAGACCTAAGCTAGTGCCCTTATAGTGCTGACGGCTTAGACCCAACAAGTTGGTTGTCAACTAAGGCTGAGAGCTACCCAATCACGCATTTTCTAAGGAAGACTGGAGGCTCGGAATATGGCGAAGCTAGTGCTGGGGCGGGCTGATATGGTAATGCCAAAGATGAGAATTGACTGCGAAATATTGCACTTTGCTCGGTTGGGTTACCAGCCGAGAGGCTGTACTACTGCAGATGTAGTCATCACCACTATGTTAGTTCAAATATGAAGTTCGGACTTTTGAGTGAAAGCATGTATAAATAAGAGCCTCTGATCTCACTGTAATATCCATCCTCATCATCTTCATCACAAGCAATAACAAGCAAGCAAACAACAGCTTCTACTGCATTCTCGCATCAACTTCTTCTCTCAACACCTCTACTCTCAACCAAACATCAAAATGTTCGCTTCCAAGGCCTTTGCCCTCTTCGCCGCTGTAATTGCCAGCGTTTCTGCTGCTCCATCTGGCACTCCTACTACTGGAAACAACTTGGCCAGCCGCACAGGATGGACCGGCGTCACCCACTCCGTGGTTGTTGGACGCGGTGGTCTTCACTTCGATCCCGAGAACGTTGTAGCTGAAATTGGCGACACCATCGAGTGGCACTTTACCGCTGCCAACCACTCCGTCGCTCAGTCTGACTTTGCTCATCCCTGCCAGCCTCTCGCCGACGGCACCAGCTTCTTTGCCGGCTTCAACTTTGTCACTTCCCAGGGCCAGAACCCCAACGTCTACCAGATCACCGTTATTGACGACAAACCCATCTGGTACTACTGCCCCCAGACCAAGGGCAACCACTGCCAAATGGGCATGGTCGGAGTTATCAACCAGAACTTCAACTCCCAGAACACTCTCTCAAACCAGAAGGTCATTGCTGCTGGCACTGGTGTCTCTAAAGTGGGCGTTGTCCAAGGAGGCAAGAATGGAGGCTTTACTCGCGCAAACCCGAACCCTAACAGCGGTTTCTAAGCGGTTTTCCCTTTTTTTCTTAATACCATCCTTTATAGCATAGCATTTCCTTTTCTCGGCATGGCGGAGCACAATTTGGACTCGGAATATGGCGGGTTTTGGGTAGCGACGAAGATATCACGGTGAATTATATAGACTAGACTTTCCCTAATGAAAATTATACTCGTTCAAGAAACTATAGAATGGCTCGTTTCCATGTGGTTGTGATTCATTGCAGCTGTTGAAGATGAATGGGGCGAAGCCATAGTGGCCGAAAGATGTAACTCTGCACTAGCCAAAGAAGGGTGGAAATTTTAGCTGCATCAAAGTTACGGCAATAAGTCTTGAATGCTATCTTGGTCACTACCTATTATTGTGCCTGTCTCATATATTTAATGCCTGCTACTACTTACAATTGAAGTCGACATATTCCATCCAGTCTATACGTATCTAGATTATCACGTGACACCACTACGCGCACTTACATGTAGTCTTTCTTCTCCCTCTGCTCTGTTACAGTTAGTTCTTCGTTCTTCTTCATCATCACCACTTTTTCTGTTCCCAAGTCACATTTGCTTGTTTGCATTCGAGCCCAGTGTCTTTGGTAACCTAGATTTTTCTCCTTGTTCATTTCGTCTTTCGTTCGTAATCCCATCGTAATCCCTCGCATAGATAGTTCATATTCAGCAGTCAAGGAATGCATATTTGCAAGAAGTAGTTTCCCTCTCATCAGACTACTCGCTAAACTTGAACCGGAGATACACGCCACCATTTCTTTAATTATGACGGAGTGACTTCAAACATGCTTACAAAAATGATCAGAATGGTTTGAATGCAGCATTATATAAGATCTATGCTACATGTATCTCTTCTAGATCAAATCATGACAAGAGTATTATATAAATATCAGCCAACTCCAAGCTCTCAGTAATTCTGACACTTGGCATTCGTCAAAATTGGTCCGTGTTATTAGCAGTCCTCGAATCACACACTTCCTTAATCGCTAACAGTCGGCTGATATGAGTTGTTTGGCAGTCTAACCACAGACATAGCGCTTTACAACGTCGTGGGTAGATCCCTTGCAATTAATAGTCTTCTTTTTCACAGGTGCGCAATTGCCATATAAAGAATTGTCTTTAACACGTCGGAGTCGCTTTGGGTTTTGAGCATAAGGGGTACCGGGGTCGGTGCAGCCGACAAGATAATAGTCGGTACCGTCGAGTTTGAAGTTACGATTGCACTCTTTTCCGCTTTCCGGGGCAATTTCGACATCATCGACGCAAGGGCTCACCCCTTCAATCCAGGCGACATTGAAATGAGTGCCGCCTTCCCTGATCTGATTTCCGATGGCGATGGCGCCTTGTGCCACGGGAAGGACTGTGACTGAGAGGCAGAGGATGGCTTGCGCAATCGAGCTTGTCAAACGCATTTTGATAGAATAATCGTTTGTTCTGCGAAATTTTGCTTGTCAAGTCAAGAGTAGAAGGTTGTTATTCGTAATTTCCGAGTACTGCGAAGCGAAAACCCTGCCCTTTAAATACATGTGCCCAGCTCTCCTTTGCAACTGCCTGTGCACAGGCAAGTCTCAGGATCTGCCTCGGCTGTTGAAATATTTACAAAAGGCGGCGCTGATCAGCCTGCCGTCTCCTCATCTGAGGCTATATTGCAACAATCCTCGCCTCCAGTGGGACGATGCTGCTCTTTCTGATTCGTGTATGCATACAGTGTCTGAGCTCCACCGCGGGCCGGATTTCGTCTAAATAAAACCTCAGATCCTCTGGATCCTTCGGAAAACATTGAAATAGAGTTTTAAGGTTACATTTATTTTATTTCTATACCTAAACTTACTTCTTCTGATCTACGGCTCATCGGTGTAGCGCTCCATTAACCCAGAACGGGAGTGAGTGTCCGATATGCATATCTGACCTTGCAGACCAATCCTGGAGGATCTCTTCTATTTAAAAGATCGGCAAGAAACGGAACGGCTTCTCTCACAATTAACATTATTGAAGCTAATCGCCACTTAATCTCTGTCACTTGCAGCTGATCTTATTCCGATATGGAGAAAGTACAGAACTTTGGCTGCTCTTCCGTGCTACATTCAAGCTTGGCATCAGCAAGGTCTTGGGTTGCCAGTTTAGGTAGCACGCGGCGACGTGCCTAAAATGAAATCTGTATTATCTTTTCATTTCCTTCATTACATTATAATCGTGGAGCCTACATCACCGCGATTGTCTTTCTTGCACTGTCTTACTGTTTGCCACCAGCAACTGCTTGGCCACGGCTATGGAGCACTTGGCCTCCCCTTTGCCAATACATGAAGCTTCAGTCCATATCTCATGGAATGCCCTACTAAACGAATCATTCTTGCAGAAATAAATTTTTGAAAATGACCATAGATACCTTTCGGTAACATCCGAGTCCCTGTTATATAATGGCCCATGGATATATCTCATCGTAGACTGAGCCCTTGGAACTTGGGGAGATATTTCGTACTTGATCCTACACAAGACCAAAGCGGTCGAAACAGCCTTTTCTTCTTTTCTTTTTTTCTTTTCTATGTTTGGACTTTTTGGACTTTTGCCTGAACATATGTGTTTGTGCACTCAGTTATGCCCTCTGTCTGATGCCAGTTGAGACCCTGACAGCTGCAACAAGCCAGCCGCTGGAAGCCTCTGTGGTGGTGCAACTGCAGCGACATCAGGTCATTATAGCATAGACCCATATTGACTATGACCATGACTAATATGTACTAGCTATTTTCATCACAGCAGTGTCAGCATAATTCACGTGACCTTTCTCCATACCACTACCTATATTTAGCCTCCTCTTGCTTAGCGTCATCGTTAGGCTCTCCGCTTCAGCGGTCCGCGCCCATTCACGCCATGGCTGCCACCAATATCAATGTCAACACATCGCAGGCTCGACACATCGACCCAGAAGAAGACGGCAGTTCGACACAGCCTGTCACTTCGCGTTAGTTAGTGAAATAGTTCATTCGTTACTCCTCTAGGTTGCAGGCGCCTACGTGGATAGCAGTCCCGCTCGACTCGATGATGCTCCCCGAGACTGCCCTTGGGTGGCAAGATCTTCGGATCTTGAGGCCGCCGATAAGAGGAATAGCTTATTAAATTAGGCGTTGGGCGACGGAAAATGGCCTCGTGTCATTCTTGCGTGACCCCGTTCTCTTGTCGGTCCCCGTCTGCCTTTGCTCTTCTTGGGCGGCTGTCATCCTGTCCAGAGCGGATGGACTTTCTACTACACCTAACAGCATTGTCCTTCATTCCACATGATGGACCGATCAGGTTCCCGCCTCTCGATTAGACGTCCGGAATGCTAATGCTGCGTAGTTCCGAGCCCGAACAGAATAACCCTGAGCAGCTTGAAGAGCCCAAACAGATTCACGTCTCTTGTGACAAGACTGATATAACCTGGAAAGATGGCAGCGGTCGGGCACAGAGTATTGATAATATACCTTTCAAAGTCGACATAGACACCCTAATCTCCAAAACCATTTTTATCACGTCTCTTGTGACAAGACTGATATAACCTGGAAAGATGGCAGCGGTCGGGCACAGAGTATTGATAATATACCTTTCAAAGTCGACATAGACACCCTAATCTCCAAAACCATTTTTAGACTCTCTTGTCGGGTCTGGATCAAGGGCAAAGGCAAAAATAGGGCCCAGCTTAAGGGCCGTAAGAGTCAAGCAGGCGATAAGCAGTCCGTCTATTTGTTTATACACCCAGAGAATATTCAGAACATCAAACTAGGAGACGACGACGATGTACCATCACTGCATTTCTCCATGAATCAGGGTCATTCTCGCCTTGTTATCCCCAGCGATTGCATCTTAGGCTGCAAGAAATCGGTTCACGCTCGATTGCATTCAATGAGGGCGCTAGCCGAGACAGGCGATTTTACGATACATTTCAGGAATGATCAAATTAACGCGCCACCACTTACAGCAAATCGCATCAGTATTCTCGGCTACCAACATCAATCGTCCAGAAACAGATGACAGACGCACCGACCTCCGAACATTATATAATGGTATAAGAAGCCATGTTTTCGACGCAGGTGCGACCCTTGTAGATAAAGCATTGCTGGAGGACACATCAGCACCCCCTCCAATTGACTGTAAGCATTCTCTTGGATCGCTTATGGGGCTATCATCTGACTTAAACTAATTCAGTTCTAGATGAGCCTGGCCGCGAACACAAACCTCAATCGTAAGCGCAAACGCGAGCGTGAACGTGAACGCGAATGTTCCGACGCTGATTATGAACGCCCCCCTCCCCCTCCGCATCAAAGCCCTTTCATTAGAGAGTCTCGTGCTCGGTCTAGCGACTTGACAGGCCTCGTACAATACCTTCTTGATATGGAAAATTGTTTGAGAAATGACATGAAAGATATGGTTGAATCTACTGAGACCCGTCTAAAAAATGACCTGAAACAAGTGATCGAATCTACTCAAGACTGTTTAAGAGACGACGTGAAAAATATGATCGAATCTAGTGAAAATCGTTTAAAAAATCACGTGAAGATACGGTTGAATCTACGGAAAATCGCTTAAAAGATCAAATGGACGATATTCTCAATCATATGAAAGGGCTTGAGGATACTTTGGCCGCAGACTCCAGAGCAGACGATATAGAGCGCGGGGTCGATATGGCTGTGGATGATTTAAGAACGGAATGTATCGGGACCATTGAATCGGAATTCAGATACCTCAGATATGGCATTGAAGAGGTGACGAAAGGCATGGAAGAGGCTGAAGAAAAAGCAAACGAGGTGTTAAACTTGGTGGACGAAGCTGGCGATGGTATAGAGAGGCGAGTAGGGAGATATCTAAACAGCATTCGCTTGCAAGTCACCGTCGACGATGAATAAGAAGGCTAAATTTATAAGAGAATCCTTATAGTATACTAAAGGTATGCGCAATCGCAGAGTTGTGTGCTCATGGCTATACGAACTAGGACTCTGCATTTGTTTACTCCCCACTTGACAGTGATTTCCAGCATCCTTTCTTTTTCGCTGCTTACTCAGTGGCATCCTAATCCCCTGTAGTTACCGCTTCTGATTCATTCCCTCGCTTCACTCAATTAGCTCTGTGCCTCTATCGCTCATTCCCACAAAAAAAAACGACACAGTCTCGCGACCTTTCTCATCTCATGAGTTTTCGTCTCACACCGTTACAAGTTTCAAACTAGGTCAATCATTAGCAGACAGACTAACGACCAACGTCACCACAACTGCTGAACGAAAACTGCCATTTTAGCTGTCAAAGCTCAAAACTTTGGGGGGTTCTAGCTCCACTACAGATCGATCTACTGCTAGCGCTTATCAGTGCCGGAGTCTCAGGGAATGTGACGCAGTACCGGAAGCGCGGCTACTCACTAATACTTCTATAGCCTACTTCACGACGCATCAATTGATCTAGATGCCCGAATTGAGAATTGAAGCCCGCTCGCATTACTTATGATCGCTACAAATATATAGGCCTCAAGTATGAGACTCCATCACTGCGGAAATCTCGTGTACAAAATGCCACCGCCAAAGTCATCATGGTAGCGCGCTCTTATAACTGGGCCATGTGAGCTTACAAGTATCACTTGGTTCCATAATTGGCTCCGAGTTATTTGCTAGTGCGGGCAACCTTCCTAACAGGAGACTGTCCAACTGCCAGTCGGATCCTCCGTCTAATACATCGTCTTCTTACCATCAACATACCTCAGCCAAAGGCAACACAAACGCAAATCATGGCCTACAACGAGCTCTACCAATATTCTGTTGTCTCGGCTCTCATGCAAGGGCTCGGAGACTATGGGCTGCCATACAAAGAACTCGTCTCTCACGGCGATCACGGCCTCGGGACATTTCGTCGAATGGACGGCGAGATGATTGCCCTTGACGGCGACGTCTATCAAATGAAGGCCGATGGCTCAATCATCAAGATTGACACTTCTGGGGGCTCCGACATCGCTCCCTTTGCACAGCTCACTCGCTTTCAAGCCTCTGCCACCGCCGACGTCGAATTCAAGGACAAGCAGGGCTTCTCAGATGCCCTGTCCAAGCTTCTACCAAAAACCAAGAACCACTTCGTGGCGTTCCGCGTGGACGGCCTTTTCAAGTGTGTTGCAGTACGCACCGCGGGTGGTCAATTCTGCCGGCACGAAAGCATCAGGGTGCTGCACAAGCGCCAGACCACCTACGAGTTCACCAATGTCCGCGGAAGTGTTATTGGATTTAGATCGCCAGAGTTTCTACAGGGAGTCGGTGTAGCGGGCGATCATCTTCACTTTATTTCGGATGAGAGAGACCGTGGCGGACATGTGCTGGAGGTTGAATGTCACCCTGACGTTCCAGTTAAGTTGTCTGCATCAGTTCAAACCAAAGTCCATCTAGAGTTCCCAGACGACGATGACTATCAGGAGGTAGACCTAAATCCGGACTCCAGTCTGATCAAAGTTGTGGAGGGATGAGCAGCACTTTTACTGCTGGCTGAGTAAGGCTTGATCCCTGAACATCGGCGACAATGCCTATTTTGGCATATTTGTAGAATTCAGGGATGAGTTTCGAGGCGATTTAACAGCGGAATCATTGCCATCACCATTGATTTTTTTTGTATATAAAGCTATTTTAGACGGTAAAATGGATTGCAACGGTAAAGTTGTGGGTGCATCATCATCAATTGTCTGTCCAAAAAGCACTGAGAAGAAGAAAAGAAAGTGCACTGATCATAATTAACGCAATTCATTCAAACTTCACTTTGATCATTAATGATATAGTAGCAGCCAAGGGGCACATGAGCTGGGCTGCAAACTTGTACGAATCTTACTGTCATTTATCAATGCTATGTATGCGGCACATTACAAAACTATGCCGATACGTCGATGCTGAAGATATCTACACCACTCTTCAGCTGACTCTTGGTGGGTGCCCTTCCTAGCCTCAAAAGCTCAGACACTTGCATCACGCTAGGATCGCGGCCTTGGGAGGCAACTGCCACAACGGTTTCGCCCTTGGTATAGTATGCAAGAAACTTTCCTGCGGCCACGTCTCCATCCACGACCACGTCGTCCCATCCTGAGGCAATGGTATTTCCGCTGTACCGCAGTTGAGCCCCCAGAGCAGACCAGAAGACGGGGATAAAGTGCGTGGTGCTTGCAGATGGATTCACAATGTGCGTGGCGACGGCACGGCCGGCATTCTGAGCAACGTTCCAGTGCTCAATTCGGACCAAGCTTCCATTGCCTCCTGGGCCATGGTACGGATAAGTTGCAATGTCTCCAACAGCGTAAACGTCTGCAAGTCCCTTGACAGCAAAGTTGGCGTCAGTCTGGAGCGATCCATCCTTTTCCAGCTGAACAGCCGTGTTGCCCCTCAGATACGTTGTCTCAGGAGATACTCCTACTCCCAAGATGACAAGGTCTGCGTCGAGTTTGGTGCCATCTTTGAGGTAGACAGCACCGACCTTGGACGGATCCGAGGCTGATGGCTCAGCCCTGTCGACGCCAGCGCTCAGGTAGAACTTGATGCCTTTGCCTTCCAGAGCCTTCTGGATGCCAGCACCGACTTGCTCGCCAAGAACACGCTCAAGGGGAACTTTTTCCATGCCCACAACTGTCACTGAGTTGTCACCGCCGGTAGCGTTGGCAATTTCCATGCCAATAAACGATGAACCAATGATGACAATCTTCTTGCCCTTGTCTCCAATGGCATCCACAATCTTCTTGGCGTCATGAACGGTGCGGAGAGTGAAGATGTTGCCGAGAACCTTGAAGCCTTGCAAAGGAAGTTCCCTGGGGGTTCCTCCAGTTGCGAGAACCAGCTTAGTGTAGGGAAGCTTGCTGCCACTAGCAGTTATCACTTGTCGGCTAGAAAAGTCGATGCCGTTGACTTCACCGTCAACCCACTCCACTGAGCCACTGTCGAACCAGCTCTTGTCGCGCCATGCAATCTTGGATGAATCTGTGATTAGTGCTTTGCTCAGCTTGGGTCTATCAATGGGGAGGTAGCCCTCCTTGGAGATGACGGTGATATGGCCAGTGTATCCCTTCTCTCGCAGCCCTTCAACAACACCAAGCGCACCAGAGCCACCACCGACGACAACAACCCTCTCTTGGGAGTCACTTGAAACACTGCACTGGAAATTGGGCTTTCTTCGAGACCCTTTGATAGCAGCCTCCTCGCCGGTAATGTAAAACCCCCCATCACGCTCGGTGAGAGGAAACACCGGAAGCGCATCCAGAGCAGGGCCGTCTTCGACATCACCAGTCTTGGCACTGAAGCAAGCTAGCGAGACCAATGTCAGCAAGCTGTTGTGTGGATGAACGATATGGCGAGATTATGGGATTTACCTCCATGCCAGGGACATGTCAAACGGCCCCCAGTGGTCAAGATACCCTTAGCCAAGGGAGCGCCGTAATGGGTGCATTTGGCACCAATGGCTTGCACTTGTGCCTTTCCACCGGTTTGCAGGCCAACGAGAAGGACCTTGGCATCCTGGATGCCTTCAACCTCGGCCTCCTGCTTCTGGCCGGGCTTGAGTGACAGCGACGTCACGCCCTTGAGCTTGTATTCCTGAGCCATGGCGCGAACAGTAAATGAAAAGTGTCGAGATGGCAACAATGAGGCAGAAGACAAGAGACGGTGGCTTGGGTGAAGTAAACGACAGAGGTGGGGGTTGCGGGGTAAAATCGGCATGGCCTGGGAGATTATTATAGAAGCTGAGCTCTGCCGGAGAGATTGATGACGCGAGATGGTGTGAGACTCGGAGGGACTTGGACGGGCAGGCTTCGGTTTGAATGGGTGAGATCTAAGCAACGGAGCTCATGGCGGGCAGCTGGAGCTCTGGAGCCTGGAGCCTGGAGATTGGAAGGCCGGAGATTGGTTGATAAGCCCGGATTGGGGTCATGCACGTAATGAGGAAGCATTTGATGCTGCCGGTGCTAGCTACTGTAGACTGCCAGATGCTGCCCAGTAGAGAGAGGCAAGATGTCGAGCTTGTTTCGAAGCGACTGAAGCGACTTGCTTTGTAACATGGAGCGATGATTGGCTACCGCAGATAGATGACGCAATGGCTGCTACATGCGAGGTGCTTAGTACGGAGTTGAGAAGAAAAACAATCCTATGTTTTGCCGGCGAGTAAGCAAACAGAGTGCTACCCTAGAGACAAGAGGGGGGCCGTTGAATTATGACAGGTTATGAGAGTTGGTATTTACCTACTAGTATAGAGTAGGTACTACTATCTACCTAGGTGATGATTTGATGTTTGTATACGCATACAGGCACCTCTTTGACAAGCAGAAGCAACAGATCCTAGGTTGCGGAATCAGGGGTATCCAGTGTGTGCGAGTCAAGTTGCTCTACTGGGTACACTATCGCTAGCGCCCGGGGAGCTCCTTTGGCAGCAAAGACATCATACAAGCTGTGTACTCGTCGTATATAGACTTCGCTCTCTTGCTTCTGTTCATCGCCTAGCCCTCTGCCGTGAGAACTTTGATCAAAGTGCAGGTTACGACCAGCATGAATAATACTCTTACTAACGCGCCCGGCCACACCCGCCTGTTTCCGCCGCCACATTGCTACGCTTGGCTGTCAGAATCAATGTGTAGCTCCCGGTCCCCCCCCCTGGCTCGGCAAACAAACATGTGCTCCATCAGGCGGGTTCGATGTGCTGGCAGGCCCCATGTCTGGTGCTTGTTCTGTACACCGCTGCAAAGCGTCATCGGAATATGGATCGTGCTTGATGACTATGCCACGTGAGAAACAAGGCTTAGCGGTCCGTTGCATAATGTTGATGCCGGGCTTCATCCTGTAGCACAAAACATGAACATGTGCATGTGCATGTGCCTAGTTCATCGAGCAAAGCAAGAGGCAGGTGACGGTCCAGCCAACGGGTCTATTTCCACCTACCGCGCGGCTAATATCTGTGAGGCTGCCAATATGCAGCTGAGAGAAAAAAAAGAAAAAAAAAAGAAAAGGGCGGGATAAACATGCACGCAGATGCACACCAGCGGGCCCTGTTCGCGGTGCTGCTTCCGGGCGAGCGTCTCAAAAGGGCCTAAGACTCTGCTAATGCAGGAGGGTGCTCACTAGAGTCGCATCCAGGAACCGAGCCAAGCAGCCGTTCGTACTCGATACCAGCAGCGCCGAGCCTCGCCCTGGCCAGCGACGCGTACCAGCGACTCGAACGCAGCGCGGTGGCTGCGACCGGACGGCCTCAGTCAGCTGCGCAGGCACAATCCTTTCCATCCTTCAACGCTCCTCGACCTGTTAATCTCGCCAGGCGAACCGTCTTGCTTGGGGTCCGCCCTCCTCGACAAGTCGCCAATACCTCGCCGGCATCCATTCCATCACCGCCTCTGCGCCTGCTGTTCCCACTCCGGCCGAGTACTGCTACTTCTCCCAGCTTGAGTCAAACCTCCTTTCGAACAAGGCTGGCTGAACGTCATCTGTCTTTTCGCTTGTTCCTTTTTCTCTTATTTCATTTCTATTACCATTACCGTCACCTACTGCCATCTTTATTACTCCTAGCCACCTGTTCGATGTTGAGCGCACTTCTCCTCCGCTATCCTTATCCTTAATCTTCACCTACTAGCCTCTCTTTTTTTCCGGCCATCGGCTCTCCGCGTCAACCGCTAAGGATCATGTTTGTCGCTGCAGCATTGCTACCGTCTCCAAGTCTCGGCAAAGCGACGCGCGAGACACCGGCTGTCAATATCTAAAACCAATCCTCGATTCTCTCTCTGCTCACCGGTTTGAAGGCGCCATGGAGAGGCTCGATCTGCCCCAGCCCGAGTCGGCCTCATCGCCGCTGCAGTGCTGCTGCGGCAGTCCAGACTGCGTCCACCTCAAGAAGAACTGCTCCATTCTCGAAGCCGTTGAGAAGGATGTGCATACAGCTGCCCAGTTAGGCAAGGTATGTGTGTGTGTGTGGTGTGCGTGCCTGCAGGTGTCGCGCTGTGCTCTTTTTTCGCCCAGTCCTGTGCATTCCTTTCATCCCATCTCATTGTCCGCGCCCATCGTCGCAAGACACATCTCGGACCCTTTGTCGCTTTGCGCGCAAAGTGCATTCCGGCCCGTGTACACAGCGGGCAAGGCGCGAGAAACTCCCCCAGCCGTGTATGCAACATCCTGTGCCCTCTTCCAACATAATCTCCAGCACCAACAGCCATGCTATGCGACTCCAAGCAGACGGAATCTCCACTGACATTTGCCCTGCAGGCGCTACTCGCCAGGCACGAAGCCTACATGGCCGACGCAGAACGGGATAGACTACGGCTCAACTCTCGCATAGAACGCCTGCAGACCGACAAGCAGGAGCTGGAAGCTAACAATGCGGCCAAGAGCGAGGAGAACAACCAGCTCCTCGAGCAGCTCGAGATACTCAACAGCACCGTCCTCGACTCTGATGCCAAGATCAAAAGCTTAGAAGCAAGCCTCCTCTCATCACAGCAGGCCATTCGCCGCCTCGAGAATGCAGCAGCGCGAGCCGCCGAGGCAGACCAGCACCTCAAGATCCTCGAGGAGGAGCAGGACAAGCTCACTGGAGAGCTCCGAGCTTCTAAGGAAGAAGCTCGCTCTCACGCGCAGCGGTTTAAAGAGGCACAACGGGGCATCCTCGACATGCAAGATCAGCTCGAGCGCATGGAGAGGGAGGCCATCCTGGAGCGCCAGCGCCATGAAGAGATGATGGAAAAGGTTGACCGACAGCGTGAAGTGGAGAAGCATCTTGACGCCGCCGCCGTGCGACTCAAGGGCGCTGCGGTCTCCAAATCAATCACCGATCACCGACAGGGGAGCAAAATTGTCGGTCACTTTGTCCGGGACCTGCTGCAGGACAATGCGAACCTCCAGTTGGGTATTGCTGAGCTTAGGGAAATGCTCATTAGCTCCAATGATGAGATTCAGTCACTGAGAGAGCAGCTCGTGTTTCACCAGCCTCTTGCTGATGACTCCAGCCCAGCCTCGACGCTCAAGGCGGAATTGGAGCCTTCTCTGTTTGAAAACTCAAAGCCCCCGCAAGAATTTCATATTCACCACCACTATCACGTTGCCGCCAAGCAAGATGTCCGGAAGCCCAAGAAGAAGCGCCAGGGCCTGTTGCCTGGCATTTTCACGCCTCCGGCTACAATCTCAAGTCGATCTTCCTCGCCAGGCCCATGGGCCCAGCGCCGCTTGATCTCATCCCCCATAGCCCCTGTTCTCTCCAATGGAGGCGGCGACACAACACCCACCACTGCCCGATCCTCAGCTTGGCACGAATTCTCCACACCATCCGAAATGTCCTCCTCACTCCCGACTTCACCCGGGATTTTCGACCACAGCGGCGCTGAAACAGATTCTCTCATGTCGCCTACAACAAGCTATGACCCCATGTCTCCTACCTGGCGTGCGTCGCACAGAAAACGACCCTCAGCGGCCTCATCCTCTAGCTTCCAATCCCTTTCAATCATCGACATAGAGCCAGGCATGGCCGGGATCCAGGCGCAAAATCCTTACCGCTTTAGCAGTGGCGTCATTCATGAAGAGGACGAAGACTTACCCACCAATACTTCTGCTGATTTGACCAACTCTGATGCCTCTAAGGACATATCCGCGGCAGATGATGACACGAACCAGTCAACAGATACAACTATCGAACCAGCACCAGAACCTAGCTCAAGACTACGCCGCATTGCCTCTCACGAATCCATCATGTCGCTGTCGGGCGGCCTTGACATCCACACACTTCAGATACGGCCGAGTCAAATGAGCTTGCGTCCCCCGCTCCAAGGTGGCGCCGATGCTGTTGTTACTGGGGTCATCGCTCAGCCGACCATGTCAACTAGCTACTCGAAGCGCAGCGATGCCGCCCTGCGTGATCACTTTGCCGGCTTCCAACAACTGAAGCGAGGCTCGACTCCTACGTCAGATATATCAGTCTCGTTGTCCTACGCATCGCGGATCGGTACTGGTGGCCTTGGGAAATGGGTTGGATGGCGGCCGTGGGGAGGAGCAAACACAAGCGAAGGCCAACTCAAGCCAGAAAAAGAACCACCCAAAGTACCTAAGAGGGCACCGGGCATCAATCAACCTGGCGCAGTCCCAGGATTTGAGCATTGGATAGCGCAGCAGCGGAGAAGCGCTGCAGCCACGACGACGACCGGGACCCTTAACCGCAGTGCACTATCGGAGAGCTTACGAGACTCTGCATAATATTGTTTCGGGCAGACACGACTTACTATAATATTCCATATGTTTTGAGAATCGCTTGGATTATTCGGGGAATGGGATTGGAGCATTTGCATCATTTAGGCAGCAGGGGCTGGCTGGCTCAAATCCGCTTAATTTTTCCTTCTGTCTTTCTGCATATATGGATTTCTGTTTTCTTGTTGGCGTTTTCACTTATTTTCGAGCGACTCGGCAGAATGGAGACTAGGTACAAAACTGGGATCTGGACGATACCCTGGCCGTATGAGGCTACATATCACCCATGTTGATATAGATTGGAGGCCACGCACCACCTTGTTTGTTTTATTAGAAGTAGTATAATGACACCACATACGTAATCACAATAGATGTGTATTTATTATGACATTTGAAAGCTAAATGACTACCATCTTCAAAGAACGCTGAAACTTTGCTGATCTATTCTTATTTTACTAGCCTCAATCAGGTGATGAATCCTCTGCAAAATGAGTTGTGATTACTTACGGCGTCGATCTCATTGAGCCGTCTGTAAGAATGACGTTTAAAAATGAAGTCATAGACGACATGAAGCTTCCTGGTAAAGTGATTGATAATACCTGCTATCACGGCTGCTTTTGGTACCCTTTTTGAAGACCCTTAGGGTTCAATTTTCAGCCCTTGTGCCAAAGTCCATCATATGATGTCAAATATATGTGTGTGTATCTAGCCTCAAAACCGTTACTGTGATTCATCTTCAAACGTGGCTGTTTCCACCGCGCATTCCCGTCATGCCACATGCTCGTTGCGTTGCTCGGACCACGTTAGCACTAACGATGAAGGCGGTTACGCAGTTTTAATAAGAAACATATGTACGGAGTAGGATTATGCCACAATACGTGAGATGGTTGAGCTCCAACCTAGGTGTAATTCATGAGGTTGAGAGGATCGCATTCCAGAAGATGGCAGCCCTGCTGATTAGAGTTACCTGATTGACTTGATTCGACGCACCGCTGCCCCAATAGATAAGCTTCTTTACAACTTTAAAACAAGTCAATATATTTCATAAACCTGAATCGTCATCAATTTGGAATGGGGGTGTTGTCCCAAGAGGCAAGTCGTCGTAATCGAAGGGAGCGCTTTTGACGATCACAGCCAGAGCTAACAATATTGCGGACATGCATGGTATTTACGAATAGTGACAAATAGTGACAGCCGAATTCTTGAAAAAATACATAAGTTGAGAAGATGGTTGCTTTTTCTCAAAAGTCAAGCATCAATTAGCAGGACTGAATCCAACATTGAAGCATCTATCATCTTACACTTTTAAGTAAGCTCTGAGCAAGCTCTAAGCAATCAATCTAAAAGACCGCCATCATGCAGTTCAAGCCTCTCATCTTCTTGGCCTCTGTACTCCCTTTTACCCAGGCTCAGGCAGACCTGACGGCCAAAGATGTCGTCGACGCTGTCCATAATATCCTTGACGTCTCCACTAGTGCTTTGGATATTGTTAGAAACATTAGTTCTACAAATATCCTTTCGTCTGCTCAGGTTTGTTGAAACACAGCGACTTTATCAAACACATGCTCTGATTTACTAATTTCATTTATTTAGGACATAGCAGACGACCTCCGCCAGATTGTCACGACTGTTGACGACGATGTTAAAGTGCTCCAAGGCACTTCTACGCCTCCTCAATTCTCCGACGACGATCAATCAGATATTTGCGAAGCTCTTTGTGACGTAAGTCACACCTACTTATAAATTTCCCCTTACAGTAAATATTCAAACTCATATCTAACCTCGTGCGCAAGCTACAGTTCGCCACAATTCAAGAAGACTTCTTCAACACACTCGTCAGCAAGAAGAACTTTTTGGATGCCACGACCTTGATAGGGCCCATCGGTAGCCTCCTAGGCTTACTAGAGACTGGAATTAACACGCTCGCAGAGGGAGTCATCGCTCTGGTGCCGACCTGTGCGGCTAAAGCGAGGGATGAACTGAAAGACCTTGACAAAACTCTCAGTGAAGCAGTCAGTGCCTTTACGATCCCTCTGCCAAATACTCCTACCACCCCGGCGCTTAATGCTACCAACAAATCACATAAAAGTAACATCCAGCCGCGCCGTGCTCCGCTGCGTGGTGTCGTTGGCAGCCCGGTTGGAACTATAGTCGTAGCTCCCTCCAAGGGTAAATAACGCTTTGCAACGTAAGGGATGTATTATTATGAAGGAATTCAAACCTAGCCATTAGTCTATTAGTGCATCTCTTCCGTAGCTAAATTGAAAAAAAAAAAAAAAAAGGGTTCGACCTTAGAATATCTGAAATCATAGCCGCCGAGTGATGCAAGCGGGGAGAAGAGTCCAAGATTCATACCCCCTTGTGTATGACTTCTAACTGTATTTTGGACATATGCATGCTCTAAAAGTATGCTTGGGCTCAGCTTCAAACATGACTAGTTCCTCATATGGTGTCACATGCTCGGTGCATTCCTTGAACTGTAAGAATACAGGTTATCTGAGTAGATGAAGTTTAATGTGTGGCTCTAAAAAGCGATTCTTACTCTCCCCTTATCAGAAAAGGGAGCAGACTTATGTCAGATTATATTATGCTAGATGATCCAAGGCAGATACGGAACACAGGTCATGGGCTGATCCCATTCCAATATATAATAGCCTTGCAGATCGAATTGTTCGGTCAACATATTTTACAGCACTGCCGCACTAACAAAGATCGGCTTCTTTATAGCTTTTGGATGGCCTAATCTATTTCATAAAAGCTGGATGCTAATCAAGTTGGAATGGGATTCTACCAAAAACGATCATTCGCTGCAATTAAAGGGAGATTGATCGTCATAGCTAGGGCTGAGACAGCAGGAGAATATATGACATATGACAGTCACAAAGAGCACTAACTGATACGTGAAACCCGCTGCAGTTTGCCGGAGCTTACCAAACCCTCCCCGAGGCCCTCATCGGCAAGAAAGACGTTGTGCCAAACATGCATCCGTCCGTCGCCGTGATACTGGATTACGTAAAGACTGAAGCTGACGGGTGCACGGATTCAGTCACGAACCTTGCACCGACTTGCGAACAAAGCGGGAGACCACCTGAAGTAGGTTGACGGGGTTAATAAGAGAAACAGCCAAGGATTTGGTATGAGGGACCATGGCCCTGTGCCTCGCAGCTTGTCCTGGGTAAGGAGTCGAGCGCGGCGTATTAAGAGATGCGATATTATGTATACCAAGAAGTTGAAACGTGGTTAAGGGTACCTACATATAGGTATATCTCTTTGAAGCCATTCTAAATACATGGAAAGGACCCGTCAACGCGGGAATATCTCAATGTGTGTGACCGCCTGTCTGTTCCTATTCTAGCCCGGGATCCCCCTGTGTCGAGCGCCCCATAGTCGAACAATAAGCCAACAATAGGTACAAATCGGGAAGCGTTGGTAATTTATGCGCCGCCGCCTTATTCAGAGCTTCTAAATTTAGCCTCGCTGCCAGCGCTTTAAAAATATCGTTGCTGGTTCGGCTCCTGCTACAGCCGACGCCAAACAGAGCAAATCAAGGCCGTCGACTCTTTTCCAAAGCGAGCTAACATGGCAAAGGATGCATCGTGCGAGGTGCGCTAAAGAGTCTTCAAGCTCTGGACATTGAATCCTGCACAAGCAGCATCTATGCCCGATTTGGTGGCCAGACTTGTATCCACGGCATACGAAATTGTACAGAGGGCTACCGTATTCATATATCCTACCCTGGTCATGCTACGTTTGCTAGCCCGTCGGAGGTATCTACGCAACTGAGGCGCTGCCCGGGAGGCCCTTTTCCCGCTGAAGACTCGAGCCTCTTTTGCAGATTGTGGCTGGGCAAACTGTACTGTACCTGCATTATACCATTACCAGGCGCTGTTTTAGTCGTAGGGCTAGAGCAGGATGACTGTTTTTAGCATCCGCGAGTCCAGCATGACAAACACCACCCAATGGACGGCCTGGGCGCGCTACCCCATACGACCTGGCGTCGATGGCATTGTGAATGTTTCGGCTAAGGCGGCCAGTGGAAGGCCGTTTGCACGATGGCTTAGTGCTGAGCTCAGCCTCCCGGGAGCAGAGATTAGGTCTCGACAACCCAATGCTTGGCTCTTCGCGCTCGTCGCATGGCCGGTTGAGGACTCCACCGTTGGGCGGGAGCTCGCAGCGGTCCTCGTATAATAACCGATCAGATCTCTTATTACATTAGCTTCGGATTCTGTGCTTTGCTCATCCCTTTTGTCAGCCCATCGTGTCCATCTTGAAATACTACTACTACCTACTTGCTGTATGTTGAGTCGGCAACTTCTACGACTGGCCCAGGCGTGACCATTAACCACACACTCACATATATAGAGACAGTCTATCTAGCCCCGATGCGTTTCCACAGCTTCATCGCCCTGGCGGCCGCGACCGCTCAAAGCGCCGCCGGCCTGGGAATCAACTGCCACGGCGACACGCTCTGCGGAATCTCGTACATGAGCGGCGGCCGCCTGACCCAGTTCCAGACCATCTTCGACAACATCTTCGAGAAGCGGATATACGACAACGGCGACGACGTCGGCTGCATCGAGGTCCACTCGGTCAACTTCAAGGGCTCCTTCAAGGGCACGTACTGCGCCTACGTCCAGAACCTGGACGGCAGCGTCAGCGGCGCCACCCTCAAGAGCCTCTACACCGAGCTGGTCAACTACGGCTGTGGAATCTGCGGCTCCATCCCCATCCACTATGACAAGGGCGACGACGACGTCAACCACGGCGAGCTCTCGTTCAACATGGTGGACAGCCTCCCGGACAACTGCGAGCTCAACAAGCCCTGCTCAGCGCTCTCCTAAATCATGATTGTTCAGTAATAGTCGATGGGGTGGTCGGATAGCGAATTTGCGAGTCATTCTCAGATATACGCCAATTTCGTTCCATTTCGTTTCGCGCAGCGATGTGTGCATCCGATTTTCGTGTCGAGGAACGCGCCATGATGATACCAAGCCCCTCCATCGCAGACCGCTTGATTTTTTTTTTTTTTTTTTTTTTGTTAAGAGGAGATGGGAAGGACAAAAAAGGCGTTTTGGCGCAACAAAGTTGACAAGTCCAATTTGTAATCTAGCGATTCGTTTCTCTATACATTGTTTTTTATTTATCCTGTTGAGCTGGGAGCTTAGAAAGAAATAGTAGGTAGTAAGCATTTTAATTCTCAAGCCACCCGGCCTTATCGGAGCTTTCACTCTTTCACCCGGAGACAAGGTGTGATTGATGCAAATATTGATTTTTACTACCACGACCCACCAGCAGTTTTGGGCGTATTGCAGCGTGTCGGAACCCCCTCACCAGCCAACCCCTCAATACGACCTCCATGGACTGTCTGTGGTCGGTACTATCACCGATCTGGGGCCATCATCGCCGTAGGCTTTTGAAACTCAGCAGCTTCGTTGAGGTCGATCTACACACTATGTCCGGACTAATTCCGCCTTTTCGTTGAAAAAATGCGTTAAAAAAAATCGGAGATAAAATTTGTTGATTTCGCCTTGGCCCTCTTGGAAGACGTAATAAGAGATGGATGTATGAGATATATAAAGGCGGAAAGGGAGGGGTAATGATTCATGTAGTTACTAGGTATAATAGTGAATCGACCAACAGCTTCAAATACAAACTGCATCTTCTCCAAAATCACAATCACCGCAAGCAAGAGTGGTCAACACAGAAATACCTCCCACAGATAGTATACGAAAATGGCAGCCACTTTCTTCGCGTTTGCGCCAGAGCCCAAGACCGAACTTGGTCGGCACCGTATCCTGGCCCCGACGGCCGGCATTCGTGTCTCGCCATTGGCCCTCGGTGCCATGTCCATTGGTGACGCATGGTCTGACCTGATGGGATCCATGGATAAGGAGAGCTCATTCAAGCTGCTGGACGCATTCTGGGAGGCGGGCGGCAACTTCATCGACACCGCCAACAACTACCAGAACGAGCAGTCCGAGACATGGATCGGAGAGTGGGCGGCCAAGAAGGGTATCCGAGACCAGCTTGTCATTGCTACCAAGTTCACTTCAGACTATCGAAGCCACGAGCTGGGAAAAGGAAAGGCTCAAAACTTTCAGGGTAACCACCGCAAGAGTCTCCATGTGAGCGTAAGAGACTCCCTCAAGAAGCTCCAAACCGACTACATTGATATCTTGTACATCCACTGGTGGGACAGCACCACTTCCATCAAAGAGCTCATGGACTCTCTGCACATCATGGTCGAGCAGGGCAAAGTTCTCTACCTGGGAGCTTCAGATATGCCTGCATGGATCGTCAGCGCGGCCAACACATACGCAGTTGACAACGGCAAGACGCCTTTTAGCATCTACCAAGGCCGATGGAACATCATGCTGAGGGATTTTGAGCGGGACATTATCCCCATGGCACGGCACTTCGGCATGGCTCTCGCGCCCTGGGACGTTCTTGGCGGAGGAAAGTTCCAGACAAAGGAGGCCCTGGAAGAGCGCAAGAAGAAAGGCGAGGGGCTGCGCGCCCTTATATCACTTCCAGAACAGAGTGCTGAAGAAGCAAAGATTAGCGAGGCGCTCGCCAAAGTGGCGGCAGAGCACGGCATCACCTCCATCACCGCTATTGCCCTAGCATATGTATTGCACAAGGCAGGAAATGTGATCCCTATTGTTGGCGGAAGGAAAGTTGAGCATCTCATGGACAATATCCAGGCCCTGAGCATTAAGCTCACAGACGATCAAATCAAGTTCCTCGAGGGTGTACAGTCGTTTGACCTGGGATTCCCTTCAGCCTTCTTGGGCCCTGATCCTAATATTACAGGGTATTCCCCACGACTCCATCGGACGGCTCACTACAGCTTCCCTAATGCGGGAAACCCCAAGAGTACAGTATAAGGTGATGAATGTCTTTAGTTTGACGATAACTACTTTGTGTGGGTGATGTATATCTGCACAGTCTGCGAAAGGTTCTCTGTGGCCATTCAGAAAAATTTGCGTTTTAAAGCTCCCAGCCAACTTTTGTTGCAATACATACATTCTATAAGGGGGGTCTTATTTGCTCAGCTTCAGGATGCTTTTATCAAATTATTGTTCTAAGAGCATAGATAGATGCATCTATTCGCTCCATACTACGGCCTTAGGTACAACAGCATTAAACAAACAAACTTGACTTGTTACCTGCATAGATGCATCCATCCCAAGTGTGCCATTCTAGCCGTGAAAAGAGAGAGAGAGAAAAAAGACACAAAGTCCACGTTGCAGCATGCAGCAATTGGTACCAAAAATAGACACAGCTAAGCTTCTTTCTCCCATGGTAAGACTCTCGTATCCGCCCTCCAAAATCCTTGCCAAGACGCCCAAGGCAAGGGGGGCCATATAATATAGTTTCTCCTGCAGCTTGTGTTCTCGGGGCATCATCCCTAGTGGGCGGGCTCTTTTGCTTTAGATCGATATCCGCGTGCCATCTCGGCAGCTGCCAACGATCTGGCTAGCATGCATCTTGTGAAGATGGCCGTGATCCTATTACCCACTTGGGTGGGAACGTCAAATGTAGGCTGCCGCTTGAATCCACGTTCCTAACTTTATTCGGTCAATGCTTCTTATGGTAATTGCTCAAGCCTATACTACCTCTATCCGTAAAGCGTGATGAAATTGCCCGCAAGTGAACAGTATTTATAGATACGTCTATTGTGGTATAAATGCTACTATTTCGTATTAAAAATTATGGTTTATGTACTTCCTCATCTCCCTCGGAATCTTTCTGAGGTGGTTTCTCATTCTCTGCTTCGTCTTTACCTTCGTCACTCTTCTTCACTGGGGTATCCTCCTGTGCTGCATCAGCACCTCCTTTCTCCTCTACTGTATCATCGTCAGGCCCGTCTCCCCCTGTCGGGATATTTGAGTTTAATACCTCCGGTTCAGCCACAAAACTAAACTCGCTTGATTCAGAGTCTGTAAGAATCAAAGGAGCTGCTACTCGGCTCCCTTGGAGCTCTGGAACATCGCTTCCGGGCATCTCATAAATTTCACTGGACAACAACTCTGCCAATGGCGCCGGAGTTGCCAGCTCTGCTGGTGGCGGGGTGCCCGCCGATTCCAGCTCACTCAGAGGAGTCTTCGACGCCGGAGTGGTGCCTTCGACTTCAGGTGTAGGCTTCGGTGTTGTTTCGTCCCCTTCAAGCTCTCCCAAGTTTCCGCCGAGAGCCTCTGCAGGAAGAGTTCTAGAAGTTTCGGGTGAAGCTGCGTCCACACTTCCTAGCATCATTCCTGTTGTTGAATCGGCCTGAGAAGTTTGGGCTGCCGCCGCTTTCTTGCGGCGAGGAAGCACCAAGAATCGCAAGACAGCAGCGGCCGCAGCAGCTATAAAGACACAGACACCGATAACAATGCCCGCAATAGCACCCCCTCCGAGGCTACTGCTATGGCTACTGCTTTGATTGGGTTCGAGCACTTGGAAGTTAAGCGGATATATAGTGACTATATTCGATTTGGCGTTGGCATCCCACACGCGAGGATGAACCGAAAAATTCCCTCGTTCGTAATCCACAATCAAGTACGCCTCCTGCAAAAATGTTCGTCCTAGAACATATTGGGTGTCGTTGGCTGCCCTTTTCAAAGGGAAGTATCGAGATGCCGTCTTAACAAGCGGGGGATTTGCCTCCAAGTCGAAACTTGCGTAGGGAAAGGTAATGTTAAAAGATGAGCCGCCGGTAATTGGAGTTGTTACTTCAAAAGTGACGACTGGGTTTTCGGAAGTGAGCTTTTTGTGCAACGAGTCGCTAACCAAGTACATTTCCAGTGTCGTGTTATAAGTTAGACCAAAGGCTTTCTCAAAAGTTTTGCAGGCGTCTAGAGGAAGGTAGATTTCGGCCACGGAAGAGTCGATAAACATGGATATCAGGTCAGACTGGAGCACCGTATTATCCGCGCTTGCATTCGTAGAGATGGATTTGATGCCAATTGATAAATCACGCGACTGATCGCTGAAAAATTTATAAGTCTGATTTGTGTCTTGATACGCAGATGTATCGTAGCCACCCAAGATCAAGCTGCCCAGCGCCTTGTTCAACCGATATGGTGCTCCTGCGTTATAGCTGTATGACAGACTGGGAATCGCTGACTCATTCTTGAGAAGCTGCATAAAACTCTGCTGCGGATCATTCTGGGATGTGAAATTAGTAGGTCGTGGGTTCAACGCAAGCACTCCGAGATAAAACTCCGTGCCTGCGATGCCAGCAATGATTGAGTGGTTGACGACAGGGCCACCACTGCCAAGATACCCGAGCCCGACTAAAGTTTGACGTTAATATGCGCATTATAGATGATGCTGAGCAAGGCATTGGCCATACCGGTGTCATATCCAAATTCTCCATTGTCCGTAAAGCCCAAGACGTTCTCAAAGCCAAGGTTGTATAAGCCAATTTCCTTCCAAGTCGAGGAAGCTGTTGTATTAAATAGTTTTCCTCTGCTGTCGGCGCAGTCGTCGACTTTGATAATCTGACAGCCCTCTGGTAACACCACCAGAGTTTGAGTTGATGAAGTACCAGGCAATATGCGAAGGTTCTGAGCTGGAGTTCCTACGCGCAACTCAAACGATGACCAAGGGCCATCAACACCCTCACTAAAGGCACGTGAGTTTCTTTGCGGCCTCAACGAAATTGGGAACTGTACTTACAACACCTGGCTCGGTGATACGGATACGGGAGGTGGTATAATAATTGTCGCCGGATCTGTGGCTCGTTTGTTTACCAGCGCGAGATCAAACGCCGAGGCGAGCGCTGCATTCGGCATCAACATTGCCCATGGCAGCAGATGATGCAGCCGCGTACGCATCGTCCAAAGATGTTTGAATGTTTCAACAAGTCCACATCCTAATGTGAGATCATGTAGTGTTGTAATCCCCAAAGACCCTGCTGAACTGAGTGGAGTAATGTAGGTAATGTAGGTTGCAATGCGTATAGGGTGCCGAAAAATGGGATACTTCCTCTCTCAGCACGCATGCAGCTGACTTGAATTGTCCTAGGCGCTCTTTCAACCAGCTTATCTAAGTCAATATAGGCAAAAGGTTGTCTCGTGGCAACGACCGAAGATAGTAGTAATATTACGAAAAAGAAAACAGAAGAAAAATGAGCAGACATGGGGTTGTATCTTTGCCCACACAGAATCGTACACCAGGCCCTCAATAGTCCTCGCTACCACTAAGTACTACTGCTACAGTCCTTTGATTTGATGAGCATCCACATGGGAGTCAGATTTTAGGATGCCGTGCGAAGCTATGCGATGCACTTCGGTTAGGTGCCAAACGAACCACCGGTGCTATCGAGTGCCGTAGGCGTCTTCCGAAGCTGATAGCACGACTGCATGTTGTTCTCGCCCCAGAACTAATGCAGGCTATTCCAAGTTGATCAGGTTTTTTGTCTAGCAGAACCCGCTCCTAATGCGCGGTGACCCACTGAAGAACAACAGCCCATGGGCGTCCCGATGGGGCGGGACGCCGTTGAAGAGTTACGTGACAACTACTAATCGAAATATCCTGTTATGATGGGAGAGTTCCCTTTCCCCGAACTCATTGATTCAAGCCGCCGCCAAGCAAATCTTGACGCACAACTGTTGGCTGGATTCATAACGGCGGCCCGTACCAGCCGAGGGTATAGCGCCACATACAACCAGGATTAATAGTGCTTGTATGGATCGTGTGTGAATAGCTTCAACGAAATGGTGGTAAGCTGCTCGGTAAATAGACGAATTGCATGTGAGCAGTCCACTAAACAATAGCCAGGGGTATTGGGAGCGCCTCAGACGCCGGCGGAAAATTACGTCCAGAACCAGCGGTGGCGCCTGTCCGGCTTTTCTCCCTTTAGAGCAACATCACCGCGTTAGCAAATTGCGTCTGCGCTTTAGCCGTTTGACAGGTGCCATGCCGTTATAAGGCTGAGCGCTTGTGGCGTGCTGTCTGATTCATGGTTGGGCTCAGCCCCCGACTTCTTGAGATGGTGCTAACACTAGAGCGTAAGCACTTGAAGATAGGTGCGGCACCACCGTTGAGTGCGGCTTGTGCGTTTGATAGTCTGTCTCTCCAACCATAGCTCCGGGTCGCCTGCCTGGTGAAAACATTGATGGTGACTATGTTCGAAAGCCATGTCCTTATGTGCTGGCATCGGCTAGTAGAGAGCCTTACAGGCTTTCTAAGCTTACACGCGGATTATCAAAGCGGGACTATTTCAGGTACACGTACAGTAAACTCGCATTGCATGAAAAAGGAAAATCGTGAAGATCTCGGCTTGGGCCTTGCGAGTCTTGCCCAGCTTACATGTAGCTAGTGGTAGTAGTAGAGCTAGCCCGCATATATCTTCAACCGCGCGGTGCTCACACGCAAATTCTTCCCTTCTCTTTGCTATTTTCAAGTCATTGTCCACTTGTGCTACGGTTGAGACGATGGCTGGTCTATCAAGAGCTGTTGCTTTCATCCTTCTCGGCGCTGCCGTGCGGGCGTCGCCATGTAAGTTGCACGCAGCCACAATACTGGACCTCAGTTCCAAAGCAATGCTTACTTCTATTTTTGTTACACAGTTGCCTCTAATGGCACGATCACTCAACCTCCGACGGCCACTACTGCGGCACCGCATACCATTTCGAATGTTGTATGCGGTACCATGAGCAGCTTTCCAGGCATCATTCTTCAAGAATACGAAGGCCTGTCCACAAACCCAGCCTTACAATGCCAATGTTTGGAGCAAGCATACAGCTGGCTGGAAACGTCGAATCCGCCAACGCGGACGCTTACCAGGACTATCGGAACTGGTGTCACTACATTCACAGAGACCATTACAAGCACCTCGACAGTCGTGACGTCCGTGGTAACAACTGTTGTAAACACGGTTGAAACCGCTACTGTTACGGGGAACTTTCTTGACGCTCAAACGAATGTGTGGTATGGGTCTGCGTCATCACCATGCGTAGGTTTCTATTTGACAGTATTGAGCATGACTTTGGCGATGCTGATTGCTCTCTAGTGCTATAGCTGTACAATCGCTGCCTCGACGGTAGAAGTATTCTACTGGGCTGATGGTACGTTCCAATTCATCATTTGCCATGAGAAGTACTATATGAGCTAACATTGTGCAAGTTACCGAAACATCGTCTGGCTTCGCTCCAGTCACCTCTTTCGTATCGAATGGCTATACCTTGTAAGAACATGCATATCCTGAGAAAACGAGACTCGAGCTATTCTTCATCATTTCTAATGCACTCCATCGCAGCCAATCTCCTTCCGTTTACATCGGCTTCTCTTCACTGTCTGCGATTGACTACTGTGGCTTGGTCGGCCAGGACTTCACCAACATAACGGTTGGATTTGACCCTGACGAGCTTTCAACCATTGTCTTTTCTTCATCAGCCGCTGAAACGGTGACCCACCCCAACACAGCTGATGGTGGCTCCATTACTTCAACTATAACTTTTTACACTCCTGTTGGGTCTGCTGCGCTCAATACGAAAGATCTAGAAAGGAACTGTTCGACGATCCTTGGATACAATTACATCCCAGGAAACCCTTCAAACGCACTGAACTCTTCACGTATGTTTTCAACTTTCTAATACGTTTCATGCTACCATGAAATCTCAATGACATAGCAATCTTTTCTAATCTTTTCTCGCCCAACAGCCGATCCCTGCCACCCCACGATTGTGATTCCAGATCGAGTCAGGAGCTTGGACCCAGCTTGGGCTTCTTGCATCACGGATGGTTTCGGCGGGTAAGTGTCTACGTGGATTTGAATAATTGAGAGCCATTCTCACAATATCTGTTTGACTTAGATTCTACGATCCCCCTTCGGCGCTCAGCTCTGTGACCGCTCTACTACCGCCCTCCTCTCCACCACCGGTTACAACTACAGCTGCCAGTCCACCTAGGACAACCGATTCTCAACCAACATCGACGCCGCCGCCACCTCCTCCACCGACGTCGACTCCATCACCCCCTCCCCCTCCTTCTAGTTCCAGCAACCCTCCCCCCCCTCCTCCGCCTTCATCTTCCAGCAACCCTCCTCCTCCTCCACCACCCTCATCTTCATCTCAGGGAGCTGGAGGCGGTAGTGGTAGCAGCCCTCCTGCCTCTAGCTCACCAGCTGGCGGCAACAACCCCCCTCCACCAGCAAGTTCTTCAAACGGAGCTGGTAACGGTGGCAGTGGCAGCGGCACTTCAGCTTCCAATCCCTCTGGCACTCCTGGAGGTGGAAATAACGGCGGTGGTAGCAGCGGCGGTAATGGAGGTGGTAACGGAGGAAGTGGCAATGGAGGAAGTGGCAATGGAGGCAGCAGTGGAGGAAATGGAGGCTCTAACGGAGGTGGTAACGGCTCAGGCAACGGTAGCGGCAGTGGCTCACCTCCTAATGGATCTGATAACAATAGCTCTGGCAGCGGCAGCAACTCTGGAGGAAACGGCGGTAGTGGAAGTGGTAACAATGGAAGCGGTAGCAATGGAAGTGGTAACAATGGAAGCGGCAGCAATGGAAGCGGCAGCAATGGCTCTGGAAACGGCTCCGGAAACGGCTCCGGAAACCAAAACGGAGGTGGTGCTGCAGGCTCTTCCACGAATCCCCAAAACACTGGCAACGGAGCTCCTCCCAATTCCATCATCGCAGTGGGCTCGGCGACCTTCACCGAGAACTCTCAGTCAGAGTTTGTTCACGGATCTACAACCTTGGTCCCTGGAGGACCTGCAGTTACTCTGGGAGGCACCACGCTGTCGTTGCCCACTTCAGGCTCTGAGATCATTGTCAATGGGTCCACTGAACCAGTCTCCGAAGCTACCTCTGGGTCACAAAGCTCTGGAGCAGGTGAAACTGGCGCGCCCGGTTCTCAAGAGACTTCTGGTGGCTCATCTGGAAATTCTGGTTCCACCAATACCGCCTCATCTGGCCTTCCATCATCCTCGATTTTGTCGATTCCCAAGAGCGGGGCGTCTGGATTGTTTTCGGGTGCCATGGAAAACATCCAGATCGTTGGCGCGGTTATGCTTGTTGCATTTTATATCTAATAGCGAGATAATAGCCCTCTCTTTGCAACAGATTGAACGTAGGGCGACTCGTGGCGAATTTTTTAGGCTAGATAATTGTGTAATGATAATGAAATCTATTACGAGAAGCTTGTGTAAAAGGACATGGTGGCGTTGAAGCTCTCCATACATTAAATGGATGTACACCGCTTATATGCTGCACCGTCAAACATGCAATGGGTTCATTTGCGGGGGCAAATTCTACATGAGATTCCAAATAATTATTCCATCCGTAGCTTTTCTTCCCTCCTCTTCTGAATTGTATAGAGAGTTGTTGATACGACATGAGTTTTCAGCTGTCGAGTCTTGCAAATGGAATGTCCCCTTTGGGATTGGAGAATTCCAACTTTTATCCTACCCTGGTATTTCAACTATATAACATCTAGCAATAATGCAATCTGCGAATCTTCGGCTTTCAATGCCACACTCGGATGGAATCCAACCACTCACTCTACTAAAGATGCTGCAAGTCTTTTTCAACTTGCCACACGTTGCCGCCATTATATAATTAGCACTAAATAATCTCTAATCTACTCATGAATGAGAGCAATCAATCTCACAAGAATTATTTCTGGCCGCCTTGTGTTGGAAACCCCCGTGCTTTCTAACGGCGGGGCAGGTTTGCTGGCCGGTACTGACGCCCTCTTGTCAACAATAAGAACCATGTAAGTGTCGAGCACATATTTTGTTGAGTCTGGAACAATATTGCAACTACGGAGTTAGGCAAAATGGATTTGAAATAAAGCATCCGTTTCTGCATGATTGCTCGACCGCCATACACAGTGCAATACGCGTTAACCTCTCTATGTTTGGCTTGATCCCCAAGAAAAGGTGGCTGGGCTAAAAATTGTGGAGCTGACTGGGGATTCTCCCATTTGTGTTGAATAGGATCAACCCCAGAATACTCTCCAGTCTCAACATTATTGGCGATCCTACTCATCTCTGGAAGAGGCCGCCCTCTCATGGGTATTATTTAATATTGCTTCATCTGCTGCAAGTAGCATATCATGGACTACTCTGAATCAATCACCAGAAGCCTACTTTGCATGCATACCTTACTATTATAGAAACATATCAACTATTCATTAAAAATGGAAGAGAGAGTATTCGAGACGAGAATAGGTTCCAAGTTGCATTACTTCAAGCGCGGCAATGGGCCTATTATGATCGTTTCGCCGCCAGCTTGGGGACTCTCTTCAAAGTATCTTCAGGAAGGCCTCGCCCCGCTGGAACAGACATTTACACTGGTTTATCTCGAGTTTAGGGGAAACGGGAAATCCACAAGGCCGGATGCATCCGAAATGACCTGTTGGCACCTAGCGGATGATATTGAGTACCTTCGCCAGGAATTGCAGATGGAAAGAGTACCGTACCTGTTGGGTCACTCAGGTGGCGGCACAATTGCTCTTTGGTACGCTATAAGATATCCAGACAAGGTGGATCGTCTTGTTCTCTTGAACCATCGTCTGGATGGCTTTGACGACAGTGATTCGTTAAAGAACTCTATTATTGAAAAGAAACGGGATCCGAAAATGCATGCTCCGCTCAAAGCATGGACTTCTTCGTGGGACGATCTTTCCGATGAGAAATTTGCTCAAAAAATTCGCCTGTTTCTGCCAGTTTACTTTTTTAATCCCGATGCTTCTGTTCAGTCCAAAGAATTAAATAGCATTCAAACTGTTCCCTTGTGGAACTACCAGCTTCTACATGGCAATGAACGAAAAGTTCAGCATCAAGAGCAGGAACTTGGCAAAGTCGCAGCAAAAACATTCATGATCTTTTGCCAAGCGGATCCAGTTTGTACACCGACACAGGGTATTGCGACTCAAAAAGGGATTGTTAGGTCTAAGCTTGTGATATACGAGCAGTGTGGCCATTTTCCATGGATCGAAAAAGGGGAAGAGACGTTCAGAGACATTATAGAATTTTGTGCTTTATAATCAATCAATTAATTCTATATATTAATAAGCTCATTTATCTGGGTATAAAATTCAATCAGGCAGGTGTATCTCTAAAAGCAATTATATCATAAGAATTTAGGGTCTCATCACCTCTGTGATGTCAAAGTCGAGCCAATTCCAATCAAAGAATGCCTGCGAGAGATCTCCATCAGGGTCCGGTGCGCCAGTCCCCAGAAATACGTTATCCAGTCCCGCAGGAATTTCCGCAGATAGGCTAGCCAATATGCTCTCTTGAGAAGCTGGTAGCATCTCAGCACGACCAATTTCATTTTTTGATGGTTCTTCTCGCTTCTTAGCAGCTTCAAATTTCTGTCTATAATCCTGTAACGCCTGAATCCCCCCTTGTGCGGAGATATCGTATGACATGTAGAGTTCAAAGATCGCAATGGTCTGCTCCCATACAGTCTTATCTGGCTCTTGGTCTAAATCAACGTGCAAGTCTGGAAGTAAACTGGCTGCTAATAGGACTGTTGCCGAACCAAAAGTCACTGTTAAACATTAGAGTGGTGCAAATATTAGAAATTTTATGTTGGCTAGCCTACCTCGTAATGTATGCCAAGTAGAGGCCTGATACATAAGATGGGTATTACTATGTACTCTCTCAATAACTGTTCGTGCTGTGGAAACGCAGAGCTTATTGATATCATTAAGTAGCCCCATAGCTAGGCTTGAATTGCCACTTTTAGCTCTTAACAGCTCTGAACGTATTGTTCGATTTGCGACAGTTGCCAGAAGACAGGGGCGAAGAATGGAAAGTCGGACATAAATAGAACTAGAAAGAAAAAAAATTTTAGCATGAACAACACTCCAAACGAATTCTTTTTGTAAAAAAAACTTACCGTATTCTGAGGACTATGCCTTGAACCTGGAAACATTCTTCGGCAATAGGCGCATTGACTCCTTGAAGCTGGCTTGGCAAATTGCCTAACATTTCGTCCAACTGTAGACAATACTTTGGCATTTCGCTGATATATTGAGTTAAAGAGGTAGTTGAGCTCTGTTCAATCGAGCTCTGTCCAAGCGCGTGCATCCTATCTGTAATCTCTCGAGGAACTTCACACAGTTGGAGATAGTATCGAAAGAAATCTAACCTCGAAGGCTTATTTGCCGGCTGTTGGCCTTCCCCTTCTTCTAATAGATACTCGTCGTCGACTGCTTGCGGAACTGGCACAGAATTTGCCTTGTTCGTCGCTATAGGCCACCCGAACGTGTATGAGGCTATGCTATTATCTTGTAAATAAACATTTTCCTTTCCTTTTGGATCTAACGGTGAGCATATAATCCTTACCTATCCATTATAAGGGAAATGTGCCATACCCTACGTCTCATTTCCCGTTCTAACTGGTTTGTTGGCTCAGGGATATCTTTATGAAGTCCAAGGCCATAAGCAATTCTCTGTGCAACGCCAAGCGTACTCCAGCATCTTGAGGCAAAGGATGTATACTGAAGGTAAATTACCCGCAGAAGGAATAATTGCGCCGCTTCAAAGGAGTACTCGTCCAGTGTCTCGGCAGATACCAAGCGGACTGACCGCCTGTACAATGATTCGGCATCTCGCTTTCTCCATTCAGCTGGACAATGTTCGGATCGCTGGCAGCCAATGGCTAAGACAACGTTGACTATGGAAAGTAGAAGCATATCATTGCCCGTATACTTTGATAGTGAAAGAGAGTCCGTAGATCTCCAAAGATTATCATATTTTTTCACGAAGCTAGGCCAGTGTAATACGGGAAATATAGGGTGCGAGAACCGCCAGTACGTGTTCATAAGGGAGTCTGCCAATTTCTTTTCAGGTAACAGCAGAGCGTCAATATCCATGCAAACATCATTAGTATTCGAGACTGTAAACCCAATTGGGTCATTGAGATACTTGTTTCCTGAGAACGGAGTACTGGACGGCGCTGTTTTCCTATTAAACGGCTCGATCGTGGCAGCAACTCGGCTAATAAAAGAGTGAGTCGAGGGCGGTCCAAATATGGATTCACTTTGACGGATGGGTTTATCTAGTGGCTGAAGATTCTCACTAGGGATAGTTATGTCGCTTTCCCTACGAATACTCTCTGGCAACCATGATTTTGATGAGATATGAAGAGTAGGATCCGGCCCTATAAGAGCTCCACCGGGTGTTCCAGTGGGAGGACTCTCAAGATTATTCTTGATATTTGGAGGCAGAGAAGGTATATCCCTTGATGAGGCATCAAGTTAGTTTATAGGTTTATGACGAAATCAATATCATACTGGAGCTGAGCCGACATACCGAACTGACACTATTTTGGGCTGTCCAGGAAGAACTTGCTCATATACACACAGGTTAGGCTGGCCTCTGCTTAAACATGTAAGACAAGACGGCCGAGTTCCATCGCATTTTGATTTCCGTAGGCGACACGGACGACAAGATTTTCGAAGCCTATTGCGCTTACGGCGTGGAATGGCCGAGGTAAGCCTAGGCGGCTTTTCTTCCATTTTCCGGATTTACCAAGTTTGTCGCCGGAGAATAGTGATTATGAAGGATGCGATGGAGTTTTAAGCGCGGAGATACCGTGCAAGAGGGAAATACGATTAAGGTATTGAGTATAATAAAGATTTAGGTCTCTCAGAATGACGATGAGAGCAGTGATGAAGGTGAGCCATGCTGAGAAACTGGGGTTGCGGGGCAGGCTAGGATATAAGCTGCTGTTATAATTGGATACTAGGGTAGTAATAGGAGATAAAAGCCATGTATGATTGGCTGTAATTGATCGGACATAGTCTTCAATTTTAATTGGCTTGAGTTTGCGTTAAATCTTGCCACTTGAGGCATAGTATCGGAGATACAACGAGGAGACGCTCCTTGGTTGTCATTACTAGGACCACCTCGATGGTATAAATGACAAGCTTAAGAAATGTTTCAGTCACTTTTTCAAATCTTGCTTCGGTACCTTGCAGCCACCAGTAAAACAATCTTCAAGGTATGGGCTCTAAAGTGGGTTTTGAAACACCATCTGGTGTTGTCCAACCTTTGGACGATGGAGAGACCACGGAGCGTGGTTCGCAAAATGGGCCTACAGATACAGAGAAACCCACACACGAGGAGGAGGAATTTAAAGAAGGCGGCTATGGCTGGTAAGTCCTAATGGGAGAAAAAAAGGTTTTTAATGACATTGATACTCATAAATCCTGCGATAGGGTCGTGGTAGCTGCTGTTTGGCTGATATTGGCTCATTCGTTTGGCATCAACTCAGTAAGTGATTCCTGTAGATATATGGAGAACAATGTATTGATAATAGTCCCCAGATGTTTGGTGTATTTTTAGCATTCTATCTTGCGAATGACCATTTCCCAGGAGCGACGCCTTTACAATTCGCTTTCGTCGGAGGCCTCAGTTTTTCAGTTGGTTTGTGCACACCAACGATACTACTTAACGGCAAGGAGGTAACTGACATGTTTGCAAGCTTTTATTGCATCTCCATTCGCCACAATATTATTGCGCAAAATAGGCTTACGGATGACTGTCGTCACTGGTGGGCTATTTATATCGTACGCTCTCCCTCTCTGGTTACTATATTTTCAGATATACTCACTCATAAACACTTGCAGCGGCGCTTATGTTGCAGCGTCTTTCTCGAAAACTATATGGGAACTCATTCTCAGTCAAGGAGTTTGCTACGGCATCGGTATGGGAATTTGTTATACCGCAACTGCCGGCCTAATTGCTAAGTGGTTCAAAAAACGGCGAGCTCTCGCAAATGGCATTGCAACAGGCGGTACAGGGTTTGGTGGCCTCACATATTCTCTAGCGGCGAACGCCATGATTCAACGCATGGGAATTGCTTGGACATTTAGGATTATGGCCATTATATGTTTTGTTGTGCTTATAGCCAGTGCTCTTTTCCTAAAAGATCTTGATAAGGGAACAACAAAGACCACGCTCACCGCATTCGACCGGAGTCTTTTCAAACTGCCTGACTTCTGGCTATTCTTAGGATGGGGATGGCTGTCTAGTCTTGGCTATGTTGCTGTAGTTTTCTCTCTATCAGCTTATGCCCAGCAAGTTGGGTTTTCTCCACAACAAGGCTCTCTGGTGTCTGCGATGTTCAACCGTGAGTAAAAAATTCTCTTGGATGAGCTTCATAAAACTAATGTCTTTGCTGTTACAGTTTCTACCGGTATAGGGCGTCCGATTATCGGTTTCATGGGCGACAGATTCGGCACAATTAGAGTAAACACACTTGGAACTTTTCTTTCAGCTCTATTCACATTTTTCATATGGATCTTTGGCGGCAAGTCCTATGGGGCACTCATGGTGTATGGGTTATTGGGCATGTTTCCCAGCATTATGTGGGCTACTTTTGCGGTTATGACAGCGTCAATTTTTGGCCTGCAAAAGATGCAAGCTGGTACGTATAAACTCTCAGATTCAGAAAGGATAGAACCGCTAATTATTTTTCTTGTTTTGTTCAGTCATATCTCTTTCAACACTGACATTAGCGCTCCCTTACACTTTTGCCGAGGCGATTGCACTTAGCTTGAGGAAGCCCGGAAGAGACGGCTTTCTCGACATACAAGTCTACGCCGGCGTGATGTTCGTCGCGGCTACGATTTGCTGTAAGCTTTATGTTATCCTCTAGAGCGGCAAATAGCTAACACCTTGTTCGCAGCCCTAATTCTTACTATCAAGAAAGGTGAACTATACCGCAAACGAGAGGATGATTAGCGCATGACTGTTTTACTGTAATAGATCAAGCATATGGGTTACGGAAAGATGCATAGCATAGCATATAGATTATATTTGGTGTGTTAGAAACAGTATATTAATAAGACTCTTATCAATGTTTTACTATTTAAACTGAAAAATAGAATATAGTGGTATTAATTGCCAAGTTTTTAGAAGCCTTGTGCTCCTGCCCAACTTTGTGGTATGTCTAGGCTGTATTACAACCCAGACTGTGCCGTCTAAACTCCGTGGAGGAACTACCTACTAGGCTTTCTTCCTTGGCGCTCCCTATAGCTATAAAGGCTCAAATAGCGAACGGCGATCCAGCGCTCGCTTTGGCTATGTAGCAAATAGTACAAATGTGCAGCACTGATTCAATATGCAAACAGCATACCTTGGAAAGAGAAGCACGAGAAGAAGTCTAGTTCAGTTGTTGTCGTTATCATTTCCTGGGACAGACTCAATCATGATCTTCCACGAGAGAGATAATTCACATCCCTACTATTGTTCCGTAAGAATCCTGAGTTGGGTCATTGTTGTGGACCTCGGCTTAATCGGCAGCAATCCCTGTACACATATTGGCTGCCAAGGCTACATAGACAAGCAACCCGTAGAAGCAATTGCACGATTCTATTTGCGCAAGTATGGGTCTCAGGTCTGCTCTATTGGAGCTGCTGAAGAGTGAGAGCTTCTGGACTCCACTCCGCCATGACCAGGTTCTGGCTGATGGCTGACGAGAGCAATCGTTTTCTTGACCGAGCGAGCACGTGTTGAAATATGCACGGTTATCGGTTATGGTTGTACGCGTTGGTCAGATTTGCCCGATGAAGATAGACGTGGGTCGTGGGCTGTGCAAACAGCTGGTTAGGAGAGCGGCAGGACTTAGTATTCTCTACCTTAAACAAACGATGTGACTTGACCTTCGCTGGGGACCGATTTTTTTCCCTTTCTCTTTTTGCTATAATTAAATGAGTTGTCTAGTCTCTGGAAAGTGCAAGTTTGAGCTAGTAGATAATAAGGGTCGTTCATTGAAGACATGTTCTCTTCGTACTGTATACTAGTGGCAGTGGCAGCATTAATCCATCGCCCAACAATCGAACCCCACAGGATTTTCGTCATACTACACATTGACAAATTTACATGCTCTCGATCTGGTGATTCTAATCTTCAAGCTATACCGCATTCTTCTGCATCATGAGCAACGTGCCGTTGGTCTACCGCCTGATTGGCTTACAGTGTAGATTTATCTGTTGGCAGTCGACAAAGGCAAGCTCGAACACCGACGGCAGCAACACAGGCCGGATGCGCCTCTGACTATATAATGATGGGAATTCCAAGCAGATCATCATCGGAACTCTTGTAATCGGTCTGAATCAATTGTGAAATTCTCACTGTTGGCCTTGCCGAAGTGGAGCATTGTGGATCGTCAACACCAAGATGCGGCCCGACACACTCTCATCAACCTTTATGCTGGCATTGCTAGCAGAGGTTTGCTCAGCCAGAAGCTTGAATACTACTATCGAGGCATTGAGCGTTGCTGGCGCTGCTACATCAAACTCCTACCCTCCCGCTAGCAGTATGTCATTCTCTGAAGCTCTATCTAATAAGAGAAGAAAAGAATATATTACGTCCAGAACAAGGTGCTGACAGTGCTACTGCATTAAGCAAATGTCAACTCTAAATTGTTCCCGCCCGAGTCCAAGGTAGGATACCCGGGCCCTACGCCAACGGGTGTAGAGCCGGCTGCAATTCAAACCGCTCCAATCTATCCTTACAATAATGGACCTTCGGATAGCTTTCCGCTGGTGGCGCCTCAGCCCTGGGGAGCAAGCAAATTCGGCAAGGGCTTTGACATTACCAAATACTGGGGAAATCTCTCTCCTTGGTATTCTGTGTCCTCAGCAGACTATGGCCTGCCTGACGCGAGCCCTTTGATTCCGGATGGCTGCAACATTGTCCAGTTACATCTTCTATACCGCCACGGTGCTCGTTATCCTACCAGCGGCGCCGCTCCCGCTACCTTTGCCCAAAAAGTCCAAAATGCAACTCGGGCGGGCGGGTTCAATGTCACTGGAGAACTATCTTTCCTGGCTGACTGGACTTATAAGCTCGGCGCTGAGCTGCTGACGCCCTTTGGCCGCAGCCAAAACTTCAATCTCGGAGTGGCTTACCGGCAGCTATACGGCAATCTTCTAAACAATTTTACTACCAGCGGCACGATTCCGGTTTTCCGCACCGAGTCTCAGGACCGCATGGTCAAGACCGCTGAGAACTTTGCTGCCGGCTTCTTTGGCGTGCCCGAATATTTGGACCAAGTTAACATCGAGATCTTGGTTGAGAACACTGGCGTGAACAATTCGGGTGCTCCGTATGAAGTCTGCCCCAACTCGAATGTCGCTAGCCGCGGAAGCATTGGATCTACAGTAGCAACAAAATTTGCCAAAGATGCCTTTAACAGCACGATTGCTCGACTGCAGTCTCAGGTAAGCTGCAGATGATAGTGATCAGAAATAATTACAGGATTTCTTATTAAGATTGATAGATTTTCGGGCTGAACCTGACCGTCACTGATGCCGTCGCCATGCTTCAACTCTGCTCTTATGAAACTCATGCTCTCGGCTACTCGGCTTTCTGCAATCTTTTCACCGACGAAGATTTCATTAACTACGAGTATTACTACGACCTGGTAAGCCGTTTAATTCATGTTCAGCCTTTTGACAACATGTACTGATGCGCGCAGTCATTCTACTATAACAATGGCCCCGGATCTCCGGTTGCCGCCGCACAGGGCAAAAGTTATCTCCAGGAATTCGTAGCTCGCTTCACGCATTCGTTTCCCACCGCCAGTTCTGCCCTGAATCTCACTTACGACAACAACACAACTTATTTCCCGCTGAATCAGTCGATCTATGCAGATGCAACTCACGAAGTCGTCGTTCTCGACACTCTGACCGCGTTTAACCTGACTGCTCTGTTCAAAGGTCCAGCACTGAGTCTTTCTGGAAACCAAAAGCGAAACTCTTTCGTGGCTAGCAAAATTGTGCCCTTTGCAACTCATTTTACCACGCAGATCTTGGAATGCCCAGCCTACAAGCCTACTCGGCAGATCCGATTCTTAGTGTAAGCATACGAATCTTCCATTGCTCTCGTCTCACATACTAATTATGCTGCAAATAGTAATGATGCCGTCGTTCCCATTGCAGACTCTTATCACGGGTGTCCAGAGAACCCCGATGGTCTTTGCTCTTTCGACCATGTTGTATCAGTCTTGCAGAAACGAATTGATGAGATTGACTTTGACTATGACTGTCTCGCCAATTATACGGCAAAGGCTGGAGTCGATTACAATGGCCGGGCTCCAAGAGAGTAATATCAGGGCTTTTGTGTCTACATGAATATATTGCATCTGAATAACGAGTTATGATTCGATTATTTCCTTCTAGCTATTTATACTATAATTTTCCACAAAATGTATTGCCGTTTACTCGTTACTGGCTCGTATTTTCCAATCAAACATATTGTCCAACGCCTTACTCATTTGTAGGTGACACTAGGTAAATTCTTACTGTTAGCTATTTAAATTGCTATCAGAAATATCGCAGTTATCTTTCTATGTATTTTATTGTTATAACACCTCCATCATATATGTTCTTCGCTGACATCAGCCATTTACAACTTGGAGTATTTCAACTCCTATCAACAATTTGAAGCAAATTACCCTCCTGCCCTCCATATTGTTAGAGAACAACCACCGAGGGTTGCTTGGTAATTGTTTTACCTCACAGATCGTCGGACATTTCATGTTGAAAACAGCATCCAGCGGATGGGTCACGAGTCATAATTTCATCAAGCAGTCTCGCCATCGTGTAATTTGTTACCCCGTCTGCTAGGCGCAGCCAGTGCTGATTAGTTACGCCGGTATCATTGACCCACGCATTCGAACCATTGGCTGCATTAAAGCTGTTATAGCCAAACGCGTTTGCATAAGCAAGCATTGGGCGAAGTCTCAGCTTTGAGAGCCATTCTAGTCCTACGATACCATACAACGTGGTGATGGGATCCCATGATTGGCGAATAGTAGAACCTCGGCCGACATACCATTGATAGGCGCTGAGAACTGGGGAATCTGGAGAAAATCGCTGTGCAAAGTTCTGACCAGAGAAGACATTTCCACCTAGCTCATTACCCGAGTATGTGATTTTGACATTCTTTGGCCAATGGTTAACAACTTCTGCGGTGCTTTTTGGGTCTATACCGCCAAAATTATACTCCCAGCCCGAGGGATATTGTCCTCCCATCACAATTAGTTCGCTAACTTTGGCCGAGATAAGTTGGAAGCCCGATAAATGACTTATATGGTCCGCTTCAGACTTTAAAAGATCAGCGAGATTGATAAGTCCGCCGATGGAGATGATGTGAATGCTCTCATCTTCGGCAGAGCTTAGAATAGTGCGATATAATTCGACTGGTGTTGGAGTCAAAGACGATTCCTTGACTTTTCTGGGCCAGTTGTATGCTAACTTGCTGACATATTCGCCATATCTACTAGAGCATTTAGTTGGAGTACATATGAAAATGAGTGTACAGACAGAACTGACAAATAAAAGAAGCTGTCAAAGAACGTATCGTTTGTGAGCGGTCGGAAGGCGGCGATTGGGATATCTTCGTTGTCAAAATATGTGCAAAGGGCCTATTTCCCCTCAATATTGAGCGGCTCTTTAGGAGTGTAAGGTGGGTATACGCACGCTTGCTCCTAAAGCTCCATAGTGAGAGGGCGAGTTAATTGCAATGCCTCTCAGGTCTGCCAATCCACAATTGTGGAAGACGTTTGCAATTGTCAAGGCGCCCACATCATCAACGTCGCTGAATAGATCTGTGTCCAAGATTATAGGCTGGCCGCCGTTGGTCGATACCTTTGTGGCTCTTGCCAGCCCCAAAGCGCCGCTCAAAACTATCGCAAGCAGAAAAATGAAGGACATCTTGTTTTCCGATCTGAGCCGAATGCCCCAAGAATGTCCGCCACCGGAGTTTGCCCAGCATTTACGGAGTTCATAGCTGATCTAACACACCGACCAATCTACAGTGCATGATACTATTAATCACTGTATTCACACACTGTTGGTCTTTAATAACACTAGTATAGACAATTAATATGGTTCTTCTTACATTTGATGAGCTAAAAGCGTTACATGTGTATGTATCAGGTAGCAAGAAGTGAGAGCTTCTGGTCTGTCGCTTGGCTAGACACCATTGCCACGACAGACTTTAACCACACAAACAACATGATCTCTTTTAATAGAAAAGAAATACGAAGATGTTAGAGATAAATATAGGTATATCCCAACAGGAGAGGAGTGCCCGAGATATATTGATCCTCCTAATTAATCCCAAGAGGCTCAACTTTGACAACCAGTGCTTTATTTGAAACCCGGATAGCCGCTAAAGAATAACACCTGCATGGAATTTCACAGCTGAGTTTTCAATAGTCTGCGGAGAACAAAGTTTTTTGAGCTGATCATATTACTATGTCCCCAGCCGTAGCCTATAGTATGTCTAATAGGTCTCTGCAGACTCCCTTTAGTTTGCCAACACTGGAACACTGTCGGGAACACTTGCCATCACAACAGGTGATGATACGGCATATTGTCGGGCAAATGGAACAGTTCGTACTCGAAAAGAGTACTATTTCTAATCGTACTTTCTTCTCATGAGAGAAAAATAGGTTTAAAAATGCCATCTGTGTCATGATGCAACACTCATCGCTGTTTCAAATGTGGAGGCGATCTTAGCCGGGTGGTCCTTAGCTTGACGTGCGTGTCTCCTCTGAGAACTTTTTGAACAGGATTTCTGCACTCGAAAAGGCTAAATCAGCGGTATTGTTCAAGAATTACTTTTAAGTTTTATCGGTTTCCATAAGTAACCGCGTAAGTGGGGGTGATACGAAGTGAACGGGTTTAAACAAGGAGTGCGAGTGCATATGTTCTAGCAAAGCCATGCCGCTGCTATTCAAAGTAGGACATCAGACAATATCCAATCACGTCGTAATATTTTTTTTTAAACAGAGAGAACAGCAAGTGGATATTTTCGAGATTGCTAGACAGTATCGTACATGTCGGTTGCCAACGGCCGATTGTGACCATCTCTAGGGCACGTATCAACCAGCTGGAGCTTGCGCCTACGTTTGACTTGGCAATCGCAAACATTCACCTCAGAGCTTGAATTGTTCGTATCAGTATTGCTACGCTCTGTTGGTTGACATTTGTTTCTTTTATAAAAGTTCCTACTCCGTCCTGTCCGCACTTCTAGACTTATGCAGCTTCAAAGGAATGGAGTGGCGCGGGTTGCCGCAGCCCAATCTAAATACGGGTAGTGATTTATTTCGCGACTACATTTCTCCTAGGCTGAGAGAAACAGGCTAGAGGTTTCATAATTTGCATTCTTTGATCCAAACATTTCTTCGTGTTATATGTTATATGACACTTATCTTGATTGCTTTGGTACCCTCCAAGATAGATTCTAGGCTTCTCACGGTCGTCTGCGAAAGGTTAATTTCGGCATGTGCTACTCCACAATGACTATCGAGGCACTGTACACACAAACTGTCAAGAACTTGTGTCTTCTCCGAGCATCTCATATATGAGTCGTTTTTGTTCTAATATGCCATGTCGTTTTTGGATGTTGTGCCACCACTCTGTTCAAAGGTGGTTGGACAATCCAAAGGGACCCAATCCACAGCCTCACTCCTGCTACCGCAATGGAACAAAGGCCGTACATCATTGACACGAATATCAGTGAGTAACGACGTTATTCAAATATCTGATAGAGAACATCTTTTTGAATCGTGATTCTAGGGGTATAAGACTTGGCATATCGTCTCCCAAGTCGCAGTTTCGGCCTTCTTGTCAAACAATCTGCACTCAAAACTCGACTACCAAACTACTTAGCTCCTTTTCAAACAACAATATTTCACTTCCTGCGTGATACATTTTCAGAGCCATCGGGTCGCAAATTTGGCACAATCAAAAGCTCGGCTTAATCATATCAAAGATAATAAAGATCCAAAATAGGCCGCAAGCATATTTAAAATGGCTGAAGTCCACGCAGCTGAGGCATCCCGATGCAAAGAAATCCTCGAAAGCCTTTACGAGGTAGTAGTACAATCAGCCCCATCAGAGGATAAGCCTATCGTTTTTTCGGTGGCGAAGCCAACAGTTGATGATATTAAACAATCTAAGTCGGCTTGGGTTACGATCTGCTGTGTACGTAATGAACTAGGGGGGCTCCGAGACAAAACTACCATTAAAGATGATGGAAAATTAGCAGTCATCACTACCGAAGATGCAGGTCGTACCTTCAAGGTTGAGATCCGTTTTGATGAACACTGATGCCAAAAGCCTCTACTCAAATGACGATTTGCCGGTTTTTGGAAGTGGGTAAGCGAACACCTAAAACGTCACCAATTTGGCAAGGTTTCAGAGCGCGACTACATAGACATTCAGCACGTTTAGTGCTGGAGAATTCTCCCATCATTTACTAGTAGTAGCTAGGGCGATCAGAAAAGATCATGAATACATTATCTAAACACAACTTTGGATTAATGAAGGATAGTTAGCAGGTTGGAATGCGATTTGATTTTGAAATTTGAGGTATTTAGTACAAGGTCATTGGTCACAGCATGTCGAGTGTGTAGACTTCGTGAATAGATGGAAAGAGAACCTAAATAATAAAAACACTTTGCTTTTGAATGAAATACTGAAAGAATTTGCTCAAACTGGTAATGTATTCCGAAGAGTCGTCTTCTTCTCCCGCTCCTGCGGCCATTGGGGTTGCGTATGCTTCGTACAAGTAACGTAATCATTGTCCGGCAGATTATGGCATTGTTAGCTGGATAGAATGAGAAAAGGGGGTAGAAAAGGCGTACAATATACATTTTTTATTCAGTTTACTATATTATCCAATAAGGGTGGGCGTTACATATATATATGTATCAATGATCAGGCTTATCTCCTCCTCTTGCAACATGAATGGCCCGCTCACTTTTACTCGTCCGCGATCAGCCAGCTGCCGATGGTAACGCAGGACTGCAAATACAGCTGCGAATTTTATGTGTATGATTGTAAGTTCATCTTCCATACATGTGAAGCATAATGCCATGCTGCTAATCTACTAGGTAGGTATGGTCAAAGAGCATATATGTTCCGTATCCTAGACAAAGAAGACTTTACACATTTTAAGCTTGGCGCGATGAATTGTGGAAAGCTTCGACGGAGAGCCACTCGGCATAACCAGATGGGCGTCGTAATTAGAGTTACACTTATGAGACATTTATCAGAATCTGAATCCGCTTGGAGCATTAAGAGGTTCCATCTATCGACTACTACATCTGCTATTGTGCTCATACGATTATAAATTCCTTATCTTTCCTCGACTATCAGCGGCAAGAAAACGAGCCGGCCTTTATGCATGTTAACGCCACTAGATCATCTCAAGCGCGGGATCTACATGTATTCTATCCTGTCAAGTGGCACGCCATTATAAGCCTATCGCTCTAGTACTGGTACCACAAGTGGGCCCAGACAATCTACGATGTGGGTTTTAGCAGCATTAAAACCGCATCTTAGCAGAAGCTTTTCTAGAAGCGCCGAGCGCCCACCTTGATGTCCTCGCTCGGAGTTCAGCACAACATGTAATTCCAGCAACGCAGCCGCTTCTACCGCAACGATAATTTTGTTTTTCAGCAGCATGAATTATCTCAAGCTTAAAAAGCACAGTGAGCGCAGCCTGCTCACAAATTCGCAGGAGATGCTGGTAAATCATGCGGCGCTGTTCAAAATAGCCCTGTCGGTTGCGGAGCCTGAATTCCGAGCTCGGAAAAGGCTTACTCAAAACGCAAGATATGTACGCACGCAGTGCACATCCAACTACCAATGACCGCCATTTTATGACCGCCTGCCGGGAGCAAACAAGACGCTTCCAGACGCTATCGAATAATAGCAAGTAGAAGAAATACTAGTTGGGGCCTAATTCGAGTGGCTTTTAGTAGGTCAACTTGTATATCCGTGCTCGGCATTGAGACGAACAGGAGCCTCATTTGTTGATGTATCACTGCACTTTCACTCCAAACTTGTATCGCCAGTCTCGTTCCTTGAACTCACAATATGCTCTATGAACCTTGTTCTATTATACTGGCACTTTTATTATAACCCAGTATAATGACAACTTGAAAAGCTAGTCTCTCTAAAAGCATGAAGAGGTAATGTTATTTATGGCCTTGTTGCTTGTAGATTCGCCCATATAAATTGAACGTTGGATATTCGACTATAAACCTCCAAACACGACTAAAACGGCGCCTTCTTTGGGTCCCAAACTCAATACTTGGCGCCACCCGTCTTCGTCTGCCGTCGACGCTTCAGTTGAGTTCTTTTCTACATTCGATCTCACCGAGCGTCCGGCCGAGTCTCCACCAACGTTACACTCCCCTGCTATCATCTCCAGGTTTTGTTCCAGCCTCCTTGTATCCAGATCTGCAATTAAGTGATCATCCTCCGCATAAAGCCCCCCGCAATCTCAGTCTCCGCACCTCCATCTCATTTGCCCCGTTTCCCAGAGCGAGCTTATTGGCAATATAGGCATCGTATACATTTGGGGGCATCCCGTAAGTTTAGAATACTTTCTACCAGTTGACTAGTTATCCCCCTTTTAGTTCGGCCTTAAATAGCTTTTACTGATCATATAACCTTCTATTCCTATTCACTGCCCTGACTTTGGCTTTCTCTTTAAAGTATTTAAAGAGGGTGACCTCTCCCTCTCCCTCTCGTGAGCTTCTCTCCACTTACACATTACACCCGAATTACACAACTCTGCTTTGGTTACTCAAAAAGCACACATACACACTTCAACCGCTCATCACCACTTCCTCCTCACCCAATCTTACACCACTACACCACCACCACCACCAACAACAACCCTCCTTCACTCGCAATGGATATCCTCCAGCGCGCCAAAATCTCCAAACCCAAAGATGAAGCAGGATCCTCCTGGCCTGCCATCGCAATGGGGTTTTTCGTCGCCTTCGGTGGCGTCCTATACGGGTAAGTCGAATCAAATCCCCCTCTTACTCAAGCAATACGACTTCATCTCATCCCATCTCATCTCACTAACCACGACCATCTCCTCTTATAGATACGACACCGGCACCATCAGCGGCATCATGGCCATGCCCTACTGGAAAAACCTCTTCAGCACAGGCTACCGCAACTCCAACGGTGATCTCGACATCACCACTTCCCAAGAATCCTCCATCGTCTCCATCCTGTCCGCCGGCACCTTCTTCGGCGCCCTCGCCTCCCCCCTCCTCGCCGACTTCTTTGGCCGCCGTCCCGCCCTGATGATCTCCACCTGGGTCTTCAACCTGGGCGTTGTGCTGCAGACAGTTTCGACCGCTATCCCCTTGTTTCTCGCGGGTCGGTTCTTTGCCGGTTTCGGTGTCGGGCTGATTTCTGCTCTGAGTAAGTGAACCCCTGCTTGACAATATCATCATCGTCATCATCGCCATCTAACATATCCCGTCCAGTCCCCCTCTACCAATCAGAAACAGCTCCCAAATGGATTCGCGGCGCCATCGTCGGCGCCTACCAACTCGCCATCACCATCGGCCTCCTCCTAGCCGCCGTCGTCAACAACGCCACCTCCAACCGCAACGACTCAGGCAGCTACCGCATCCCCATAGCCGTCCAGTTCGCCTGGTCCCTCGTCCTCTTCATCGGCATGATTTTCCTGCCAGAAACCCCCCGCTACCTCATCCGCTCCGGCAAGATGGGCAAGGCCGCCGCCGCTCTCTCCCGCATGCGGCGTCTCCACAAGGGACACCCCGCGATTGCCTTAGAACTCGGCGAGATCAAGGCCAACCTGGAATACGAGAATGGCGTCAGCAAGGCTACTTACTGGGACTGCTTCAAGCCCCCCATTCTCAAGCGCCAGTTTACCGGCATGGCCCTTCAGGCCCTCCAGCAGCTCACCGGCATCAACTTCATCTTCTACTATGGCACACGATACTTCCAGAACTCTGGCGTCTCCAGCGGCTTCACCATCGCCATGATCACGTCCGCCATTAATGTCGCCTCTACCGTCCCCGGCCTCTTGGCCATCGATAAATGGGGTCGTCGCCCTCTGCTGCTCACCGGCGCCATCGGCATGTGTGTCTCCCAGCTCATTGTCGCCGTTTGCGGCACACTCTCCACAGGCCAACGCGACAACGGCGACATCTTTGTCAAGAACCTTGCTGGACAACAGACTGCCGTGGCATTTGTCTGCATCTTCATCTTCTTCTTCGCCAGCACTTGGGGCCCTCTCGCATGGGTTGTCACCGGTGAGATCTTCCCGCTCAACACGCGCGCCAAGTCTCTCAGCATGACCACCGCAACCAACTGGCTCCTCAACTGGGCCATCGCCTACTCCACCCCATACCTGGTCAACTACGGTAAGGGCTACGCCAATCTCCAGTCCAAAATCTTCTTTGTCTGGTTTGGTGCTTGTTTCATCTGCATTGCCCACGTCTGGTTCTTCATCTACGAGACCAAGGGTCTCAGTTTGGAGCAGGTGGATCAGCTCTACACCGAGGTGTCTGTGGCTCGAAAGTCTACCAAATGGAGCCCTACCGAGACTTGGGAAGAACACCGTCGGCACGAGCCTTCGGTGGTTGGTGAAGTTGGAGAGGTCACAGAGGAGCCGAAAGAGGATGCGGGTACCGTGGTGCTGGACTCGACTCATGTCGAGCAGCAGGGAAATGATTCGGCATAGAGGAAGGGAAAGAATTTGCTGCTGCTTATTTTTTTTTTCTTTCAATTTTGGTTATGTATTTTTAAATAAACTGTTACAAGTCTAGTATACCCTTTACGTATAGTTTTCATGGGCGTTTTGCATTGATCTATGATCAGGGGTGTTAGGATTGCTGAAAGGGTACCCTCAAGCATATTTGCATAGAGGAACTTATACGTATGTAAGGATACTCGAAACTACAAGACTGGCTACCGAGCTAGCAATATTTTCATGTTAATGTTTATATATAAGCAATAAATGATAATTAACTCAAATTGAATAAAACCAGTTTGACGTAAAAGAATAAAAATATCATTAACAATTTAGCCCTTGAAATATTCTATACAAATAAGAATTCAAGCGGCAGGTTCAGTATTAAAGTGTGTCATCAATTTCTTGTTCATAATCATACTGCATAACGTCGTTTTCACAAGTTAGCTTCTTAGGTATAGCTTCATCAGTCTCCCTCCAGACGGCGTGGCTTCAATAACAAGAGGTACAAATATCCGATCCAAAAGGGGGAAGAAAAAAAAACCAAGGATGCATATACAATTGCATCAGCGTGAGTAATGAAGCAGAAATAGAAATATCCAAGCTTATGCTTCACCACTGCCAACGATACTCTTCTTCCTATCCTTCAGCCCACCTTCCAGCGTCGCATCTTTAGCACTGTCATCGACATCCAACCCCTTGCTCTTCGAGTCTTGTTCCTCTTTCTTGGCTTCTTCCACCGCCGCTGTGCTTTCGTCATCAGAGTCGATGTACGGGCTTGGGCGCATCACCTTGAGTTTAATGACCTCCTTGCTTTTGTCGTCATCATCAGCCTTATGATAAACTCGTAGTCCAATCACGACAACCGCATTCCAAGGATCCTTCTCAAACTCATCAAGCTCATCTTCAAACTTCGGAGGCGATAATGTAACGGGGCGTCTATTCAGCTGACCACCAAAAGCTTGAGCTTGCAAGTCTAGTTCGCGTTCAGAAAGATCAGATAACGAAGATAGACTCTCCAGGCCGTCATCGCTCTCAGATTCGTAGTATGGAGAAGTTTGTGATGGTTTCCTTACGTCAACGTGTTCTGGTAGCGATCCCGGCCAATCAGTTGCGTCTTCAGGTGAATTAGGCATTGGAACTCTCCGTTTTGCCCTTGATGCTCCTGCTCCATTAAGCGAAGGGGGCAGCTCATGATTCTCGTCTGGCTTGTCAATTTGCTCATGATTCTCGTCTGGCTTGTCAATTTGCTCATGATTCTCGTCTGGCTTGTCAATTTGCTCCTGAGAGTTGGATTTGTGCCCGTTTTCCTCTTTTCTATTCCCATTCCTGGGTCTCCTTTTAGCCTCTTGAGCTTTCCGTTTTTCTTTTCGTTTCTTTTCCTGCTTCTGGCTTCTCATGTGCTGTTTCACTTTGAGATAGTAATCATCCTTGCGACGAGCAATAATTCTGTCTTTGACCTCACGGAGCTCTTTATCTTTGACACGTTTCTCGTGCGCTTCCTTTGCAGATTTCTCTTCTGGAGTTTCCACGATTCTGCCTTTGCTATGTGCGAGATCGTATGCGAGACCGATGCGCATCAGTTTCTCTCGCCGTTTCTTAGCATTATTTCGGATGACGGTCTCAATAGGTAAAATTTTATTCAGGCGAATTGCATCAATCTTGACTCGAACGTCATATTGACCTGCCTCCAAATCAAGTTCGACATTGACTGAGCGTCTCATGCGGTACTGCGCTTGGCTACGGACAAGATAATCTTCATGTCCAGCTTTATGGATGCGAAACGCTAGCTCAAATCTGTATTGTCCGTGAAGACCGCGGAAGTAACGGTCATCCAGCTGAGCTAGCACAATAACGACGGGGCCAGGTTGAGTAATGTTCAAAGAGAAGTGAGTATCATGGTAGTCCAGCATCCAGGGAACGTTGATAGTAGTCCAGATTTGAGATACTTGCCAACTGTCATCAAATAGCCGAGTTCTCTCAAAAGCCTGATATTTCTGAAGCAAGTCTTCATACGCGATCCAAAAATCACCATCATCGCCAAACCGATGGTCAAGCTTCACCAGCCATTCAGGAGTCCACTCTTTGGAGCCGTCACCTATTGATATGTTAGCAACTGCTCAATACCAAATTTTTCTCAAGTGCCAGGCGAATCTTACTCCAAGGGCCTTTCCATTCTCCCTTTCCCCAGGGATTTTTGAGTCGAAGTAAGCGTTTGCCATCAATGTCTACAGCCTTCTGTATGGAATAGGAATGAAGCTCGAGGATGCCTTTTCTTTCTCCCCAGTTCACTCCCCATACCCCGGTGCTACAGCCAAAGAGAAAGTCTTGGTTCACTTTCATGAGCTCCTCTTTCCAGAAATACTCCTAAAACCTCGTTAGTCGAGTACAGTAGACATGATACTATGTGCATGGATTGTAAATTCACACCGCTTACCTTGTCAAGAATATCGGTCGTGAAAATCTCGGACGTAACTCCGCCTGTGAGATCTTCAATGCCTTCGCCTCCATACCCACCCTCAATGGCAGCATAATCTCCGTGTGCCTTTGCATAGCACTTTTCAAGAAGCGGAAGCCAAGTCTCCTGAGGATGCTGACACTGGGCGAAATAAAGAGCGCTGCTGTTGGACTGGTACACTCTGCGGTAGGCTTCTTCCGGATTCGCACGCTCAAGCTCGTCAAAGAGAACTCGTTCCCAGTGTTTCTCATCGTAGTCTGACTTGGTGAGGTAGAGCTACAAAGTAAAAGTTATCATCAGCAATCCTCATCATGTACGAGAATGAGAGTTGGCAACATACAAAGTCATCCACAATCTCCGAAATCCACTCGCCATCTCTAAAGAAGACAAAGCCGTAAACGCCAACATCCTGGTCATGCGCTACGCACAACTTCTCAATCAGCCCTTTCTTGTTGCTCAGCGTACACAACGCCGACATGAGCCAGCAGTCTCCATCTCTCCCCTGTCTCACGTCGTTAGCCGTCGGCCCTTCGATGTAAAACTGCGGCTTGTCGAATATCTCCACGACTCGTTTGGCGCTTCCTGGTCGAAAGTCCTTGCCCGGATTTTCGAGAGGATCAAAATTGGAGAGAGACTCCAGGCAGTCTCGGCGGCCGAGCTTCAGATCGGCCTCGACGTCAAAATGAGGATCCCGATACTTTTTGTTGACGCGCCGGCATTCCTGGACAATCTTCTCGACTTTGGCTCGGCACATAGCCGCCGCCGTTTCGTAAGAAGACTGAGTAGTGGTTGATGAGGATGCAGACTTGGCGTTCTTTCTAGCCACTCTAGCAGTATATGGATTTTGCGGTATCACAGTTGTTGCTGAGTAGATGGAGTAGACGCACATGGTCAGCAATAGTGCCAATACAATTTCGCTATCATAAGACCAGAGGGGATCAAGTCCATCATAGCACGTAACGTTAGAAGAAACTCACCTTTGCCTGGCGCCTTTGTCGTGAACTTGGCCCAAAACTCATCTATCGCCTCCTGCGGCGTCTGCTGCTTCGCGATCCCTCTCTGCCGCACCGGCACGGGGTCCTGAGGCTCCATCATATAGTCATCATTACTCCTCGGATAGATGCGCCGTCTTGATCGCGACCGTCTGGAGCGGATACTGATATGAGATACGAAGCTGTTGTTATCGCTGTCGGTGTTGATGAAGGACATTGTGAATGAGCCGCTTCTGGGCGGGCGAAACGCGCAAAGTTGCAGGGAAAGAACAAACAATGCGCCTTCTGATTAATATGAGAAGCTGCGATGTAGACGCTGCGGTGAGTTGCGATGTCCTGATACAAGCTACAAGTCCGTATAACCTCTTCGACTCACACGCAGTAGTAGAGCTGATTGTGTCCAAGAAGCAGACGCTAATCTCAGTGCAGCACTTGAATGGACACAAGACACCAAGTATTCCAAAATCAGCCCATTCAATACACCAGAGTCACGATAGGTCGTATGAGATTTCAAAAAGAAGAGAATATATGAAATTAGCTCATCTGTGGCGGCTTAAAAAAAGGACTGTTGATTGATGTTATGAAACAACTCCAGCGCCAGCGCCAACAGGCTAGGCAGCCATCACAGCTCGGTGACGACTACAAGGCTGACTTGGATCCTTTACTCTCTACGCGCGCGCTTCTCATACACACATATCTATATGCAGTCTAACAAATAAGGTTGCTACATTTTATTACAGTGGCCCCCGCGCTTGAAGCACACCAATAGCTAATACGCAGGCCTGGTCTAGATCACGGTATTTGCCTGTAACTGCAGCACATGCCACGAAAATCTCTAGCTGATTGGGGTCACCACACTTCTTTTTTCCCCCGCTGATTTGGGGGCCGTCGACGCTATTGGATGCGTTGGCTGAATGGATGGGTGGATTCTCTGGTAGGTGCATATCCATGCACACGTAGCTAAAGATGCTACTGCTAACGAGGTGTGTGTGGCCAAAGGAATCGTAGAGGGGCTGCGTCAAATGCAAAACTCATGTGGCTTCAGCTACTACGTGCCGGAGAGTGCGTTACCTTGTGCATGTCCTTGTGTATGTAAATTGAAAGGTCAAAGAAAAGTCCTGTAGAGAAGAGCTGATGGAATCCAGAAGAGTCTGCAACGGGTCAGTAGCGTCGTATTGCTCTGCATGAGCACGCAATGTGATGATGATCCGACCTCGTTCAGCGTTCCATATTTTATCTCTTACCTGGATATTGGTGTTCGGTGTTTCATCGTACGAAAAAGGGAATAAAGAAAGTTGACCTCTGGCCTTGCTGGCTGCCATGCCTCTTCCGCGTGCTTTCGCCAGTCGCTTTGTATCAACTCTCCCTCGTTCGACTCGAAACAACACACACACACACACACACAGACATGCACACATCTACACAAACACACGCGCTCATCATCACACCAAACACAACGCGCAGCGTCAACAGTTGCCGCCGCCGCCAAAGAGGGTATTTCATGACAGGATTTCTTCTTCATCTTCCTCATCTGCGCCTCTCCGCTTGTCATATTTTACTGTATCGCTGCATCTTCCACTTCTCCCAGCTCTCCTCTGCTCCGGCAGCCACGCTAACCACTCCGAAAACACGGGCATTGCTCAATGCCCGTGATCCTATTGCCCTGTATCAATCTTGGGGGCGCGCTCGTATTCTCCATTTGCCGCACAGTCATTGGATCGCACGGCTCCTATCCTCTCAACACCCTCAAACTGCCAATTCTTCAAGACATCCACCGCCTTCGCACGCGCGCGCTCTCATTCACTCTAGGAGGTGACAGTCATCACTTGCCGCCGAATTGCTCTCAAGTAGCAAACCAAGGATCTGCCGCCAAAAACCAATCAAACAATGAGTGTTACCGTTTGCGGCCTCCAGAGCAGCGCCGCCGATTCAAGCTCATCACAACATCACACACAGCCTCACGGGTATATCCATCGCATGTGCCTAAAGTCTTTAAGTCGTTAAGAGCTACGTGACAGCGTCTGTCGTTTCAGTCCGTAATATGTAGGTAGTTCCGAGTGATGTGATCCAAAGTAAATTCGTTTGAAAGATGGGGGATTTTGCCCAGGAATCGTTTCGAAGGAGGCTCATGCGTACCCAAGGGCCTCCCACAAAATCGGGCGCTCTTCAATTCTGAGAAAATGTGTGTAAGAAAAAAGAAAAATTTTGACGCTTTCGATATCGTCGTTGCTGCCGCTGTCATTTTGCTCATTCCTTGCCACGCAGGAGGTGAGGCTGCAGTAAAATGTATGTTTTGCCGTCGCCTTTCTCTGGTACGAAAACGTCTGCGATAAGAGAGTGAAGAAGAAAAATAAACAGACGCCACATGATCCGAAGCCAAAGAAAGACTCCGCTTAAGCCGATGATGAGAAGAAATGTTGCCGACCATCCATAATAGGAAAAAAAATAGGAGATATAATAAAGAACCGAAAATGGGGAAGCACAATCTGGGTGCTATGCAACGGAAAATGGGGCTGCATCGAGTTGAAATAGAAAAGAAAAATGTAACAAAATACAGCCTAGAATCCAGAGGAGTTTTTTTTTTTTTTTTCTTTTGTTTCTTTTGTTACAGCTCATGGAGTCCCAACCCTTTAAAAAAGGGGGATGCGTCTGCCACCAACCAAGGCCAGGTATGGAGAGCAGCAGACCGCGTATCCGGACTTAAGCCACGGGGGCAATAGGAGCCACGGAGGGAGCAGGAACGTTGTTAAGATCCACAACCTCGTTGTTGATCTCGGTGTTGGCGGTCTTCTGGGGGCAATCGCGAGAGATGTGGCCAGCCTCGCCGCACTGGTAGCAAGTCTTGCCAGCAGTGTTCAGGGGGCCGCCGTTGGGGGCAGTGCAATCCCTGGAGATGTGGCCGAGCTTGCCGCAAGCATAGCACTTCATGGCCTGCGCCTGGCAGTCACGAGCGAAATGGTTGGGGCCACCGCACTTGTAGCAAGTAGCGGGACGAGGGCCGTTGGCGAAGCCTCCACGACCATAGCCGCCGACGAAGCCGCCACGGCCCATGGGAGCACCACGGCCCATACCAGCATTGCCAGGGTTGGGGCAAGCACGCTATAGAGGCTAGATTAGTACCTTTGTCCGCAGAAATCTCGTAATGATGGCAAACATACAGCCAGGTGGCCGGGTTGACCGCAGTTGTAGCATCGGCCGCCAGTAGCGGTGCCGCTCAGGCGGAGAGTAGGGCAGTCGGCCTGGACATGACCCAGTCCCTGGCAGTGGTAGCACTGCTTCGCCTCAGTAGAGCGAGGGAGAGGGCAGCCGTTAGACTCATGGCCTATGATAAGAAGTTGTTAGATAGTGACAGGGTAATCGCATTACTTTTGTGTATGCCTACCAGGCTGCTTGCCTATCGTTGAATCATGTTAGCGGATCCAGTTCATTGATTCCTTTTCCGAGGCGAGAACGTATACGTACAGTTGTAGCAAAGACGCTCAGCAGAGGAGCAAACCTCAGCGTAGTGGCCAACGTTGCCACACTTGTAGCAAGCACGACGAGAGAGGGAAGACATTTTGATAATGTGTTTTGATCTAGTCCAGCATATCGAGTTAGCAGGCGTGTGGCGGAATGTTTCTCAAGTCCATGCATATGCGTTATAATCGAAAACAAGTGCCCACATAGCCACAGCCCAGTCAAAGTTCAACGTTGTTGTGCCGGCGGCGATGCCGGGTATCAGGAAACCACAAGAACCACTAAACGCGGCGGGTCTTGGAGTTTATCGCGGGGCCGCTGGAAGCTCGGTGACTAGCTTGGCTGCAAGAAATTCCCTCGCTAGGACGGCTGCAGGGGATTTGCGAAAAGAAGTCGGCAGGGCAGGAATAAAGATGTAGACGTAGAAAATAATGCGCAGTCGAGAACATTGTCGCTGTCCAAGTCAAAAGCGTGGAAATAACTGTGTCGATCGGTTAAAGGCTTTGCCGGCGACTTGGCGCAAATCCAGATGTGACGTCCAAGTAGTGTAGAATGGCAGCTAGATTGCATGGCTTCTGGGCTTTCGTAAAGAAGGTATCGTCGCAGCCCTGCGAGGCGGCTTGGTGCGGTTTGGTGCATCTTGCATGAGCAGCAAAACCAAAGGGCAGTGCCCGAATCCGACGAGCCGAGATACTAGCGGCGCACAATCCAAGGAGATGATGCGCCTGTCCGGCTTCAGACGATCCGAGACATCCAAACATCCTCTGTATGAAGCTCGCCTTTCATGCACGCACAATGCACTCAGGCACTGTTCGGCCGACGTATCAAATCTCGAGGTCGCAGTCGGAGTCGCACCACGTTGGTATGTCGCACAGAGCGGCGCAGAGGTGGGTGGCTTGATTTGCTGCTCCCCGGGCATTGACATCCGCACAACTCCAGAGCCGTCACAGCGTCGACGCAGCGCCAAAGAGGTACAAATCGTCATGATTTCGTCTTCTTCCGTCTTTTGGCGCAGCGCCGCCAGATGTAAACACCAGAAGAGCGCTCCCGCCGCAGGACAGATAAAAACCGATGATGGCGCGCAAAACAAGCCGTTGAACTTTGACCAGGGCAACGGGGTATTCCCGTCGCAAGCAGGACATGATGTGGGCGCGGGATAAAAGACACAGAATACACACCTTGTAAAAAACCTCGATGGATTCAGCGTTCAGTAGTTTCGACAACTGCGACAACAACGGCGACGTCCACCAACAAATCCTAGATTTCCAGCAACGGCGAAAATTTTTCTTCTCGTGAGGAGATTGATATGTTCGAGGGAAAAAGGAAAAAATAGGGAAGTGGAGCGGCCTGGAGGAGGGCGAGGAAGGGCGGCGGCACCACTATTGGATGACTGGAGCCTGCACCTACAGCAGGTGCGCGCGCGGTTGGGCGAGTGTGTGGCCTGTGGCCCCCTGTGGTTTGTCCGCTGAAGCTGCCGTGGATCAATGGCCGCCGCCGTGGGATGCCACTGTGTCACCCGCTGCAGGGCCCTCCCGCTCCAGCAGCGCTGTGCTCCACCGCTAGCCTAGCGCTGTCGGGGTGAGGTGAGGGGAACATGCATGTACGGCGCGAGTACATTCGCCACGCAGTCCGGGTGATGTGCGCCCATCACCGCGGCTCGAGAGGCGATGGCTACCTGTCAGGTACATGGACACGCATCGAGTCGCCTCTGCATCGCCGCACTGTTGCTGGACCCAGAAGGAGAACCTCTCTGAATCAAACCCCATTTATCGCCATCTTCGTTGCCGGCAGCAGCAACAGCAGCGTAGGCACGAAGTACGAGGCCCCCGATACATCGCCCGAGGGGCTATATTTCTCGTATTGCCGTAGCATAAAACACGCAGGTACCTCGTGGCAACTTCCAATGGTCTATAATAGACTGGACCGTTAGTCACAACAGCGCATAAACTCTCTACCCCAATTTCAGCACACCACAAAAACACCGCATCTCACAATATCAGAGATCCTTGTTGCACCGTGTCCTTCTTTTTCCGGACTAGCAGAGCCGGTCCTCCAAAAGCAGGATCCCGTGATTGCCTCAGCTAGGGCTTCTACCTCTCTGTAGTTACCGACAATGTGTCTGCTGCATACTAGGTTATATATAAATATAGATATACCTATTTCTCACACTCACACCCACACTCGCACAGTATTGAAAAGGTGGAATGGGAGATTCAAGTGGTGACGGTGATGTGGAGGCTGAACCACTTCGCTGTGCGTGACATGCGCCGTATGCGCCCAGTTAATGATTCCTGTGCAGAATCCGAACCTGGTCACATTAATCCCTGCGTAGCACAGCATCTGATATCCAGGGATGCTGCCAAATAAGGATGCCCACGGACCGAGGCAGAAACACTGATGATGGAGCTTACATGCTCTTCCGGGCAGCTGTATGTTATGATCTCCGTGTACTGTACATAGTTCGTAGGTAATACGGAAACACGGTGGAAAATACAAAGCCTCCCCTTTTGTGATATTAAATGACCACCTCTTGCAACACACACACGCACGCACACAAACCAACACAACCATTTACATCCCCAAGTCAATATTTAATTTCTCAGCCCTGCATGCAGACATTCGCGCAGCATGTGGCCCCGTAGCAGCCAATCAAGGCGACTTCAGCATCCGGGAAAGGGAACAGGCCCAGTTCTCGGCCCAAGTCCATGACAGGCTATAAACTTGGCCCTTGTAATGACGCACTGGGGTCTGGTTACACCACTACTCTACCTATAACGCATATCTAGCACCCGAATAAAATGAATCACGTAAGACCAGTGGTTGTGCACGTTTAATCAAATGTACAATAATAGGGCAGATGGTTGAAAGCATGGGAAACGACAAAGACTCCTCCAACGTTGGAGGACACGAGATAATCATGGGGTTTCTGGGCCGTCAGCAAAACACATGGGCATCCTATATTACCAAGAACGCCGTCGGTAGGCCGCAGCATGCTGAGTTGGTCGGCCCCGATCTAATCCTACGCCTACAAAGCACACCCCTTTTATGTACATGTTCCCTTTGTGCGAGCATCTCCGTAATCTTCATGCGAATGCCTCCCAAACACCCAGTACAAAACAAAAAATAAACTGTGATGCATGTACATCCTCTCAGTTCGGAGGTGGCTGGCCAGCTCGTCCTCTTTCTGAAGGATGTACCGGCTGTGGCTCGCTCGTTGATGAGGATGGAGCGATGGAGCGAGGCACTGCTTCGACCACATAAGACACTCCATCGTCAGAGGCGTAGGATGGTGGTCTTGGTCCCGTTGTCGGCCGAGAAGCAGGAGCTTGAGCAGTCTCATTCCTTTGCCAGAAAAAGCGATTGGGGTCCACCCGCTAGATTTGATGTCAGTTCTACTCTTTCGGGGAAAAAAAAAAAAACAATTAGGCTCGTAGAGGATAAAACAAAACGTACCACACTCTCTCGCCAGAGTCCGTAAGCAGGGGGCTTCATCCTCATGGCTTCACTCTCAACACCAGCAGCTTCTTCATCCTGAACCATCACCACCCGTATGGGCTTGCGTGGGACGGCATATCCGCGCGGGTCTATCGCCCTAGGAACTTCGGGAGGGTCTCCGCGAGCAATGAGCATCCATAACCGGACCAGGCTGTAGCAGAAGAAGACCGCTGCCAGCAGAATGATCATAATCAACATGATGTTCAACTCGCCAATAACAGCGTGCTTCGTTAGCGTTATACCCAAATCTATACATAGGGAGCTCATATTAGCATTTCGTTTTCAAGATATAAAACTGAGGCACAATGCCACTTACACACTGCCAGCAGCGAAAAGAGGAACGTCGCAGCCACGAAGCATTGAGCAATTTGCATCCTCACATGCCTCGATTTGATGAACGGGAAACAGAACAGGAACTTCTTCTTCTTTTCCCTCTTGTCGGCCTGTCGCTGCGCTTCTGAATACGGGGGTGCCATGGGTTCTGGAGATCCGTTGGGGCCAGGCGCTCCCGCAAGGCGAGCCGGCTGAGGAGCTGACAGAGGTGAGGAATTCGTTTGTCTTGACTGAACAACCGGAGTCTTGGGGCTCTCCAGGGCAGCTTCTTCATCGCCCAGAGCACCTCGTCTTCGTCCCAATGCCAGTCGAGGCAGCAAAAGCCGCCGAGGAAATCGTCGAGTCGTGTCAGGCTCCATTTCCGTCTGCATGTCCCGCAACATGGTTCGTCGGCGCTCTGCTAGGATCTGGTTTCGGTCTGTAGCAGCATCTGCTTGTCCATCTCCCCGCGCTCTCCTAATGAGCTCGTCGCGAAGTAGCTCCATACTTCTATCTGACGCCATGTTGTATATTCGGTGCTGTTTTCTCTTATGTCTTGAAATGCGAGAAAGCGATGGTTGAGTATGTCTCTTTCCGGTTCTGTTACGGCGCAGCCGCAATCGTAGAAGGAATCGTAGAATATCGAGATAGGAAGAAGAAAAGTGAGAGAGAGAAAGAGTGTAAATCAACGAGCGATATCAAGGTGTTTGAGTATGATGAGAAAATTCAAAGATCGACAAAAAGGTGAGATCCTGCTCAACGAGAAAAAGAAGAAGAAGAACAGGGAAAGAGACTGAGGTTCAAGTCGCTGCAAAAGATTAAATGAATGGAGTAGGGTTAACAGGTAGAAGCAAGAAGAAAAAGGCACAAAGGAACGGGTGTAGGAAGAGTCTCAATACATCGGATGTATAGGTAGAGAAACAGAGGCAACAAGCAAACCCAGAAACCAGCTGGAAGGGCAGCCCTCAACCTCCGGATTACGAAGAAAACGAAAGAATCCGAACCAACGAGCAGGTAAGACGGAAAACCCGCCCTGCGTCTATCTGTCTTTGCAAGAAAAAAAACAGAGAGGCGGGACGAAGAGGCTGCAGGCGGAGCAAACATCGAAGCTGGGCAAATAGAAGCGGCTCATTAAACCGTCGTCGCTGTTTCTGGCCCGCGCGCACGGGCTGGGCTGAATCCGGGCCCGACTCACAGCCCCAGGAGGCCAGGCAAATCAGTCTCTGGCCAGGGCCTCGTATTACCCGCCGCAGCCACCATGTGTCAAAGCAGATGGCCTCAACTCTGCGCAGGGGCCGGAGGCGTGTAGCAGGTGCTGCAAAACCAGGGGCTGGGGGTCCAGGGTGCCGTGGAGAAGACGGCCGCGTTTCATCCTGCGCCGCTCCACCGCCAATAGACGGTGCTGGATACGACTCGGCGCCACTCCCTCGACCAAATTGAGTGTTTCGCGATGCGCACCGATTGTTTGACGCGGTTCATCACGACGAGGGGGGCAGAGGACAAACAATCCAGTCCTCGGGAGGGATCGCGTCGTTGAGCTTCTGTGATCGAGGCTGGTCTGGTCGGGTCTGGTCTGGGCAAGATTGCCGATTGTGCGGAGTCTTTCCCCAGCTTTGCCAAGTGCAGCTCATGGTGATGATGATGCTGCTTTGAAGCATGTGCCTATATAATAATCCATGTTCTGTATATAGCCGGGGTTCCTATTTTTACGCAGCCCGCGGTTGACCGTCATGACAAAGCCTCCCCGTAACGGCGCTTATTATAAACTTGATGCGATCTAATAATACCTACTCCCTGTGACGAAGATGGTTGAGCCTTGAACATGGCGGTAGCGTTACGAAGTTGTACATCAATTCCCTCGGCAACAAGACAGTTCAAATCGATCGTAGAGCACACGGCAACCGAATTTCCACGGCCGCCTCTTATCTTTTTCTCCCTCTATTGCTTGCCCCTTTAATTCCAAGGTATCGCTGATTATACATACAATAAGATTGACGCCAATATTGCCATAATATTTTTTTTCTCCCGAAATGCCGGTTTAATCCATTCGACAATGAGTACCCATTCTCAAGGTTGAGAGGATGTCTTGGATGAGGAGACTGAAGACTCGTCAATCCATATGAAGCCTTCAATTGGTAACTGGCTCAAACGGTATGAGCTAGGCGCTGAGACCAGTTAAAGTAAGAGTCGCCAACCAGCTGCAATTCGCAGCCGCCTTTGTTTTCGTTGAGACCAAAGCAGTGTGTTGACTCGCAGTCAATTTCTCCTCCTTAACAACAGGCAGCTTCCAGCCGCTTATTCCATAACTCGACGGTAAATCAAAACCGCATACATCCCTCACTTCAACTCCCCAAGGAGCATAGTGCGATCTGATGAGGCCGATAATACTACGAATGAATTAATCAGAATGACTTCTTGCAGCAGCACAACAAAGCACGGTGACTTACATATGGGATCCTTGCCAGGCGCAAATTCCGCACAATTTACAACTCCTCTGTGGCCCGGAAGCTTATACATCAGCTTTCCAGTCTCGTTGGACCAAATAACCACAGTGCCATCTCCAGAAGCAGCCGCAACCTTCTTGCCCTCTGAATCCCAACTGGCGCGCAGCAGATTTTGCTCCACGCCAGCGGTTGCTCCGTCAAAAGTTCGAATGTGCCTTTCGGTGGGCGCAAACGGACGGATGTCCCATGTTCTCACCGTCGTATCCATCGAGTGTGACAGCAGAGATTGTGAGTCAGGAGAAACTCGTAGAGACGTAACGGTATCCGCATGTCCCAATAGAGAGTACACCACCGCCTTCTTTCTTAGATCCCAGACTCGAATGTCATTATCTATGCCTCCCGAGTATATCTCGTTGCCAGCCTGAGAGATGGCCACAGCCGTGATGGGAAATTCGGTCTCGATGTAGTCGACTGCATTCTTCGTCCGTGGATCCCAAATTCCAATAGTTGAATCGTCACTTCCGCTAATCAACATCTCCTCGCCTCGCTTGCTTATGTCCAAGGTATTGATGATTTCTTCGTGTCCGACATATCGTCGTATGCGTGTTCCTGAAGTCAGATCCCAGCTCGCAAGATGCATATCTGCTGAAGCAGAATATAAAATCTCCGAGTCTCGTGCCCACTGCAAGTCAAGAATAGCTCCCTTGTGGCCATTTAGCACGCCGTAGTTTTCGCAGTCGCCATACGTCCTCCACAACACTGCCTTGCGTCAGCAAACCAATATACTCATTAGAGAGGTCGGGAACTTCATACTAATGCTTCGGTCCATTGATCCAGAGGCAATTAAATTGCCCGTAGGGTCAAATTTGGCTGAGAAAATCTCCCCAGAGTGTCCCGTCAGCTCCATCACAGGGGCCTGTAGCCCGCTCGTGCGGGGAGCCTATACACTGTTAGATTCATTCCAACGAAAGCCTCCAAAAGTAAAATTTCGTCTCACAGTTTGCACCAAAGCGCTGCTGGAGGCATTGAGCCGCGCAAGCGCTCCTTCAGAGGTGTTGACATTCTGCCTCTTGACAAGAACCTTTGACAATCCGGGATCGTCGTCCGCCGGGCGCTTTTCAGCTGACATTGTGACTATTCGAGGCGATGAAAACGGTACCAAGACCTAAACCGGCGAAAATAGCAAAAGAAAACCGAGCTTCGAGCTGATGAGGCTGTCCGTGTCGCGATCGCGAAGCCTTGTCAAGTTGCGAACTTGGCGCCGGTCAAACTCGCCCTCCTATTGGCTTTCGGCCCGTTGATGTTCCTACGCTCGGTGGTCGAGGCTTGCAGCAACCGGCCAGGTACTCCGTACCCCACCCACCGCTTAAGCTGAGCTCCCTGCATGATAGTCGCAACGTTCGTCAATCCCCCCATACCAGCGCAGTCACTCTCGCAGCCGCCTTGCTTGTTTGCATTCTCGTGATTAAGATACAGGCGCCACAACAGTGCAACTGGTCATTTCCACCCGCAAATTCCTCTCCGACAACCAAACATAGACGACTGTCGCAATGGCAGCCAGCAAAGCGTCCCGCATTGGGGAAGAGTACGTTCCCTCAGGTTGCTCTGCGCTCGGCGTTGTTCTAACATGGCTACAGAATCTGGAAGTAAGGCTATCTTGGCATCAGAGAAAACCGCGCCTGAATCTAATCGCATCGATAGAACTCGCATAGATAAAGTAAATGCCGAGCTGGTGACATTGACATACGGAACCATTGTTGCGCAGCTATGCAAGGATTTCGAAGACGACTACCCAGAGGTCAACCGCCAGCTTGACAAGATGGGCTACAACATCGGTCTACGTCTCATCGAGGACTATCTGGCAAAGTCAAATACAATGAAGCGCTGCTCCAACTTTCGGGAAACTGCAGACATGATATCACGGGTAGAGTCATGCCTCAAAGATGCACCTCTTATACTATGACTAACGGGGTTGGCCTCTTCTAGGTTGGATTCAAAATATTTTTGAATATTACACCACAAGTGACAAACTGGACAACTGACAACAACTCATTTTCTCTGGTATTCGATGAGAACCCGTTTGCCGATTTTGTCGAGCTACCGGATGACGGAAGGGCGCAGAACGAACTCTGGTACTCCAACATTTTGTGTGGAGTGTTGAGAGGGGCATTGGAGATGGTTCAAATGCAGGTGGAAGCGCACTTCATCAGCGACGTCCTAAGGGGGAACGACACTACAGAAATGCGGGTAACATTGATACGCTACATTGACGACGAGCTGCCGCCGGAAGACGATTGAGAGAATGACGAGCATGTCGGGCCAGATTGAGAAGGTGGAAGACTTGAAGCTGTTCGCAGGAAAGGCTAGGAACAGGCTCCTACTTGACAGCGGCGATAGCCGGTCCGATCCCACTGCCGTCAGAAAATCCCGGGGGGGGAGGGGGAGTGAAGGGGGAGTGCAAGTGAAACTGAAAGCACTATGATACCCATAGATCGAGCCGAGCCGTCTGTACACTTTGATCAAGCCATTGCGAACGATTACGGCAAATAATCCCGATGGGTATATATCAGGTAGATGAACGGGATGAATTGCCGAATGCCCATCTATAAACAGCTTACTGAGCTACAAGCAAAAAGTCCCGCGGGCAAACACGGAGCCTGATAGCTGCTCCGTTTGCTACTCCTACCTTATACAGCATCAATGGTTTAAAGTTCCGGAACATGCTTTGTGGCCTGCATTACGTCCACGGTCCCATAACATCAGTACTGCCTGCCCATGCAAGTATACGTGAGGCTCCTAGTACCGTGAAAGCTTACGTGCCGAAATCAAAGCATACCTACTATACCTAGTAGGTGTAGTAGTTAAGTATATATAATATCCCCGAAACTCAATCTGGCTGCGCGGATGCCCCAACAAACTGGGCAGGCCGCAAATGAATCCAGCCCAAGGCCCAAGGCGGAAAGCAAGCAAAGCAGTCGTGCCTGATCTCCTTAAATCAGCCCACCCTGACTGTGGAGTGACTGAGCAGCGTGCTGGTTGATGCCTGCTGAGTGGCCAATGCCCACGTCTCGGGTTGTACGTGGTATGAGCAATCATGTTACAAGCCGGTGCAGCGCGTCCGGTTTGTGCAGATTCACGCCGAAAGATGGAGAAGCGCCAGAAGTGCCGTTGGGGGAAGAAGGGATGATGATGCGCATATTGGGGGCCGTGAGGATTCAGGGTCCAGAATAAATCACCAAAGTGGAAAACGGATGATGCTCGACGCAGCACAGTCACACACAAAATGAAAGTGTAAAATCCTTTATGGTTTGTTGAAATACGCAATGGACGCGGACTGCGACTGCGCATGCCAAAGTAAAATGCTGGAATTCCACATTAAATCCATATTAAATCAAGTCGCATCGAGTCTCGCCGAGCGCAACTCGCAACTAAGTTGCGCCTCAAATTCTCTTACACGCAGCAGCATTACGTCGAAAGCCTTAGCTCAGCGGTTTCAAGCGTGCTCCGTGTCACAGTCGCAGCAAGACAGCGCTGCGGCCCGCACAGAGTCGCGTTGGTGCCTCAGGCGCCCACGGCCACAGCGGACCCAAATCTACGCACGTAGTCCCACGCATACGCAAGCACCAAGCAGCCGGAGCCTTATAGTAGGATCGCCAACCCCCCGAAGCAGCCCGTCAATTTCATGCGGCCCTCGAACAACTTTTCCAAGCTCGCTCTGCTTTTCGCCGCCCGCCCCTCGCACTGTGCCCTCTCGCGCCCACGCCGCATCTGCACCGTGCGACGGCCCCAGCCCCGGCGCAAGGCTACGCGACCATCCGACGCGGTCTGAGCGCTGCATGCACCGTGCGAATCGCCCGCGCTCCTTTTCGTGCCGCTGCGCACTGCGTACTGTATGAGCGGCGTTCTGCGCACCACCATCGCCCACCATTTACTTGCACCTTGCCTTACCTTTCACTACCTCCACAGCCTAATCTGATGTCCATCGCGACATTTGTCCCCACGGCCCAGCGCGAGAGCTGACCGGACGACCCACGACCGCAACCTGTTATTCTTGCCTGTGCCGCTGAGCGTCGTCGAGCCGTGCCGTTGTCGAAGAGAATCGCCGACGCTGTTCGCCTCAGCAATCCTCTCTTACTTTACAGGCCCGCCAGTGCTGCGCTGCAGTTCCCGCGCTGCCGGTGCGCTTACAGCAAAACCGCTAAGGCAACCTCACTGTAGCGTGCACTACATCCCCCAGGACAGAGGCAGCTCTGTTCTTTTTCCTCCTCTCCTCCATCTCGACTGCTTCGTCGGGCACTCGAGCCACATCCAGCTGCCATTTGCCGCATCCACGCTGCTCCGCGACTCAGGCGGGCATTTTTCTCCAGGCCGCCAGCACCGAGCGCCGCCGTCGCCGCTTACATACATCGCCACACTTAGCTGTCTGTCGTCGACGAGCGCGTCGCCCCAGCAGCCTCTGCTTCCACGCCTAGATTCGCACCTTTGCGCGGTTCGCGACCAGCCTGTACAGAACCTCGAAACTCTCCCGCTCTCGTGTTGGGATAGGCTTCCTGTTTAGGGTTCCGCCTCGTCTTGCCCACGTCGGCCAGCCCTGTAGCGCTTTTCGCGTGGCGGCACCCAAGTGGCTGACCAGGGAAACCCTCTCTCTGGCTATAATTCTTCGCTTGGGGCCTTAAGTGCTCTTCGCATATTTGTATATTCTCAATCCCGCCTCCCACCCATCCACATTCACAATGAATGCCCAACCCGGAATGGCCAACATGACGCCCATGGGCGGCCCTGTTGGTGGCGCACCGATGCCCATGATGAATAATAACGCTATGAACCCCCAAATGGCTGTTGCCGGCGCAGGGCGACAGATGCAGGACCAGCGCAGCACGCTTAACACATACATTTACGAATATTTTCTCAGACATCAGATGTACGACTGTGCCCGCTCTCTGCTGGCCAGCGACCAACAGGTCAACGTTAACAAGGAAGCTGGTGGTCGTCGCGAAAACGGCAATGCCATGAACGGCGTCGACGATCCCATGGATACTGATTCGAAGGACGACGGCGACTCCAAATTGCCAGACGATCTGCCTCCTCCCAAGCTACCGATGCCAGCTTCGGATACATCATTCCTCTACGAGTGGTTTTGCGTGTTCTGGGATATCTACACTGCCCCACGCGCCAAAGCTGGGAATCATATGGTGAACCAATATGTTCAGCACACTCAGGTACGAAATACAGAAGCTGAACCCCTCTTCTTTCTTTCTTTTTCTTTTTTTTTTTCTTTCTTTTTCTCTTTTCTCCCTTTCTGCTCCTGCCCATTGATACTGTTGACTAACTCGATTTCAAGCAGCAACAGCGAATGAAGCAGTCTCAGCAACAAGAGATGCTGCGTCAAATGCGCCCTGAATTATCGGCGCAACAGCAGTATCAGGCTCAATTTATGAGAAACATACAGAACAACAACATGACCATGGCTATGAAGCAGCAGCAAAATAACCTTGCTCGAGCTGCCATGGCCAACAATCAAAATCCTCAAATGCAGATGCTTCAGGCAAAGCAGAATCCAATGCAAAGGGATCCTTCCGGCATGGACGCCAACCGTGATCGGCCATCGTCGCCTGCGTCGGGGGAAAATGCGCCATCTCCCTCAAAACGTCCACGAATTGACGGCGCTCCTTTCAACGCTAACCAGCCTGGTGCCATGATCAACGGCGGTCGCCCTGGCCAAAACATGCCTGGCCAACAGATGGCTGTTGCCGGCAACGTCGCCAATGCCCAGCAGGTACTGGCCGCCAACGGCATCAACCCTAACCAGCTCAACCCCCAGCAGATGCAAAACTTTGCCAACACGCCACCCGCAGCCCAACAAAAGTCTATCGCAACCTACTCGCACAACCTCCAGCAGCATCATGGCAACCAAATGGGCAATAAGCAGATGGCCGGCGTCGTGCCCCAGAATCAGAGCTCACCCATGATGGCCCAGGGTGGCCCCGATGGCAATGCTCTCAATGCCTTTTATAACCCTAATATGGACGGCCCCAATGCCATGCGACCAGGAGGCCAATCCCAGCCGACAGGCAGCAATCATGCTCTGCAGGACTACCAGATGCAGCTGATGCTGCTTGAGCAGCAGAACAAGAAACGCCTGATGATGGCTCGCCAGGAGCAGAGCGACATGGGCGGAATACCCAGGGAGAACCAGGCGGGAGCAGCCGGACCCAATGGACAGCCTTTCCCAGACACATCACCGCAGGCCATGAGATCCGGCACTTCTCCCAACCCTGCTGAGCAGATGAAGCGTGGCACTCCCCAGATGAACAACTCTGGCATCCCCTCACCTGTTCCCGATGGCGGACAGTCCCGCGAGTCTCCCAACCCCGCCATGAACTTCCTGGGCAACCATGTTGATGTCAGCATGGCACCTCATTTCTACAAGGGAGGAGCAGACGGGAACATGGCCGCCGCACAGGCCCAAATGAACGGCATGCGGCCGCCCAGTTCACATCCTGGCCAGCCGTTCAATGGCCCGATGAACGCACAGATGATGGCCGCTAGGCAGCAGGGCGTCCCAGGCAACCCCCAGCAATGGCAGCAAGGCATGAACGGCCAGATGGTGCCGCAGCAGGGTATGCCACAGCAGGGTCAGCCAGTCCAGGGGACTCCCCAGCAGCGATCTATGCCTCCTCCATCAGCGCCGGCAGCAGGCAACACAAACAACAGGACGACTGCATCCCCCCAGCAGGCGGCGGCAGCACCTCCTACGCCCAGCCAGAGCAATAAGGCGGCGCCAAAGAAGAAGGACTCTAAGAGTGCCAAAGACAAGGTAAGTCTACTCTGCATTGGTTTTCGCCTCGCCCCCTCCTTTCCCCCCCTTTTTTTGCAATCTGACAGATCTTATAGCGAACTGCTGCACAGAAGAAGAACCAAAATAACAACAACGCCGCTGCTTCTACCGCGGAGAATGGCGCAGAGCCCGAGACCGCAGCACCGGCAACTCCCATCACTCCCGTTGTCGCTCCTGGAGGCTTCAAGGCCGGCCAAGCTGGCGGGCCCGCGCCAAATGCATCTGCACCGACGGTTACCACCGGCGTGCCAGCTCCCGTTGCTGCGGCCAGTGCGCCGGTACCTCAACCAGCTGCTCCCGTGCCACAACCTGCCCATAATGACCTGGTTCAGGGTGGCTCATTAGGAATGGATAACAACTTCGCAATGGTACGTTTCTTCCCTCTACCTCATCGCGTTTGACATGTGGTAGCCTCGACTCTCAAGAGACTAACGCTAATGATTCAGCAGGATTTCGGTGGAATTGAATTGAACAACCCTCTTGGCACCACTGACGTCCTCAACGATTTCGATTTCGACTCCTTCTTGAATGATGGAGATGGTGGCAATGAGCCATTTGACTTCAATGGATCATACCCAGGGATGGAAGGCGGAGAGATTGGCGCAGAGTAGAGCGGTTCCTCTCTCCTGTTCAGTGTTTAAGCTGGGTTGGCTGTTTTTTACTATATCTTTTTCTATCATTGTTTGTCTTCCTGGGTAGTCTCTCTAATCTGGCATCATTCGACAAGGCGTTAGAGTGGATTATCTATATCATGGTCATGTGGCGATCCGGTTTTTTTCCCAGGGTCTCATACTCTTGATGGTTTGAAACGGGAAAAAAAAAAGAGAGCGAGAGAGAGAGAGAGAGAGAGAAAGAGATGATGTCCCTGTGGATTGTGTTTTTATTGTTTTTGACAACGCTTTCTTCCCTTTTTTGGCTGTTCACTCTTGATTCTTCGTCTTTTATTTTTTTCCGCTCGGCTCTTTGACTTTTTTTTTTGGTTTTGCTCCCTCCTTTTTTCTAAAAGGTAGTTTGGTTTTTTTTTAAACTACACTACACACGTCATTTTCCCTTGCTGATTGATGAAGACGCGGGTTGGTGGAACAAACAAACCCGCTCCTCACCCCCTTTTTTTTTCTTATTTCTTGTAAAAATGGTTTTTTTTTTTTTTTTCCTCCTTTTGCTGGCTTTTGACGTTTTCGATAATGGATTTCTCTCTTGTTTTTTTTTTTTTTCTTGTTTTTTTCTTCCTTTTCAGTTGTTTCACATACCATATAAGCCACAGTTGTAAAAGATCAGATTAATGTTACTATGTGTATTGTTGATATAAAAACACACTGCCAGTGACATTGCATGCTGCCGTACGCGTTTAACCTAAAAGTATAATGTACTTTCATAACGCTGCTCCCCTGCAAACAACATATAGGTTGTCTTATCATACAGCAGCATCTATCACCAACCAATGTGTGCACGTGGGTAAGTATTCTAACAGGGCCGCCCAACACACAATGATTTACTCACGCCTACTGCAGATTGTACACGAAGCTGACTTTTGGGTCATAACGGTCGTGGGTATAAGTTTCTAGTAGTATATGTACAGTGAATAAAATAGGTAAAAACCATCCTTCGTTTAGAAGGGAAGAGACATTTCATCATGATATAATCGCCATCACCAAAAAGAACGCCATCTACCATCTTTTTTTTTCTCTTTTTTTTTTTCTCTTTTTATCTCTATCCAGATTTTGAACTTCCCACTCTTAAATATGTTCTTTTTATATACCGGGAATTGTCCAAACGCCATCGCTCTAGGCCGTCGCATAGACAGCAACGTACTGGACTTCAAACATGTTGCCCCAGCCGGGCAGAGTAGCTTCATTCGGGTCACCCTAATAATGACGAGTTAGCTTCATGCTGTCAGAACAGAGAAAGGAAGAAGAGATGCTTACGGGCCATGTTCCTCCAACGGCCAAGTTGAGGATAACAAACATGGGGGAGTGCGCCAGAGTGGCCCAGATACCCTCGTCGCCCATCTGAGCTCCCGTAAGAGTGTGGAAGAGCTTGCCATCCATGAACCACTGGATAGTCTCCGTCTGCCAGTTGTTGGATGTACGGTCGATCTTGAGGGACCAAGTGTGGAACTCGTCGTCTTGCGGTATGGCAATGCTCTCGCCCAAGCCCGAGGGCTCGTTGCAAGCACCACCACCAACGTGGTCGCAGTGGGCGGTACCGTAGCCCGTCAGCTGGCCATTGATCTGCTCGAAGATGTCGAGCTCTCCGCAGAGAGGCCAGGGAGTGCCGGTGCGCATGGACTCGCCGAGCATCCAGAAGGCTGGCCACATGCCCTGCTTCTGGTCAAGGGCGCTGTTGCCGCCACGGAGAGCAGCCTGGACTTGCATGACTTTTCCGGGGACCGGGGCCCAGGACTGGACAGACTCGATACGGGATGAGGTCCACTCCCCAGTAGGAGACTGCTGCGGGACGAGTTGGAGAGTTTGGCCACCAGAGAGCTGCATGTTGGAGCCGGACTGGGTGTAAGTCTCGAGCTCCTGGTTGTTGTGGATGTCAGTGATGACGTTCCATTGGGTCAGGTCGACCATGGCGCCCTGGTCACCAACAAAGGTCTCTTGCCAGACCATGTTCATGCCGGGCACATTGGGGGCGAGAGTGGCTCTGGCAGAGAGGGCCAGAGAGAAAAAGGCGAGGGACTGAAAGAGCATCATGTTGGGTGGATATATAAGGATTGTGTGTTTTTTCGGTTGCACAGCAAAAACGTAAAAGACGGCCTGTTCTCGGTTGAAAAGGATGGAAGGGATCTCAGACGAAATCTTGAGATGAGTCGCTGATGGCTCTTGGAGCTGAACTGAACTGAACTGAACTGAGGGAATGAGTCGCAAACTAGCTGGACAAAGGATTGATGTCTTGTCTGCTAAACAGGAAGAAGGGAGTGAAAACAAGGAGTGCGCAGAAAATCGACCAGCGAAAGGAAGGGAATCGGCCACAGGCCTGTTGAGAATGAAAGTTGGAGTTGGAGAAGAGAAAAAAGAGGAAGAAAAAAGGGTATCAAAAGCAACCGAAGAACGAGGTGCGTGGCGGAAGAGAAAGGGAAGGAAAGGGGGTTGACAAGAGATGGTGGCAACCGCGGAGCCTTTTGTATGTACAGCAAAGTCGCATCAAGGGCTACGAGGCTGGGGCAGAACTGGACGCTACAAACTGCTACTGCTTCTTCTGCTACTGCTACCGCTTCTACTGGAACCACATGCTCGAGTCCATCCATGGCTGCAACAGGCCCAGATACGCGGGATCCATGCACTCCCTCCACCAGCGCTTTGCCGTGTATACATGCATGTGCAGTCACGTATGCAGCCAATAAAGCAAAAGCGAGAAGAAGAAAAAAGGTACCAGGCACCGCTCCACCGCAACACGGGCTCCCAGGCGCCATCTTTGCAACGCCGTCAGCTTAGAGGACCGCGGAATCGAACGTTGGCTCAGCCATGCCGGGCCTGAGAGTCGTGCAGTGGAGTGACGAGGGGGCAAAAACCGCGCTGTTAGGCTCCGGACCCCTGTCCCCTTAAGCGCGGCATAGGCTCAGGGCCAGGCACCATGCAGTGCAGTGCCAGACGAGCCGTGCGCGCGCCTCCAGGGCAGGATGGAGGGTGGGATTTCGGCAAAGTTTTGAAACATGAAACCGACCGGGATGCGGGCGAGTGGTGAGCGAGACAGTGGGGGGTGAAACATTTTCCGCTGGTGCATGTATTAATAGAGCGGTAGGTTGCTGCTATTGGTACCTAGTCCAAATTTATTTTTCATTTCATGCGATGAGGCGCGGATTGGCTGAGGATGCCGAGGTGGTGAGGCATCGTGGTGGTGGTGGTGATGGCGGCGAGGACGACTAGCCAAGAGTTTACGCCGAGCCTGATGCTGGAGCGGGCGTCTGCACAGAGGATATGCCAAGGTGTAAATAGACGCAGAGTATAGATGGATGGACTGCCTGCAGCGCTTGGACGAGAAAACAAAATGCCTCGCTCGGGGTTGGATATGGGGAAGTTGGTCCATGGGCGATCGGCGGCTTCGTGCTCAGAATCCAGAAGCGATCTGCCAATATATCACAAACAATGGCCCCCGTCCTCATCTCATCCCGCTGTCTCTTCTCCCCATCTCCGGAGCAGATCTCTCCAACTAGTAGCAGTAAAGATGTCAAAAAGACCCTGCTACAGTACATACTATATTATACTGCACACATACTAGCACTACTGAAATCCCCGGCTCATGCCCATCCATCTCAATCTCATGTAAACTGGAAAGCACATGCAAAATACTACTACTACTAACCTAGTGGAGAGTTGTAAACAGCAAACACACATCTAGCACATGTGAACAAACCACCCACCTGTGCCCAACAATATTGCCTCATCTCCATAACCCCCAATCGGATCTCTTTCCTACCAAAGATAAGACGTGACAACGAAAAAGAAGAAAAGAGACAATGAGCATAAAAAATTTCCATCAACCCTTGCATGCATGCCAACGTGCATGAGGCTAGCAAATGCAAAGGGGACACGCCGTCGTTACGGGTTTGGCTCGCCCGCAGCGCAAGTCCAGCCAATCACCGACCCAATGTGCCTGGTTGACTCGCGCGTTCAGGAGGCGGTGGCCATTTTCAGTCTGGTTTTGCTTTGTTGTTGTTCTTTGCCCAATACTAGACTACCTACATGTTCTCTGATGAGGGAGAGAAGAGCTTAGGAACTATTGATTTTATTTTACTGTTTTTGGGATTCTATCTTCTTCTAGCGGCTGTAGCTATAGTTTGTTTTGTTTTTTACTTTTTTTATAGAGTCTTATACATGAGATGGTTATCTTGTAGTCTGGCAGCTAGACAGGGGCAAAATGTTTGTTTGGTGCAGCAAACACAAACTCTGATAACATGCCCAATACTACCATGCACTCCCATCACTCTCACTTATCGCAAAGCGCAAACTCAGTTCTATCCATCTGACCTGCTGCATAGGTAGTCTGGCATACACATTTTCACGTATTTGTCATGGCAGCATCGCCGTCGCCGACACCAATGCCGCTCCCTAGAGAATCCCCAAGCCTCCTCCCCAGCTGCACAATCGTCTTCTCATAGATGCGCGCAGCATCCAGGTGCATCTCATCCTCGTCTATGTCCCACGCAGAGTTGCCGCCAGCATTGTAGCTTTCCGCCCTTTCCGTCTCTTGGCCGTCATCTCCATCAGTCTCATCATCATCCTCATCCTCATCATCCTCCTCCTCTTCTTCTTGTTCGCCACTGCTCATGACTTCAACCATCAACACCCTCGTCTGCTCAACAAGACTCCGGCATCGCACCATGTCAGTCGTGGTCATGCCCGCCCGCAGGCCATTTTCAAATCCCGGAAGCGTCTCGTTAGTTTCAATGTCTTGGCCTGAGAGTAAGCTGGCAAAGCAGTGGTCAAGCTTGTGTAGTAGATCAAATGACGCCTTGGACGATGGCGGAAACGACCTGACGTATTGCGTGAAGTCGCTTGCCATCTTGAGCAGGAACGGTATTTGTAAACCCGCTATAGTACGTATGCACCATATTAGCGTTTATGTGATATTCTTATTCAAGTAGTAGTAGAACATGGAGGATGGTTGTAAAGTAAACTCACGCGTGCCCGATTTCCACAAAACATTCACAATCCCATCGAGCTCTTTGCAGACTTCACCAAAGCTCTTGAATCCGACAACCGCATCTCCAGGATCCGGATTCCCAAACTTCTTCACATAGCGGCGGGAAATATAGAGCATTCTGTCCTCTACATATCTCCTTACCATGTCCTCCTTGTTGGATCCAGGCTGTAGTGCATTGTTCCTCGGATGCGGCAGACTAGACGCAGCCCGTGAAGACGCTGATGATGGGGCAGGCGAAGGAAGACCGCCTTGAGAGCGGATGAAGCCGCCCGGTAGCTGTGAAGATGCGGCCATGGGCGCTGCAGAGGCTCTTCATGCAAGAGTCCAAGAGATCTGTGTAATAAAGCCCTTTGCAGCGATGCGAATCTGCTTCGCCCAGATATTCCAATGACGATATGACAGCCAGCTCAGATAAGCGGGGGCGGGGTGCTTGTTATTGCTTGTGAAATCAAGATACCCTGTAGAGAGGTCAAGGAATCCCAAGGCAAGTCAAAGTCTCCGTCATGCAATGAATGCAGCAGTCTAGAGGAATTATGAGAAGAAAGTTGTAGGGTTTGCTTTTTTATTTGATACTTGAAATGAACTTATGTCATGCAGTCTTTATGTTGTGCGCCACAAATAACTACTAGGTAGAAGCCTAGGAAAAAGAAGGCGGCGGGACCAAATCTTGTAAAGACGCCTCAACCTTAAGATAAATGTAAAAGAGAAAATAATGAGCAATTAAAATTAAAATGTAGTGTGTATTTTTATGGCTCTTTTTATAGATACACACAGCCTCTTTTACTTGGTTTCTTTACATGTACAGCCGAAGCTGGTAAACTCGTGCTGATTGGAATCTCCCTCGGCATTCTGGGTACGTGTAAATTTAGGTGCACTTTCGATTCAGTGATTCCTGACTTTCTTACACAATGAAGGATTTTATCAAGCCCTCTCTCTAACTGCCTTTGTATCAAATTAAGTCCTGCAAGACACTCTAGAGTACTTGAACAGACGCAAGATGTGTGGCATGAAAAGCCAGCAAAAAAAACTGAGCAAGCTCTTTTCCCTCCATCAGAGGCACAAGCTATCTGCCAGATGAAACAACGGCAAAAAGAATGATTCCGCCCGGGCTCGAACCGGGGACCTTTTCGGTGGCGTTAAACGATGTTAACGAAATGTCATAACCAACTAGACCACGGAACCAGATATGGTAGATGTCTTACTCGAGCGATATTTCGGTATATGATAACGTTGATAACGGCCAGTCATGTGACTCACGGCGATGGCGGGGCGCTTCTGAATTTTTGACGGCCCCCAGTGACGTTCGCATCCCGCAGACTTCGAGTGGAATATCGAGCAATTATAGCCGTCGCTTTCCTTATTCCTTGCTTCGCTTGACCCGCCTCCGATTCCAGCGATATCTCCAGACAATTCATCATGCCTCCCAAGAGACTATACGGAGAAAAGGGCCGCCGCGCCCCCAAGGGCTTCGTCTCCTCCACCTACGATGCCTTGACCTCTGCTGAGAACGCCGCTTTCGTTCGAAGCATTGCCATCTTTGGAGTTCGTACTCGGAATTTGGCTAATCACAGAGCCATAGAGCGCAAAGGCTAACAATCTGTAAAACAGGCTGCCGTCACTTTCCTCTCCAGCTCCTGGGGCGAGATTCTCCTCCCGCCGTACGACTCTCCCGAGACGACTTACCAGAGTGAAGCGCTTACTAACAGCTCATTTCATGTAGTCAATAATCGACAGGCACTCGGCCTGTACTCCAGCACGACTTAATTTGATCAACAATTCGATATCCCCAAGCAGGAAAGGAAATGGGTCGTTGTACATTAGAAGGATTGATTGTATGCTATGATGCGAGATCTGCACGGTTTATGCCACATGCAATATAGACTTACCAGGCGACTTTGGATGGACGGCGCAGCTTGAAAATGGCTTGGCCGGAAGTTTTTGGCTCGATAATGAAAAAAGAAAAGAAAGAAAGAGAACGGCGCTCTCCATTTTGGAATATTTCTTGCGACTTCATACCATGTGCATGCTGTGCTGCTTTTGTGACGACTTGTCGGAAACCTTGTCGCATGTGAAAACCAAGCGCTTTTTCGGAAACTAGCCTGGAAAGAGCTGATCATATTACCAGTCTTGCTTGCTCTATCTTGTACTTCTTGGTGGCAGAGTTCTGACGAGAATAGGAAGCCACAGCTGCTCTCAGTAGCATTGGACTGACCATTGGTAGCTCGACGGAAACACCCGCTTCAGGCGCGGCCTCATTGCCAACAATTGCTTTGGATGTATTGCCCGGACAGCCATAGTATTTTATCCAACTTTCCAAGAAAAAAAAGTTACTCGCTATCTGCCTTTCAGCAACCACTCACTTTTCTTTCTACCTTTATTACCTCTCTCCTCACGCCCTCGTTTTGTCCTTTCATACTTGATAGGGTGATATTGACCTAACGACTGAATTTTTTTGTCTTCAAGGTAGCTGGCTGACGGCGGAATGTCTGCTGTAAGTTCTCGGCGTACACCTCTGCTTGAGGGGGGATTGGCACGGCTGGTATCCAAATTCGAGAACTTGGGAGCTTCGTCAAAATCCAATCGCAACGATGGAGCGACCTACGGTGGCCTAGATCGTGCTTTCGTTGATTCAGGTCCATCAAAAGTTCCATTGATACATGATAAAGCAAAAGATGACGCCGAAACAATGAAAGTGGCGACACCGCCATCTCCAGCCCCCATCAGCTCATCTCCGGCCAAGTATAATGGCACAGCTCAATCAGGACCTGCCGTTAAGGATATACATATTACAGACACTGCAACTCCATCATTAAAACCGAGAAGACCACTGGTGCGCAGCGGCTCGGTTGTGGCGGAGATGAGGAGATTGTTTGAGCGAGGGTCTGGTGAGAATACCGCTTCTAGTGGGTAGCCTAATCTACAACATCCCGTTACAAACCGGCGCATATATATACGCATTTTGCATTTCCACCATGAGTACACAGAATGTGAGCTAATGCCTTGTTGAACATCACGCCAGCTACCTATGAACCTCAACGCGTTGCTTCACCTACTACGACCAATGGGCGTAACGACCTTAAGACACCCTTTGATGTGAATAGCCGCGCCAATGAATTGTCAAAAACAGGAATACTACCAACAAAGGCCGGGGATCTAGAGAAACTAGACCAACAAGAAGAGAAAGACGCTGTTCCAGACCTGATACCCTTCCATCATCATCACGTTGAGCATTCCGAATGTCTGCCGCGACCACTTGCCTCCCCTGATCGCTCTTCTCGGCGCTTAAATGAGAACAATATCGGTATCGAAAGTAAAGCAAGCATCTGGCAAAGAGGAACTGAGACCAGGTTCAAGTTGCAGGGCGGCGCATTTCTACACAAGACCCCATCTCCCCTCAAAAATATGATTGTTACAGGAATAGGGGCTTGGTATCCAAAGACTTGCAATACATCACCTGAAGAGGTCCCGCGCTCTGAAAGCGAAATCATGACAAGTCATCAAACAGATGCTTTAAACTCCTCTCTTTCACAGAGAGACGGAACTGAGCGTGATTTGACAGAGCACTCACAGCCCTATGTCCCTCTATCCCACCCACGCCAAGACACCGTATCGTCATCAACCACTCATGCTACTAGCGACCCTAAGGAACTACATCACATCAAGAGTCCATCGTTGAAAACCTCCAGATCAGTTCCCTCTCATCAGTCGAAAGTCTCTAGCCTTCGGAAAAAGTTTGACAGCTCGTTGCCTTCGTCAGTCTCGATGCCGTCATTCTAGAAGAAGCACCTACGAACACACGCAGCAGACGCAGCCGACAACAAGCAGCCACTTGTGCAAAATGAAACCGCAACAGTCAACTCAATTTCCAGATTCTCCCCTGAGCCACCGTTACGATCGACTCCGTCGCGTCAGGCCCCCGCGCGCTATACTTCGAGGGTGGATGGATCTCTCCCAACACATTCCATGGCAACTTCTGCCAAGCGGGGACTCAAGGAAACCATTGGCCTTTTCGAATCAATGAGTCATCAAACTGATGGAGAAGACAAATTTGATCATATTCCCAAAGCATATTCATCTCCGATGTTCTTAGACTCCAATGCCAGGTCTTCCAATGAGAGGCAACATGGGGAAATGGCAGTCAAGGCCTGGGATGTGACGCCGACCCCGAGACTGTTATCACCATTAGAGAGTGGGCTCCCTCGTTCGTATAGCCAATCTCCAGATATAGACACTCTTAGCAGTCAAGAAAGCGATGCCAAACCTCTGCTCTATACTAAGCCATCTGCATTGAAGGCGAGCCGTTATACAAGAGGTTTTGTAAGTGTTTGTCCACTATCTGCCGTTCTGATATTCTTTCATGGGCCAATAAACTAATTTATCAAGGGGTCTATCCTTAGGTCAGACTGGAGGAGAAAAAGGAATACGAGCTCTGAAGACGTCAAGCCACATAGCTACCCAGAGCAACGGCGAGGCTTTAATATGGATGGCGAGGGGGGATTTGACTTGCAGCCACAACACTGGGCAAACCCTTCTGAAGAGGTGCCAAAAAATGCTGGCGAGTCATTTCCTGTCAAGCATCGACTCAGCATCGTTGACCGCCATCCCTCTCTTCGCCTCCTAAGTCGGCGTTTAATCTCTCGTAGCCACGGACTATTCGTTTCGCAGGCCCATTGCACACTTCAGCAGCCTCAGCCTGTCCGAGGAGGAGAAATACGGCGTATCACCAGTCTTTGCAAGGACAAAATGGCAGCGTTGAGAGCACGACCTCAGACGGAGTAGATATTATGGACGCATTATGGGTAAAGATAGGTATACTCACTTGACACTAACAGATACTCACTACGACAACCATTACCTGTGCGTGTTATTTCTTCCTAGTTTGTTTGGATGCCAATAGGTTAATATACGATACCAATATTCTCAAGAGCACTGGTTGACCAAGTTCGCGTTCAAGTTGCCATAAGGGGTAAGTGGTGGCGGAAATGAATTCTCGTAAAGTTATTAAATGAACCATCAAATTAGGGAATAGCAAGCAGAGGCGTGAGAAGAAGAGAGTATCTCTCTTCTTGGATAAGCGACAAGACAGCAGATTTAAAAACTTCTTTCCCGTGACGCCTTGTGTTTCATTGGTCCTCCCTATGCTACAACAAATGACTATAATAAATATATAGATAGATATACATGCTTAGTTCAATACGCACGCTTGCTAATGCAGTACCGCAAATGAGGCAGAAACCTGTCAATCAGCACTACTTGTGAGACCGGCTCCCCCCCAACTCTGCGCTAACGTGGGTCTCCTGTGGTTGCAGATATCCATCAATCTGTCTTAGCTCAAGTTCAATAGGATCAACGATATCCCTAGTTGGGACCGCCGTGATGGTCTGTGAATTCGACTTGGACCGAGCCGCAGAAACGCTGCTGTTAGTCGAAGTTGCAAACAGCGAACCGGGTTTAAGGGGCGTGGTAGAACCAGAGCTGCGATTGTTTTTGTAGCCTCCAGCACCGGATGAAGAGGGATAGCTGAAGAGATTAGGCGAGGCGTTTTGCTTTGTTTGGGCCAGCCGCTGGGCGACGAGAGAGCCGAGAGGGAGAATGAGGGCGATGGAAGCTGGCGTTAGAGAGCTGGACTCGAAGTTGACAACGGGACGAAATTCGATGAAGGCGAAGATGACTATAAAGGAGAAGGAGGAACATTATTTGTTAGTCATAGGAGACACGAGACGAGACGAGCATGGAGGAGTTTATTTCTATTACCTGGGATGATCATGAGGACTCCGTTGGTCACGACGAGCACTTCCATGGGGCTCATAGCCCGGCGAGAAGGAAGAACGCCACGATTGGTGATGAGGTGGATCACGAGCTTGGAGTTGAAGAGGGCGCAGAACCAGAGAGTCGTGCAGATGTTGAGGATGACCATGGCGTGGACCAGCCAGGCGAATTGCATGGGCGGATCCAGCTCGTAGATGCCCTCGCACTGGATGACGGTGAAGGCCGTCCTGGCCGCCACAGACAGCAGCGAGACGAGCAGCGACACGAAGCAGAGCGCATATTTGGTCCTGCTCGGCCAGAGAGACACCATCGTCCAGGCCTGGTTGATGAGCGACACGTCCGAGATGATGACGAGCAGCATGGAAAAGACGGTGCCCGCAACGCTCTCGCGGAACGTCCACGCCGGCACCTGAGAGTAGTCGTTGGTCCAGACGGCGTAAAAGTGGGCAAAGGGCGAGTTGAAGTACAGCGCCAGCAGGACGGTGCGGACGATGCAGACGAGCAGCCCGACGACGTGCAGCAGGTTGGCGGTGCGGAAGGCCTTTGCGGGCGGGGTGGTGAAGAGGACGACGAGGAGCATGGTGATGGCGGCGCCGAGCTGGGTGCCGTAGTTGAGGACGATGTTGACGGTTTCGTCGTTGAAGATGTCGATGACGGGGATGGGGATGGGGATGCTGACGTTGGGGGTGATGGCGATGGTGATGTTTTGGGTGTATGGATCGAAGGCCATTTTTGCCTTTTTTTTTTTTTTTTTTGGTTGTTCGCTTTGTTTGGTGGCACAAAGGGGTTGTTGTTGGTTGTGCTGTGGGAAAAGTGGTGATGTTGGGTATCTTGGTGTTGAGGCGCTCGGAATGGAATTGGTTGGATTAGACCAAGAAGACTGCTATACTGAGAGCGAAAAAAAAAAGAAGTAATTTTAGATATACAGAAAAACAAAAAAAAAAAAAAAAGAAGTCGATATTCACAAATTGAATCGCGAATGAGAGCTATTGTTTTTGCTGCTTGCTTCCCATTCTGATACATCCTCAGCATTCTCTCTGTTCCGCATCCCATCTTATAAGAGAATACAATAGAAAGTGACATACCGCAATGTCACTTTTCTCCCCATGCCTGCTTTCCCCCCCTCCCTTACACGCGCTCTTATACGACACGCCAGCATCATTTGTTTTCCTTTCTGTGCCGCTTAATACCTGTTTTTTTTGAAAATGGGTTTTGCTTTGCAGCCCGGCCCAGACCGGAAGTTTGAGCAAAAGAGGGACAGATTTGGAAGATGCATGGCGCGGACAGGAGCTTAATATTGTTCTTTGAAAAGTGGCGTCTGGGCTTAGTATTGTTCTTGAGACGGGGGTTGCGGCAGGGGGGGCTGGAATAGGAAGTGTTTGTGGTACAGGGGAGGGGGGATGTTGTTTATATTGTGTCATGAGTGTGCATAATTGGCTTTTTTACGCATGCTAATCTATTCAATATATTATTTTTATATTGCTACCTATTTCGTATGCATTTACTGTGCCTGCTCATAATGAAGGGGTGTATGATATATAAAATGCCTCGATAGGATGGATATCCAATCAGTGGCAGCTCAGTGGGAAGACGTGCAGTTTTTGCAGCTGTAAGTCTGACAGTCTACACACCACCAATTACCACTACGGCCACCTTCTAGTAGATGCTAAAGAAAGTAAAACTGCGCGCAAAGCGGCCCGAGTGGCGGCCCCGGCCGAAGCGCGTCCCTCCCGCCAACAGCCATCAAGTGCCGGCCGATGCAGCTGTCAGTCACACAGCCTTATGGCACCAAGTCTCTTGTGTACTAGTACTAGGTAGGTAGGTAGGTAATTTATGAAGCACTAATCTAATGTATTGCTGTTTAGGTTGAAATGTTTAGATTACACTCGGTCGAATAAGATAAGAGGTCCTCGTCGTAGAGGGTTTGTGTAACTCGCGTATCTCCTTTGCAGGTCCTTCGTAGCCGCCGCCGTAACACCAGGCTTGCTATCAAACAGAATAACTGAAAAGGAGAAGGGGGGGAAACACGTAGACGAAAGGGATATATCTGGGCTGGAACCCGCTTGAATTGTTTGCTGCTTTGCGGCTTTGCGGCTGGAGAGACCCTTGTCTGGAGGGGTTCTGGATTGGCACATCCCACGGCACATTCCACGGCTGAAGCCGAGGCTCACTGAATGGCAACGGCATCATGTATATTAGATTTTAGCAGAAAAGATCAAGAGTGAAATTTAGTTGAGTGGTTCTATGACCTGTAACCCTATCTTTGCATAATCAACTATTCGCGTATTACGCAGTCGTCGTAAGTATCATTCCATCGTTTGTAATCCAACACTTGCGCGCAGTGCGAGTGTGCATAGTACTTCTTTTGTTCTATCGCAGTGAATCCAATCAAACAGCCGCCCGCCGAAAAAAAGAAAAAGGCAAAGACCCCAAAAAAAGAAAAGAAAATCAGTAGTAGCTTCCAAATCGTTGTAGAAAGCGTGTTGAACCGCCTCCAAAGCAATCAACAAGATCCATCAGTAAAGGCAAATACCGCCAACTTCGTCCTCCATCGTCCACGTGCCAGCAAGGCCCTTGACTTCGACATCCTCCGTCTCCGGCAGCGTTGCGTCTTCTGTCTTGCCCAAGAAGAAGTCTCCCTTGCCAGCCTTCTTCCCCTCTCTGCTCAAGAACCGCCTTGTCCACTCTCCCACGGCGGGCTCGCCCGTCTCGTCTCGGGCCTGCTTCAGGAAGGGAATCAGAGCCGTGCCGCCAGTGCCCTTTTGGTCCTTTTGATCGGCCTTGCGCGAAGCAATGGCCAGGTTGAGGCCTCTGCGAGTGGCCTTGGGGCTGCGGGACCGGCGAGACGGGTTGATGACATAGCGCGTGACAATGATGATGTGCTTGTCCCGGAAGGCGCTCAGCATGGCCAGGCAGGCATCGTAGGCGAGGCAAAGCTCAGTATTGTCGGTGTTTTCCTCGACGAATTCGCGGATGTTGGCCACATGGTACACGTCCTCCAAGAACTGAGCATGCGGGCCAGGCATGTACTCTCGCATTTCCTGGATGAAACCGTGGCTGGGGGCACGGCCTCGGCGTTCAGACGAGTCGCCCTTCTTTTCGCCTGTAGGACGGTGCTGGATTCCAAGGGCAATGTCATAAAACTGAAGCAGACTGCTCTGAGCGTTGCTTCCTCCGGCGAACTGTCGATACGCCGCGTTGGGGGTACCGTCGTCGTAAAGAACGCCCTTGGGCAATCCGGCATCGGCCATGTTCTTGCTTCCGGCCAAAAACGGCCTGATGCGGTTGAAGAAGATGTCAGGGTCGCATCTCTCATTGATTCTCTCTAGGAGGTTGTTCAAATCAGTCAAGCGCTCCGCAAACGCTTGCAAGCATCGTATGACGGTGACCGAGTCATTGCGTCTTGCGGCTGCAAAGGCCTTGAGCATGAGAGACATGACGGGGGCGCCACGAGCCTCGATGGCAACAGAGATGAGGTAGAACCATGATTCGTCGATTCCGCCGGTAAATGTAGACAGCGTGGCCAAGTTCTCCATGTTGTCAATGTCCTCGTCCATGAACAGCGGCTTGTAGTTCCACAGACAGACGGCCGCATAAGTTGCCACCGGCGGGACCTCCAGGTGCTGCGAGATGGCCAGATAGGGAATTGAGATCTGGGGCGGGAGCCGCTCAGCGGGGATGTCGTCGCTCCAGATGTAGCCGTGAGCCATGAAGCTCAGCAGCGAATAGGCACGACGCCACTCGGCATCGTGCTCCAGACCCACGGTAGACAGCACCGGCAGGCGGTCGATGACGCCGCGCAACCGGCGAGTGAGGATCAGGGCCGGCAGGTTTGCCACGATGGCCTCCCATTTGTTGTAGTAGGGATCTGGGAGGCGAGAGAGGGGGAGCGTGCTGGGGAGAAAGCCATGGGTTGGCGAGATGTCGTAGTCAGCGAGGACAGGAATTGGAGGCAGCATGTTATCTGTCTCTTTGGTCCTTGCTCAAGGAAACTCTCTAGCAAACGCTTAATAGAAGCTTAGATAGAAGCTAAACAATTAGGCTGGATGGAAGCGAGGGAAATAGGTTGAAAGAGAGCTGTGAGGAGAAGGGATCGAGACTAAGTCTAAGTTCTGAAACGATCGCTGAGTTGTCAGGTAATTTTTTCGAAGCGTCTAGCGTGGGGGACGCGCCAAGTTCTATTTTTTTTCCTCGCTTGCGGGATAAACGCTCAGAAATTTCTAAGCCGCCGACAATCGGACGTTACAGCAAAGTTAAATAGAGAGGAGAAAAAGGGACATAAAGTGATGACGAGTCACAAAAAAGAACGCAATCTATTGCGTGCGAAAGCGCGGGGAGGGTGAAGCAAAGAGAAAAAAGTGCCCCTGGAGGATCCAGGAATTGGAAATGCGATGAGTAAATAAGGAGAAAGTAAAAGATCAGCCCATATTTGCAGAAATCCTTCCGTGGCAAAAGCCGTTTCAGTAGGCTATTATTAATGTGCTCTGGCTTTAGTCTCTGGTTAGTGCTTCGACTTGAATGAAAACTATCCCACTCAGACTGGGCGCCTCTTTCGAATCCGAGGGTCCGCCGGGAAGCCATCGGGCGCCACCGGATGGAACATCCCGCGGACCGGGGGAGTTTTCACGGGCCTGCGGAGAAGATGATTATGGGGAGGGGTTTTTGTCTGTATGGGAAAAAGACGATGTTCTGGCCAGAATGCCATTCTTTTGAGGACAGACTTTCTTTCCCATTCTTCTTCATTCGTGTTCCACAGTGTCGCAACACGGACTGAAGTTGGCACGTGACTGCACTCGTGCCGCGGTAAATTAATGCATAATTGATCGGTTTTTGCATCAAGGATCATCCAAGTTAATAGATTATGTTGCTGTGCACAAGGCAATACGTGCTATTCAAGCTGACAGCGGCAGGTTCCCGGCGCAAGTCGACTATGTCTTCAAAACTAACCCCTGCAGTAGTTGCGAGAGTAGGATTCAGTTGTCTAGCCAATCAGAGACTACCGCATCGGCAGTCCCACAATGGCTTAGCTAGGCCTATTCTCTACTTCTTCTTCTACTACTTCTACTACTTCTACTACTTCTACTACTTCTACTACTTCTACTACTTCTACTACTTCTACTACTTCTACTACTTCTACTTTTATTACTTCTATTACTTTTACTTTTTTAAATTTACTATATTCTAGTTAAAATTTTTCTATAAGGGCATTTGCTTTGCTAGGTGACGGCTAGGTTGCTGGATAGTGAAACCGAGATGCTGGATAAGAATTCTCTTTATAAAGCAATTAGGTATGTCATTTGACTACTAGGTATCTATGTTGAACATGGTTCAACGGCGCTACAACAAATTATAAACAAAAGGTATCATATCTAGGCATTAATGCAACAATCAATCGTCGCTCAGGGCGAAGCAGCGCTCGCTGCTATCCGCGTTGTTCCCCCACCAGTTTGGCATCGTAATGATCTTGCCCGCGCCAAAGCACAGGAAGATGAGCAGCATGTTGAAGTTGAACCCGGCATCAAACGCCGCCGCCAAAATGTAGTTCCACCGCGCCCACAGGTCGTAGCGGTATCGGAACGCCAGGAACATGACCACGAAGCCTCCAATGAAACTTGAGGTGTAGCCTGTGCTGAGGTTGCCATAGAAGATGGACATGGCGGAGAAGAAGATGGTGGTGTTCCAAAGCTGGAACTTGGCCCGAGGGAACATCTTGTGCAGAGCGAAGATGACAATGGGGCACACAGCGCCGACGAGGTAGCCATAGGGAACAGGCTTGTAAATGTCCTGCTTGAAAAGACGGCTAGGGCCGACGAGCACATACTGGACGCCCGATGTCAGAGAGGAGGCGAGCGACTGACCAGTCCACTGGTGAGTGGGATCTTCCTTGGCGCCAGAGAGATATTCGCTCTTGGTGTCGAGGACCCATCGAATGACTGCATAGTCGATGGGGATACCAATGGCCGAGCCGAAGACTTGCGAAAAGAAGACGGCCTTGGGAGGCACATGCATGTAGTGGCCAATCTTCATGTCTTGGAGGTTGAGCTGTGCACGATACCAGGCATCTCCGGCGATGGCTCCGTAAGTTGAAGCACCGCAAGGGTTCTTGAAACCGGATATGCCGTTTATCATGGCACCGTACAAGAGCTCGTTGGTTGTTCCGATAGGCTTGAGGAGAGTGTAAGTAAAATGGATAATGAATCAATATAAACAGAAATTTCTCACCAGTTGATAATTGGACAGAGCATAAAGCCAGCCCAGCGGCACGACAACTAGAGCTCCCGTGATAATGGCCACGAAATAGGTCCATACAGGAATAAACATCAAGTTCTTGCCGACGATGGCGATGAGCATGACAAATGAGACCAGGAACAGGGCGCCAAACCACCACCAGGGAATTTCATCGTACGGTCGCTGCAAAATATTGAGCTGATCCTTGTACTGCTCAGTAATCTTACCAGAGCCCTTAACTACTGTGCGCTCTCTGAGCTTCTTGAAGCTCTCTTTGATCTGAGGCCAGCCAAAGAGGAGCATCCAAACGAGGGCAGAAGAGTACGAAGCAATATCGAAGAAGTTGCTCCACAACTGTTGAGTACCAACGTATAAGTCACCATACTGTTCGTATGCGGTGTGGTTGAGTTTAGAGTCGGCAGTTAAGAGCTCGGTCAAAGGATAGGCCGTTCCGTTTTCTAGAGACATATACAAGTTAGCTGTGTTTCTTCAAATAACAAGTTGAGGCAAAATACATACGCAAAAAGACTCGATTTGACATCAGGTTATGCCGCCACTCTCCCAATTTACCAAACTTGGAAGCAGGAATCAAGACCCAACAATTGAACACAAATGCAGCAAAGAGAATGACCTGTGTCCACCAAGGGGTCAGGAACAGACTGCCACCGTTAGAGATACTGGACCAGTCAAGAGACAAGTTCAAGAATCCCATGCCACCAAAGCCGGAACCGATAAAATTGGCCGTCTTATTGTGCGGCGCAACCCAGCAGAGGAAAGCCAGAGAGCCGAGGAAAGGAAAGACGTATTCAGGCAGAAATTGCCACAGGATGATGCCTCCCATGACGGAGAAGAAGACCACCATCTGCTTGCGAGATGCGCGGTTTGGGTGCTCGCGCTGCTTCTTCTGGGTCTCGAATAGAGCAGCCTGGCAAATTGACTGGAACCAGGGGTACTGCGGGTCGTAGATCAGGAACTGACGTGCCAGTGCGGCGTACGAGTATCCTGTCCAGGTGATACCCAACATGAAGAAGACGGCCACGGCACCGTTGACAGGCTGGCCAAAATATAGCTCACTCATTGCAATAGGTGTATATCCGAGGTTATATGTAGCTCCACTCGCTGCAGAAATGGTAATCAAGACATGTTCTTTTGTGCTGAAAGGGCCGGGGTTAAGACTGAACCCCCATTTGGATCCGGGGATCCCAATCCACCAGGCCGGGAGGACCTTGGCAAGCCACACGCCAGCATAGTTGGAAGCGATTTGAACGAAAAAGACGGAATAAGGAGCATAGGTTGTTCGGAAATGAGCCATCTGTGATAAGAAGGCTCCGGGAGCGACGAAGAGGATGGTGAGGAGGAAGTATCGAAAAGTCAAGGTCGGTTCAGTGGGATCGTCAGTGAAGCTGACAATACGCCTCACATATTGCGGGATATCTTTGATCCTGGGGTCATCTTCATCGACAACCTCTTCCTCGCCGTTCTCATTGGTAAGGGTATACTGGGCCTTGCCGTTGGTGAGGTCCTCCTTGGACTCGACGTCGATGTCAAGATTGGCGCCAGCCTTTTCGTCAATGCCCAGGATTTCGGACTGCTCTTTTCGGCTAAGGGATTCTTCGGTGAGAATAGGGCCGGCAGAGACCACTTCGCCTGGCTTCTCCAGTTGAGCGGACGCCATTGCGGAAGGCTGATAGCCCTGTGCCCAGAACAAGCAGCCTGGCGTTCCCACAAGAGGTTCTACAAAATATAGGTTGAAGAAGGAAAAAAAAGGCACCGCTTGATGAAGTGAGCCTCTCAATGAATGAGGGCAGACATGGGGTTATTTATCCGAGCAGCAATGTAACGATGGATCGATGCTACGTAAAAGAAATTCTCCATCCATATCCAGCGCGGGGCCCCTCAGGTCCTTGGTCAATCCGATGCAACACCAAGACCAACACCATCACTGACAAACTGGCAGAATTACAATGGCCAGATGCGGGCAACTTTACGGCACAAGATATCCGGAGAGTGGATGACCGGGGCAGCACGCCATAGCAAGGGATCTTTACGATGGGCTGCAGGAGGATATAACTAGAGAGAATTTTGAGGCGAGCACTTACAAAGGACCCTCGACGATCCATCCTTCGTACGTCGTGTAAGCCCAACTTCGCATACCATTGCCAAAAAGTACCATTACCCGGAGGATGGGCACCAGCCAAGTTGACCAAAACTAGGGCTTTTCGTATAAGTGACGGTGGGTCATCTGAACTGGGTGGCTCGGTCTAAAAGCGGAATTGCCATCGAGAGTGCCACATCTTAAAATCAAAGCTTCACACTACTTCGGCTCTGCACTGCCGGCTGGGCATAAAAAACGCCATGCATATGGAAAATGCGCCAGAACTAAACAGGATCTTTTGCATGCTGCTGCACGTCCTGACCTAACTTGATGGGAGCTTTAACCTCAGCACAAGCGGCCACAGCGGCGTTGGTAAGCGCAACGCTTTTCTCGGGGAAAATTTCAAGGAGAATTAACAAACAAGCGTCGGCAAAGGCAAAAGACGCCAGGAGCAAGGGATATGGTGTCATCGAGCTAAGCTTGAAATAGACGACTCCATGTGGGAATAGACCCAGATGCTTGGCCGTCTTTATTGAAATGCTTAAATTGTGTTCAAAGCAGCGGCGTTATGGGTTCGCCTTGTGCCTCATGCAGCTTATATGCCAGCAGAGGCCCATCCGCATGTTTGGTGTCAATCAATCCGGCATAAAAAGGAGCTGTTGGTGAGGCTGCAAATTGGCGATCTCGAGGTTAATATAGGCGTTGCTTCAGGCGATAAGAGTGGATATTCGCGGACGCTCCCCATGGCTGCTACCACGAGTTTGATATGGAGCTTCAGTATCGGGCCTTGTGGGGTGCAGCCCGTTCCGGACTTTACTGATAAATGCACTATTGTCTGGAGAATTTTTTTCCTTTTTTTGTTTTGTCTTCATCACCAGTTGCCGGGTTCGCCTAACATCGGGTATTGTTACTGTTTTGCAACGGTCTTTTCAAGCTTCAGTTGCAGGACCCAGGAGACCCGTTCTGTATTACCAATACGTGTGAAATCATTGTCGTGTCAGCATTAGAGTGGACATTGACGGATATTTAGTTTGATGCTTTGTAGTTTGCGATTTCAATATTTGTTTGTCATGCACAAATTGGTTGAGATTGGAACTGGGCTGCCTTTAGCTGTCATGTGATCGGATGCTCCATGCAACCCATTCATCACATCTAAGCTTCAAGTGTTGGTGGGCTAAGGCAGCCAATAACCACCCTACTATTTAATACAGTATCTCGACAATCATTATATACAAAGTAGTCATTCTAAGATTGGATTGCCAGCTGTATGCTTGGCAGCTGCTATATTCGGGCGCCGTCATGGTGCGTGCTCGATCCATTGCTGGTACGACTCTATCCCAGGCAGGTCGAGTTACAGGATCTACAAGCTTAAAAGAGAGTGTATATGCACGGCCGCTTCCTTGCTGCTCTGCTCCACGCTTGAGCTTAATTAGTTTATTCCTCTTGCTTGATTGTAAAGCTTCGCGCTCTTCATTTTGCGACAGTATTGTTATCACTTTATGGAAGTGCTTGTCCTTGTTATACCCCGAATAAACTTTTCTTTCAATGCTTGATCCATATGCAATTTTGTCGTTGTATAGTAAACCTCTGATGACCATATGTCATTTAGTTCATTGTCATTTGCCTCTGGATCAATTGCATTTGGGATTTCTTCATTTCCTTCTGCGGGTAACTTTGACAGTGCGTCGGGAACCAAGTTCTTCTTTCCGGGAATATGATGTATTTCCATCTTGTACTGACTGGTTAGGGGTTTCGTCTGTGCAATTTTCCGTCTCATATGGAATACCTTCCATGATTAGTTGTTGTCGCCAGTGAATGACAAATTCTTTAAAGCGTCTTCTTGCTCCTCGTCCATAAACCCGATCTAATGGGTATGCTTCCGTCAGTGCTGAAGATTCCAACAGTTAATTGCGTTTAAGTATAGATGCAAGGGCAGTAATGTTGGGGGCCGTTGAGAATGTCGTATATGGCTGACCGGATTGGAGAAATAATTCTATTTGTTTCGTGATGCGGGTTAGTTGGAGAGATATCATGCCAGTAATGCTTAGCAGGAAGGGCGAGTGGTGGGCCTTTTATTACACACCGGGTCCTTTCGCGGGCTTGTTCGGTGAGTACATCTGATGCGTCAACGAGGGGCGTCAATGGCATGCTTGCGTTACATAGTCAGCACTGCGTGATTAAGTAACGTGATGATAAGAAGAGGTGGTACTCAGGGAGATAGCATTACAAAATATGGATTGCTTTGTGAATCAAGCGGAATCATGCGATGATTCTACTGGGAGTTCTCCGCCAATACGATTTCTATATATCTAGATCCCACAACGCAGGTCGTGCGATATACATGTGGTAGTAGCCATTGAAGCATACTCTAAGCAGTAAACAAAACTGAGAGAGCTAGTATCAGCTAGTAGCGGTATTTATGGCAATGGTAATCCTCACATATAGAAGAAACGCTATCAGTCTCCAATGAGGTGCACAGATTCGGCCTCACATTTACAGCATTTCACCATTGTCATACAATTTTCAGTGGTGTTATGTCCAATGATTGGAACACATTTAGCATCAGTGATGAGAGAAAAGAATCGTGCGATTGAGTCTCATGTTTGACTTAGTATGATGCCCGCAGTGGAGGCGTACTTACCGTGGAGGCATGTACATGAGTGCGGTGTAATCGATACGTCTGCTAAGAGATTGTAAGTAAATTCTTCATTAATCAACGTAATGCGGACGCAAATTATTCCAGTCGTGAAAGTCAAGTAAATTTCTTCGCATCTTAACGTCTCATTTTTTTTTTTTGAGCATCGCAATTGCAATCTAATAGAATAGCATCGACGACGTGTCAGTTGTCGAACCCAAAAAGGGCGAGCTGGTGATTGCAAGACTGTCTAAGTCGATTAACCAATGACACTGAAGTACCATGCACAATAAAAATAGGGAGCTATTTAGCAACCTAATCGTCTCCTAGCAAAGCAATTAACCACAAGAGAAAATATTAAATGAAATATAGTAGATTAAAAAAAAAAAAGAAAAGGTATAAGCGATAGATATAAAAGAGGTAGTAGAGGTAGTAGAGGTAGTAGAGGTAGTAGAGGTAGTAGAGGTAGTAGAGGTAGTAGAGGTAGTAGAGGTAGTAGAGGTAGTAGAGGTAGTAGAGGCAGTAGAAGTAGTAGAAGTAGTAGAAGTAGTAGAAGTAGTAGAGCACCTGATAGATGTTTATGACCTTAGCTACAGCTGGGGTGCTGGATAATAAAATTGGGTATTGAATAACAATTCCCTTTATAAGCCTGAAAAAGAGGGTTGCTATTGTGTCTACTACTAGTAGTCATTGTAGAGTTGCAAATGTGTAAGTGATAAGTCCAAGTTTGGGCAGCATCTCTTAGTCCGCAGAAAAAGAGCAATTCAATTTCTAGCCCAAGCGTTACCTAGTAGGTATTAGGTGCACCTCTCTAGCAGCACAGCTTATAGCGGGCTTCAGCGTGGTTTACAGGGGCAGAAGAGGCTCCAGACCCCCACAAGGCGGCGCTGCCCGCTGTAACCCCTCCAGTCCGTGGAGCCGTTAGATGCTGGGAGCTCCAAGTCGTCATCCGTGGAGCCACCGTTGACCCATCGCTGCAGCTCCAACTGCTACTCCAGTATTTACCCGCCCACCATCTCCTGCGACTGACGATGCCTCGCACAGCATCACCACTACGATGCCCGTTCAACAGCATGTGCTGAACTGGCTGTACAGCGTCTTGACAAGTGTATGTGCGCCTGCTCTCCGCTATTCTCTTGATCTTTCAGATGAAGCACCCTTGACCACTGCGCTATATCAAACATTGGAAGCACCCCGCATCTAACCTCCTCGGCAGGAATATCACGATGTCAACCGCACGTACGGCGACGTGGCCACGGTCCTCGCGCGATATCCGACACTTGCTCCTCGAACCGACGTCTATAGTACGACTACGCTTCTCCATTCCACATCATCTGTATTGCTATCCAAGTCCTAGGACTGACAACCCGACTCACAGCGTTTCCTAATGGCGCCAGCTCCCTGCTAGTCCATTTGACGGGCACGATCCCAACCCTCTTTCGAGGCACCACATATAGGTTCCCCGTCTCAATATGGGTGCCCCATGCGTATCCGAGGGAGGCACCGTTGGTGTATGTCACCCCAACAGAGACCATGATGGTCCGTCCGGGTCAGCATGTCGACCCTCAAGGCCAGGTCTACCACCCATATCTGGCTGGTTGGGGCGATTTCTGGGATGCAAGTCATACTTCTTTTTATTGATTGGCTCTCTGGGCTCTCCTTTGAGTGAAATAAAAAATCATGCTAACCTTCGTGTACAGAAATCAAGCCTAAACGATTTTCTTTCCGTCTTGAGCGATGTATTCGCAAAGGAACCGCCCGTTATCTCACGGCAGCAGTCTCGACAGGGTGTCCAGAGTCCGCCTCCCGCTCAAATGCCACCTCCCGTCACCCCCCACCCCCCAGAATTACCTGCTACTTCGGCGCCTTCTCCGGGAGGACTATATACAAATCAAGGAGAACCCCGACCGCCGCCGCCGCCTCCCAAACCTCATCAGGACACTCGCTCACCACCGCCGATTTCATCACATTCTCAGCTCTCTTCTCCAAGCCCTGCCAGCAGTACAGGAATACCATCAAGATATGAATCAGCTCCGCCTCTCCCGCCACAGCTACAGGTATCTAGGCCGCCATACCAGCCTCATGGTCAATCTCTCCCCCAGTACGCGAACCATCAGGGGCCAAGCCCTCAATCTCCTCCTCAGCCTCAGCCGCAAGGGCTGCCGCAACCTCAGCCATTAGGGTCAAATGTTGGATATTCAGGTCAATTCCATCCCCAAGGACAAGCACAGGGCCAGGGACAATGGCAGCCACCCCATCAGCAGCAGCAAGCATGGGATACGCCTCCTGCTCAGCAGCAGCAGTGGCAGCAGCAGCAACTGCAACAACGGCCCCAGCCCCCTCCCCAACCAAGGCCGCCACCACCTCCTCAAAATCTCCTCGATGATACGCTCAGCTTGGAGATATCATCTCATGGCATCGAAGCACCTCCTATTCCTCCGAACCCCGAAAAAGATGCTCTTCTTAGGCAACTGGCCCAGACTTTGGCTTCTATCCGACAACGCAGCCGACAACAGAATGAATCTAGCATGGCAGGATTAGGCGCCCAGCAGAATGCCATGTTATCTGCAATGTCCGCCGTTCAAGCAGAAATGGGGCAACTGACTCAGCTGTCTAACATTATCAATTCCAACACTAATATTCTTCATGACGCTCTGCGGAAAGCAGACGCCGTCATTGAAGGGTCGAGGAGCCACACTGTTCCAGATATCGATGAACTACTAGTAGCCCCCACGGTAGTATCCAACCAGTTGTACAGAGTAGTGGCAGAGGAGAGGGCACTGGGAGATGCCATATTCATGCTTGGCCGTGCTGTTGAGAGAGGCCGCATATCCCCCGCCGCGTTTGCGAAAATGACGCGATCTTTGGCAAGAGAATGGTATCTGAAGAAGGCTCTGGCACGAAAGATTGCACAGGGCATGGGGCTGATCTTACAAGCATAAATGTGAGGCGTATAAATCCCAATCCCATACTTAGGTAGTAGTTACCTACCTTTTGATAGCAATCGTTGTGGATACAATAGTGTGATTTGATACGCTTGAAACTTTTCCCGCTGAATATAGTTTTTTTTTTTTTTTTTGCATAAACGCAGCCCAACAGAGTTTCTGAAGGCCAAATTTCAAATGCTAAATGTTCCCCCTCTTTGTGCATGCTGTTCATTGCTCTGTACTCTGTTATAGATTGATCCACAGCGTGAGAATGAAAGATCCTGCTTACCTAATCTAATGGTGATTTCAAAGGCGCAATTGCTGTATCGGGGCGCTAGTCTCAATTAATCAGTGGCTTTCTGCTCTCTAAGCACGTCGCGCGCCGCAGCAACTGGCGGGATCCCTTTTGCCTGAGGAAAGTTTCCATTATCACGCCAAAAAAGTCGCTGCTCTTCAACGTCGGCATCCATCGTGCACAATCGCCAGTCCCGCAAGAGCTCTTTGTGTCCAGGAGACTCTTTTTGCCGGGATCGCTCGCAGATGCTCGTTTGTTGACAGGCATTAGGATCGCTGCTGAGTCGTCGAGAGCTTCCTTGTTCGTGCGGTCCCTCCACGGCGCGAGGACGAGGCCGCAACCCACGATAATTGCTTCGAGTCTCTGCTCGAAGGCTCTCTACAGCAAGATCTGAAGGACAAGGCTGTACTCTGTATCTTAACGATCTTGATTTCGACTCCACATCGACACCATGGCTGATTACGAAGACGATTACGATTATGAGAACTATGGGGATGAGGATGAGGGCATCACGCCCGAGGATTGCTGGACCGTGATTTCCTCTTTCTTCGAGACCAAGGGTCTCGTATCGCAGCAGACCGACTCCTTTGACGAGTTTACTCAGACGACCATCCAGGATCTCGTTAACGAATACTCCACCATCACACTCGATCAGCCCAATCCTCCTTCGCCACCTGGTCGAACGATAGCCCTTCGCCGATATGAAATCAAATTTGGAAGCGTCATGGTATCACGCCCCACTATCAGCGAAACAGATGGAACTGTGACATCTTTGCTTCCTTACGAATGCCGAGACCGTAACTTGACCTACGCCAGTCCGCTCTACATCAAAATCACCAAAAAGGTGTCTGCGGCTGTCGAGAGAGAGGTTCCGCTGCACGAGATGGACGATGCCCAGCAAGAACAGTATGCAAGGACCGGAGAGCACCCTACAAAGTTGGAATGGGAAGAGGAAGAAAATGGCGAAGACGATAATCTCGGCAAGTCTGACGACTGGAAGGACATGGTTTTCGTTGGCAAGCTGCCCATCATGGTCAAATCCAAGATTTGTCATCTGAGCCGTGAACAGGATGATAGCCTGTTCCTTGTCAACGAGTGCCCGTACGACCAAGGCGGTTATTTCGTCATCAACGGTAGTGAAAAGGTCCTCATCGCCCAAGAGCGCTCCGCCGCAAACATTGTTCAGGTCTTCAAGAAGGCCCAGCCCAGTGCTTATACCTACACGGCCGAAATCCGAAGTGCGCTGGAAAAGGGATCTCGACTCATCTCTAGCATGATGCTCAAGTTGTATGGCAAAGGAGACTCTGCGCGAGGTGGTTTTGGCCAGACTATTCACACAACCCTGCCTTTCGTCAAGTCAGATCTTCCCGTCGCCATTGTTTTCCGTGCCTTGGGTGTCGTTTCTGATGAAGACATTCTGAATCACATTTGCTACGATCGAAACGACAGCCAAATGCTTGAAATGCTTCGGCCTTGTATTGAAGAAGCTTTCTGCGTCCAGGATCGAGAGGTTGCTCTCGATTTCATCGGCAAGCGAGGCAACCGTGATCAAGCTGGCCTAGGTCGTGAGAAACGTGTTCGTGTAGCGAAGGACATTCTCCAGAAGGAGACGCTTCCCCACATTTCCCAAACTGAAGGCAGCGAGACGAGAAAGGCATTCTTCCTCGGATACATGGTGCACAAGCTATTGCAATGCGCACTTGGAAGACGAGAGCCCGATGACCGAGATCACTTCGGAAAGAAGCGTCTGGATCTGGCTGGTCCACTGCTGGCCAAGCTGTTCCGTGGTATCATGCGTAGAATGAATACCGAATTGGCCAACTACCTGAGACGATGTGTTGAGGGTAACCGCCACTTCAACCTGGCTGTTGGCATTAAGCCTGGCACACTCTCCAACGGATTGAAGTATTCACTCGCCACCGGAAACTGGGGTGACCAGAAGAAGGCAATGAGCTCAACCGCAGGTGTATCACAGGTGCTTAACCGTTACACTTTTGCTTCGACACTTTCTCATTTGCGTCGTACCAATACACCCATCGGAAGAGATGGTAAGCTGGCGAAGCCTCGACAGCTTCACAACACACACTGGGGTTTGGTATGCCCAGCCGAGACCCCTGAAGGACAGGCTTGTGGTTTGGTCAAAAACTTGTCTCTGATGTGCTACGTCAGTGTCGGATCTCCTTCCGAGCCCTTGATCGAGTTTATGATCAACAGAGGTATGGAGGTCGTTGAGGAGTACGAACCGCTGAGGTATCCCCATGCGACAAAGATTTTTGTGAATGGTGTCTGGGTTGGAATCCACCAAGACCCCAAGCATCTGGTAAACCAAGTTTTGGACACTCGTCGTAAATCCTATCTGCAGTACGAAGTCTCTCTGATCAGAGATATTCGTGACCAAGAATTCAAAATCTTCTCTGACGCCGGTCGTGTTATGCGTCCTGTCTTTACTGTACAGCAAGAGGATGACCCGGAAACGGGCATCAACAAGGGCCACCTGGTTTTAACCAAGGATCTTGTCAATAGACTGGCCAAAGAGCAGGCTGAGCCTCCGGAAGATCCAAGCATGAAGCTTGGATGGGAAGGGTTAATTCGGGCTGGTGCGGTGGAATATCTCGATGCTGAGGAAGAAGAAACGGCTATGATTTGCATGACACCGGAGGATCTTGAGCTTTACCGTCTTCAGAAGGCTGGCATTGCCACAGATGAAGACATGGGAGACGATCCAAACAAGCGTCTCAAGACCAAGACAAATCCGACAACTCACATGTACACGCATTGCGAGATTCACCCGAGTATGATCTTAGGTATCTGTGCTAGTATCATTCCTTTCCCCGATCACAACCAGGTATGTCAACCCGAGAAGCTATTCTCTGTTTCTCTTCCCTGTTTATGGCCTGTTCAAATAACTAACTGACCCTATACAGTCCCCCCGTAACACCTACCAATCTGCCATGGGTAAACAAGCCATGGGCTTCTTCTTGACCAACTATTCTCGGCGTATGGACACCATGGCCAATATCCTCTACTACCCTCAGAAACCGCTGGGCACCACTCGGTCTATGGAGTTCTTGAAATTCCGTGAGCTGCCAGCCGGACAAAACGCCATTGTAGCAATTGCTTGTTACTCTGGTTATAACCAAGAAGATTCCGTCATTATGAACCAGAGTAGTATTGACAGAGGTCTCTTCCGAAGTCTTTTCTTCCGATCATATTCAGATCAGGAGAAAAAGGTTGGCTTGAACTACACGGAAGTGTTTGAGAAGCCATTCCACCAAAACACCCTTCGTATGAAGCACGGCACATATGATAAGCTGGATGAAGATGGTATCGTTGCTCCTGGTGTCCGAGTGTCAGGTGAGGATATCATCATTGGCAAGACGGCGCCAATCGACCCCGAGACCCAGGATCTTGGAACCAGGACGACCATGCACCAGAGACGCGATATCTCAACGCCTCTGCGAAGTACCGAGAACGGTATCGTTGACCAGGTCATCGTCACGGTGAACGCGGACAATGTTAAGTATGTCAAGGTCCGTGTTCGAACGACCAAGATTCCCCAGATTGGAGACAAGTTTGCTTCTCGTCACGGTCAGAAGGGCACTATTGGTGTTACTTACCGACAGGAGGATATGCCTTTCACAAGAGAAGGTCTCACTCCAGATATCATTATCAACCCCCACGCCATTCCGTCTCGTATGACAATTGCTCACTTGATTGAGTGTCTCCTCAGTAAGGTCTCTACGTTGGAAGGTATGGAGGGTGATGCTACTCCCTTCACGGATGTCACGGTCGACTCAGTCTCTGAGCTCTTGCGAAAGCACGGTTACCAGTCTCGAGGTTTCGAGATTATGTACAACGGCCATACTGGCCGCAAGCTAAGAGCACAAGTGTTCTTTGGACCAACATACTACCAGCGACTCCGTCACATGGTGGATGACAAGATCCATGCCAGAGCTCGCGGTCCTGTGCAGATCATGACAAGACAGCCGGTGGAGGGTCGTGCTCGAGATGGTGGTCTCCGATTCGGAGAAATGGAACGTGATTGTATGATTGCACACGGTGCGGCGTCCTTCCTCAAGGAGCGATTGTTTGAGGTGTCGGACGCCTTCAGAGTTCACATTTGCGAGATTTGTGGACTCATGACACCCATTGCGTACGTATTCCTCATTCATATTTGTCACCAATTTAATTACAGTCTCACTAACTTTTTATAGTAACTTATCCAAACAATCGTTCGAGTGCCGGCCATGCAAGAACAAGACTAAGATTGCACAGATTCACATTCCTTATGCTGCCAAGCTCTTGTTCCAAGAGCTCCAGTCTATGAACATTGCAGCTAGAATGTATACAAACCGATCTGGTGCATCTATCCGATAGTTTGGAGACGGGGCGTGGGTTATAAATGCCACATAATATGATTGCCGCAAGGTTTATAAAAGTTTCATTTTCGTGCATCTTTTGGAGACAGGTAGAAAGTGGAAATTGCTCCGAGGACAGAATGGATATGGGGAGCCTCACTCCCATTGCTACGCCAGCGACATGGATGCTGAGCGGAGAGTATGATTTGTACATGTAGATAAGAATAATACAATAAAGAAACAAAAAGTAAAACGAACATGAATCTCTAAAGCTCGCTTATCGTGATACATGGCATGAATAACTGTTTGGAGAAAAATGCTGGCGCTACTTCGGCGGGGCAGAGTTGCTGCTCAGAGGCTCTAGTGAGTTGTGAACATTCTGTTCGCGCTTGTACTCTGCCTCCAATTGACGCTGCATATCAAAGTCCAATTCGCGCTCTCTCTTGATTCGCTGTCGCTCCATGTCGCGGACAACGCCCTGATGCATAACCTTTATATGCAGTTGCTGGTTAGCAGGAAACAACGAGAGGGCAGATGTCGATGAAGGTTAAGGCGAGCAGATAGACAAAGCACAACTTACATCTTTCTCCTGTCTTTGTCTGAAGTGGACCCATGCAATCATTCCACAGGTAAAGGTGCACGTTGTGGCGAGGGCAACTCTAGAGGCTTGAGACATGGCGAGTGTGGTTTGCAATGAGATTTTTTTCTCTCTCTTCTCTGATGGGGAATTGCTTTGCGTGCAAGGCTCCGGTGGAGATACAAGGAGAGCGACTCAATGGCCTGGTGTGGTTCGTATAAGAGGCTATCCAAAGATGGGAGATGAGCGAGTGTGTGGATGTTTAAAGCGTGTTGGCGAATTAAACGGCGCGAATATATGGACGAAGTTTTAGACGATATTGCCAGTGAAGCTTATCTGTTGTGTGGGTGGCCTAGGCGGTCGATTTAGGTAGCATTGCAGAAGGAGCCAAGTACCGTTGGCGGGATTGTTTAACAGCTTCGCTTAGAAAAGTGCGGCTACACAGTTAGCCTCGCCGGAGCGAGGTACTTTAGGAATGCACTTCTGACGCCGAGCCACGCCGAAAGCTGTGACGACAACCGGCATTACCTAAGGCGGCATCCCATCTCATCTAGCCTTCACATTAAGCTGGAAGCTGCATCACTGCATACTGCGAACTTGACAACTCTGCGCCATTCCAACTCCTTGAACCGATTTCTACTCCCTTTTTCTTCTTCCCATTGTCTTCTCTTTTCTTTGTATTTGAGCGAGTCTTTTGCATCTACACCGGCAATTAATCATGGTGAGTGCGCGCGCATTGCTGCCGTGCAGAGGGGGAGGTGAATGAATAGCTTCAGGAAGCTGACGTTTTGAAACCAGTCTGCCCAGAACTCGGCGGGTATCCAGACCCTCCTCGATGTACGTATTGACGAATGCGCGCATGATTTCTACCACTGTCTCAATAGGATCGATACGACTTTAAGGAAGATGCTGGGCGATGACGGTTCATGGTACTGATGCTATGTTGGTAGGCTGAGAGAGAGGCATCCAAGATTGTACAGAAGGGTACGCTGGCACCGCCCTAGTAGGGCTGCATTCTTCTCTCTTGGACTGTGACTGACTTCTCCTTGTGTGCATATAGCTCGAGAATGTGAGTGATATCCATACACCGCACCGCACCGCACCCGCAATTCTCGATCGAACTTTCTATGTCTGCTGGAATGGAATGCGAGAATACACGAATCCAAAGCTACAACGATAAATCTGACCTGTAAACGACGTACATAGTCCGAACCAAGCGCGTCAAGGAGGCTCGTGACGAGGCAAAGAAGGAAATCGCCGACTACAAGGCCAGCAAGGAAGACGAATTCAAGAAGTTTGAAGCCGAGGTACGAACATGGAACCTCCTATCCCCCCTCCGAGCAAGACACAATGAGGAAGAAAAAAAAAGTTCTTGGCCTAACGTATTTCCCGACTACAGCACAGCAAGGGCAACGAGGCTGCCGAGCAGGAGGCGAACAAGGAGGCCGAGAAGCAGATTGCCGTGATTAAGGAGGCCGGCAAGAAGAACCAGGAGACCGTTGTGAAGAACCTGCTGCAGGCTGTGTTTGATGTTAAGCCTGTGGCTGCGTGAATTTAATTACGCTGAAGTGGATTTGTTGTTGTTGCGAGGTGTGAAGTGTATATTGAAGTAGAGGATAATATGGGATTGACCTTTTATACTAGCGGCTGGGAGAGAGGGATGGTGGAAACGCTCGTACTCTACCGGTACTGATGCTATGCTCGATCAAGTTTGCACATTAACTTATATTTAAAACTACATTTTTGCTCATTATAACTTGCGCTTCTCTGCTGGTTTCAATTAGTTGAGAAAATCTATCAGGGTGCTCAGCATCTCGCCCATATCCTTGCTGTCTTCCTCTGTGGTATCCAGCTCGCTCAATTGCTCTTTAAGCGTCTTCTGTATCGATTTAAAGTCATCGTCCGTCTCCGCCAACAGTCGCCCGATCTTCTGATTTGCGCCTCCGTCTTCGGCAATGAGCCATGCCAGGATGACGTCGGCGAGCTGGAGGTTAAATAGTCCGGCGTCCATCTTGCGCGAGAGCAGCTGAATTTCACGATCCTCCTCTGCATCGCGTGAATTTATCGACTCTTGCTGATGCGCCTCTTCGGCGGCTTTTATGCGCGTGGTATAGTCTCTGTGTAGCTTTACTAATTTGGTCGTCTTTTCGTAGTCCTTTTCGACGAATTTGGCCAGCAAGCGTATCCGTTCCGCGGATTCGGCGGGCAGCAGTCGCAGCATCGAGGCGAATATGGAGAGCAAGGGCCCAATGAGGCGGTTATCTTGCGTCTTGTTGAACAGGGTAAATGTGGTTTTCAGTCCTCCTGCCTCGACTATTCTCTGGCATATCTCGACACTGGTGGCACCGCCTGTCGCGTGATCCAACAGGCGTAATGACGGGTTCTTTGCCATTTTGCTCTCCTTGATCATGATGAGACAGAGTTCGGTTCCTTCAGCTTCGAGGAACTTGGCTCTCCCAGCAGGTATGTCGACCAGACATGTAAGACTTTCGAATAGATTCTCTACAAACTCCTCCTCTGGGCTTCCCTTTTCTGGATCTCGTCGACGATAAGGAGCTACTAGCTGAAGCATAGTGTCAATGATGTCTAAGCTGATTAGCTTGTCGCAGTTTTCGGGCGCTGTCTGAGCGAGAATAGCCAGGATCTCCGCAGCATACTGCTTGTTCTGGGTCACCGGCGACTCGCTGCGCTGAATGCGCTGCAGCAGCCACTTCAGCAGGGCGTCCTCTTCGCACATTCGCGTAGTGACGGATTTCTGGGAGCTGAGATTTTCTAACACACTGAGAGAATGATAAACGCCTGTGCGATCAGACTCGTCCTCTTCGTTGAAGCGGGTCAAGTTGGACACTAGCAGGCCAAACAGGTCACTGTCAATTAATGCGCCAACTAACGTGTCCCATTGCTCAGTCTCTGTAACGACGTCATCGTCTGTAAGCTCTCCGATGATCTCAATGGCATCAATGGCGATGTCTGTATTCTCGTGCGTCAGCAGGCTGACCAAGCTCCCTGCACTTCCCAGTTTGACGAACTCCTCGTACAGCTCCGAGGATTCAGCAAGCAGAGAGAGATTCTTTATTTCAGCATCAAGATCGGCTTCGCTGTCGATGAACTTGTGCGGCTCGTCCTCGAACCTGGCGCGCAGTTCCGAGTTCTTGGTGATGAGCTTCTCGAGGTTGAGCGCCGTTCTTCTGAGCCAGGCGCCGTCTATCTTGCCCACGTCACCGCCTGCTTCGGCTTTGTCGACGAAATCGAGGATCTCGGATTCTTGCTTGGAGATGCCGCCGCCGAAGAAGCGACCTTCTTCGTCATCGCCGGCGTCGTCTTCCGGTGGCAATTCGGGGCCGAATTCATCGTCATCGGCGGGATTCTCTTCTACTTCGTCTTCGACTTGGGCATGGCGATGGACGGTGCGGTCGCTCAGCTTGGTGGCTTTGTAAATTTCATCTGTGGAGAGCAGCCAATTGGTTAGCATCAAGCCAAGTACAATGTTGGTCTATGGCCTGTCATTCTTGACAATGCATTGTGATGCAGCGTCTCGTGTTCTCACTTACTGGGGTCGCGAATCGGCTGCTCGAGTTTGCGCTTGCTGATGGAGCCTGATGCCTGAGAGCAGGTAGTTAGTAAGAATACACATGCATATGTCAATGCGCGGAACCCAAAGAGCCGTATTCTTCCTCATACCTTGAAAATGTCATCAACATTCGCCATTGTGTCCACGCAAGAGCTCTGTTGTGATATTTATCCAGTTACAGCTGCTATGCATCCAAGTATACACTAAAGCTCCTAGCATCATAGGCCTAGGTCTAGCAGCTCTGGCACCTTTATCGCAGCCCCTGTCCTTCAGTTACGGCACTCGCGGGGCGATAAGGTTCTACTCCGGATTTGCGCTCTACAGAGGCAGCGATCCGCTAACGGGGCACCAGATCCCAAAACGGTTAGTCCGCATCATGCCAGACATTCGAGGCTGCATTGGCCAATTAGGATGCCTGGGAGCCTGGCATTTCCTACTTTGGCACAAACGTGTACTAGTGTACTGGTACCCGTCCATTTGGAGCAGCACAACGGCCAGGGGTTGGAAAAGGGGACGAGACGCTGTGGGTTAGGGGTCGGTTTTAAGGGCTCCATGCAGCGGCATTGGCCTGCGAGTTTGGCACTAAGCGACAAGCTGCTGGGACAGGCGTCTCTTTAGCCTCAAGCGAGCAACTCTAGACGGCCGACTGGTCACTATCAGGGGGAGGTTTTGTGGCCTGGCAGCGGCGGGCCTGACAGCGGTAATATCGTGTGGTAGCACCACATGGTTGCGGCGGTGAGCGCTGTGATCAGCGGTGCATGCCAGGCGCTGTCGGCGCTGTGGGCGGCGTCTGGTCCTCGCCAGCGCCAGGCACAGGTACCGGTACTTGAGCTTGGGCTGGTGCTTCGCAGCAAAGCAACTCCCAGCCTGTCCCCACGATCCACCGTCCAGGGAACGTCCATCCAAATCCCCGATTTTCTCTGCGCTGGGTGCATGCAGACGGGATTTACAGCAGCTGCTGTGGGATGCGGCCGATCTGAGCGTCTCTGTGCCTCTCTCTCTCACATCCTGCCGCGATCTGGCTTCAGCTCGAATCGCTAAAACAAAACATTAAGTCGGATCGTGTTTGTGGTCATGGCTATCTGCCGCACAAGCGCGATATCCAGGCCTGCACATCTCCACGACCCACGTTGTACGAGTAAGATTGACCCGGGAGAGGCGACTATTGGCTGACACGGGAGCCTGCTCTAATCTGGTAACTTGCAGAGCATGCAGCAATCGCATCCCTTTGACGATAACATCATCTCCCGCCGAGCAAATCGCTCTGCTCCCACCGAACCCTCGTCGCCGCCGCCGCCGCCACCGCAGGCGTCGCTACGAGAGGCTCCCGGCATTGAGGCCGTGCTGTCGAGCCCGCCCAAGCCGCCAGTTCTGCGCTCCGTCTTCTCGTCCGCCCGCCTGCCGCGAAGCTCGTCGCTGATCCCGCCGCTGCACGGCTCGCCGCCCAACGCCAGCATTGCTGCTAATAATACGCAGCCTCACCACGCAAACGCAAGCCATCAGACGCATCGCGGCACCGTGCACCCCCCCGTCAGTCTCAAGCGGCCGTCAACACCGTCGCCGCAGCTCAACAGGGGCGCCAGCTCCGGAGCGTCGCCGCAAGAAGCCTCCCAGACCCGCAACCGCTGGTCGACGTCGTCCATCTCGTCTGCCTCAAGTCGCACGTCCCCTTATGCCTCTCGCCAGGCCTCGATATCGCACCCACGTATCCGTCGCGCCAGCCTTGAAGCAGCTGTTTCTCCCCCCTCGGCTCCTCCTCCTCCTCTCCCATCCGCCCAGGCACCTCGCAAACCGTCTTACACGGGCCGAAGCCGTTTCAACTCTTCAGACAGCGGCACCATGCCCACATCGGCACATCCAATGAGGTCTGACTCGAGTATGTCCATGAGGCATTACGAGAACGGCCAGCTACGCTCCGTATCGCCCAATCCTTACGCAAATACCGCCACCACCACTGCATCGTCGACCGCCAGAATGCCGCATGAACACCATGATCCATACGCCCCTCGGGGCCATTCAAGGGACCACTCTGGGAAAAGCAGCAGAGACCTGGGCAAGCCCCGCGCTCAGAAAAACCCCTCTCAAAAGGCAATGCTGTCTCGTGCGCTGCAAAAGGCCAACACTGCAGTACAGCTTGACAATGCTCAGAATTTCGAAGGCGCTCGAGAAGCGTATGCCGAGGCCTGTGATTTGCTACAACAGGTGCTGGATCGAACTTCGGGGGATGAGGATAAGCGGAAGCTTGAAGCAATTGTAGGTTTTGAGTCCTTGCATTGAAAGACCCAAGATGAAGATGAAGATGAAGATGAAGAACCAGGGAGAAGAACCAAGCAAAGGCTACCCATGTACTTGAGCTAACGAGACATATTCAGCGCCAAACTTATACCAGCCGTATCGACGAGCTAGATCAAATGGGCCCTTGGCAAGATGAAGCTGTCAAGGCTCTGCCCGCCCGACCAGGAAGCGAAGATTACAGCTCGTCCATATACATGCATCAGGACTACGAAATGATGGATGAGGCTCCTAGAATTGAAACTGCAAGAGTTATAAGTATTATTGGAGATGGCGATTCCCCGATTGCGAATCAGTGGCAGCAATCTGCAGGTTATACGACAACAGATACGCTGCAGCCCACGCGTACTTTGGGGCCAGGGATGCTACAGTCCTCCTTTTCCCGGTCTCCTCGGCGACTCCGCTCTACAGAAAATCTCCGGGCACAGAGTCAACAAGAGGCTCAGTATGCGCCGGCCCCTCTATCACCTCGTTCGCCGTCGCCAATGAAGATGCGTGAGGAGGAGTATACCGATATGGCACACGAGCACCACGAGCCTCATCACCAGAATCACCACCAACACCACTACCACCAGCGACAACCTAGCGACTCCGTCCTACCTTACGACATGCAAGATTTTACAGAAGGAACCCAAAATTCATGGCTGGATCCAATTGATGAATCGGGTGCTTCAACGGCTTCGTCTGTACATTCGCGTACATCGTCGCTTGGCTACCGCCGACGCCACATAAGGGCGGCGAGCGGTAACACAGAGGCCGAATTCGACACAGCGCTGGACGCTGCTATCGAAGCTGCATATGACGACGGTTATGAGCCCATGGAACCTGAAGATTACGATGACATAGATCCTAGCGAAGATGCCGTCGCAAGTGTAATGCAAAGGGTAGAGAAGGCACGCGAACAAGTTAGACAGACCGAACAGGAAGCGTATGACGAACTAGCGATGCTACGACAGGCACAGCAGCAGAACCAACAGCAGTTCCAAGAAGAGGAGGATAAATATACCCCAGACGGATTCTACGAGGATAATTCTTCTGAAGATGAAGAGAGGCTGCTAGACGAGATAACCCGCGACTTCGCAATCGAAGACTTTACCATGGCACAGCCGCAGTCGAATAACGCAACGATATCGGCCAGCCAGCAGGAAGCATGGAATGAAGACGAGACACGGCCAGACTTTATATCAGGTGTTCGGTCATTTTCTGCTCTATCTCAAAGACCACCCATCCCCCAAGCATCAACCATGATGCAACCAGCAGCACCACCTCCAACTACAACATTACCAGAGCTACCAAAAGGCTCTGCTTCTCCATCCCAAGGCGTGCAGAATCGCAAAACGTATGGGCAAAATCCAAAGCAGCTAAAGATTGAAACCTCGAATCTCGGGCAGTCAAATACCAGAACGGTGTATGACGACGAAGAGATATCCCCAAGCACGGTAGACAGGGACCTAGTAGAGGCGCTGGTCCGAGGAGCCAGTGCACACCCTGCAAAACAACTGAATGCGGCAGAAAACGAGTCAAAGATTCCCGGATCACCAGGTACCAGGAGAAGGCTGGCGGAAGGAGAAGATGGGGCTGCTGCCAGTGGGTCGCCATCCATTCACAGATTGAAGAAGAACTTTTCATCTTCTAGCTTACGAAGCATGAAGAATCGAAATATGTCAGTGTCACATCTTGACGATAGCTCGGACGTATCTCCCGGCACCCCCATGGGCAATCCCTTTGGCAAGGCGCCTGCTGTGCCTGCGCTGCCGACGCCTCTAATCACTTCATTCAGGGACAATATGGAGGCCGGCGGCGGCGCTGGGCTCCATCTGTTTGACGACAATTTTCATGTGGCGGCCACTCCCGGTCCTCAGAGTCCAGTTTTCTCAACGGAAGTTCCTGCGCCTCTGGAGCCTTGCCCCAATGACTTTATGCTGCGACCGTTTTGGTTGATGCGGTGTCTCTACCAAACACTGGTGCACCCCAAGGGTGGCTACGTCAGCACGAAGCTATTTGTACCGCGGGATGTCTGGCGTGTGAAGGGCGTCAAAATTAAGAACATTGAAGATAAAGTTGCAAACTGCGATTATCTGACTGCGGCGCTGCTGAAGCTAGCCAAGGTTGACACGTTTGATGCGGATGCTGTGCTGGAAGAAATGCAATCCCTCGAGAACGTTCTTGAACAGGTCCAGTCGTCCCTGGCCCGGAAGCTCGGGAGCGAGGTTGGAGTTCAGGGCTCGGGCAACATCTTTAAAGATGCCTCCATGGACGGAGAGGGAGGCTCAAATGTACCACGTTCGGGTAGTGTATCTGGGAAAGCATCTGCGTTTTCATGGCGAAGACTTCGACCGAAGACGTCGGGCGTTGGGCTGGGTGGGTCATATAGCAACCGCAATGCTAGTATGGAAGTCAAGGAGGCAACAACGCTGGCGACTCTTCCCATGACGCCGAAGCCGACGAGCCGTCCGACCAAACGAGATGTCAGCCAGGCTCAGTTTATTGGCCCCAATGCAATGTATATGGGCTCGCTAGCCCGTTTATTTGATGCTGCGCAAGCAATTGGTAAGTCCTAGCGATATTATGCTCACGCTCTTGTCTCTTTATGAGAGACAAAAATCAGATAGACTAACATGGAAGATGTAGATCAAATCGCAAGGCAAGTCGAAGACCCCGGTCTGCGACATGCAGACAAAACCCAAGTCGGCCTGGAGCTTTGTACACGCCACGCGGCCGAATTCTTTGGCTTCTACATCTGTCGGTTCGTTCTCGCCGATCTTGGCCTACTACTAGACAAATTCCTCAAGAGAGGAAGCGAATGGGTTCTTACATAAGAGTGGAAAGAGGAGGAGTTGCAAGAGTTGCTGTGTTTTATACAATGTGATACCTTACGATCAAGAGACGGAAATAATTAATCTGGAACTTAGAATAATGTTCATGACGATTGGACGATTATATATATATACCTATATATAGTAATGGCACGCTACGTGGGATATTAAGTGCCGATATCAGACGGCGGACGTCGCGTTTAGAAGATGTTTTATGAAGAGAAGTGAGTGGGTGAGTGGGCTGTTTACAATGATTCAGCTATTACAATACTTGCGTGTACATAGACATATATATATTCCCTACGGTTGCGGCCATCAGTTACAAGGCAACGGATGAAATTTGAACAAGTAAAATAAACGAAAGAAGAATAAAAAAACGACTTGAAGAGAGTATTCTTTTGAGTTGAGATTCCATTTGCCATAGCCATAGTTATCATGCCATTAGCTGATGTTGCCCACCCTAGAGGGGCCGTCATCGCAAGAGCGGAACTAATCCGCCCCAAAGAGGAAAATTCGCCTGGCCTCCACAGCTTAGAGACGCTCCAACCCTCAACCTCTGCAGCTTTGCGCCAAACCACAGCGACATCGCACAGTCGTTGCTCGATGCAAGCGCTGTCGATTCCCAGATGAGCCTGGCTGGGAGAGCTGGACGAGCCTGGACTCGACAATGGCTGACGCCGCCGCGGAGCCAGGCGCTCGGCTGGACGAGCAGCTTTAATGGCAGCAGCTGTAACAGCAGCAGCAGCATCTTCAATAGGCGGCTGCCGGTCCCTTGCTGCTCCTCGAGTCGATATCGCGGGCTTGCCTCACAGGCTAAACTGACTCCTGCACAGCTTGAGGCGCGGATTGCGGCGATTCCGATTGAGCGATATAGAAACTTTTGCATCGTCGCGCACATTGATCATGGCAAGAGCACGCTGAGCGATCGGCTGCTGGAGCTCACGGGGACGATCTCGGCGAGCGATGCGAACAAGCAGATTCTCGTAAGCTATTGGTGTACTATTCTTCCGGCAGCGTGAGAACTGAAACGGTGGACTCTTTGCAGGACAAACTCGACGTCGAGCGCGAGCGTGGCATCACGGTCAAGGCCCAGACATGCACCATGATCTACAAGCACAACGGCCTCGACTACCTGCTGCATCTCGTCGATACACCCGGCCATGTTGATTTCCGCGCCGAAGTAACCCGTTCATATGCCAGCTGCGGCGGCGCCTTGCTGCTGATCGACGCCAGCCAAGGAATCCAGGCGCAGACGGTGTCCAACTTTCACCTCGCATTTGCGCAGGACCTGGCGCTGGTGCCCGTCATTAACAAGATTGATATGCCGTCGGCGGATGTGCCCCGTGTTTTGGATCAGATGGAAACGAGCTTCGAATTGGACCCCAAGAAGGCGATTATGGTGAGCGCGAAGACGGGCAAGGGTGTTGGTAATCTTTTGCCGGCTGTGGTGGAGGGGATCCCTCACCCTATTGGCGATGAAAGCAAGCCGCTTAAGATGCTCCTGGTTGATTCCTGGTACGACACTTTCAAGGGTGTGGTTCTCCTTGTGAGACTTTTCGATGGATCCATCAAGGCTGGCGATAATGTTATATCGTTGGGTACAGGCATGAAGTATACAGTCGGCCAGGTTGGTATTCAGTACCCCAACGCAACACCACAGTCGGTCCTTCGTGCGGGCCAAGTCGGATACGTATACTTTAACCCGGGTATGAAGAGGATTCAGGATGCCAAGCTGGGAGATACCTTCACCACGGTTGGCGAGGAGGAGACGGTTGAGCCGTGCCCGGGTTTCGAAGAACCGAAGCCCATGGTGTTCGTTGCCGCTTTTCCTACCGACCAGAGCGACTACCACCGTCTTGCTGATAGTATCAATCAACTCGTACTCAACGATCGCAGCGTGACGCTGCAAAAGGACTTTTCCGAAGCTCTCGGATCGGGATGGCGTCTTGGATTCCTGGGCAGTCTTCACTGCTCCGTCTTTCAGGACCGTCTAAGACAGGAGCACGGCCGTAACATCATCATCACCGAGCCTACTGTGCCCACCAAGATTGTGTACGCCGACGAGACAGAGGAGATTGTGCAGAACCCGGCTTTATTCCCCGACATGAGTGATCATAAAATTAGGTCTGCAACACTATACGAGCCGTGAGTATAAAGAAGGCAATGGCACAAAATACATTTAAAAGATACTTGACTAACTTTGGTTCGTGGTTGATAGCTTTGTCAAGGCGACAATTACGGTTCCTGAGGAATACCTCGGCCGAGTCATTGAGCTTTGCGAAGGCAACCGCGGTGAGCAGCAGAGTTTGGAGTTTTTCCATACAGATCAAGTCATCTTGACGTATGACATTCCCGCTTCGCAGCTCGTCGACGATTTATTCGGAAAGCTCAAAGGCGTGTCGTAAGTTCTATCTAGCCCATAACATACCACCGCTGCATGCTATTCGAATCCCAGTATACTAATCTGTGGGCTATAGAAAGGGCTATGCGACTCTCGACTACGAAGACGCCGGGTGGCGCCAAAGCAAGCTTGTGAAGCTGCAGCTGCTTGTCAACAGACAACCCGTGGATGCCATCTGCCGAGTGGTGCATTCGACGCAGGTAGAACGCCTGGGCCGGCAGTGGGTCACCAAGTTCAAAGAACACGTCGATCGCCAAATGTTTGGTTAGTTATTTCATGCTATGAATCGTGTAACTCGTTGCCTGCTAACCTTTCTCGAAAAGAGGTCGTCATTCAAGCTATTGTGGGCAACAAGGTGATTGCCAGAGAAACTATCAAGCCGTTCCGAAAAGACGTGCTGGCGAAGCTGCATGCCAGTGACATCACTAGACGGAGGAAGCTATTGGAGAAGCAAAAGGAGGGAAGAAAGAGGCTTAGAGCGGTGGGCAATGTGATTATTGACCAGTCGGCGTTTCAGAGCTTCTTGTCAAAATAAAGGTAGCGTTTTTATGTCATGTGTATATATATACGTATGTATATACTCTATGAATCAATATTCAATCAACCGCCTATCGTGTAGAATACAAATCTATCAATGCCATCCATCTCTATTCATACAGCTCTATCCATCCATCAGTTCACCTCCTTCTCACCACGACTTCCATTTTCCTCCTCCGCATCATCTGGAAGCTCGCAGCCCACCTCAACCCTCTTCGCCCACGACCACCCCATCCCTCCCTCCAGCGTCGACTGATCCATCTTCAAAGGCACCAACCCCCCATCCGTCCCCTCGTCGTCAAACTCGAAGATCCGATAATCCGCATTGAAATACCACCAGCTCGTCACGGCCGTCCTCAGAAACGCAGAGTGCGTAAACACAAAGATCAGGTCCTCCGGCCGCTGGCGGAGCTTGTCGAGCGCGCGCCGAGCTCGGCCGAGGATGGCGGAGCGGGTGTAGCCAAAGAGGCTGCGGGCCGCGGGGGATGAAGTCTTATCCGGCCACAGGGGGTGGATGGCAGAGAAGTCGAACGCGGGCGAGGCGAATTGGAATTTGGTGTGGTTGTCCTTGAGGAGGGCGAGGAGAGAGGCGGGAGAGCCGGTGTCGCAGGGGTGGTTGGAGTTTTCTAGTTTGTTTTTTGTTTGGTGAGATGACGAGGAGTTTTGAAGAGTGCGAGAGTATGTATGTGGGTTGTAAATGCAAAAAAAAAAAAAAAAAAAAAAGAAAAAAAAAAGGATAACATGATACACAAGTAAGAGACAGTACAAAAATGATGTCTTTGAAGAAGGCTGTGTGTGTGTCATTGGAAAGATGGTGTAAGTCAAACGTACCCTGCCAATCAGCATCCGCCTCAATCTTGATTCCTCGCTCAACCAGCCAATCGGCCGCCAAGCTCGCCGTCTGCAGCGTCCTCAGCATGGGACTCGCGACAATGGCAATTTTGCCGTCAAACGACGAGAAGCGCTGGGCGAGGTTGTGGCGGAGCTGGGCGCATTGCTGGATGCCGAGGTCGGTGAGGCGAGGGTCGGGGATGGAATGGTCCTGTGGGAAAATGTGCGTATGAGGATGATTGTTTTATTTTACATCAAACGGGGTACTTATTGGCTTCGTTGTGGAGGGCCTGGGCGTGGCGGATGAGGACGATTGTGGGAGGCATGGCTGGTTTTGGCGAGTGCTGGAAAAGGCTGTGGTGTTGAGATGGATGGATGGATGGATGTAAGTGAAAGTGAGTCAGTCAGTTGCAAGTGAGTGAGTGAGTGAGTGAGCGGTGGATATAGAGTTTGATGCCGATCAGGTAATCAAGATTTAGTTTGCCTAGTGCGGCATCTACTAATCTATTTTTATCCGTTACGCGGTTTGCCGTTGCTTTTGGACCCGAGCAGCAAAAGATTGTCTTCATCCCCCGTGAAGCAATTTGATGTCGTTTGTTGATGTCGCTCACGGGAAATAAATTGTACCAGGCAGGTACCTGTGAAATTCCGTGCTGTTGCGTCTTCAATGTGCCTCCTCGTACCCGGTACGTACAGCCTACAGACCAGTCCACTTTGATGACGGGCTTTAGCGGCAGCACCCGCATACTGCAATAGTCTTCTAAGTCGATCCTTTTGAGATTTTCTCAACTTCAGGGTCAATGCTAATGAGCTGATAGAGGGTTGTTGTTTAGAAAATCTCGGATATGTCCATTTTACAGCCATCGTACGGGAGTTCTTTTCTGCTATTTTGGTAGCTTGGTCTGACTGTCTGTTATGCTCCAAATGATATACAAGAGATGTGACGAGGCATGTTGCCTTTAAGGATTATTAGGGTTCTGAACTGTGCTGCTGATTGTATAAGCCATATTAGTATGTATACGGCCGAAGGATGGCCTTTCAAACAGACGCTTACAGTCAACCATTGACAGGGTGACCTGCAGTCTTCTACTGCTGTATTTAGAGTTATATCAGGAACCCCAAGAGGTCGCTTGAACTTTAGGGCTCGCAATAATTCGTACCTTGTACACGTGAATGCTGCCATTTCAACATATCTCTTCCCATTTGGTAAAATAAAGTACAGCAATCCTTCTTGATGATTGAGCTTTAAAAAGGGGCAGCATTTGCATATGAACCAGCTTTCTACGTCACTCATCCACTTCCTCAGTATCCCACCGCTTTCTCCATCATCACTTATCGAGCCACCAACCTTTTAACCATTATTAAACATGTACCAAGTCTATTCAGCGGCCAGATCCCAACTAAAATGGATGAGGCGCCATAAACGGGTCCTGGTGGGAAATCGTTACGCGTCCATGTGAGGGATTGGGAGTTATATGTTGAACAAGGAAATACTAGTCCGATATACTTGCGTGGATCACATAGAGCATATACATATAAGAGGTTCTGCCTCCACATTTGTTGAATAGATAGCTGGCATCTTTCACAATGCTCGTTACCCATTATTCTCGGCTCAACAATTTCCACTCTCGTATATAATCACTTGCCTAGCCTGGACTATTGCCCCTTATGAAACCTCATCTGTTTCTTCCATCTCCTCTACTGGTTATACTGCTTACACTGCTTCAACCCTACGGAGCCGCATCTACTTGGCCCAGTCCGTGTAAGTCAGCAGAATAGGAAACCGAGAAACCACCCAGCAACACATGATGTCTTTCCTTCCAATCATCCAAGCTGCCCTTCTCGCAGTTGCAGTCACAGCTGCAACCGCACCCACCTCAAACTCAACAAGCCCAATCCAAGAACCCGATTGGGCCTCCATCATCCCAAGCCGTGAGCTCGAGTACCACGACTGCTACAACGGCCTCAAGTGTGCTCGTCTCTCCGTCCCCCTTGACTGGCGCAACGCCAGCGACAACCGCCTCACACACATCGCCATGGTAAAGCTGCCTGCCGCCGTCCCAGACAATGACGCCACCTTTGGCGGCACCGTCATCATCAACCCAGGAGGCCCAGGACTCTCCGGCGTCAGCTATCTCGTCGAAAGAGGCGCCAACGTCCAAAAGCTGCTCGTCGACATCCCCGACACCCGCCACTACGAGGTCGTCTCGTTCGATCCGCGGGGCATCGGCAGGACAACCCCAACGGTAAACTGCTTCCGCTCAAACGAGCTCACCCGCATGGCTTGGACTCTGGAAAACCACGCCAGGGGCCCGCTGAGCTCTGGGCCAGTCATCAGCTACGGTCTTGGGCTCTGGAGATTCCACTATTCGCGCTGCCAGCAAGAGGACAGCATGAGGGGCCCCGACGAGGAGGCACTGAAGTTTGTCAACACCCCGAGCGTGGCCCGCGACATGGTGGAGATTGTCGACAAGATTGACGAGCTGAGGAAGCGTGAGGCAGCCAAACGGCAGAAGCCTCCACAGAAGAAGCCCGAGGACAAGGACCCGACAGTCGCGCGGATCCAGTACATCGGATGGTCGTACGGCAGCATCCTGGGCAACTACTTTGCGTCCATGTTCCCCGGGCGAGTCGGACGCATGGTTCTCGACGGCGTCATGGATCCCAGAGACTACGCCACCGGTTCTGTAAGTCAAAAGTCCACCATCGTTTTTATCGCTTCTGCAACTTCACTTACCCAAGAAACGAAAACCGCTGTCTCTAACCAATAGCATGTAGGGCTGGGTCTCCAACACCCAGGACACAGACAAACTGCTCGAAGAGTTCTGGAAGACCTGCTACGCCGCCGGCGCCCGCCTCTGCCCCTTTTACAAGACAGACAATGACTGGAAAGCGGCTCAGCAGCGCTTCTACAAATGGGTCGCCCACCTCGACGACTATCCCGCGGCCACAAAGTCGCCCTCAGGCGGACTGATGGCTCTCAGAGGGGAGGACGTCCGCCGCATCGTCGCCAACGCCCTGTACAGCCCTCTTCAGCATTTCCGACCCCTCGCGCTGGCGCTCTACGAAGGGATGAAGGGCAACCCGACGCGGCTGTTCAAATGGACCGATGCAGAGATCCCAAAGATCGAAGATGCTCGTCGCGGCGCGCAAAACGTCTCGACCACGCCGGCAGTCAAGGAGGAGCAGGTCATGGCCGTTCTCTGCACCGACGGCCAGGACATCAGCAGCCGCCAAGTCGCCTGGTGGCAGGAGACCGTCTCTGACCAGCACAAGCAGTCGAAGCTCCTCGGCTATCTCTGGGCGGCGATCCGCTTCTCGTGCTCGGCCTGGCAGCTCCGCCCCAGCTGGGAGTTCCGCGGGCCCTTTCAATCGCCCGCGCACAGCGTCAAGCTCGAGACGGACCGCCCAGCCGCGCCGCTGCTGTTCCTCAGCACGCTGCTCGATCCCGTGACGCCGCTCAGGGTCGCCAAGCTGGCGGCCAGGAGCCACGTCGGGTCCGTCGTCGTGACGCAGAAGAGCCTGGGCCACACGGCCTGGGGCAGCGCGCCGAGCAAGTGCACATGGAAGATTGTCTCCAAGTATCTATTCACGGGCGTTATGCCTGAGACGGGGACGGTGTGCGAGGAGGACTGCGGGCCGTGGGACGAGAAGTGCAATGCGTTTGAGGTGGCGCAGAAGTTTGACGTTGATGAAAGGGCGTGGAGGGCCATGTTTGATGCGAAAGAGCCGTCTCGACTTCGACAGGTGCCCCTTGGATTGGAGTAAAAGGGTCGACTTCACTTATTTGTTATACATTTACTAAGCAGCATGTTTATTTAATCACTAAATGATACCCGTACTTAAACTATAATAACATATAATAAAATGATATATTCTTCACAATCATTTTACATACAAGCAACCTCAGCTAATAGGCAAGTGAAGGTACTGAGTAACAGAACCAAGGTGTTAGATATTCATGTATTCAAAATCACCCTGGCAAGATTCAAACAAGTTTCCACTTTTTTTCAATTTCTAGTTTGGTTATACATATCTATTAACTATGTCCAGATGCAAATCCAAATCAAGCATTGGCATACTGCTTGTTGAACGCCCGTCCAATAACCATCCTTCTAATCTCTGAAGTACCGGCTCCAATCTCATACAGCTTGGCACTATAACACACAAAAGTTAGATCAAATCAATTTATCACAGTAAACGTCAAAAGGAAACTTACTCTCTTAGCAATCGAGAAGCGGGCATCTCCTCCATGTAGCCCATACCACCCAACAGCTGGATAGAGTCGAGCGCAACCTCCGTCGCCCTCTCAGCCGCGTACAGAATAGCTCCAGCGCAGTCCTCGGTGCGAATCACGCCCTGCTCGTCAACCTGGCGAGCAGTGTTGTAAGTATAGGCGCGCGAGGCCTGCAGCTTGGTGTACATGTCGGCCAGACGGCCCTGGACCAGCTGGTTGTGGGCAATTGGCTGGCCAAACTGCTTGCGCTGGTGGCTGTAGGGCAGGGCAACATCCAGAGCAGCCTGCATGAGACCCAGGGGCCCGGCGCTGAGAACCAGGCGCTCCAGATCGAGACCCTCCATCAGCACGCGGACACCGCCGTTGAGCTTGCCGAGGATGTTCTCGGTGGGCACGAAGACGTTCTCAAACATGAGCTCGCCCGTGTTGGAGCCGCGCATGCCCATCTTGTCGAGCTTGCGCGCGCACGAGAAGCCCTCGGCCGTGGTATCGACCAGGAAGGCGGTGATGCCCTTGGATCCCTTCTCGGGCTCCGTCTTGGCATAGACGACAATGACGTTGGCGTCGGGTCCGTTGGTGATCCACATCTTGGAGCCGTTGAGGACGTAGCCGCCGTCAACGGGCTTGGCCGTGGTCCTCATGCTGACGACATCAGAGCCAGAGCCAGACTCGGACATGGCCAGGGCACCGACACTGGTGCCGGCGATGAGGCCCGGCAGATACTTGGCCTTTTGCTCGGCATTGCCATTCAGCGAGATCTGGTTGACGCACAGCTGCGAGTGCGCGGCGTAGCTCAGGCCAATCGATCCAGAAGCGCGCGAGATCTCCTCGAGCACAATGCAGTGCGCCTGGTAGCCCATTCCAAGACCGCCGTAGTCCTCGTCCGCCGTCACGCCGAGGAAGCCAGCCTCGCCGAGCTTCGCCCACATCTCAGCCGGGAAGGCATTTGTCTTGTCGGTGCGCGCGGCGAGCTCTTCGGGGATCTCGCGGCGGGTGAAGTCGTGGACGCGTTCGCGCAGCTCGTCGAGCTCTTCGTGCGAGGGCGGAGCGAAGCCCTTGGGATGTTTCTGGGAGTGCAGGCGCTTCTGGCTGCAGATGGAGGATGAGAGGAGTGATGGTCGGAGGAGCGAAGCTGATGGTGATGACCGCGCGGGGCGGGCGAGTCTGGAAAAGGTCCTGAGGCTGGACATGGTGGGCGGTGCTGTGCTGGTGATGTGGATAAGATGATATGAGGGCAAGGTAAGGTATAGATGGTGTTGCGACGCTGCAATGTACGTCACTGGTGTAGATCGATCTAAGATCTATGCTTATACAACAGTGGGGGAGAGGCACAATGAGGGGAACAAGAGATGCAATGGTCAATGGGAGAAATAAAGAAAAAAAAAGACAAAGATCTGAAGATGTAAATTGAGAATAGAAAGAAAAAGGAGAAGAAAAAGCGTGACAGGTCAGAAATCGACAGAAAAAGAGAAATTCAGGATTAGAAAAACCCCAACTAAACTGCTTTGTGCCGTTCCCCAGAGCCCGTCTTGCAATGGGGGAAAAAAAATAGCTGCACTAAGCCGAGGTGCCTCCCCCCTGCTTGCAGCCAACTCCCACCAACCGCTGGGCCAAACGGCCTGTCGGGCACTTCGGCCACTACAGGCTTTAGAGCCGTCGCTCCCCAGCTTTTGCTCGGCTCAGCGCGGCTTGTGGCGGCCCGGGCGAGCTGTGCTGTGAACAGCCGAACAGGGCAAACTGACGTACTTTGAGCCTCGAGGCTGCTCGGCTGAGCTGAGGGAACAGAGCATCGCCATTTATTTTGTGCGTGGTGTTGATATTTTCTGTTTTTTTTTACTTCATTTTCATTTTTTTCATTTTTCTTTTTCATTTTTTGTGCTGCAGCTTCTCACACAAACCACCAATTGGGCCCTTCCTCACCATGTCTCTCTCACGGCCGTCTCGCCAGGCCCTGCGCCTGTCCCGCCAGCTCCAGCTTCGCCCCTCAATATCATCAACAAGAACATGCTCAACACCGTCGTCGTCGTCACCAGCATCGCGGCTCGCCCGCCGCTCAGCAGCGACCCTCACCCCTCCGCACCAGGCCGGCGCAATCTCCCGCCTGCCCACAAACGTCGACCCTTCGTCGCCAGAGTTCAAGGACAATGAGGCCCAGATGGCCGACATCACCGCCCGGCTGCAGAGCCTCACAAAGACCATCCAGCAGGGCGGCTCGCAAAAGGCCCGCGACAAGCACATTGCGCGCAACAAGATGCTGCCGCGCGACCGCGTCGCCGCGCTGATTGATCCGGGCACCACCTTTCTCGAGCTGTCGCCAATGGCCGGCTACGAGCTGTACCCGGAGGCGGAGGTGCCCGCCGGCGGCATCATCACGGGCGTGGGCGTCGTCGAGGGCGTCACCTGCGTCATTGTCGCCAACGACAGCACCGTCAAGGGCGGCACGTACTACCCCATCACCGTCAAGAAGCACCTGCGCGCCCAGGCCGTGGCGCAGGAGAACAAGCTGCCGTGAGTTTTCTCATCTCAATTCATCATCATGTACAATACAAGACTAACATGAGCATCATCAGCTGCATCTACCTCGTCGACAGCGGCGGCGCCAACCTCCCCCACCAGGCCGACGTCTTCCCAGACCAGAACCACTTCGGCCGCATCTTCTACAACCAGGCGCGCATGTCCTCCCAGGGCATCCCCCAGATCGCCGTCGTCATGGGCCCCTGCACCGCCGGCGGCGCCTACGTGCCCGCCATGAGCGACGAGAGCATCATCGTCCAGGAGCAGGGCCACATCTTCCTGGCCGGCCCGCCCCTCGTCAAGGCCGCCACCGGCGAGGTCGTCAGCCACGAGGACCTCGGCGGCGGCAAGATGCACTCGTCCGTCTCGGGCGTCACCGACTACCTCGCCGTCGACGACGCCCACGCAATCACCCTCGCCCGCCGCAGCATCGCCAACCTCAACTGGCCCAAGCAGGCCGCCGCCACCATCCCCCCCGCAGAGACCTTTGCCGAGCCGCTCTACGACCCCAACGAGCTGCTCGGCATCGCCACCACCAACCTGCGCAAGCCCATGCCCGTGCGCGAGATCATCGCCCGCATCGTCGACGGCTCAGAGTTTGCCGAGTTCAAGCGCGACTTTGGCACCACCCTCGTCACGGGCTTCGCCTCCATCTACGGCCAAAAGGTCGGCATCGTCGCCAACGACGGCATCCTCTTCGCCTCGTCCTCCGTCAAGGGCGCCCACTTCATCGAGCTCTGTGCCCAGCGCGGCATTCCCCTCGTCTTCCTGCAGAACATCTCCGGCTTCATGGTCGGCTCCGCCTCTGAGCGCGACGGCATCGCCAAGCACGGCGCCAAGCTCGTCACCGCCGTCGCCTGCGCCGATGTGCCCAAGTTCACCGTCGTCGTCGGCGGCAGCTACGGCGCTGGCAACTACGGCATGTGTGGCCGTGCTTATTCGCCTCGCTTCCTGTGGATGTGGCCCAATGCTCGTGTTGGTGTCATGGGTGGTGAGCAATTGGCTGCCGTCATGGAGACGGTTGGCAAGTCAGTCGATCCTGAGCTCAAGGATCGCATTGAGCGCGAGAGCGAGGCTACCTACTCTTCAGCGCGTCTTTGGGTAAGTCGTGAATACCTATATACCTATATACCTGTGCTGAACATGAACTAACCGTGGTAATTTGATAGGACGACGGTATCATCCCTCCCCAGCACACTCGCCACTACCTTGGCCTCGGACTGAGAGCCGCCATGGGTGGCCGCAACGAGGTCAAGGCCGGAGACACCAAGTTTGGTGTCTTTAGAATGTAAAAACCCAACCAAGAAAGATATTAAGAAACAAAAAAAAAAAAAAAAAAAGGAGATATAAAAGAGATAATAAAGAGGAGCAGAAAAAAATGATTTTAAACATGCAACATGCAAGGACTTGGTGTGTCATATGGTATGGTATGGTATCCCTTTTTCAGAATTAGACATCTATGTACATTTCACCACTAGCTACACACATAATCATTGATTGCTCGCTTGACTACTTTCCATCCGAAATACTCTTAGCAGCTCAACGACGAACTGCAGTGATATTTGATATCAGTTAATCTACTCTGCCTCTGATGAAAACGCCTGCGCTAATCTCCTCTTCCACCTTTCTCGCATTTGTAAATGCACATGAAAAAAAAAAAGGAAATATGAGAAAGAAAGGAAAAGAAAAAAAAAGAAGAAGAGAAAAAGTCTCAGAAAAGAAAAAGAGAGTCCATGACATGCTTATACAAGATTTCCCAACCGTATCGCCCTTTTTTTATACCTCTTACGTCTCGTCTCATTGTCGCAAATACCCTCCTCCCTCTTCCAGTTTCAACTAGTATATTAAATGTGGTATCCCAGGTTTGTACAAAGGGGGGTGGCGCCACCCCTCATCTGCAGCCATATAGTCTTCGACCTTCTTTATGTGCATGAATCAAAGAGTTGGCTGAATGTGGTGTTGTGCTGAGAGCTGATTGAGTATCATCTCTTCAGAAGCCGAAAAGTTGGCCACGTTTTGACGTTTTCTTGCCTCCCACAGGCCCTTGGCCAATGTCGACCGTGGCATCCACTAGGTCAACCGTTCTGTCCCCTCCGATTGAGATGCTAGATGCCTGTTGGACTGTCACCACGGAGCCGTACTTTGTAATTGCTTGAGAAGCCTGGGTAAAAAACTGTTGGAGCTGAGTCTGCGCTGTGTTGGCAGCCTCGATACTATCTTCTTGGAGCACGTACAGCACAGCTGTGCGAGCAAAGTCGAGGACTTGTTGCGTCACAGTGAACATGGAAGTCTGTTCGGGTGAAGAAGAAGAGCTCGAGGATGAGGGGCTGCTTCTTCGAACTCGTGATGGCACTTGGCCCTCAACAGCTCTCAAGTCTCGGGATGTAAGGTCGGGCGTTGGCCCAGAGTCCTTGGCAGTTGCGTCTTGAGCATTATCAGAAGTACTCTGAACTTGCGCATTGGCTACGCCTGTCCTCGTCGACTGGCCATCAAACGTAACAAGAGCGTTCTGTGCGATGCAAGAAAGGTTTCCCGTGTTAAACCTGGCCAGGATTTCTGTCCCCAAGAGGGGAATAGAAAAGTTCTTGCCCGAATCAGCAATGATGCGTGGTATAGCCATACCGAGTGTGACGTTGTTGATGTGGGCAGAGCCGTCCGTGGGAATCAAGTTTGTTGTCGTGCAGCCCGATGAACCGTTCGTGCCACAGTTGGCTCCCGTGAACCCGTTGGTGCAGATGCACGAGCACGTACCATTAATAACGACACCACTGCCGCCATTCAAGCACGGCAGAGACTTTGCGCAAGATTGCAGGTTGACTGTCGTTGATTTGTTGGCGCTATTGCCCAAGTTCTTGAATACAAAATACTCCAAGGGTATAACAATAGCAGTCGCAATGATACAGAGCATTAGGAAGATGATCAGGATGAACGCCCACACGGGCAAACCGCAGCACCTGCGAGCTTTGGGTTTGGCGTTGGAATTGGCTGGCACCTCCTGGTCGTCGGGGGTCATCATGAATTTCTCACGGCCGGTGTAGGTTCCTCCCGGCACCGAAGGCCAGGCATTCGTGGGTCGGTGAGTGTGTACAGGAGTTTGCACCGGGGGAGGGAAAGCGGCCAGCATATCCGAGAGGCCCGATTGATAACGATCGTCTAGTTTCCATCCATCAACGGTTAGCGGCAATCCAATATTAACTCTTTACCATAAGGCTCATGACATACCAAAAGAGCGCTTCACTCCACTGCCACTGCTCGCCTTTTCGTTAAAGAAGTCGAGTTCGTCGAGGCGACTTGATGGCCGTTTGCCCTTGTCAATCATCGAAGCGAGACGGGTAGCTCGTCGGATCAGATCTGGCAAACTGGTAAGACTTCCTCTCGACTCAGCCTCTCGCACGGCGTCCATATCCAGCCTCGGTGGGCGTCGAATGGCAGAAAGGCGACTGGTTGGCGGGGGGGATCCTGCGGCTCTGCGTAAATCTGCGGGGCTCATCGTGCCGGACTGGCTCAGACGAACCGCTGCGATGTGATTTACCACGCCGGGAGCGGCCGCTGGAGCCTGCTTATTTGAGAAGGTGTTGGAAGTAGAGTCGGTAGTGAATTCGTCGATGAGGCCTGTTCCGTCATTAAACGGATTGGGAGAAGCCGGCTTCTTTCCCCTAGAGTGTGGACTAGAGAGTGTCTGGAGCGCATATTCGTCTTGGCCGGATACTAACCCACTCTCATCGCTATAGTCTTCTGACCCGGAATTTCTGCTTCTCTCCGTTAACGATTCTTCGTAGAATCCTCCTCCATGAAACCCCGGGCTAGTACCCGCAGATTCAGCTCTCCATGCATCGGGCATAGCTGCGCTCGAAGCGTAAGAATTGTGAGATGTATAGGCCGAATGTTCTTCAGGAATCGGAGAAACAAAAGAGGTTGCAGAGTAAAAGGAAGACTGTCCTCTTCTACTAGAGGGCGGTGGCCCCAGATTTGCGCTTCTCCTTGGACGTTCTGAAGTCTCTGAAACAGGACTTTCGACTTCTGATGGGCTGGCAGGTTCTCCTGGGACACGGAATATGGGAGTTGGCTGTTGTGGACGAGATTGATCTACCAAGGACGGGACTTGGCTTGGGCGTGGTGGCCTTTGGGGGGCTACTCGAGGTCGATCGGGCGGTGGACGATATGAATCTGCATCCGGGGGGGCTGCTGCATCAGGGCTCTGCAGTGGCCACTGAGGAGCCGGCGACGGTCGTGAGATTGTTGGTGCCATGTTACCATTCTGGCCGTTGGCTGCTCTTGATCTGGTCGAGTTGGGCGGTGATACCTCATCCTGAGGTGGTGTATCGTAACTCGGATTCGGATTGTGTCTCAGCCGCTGCTCACGCCTATTTGACTCGCTGCTGAAGGGAAAGCCAACCTGGGCTCGGTCCCGTGGCCTTTGAGAGGACGGTGGAGATTGTGCCGGCCAATCCCTGCCTCCATTATATGCCTGGCTCATTTGGAATGTCGTCGAGTCTAGCTACAAACCATCCGGGGTAACAGTGCTTTGGGTAGCTGTCGACATCCAACGAGGGCGACAGTCTGGCCTGAGACGTGTAAACAGGTTTCTGCCTGTAGCGGAACTAGCTGAAACCAACTTGGTTGCACTGATCGAAGTGAAACCTGTCGCGAACTGGTTGGATGGAAGTTGAAACGTTTGAAACGAACAAAGAGATAAAAAGCATTGAGAAAGAGAAAAAAAAGGGCCAGAAGTCGTGCTATCAGCTCTACAGGCTTTATCAAGCAGATCCGTATTCAGAGAGATAAATGAACGAGTGAAGTCTATTGACAAGTGAGGTTAGATATGAGCAGAGCTATTTACTGATACAAGTCTCAAAAGGCGGGAGAGATGAGAAGCAGGCGTATTTGCGATGAGCCGGTGTGCTATGAACAGTCTGAGCGTCGACAAAGATGCGAAGAAAGACATCGAGCAGTTTCAAAGATTTTGCATGAAACGCATGAAATCGAAAGATGTCTTCCAAATAAGATAGATCGGACGATATGTAGAGGCCTAGAGCAAGGTGGGAGGCAGGTAGACGTGGACGATGAGCAAAACCTACCTTTGAGGAACGAGACGGCGTATTCACCTGGAACTGAATCTGGCACAAGGGCAAAGAGGGAGAAATCAAGAAACGAAATATGAAAAAGAAAAGAAAAAAGATAAAATGATAAAAAATTGAATTAAGGAAAGCGGGGAAATGAATAGGTTAGCAGCAGCAGCGACTAGCAGCTGGTGATGGGGGGGAGAAAGAAAGAAAGAGTGAAGGTTAACGCAAGCGAGAAAAAGACAAAACTGGGGGGAGAGATGAGAGATGAGATGATGGAGGAGAGGATTTCTGGCGAGCGAGGCGGCCAGGATTCGAGGGATTTGGCTGCTGCGGGCCTCTCGGCAGCGCTGCCTTGCCTGTGGCTTGTCGTTTGTCGGACGATGCGGCCCAGCCTGATGGTTCTGACGGCCAGCGAAGAATCACAGCAATGCAGAGGCAGAAGAGGAGGCGGACGAGAGAGAGGAGAAGGACGAGAGCCATGCGGTTTGCGGTGCCGGGAGCCATGCCTTGCATGTACAGGTACAGGTACAGGCACAGGCACAGGGGTGGTTAGTGGGCACCTTGCCTGGAGCCAGGTCCTGTTCCTGGCTGTGGGGAGGTCGCTTCGCCGGGCCATGGGCTGCCCTGGGCTCCGGCTGCTGTAACGAGCTGCGGCATGCGGCGCTGGTACCGGTACGGGCGAGTGGTGCAGCACAATGCCGTATATGGGTGCAGCAGGGATATCCAAGGAAAGAGGAAACCCACCAGCAAATTGAAGCTTGAAGAGCATCATGCGCAACCTGTTGAATCGAGCATCCGGCCAATCAATTTCCGCAAAGCACGGGCATGTATTAGTGACGCATGGTTGACATGCACGTCAGTGGTGTCTGAGACAGATCAGATAATACGAATAGGAGGAATATATTGGATGAATGAAGTGCTATTTAGAATGTAGAAGAGCTATTATTGTTACAGTAATACTTACATTAGTATTTACTTGCAACAAAGACAAATGAGGAAAAGAGATTGATGGCATTAATCCTCCAAGCCACAGTACCACAGGGCCAGGCACAGGTACCGGTACCGCAGCTAGAAGCACATCATAGTGCCAACATCAAGTCCCCTGTGCCAGCTAGTCTCCGTGTTGGACCCCCTGGAGAGCCACTCTCAAAGCAAAACACTAGCGCCAATTGTTCCTGCAGGTGGCCCGTTCGCAGCACATTTGCCCAGCCCTTTTCATTCGCCCAAATCACACTGTTAAAAGCTCCAGCGTATCATCAACCCGCGCCATTCAGACTCGAGCGCTGGCCATCTCTTCGTATCCCATTTGCCCTTGGCAAAGCTTACTGCGTTCTTTTTTCCTTTCTCTTTAAATGGCTAGACGATGCACACCAGTCACACCTGCATGCATCCGCCCTCACGTGGATTCCAGCAGTAGCTATCGCTTCTATTTAATTACCACCCAAGTGCCTATATGTGCCTAACAAAGTATCAAGTGCTGCTATCCAGCTCGGCTGCAAGCCACAACTCAAAATAGTTCGATGCCCAGCACGCGCTATTTGTCCACTTGCACGTCCCTTGAGCCTTGAGCATCTGGAGAGCGTGCCCAGCCGTAGCATCGTCGGCCCTTTCTCGAGCACGTTCCACCTCGCTCCGTCTTGGATATGTTGGATCCCATTCACGGATCTCATTCCGATCCACATGGTTTCCTCTAGCTGGTAAGGCCAGTGCCACAGCTATTATTAGCCCCGATACTACAGCACAGCTTTCGTTTCTCATGCCTCTCTCTTGTATTCTTCCTTTATTTCTCTTACGTGGGATAGAGCCTCCCCAAGGAATTTTGGCAGCAGGATCTGTAACAGCCTGATCCCGTCATCGTGCCTTGATACCGCCACTGATGAAACAGACGCTCACATTCAAGGCTGTCATATAAGAATAGAATACGGGCTGATGATTTGTAAACAGCCCCCTCGATGTATCCTCGACTCTTTTCTCGCACGGTACGCGATGCCTTCACGCCAGGGCCTTCAGCAGGCCCCAGCCTAATCTGCGTTGTAGCCCATGAGAAGCTGGTCATTGATTCACATACAATGTGCGAATGTCTCAGACACGCATCAATAGCGGGGCCCTGCAGCCGGCGACTAGTGTCCGATTCACATCATATCAAGGCATTGCTTGCGACCCCAAGACAGATTAAAAAGGACAAAAAGTAATCTTCAAAAAAAAAAAAGCATCTCAAAACTCGATTCATTCTTCACAATTGTGGCATGATGTGATACTCACATCCACCCTCTGCAACCTCCTCAGCGGCAATCTGTCCCAAACAGCCCGGCAAAAAAGGAAAAACTCCCCGCATCCCTGCCTCTCATCACACCAGCACTCGCCGCCAAGAAAGATCCACTCATTTGCTCCCCTACATATAGAGAATAAAACAAGGGACTGCGCCGCTTCAAACCCTTGACCCTTGCTCATCTCAACCAAGGACGGGAAAAAAGAGAGGTAAAAAAAAAAGCTCATCGGGGGTTGGTTGCGTATGCGTATCCACGCACTCAGAAGCCCCGGCGGCTTACCCTATTTCGTCGCATACCCAATACTGTAGCCGCCTCACACGAAACAGTTTTGGTTCTGGCTATATACGGGGCGACTGTTTGATAACCCCGTGGTTCGTATATGCTTACTTTCAAAAGGTGTGACATTTGTTTTTTTGGTCGTGGAAACATTGTTCTTTTCCATGGCGGTCGGCCAGTTCACAGCATCCATTTATAGTACTTTGATTGATAGATAACTCGTACGGCTATGTATAATTTAGCACGTTGAACCAAGCACAGCCATTGATCACCCTCTAAATCTCCAGAGTCTGCATGCAAGATTTCTTTTTTCTTTTCTTTTTTTTTTTTTTTTTTTTTTTTTGGTTCTATTTTTTCCGCATCGTCGATAGGCGACGGTTCCATATTCGATGCCCCAAAGCTCGGCTCTCTCTGAGCTCTTGGCTCTATGTATTGGCAAAAAGCGCCCCGCATTTAGCAAAAGTCGTATCTATTGCCCCAGCAATCAATCTCCAGCACCCTAACCTGGATACATATTATGTCTTCCATGCGTTGATTATTTCATTCTTTGCTTTCTACAGCTTCCCCCCTCATCATTATTGTAGCTGTTCATCATGGCTGGAAAAACACCTGCTCCATCGGCTTCCACCACGATGGCGTCCCGGCCTCCGAGCTCACAGCTCCCTCAACCAAGCTCTCCTGCATGCTGTCCGTCATCTTCCACCACTCGCGCACCTTGGGATTGCCCGCCATCTTCTCCATATCCCCAGCGTAGTCGTAACCAATATACCTAAACGTAGCAAAGAGCAAACCCAGGCTGTCGTCATAGAAGATGCTATCTGCCCCCATTGAATAAGCCAAAAAAAAAAACCCGTATAAGAGCGTAAGAGAGAGTCCCGTGTAGTAAGCTTACAGTCTTCTATCCCGCAGTCCTTGATCTGCTTGAGAACCTCGGGCCAGACCTTGGCATGGCAGGCCTTGTATTCGTCCACCCGGTCTTTCTTGAGCCTGATGACCTGGCCAAACCAGCGACCCGGGTTTTTCTGCTTCATCGACAATGTCCTGGCATGGCCGTGAGGAGCAGTTGGCGCAGGCTCTTCCGAAGTTGGCGAAGTTGGCTGCCACATGTTTTTTCTTTTCTTTTCTTTTCAACTGCTTCAATGCAAAGGAAGAGCTTGAAAAGTTTCAGCTCAAAGAGAAGAGCAGGCTGACGAAGAGAAAGAGAGAGATAGCACGACAAAGGAGAGAGAGATGACAGTCAGCCGACCAGCTGATGTCGCCTGCGGAACCGGATATGCAGGGCTGCGATGAGGGGCAAGAAATACGCTGTGGGGAAGCACAACGTGTCTCGCAACCCCGCAGACCCAAAGAATGAGTGTGCTTTTCCAAGGATTATACATTGTTATGTTGACGTTGATGACTGCTGCGCTTATAGAATCCCCATCGACGTGCGATGCGGCTAGCCCGGTTCAGGTAGAGGAAAGTGAGTTGTCCGTACACTATTTGCTGTTCCCCCTCGCAGATCCGAGGGTCCCCCGCATATCCAGTATGGGGATACAGGTACCTTAGCAGAGACAAGCTGCCTCCGAGACATCCATGAGAAAGCAATGGCTCCAATCCAGCAACTCCACGTAATATTTTCCAGCTCTTGGGCAACGGTGCACAAAGACACACGTTGAGGTCATACCAACTGCATGTATGTGCTTGAGATACTAGTGACCTGACGAATGAGCATAAGTGATAGATTGCCAACACGACATCTAGCTACTAGGTGCCTAATAGGTATATGCAATAAGCACATATTTAGACATGCCCTTAATCTCATTCTCCTTTAGTTGGAGAAAAAAAACCAACAACCATGCCCCCACCGGACCCTTCATCTGGCGTCTTTGATTTACATAATTAAGCGACGGGTGAAGTTGCAAATCTCCAAAAATGTTTTATCCAGGTTAGCGCACAGCTTATTAGCACATAGCTCAACCAACACCCAGCAAAACTAGAGCAAAGGAGATGCATTTCTCCTCTTTTTTTTTTTTTTTTTTTTTTTTTTTTTTTTTAATTATTCTTCCGGTATCTCCTTCGACCGATGAATAGAAAACAGCAGCTTTCACACTACATTTGTGCACTACTTGCAGAATAAAAACGGAGCATGATACCCGCCACAGTGGGCAGAGTGGACTCGCGCACAAGATGCTCCAGTCCGCATCTCCCCACACGGGATCAGCCCCCCGGATCAGGGCCCCACGCGGCTTGCAGGCCCGGAGGATCAAATGGATTGATGGAGAATCGGAGGTTGATTTGGATAGAGAATATAGGGATGATGGCGCAACTTACGTGCGTGCGTGTAGTCAGACAAAAACATCACAAAACTAAAAGACAAAGTCTACTGATGTCATACCACCTCATCTCAAAGCAATATACGGAGGAACGAGACTGATTTACAAAGAAAAAAAAAGTTGTAGCATTCAACTAATAACAAAAAGTATGCTATTTCACATTTGCATATTTGATTTCCCATAACGCCCTTCGACTCCCCTGACTTGTTGAATCAATTTAGTAGTAGTAGTACAGCAAGGCCATTTGCTCTCTCTCTGTTTGGCCATAGAATCATTCTGTACATCTTTTCTCTCACTGAGCAGGACAAAAAGAAAAGAAAACAGAAACGCTTGAATCTTTTTCATCTTGTCTTCAATGGTAGTGCTGGTGGTTTATTTGCCCACCTATTCGTCGTTCAGCTACGTCATAGCAGGTATATAGTAACGCAAGGAAATTAACATAGGAAAAAAAGATTTTCAAGCAAAAAATTTCTGCTTCTTCATTTGTCGGCAAGTTCTGCCTGGTAGGCGGGAGCTGGAGTAGAGTCTTGGGCCTCCTCAGCCTCCATCAAGCCCCTCTTCTCCTCATCAGCAGCGGGGAAGTGGGAAGAGTTGCGTCGGTGGTGAGGGCACCATGATCGGCGCTGAGATCCACCACGGACAAACATGCTGATACGGTAGACGACGCTGCAGAGGAACATGGCGAGGCTATCACAGAGGTCAGTAAAGAACAGACAAGTACTTGTCAAACGATATAGGGCAACGTACAATGCAACACCGACACCGGCAGTGATGCCCATCAGGACGGGCAGGACAATGTGTGAGGCGACATTCCTGACAAGGCGGCGCCAGTCGCGCTGCGAGTTCCAGTCCTCAAACTCGTGGTGGTGAGGTCTCTCGTGATGGTGAGGCTTGTCATGGTGGTGGTGAGGGTGAGGGTGAGGAGGAGGAGGGTGAGGAGGGCGGCCGGCCTCTGCGTGTTCGTGCTCGGGGCCATGAGGAGGCTTTCGATGGCAGCCGCCGAAACCTTTGAGTGCTGACTTGGCACGGCACCACATGGTGGTGCAGGGCATCTCAGGCGCGGCCATGAGCTGCATATCGGAAATGACAATGTCGCCAGTGACGGCCTTGATCAGGCCAACCTTGACCACGGGAATATCGTCGATAAATCGGTGGCCGACCTCGATGACCCTCAGCTTGACGTCCACCAGTTCCAGCTGCTGCTCCTCGTCCTTGGCCCTGGGCAGAACCGAGAGGCTGTATCCCAGAGTGCGCTCCGTGGCGCTTCCGCTCGCTCGCACGACATCGGCAGTCAGATCACCACGCCACGGGTCGGCGTGGGGATACAGCTCAAAGCCATTGACCATCAATCTTGATCCATCCTCCACGGCAAAGTCGAGCTTCAGATGCGTGTCTCTGCCACGGCACTGTCTGCAGGGAACGTCGAGGCTCTGTCCGAACGCTTCGGCAGGTAGCTGGAAGGTCTCGGGCTCGACGGGAAGGGACTTGAAGATGTTTTCGTCCTTTTCGGATATCTCGGGAACGATGGCGAAGGCCGTGGCCGCAGCCGCCAGGGCAAGCTGCTTGAAAAGCATGGCGACGTATATCGGGGTTTTGCGATGCACAAACGAACAGTTATGGACAAAACACAGGCTGCGGTTCTATCGAGGGCTGTCGCAGTGGGTTTAATTAAGATGCAAAGAGCAGAATCAGACTGGAGCTCGGAAGGGAGGGCGGATGGTGATGTGGGTGGCAACGCCTGCTGTAAAAAGGTGTGACGACGCCCTGTCATTGGCCGTGCGGGATTGGCACCCTCCGATTGTCCGACAACCCCAGCTTACGAAATCGAGCAGGGATCGGTGTTGCGTGATTGGGGAGCAGCGACGGCGACTACGTCAGCTCTCCCAGGGCCAAGAGGGCACTGATGCAGCTGCAGGAGCCGCATATCCGAACGGCTCAGCAGGTCAGGCCCCCCTGGCAAAACCACGTCGATACGCTCTCTGCTGGTACGAGTACGAAGCGTTTGAGGAGGGCATAGCCTGCAAATTAGTAATTGAGGATGCCTGGCTGCCTGGCACTGGTGCTCGTACGGTGTCACGTTCCCAAACCAGACAGCAGCACAGCTTGTACACGATGCCGCATTCCGTTTAACCCGGTGCTGTCATTCTCTGCTGGACCTCGCATAGTATTACGTACTTCAGACCATTACTGCAGGTAGCTCATTGGAGTAGTACTGTAAGTCTGCAAGTAGCACGAGCGCTATGGAGTCGATAGAATCAATAGCAGTATCAAGTTTCCGCTAATGAGCTGCCACTTAGCGAGTAGTGCCCTGAAAATCTGCAGCACATACCTGCTAGTCTGCTCTGCACATGATACGAAAAAAATTAGCTCCATATTAGCTGTTTTCCCACTTATAGGAAATGCTTTTGTGAGCGAGCATGTACATACATACATGCAGTTACTCCACAGAATACGAAGCAGACATCGTAACGCATCCTATTCTTATGCCTCTTTTTACACATCTTCCACTGCCTTTTCCGTGCATACACGAGGTGGCATTACGGCTCATACTGTAGAAATGCCTCCGCCAGAAATACAAGCGGCTGCAAACCCGCTCTCTCTCCGCAATACCCCTGTGCTAGAAAGGCTCTCATACCGGCGCCCGCCTAGTGCTTGGCTAATTAAAACAGATGCCCCTGGATCGCATGCAATACCGGCCTTGTGTTCAATAAGGTGCCATACGCGTAATGCCGGTGGAGCTGCAATGACACGAGCACAGACAGGCGCAGAATTAAAACAGCGGAAGCGGTCATTTCAGATGGTTTGCAGCGTATAAGCAGGCTCAGTCTCGCAGGCTCACCATTTAGAGGTTCCGTTTCCTGTACAGGCATGGTTACAGTTGCAGAAAACACAAGGCTGGTATATGAACCGCCATGGCATTAAAACCATCAGTAATTATTACCGACACGATATATCAGAACCTACAACAAGATCCACGAGTCGCCATCTATCATGGCTCTCCTAAGATTGCAATGCCATGCCATTCCATGCCCCTTTTCCATAAAAAAAAAACCCTTTAGTTTTTAATGACTCAACCTTGAAAATTTCCCATTAAAAATAAAAGGAAAGAAAGGGGAAAAAAAGAGAAGCAAATATGATTAGTCTTCCAACAATCCCATGTATCAAATCAACCCAAGTCACCCCCTTCGTGAAATCCAACAGGATTATAGAGTAATGCAACCAAGGCACAGTCAGACTTCTTCAAAAAAAGAACACTCCAAAGTCGGCTCTCCTTTTCGACATCACTCTTCTCCTTCACCTTGCTCGTCTTCATCAACGGGCTTCTTGAAGAGCGCCCTGAGGCCATGTACAGCCGTCTTGCCCCAGTCGACGAGGACGCTTCTGCTACCCAGGATGCCATCGCCCAGCCCTGTCACATTTTGGTGACGGTGCAGCGGCGAGCCTGCTCCCCATGGGAAATTTGGGTTGCGCGGCATCGTCTCTTCTGATGGGACTGTTACCGTGGGTACGGGATAGGAAAAGCCCTTGGAGCGGGACTCATGGTTCTTTGCGGTGGTCGAGGTCTCAAATGTCGTTGGGAGCGGATATGAGTAAGAATCTAGTGCAAGAATCATCGTGTTAGCTTATAAAGAAAGATTATTTCTTGTGAGGGCACTTACTGGTTCGAGTATAAGCAGCTGTTGCGTTGCCATATGTGCCATTCGCTGTGCTTGTGGTGTTGCAGGTCGACGTATACAACGGGGTATGGCGAAGCGAAGACTCTGGCGCACCTGTTGTCAACGGCACAGCCCAGCATCGAGTGAGTGTCGTGTTTCCGCTGGGGAAGCGGGTACAAGTTGTCGTGCTGTCACTGATGTTGGAATATGGGTATACCCACGAATGAGTGCAGGGAGGAGTTGCAGTGGTGCTGTTCGAGTAGAGAGTTGTGACGATTACACTGCCCGTGTGGCTGGACCCATGCGCAGTCGTGACGGTGGTGGTATTTGTCCATTGTGGCCTAGTGGTAGTTATTGATCCAGAGAGTGTTTCGATAGAAGTTGTGGCTACCTGGGTTGCGTTGCCATTCGTGTGCGTTTCAGATGATGACGACGATGGCGAGATGACAGTACCGGAAAGTGCTGATGATCCTGTTGACCATGGCAGTGTTTTAGTAATGGTACTTTCAGCAACCGTTGCGTTAGACTTTGGAGTAGACGCGGAAGATGTCAGGGTCAGCGTCGAAACAGTGACTGTGACCATCTGAGTCGTTGTCGTAGTAGATGCAGCCGGACCAGTTGAAGAAGACGGTGCCCGAGTGCTGTTAGTCCAAATGGGCCCGCTGCTAGATGCTGACGATAGGGTGCCGGTGCCGGATGATACTGCCGACGTCGTCCACGGAAGAGCTGATCCGGTTGTCAAAATCACCGTCGTCCCATTTTGAGTGACGGTGGTGACTGTAACATTGCTTGCTGGAGATGTGCTAGGTGAGCTAGAGCTGGTTGTAGATCCTTTCGATCCTGTTGTCAACCAAGAGGTGAATACAGTGGTTTTTACGGTTGTCTTGCTGGTAACAGTAGAGGAAATGATAACCGGGCTAACAACGCCGCTGCTGGAGCTAGCTGCAGTTCCAGACGACAGAGTCAAAGAGGTTGTGGTCCGAGATGTGTTTGTCCAAGACGAGGAAGATGTAGTCAAGTTCGATTCAGATCCACTCCATCTGGTGGTAGAGGAATTGGTAAAAGGAGGGGTGGCGCTCCAAGAACTGAGTGGAACCGAGCTTGCTGTGCCAGTCAAAGCGCCGCCTGTATTGGTTTTGGTAATGGTAATGGGAATGATTGACGAACCCCCAGCTGGAGCAGTGGTAGTTATCCAAATGGTAGATAGATTGAAAGAGTTTGTAAAAGACCATGTCAAGCTTCCGCCACTGATGCTAATACCTGATGTTGATGTTGGAGATGGTCTGGAAGTTGAGTTTGTTGCAGGCAGAGGACTGAGAGTGATAGTAACAACACTGGCAGTTGTTGAGCCTGTGCCACTCGGACTGATAATTGTTCCTGATAGAGTCTCAGTAAGGTTGCGAGTCGTGGGGAACGGGGGACTACTGGAGCCTGGCGTCTTTGTCGGCTGGCTCGTCCAGGAGAGCCAAGTCGTGTTGAAAAGCGTAACTGACGGACGCGATGTTCCATGGGTCCCAGACTGAGTAAAGTTCCAGGTGAAGGGAAGAGAATGGCTGGAGATTATTGATCGAGAGACTGAAACTGTTGGTGCGCTGTTCCAGGATGTTGAGGTCACGGCCTGCCCAGACGATGAAGTCGTATTGCTGAATGGCGGTTTGCCCAAGGTAGCTGATCCAGACCCTGTGGCACTAGTCCAGACTGTGGTAGTCACAAACTGCCCAGACGACAGCGAAGACGAGGTCGTATTAGTAAATGGGGGCTGACTACTGGCCAGGGTCTTGGTTATAGTTCCATTGGAACTTGCTGATGGGGACTTGACTGTTGTCGAGGCAGCAGAATTGCCAGAAGTCGCCACTTCACCCGTAGTAACAGTAATGACCACCACGGTATTAGCAGGGTTAGAAGCCGTCGAGTTAGCAGAGCCTTGACCCGAGATAGTAGAGGTGATGGTTCGGACGCCTGTTTGCCCTGAGGTAGTAGTTGTCGTATTCCAGGGAAGCTGGGATCCTGGCGTGGATACGAGGCTGGTAGCAGCTAAAGTCGTATTGACAACCCCTGAGCTCCATGGCCTGGCAGTCGAAACAGACGGTGCCGTTAATGTCAGTGTTTGGACAATAGTGGTGGAGTTTTGAGTCCAGGCAGAAGTAATAACTGAAAGCTGATTACTTGTTCGTGTCGCGGTCCCAGTCACGGTAGACGTTGAGTTGACCCATGATGTGGACCTGCTCCATGTTCCTGTTGAAGACGACTGGATTTCGCTAGAGGGCGTCAAACTAGAATGGCCAGTGCCAATTAGGCGAGAGGAGGACTGCGAGGTAACCACAACAGTGCCATTCGTCTGTGAAGTCGAGGTAACTGAAAAAACGACAGTACCATTATTGAGTTGCGATGTTGGTGCAGTCACAGGCACAGATGTAACAGACGCTGTTGTCCCAGATGATCTTGGCGAGGTTGATGTAGCAGACCAGATTGTTGTCACGTTTGACTGAGCCACTGTAGCACTAGAGGTGGTGCTCAGAGTAACCGAGGTCTGATTGCCCGTAATTGACAAAGTAAAAGTGCTTGATTGGGCGGTGGATGCCGACCGTGATACGGTACCTGATAAAGTCAGAGTTGACAACAACGTAGCCTCGGTGGTGGTAATTGATGAGATTCCTGTCCCACTACCAGTCGAAGGGCTCACAGTAGCAGTAGCCACAGACGAGTTTGTGAATCGATAGGTCGAAGTAGCAACTGATGGGATGCTTGACGACGACCACCCGCTGATAAGAGAGGACGAGATGTTTGACAAGGTCCCTGTCGAGAAAGACGAGGTAGTACTGGCCGCTGCTTCAGAGACTGTGATTACGATGGCAGTTCCATTAACAGTGCTCGTGATACCATGGCCCGATGCTGTGGTACCAGAAGGTCTGCTAATCACAGAGGTTTGCGTCAGATTTGTACCCGTGGCTGCTGAAGAGCTAGAAGATAATGTCTCAGAAGCAGATGAACCAGAGGCGCCGGTCGAAAAGGTTGCATTTCCAGACGCAGAAGTCGACGAAGTCAATTGGGTGGAAGACTCAGATAATGGCCTCGTCAGCGTCACTCCAATTGTGGTTAAAGTGACGGTACGTATGGTTCCATTCTCAGTCAACTGGCTAGAGGAAAACTGTCCTGTCGACTCGCTCGAGGGTGGAGCTGTAGAGTTGAACCATCCTGTTATAGTGGATACAATGGTAGGTCCAGAAGTTGAAGAGCTCGTCGTGGAAGTAGATATAGGATGAATGGTGCCGGATTCCCCTTCAGTAAAGGACCTAGTCGACTCTATGGAAGCGGTCGACGTTGAAGTCGAATGAACAGTTGCATTCTCGGTCAACTGACTAGACGATAAGCTTCCACTTGACGTGGTAGAGGGTGACGAGGCTGAGTTGGACCATCCTGTCGTGGTAGTCACAGAAGCAGACCCAGACGATGAAGAGCCTTTGGTAGAGCTGGAAGAAGATACGGACCGGACGGTACCTGATTCTTCCTCAGTCGAAGATCTGGTCGACACACTAGACGCCGACGATGTGCTTAGGGAAGATGTCGCTTCAGATGAAAACGAGTATCCCTCGTGACTAGATTCCACTTGTACAGTTTTTGCTGTAACGAATGTGGTAGAAGCTAACGATACAGTAATCGTTTGCGTTGTTAGGCCAAACGAAGACTCTATGACTGATGAAGCCTCAGCCGTTGCCGATGAATGGCCCTTGTCGGAAGTAGACGATGCAGTCACTGTTCCTGCCAAAGTAGAGGATCTATTTCCAGAAGATGTCTTGCTACCGGTTGGATGAGTGATGGAAACAGTCTCTGTCTTAGTGGTCACATTGGAAATAGTGCCTGTAGACGATGCAGCAGGAGGGGTAGGGTCTAGATATATGTTAGTTCATGACATATATGCAAAAAGAACCAGATCATATACTCACAGACGCCAGATTTGGTAGTCGAGGTAACAGAAGAAGTTTCTTCTCCATAGGGAGGAGGATAGTAACCATAATCACTCGGTTCACCATAGTTGGCAGCACGAGGGGCCAAGACCTGGAAATGGCCTGCATCAATATCGCTGCCATAATCCTCGGCACCAAGACGGTGCACTTCAAGCTGGGCCATAGTTGTAGAAATTCCAGCTAGAAGCGTAACCACCGCTGGCAAAAGGCCAGCAGACAATACCGACGCTCTCATTGTGTGGTGGGGATAGGATGCTATTCACTGTTAGAAACAATAAGCGGTGCTCGTCAAGAAGTTCTCACATTTTTCCCAACAATGAATATGGACAGAGTAGAGATGCCTGATGATAAGGTATTGACAGCGTAGACAATAGAGAAACGCAAATACTGGATTGAGGTGCGACGGAGATTCAAAGGCGCAAAGAGGTTAACGAACGAAGTTGTTGAGTGAAGAAGACTGCAGTTCCTCCAAGTTGCGATGGGGAGCAGAAGAAGAAAAAGAAGCGAGAGAAGAAGGGAGCGCGTAACTGCGCGTTATAGAAGAGAAACAACGCGAGCGAGCAAAACTGTTCGCAGCTGGCAACCCACAAGTGAGAGAAAAGTGAACGAGGAAGAGAGGAGGGCAGCTCAGATGTCCAGGTACACCTGGCCGGGACTGGCCAATAAATGGGATAATTGCACTACCAGCTGCCAGCATGTAGGAAGATACGCAGCTCTCTCCTTTCTCTTCAAACAATTTCAAACCATTCCCACCAGCCATGACCACACCTGGATGGCTGCCAGCTGGTCACACATCCCAGCTGAGATGGACTGTGCTGAGCCTCTCTTCCCGGCTAATTCCCTCCCGAAAACCCATACTACTGAATTGAACAAGGCTGTGTGGTTACAAGGAACTATCCCGAGTCCTCTCCGATGCTTCGCGAGACTATGTCTCGGTCATACTGCTGATAAGGGTAGCCCGGCGTTGTGGGCGTTTGTCGTATCAGATTGACGACGATGGAAAAACCGACAGGGCTCCCCGCTCCGGATACGGCCGCCAATTGATGCTCTCCTATTCGCCATGATCAGACTCGGCAAGTGTACAGCTAGATGCTGCAGCTGCTGCAGAAGCAAGCTTGGGGTACACTGAGATCCGGGGCAAGCTGATATGGCCCGTTATCTAGATCTCGCACCCTCCCATGCAAGGTTGTAAAACGCCACGATCCAACCGTTTTGTGCGACGGATCGAGGTCAATGCAGCCGTGCCGAAGACGGACGCGTTGGAGGCCACTCTTTGACGAAAAAGCGTTGACGATATCGTCACAGGATATGAGACTGTTGGTTAACAAGGGTTAGTCTTCGCACGCTGTTTCACCACGCTTCTAGCCTTTTGTAAGTTTCCAAGCATCATTACAAAATTTATTGCCCATGTCACATCGAGCATGAAGAGGTCGACATATATTAAAGTACCTCCCCTCTGATTCCGTTGGCCAACGTCTGGCTCTGGTGAACACTTCACACTGGAGCATGGTTATACACGGACTTGAGCTGCACCGTTATCGCCTACCATTGGACACAAAAGAGTTGCTCGTAGTATAGATGTAGGGGAAGACGGACCAGCAATGCCGTGAGAGCTCCATGGGAAACACAAGAGATCCATGCTGATTATACCGATCCTGTGTTGAAGACGTGTCCGTATCGTCGGATATTAGATGCCCTTCCATCAGTTTCTTGTTTGGCCGAATAATGCACCCGGATATTTCGTGAGATGCCTCCTGGACTCGGTCGTTTACCTTCCCGCCATCTCCCTCGCACACGCCTTCTCGCCTTCTCGCATAATGACAGGACGCCTTGTGCCCTCATAGCAATGAGGCTGTGCCACCTCAAGAGCCTAGCTGCAGGTATAGACGAGTGTAACATCCGAGAGCAAATCCACGGAGGAAGAGAGGACCAGAGCTGGACCCCATTAAATATTTGCTTCATCTCCCCTGTTCAGCTATGCCTTCCGTGTTTCAACTTAATTTAGACGGCGATGAGCTTAGCTGCACATGGAAGTAGCTTGTTGGATGCCGACACAGCTTGAGGAAAATTCAAGAGCAAGGGCAAAAGAACCTCCGTCTAGTAAGACACTTATTAGTATGCATCAGGATAAGACAGTATGAGGCGAGATCCCCTGAGTTGTCACCATAGAAGAGGTACAGTCTTGGTTGAAAATATCCGTGGCACTGGTGCTAATGAGGATTTGTCTCATAAAAAACCGAAATCTAGTCGCTTCAATTTACAAGCTAATCATCTACGTTGCCAGGTTCAGCCCCGTCAAGGAGTACGGGTGTTCCCGAAATATCCATAAATAGAAGATCCTGCCGCGTTTCAATCGTGACTAGAAAATAAACAAAGCTAACTGATTGCGCGATAGCAAACATCGTAATGACCCCTGTTCCGTGAGCTTGGTTGTTCATTGGCATCATCTTTGCAAAGTCCTAATCGGCCGGGGGATGAAACATAGCTCACTCAAAGCTATCGGCTGCAGCTTGTCTTAGCTTTGGAGCAGTTTCTTTAACCATGGGGTTATTTTGTGACTCGATATCAGCAGCCCAAAGAGCAGCACCGACTAGATAAGTCAGTATTGAGAAAATGAATTAAAGAAGTATTCATACCGGTATTTGTGTAGGAGAAGAACACAGACACCACGGGGATCATCTCCAGAAGGGTGGCGACAACACCAAAGCTGTGTGACAATTGAGTGATTAGAAATGGCTTTCGCTTGACAGGGTAGGATGGTGTGTATAAAACATACGACGCATAGGCACCACTATGGGTATGGATCCATTGTGCCCTCTGTGAATCAGACCAGTTCTTGAGCTGGAAATACTTTGAGTCTGTTAGTACATGGCCTATGTTAGTAGCGCTCTGTAGAGAAGACGTACTCGGCTGTGTACAATGTTCCCTCTATGTTTTCCTGTTTCTGGTATTAGCAAAGAATTTATCATGGACTCAAGATATTGGCTCACTGACCATGGAGAAAAATAAAAGCTGCGGTGCCCACGACAGGGATGAAGTTTAGAGGCAGATACATGACATATCGAATCATGGCCGTGAGACTCAATTTCTCAAATCGCTTCTTAAATACCTTTCCAAGCTTCTTCATAGGGTCACTACCAGCATGGACTTCTCGGCCTTGCTGGACGACGGCCGTGGCGTTTCTGGCAACCAGTGTGCCATCAAAAGTGTCCATGAGAGATTCTTGGAGCAGCCAGGTGCGAGATATCATGTGAATGATGATGGAACTTTCATTCAGCGTGAGGAGGACTGTCGAGTACACTGCTAATGGGCCGTTGAAAAGCGCCATGACAGCGAGCTGAGGAAGGTAGGTAATGACAAACATGGCGCCAATCACAGAGGCTGTGAGCGTGCCATAAGGAACAACTCGGTCGAGCAACGGCTGCCATAAGCTGCGGTGGGCGATGAAGTAAAAGATGCCCTATTGTGTTGACGGCTGGGTCAGTGGCTATCGGGAATGAACCGTGATAATGCATAAGGTATTGTTTGTATTGCACCTTTATGGGATAGAGATATGCCCGGCTCTGGACGGCGTCGGTGGCCATTGCCCTCGCCTTGCCATAATCCTCCGTGCTAGCAGCCATCAGCATTACAGCCTCTCACTCCGATCATGGCATTGCACACTTACAGAGCATTTTCGGCCCTCCTGCTGATCGAATCGACGACGCGATTCCGCAGCTTGTGGTCAGATTCAGGCATTGAGCTGTCACGCTAGCGCTAGGATATCCCGTTTTGGGGGACGCTTTCTAAAAAAAATCCCGAGATCTGGCAAGATCTTGATTCTGGCCGAAAACCGGAGATGCAATGGAATTCTGATGCTGTATGGCCTAAACGCAGATTATCTCGCCAACTGGAGCTCTCTCGGTTTCGAAGCTTGTTTGGATGAGGGAGAGCTCTTGCTTCGGCTGAGGTAATATTCCCAAACCGCAATAGTGTCGTCATTGGTATGCGCATGTGGGGCCTACCTCAGGCCCCAACTCTCTCTCACTAGCAATGTGAAGCTAATTCCTACACTGTCTTCCTCAATTTGCACCGATTCAACCACTTCCGTCCAACCGCTTGTTAGGATCCTTGCCAGATATTTGGCTCCCACCAATGACCAGTATGCGCTTGTAGAATGACAAAGAAGCCAAATCGCGCGGCTCCGACTTAGAATGCGGCCGCCGAGGTGCCACACGGCAGAGTCAGGCCGCCCAAAGTGAGTCGATCTCCAACTCCAGGGACATATCTTGAATAACAAGCAAGATTAGCGAAGCAATAGCTGCCGTCTCCAGCTTTAAAACTGGCTACCGTGCATTCCATTGACCGCATGGAGATGCTCCGGCACTAAGCCTCGGCCTTGGATTGCAGAAGTCATGGCAGAGGAGCACATACCAAATGGCCAACCACTGCGGTCCTTGGGACAATGAGTTTCTGGAGCTGATTAAGGTTTCCTTGGAGCACGTTCTCAAGACGACGCCTCCTCAGCCTACTTATGGAGTTCACGATATGTTTGGTGATACACAGGAGGCCCAACCAGCCACGTCTACTTATTTTTTTCGACTGGCGGACCTTTATCTCATGTCCAGGTTGCAGGCCACTGTCTGATGCACTGGACAAGGCAGTATCTTGAAGGCGACAGAGGCGAAGTCAACATCACCACCCGAGTGGGAATCAACAGCAAGAAATTAGCCCGTGACGCGCTCACAGCCTGCCTGAGCAAAGACGAGGATGATGTGACAGCCTTCCTGTCCAAAATGCCGATTGTGCTTGGCCCTTATCCAGACTCGGAAAAGGATCTATTTGGATCAGAATTCTGGGAAGGCAGAGCTGGCACGCTCTACTTTTTGTGGCTGATTGCGCCACTATATCCCGCAAAGCGCCGTTCTTCTCGAAGATCCCACTGCTCAGGTATCTGAAAAGATTCTCTCGGATAGCATCGACCAGGACGAGAGGGGGTGGATGTTCTATGATCTGGAACTGACTGGCTCTGGTCACGGCGCTATTGGAATCACCACGCAGCTGGTTGTGGCTACGCCTTCTCTGGCACTGAGGCTAAAGACCAAGCTTCGTGCTGTACTCGATCTCCAGGTGGATGGTGACTGGCCCAGTAATATTGCGTCTGCTGGATACGACAATCCATTCCTAATGCAGTGGTGCCATGGCGCCTCTAGATTTGTCTTTTCTCTCAAAGCTTTATGGCCCTACTTCCCTGATATGCAAGGCCAAATCGATGTTACCATAGCCAACGCGCAAGAGGCTACTGGAAATATGGACTTATAAGAATGGAACCTAGTCTTTGTCACGGCATCCCCTGCAAATGCACTGTGGGTGTTGTTTCTCCTCTTCTATGTAGTTTTATAATAACATTCTAGTAGGGCGCTACCTCGTGGACCACACAGAAAGCACTTCCTCTCGCTGGTGACGGTCGAAGCCACTGAAGAGGCCAAGCGGCTCGAGCCTGGAGATTTCAGTCGTGCAGATTATGGCCCGGCCATGGCAATTACGTTCAAATACCACTCCAGTGTGGCTTGGACTTGGGCAGTCTGTGAACAGAAGGATCCCTTGATGCTCGTCCAAACAGACATTTGATGTTGGGGAAAAAATTGGTGAGTTGAACAGTCTATGATGAGATTTCGAGTCTAATTAAGATTGGAGTTGGGCTGTACTAAATTGCGGTATGCGCTATATATTGGCATCACTATGAACGAAGTCTTTTTTGATGACTGTTTTCGATATCCGTCGCCGATATCGTCCCAGTATTCGTATTTTCCGTTGCCATTTTCGGTGTATTTAACATGTATTTTACATGTGATGTTTTTGTTGAGATTGATTTAGTATTGTAGGGTTTTTTGCCATGGCTGTTGAACTATCTGCTACTATCAGCCACAGCATTTTATAGTATGCATTTTACCTGGCAAATCGATGTCCAATGGCGAAGTATACAGTAATATGGCTGGTGGTCGTACTTATAACAGGAAATACAGTTTAATTTATGACGCGTGGATTGCGGCTCCCTGTGAGGAGCCACAACCCTGATGAACAGAGAAGATACATGTGGCTTGTTACGAAGTAAGAATTCAGCTAAGCGAATTCATACCGAACAAACTTGTTCCATATATTTACAGTAAATGCAACACGTACAACAAGAGTGACGTCGTCAATCTTAGAATATATTACGCACTAATCGCATCAGTTATCGATTCACATGAAATCGAATCGGTAGCCTTACGTGGAGAGCCTAACCGAAAACGCCTCTATTGTCGCGAACCCGCAACGGTTTGTTCCTTTGACTCTCCCTCTCCCGTTTCTTTGCATGTTATTTCCATGCAACACCCGTAAAAGGTGTCGAGAGATAGCCGCCTGAACTGCAGACGCCTGAGTATAATCTACCTAACCTATGATTCATCCTATGATTCACCCTATAATTCGTCCGAATCCAACCGAAATTCTCAACGACTGTTTTGACGCCATGTCGCAGCAAAAGTTTCTCGAAGCAGAGGTGTGTATGTAGGTGAGAACCACTGCAGAGTAACTGGGCAAAGCAAAATAATTGATTAAATTGAAAAAATAATAAAAAATAAAAATTGAATAAAATGATACAACGTGGTGGACCAATGGGCCATATTACATGCATCAATAGCTTGGAGAACGATTGATATACACCCAATCGTTAATTACACGCGTATCGAATGTTTTCTTACCCATACTTCACCGTCGATATCCGGTCTCGACCACCGGCTGCAGGCACGGTGATGTCACCAATGGCAGTCGCATTGCCGTTATCCGTGGCCCGTAGATAATGGCAGCAGTCAGCCATGCATGATGTGCCCTTTGCCGAGCCATTGCCGACAACCGCCTTCCAATTGCGATAATCTGAAGATTTTTTGTTCATGGGCATCAGCCCTGCATGGAACTAAAACAAAACCAAACAATGTCAAACAAGGTTTTAGGGTCTACTCTTAAACACTGGGCGTCGGTCGTGCCGTCGTGCCTTGGACGCGGAACCCACCGCCGTCAAAAACTTTGCGAGATTCCGGCTCGGCAAGAGGACGCCCAAGGCTCGGAGATCCACACGGCTGGCTGAAAGTTGCGGGTGGCCGAGGGACTCGGAGCGTTTTTTGCCACAGTTACCACGTTTGCTACGAAGTTTCTACAAATTGGCTCGCCCTTGTTTTTCACGGTGGAAAGCTTCACTTGTGAGCCTTTTATTGCAGAACAAATTCAAAAACGGTTCCTGCAGGACAAAAGGAGAAGACAAGACTTGTGTCATGACCAGAACTGTCTGGTCCCTACTAAGGCAGGGCTGATGCTATTTTAGCCCAAGAAGGCGACTAAGCTAAGAACTGACATCGGCACTTGCAAGTGGCAAGGGGTCTTTGATGTGAAAGCGGTATCAGACCCACATCCGGATTTGTAACCCGGGCACGGCAAGGCTGTCGGCTGCAGGACGCATCTAACTCGGCAATGCATCATATGAGAAGAGAGAGAGAGAGAGAAGGACAGAGACAGAGACGGAAGACGTACTCGCCTGCATGAGGACCCTGGTATACGTCCCCGGGCAACAAGAACCTGTAACTACACAAACACAATCCATTCATGCAGGATGCGGCCGGTGGTCGGTGCCGAATCGGCGCGTTCTAGAAGCATCAAAAGCTGAGAAGAGCGGAGATAGCAGCAAGCTGAGAGAGGGGTTTTGTTTCGTTGTCGATGCTTCAATGCAAATGAGAATCGACAGACACCCCCCAGCAGAAAAAAGGACGCAAGCACCAGCAAACAATTAAAAAGGCTCACGAGAGCTCTTCTGCATCAAGGGCGTAAAGCCGCGGGCGTTTCCTCCTTCAGGAGCTTCTTCCATCGGAGCAATGGAGAAGGGATCTCAGTCTCAGCGTCTGATTGGACCAGCGAGCAAGCTGCTCTTCCTGGGCCATGGCTGTCGATATATTGGAGACGCAGATATGTCACGCGAGGGCAATTTGGCAAGTTTCCGCGGAGATTCCGCTTATGAATCCGAATTGACCAGTCAGCGTCGTGCTTTGCTTTCCAGAACGCCAGGCCGGGACAGGAATCGGTCAGGAGTGGAGTGCTGCAGTGGAAACAACCAATTAGAACAAAAAGCAGAAAGAAAACTTGAGTGACAAGGACGGACCCGCAATGGAATCGGGGACCCGTCGGCATAGTGGAGACGGAGGAAGCTCGAAGTCGCGAAGGGCCCAAGGGGGGGGACGCTCCCCACGCCGTGGTGGCTTCTAGGGATGTGCCTGGAGCGACGGAGCGCGTCTTGAGGCCGTGCCGGAGTTGAGAGAGCAAGGGGGGGCCAAAGGGGTGGGAAGAAGGATGTGAGCCACGATCGTCGATCAAATCCATGATGTGAAGGGTGGCCTGGACAAACGAGAGAGTGGAGGGGGTGTGTAGAGAATGGATATATTTTTATTTTATTTTTTAATTGTTATTCTGGGTTGTTAAAATATTCAATTGGCGCCGGTTGTGATTATGATTTTTGACAAATCAAAGTCGAGGAATTAAGAATGATGATTTGAAGCAGCAGCTGCATGTATGTCGAATAGCCGCAGCATCACAAACAATGATTCCAGCTGTGCTATCTAGATACACCTAGATTTGTCTTATATAGCAAGATCGTCTCATGCCTTGCCTTGCCTTGCCTTGCCTTGCCTGGCTACTATGGAGACATTTCGGGGATGAGGCTTCACGCTGATTCGATCGTCCATTTTCATCCCCAGGAAATCGCATCATGGCAAAATCTGATTTACAACCCAAACGCTGCCCTTGTCCTTTTCTTCTTCTTCTTGTGATTCCTGTACTCCAGAGATGCGGAATCAACGAGCGAATGGCATTCAAGCCCACACATCAAACTTGGACACCCACGAGCCCAGAGAAAAGAAGATAACATGCGAACCCGGAAGATTGCCTAGCCTCGCGATCTAGAAGACCACTCGCTCCAGCTCTATTACCCCAGAGAAACACGCAAAGAGGTCATGAGAATGAAGAAAAAACGGAACCTCGAGAAGCAGATGACGGGCTTACCAAGAGGTTCTGGCTCTCGGTGACGTAGGTCTGCAAGCCCATTCCGCACAGTTTGGGCCTAGCACCGGAGCTTTCCGTCTGCGTCCTGACTCTCTCTATCTCTCTCTCTCTCTGATATGCTCTCGCTCTCTCTTCACACTGGGCTGTCGCTTCTGACCACTCACGTTGGCCCTGCTGTCCTCGGTAAAGCAAAGCAGGTACGTACTGGCCGTCCGCAGCATACCCGGGTCGGCGACCGATCTCCCGTCCCATCGGAGAGGCTACAAGGCCTGAGCGCGAGGTTCCCAGGGTGTTGCGACCCCCTTTTTAGCTCCAAATTGGAGACGCAAATGACTAGTTTTGCGATCGATGGACATACAGAACCGGTCCATTTTTTTTTCTTTTCTTGTTTAATTGTTTTATTCTTTTTTATTTTATTTTATTATTTTAGCAATCTTGTCTTGTGCAATACTTACGGCACTCACCACCGTAGATGAAGAACAGACACGCCCCCCCTACCTTGACCAAGACCAAGGCCGCAAGCCTGTAAATCTCGCACCGGGCTAGCCTTGCGCGGGTATCGCTCGCCCTGGCCCTCTCCATCCTGATTCCTCCCAATTCACTCCCCCGCGGAAGTCATTAAGTCCTCGGCGCCGGTAATAGGAGAATATCGACCATGCAGCGTCTCCACGCGCTTTGTTATGGAGCTCTGCCGCGTTTTGTTTCAGGGAAGCTCAACAGCATCGGAGATGTGTAAAGCTGCTAGCAGGCGCTATTATGTACTCAAACGTACGAGCATACTGTAGCAGAGCGGAATTCGCGCATGCAGAGAGTTCTGTAACTAATCACCTGCAGGGCTCAATGCTATTTGCTTTCGAATTAATAGGGTATAGCAGTAGTAACATTTGCTGCCCTTAACTTGTACAATTGACGACCTAAGCGAGGCCGCCATGATATCATCTCGCACCTAAGCAAACGTCTCTTGCGGGCGGCAAAAACGCTTCTAGCGGAATTAGAATCCAGTCATGTCTCTGCTCCCTGCAGCAAGACTTATCCACAGATGGCAATTTTCAACGAACTCTCAGGTGGCTTCAGCCGAGCAGGTTCCGAATAAGCGTCCGCTGTGGGGACCCAGCAAAAATAAGGGTTGCTCTCGATTCTTTCTAGAACGATGGATCGAAGCACATTTGATTCCGTTTCCCTTTTTTCTGCGTCCTTTTTTGCTCGGGTCTCCGTGCACGAGGGCGTGCAATTTTGATAACGGAGCAGTGCATGCAGTGTGAATCACAGTAAATCGTAGTCGAAACCCACTTGCAGGGAGTACGGGGATTAGGATCATGGGACTTGACAAGCTCAAGCTCGAGCCGACGTGATGCGTTTGAGATGCGATTGCGATTTTGCGCTTTTTTTTTTTAATTCTTTTTTATTTTTTATCTTTATTTTTTTATTATTATTTTTTTTTTTTTTTTAAATTCCTTTCTTTTGATTCCACAGCGCTGGGAACAGGGGGCGTATCGCATACTGCGAGCATATTCCTATTATGGTCGTAGTGCTACGACCTAGTACCTTGGGTAGTGATATAATCATTTATGTGCTATATGTAAGCAACAAAAGCTCAAGGCTGGTAAATCCCAAAAAACAAATGCACACAAGTGGCATAAGAGGTAAAACGGGCCTAGATGCGGCTATTCGCGATTGGTAATCACTAATTGGGCCCGCGGCGTTCACACAAACAATGGGCTTTTGAGTGGGGATTTTTGGCAGGTTTATCAGACACCGCGGGACGCAGCACTCAGCATACCGGCACTGGGTAATAATCAAACAAACAGCCCTATTTAGCATGAATTGGCATCTTCTTTTGGGTTGCGGCATATTCCGCAGAGGACCCCCGTATCACTGAAACAGCAGGCAGTTTGTCGTCTGGACATCACATAGGGATGTACAGGCATTGTATAGATGCATGTGCAAGTATGCCTGCAAAGCAATACCTTGCTTGATGCCCTTTTGAGTAAGTCCTGGGGTGGGGAGAAATGAAAGGGAGGGGAGCACAAGACCACAAAAAAGAATGAAAAAGAAACAAAGTTTTCCAGAACAATGTTCCCTCTGTCTAGACTCTCACCAACGCGAGTCATCCATCTCCCTTCGTGAACCCGTTATGCAAAGCCAAGACACCAAGCTGAGGCAGCGGACTCCCATGCCACGCATCCAAGCACAGCAGCCATGAGCGAGGTGTGACCCGCCCCCTTCTACAGTAATCGCTCCTCGCTCCGAAAAGGCTATACGGAGACTTTCTTGACTTACCACCGTATGGTACTAGGTAAGGGAGGTAGCTATATGGTTTTTTTTTTCTGGCTTGTTGGCTCCGTACTGTAGCACTTATAAGCACTTTCCTTACCGAGGTGAGTAAGCCCGACTCGGACTCGGGACTCCACCAGGCGTTTCTTACCCAAAAAAGAAAACAAGCGTCCGTGGAGAAATGTCATCGCGCACAATGCCCGCAAAGCAGGAAGAGCTAGCCGCTCCCCCCCAAGAACAAAAAGGATTGAAAACTGATCGGGAATCGGAGGTAGTTTTTTGGTTTCCACGTCTTTCGGCCCCGACTGCCTGCGCCGATGAACCACGAGGCCCTGGTCCATGTAATCCTAGTTTTGTGTGTATCAACTATAATTAATTAATTAAAAATAAATAATGATAAATAAATAATTGGAAAAGAGAGAGCAAAAAAGGGAATCGGAATTCATGATCCAGGGGCCGCATACGACGACAATAGTGGCTGGGGGTCAACAATGGTGGCTGGCGCATGACGGCATCAACAAAGCACGCAGATACAGGGAGAGATGGCATACATGCATGCCTAGTTAGCAGGTAGTACTATCTACGGTATACAATTGGTTTTGCTGGGCATAACAACAGGGGAAAAGGCATGGAGCGTATCCTTTTCGCCCAAGGCTGTCAACATGTCCACAATTGTGGCAAGCAATCTATCTGTGAAAAGAGACAGCTCACAAGCGGACCCCCCCCCCTCTTGTTCAGCCGCCTTCCCGTTGATATCAATTGCCGGAAGATTCCGCCTTACAGAAGGCTTTGTTTTAGGGGCTGATAGTGATAGGAGGTAGGGGCGTGTTGGTTGTGGTTTTGGCTTGAATCATTCAAATTTAAATTTACATTTTAATATATATATATATATATATATATTTATATACACTTGTTGCCCTGCTATTTCCGTATGGAGCCCATGATGTCGATCATTTGGCTCCATCATCTGATCATCTAAGTGCGTAATTCACTCGTAATCCCAATGGCTCTGCCATCTCCATCCATTACAATTAAGCTGCCCGTGAGAAAAACTACCTTGACAATGCGGCTGACCAACATGGCCCGACTACCTATTCACTCTTACTCTCACCAGGACATGAAAACGATTCCAATCTTCAAACAGCCCCTTCTCATTGGTAACTTCCCGGCAAACGAGGTCCCGCAATGACTCTCATTTAAGTTGCGGCAGGCGTATTACTTGAGCTGAGCCGAGTCGAAAAGATGGAGACGGGAATGAGTGAGCAATACATGTATAAGTAAGCCCAAAAACAAGCTCTACTAAGAAGCTTTTTTCTGCGTACCAGTTACCCGTAATTAAGGCTAGACGTCCTTTGCCTTGAGAAAACCCCCGGCTTTATACTATTTATACGGCGTGGCGGCACCAAGGTCAAACTGAATAGTCATCACTGCCTTTGTGCTTTGGAATGCGATATACATGCCTAGAAGTAAGTTAATACTAAGATTCGTGACAGGCAGGTGGCTCCAAAAACGCCACAACAGCAATTGTCATCTTTGTTTCCCCCCTTCGCGCTCTTCCTATTTATGCAATTCACAATTCCTGGGCGCGCGCTTAGGGAAAAAAAAAAAAACAAACCTTTATGGGCTTGCTGCTAAATCGAATGTCAAACCTTTCATACGAGGAACTGAGCCGAAGTGTCAATGACATCATCAGAGCTTGTCGCTCCAGCGCAGCTGTTGCTGGTATCATGATTGGAGAAGCTGGGGTAAGCATGGGGTAATTGATTAGTAGTAGAATTATTTTGTGTTATTGGTTATCGCCCGAGGCTGAGTTGGCATTATTTATTTTTATTTTTATTTCATTTTATTTTATTTATTCTGTTGCATTTTGTTAAAGTTGCTCTTGGACCCATCCTGCTTAGCAAACCCAACGTTCAGTCAGCGGAGGCGGTAAAACAAGGCGACTTGGACAAATCGTCTAGAAACAATAGCCTATGTACCTACTACTAGAACTAGCAGCTAATATTACTGTAGAACACCAAGCCCAGGCAACGCAACAAAAATCACCTGTTCGTTTGAGCTTAAGCTCGGTTTGTCGCAATTGGCGGCAATAGCGGTCCGCTCTCCCCAAAGGTGACATGCGACGATGGCCTCTCATTGGGCCAAAATGCCGGCAGCAAGATATCCGATCGGAGTCGGCTATAACGGGCGTCGGACAAGATGACGGACTTGCGCAGCGTTGCTCGCGCCCAGGGCTTATGCAAGCCGTCAGACTAAGGGACCGCATGGGCAGCAGGAGCACCGAAACAACACCCTGTGCTCGGACTACGACTCTATCCTGGACCAGCAGGCTATACGTTAGGTAGTTAGTGATGGGGGTGACGAGTGGGATGGTTGTGCATCGTAACCACCTGTGGCTTATACCTTGCACTCATCCTTCACAAAGAGCGGCTACGCCTACTAGCCACAACAGTTGCTCCGTGGTTTGCCCCGGTCAGTTTGTCATAGCAGAGCCCGCCAACCCGTCAACACCAAGATTCAGAGGAATTAGGCATCCAGGTCGGAGGCTAATCAAGTCCGTGTGCGGTCGGGCTTTGTAGCGAGTGCGAGCTCCTAGCAAAGTGCCTTGCATGCATCGGGCTTTGTCTAGACAGGATCCCGGTTCCCTGCTAGGCCATCTCTGCGTCTCTTTTTGTTCTACCATTGATGCGAATCCAGACTTGCTATGCAGGGACTTGACACAACCGCTTGAGAGTTGGTGCTAGTAAGTAGTCAATTACTTACATAGCAACGTGTAATAATCATGTAACAGCTAATCGACCACCTCTGGAATTGGAGTTGAAGTAAACATGGAGACGCTAGATACAGTGTTGTAAAGGTACATACTGTCAACGTAACTCTGTAAAAGCCAAGGATACCTTCCAAGGGTTGTGATAGCCAGCTGCGGTACTTGCAGTGATGGGTATAATTCATGACGAAAGAAATGCCTATCAAAAGCGAACCTCAAGACAATCAAGACGCCTTTACATGCACTATTTCATCTGCCGACATGCAGAAGAGGGGACTCGCACCGCTAAGAGACATACTTGCACGCGAGAAGTCGTATGAGGGGCTCCCCCCGCAGTTCTATGGCTTCCTCTCGCGTCTCGCCCTCTCTCCGGCTGCTACTGGCAGAAGCTAAAATAAACGACTTGGAAAGAAGGAGATTAATTCGACTCCTTCGGCGTAAGCGATAAACAGAAAGATAGGACCACCATGTCGAGATTTGTACGTCACAAGCAGCGAGTAATAAGTGGGAGAACTCCTGTCGCCTTTCAGCCTCCCCCATGCCTTTGCCACACAGCAGCAAAATAGACAGCTAGCAGTATCAGACTTTCGGCAGTGCCTAGAACGACGGCCAGATGGAGAGAGATTCCAATGCGTCCAAGCAAGCACATGACTAGATAGGCAAAGCCACGCGAATGAGAGAGGAGAGAATCAGATTAGAGCCCAGAGAAGCGTGAGAGCTAACAAGCCCAGCGTTTAGTCACTGCCCCTCCCCTTCAAGCCTCGCGCCAGTAGCGGATACCTTGATGGTACGCCGGCTGGAATGCAGCCACCAGCGGCACCCCAAGTAGCTCTGCCGGCTACTGGACCTGCATGCCACCGCCCGATTGACTTTTGTCCCAAACGTCAACCCAGGCGGTTTGAAGAGACTTCGACGCCATCTGCCGCCACCGCAGCGCCAATAGCATGATGGGAAGAGATAAAGAGGGGCCACGTTTGATGTTTATTTGAATGTATCTTTTGTATCAAGCGGAATTGAAAGAGGGCGCTATTGCGGTCGGGCAAAAAGAACGAGTGGGCGGGGAAATGTTGCCAACAAGTTCGATATCAAAAACTCTGCTGCAACGCAATTTGAACTTGCTTTGTCGTTCCATCAGCTTATCTCATCGGGAGTCGCTACATAACTACTACTGCCTACTACTAGCACGGCGCGACACGAAGGAGCGCCTGGCATGATGCTAAGACGATGGCGCTTAGGCGAGGCCCAGTCCGGTGAGTCTTGCAAGGCACCATTGGCGGTGGGTTGGAGGTTGATGACGGTGTTGCTGCTGTTGCGTGTTGTTTACGACGATGGAAGTCAAATCCTGGATACTTCTGTAAACGGGCGCTTGGTGACAGGTACTAAGCTTTCTAATTACTTGTACAATAATAATACGAGCGTCTATCGTAAAAAAGACTGCGAGGTACCGGTATACTTGTACTGCCCAATCCGGCATTCGTGGTAGCACTGAAGTATAATATATATCCTAGCATTTTTTTTTTTTTTTTTTGCGTGTGTTGTTGCCGCCAGTCATCCACCTGAACTCTTTTTCAACATCACCTTTCCACCCCCCATTTCGTGCTTCGCCCTGGGCTGACCCCGGATCGACCAAGAATTGCAATTGTGTTGCTTGGCAAGCAGAAAATATAAAATAAAGAAATCTTAAAAAAAAAAAAAAAAAAAAAAAAAAAAAAAAAAAAAAAAAGCGTTTGCTCATTCATGCTTAGCTGAGCAGAAGCATCCCAGGGCGAGAACCAACGAGAGTGAATAAAACAAAAATGGTGGGGTATTGGGCAAAGCAAACCCGCAACAACACCGCAAAGAATGGTGCCCGTCAAATGATAGATAGGGCTTAGAATCAGTCAATCAAATGCCATTGCCCAGGACCGCAAAAGTTGCTGCCAAACTAGCCTCCTCTGCCCAATCACAGGGCGCCGTGAGGGGAAATCTGGGCGTTCCCTGTACCAAAACGGCAAAAAGTGAAGCGCTACAATGCCACCCTTACCAAGCTGATCGACATTTTGCGTGTGGAATCGTTCAGTTTTTGATAACACCAGTAGCTCAAGCCATGGAGCCCCAAGCCATTAATTAATCAGCGGCTTTTCATTCCGCCAGCTTTGAGTCTCTTTTATGGACTTTCTTTTCAGGGCATCATCGCCCGAAGCGTAACGCGAGAATGTTCCCGTATGAAGTAAGGGGCGCGCGGGCTTTCAGCTCTGATTGCCCAGGCGTTCATCTCGTCAGGTCAGGGCGGGGACTCCCTAATGAGTAGCAATGTTTAGGAATATTTAGCAAGCAATTGGAAATAATCACCTAATGAGAAACATTGACGTAAGGGCCCTTCAGCTTGTGAAGGAAGCGAGCGAGGTTTTTCTGTACCAGTCGCAACAGCTGGGTGTCAACTCGTTCTACTCTGTTTTGCTTATCTGAGCAACCCACCATCGTCTTTTTTGCTTAATCCTCTACGTCGTACTCCGTAATCCTGCCGCCCTGATTTGGAGAAAAGCCGCGAAGTATATTTTTTTTTTTTTTTTTTTTTTTTTTTTGCGTGCAGCTCGGCAATGAGCCGAAGGGGTTCTGCCGCTCGCTCTCATTCCTTTTTCGATTTTCAAGTCCCTTGCAACGCTGTAATTTTGTGATATTACTAGATAGAGAAAGCCGAAAAGCCAGAATAGATCGGATGATCAACAAGCTCGGCAAGGGCCTTCATTAGACGGCGTGATGTGATGCTATCTATACCCACTCATCCCTACGACACTACACTTGCGCGTATGGAGCGAAGCGAGCAACACCCAAGTGCTATACAGCCACTGCGGCGAGGCACTCGAATAGCAATCTACAATTGAATCTGCTACAAGAGAATGAAAAGGAAATGAAAACAACTAGTTCTCCCGATGTCCTGCGGTGTTTCGCAGAATACGCAACACCCATCGGGGATTTGGTCCAGCCTTCAAGTCCGTCCGCTCGGCGCGGACTTTTCTGGGCAAAGCTGTGCTCGCCCTCAAGACTCGCAAAACGGGATAACCCTAGCTATTTCGTATAATTATACCTACTCGCAGCAGCAGCACAGTAGAATCTGGGCACACGCTTAGCGTGCATGTACCAAGACGCACAAACGCCTTGGCCCGCCAGGATTCGATTCGATACGCCGTATTTCCATCCCACTGCGACTCCAGTGTAGTAATGACAGGATGCACACGGCCGTGGTTAGAATTTGCGTCTTCCCCTGGCATGTTGATGTTTGCTCTCCTCCCTCTCCTCTTTGGCCTTGCCGCTGCCACTACCGTTCCATTTCGTCATTATGCCCTCTTTCTGGGGCCCGTAGGGAATGAAGTCGTGGGCCTTAGCCGCAACTCTGTAATGGACCAAGGGAAAATGGCAAAGGCCGCGGCAAAAGGGCTGATGACAGTGTAGCATGTACCTTGGAACGAGCTTGCTATGCCATCATGCAACCCATTCCACGGCACCGAACTGAGGTAAGTAGGTAACTGGGGCGGTCCCGAATACATGGCTGTGCGCCCGGCCATGCGCGTGCCGGCTTGTATATGCACCAGGGCTCTACATACTCGCTGGGCGCTATCAGCTACCGCTGCCGCTACCGTCCTGCGCTGCGCTGCGCATTACTGGGACACTGGCGCTATTATCCACTCGCTGTAGCGCTCGCAACACTAGCACCCTTAGCGCTCAATCGGTGCCCTGTAAGCCCACGCCTTTTAGCAGCCCAGACGGTCAGCCCAGCGCGCTGGCCCGCTAGAACGAAGCGGGAACCACGATACTGCCCCTGTAGGCCTAGCCCCGGGCCGCTAGCCTCTGTCGCGTCCTCGGACATAATGCCGCTGCCGACCCAGTGCGCTACAGACACCCCCTCCCACCCCTGGACTCCATCTGGTGGCATCTCCCGTAACCGGAAATACATGGTGACTTCACGCCAAATCCCACAAGGAACCCAAAGACCACTGCAGAAGCACAGGCATTATTAAATACCACTGGGCCAGCTCTGTCAGCTCGCCTAGACATCTCTGACTCTACCTCTCTCTGCCTTGCACACAACCAACTATCTCGTCTGCTTGCCATTATTAAGCACGACATTGGGGATCTTGACAGCTTTTATATAGTCTTATCAGTCCCGTGCCTTGGCTTATAGAGATCCCTTGACTTCTTCTCTCTTCCAACCTTTTGCCTCCTACCTACCTATTATATTATATCAACATCTATCTACTTTAACATTGCTCTTGCTTCTTGCCTGTGCTTGTCTCTAAGGACTTTGGTTAAAAGACATTTGCATTGTGGGATATCTCCTTGTATCCTTCCTCTTTCCATCAGCATCGACAACTGCCAAGGAAGCAGTTCCTTGTGTATAATCTATATTGCACACTTGCAACTTCCATTGAAAGAAACAAAACAAAACAAAACAACAACTTCCAAAATGGTAGCCCATAGTCTGCCTTCGCCTCCCGCGGAGGAAAAGCCCACCACATTATCCAGAAAGGGCACCGGTTCAAGTACAAAGTCTGTTAAGCCCGCCCACCGAACGTCAAAGCGTGCCGGCTCTGGCGCCGCTGCTGTGCACCACCACGAACAAGTCACACACTCTGGCATGGACGGAAGACATAAGCGTGTGTGGAAAGCCTGTGAGAGGTGTAGAATGAAGAAGACAAAGGTATGCAGTGTTTCATCTCATCGATGGGGTGGCTTCTCTTTACTGACTAGTTTCAGTGCGATGGTGAATTCCCGTGTAAGAGGTGTAAGGACGATGGCCTCGTTTGCACCGCCGGTGTCCGCAAGAAGATGGAGTACAAGCAGCTACCTCGAGGGTAAGTGGGAACCAGATTTATATATATACTCTTGTTGATCAATTCACTAACATAAAGACGTGAAACAGATACGCTGAAGTTCTCGAAAACACCCAATTCGCCCTCATTGCCACCGTCCACAAGCTGTATTCTATGCTTAGAAATAACCAGACCTGGGACCTTGGCGAGCCCGAGCTCAACGACCGTGGCCAGCCCGTGATCCACAACATTGCACAGAAGCTGGGATGCATCCGACCGAATAGCGACATCGATCTCCCCGTGCACTCAGTCTTCCCCGAAGACGAGGCCGGCATGGCTGAGCTGGCCCGGCAGCTGGAAGAGCAGCAACACCACGACTCCGAAGCCCAGCAGAAGGACACCAAGGAGACGGACTCGCCCATGTACAACCGCACCGACCGAGCCTCATCCTCAGAACTCGACCACTCCGACATCGAGCTCGACTACCGACGAGCAGCCTTTGGCAGCCACAACCCGATGACCATGTCTCCCCAGAGCTACGCCGGCAGCGCCGACTTCGAGTTCAGCCGCTCTGCACCCCCCGATCTCGACACCACTGCCCTGTTCGCCACTCAGTCACCGAGCCTCTCAACGTTCCCCGACTGGACGATCAAAGCCACCGTACCCCCTGAGATGACCATGCAGTACTTCCAGCAGACGGGCATGTTCCAAGGCATGAGCATGATGGGTCCTGGCCTCACTGGAAACGACTTTGGGACTATCAAGCCCCATGTGCTCTCTTCGGTGTCCAACCCCAGTGTCATGATGGGCATGAGCGATCCCATGATCTATAGTGGCTACGACGATGAGTCGATGCGACTATAAATCAAGAAAAAATAAATAAACAAACAAAAGCTACAAAACAAATTTACTAGCGACTTTCATTTTTTCGGTTTGGGAGGCAAAGCATTCATTCAGTTGTACCAATGTGTAATAACATGCATGGGTGTAATTGGGAGGACGGGCCGTTAACGTCTTTATGTTACGACTTATTCATTTCATGGCAAGCCCACACTCATTATATATGCCGAGTGTGGCCTTTGGATATCCGACATCAATTCGATTCTTAACGATCACTTTTACTTTTTTTCTTCATGTGAACATTTCTTCTACTTTCTTCCCCGCATAATCTTATGTGGTTTCATGGAGTTTTGGCCAACACAGGAATTTGGGTTATAGAACATCATTTCTTTATATTTATTTTTTTTTTCTCTTCCACTGTTTTCTGGGGAAGAAAGAGGGGGAGTGTGAATAGGGCGGCAGGCAGGGTCGGATCTATTTGACTATATGGGAGCATTTATGGGATGACCACTTAAGCAAACAGAGCTTGTCACAAACTATAGAACGATGGCACTGCGGTGTCACACTTGAAGTAATTCAAACCAAAAAAAAATATAATGGAAAAAAAAAATATTGATCTACTATGCACCTTAATCTGTCATTCCCTTTCTTTTGTCTTACATTTTGGTCCAAGCTTCTTAAGACGCCTCAAATAGGCATGTTCGATTACAATATCATATCATTTTCCCATTTAGCTTGGGGGCCCGTTGCTATTCTTGACACTTGGTCTACATGCAGCGCGCGCAGGCGTAGGGCTTACATCTTCGATGCAGCAGCCTCGACTAGCCCAGCGTCTCTGGGCGCTGAATATGGGGCCTTTCTTGTTCACGACAGGCCGGCTACATCAAACCGTCGAGACTTGGGGACAAGCTAGACCTGTTGAATGCGAATCCGTCCGCGAATCCTTTGCGAATTCTACCCAATTCGCCCTGGACACGTCATGGGCGGTAGCAGCAGCACCCCTCAGAAAGGGACGCCTCATCAAAGGGGACCTGTCAGCGAGATTTGGGTGAAAAAGCCAAGCCCCCCAGCCACACGTGCGTTCGTCAAGCTTATTTGTCTACTGTATAATAGCCCAGTGATATTTGGTCTTGGGCGATCGTATAGCTGCTAGTCGTGGTAGGGATTGACGGGGGGTTGTTTTGGAAACACGCAACTCTGGCGGGGACCAAAATGGGCATTGGTACCGCGTGCGTGCATTAGGCTGGGGATAATGCCTACTTCAGGTTGCCCTGAATGGATCATTTGTTCAATTTCTTGATTTGATTTGATCTGATTTGATTTTTTGCAAATGACCTTGTGCTTGTTAATACAGATTTCGCTCTAGAATCTCTTCTGCGTCCCAGCGCGCAGCGTATCAACATCCACTTCCGGGCAATGGTATCGGAGTTTGCCAACAAACGCAGCATGGTTTGTCATCCACTATTCACGGATTGCCGAGATGCCAAAAGAGAGAGACACACACACACAAAAAGGGCAGGGAATTTGATTTACACATTCCCTCTATGGTAATATCCCACACCCCTCTCCTCTTTCCTCCTCGCTCATCTCATCTGGCGCCCTGTTTCCCCGCTACTGCTATGTATATACTTAGGTGTACATTTTCTTCGTTTGTCGCTTGTATCGACATCGGCACACGCCCTGGGAGCCCGGCACATGGGAAGATGAGGCACACTTTTTTGGTAAAATTACGTGTAAGAGAGAAACAGCAGACGATGGAGCCTGTGTAAGGTAGTGAGTAGTAGTGCTATGGAGTTTGTCCTCTTTTTTTTTTCTTCTATGCCCTTCGGTTTGACATGCCTAACACCTATTATCCCCGTTCATTATACCCAGACTAGAGTCCGGAGGTATCCACGGAGCCACGATGTGACCCATCGGAGATAAAAAAGAAAATTACCAGAAAAAAAATATATATATTCAAGAAAAACACTAGCTAGACGACAAGGAAAAGAACCAATGGAAGACGAGATGGAAATAAGGGCACAGACAAGAGATCAGAAAAACTGGCCCCCGGTTTGTCAAAAGTTTCCGCCGCTGACAAAACATCGCGGAGTAAGGTAATAATATTGCAAGTTCCAAGGTCGGAAATATTTATCAGCAACAAGTAACAGTAGGTAGTACTAATAGATCCATCACTAGCAGCAGTAGCAACAGCTTTTTTTTTTTTTTTTTTTTTTTTTTTTCCAGCGGGGTCTGTGATTTTCAGCAGTTAACAGTACAAGGCATCGGCGACTAAATGGCCGCTTGAGCTGGTACCTTTTACTTCGGCAGTTCTTGCGAGCCTTTCATCGAAACAGGCAATTGCTAGATGCAGGATGATGAGAGATGCCCCCAGGCAAAATCTTGCCTGGCTCGGCACTTCTACATACTTCCACTGAGTCACCGGGCGACGGCGATTTTGCGGCGACTACTATTGCTAAGGAACTGGATGCTAGTTTGTACCTATGGACATTCTTTGAGCAGTACAGGTCAAAGAGGAATCACCATGTCAAACGCAAGAAATTAGCTTAAAAATCAAGCATGGTGATCCGCGTGGATACGTGTATGACCAATTGGCCGGGTTACTCATGTAAAATGCACGCCAGCATGCAAGTTCAGGTGCAAATATCCGACCTGTCGTTCTGCAGTCTCAAGACCCCCGCAAGCCCGCAATATTAAATCTAGCTGCGGTCTTTTGCGCACGAAACAGGCCATATGTACAAGTCCACGGACTTGACGATTTGTTAGAGACAAAATAATTATCGGGACAGAAAAAAAAACATGCAACGGAGTCAAGAGATCCCCGGCGATCATATGTCCGCAACTAATGGGCTTAGAAGCGGGAAGTTTTCCGTGGACTTTTCTCTACTCCCCCCACCCCTTTCCCCTGCGTTTATGATTATTGCTGCAGCTGCTACTATTAATCTCCAATATAGTAGTGTCTATTGTGCGTATATAGCATGATATTTGCATGCACAAGACCAAGAGAATTGTATACAAAGCGGCAACGTATCATATCGGGCCCCCCTTTATAATCCGGCACGTCCTCAACTCCGACCGAGGTCCAATCACCAAATCGAGACAAGAAGCGACCACACACGTGCACTGCGACTTTTTGACAGCAAGCATCCGTCATGTATACATGTCTCTACCACTTGGATTGCATGTATATCGCTGTAGATTTGTTCTGTTCTGCAGCCAGTCGGGGTTGGGCTTTCTTGAGCTACTGCCCAAAGCGGCAACAGGCAGTCCGGCCGTCAGGTTTCCGGGCCCGGACCTTCGCAAGACTCCGAACGCCGCCGGGTCAGGCAAGAAACGGGGCCTGGACCTCACTCTTTTTTTTTTCGAATGGCTTTCTAAAAAGGGGTGTGTGCGAAGTGATCTTGTACCAGTAGTGGGCTTGCTTTTGCGAGGGGGCTGTATATACTTTCTGGGGTGTGCACGTTTTTGAAAGGTAAGTTTCTGTACATGTAAGTACTGAGCTGAAATATGTTAAATGCGTATTACAAGAACTGCTGTGCTAGTATGTAGTAATGGATATTAGAGCAGCTTTTTACAAAAGAATTAAAAATCTCATTCCTTCGCTTGCCTGGTGGGTAGAAGATGTAGCGATTATACTCGATACAGAAAGCTTGTGAAAAAGACGGCAACCCATAAAGGCACACACCCATAGCAACTACGGGCAGACCAGTAAAATACAAAATTCGATAAAATAAGTTTGCGATTTAACCCACTTTAGGCCCCGCGAGTGGGTAGCCGGGCTTGCTCTAACTAATAAAGCCCGCTGGTACCTCCGTTCCTCGCGGCCGAATAAGACAGCGCTGCCCACTCTTTGTGGCTTGCGCAAGATACGATTCCTTGGGAATGGAGGGGTCCAGTTCAGGGCTGTAGTGCACGATAGCCTATTCCTCCTCAGCGTGTAATACACGTAAAGGGCTTGTTCTGTCTTGTCTCTTCTAATCATGGCCATGTATACGGAGTACACACAGACCCAGCTCCATGGATCAGGATCGTGATTGGGATCAGGGAGCCACGAAAGCCCGCGCGGAGGACGGCGTGCTCCCGCCGACGCCTTGCGTTTCCCCTCCACCATCGGCCAGCTATTCGTTCCCGATTCCATGCCTATCAGGGTGTTTGTTCAGCTGCCTCCCATGATTCGTTTTGTCATCTTTTTAAATCAAACAAGAGTGCGTCTGTGCGTGTCTCCGTCTTGGCCATGGATCCCTCCTTGCAAATAGGAGTATAAAATAGAATAAAAAAAAAAGAAAATATTTGGTAGCTTAATACTTTGTGTTTATTCAGCGGACTTTGCCCGCTAGCTCGGCGTGTTGCAACATACCGTCTCTTTGTATGTAGTAGGCATCCTTGATTCTATGCGGAGTATGGACGGAGTACAGCACAGCATCCCTTTCGCTGCACATCTAAGCCAGACAGAAACACAGGCATTGCATGGAGTCATATGCATGTGCCCAGCTCACACCATCATGATACAGCGACATATACCTAGCATCCCAAAAGCCTGCTACATGCTCTCCCACTCAATCGCCGTACATTGGCCATTGGCGCGCGCTGGCTTAATACGCTCTCAGCCCATGAGCCACTGTTTTGTCAGCCCTGCCCGCGGCTTAACAAATCAAATATCCAAATATGCACTTAGTTAAAAAGCCTTGACAGTGCCTGTTCGGATAGATCCCTTTCTCATTGGTTAGGGAGGTGCCAGCTACCTAGTTACTATGGGTATGGTGAGTACGTGTGTTAGTCGAGCAAACGAGAACGAGCTAACAATACTCCGAGAACCCTGAAAAATTCAACGCTGCTGCTGACTAGAAACAGCCCAGCATTGGCGACTTGGCATGTCGCTCTCGTACTTTGTCATGGGTTGCAAATCAAACTGCAAATAAACGGCGGCTCGTGTGTCACCCAGTGCGCGTCCCTTCATCGCCGTTTCAAGTAAACTCATTCAATGTGGCGTCTCCAGTCGGCGTCCTCTTCCACTCGTCGCGATTGAATGACAAGCTTCAAAGCTTACCGGACGGGACCCCTGCTTTTCAGCCATGGTTGGCACGTGGATACGCCCTTTGACTCAGCGGAGTTTAGAGAAGCTTGGGAACGCAGTGCTAACTCCGACAACACCACGAAGCCATGTGCTCTGTCCGGCTTTGGGCATTTGGCAGCGAAGGATTAGGTAGGTTGTGTTAAATGACTGTTTAGACCCCAGAATGGCACGAAATGCCCAGAGACAGAGGCCTGACTTGCGCAGTAGCTGCCTGATTAAAGCGCTTTCTGCTGGCATCACGATCCCTATCAGCACAGCACCCTGCTCGCAGTAAGACACCATACATGGCATGTACTTGCAGCAGCATGTGGATACGCGTATCACCAAGCGGAATTGATGTCGTGAGCGCCCGTGACAGATACCAATCAAAACGTGGGGAGCGGGTCAATGGCCGATGATGCATGTCCAGTAATCTGCTCTCATATACGGCATATACGACGAGCAGCTCGCATCTACCTAGCAGAAACTCTCTTTGCTTTTTGTGCAAATGCCGCCTTCGCTTATTTTGCAAATTGCAATCAAAACAACACAAATTTGATAACAGGAGCAACAATAACAAATCCAAAAGTCAAAATGACTAACCACCAGGGGCTGTACAAGAGTCTCTCCGCGCTGACATAGAAGAGGCTTGAGCTTTAGCTCTTACACGCCCCCTCCTTCGCATCGTCTAGCTCGCCAGCAAAATGTTTTTTAACATTTATAATTTATAATTTAGCATTTTCCACGGCAGCAACCAGCCGGCCGGGCACAAATCTAAAACATCGGTGGCGTCTTACCAAAGAGCAAGAGGCGACAGCAAAAAAAAACACAATATTGAAATAAAAAAACCGGCCTTTGCCAGGTGCGGCAGTTGTGAAAAAAAGTTTCCCTTCCTAGCTTCATCTTGGCAATGAAATCTGCTTGGCTGCTTCGTTTTCTACTGTGCATATTTCTTCTCAAGAGCTCCAAGGAAGCTCTAAACCTTAGAGCACTTTCTTTATCTGGATCAGGATTCAAGATTGGCGGAATGGCGCGCGATGCCTGCCGTGATAGGTTGACATCGGAATCCTTTTGCCGAGTTCTGCAGCTCTTCTGAACAGCTGTGCTGCGCAAGAGCGTGGCTTTCCGACGGACGAAACAATCCTTCGCTTGAATCCGTCGGAGCTCAATGTTTCTTCCTTCGATGCAGTGAACTTCCTTCTGCCTCATCCTTACTGGCCTGTTCGCATAGATGCCCTTCCTCATTTTCTTTTGTACGTGCTACGGGCCATCTTACCCCTCTTACAAGCCCTCCCTCCTGCATTGATTTGCTAGCACTGAATCTTCATGACTACAGTAAACTGAGGCTGTTGTGACAACTTACTGATCTGGCGGTGTCGAGAGCTGTTTCCTTGTTCAGCCTTGCCAGCGATTGTTTAGATGAAGTATTTCGGCTAACGATGGTAGGTGCATAGAGTTAAGAGTTTATTCCGAATGGCTTGAGGGTGTGGGGGGAGAAAATGCCGATGCCGAGAGCTCCTTACTAGGCTTAAAACGTGATCAAAGAACCAAGTGCCGTGTGAATGGTCTTTGTTTCGTTATAAATGGTTAGATCTGTGTAGCTACAGACTTAGGTCGTGCTTTGGGCCCTTGGTGACTGTGTGAACTTGCTGCATATGGCGAGGTCATGTTTTGACTGATGTTTACCTAGCACAGATGCATTGGTTATTTATCATCATCCTTGATGACTGATGAACTAACTATTTAAACGTACATAGTCTCAGAGCGTATTTGAGCTGACATTTTCCGTCAAACGGGTTCTAAAAACATGATGATGTCGTCTAGTTATACTAATATGTGAGATCGCCGAGGAGCGTGATCATCCTCCATAACCATCTTGCTGCAAACAGCCATGATTGCCACAAGATCTTCACCTGTCAAAGAAAAAAAATAGTCCAGAAGGGTCCAAAGTACTAAACTACTAAACAAGCTCTCACACGATCTTGACCTTTTGACATGCAGACCTGCTCCTCCAACCTACACATGAGTCAGGAAGAGCGGGCTGAAGATCATCCAGAGGATGTGCTCGTCCAGCACTAACCAAACCTTGATAAAAATCCCAGATTAAATACATCTCCTCTTGTTGCTTTTCGCCCAATCACCGCAAAGTCTTTCGGGGAAAATCTCCATTCCACCCACCTCCAATCAGCTGGCGGTGGCTTAAGCCTCACACAGCTTTACTCAGCGCCAACAAGTTGAAAAGAGCAATGACGAGCATTCGAGCTTGCAAGATAGCTCTAAAACAAGTTGAAAGCTCCTCCCCACCCTCGCTCAGCCCTATTATGCCCCATCCTTACACCCTTTTCTTTTCCGAATCCTTCACTCGGGTAGTTTGAAGTTTGTGCCCGGTAACTTGGGTCTACGATACCGCTAGATAGAAACTCGTTTGCCATTGCCATTTGCTTGTTTAAATCACTGCTAGATTCAAGTTTATTTTAATTCAATTTTTATTTTATTCATTTTAACTAGTAGTTTGATCTTTTTTTTTTTTCTTCTTTTATCTCCGTTAGACTCACACCCCTTCCTTCGAATCGATTTACCCCCCCCCTCTCCTCTTTCTCAAACACCCAAGCACCTTCTCGAACTTCACTATTGGCTCTCTCACAACAAAGGCGTCTTATCGACTTTAGTCGGGGCGTCAAAGAACCTTTCGGGGGGCTTTCTTTCTTTTAATGAAGAACTTGTTCGCCCTGACATCACAATTTCTTGGGTCAGGGGCTAACACCATTCCTCTGGGATATTGATGTTTGCTGGTCGGCGATCTCCGATGACGAGCTTAAACGAGGTACAACGCCAAATACCGGTATTAGAGTTATGCTGACAGGAAAATACTTTCATATTCATGTAATCCGTCCCGTCTACAAAGTAAGCATATAACCAAGAGTCCATATTTCGTGCCGCATAACCGGTCGATCTCGGACGACAGCCATGACACGCAAATCGAGGGGTCCTCCTCCCCCTCTCCCAAGCAATTTCCATCTAAAGGCCGATTGGTTCCCATCTTAAAAAAAAAAAAAAAAAAAAAAGCCCGGTCCTTTTCGTACGAGTGCAAAACGTGCTTCTCGAGAGGCACGTGTGCCAAACTCGACGCCAGCTCGCTCTGATTGCTGGAGGCGACCCAAAGGCGGCTTCGTCTAACGGCCCAGCCGCACCACCAAAGGGGGCGATTTCGATCCTCGATTGGCCTCTCGTTGGCGAGGCTGGGCGCTATTAGGAATCTGACTTTGCGGGGTAGGCCGATAACCAAAAGGTCGGGACAAGCCTCCTTTTCAGCTGGGCTGGCTTTCCCCTCCTCTCCTTTTTTTTTTTTTGCGGCTTTCTATAGCGTTTGCTTAGGCAGCTTCCTTTGCCAAGTATGGGCTGAGAAGAACGTTTGCCTAGGGGGGGAGAATGACGGCATGTTGTTACTGCGTTTAGGTTTGCTAAGCGTGTATAGCATGTGTGTGAATAGTTTCGCAGGATGAAGCTGAAATTGGGCAAAAGGGGGCTATGCCAATCGTTGCTAGGACACGAGTCAGTTCATAGTGCAGTGTAAAAGAACATAATTTATGCATAGAATGATGGAATGGCTATCAGTTCGTTTTAGAAAGAGTCAACTGTACGTAAAGGGTTCAGAGAAGGTCAAAAACGAGAGAGAAAGGGGGAACTATGCAGTGTGACTATGAGGGCTTGTGATGTTGGACAATTAGCCGTAGTGAAGTATTATTTGGTTATGAAGGCCATTAAAATAATAAACTACAGTCATTGTATCCATTCGATATAACTATGCATTAGATTTCTCTTCAGCCAGCATCATCAATGCTAGACTGATGGCATCTTTTTGACCTTCTGGACAAAGTTACGAGTACTTCAAGGGAATTCTCTTGGCGAAATAGTCCTACAAGGTACATTCTTCTAAGGATATACCGAACAATATCTAATTTTTTTTTTCTGCTCGACTTTCTAGTTTAGTAGATTATGCAGAATCGTGTGCATATCTATTATAACATTGTAAAATTTCTCAATAAATGTACCCATTTATCGAATATGAAATCAGAGTGCGAACCATTTGCAGGATATTTTGATCAAAATAGCTGAATAGGATAACCATTACTCGCAAAACACATAAAGAGAATGATCACTTGTTCCTAGTTCATTTGAAACTATACCGCTGCTTTCCACGCAGCATCAAAAGCAAAGCACTAACTCGCTTCAATAGTTCATCACTGCCGTCCGTATCGGTTTCTGTAAGATTACCAATTATTTTCATACTGACATCCAAAGGTACCAACAGATGCCATTTGGGAAGCTTCAACCATGATAAAAATAGTTCATGGTCTACTTTCACGCTATAAATAGGATATCCCCTGAAACCCTTTGTCACAAGGTCTTGGTAAGTTTTGCTGACTGTGGTTTGACGACATGTGTTTTCAGAGACTTTTAGCGTTCTTCATTCATTCACACAATTGTCTTTATCTGAATGCCTGTTTCAATACATCATGGACTCATATTTCAGCTTTGGCGCGTTGAATGTGGAGGATATACCCGCAACACTCGGTCTCAACGGATGCTATCTCGCTGCTTGGTTAGATATTTATTGCTCATATAGATGATTGAAGATGTTAGTCGCTGGGTTCTTAGCTTATGATGATTGAAGAGTGAAATCGGAAAACCAAGAATACATCTCTGGTTCCAAAAGTCGACAATGACTCTGGAACAAAGGCACAGACTAGCTGAAACTAAAGCGGAAATCAATGCTTCATTAACCTGACCTGGCTAATGTAATGTATTAGAGTCTTGTTTCTAAATTCAAGCTCTTCTTGTGGTATATACAGAAAATGTTTCTCAAATCACATTCCATTCAAGGTCCTCAAAAAGCCCATCCAACGCCTCCTTAACCCAAGCATTGCAGTGTCTGAGCATCCCCGTAAACGCCAAATAAACCCGTTTAACCTCTATAAATCATACTCGTATAATTCCATTAACCCATGCCCCTTTGTATCATGGCTTAATGTCAAGGACTTGCTTCAACATGCTCTCGCTCGCTCGCCACCACCGAGCCCTCTGCTCAAGATCATCCGCAACTCCACCAAGAGCGGCCTCTTTTCTTCTCTGAGCCTCACGCGCAGCCGTAGTGCTATTCTGCCGCTTTACCTCCAACGGCTGTAACTCAGTCTGCAGTCTCTCTACTTCTTTTCTCTTCCTGGGGACCTTGGATTGCAGCGCCTCAAGCTCGCGCGCAAGCTCCTGCTGCTCTGCTTTCCGCTTCGAAACAAAGCTCAGTGTCTTTGCAAGAGGCAGCTGGAGTTTCGGGTCCGCATCCGACGCCTCATTCTGATCCTTGAGCTCTCTGATGCGATTCTCCAGCTCGACGGTCTTGGCAGGCAGCTCTTCCAACCGCACAGTCTCCAGCTGAATCTTTTCGTATCTCTTGCTTAGGTCTCGCCCTCTGGCTTCCAAATCGGAAACCATGTCTGCCACTTCCAGCTTGAGATTCTTGAGCTGCGCCTTAGCCTCTGCATTTTCTCGCTCAAGATCCAGGTTCTCCTGAAGCGTTACGATGAGTGGCGGGTCGCCTACGATTGCGCGGATAAACTTCTCCTTGGTCACTTGCTCGACATAGGAAAATCGTAGTTTAGAAAAGAGCTCTTTGTAATGAATGAGATCTGCATCCAGGCTGGTTGGAGAAGGGCCGTCAATGGACGTGTTGGACGCGTCGGAGATGCGCTGGCGGGCATCGTTTGGCGTAGAATTTGAGATTGGCTCGCTCAGTTTGATGATGGAAAGCTCATTTTTCTCCTGAAGACGGCGCAAGGTCTCGAGCACCTTTTCTGGTGTTTTCGCGCTCATCTTGTGGTAATCGGAAACGATGTCACAGCGCAATTTGATACAACGAGCGTCTTTCTCTCTCTTCTGAGGACCAGTATCGCCAACCTGTGAAGGAGAGTCGATGCAGCGTGTTGACATGGAACCCGATGCAGTTTAGCGTGGCACTGCATGAGGTTTGCATGCATCACTTATCTTATCAGCAGGGATCTCATGCGCTGAGTCATCTTGGCGAACTCGACTGCTAGACCCTGTTTCTTCAACACCCCGGATTTGCTTGCTACGTAATTGACATAAACTACAACCAGTCTTGTGCTTTATTATCCGCACTATTCTGCTCTTCCCATGCCCAACGACGAGCTTCTCACCGACGAATATGTCGCCGACCTTTTGGCCAAAGAGGCCAGCGATTGCTCGCTAAAATACTCAGCAATGGGTATGGAAGCTTTCAACACGAAAAATAAGTAATGGAGTCCGCTGCTCTGCGTATGGAGGATTGTTCTGACGGAGTTGAAGGCCGTCCAACGCGCTGAAGCCGAATACGAGATTTTTGAGAAACATCATCAATGAAACGGATTCACACAACAAAGCGCTGCTGGCTAAGGAAGCGGCCGAATCAAGAGCGAGGCTTAAGGATCTGGAGCACGCCGAAGAAGTCAAACGACTAAAGACAGATCCAACACCCAGGGATATACGAAAACGGCAGCTTGGAAACATTCAATCCATCCTAGGCGGATCAAGGCACAAACGCGGCGACGATACGAAGTCAGCTGCTAGCGAAGAAAGATCTAAAAATAGGAGTGATGGCAATCGCCATTCGCATCGGTCGTCGCGTCGAGAAAGAGATGCAAGCCCTGATCGTCGTAAATCGAAGAAGGACTATGGCCGACTATCAAGAAGCCCCCAGGACGACGAGCGAAGGACGCACCACGAAGATAAGCCACGGAGCTCCCGAAGAAGGCACCGTGATCACTCTCCAGAGCACAAACGTCGACATTCTCGCGATCGCGGAAGAGATCGATCCAAGTCGCCTCGCCGCCGGCGTCATTCTCGATCACCTCGAACGAAGAGAAGTAAACATCGGAGCCGTTCTCCTTTAGCTGCTGAAAAGCAGTCTTTGAGAGATGCCCGTAACAGACATGATGATGACGAGTCAGATCCCTTGGAAGAATTTATCGGACCTGCTCCGCCTCCCAGATACCGTGGACGGGGAACCGTTGGAGGAGCTTCTGGCCTGGATCGGCGGTTCTCTGATTCATACGATCCGAGTACAGACATATTGCCAGATGATGAGGAGGCCAACCTTGATGATGCCGTGGAAGCGTTTAGGGATCGCCAGAAACTGCGACTGATCCAAGCAGAGCGGGCGAGAGCAGCCGGGATCGCGGAGCACCAGATTCAGAAGATGAACAATAGCCAGCGAGAAAAAACGGAGGAAGACGTGGTATGGTCCAAGGCCGGCGAAAAGAGGGAATGGGATCGCGGGAAAGGGGAGAAGGGCGTAGATGACGAGGACGATATTACCATGCGCGGCATCCTATCAGAGGAGTTTTAAGATATTTAAGGAGGCGTATCAAGATTAGTATTAAGATGGGCACATTAGCATATAGGCCTAATAGCTGGCTGGTTTGAGCTGATGATGTTTAGAGGCGCTGGATTGGGATTTCTCTTAGCCTATTGCTTGGAGAACTTTTGAGCCCATCGATGAGTTATGAGTTATGAAGCAGTAAAAGATGCTATTTTTAAATTTCTTCTTTACGAGCAATTAAACATGTACGTGGAGATAATATCATCACTCGCGTAAACACATACTGTAGATGTGCAAAAGCATAGACCACGAAAAGTGGGAAGCACATGCAAATCATGTGCATCCTATGCAAAAGGCTGCCCCTGGCTACACGATGCGACATGAAGATGCGCTGGGATTGGCGGCGCAGCATCGAGCCCCTTCGTATTCGTTTGTGATCCAGGAGAGCACGTGCGCACTCCAAGAACTAATTGCTCCCGTTATCATCCTTATCACAAAATATACAAGGAAATGCACCAAAGACGCATTTGCTCATCTCCCGTCTCACTCGCGAAATCTGGATTTCAAATGCCCTCCGGACGATGCACTCACAAGTGCCGGGAATGGAAATGCTGCACTGCACGCAAGTCATGCCATCTCCACCTGATGTCGTCACGCGCAGTTGCGTCATGCAGCTTCTCAGTGCCCAAAGGCCAGTGGGTTTCCGAGTGGGTTAGTGGATACAGTGGCCCCCAGCTCTGGCGGCCATCAGAACCTAATTCTGGCTTTCAATGGCTCCCCTTGTGCTAGACGCCGAGCTACGTTTGGATAGTTTGAGCGGGATGCAGGAGATCCATGGCATGTTGATGTGACGCTGCGAACGCGGCAGATGCGATGACGAAGAGAGACAGAGATCATGAACTACTAAGGCATGAATGATGCTACGGATAAGGTACCTAGCCTAGGTATTCATGCCTTCTCCAGACACATGCAGCAGTCCCGCTTATCTTGTTGTCCACCCAAGCATGTATGTAGCTCTGACAGGTATTCTGCTGCTGTCGGCTGATTCAGGGAGGCAGGTATTAAGGCAGTGTGCACTTCAGGCTCTATGCATAGGTAGTTACTTTGCAGCAGACACGGCAAACACGGTGGCGCCGCCTCATGTCGAAAAATCTCCTGCTTCTGGCCAATGCAGCAGAACTACATGTATATACGGAGTACTGTAGAATGGAAATAATACTAACTTGTAATACTGCCGGGAGCTGAGCTTGTCCAGCTTGTGAGGCAGCCCAGCCCAGCGCATCGGTCCAGGGCTCCACCAGCTAGCAGCTCTCAGCCCATCGTCCCACAGCCAGGGCCGCACTAAACGCGTGCCTCGATCATAGAACCCGCGATGCCCCGTCTGTCAGATCAGGGAAATGCCGGGAGATGGCAGCAAAGGCGTCGTGCGATGGCGCATATCGCCCAAGCCCGCGGCCTTCCGCGTGCTGTGAGACAGACAGCAGCAATCAGCTGGGCTGCGGCAAACGTCACATTGCCGCGACAAATGCGTGATGTCTTTCTGGGCGTCGGAAACGGATGTTTCAAGGCTCTTATAGCGCCGCCGTCGAACTTACAGGCGACTGCCCTTGGCACAATTAGCGGCCTGGGCCCCCTCCGCCACTGCCGCCCGCTCGCTATAAGCTTCGTATTGGTTTAAGTACAGCATGCACAGAGGGCCATGGTCGCGCATTTTGTGCCCGCCCCGCCCTGTTTACTCCTCATACCTGCCTCTACTTTTATCCTTTAGACGTCGAACTCTTTTTCCTATTTTCCTTATTCACACCGTTCCTCCTGTGCACGTTGTCCTACGTCGTTTCTACCGTCTCCTTAGAAAGTGATTCTTGTGTTTGTTCTCGTTCTTGTTGTTTCCCGCGGATCCGATACCGTTTCTTCTTTTCGCATCCTGCCGCCCGGCATTGAGCCCATGCGGTTGTCTCAGCCGGACGACGTCAGCCTCTCCCTGAGCTGAGGCATAACAACCTCATCTTCGGCGAAACAGAATCTAACAACAAAGCAAACAAGCCCATACATCTGCAGCTGGCCCACAGCTGCGCACCTCACGATGCGCACTCCTCGGATCGTGATCCTTGTGTTCTGCATCTCCTCGTCTCTCTTCCTCCTCTTCCGCTCGGCGACAGCGTCCAGACACGCCGCATCGTCTCGGTACCCCACTGAGAGCCGACCTAACAGATCGATATGGGGACTCATCTTCTACAACACGCCGTTCTCCCTGTTCCCGCCCAACGCGGCCATCAGCTTGACCGACGACAACAGCACATCTTTTGCAGCTCGGCCTGCAGCGTTCGGGCCTAGTCTATCGCCGAGTGGGCTGAGCGGGCAGCTGTGGGTTGGGAGCGGCTTCACTGAAGACAGCTTCGATGTCAACGGGGAGCTCGGTTGCAGCGATCTTCCTGGCTGGGACGGTGCAGATGCGAAACATGCACTGAAGCAGAGCGTTCACGGAGCTGCATTACGCGCTGATGCCTTCAAATCTACACGCCATTCGCGGGCAAACGACGACCTTGTTACTCGAGACAAGTCAGAAGCAGATGCTGAAGCGGGCCTTCATCCGAACGTTCCTGCTGATGATGGCACCGACAACCACCTTCACGTCAGATTTAGCAGCGCCCTCCCTCGGCAAGACGCCTCTGCGTCCTCTCACGCCGATATCCAATCGATCCAGGAAGGAGCTGAGATCAAGGGAAAGATTGTTCTGCTGATGCGTGGAGGATGTGGATTCTTAGAAAAAGTCATGTGGGCACAGCGCAGAGGCGCCATTGGCGTTATCGTGGGCGACAACGTCAAGGGAGGACCGCTAATTCAAATGTTTGCCCATGGCGACGATGTCGACAACGTGACGATTCCGTCAGTCTTCACAGCTCGGACGACCGCACAACTGCTATCGTCGTTGACACAGCCTGGTAGTTTTATCGAAGACACTCTCGATGACAACGGTAACCCTGTCCTGAAAGTCCAACAGGGATCCAGGGCAAGAAAGAGCAAGGGCTCGGGTTCTAAGACAACTCAGTCGAAGAAGTCAAAGAGATCGACCAAGGAAAAGCGGCTTACAAAGAGAAAAGAAGCTGAAGATAAGCCGGGTTGGTTTTCGCGCTTTTTCAAATGGGGCACATCTTCTCGCAGCGTGCACAGCGAGAGCCGGCCACCAAGCAGCGGCCAGATAGACTGGGTTGTGGTTGAGGATTGGGTTGACGAGAAAGACAGCATTACAAGACCCAGCATAACCAAACAAAAGAAGCAACCGAAGCAACAACTAAAAGCAGGAGGCGACGACTTCATCATTGGAGTTCAGGACTGGCGGGACCCAGATGTTCTAAGCAATACCAAGGCACCGGCCTCTTCTCCTACTAGCTTGAAGGGTGAGGTCTCTGACAAGGCGGCGAGCCCCGACGAGCCCAAGGGTGGAAGCATTACCCCAAGCAGTGGCGAGTATAAGCTCCATAAGGGGTCTGAAGATGAAAACGAATCTACCTCTACCTTCGAGCTCAGAGGAGTCGCGCCATCCGGCAAGGGCAAGAGCCTCATCTCCAGAATCTTTGGCGATGATGATGACGAAATAGACGAGGTCCTCGAGCTTGATAATGGTGATTATGATGACGACATTCCAGAAGAAGACGAGGATCCTGTGCGTCACGAGGGTCTCTGGGTTACCATCACGCCGACCAGTAGCGCCAGCCCGTTCTTCGATACCCTCCTTGTTCTTGTAATCAGCCCCTTGGTGACACTTTCTATTGTATATGCTCTCCTAGTCTTGCGTGCGAGAATCCGAAGGAGAAGGTGGCGGGCGCCCAAGTCTGTGGTGGAGCGACTGCCCGTCAGAACCTATCACAGTGTTGCACGCTCTCCCAGCCTGTCACCTAGGGTTTCTTCTCCCTCAGGCGCAACAGCAACCACACCACTGTTGCAGTCTAATCCTAGGCCCAGCAGACCACGACCTCGTTCCAGGACCGCCAGTGGAGCCTTGGAAAGCGCTAATTTCCACGCCCCAGCTTCCAGCAGCTTGCCGGTGCTACAGACAAATGCTCGTGCTGGTCGTTCCGGCCACGAAAGGGGAGCCATCTCGGGCGAGTGGAGAAAGTACATGGGAAGACAGGTAGAGTGTGTCGTCTGCCTGGAGGAATATATCGATGGCGTGAGTAGAGTAATGAGGCTTCCTTGTGGCCATGAATTCCACGCCGACTGCATGTGAGTTTTCTTCTCTCTTCCTCTAGAGAATATCAGACTAACTAAGATAAAAAGCACTCCGTGGTTGACTACTCGTCGACGAACATGTCCAATCTGCAAGGGAGACGTAGTCCGTTCTATGGGTCGCAGCTCGTGGACTAACCCTAGATATGAACCGTACCACGATGACGGTGACGACGATGACGACGAGCAGGCGGCCGAAGGTTCAGCATCATCCAGCGGCGATGAGGATGTTGAGCAAGGCGTAGCGGAAGTGGAACCCTCTGAGGCACGCCGATCGAATTGGCAACACAATTTCTTTGGCATCATACCTGGTGTTTCTGGGTACAATCGCAGACAACGATCCCAATCTCCGTCTCCAGAAGATCGCCAGGCGAGATCTCATTAATAATAGAATATTCTCTCTGGATGCCGAGCGTACTTGAGTCAGCCTCTGGTCAATAATATTGTGCCAAGAGCTGGCACATAGGATCGAAGTTCTACGGGGGCATATCTCGGCTTCAAATTATCTCAATGGTATAGTTTTGGCATTAGGAGCAAGGACAACTATTTGTTTTGGCGTAGTGGGTAATAGGAGGAACAGGAGTTTCTTTTACTTTTCGGGAATAAGCAGGCATTGTGGGAATTATAGCCTTGAAAGGATCTTTTTATACAACAGTGCTTTTTCGGGGAAATTTTTTTTTTTTTTTTTTTCATTGGCCCATCTGCCTTTATGGCAAAGTGATGGTCATATGCTGCTCGAGGGGAAGAGAGAGAATATAGGAGTGGAGAGGCTTATTCGATGGATGGAATGCCTGCTGGGGTGCTCGAATGGGAGATTACTATGTTATATACCCTTGTGTTGGTGGTGGCTCGTATGAATATTTGGTATTTTATGTACGACAGCGCGATAATGGATGCTTGTCATTGATGATGACAGGCCGATGACAGGCCTGGATCTCCTTTCACTTGATACTGGAACTAGCAGTACTCATAAAATATATGGAATATACAAAATTGATAAAAAAAATTTAACCTCTGAACATTTAAAAAATAATTTGTAAAATATTTATACCACTCAAATATTCAATACCAATGTGTAAAAAAACGGAGCTTTGTATGGATTATATTTGATACCTTCATTTTTACTATCTTGCCTAACTGGGTTAGATGCCGCGCAGCTTGCAAAAATATACCGCCCGAATGCCAAAATATATTGCCCGAATGTCAAAAATATACCGTCCGAAATGCAAAAAATATACCGCCCGAATAGCAATGGTCTTTCTTATTCCATGTACTGCATCAACAACATTGGAGACATTACTTAACAAACGAAGCGGTCTCGGCGTGCAATTTCATTATTTGAGGCTATAGATAAGGCAGCTATATACACACAACACACTGTTAGAATAACAGAGAGTGAAAAAGTATTAAGTGATGCAATTACCTACTAGTAAAAAAAGGCGAGCCCACTCTGACTTGCAACGACGCTCCGATGGCGGGGGAACCAGCAATTGATAAAAAAGTCATGGTGGGGTCACATCCCAGCTTTAGCTTCCGAGTCAACGCCAACAAGCTGTAAAAGTTCAAATCAGACATTTTCTGACCTTTTTCAATATTTGTTTACTTGGTCTGGACGATCTGTTTGCTGCCAAAATCTGAATCGTTAATTAGTATTCAGTCATATTTCAGCCACATCCAGTCCTTCCATCATCACCTTCATCCCGCCCTTGAACTGCGGCGTGTCATTGCATCAGGCTCCGAACCGGCCTTGTCTAATACCTACACACATACAAATCATCCATCACCATGTCAGCGCAATCTCCTCGCAAGAAGTGCGGTACGTCAGACAAAATCCTCCAATTCAATCCATCTCTCTCTCTCTCTCTCTCACTCAAGCAACCAACCAACCAACTAAAACTTCTCTCCAGGCGTCCTCGGCTGCACTGGCTCCGTCGGCCAGCGCTTCATCCTCCTCCTCCAGGGCCACCCGACGCTCACCCTCCACGCCATCGGCGCCTCGTCTCGCTCCGCCGGCAAGAAGTACAAGGACGCCGTGCGATGGAAGCAGGCCTCGCCCATTGGCGACGTCGCCGACATGGTCGTGAGGGAGTGCCGCCCGGAGGAGTTCCAGGACTGCGACGTGGTCTTCAGCGGGCTCGATTCCGATGTCGCGGGCGATGTGGGTGAGTTAAATTCTGCAGTGGTCGTATTAGGTCATTGAAGGAAAGAAGGGGATCAAAAAACTAATCAATCGTGAAAAACAAACACAGAGATGGCCTTCCTCAAGGCTGAAATCCCCGTCTTCTCCAACGCCAAAAACTACCGCCGCGATCCCCTCGTCCCGCTCGTCGTGCCCACCGTCAACCTGCCTCACCTCGACCTCATCCCCCACCAGCGATCCGTCCACAAGCTGTCCAAGGGCTTCCTCGTCTGCAACTCCAACTGCGCCGTCATCGGGCTCGTCATCCCCTTCGCCGCCCTCCAGGCCGCCTTTGGCCCCATCTCCACCGTCAGCATCGTCACCATGCAGGCCGTCTCGGGCGCAGGATACCCGGGCGTGTCCAGCATGGACATCATCGACAACGTGGTGCCCTTCATCCAGGGCGAGGAGGACAAGCTCGAGACCGAGGCCAGGAAGATTCTCGGCTCCATTGACGATGGGCGCACTGCCTTTGTCGAGCAGACCGGCCTTCGTGTCTCGGCATCGTGCAACCGCGTCCCCGTCATGGATGGCCACACTGCTTGCGTGAGCCTCAAATTCGAGCGCCAGCCTCCTCCTTCACCGGAAGAGTGCAAGGCTGCTCTGCGGGCATACGTCTCCGAGGCCCAGAAGCTGGGATGCCCCTCCGCGCCTAACCCACCCATCAAGGTCTTTGAGGAGGACGACCGGCCGCAGCCGAGACTGGATCGTGATCTGGGCAGAGGATACACTGTCAGCGTGGGCAGAGTGCGTGCTGACGAGAGTGGCATCTTTGATTTGAAATTTGTTGCCTTGAGCCACAACAGTAAGTTCTTTTTCTCTCAATATGACTTGCATTTTGTTATAGGGTAGATGGAGCTGACTTTTATTCTTGCAGCGGTTATTGGAGCGGCTGGCTCATCGATCCTCAATGCTGAGGCTGCCATCCTCAAGGGCTACATCTAATCATACTTGTGGTTCCAATTTTTCTTTTCTGTTTTGGATGTGTACATATATCAAAAAGGTTATCGTGTTTGAATAGATATAAAAATTCCCAAGTAAACAGATGCTAGCTTGCGCAGGCAGAACCTCACAAGATGATGCGCCAATTTCTATTAAACCATGATATTTTGCGGTACAAACTAATGTATTAGTTAATAGATATAAGGTTCTCGTGGATATCATTAGGCCTGGATACTGTACATGTGGGGATTGGCCTGGTTCACGAGTAGTATGTAAAATAACTGTATTTCCAAGCTGGTATAGAGAGTAAAAGAAACCGATACAATTGTTCTCTGAAGAATATTCTATCCATTGGAGACTGCCTCGTGGTAAGGAGGCTTCTCTTCACACCTGATGCGAATGCTCCCTAGATCCAAACAAACACTGACAAATCCACGTAAAATATGTCCATTCAACGTGCCAAAACGCCCAAGTGAATACACCATGACGCCTCACCCCGTACAACCCAAACAAGCAGATGCCAAATAATCAATGCCAAAAATCGAGCGATCCATCTCCATGTTCGCTCAAGTCCATGTTTCAACCCCTATTATCCGGGCTCCTGAGTTTATGCGTGTGTGCTTCGCCTGTTGTTGGCGTATAGCCTGAATTGCACGAAAATAGTGCCATCTTCGACAACAGTACCAAGGGACCCAATGAGCCAAGGGATCGTGTTGATGATGTATTTCCTCTCTTGGGAGTAAGCCACGATGCTGACTGCGTATGTCAGGTTTCCAGTAAGGGAGAGCATGAAAAACAGGATGGAAAGGCCTGGAATGCTCAATTAGTATGATAACATTGAGGTCAATCTGGGACGGGGTCTCTTTACCTTCGCAGGACTTTTCGCGGTAGTTTTTGATGATTTGGGGAACTCGAGCACTAAATGAGAGAGTTAGCCTGATGCGCATCGCGACTGAATGTTCGAGTGTGCAAAAAAAAAAAAAAAAAAAAAAAAAAAAAAAAAAAAAAAGAAAAAGAAAAAAGAAGAAGAAGAAGAAGAAGAAGAAAACATACCAGAGGTAGCAGACTGCGCTGAAATATCCCAGGACAATGCCAACCTTCTCCAGCAGGTCTGGCGATGCTTGTATCGCGGCGTTGAAAACAACAGGATCCGTCTCCTTGTATGCTCCAGCCTTGTAAGAGAGATACCACCCAATGAAGCCAGCAACGTACACGCCAACCAGGCTGGCCGTGTTAGACATCCACGAAGAGCGCTCCAGCAGCTCATCGCCAGCGGGTCCGATTTTGCCGCCGTCCTCGCTCGATACCGAGTGACGATGACGATGCGCCGTCGTGTGTCGGTCGCCAAGAAGGGGTGCTTCTTCATTCTCCTCCGCCGCCAGAGCAGCTCGGCGAGCATTGACCGTGTTGTAGTAGATGCATTGCGAGATGAGGAGCAAGTCGGCGACGCAAAAGTACATGGCCAATGCCACTGCTGTTGGCGCCAGGTGTGTCAAGAGTCCGCCTAAATGTCGCGAGTTAGCTCAGCTCCGCACAGCGGCTTTCTCCGCGGGGGTAGCAGCAAAGGAAATTTTCTTGCTCCTCACGAAAATTGGGAATTCGCAAGTATTCTGCACGAACCTATCAAGTTTGTAACATCGCCAATCATCCACACGGCTAGAAACGTTATGCTTAGCCCGTCGGCGCTCTTCGCTCGGTAATTGACAATCATCTGAGGGAGCTACAAGGATGACTATTAGAAGAGTGTTTCTTTGAGCTGCAAAAAAATAGAAAGAAAAAAAAAGTGAATGCGCTACGTACAATGACGCATATCCATGCTGCCATGCTGATGCTGCCAAAGATGCCCGATATAGCTTGGTGGAGAGGCAGCTGCTTCGCTGCCTCGTCCACGACGCTCATCGCGAGAGACGCCATGGTAGCAAAGTGACTGGAACGGTCTCGGCACCTCGGCGCGCAGGCACAAAAGACAGAAAAATGGACTTTTGCTTTCGTTTTCTCCGCAGAATCGAGCGATGGAGAGGCAGTCGAGTGAAGAGGAGGTATGTCGAGGAGGAGCAGAGGGCGAGATTATGTGGAAATCTAAGGCATCGGCCGGTCGGGGTGTCTCACGAGATCATCGGTCCTAGTCATAAGTAGCTGAGAAGGTCGGAAGGGACCCATCGAGGCCGTCGTCCTTATCGCGGGCTGCTTATCGCAGAGGTCAGCGATAGAACCGCGGGCCCCCATTGGCTGGCTGTGGCTGCGGCTGGACGGGGCCAAGGGACACCAAATCTTGCACACGACACGGCTGGGACGCACGTCGCAGAGATCAGGGTCTCCATTTGCAGGCGTTAGCGGCGGGGAGCGTGCGCGCGCTATCTCTGGATGCGTCATCCTGCAACCACGGGCTGGGTGAAGGGATTCGCAGTGTGTGCTTGAGTGGCACGAGATAAGAGCAGTGGTGGCATTTATATGTGCGCCTTGGGGAGAGTCAGTCGGCGAGCCTCGTGTTACCGTTTCACTGCATGGAAGAGAACAAAAAGATGTCTTATCTAGAGAGCGCACAATACTGCACAAACCTACGTATTTCGATGAGAAGCAGTACGGCTCCAGCTGAGTACATGGAATTGCAAACTCAATTGCGGCGGTGCCGAGCAAGCAAGGGATGGACAAAATAAGCGGAACGGTGTCAGACAGAAAGCAAGCACATAACATAGTATAATGCACGCTGGTAATATCTAAGACAGGATCCCTAGGTGGATATCAGATGTCATCATAGGTAGGTATATACACAAGCATGTAGACGCACAAGTATGCATCTCCTTTATCTCCACGTATACACCTCTATTTCTGCTACTGTTAATCTCACTATCCTGCCTAAATCTATGTTTACCATCGCTCTCTTTGTTAGTAGTTGACTTAGAGTAAGTATACGGAATACCCCAATCTTTTTCTACGGTCCCGCCTATTTTGTCACCGCTTGCCGAGGCCGGAGTGCAGTGACAACACTGGCCCGCAGCGGTGCGCCCCAGCAGCCCCAGCCTTCTACGCAGCTCCCACTTCCCTTTTGGGCCGGCACATGGCTGCTGAGCGAGCCCAGCTGATGCGCAACCAAAGCGCGTGTGATCCCCCCAGGTGCGCATGTGCTAAGCAGGCAAAAATGCATGTACATAGTACATACTGTATGCACTCGGGCCGGCAGCGTCGCTCGCACGCAGTGGCTGAGCTGCCTCTGATTGGTAGCCGGCGGGGGGGGCTCGGGCGTCTCCTGGAAGTGCCGTGTGTAGCTGCGGAGCGCTAAAGCGTTGTATCTTCCGGGGTAGCTTCAGCCGTCACTCCCTTCCGAACCCTCCCCATACCAACCTTTGTCCTGCAACAGTCATCCTTTATCCTTTGCTTTTTTATCATTTCGCTGCATCTAGAGAGATCGAATAGAACTTGGATTCGTCGCGAGAATTGTCTCATCAGCACCCGCTCTGTTTTTTTGCCGCACCATGAAGCTCTCAAATGCGGTGGCCTTCAGTCTCGTCTCCTTGCCAGGGGCCATGGCTTGGGGAGGTGTGTATCGACTCCCCCGTGATGCACCACCATTATCACTAGCCGTCTAACATCAACCCTCTTCGCATCCAGGTCTGGGCCACGTAACGACAGCCTATATTGCAAGCAACTTCGTCGCCAACACGACCGAAGCCTACCTAAAGCAGCTCCTTGGCAGCCAAGATGCCGATTACATGGCCAAGGTGGCCTCCTGGGCCGACTCGATCAGATACACAAAATGGGGCAGATTCACAAGCACGTTCCATTTCATCGATGCGCACGACAGCCCTCCCGAGGACTGCAATGTCGACTTTGAGCGCGACTGCAAAGAGACCGGCTGCGTCATCACCGCTCTGGCCAACTACACCAAACAGTCCGTCGACCCGTCACTACCCGCGTGGCGCCGAGCGCAGGCAGCCAAGTTTGTCATTCACTTCGTCGGCGATCTGCACCAGCCGCTACACAACGAGGACGTCGCAAGAGGTGGAAACGGGATCCACGTGTTGTGGAATGGACGTGAATTCAATCTGCATCACGTTTGGGACAGCTCCATTACGGAGAAGTGGCTTGGCATGCGTGGGAGAAAGCCATATCGTTGGGCGGAGAAGTGGTCTAAAGATCTCACAGAGAAGATCAATAGCGGCATATACGCAGACGAAAAGGGCGATTGGCTAGCAGACTTGGACTTTAGCAACCCGGAGGAGACGGCATTGGCTTGGTCACGAGAATGTAACAAACTTGTGTGCCAGTATGGTAAGTCAAGCCCCAAGTTCAGCACCCAAGTATGGCTCGTCGCTAATCTCATCGATTTATAGTCTTCCCCGAGGGTCCCAAGGCCATTGCTGGCCAAGAGCTGAGCGGCGAGTACTACGAAAAGGCAGCCCCAGTGCTTGAAAAGCAAGTCGCCCGTGCCGGATACCGAATGGCAGCTTGGTTGGACAAGATTGTCGACCAATATCTAAAGTTGGAGGCAAGCTACACAGGAGAGCTACCCACCGAAGACTACATTGAAGAGCCTTTGGATGAATTTATGGAGGAGCCTATTGGAGAGCTATAATAGAATACACAGATAGAAAGATGGGATCTTGACTTTTTACTTACAGTTCATTTCATGTAGGGTGGCAGGCGAGTATTGTGCCTTTGGATACAGTCATCATTTTGGGTTAGCAATCCTTGGTTAATAGAGAATTATCGAATGTTTGTCTCGGTATGGTTCATGTAGTAGCTACGCCAAAATTCTCATGGAATGTGTGAGCTTCCTCGCGCTTCAGCTCCTCTGCTTCTGTGCTAGCGACAGTAAGATAGTAGGCTGCTCAACCATGTGTCTCAGCCAAGACCAGATATTAAGGATTTCGCAATTTTGTGATACTTGTTGTATCACAAATTTGAAATATTCTTATTTTAAGTCAATTTCAAAAGTTTACTTTCGTGTGCAGCTGTTTAGTAAACGAAATTTGAACTGGTGGGCATGGTAAGTTTTCTTTGGTCTTGCATGGCTGTGTTTGCTCAAGTCTATATTATTCGAATACACTCTACTCAAGACGGTATTATTCAAATGTCTTCCAAATCATTGGATTCCAAATCTCAAGCCCAAAACAGCAATTTAATCCAATCTAGTGCCTAGATTCGGAATTGCCAAGACAAAATGTTTCTCTGATTAATTGCCTCTGCTTCGTGCGCTTCCCTTTCCCACCTCCTGTTTCGTTCCAGGGTACGCGAGGCGGCCACCACCAAAGCCTCGACTCCCGCGCACGGAAGACGGCAACGTTTAGGCCCAAAAAGCGCCAATTCGACCACGCTTCTTGTGCCCTATGACGTCCTTTGCCAAGAAGATGAGACCGGGACCAAATGTTCCTCGAAGCTGTCAGTCACAAGCGGCGCGCGCTGTTTTGGGCCACAGAGCCTGTTTCAGATGGCGTTTAGCGAGCGCCAAGGAGGTGTTTCACGACCGGCAAACGGCACTGTGGGCCTCTTCGAGATATCTTCATCCTTCACCTATTCCTCCTCTGTCCTTTGCGCCTATGCACAGCCCCCCTGAAGTTTCACGGCCATTATTCCTTTTGCCTCGATACGAAGAAACGAAAGGGACTTGTCACAAACGTGTCGAGCGGAGCTGGGCCTTGGCACTTTGCCGGATATAAGCACGCCAAAGTGACCGTGCAGAGGAGATGAACAACCTTGAAAGGAGTTGGGAGAGCTGGGGTTATTGTTCCGATTTGCCGAGTTGGAGGTCCTTTGGCCACCACCTCTTTCTACGATTCTGACAGATAGTATTGGAAATGAAACATAATCCCTACCGCATCTTGGAAATATCTGTCATACGGAGTAGGGACCTAGTATAGCCAGCTCAGCTAACAGATGGGTGTGCGGCATTCAGCTGAGGCGGGATTCATCAACATGAGATGGACGGATTTCAAGGGCCAATCTTCTTCGCGGCGACCCCTGATTGTGCCTCGCGTAGGGCGATTGCTTGAACATACCTACTAGGCCACCGCTGTAATCTTGCAGTTTGATTATCAAAGCCAAGCGCAACCACTCTGGAAATGACTGCTAATCACAATGGACGTCCACGTCAATGCGGCCCTGGATCTGGGCCACCCGGTGCCGATGCATTGCAGTGCCCATCTGCAATCTACTGGCTACGAGACGACCCATATCATACAAGTACAACACAGGGCGCCAAGCAATGCGGCTTTGGTGCGGTATATGCAGGCAATAGAGAGGTCCAGAAATGCCAGGCCCGCAATGCTTGGCTTTGTTCTTCGGACGAGGGAAGCCTAAACCAACCGCCAGAGTTCCACTTCTGGATGTTTCGTAGGTGTACATTGTTGCGCACGTCCATGGATTACCGCATGTAGGAAGCCGCTTGAGGGCGGCTGTATCAACATGCCTGGCTTTCACTCATAGCTACCTATGTTGGGTAATTGATGACGATTAGGAGCCTGCAGGGAGGCGGGAGGCGGGACGATTGTGGATGTGAACATCGATCTTGCTGCTGCAAGCCAGCCTTGGCGAACTAGGTATCCAATGCTCCTATTTATGATATACATCTGTGTTTACATCGTATCTTAGCAAAACAATACATTCATCAGACTTGTATGGAAGAGAAACTACTGATAGCTATTTAACATTGAACACATCATAATATGCACTCTGTAGATTACAAGCTAGGAACCTACCTAGGTAGGTATGCTGCGGCTATAATGACATGTCCACTGTAAATGTGCTGTATCGTCCTTTCGCAAAGTCCTGCTCCGGCTGCAGTAGCCACGTGCTGTTGCTTCGGATCAACTGTTCAGCCATACCCTAACCAGCAGCTTGTTGATCTCAGCAATTCTTCAACATCGTTGCTCTTGCTTCATCTGTATTACCCTCGAAATCAGCAAAGCAGAGCACAGCCCCTCAAACAGCTAGTGACTGGGAGCTCTCCCTGTCGCCTACAACCGAAACGCGAAGCGCCACATGGAGGCTGCCGATCTGGCCTCCTGATTGGCCACACCCGCCCCCGAGACGCCTGAAGCCGCATCAGTGGCATCCGTACTTTAATCTGCGACAGCGCCGGGGTCTGTTCATCTCAGCTACGGCCTCGACTCTCTGGCTGCCGAGCTGCCACGGCGCCTGAAGACCCTGGAGAAATAACTCTAATTCCGGGCTCACGCGAGCACTGCGGGAGGCATTGTGGCATGGCCGTCTACTGTACAAAGGCACTGCTTTGTCTGTTGCCTGTAGGACAAATCACAGCGGTATGGCAACGGTACGATAGAACTTTGACTTCCATCATCCCTATTTTTCCAGCTCTTCTATATCAGTCTGCTCACAGCCAATCTACCAGGTACCCCGTACTGCCCTAGCACAAGACCCAGGATCTAGTACGGAGGCCAAAGTGCAAGTAGAAACAATGGATTGAGCGAGCTCCATCAGCCAAAAAAACCCCTGGCCTTTCGTGCCCCAGCAGATCTCTGGTACCTGCGTGGAGAGGCGGTTAGACCTTCTCGGAGGCTGTTTCGAGCCCCGACTCTTTAGACAGCGCTAATGCCGTCGCACTTGGTTGCACCGCGCCGTCAATATGGGAATTGCATCCTTGAATTGCCATTCTAGGCCGCCGTCCTATTCGCTCCGATCCCAACCCCGGCTCCAGGGCAGCCTGTAAGCCAAAAGCGACCCCCGGTCTCTGGCCCTGGTCTTGCCTCTCGGATCTGTTGTGAACCGTCTGAGGCTCATGGAACCGCACCCGTTCATGAAAGTGGATGGCTTCCCCGTTCTGTTTCTGGAACTGAGGCGCCACTATTCCAAATCCCTAGTCGTGCCGGCTTCCCGATGTCTTGTTTCGACTCCGTATCTGCGGTTTGCATTGACGCCAATGGCCTTGGCGTCTCGAAGCTATAATGGCCTCGCTTCCCCCTCTGTTGTTTCTCTTTCTCTTCTCCTCATCCTCCAACCATTCATTTTCCTTAATCCTTTAAGCGACCTGGTCGTTCGCCTTCTCTTTCGTTCATTCTCTTCTTTCCTTGTGTCTGTGACACTTCTTTTTCTCTCTTTTCGACTCTGGTCTGGTACCAATCCCTAAAATTTCAAATCCCAAGCTTTTTTTTCTACTCCTCTTTTTTTAAATATTTCTCTTTACATCTTTCAATATGCAACTTAAGAATGTTCTTACCGGCCTTGTCGGCCTCGCTGTTCTGGCTGACGCTGCTTCCATCGAGCGCCGATCTCCATTTGGCCGCACTTTAGAACGACGCCGTGGTGGTAACAGGGGTGGTAATCAGGGCAACAATGGCAACAACGGTGGTAACCAAGGCGGTAACCAAGGCGGTAACCAGGGCGGTAACCAGGGCGGTAACACAAACAATGCCGGCAGCGGTAGCTTGACGCTGGACTCCAACCTTGTTCAGACTGGTTCCCAGCAGAATGGTAACAACCCTGGTGGCGAGGGCCAGGCTGCCTCAGCTACGTGAGTATATCACTAGATTTAATCTATTATTGGATAATGGCTAATCAATGTACAGTGACAATACCAACTTCATCAACTTTTGTCAGGGCAAGACTCTCACCAACGGTGCGCAAGTCAAGACTGGCTCTTGCAACGGTATCCCCATGGGTAACATTCCTTCCGTCAACAACATGGTTTCATCTGTTTTCGTGAACCCCCAGAACGGTGACACCATTGCCTCCAATAAGACTTTCAATATCCAGGTGCAAATGATCAACTTTGCCCCTGGTACTTTCACCAACGCCACCAGCACATACTACTCGGCTCCTCAGGATGTTGATGGAAGCGGTAACATTATTGGCCACACCCACGTTACTGTCCAGACCACTGGCAACTCCCAGAACCCTACTCAGCCCCTTGACCCTCAGAAGTTTGTCTTCTTCAAGGGTATCAACGATGCTGGTAACGGCCAGGGTCTGCTTTCTGCCACTGTTACCGATGGTCTGCCTGCCGGTAACTACCGTCTCTGCTCCATGTCTGCTGCTGCCAACCACCAGCCTGTGCTGATGCCTGTGGCTCAGCGTGGTGCTCAGGATGACTGTGTCCGCTTCACTGTTAGCGACAACGGCAACAATGGTAACAACAACGGCAACAACGGCAACAACAACGGCAACAACGGCAACAACAACGGCAACAACGGCAACAACAACGGCAACAACGGCAACAACAACGGCAACAACGGCAACAACAACGGCCAGAACGGCAACAACAACGGCCAGAACGGCAACAATGCCAACAACAACGGTCAGAACGGTCAGGGCCAGAACAATGGTCAGAACGGTCAGGGTCAAAACGGTGCTAGTTCCACAAACAACGCCGGCACTGGCAGCGTTCAAACTGGACAGAACGGTCAGAATGGTCAGAACGGTCAGGGCCAGAACGGCCAGGGCCAGAACAACGGACAGACTGGACAGAACGGTCAGAACGGTCAGAAAGGACAGGGCGGTGAGGGCCGTGGCCGAGGTGGACGCAAGGGTGGCAAGGGTGGCAAGGGCAAGAATGCTGAGGCTGCTACCAGCGTCGCTGCTGGAAATGCTGCTGCTGCTACTTCTGCTGTTTCCAATGCTGCCTCTGGAGCCGGTGGTGCCACTGCTGGAACTGCTCTGGGAGGCATTGCTGCTCCCCCCGTCACCCAGTCTGGCAACACTGACAGACCTTTTGAGGTTCAGGGCAACACTTTCACGACCAAGGCTGCTGCCAGCCAAAGAGCCTGTGACATTCAGAACAACTTGTGCGCCAATGCTGTGAACAGCAAGGCAATCAACGGCGTTTCTGTCGGTGACTGCAACAACCAGATCCCTGCTTGCGTTGCTGCTCTTTCAGCATCATCATGAGATGTTATGAGATACGTACGGAGATAGAAAACATTATTGGGCTGTAAGTCGGTGTTCGGACTAAGCCTATCTACAGTCCCAATCGCGGGAAGATCAGGGAGGAAGGAGATTTTTTCTTTTATTTATTTGTCTGCGACATGATATGTAGCTTATTGGATTGTTAGGAATAGTGAGTATACTTGTATACAGTGGATCGAATTTATACCGCTTAAAATCATTTCTTGTGTCCTTTGCAACGTGAGAACGACTAACTAACTCTGAACTTTGAAGAGCATCTTAAGTTGGATAGCTGGACAGCTGCATTGCTAACTGCCACATCCATCCACTGCCAACTCAGTGTGGCATTGACGATACAATATGAAAGCCCAAAGAGGACATGCTACTATTACTGCTGCCTGTAAATGGTGCACAGTAACTACTAGGTAATGGTCAAAGACATAAGGGGAAAGACTTTGCGAGCAAGGGCTAATTTACCGTAACCCAGCGGTTTCAGAGCGCAGGACCTAAGGGGCTGCACCAGTGTCGGACGCTACAAGGTGGGAACTGTGGACAAGGGGCTCTTTTTTTTTTTGTGTGTGTTATCGTTGGCGCTGAGCAGGGGCAGGGGGTTGTCCGAAATGAGAAATTTTGATGAGATTTCCTTTTTCAGGTTGATTTTTCAGTATCATTTTTGTTGGTACCTTGTGTGATATGAAATGCGCGCTATGAGTTGTGAGTTGGTTGAGGATTGTGGTTTGTTCTGTGATGGAGATGGGCTCTCTACTAAACTTGCCAGTTTAAACATGATGGAATTGAAGTTTTTTATTTTTTTTTTTAAAAAAAAAAAAAAAAGAAATATACTTTGACTTTGATTAGTTTTTATAATTGACCTGTTACTTTTCCACTGCAAAAGCAGAGAAAAAGGTACTTGGGCAGCTGGCTGCATGTCACTATGTCGACTATGTAGGGGTAGTTACAACTAATACGATAGAAATGAGTGAGAAATCCATACATGTTATAATTGGGTATCTGGATCTACTTTCAACAAGATCCTTCTATACTCTTGATTCTTAGGTATAGCAACTGATTCAACATGTGTATATCACGGTATAATAAGAAAGAGAAAAAAAAAAAAAAAAAAAAACTCCAGGATAGGCAATCAACGAAACTCGCTGTCGTGATGCCTCGTCTTTTTTCCGCCAATAAAACGCCATAGCAGTAATTATCCGCCTCTCAAAAAGGTGACTTTAGCTTCGCACAGCGAGGCAGCAAGTCACTATTAATAAAAAAAAAAAAAGACGCTGGGATTGAAATCGTGCCCGTGCCTAACGACGGGTGTAGGTATATATCGACGCATGGGTGAGACTATGCCTCGTAGTTGTATGTGTGTATGTGTGTTGATTCTGCGAAAAGGGTGCATTGCAGCTCATCCTCTCTGGGGTCTACAAAAAAAAAAAAGTTAGCCTCCCGAAAATCCTTCATAAAGATGTATAACCATGTCATGAAATTGTAGGTAGCATGTCTAAAAAAAAAGACAAGAAAGACGTGACAAGAAACATACGCGCATCCCTGAGGTGTCACCACACCGAAGAAGCAATCTCCAGGCTGCTTCTGCACAATCTGGTCCTCAAACACCGGCGTGATGACGATGCTGGCTGCGGCGAAGGAGACTGCCGTTGAAAGCAGGGCGAAGAAGAAGGCCGTCTGCATCTTGATTTGAGCACAAAGGTGTATTTGTTTCTTATCGTGGAAAAAAGAGAATGAGATTTGGTCTCGTGTGTTAGTTGCGAGATTGCGCAAAGTAATTAAGCAAGCTTGAGTAGCAAGTATGAGAGAATATGCAGCCGCAGACACAAAAAGCACAGCTCAAAGGATAGTATATGACAGGCAAGGCAATGATTGAAGCAAAGATAATGAAAGGAGAAGAATGAAGCGACGAGAGAGAAAAAAAAGCGATTTCTAGGAGTTGATGCTTTCCCCCCCCCCGACGTTTCTCGTGTCAAGTGCAGTTTCAGGGACCTGGTCCGTTACCCCGTAGCGTCGGGGCCAATCGCGTACCGGCCTTGGTAAGCGCTGAGCATTACATACATACAGTAGTATTAGCAGCCATTGGGGGGGGGGGGGTGTTTGTAAGGCTAAAACAATGCCGTGTCTGATTTCGCGAGGCTGAAATGCCATTGCCAATTGAGCGTTGTTGATCACATGCTCTTAAACTGGTGCAGCCTTGCCAAGTGTGTGTACTCCGTATTATAGACTCAAAAGCGTCAAAGCGCTGGTCCCTCCAGGCATCTACCCCTATCCGCAACGTTGATACAACAAGATATGAGTCGCCGTATTATTGTCCAGATTATTTTGTATATACTTCAACATAGATGACACATTATCAAACAAGCTTCGTAGCTGACCACAAGTCCCCTCCAACCTGTTTTTATTTTACCACAAGGACTCCTCCAAATGGGCACAACCGGGTATTCTCAATCTCCGTCGGTGTCCCATCATCATCCACACTCTCATTACCACCACAAATCTCTCTTCTCACCCTGCTCTAGCGTCCAAAAAATCTCTTCTACTGCAGCGGTACCGGGGGCGGGGGAGTCGTCTTCGCACCGGGAGGAGGAATGAACAAAGGCAGATATGTCACCGCCAAAGCCATGACTACAATTTCCCACATCGTTAGCAACTGTTGAACGTCCCATCTCCAACGATCTGCGAAGGGGAAAACCGTACCTGACATGCCAACGGAAAAGTAACCAGGAGTGCCACCGCTCTTCTGGCTATCCTCGCTCTCTCCCAGCCAGGTCTGGATAGAAAACACGACCGCAATCCTAGAATCCCACGCGATACGTCAGCACCTTATTCCTTCTTCTTTCTTCATTCATCCAAGCGTTCATTTTCCATCATATTATGTATATATCGCAGGGTAAATCTCGTACCATCCAACAAACTTGTTTCGCATAAACATAGCCGCCATAGGCAGCGTTGACGAAAGCGTAGACGAGAAATCCGTAACATCGCCCTTGACGCTCGGTTCCTGATACGGGACGACTAGATTTTACATCCAAACAAGTTAGCTATAGCCCTGTCAAGCAGCTAAGAACACAATGGCATGTAGACGGTGCAAGCAGCAGATCGACGAGGAGAGATCGCCAGGCTGCGGCTGCGCGGGGAGAGGAGAGGAGAGGAGAGACAGAGGCATTGCGGAACAGCAACGTACTCAGGTCGGGCCGTCGCATGTCCTTGGTGTTGGGCGCCATGATTATGGTCGTTAATAGAATCTGCTGAAGATGCTCAAGGCGACAGATTGGCGAATGCGAGGCTGATGGGGATGCGCCAATGTGTGGCCACGAGGCAATGCGGAGGAATTCACGGAGTAGCTTAGCTTCCAATGAACTCCCCAGCTGGGCTTAGCGTAATGTGGGTGAGCCGCTCCGCAGCTTTTTCGACCTCAGGCTCTGGGCCCAGGTCTATCAGCACGTTTTGCTCCGGAAATTCACGACGATTGAAAGGAGGAGTAAAAAAAACATCAAGGCAAAATTATATCGGTTCCTTTCATGTTCTGATGGCCGAGTCGAGCTGCAAAAAAGACTCTCCCAGTCGGTCTCAAGGCTCTCTCATCTTTGCAAGAATCGCTCCTGCGAATCTCGGTTAATAACCCAACGATTACAAAGATGCTAACTATCATACAACAAAATTGCGCTTGCTCGCTCAACATAAAAAAAAAAAACAAAAAAAAAACTTCCAGAGCAGGCCCTGCAAAAACGCTCCGGATTGCGAAAAATTCCCGCCATCGCCAAGTCAACTCCGTAAAATAAGGGTATTTTTTTCTTTTGTTCCATTATGAGTTGGAATCTCCTTTTTTTGTGCCCCCAAGGCTTTTCCTGATGCCTTTTTCAAAAACGCCAAATTTCCATCTCATGGTACTCTGATAATAAGTTTCCAACCCAGAGCACCGGCCTCGCGGATTGCGCAGGCTAGACATCCCCGCTTCCTCCTGCTAATGATGGCATTCCATCCTTTCTGAGAGCACAGAGCCCGGATGAGGATCTCCATGTCGGAGCCAAACTGCCGTTTTCGAGATTCAAAGTGCATCTTCGCCGCTGCTGAGAAGCTTCCCTTACGCTCAATAGGCGAAGAGCCAGGCGACTCCGAGCGGTCGGCAACTGGTGACTGCGGCACCGAAGAGAAATTGGTAATGCAATCAACCACCAGCACTTGATTCTGAGCGGCTTGCCCGCCAGGGGGTGTAAGGAGGTCCGATAGCTCGGCATCTCGTCTTCGCAAAAGCTCCGAGATGTGGATAACTGTGTAATTATAATATTTGTGCAGTGGGTGGCCTGCCGGTTTCATTAGCATACCGAAAATTATCAGAATTATCCAGTGTAACAAAATGCTTACCTGCTCGATACATCGACCGAGACCCGGCGCCCAGCGTGTTGGAGCCGGTAAAGTCAATCTGCTGCAGCGTCGGGCTGGAAGGAGACTTGAGGACCCTGACCCGTGAAGACGGGGAGCACGGGTGTGCGGTGACAAAGTTAATGTCGTACAGCAGCGAAAAGGTAACCGTCTCAGTCTTCTCTCCCTCGATTGACACAAAAAAGTTGATCTTGGCAGGATACGACAACAGATCCGGAGCCCTGTGGTTCTCGTGAATGGGGGTCACGATAATCTCCGCGAGAGGTGTCGGATGGACACACTCTGCCACTGGCGTATCGAGCTCCAGCGACTGTAGTTCGACAAACACGCCCGGCGGAGCGGGTGTGTAGTTGTTCTCGTGAGGGATTATAAAGTCTGCGGGAGAAATCGACTCTTCATTGCCGTTACCAAGGATATAAGACTCGCGCTCGACTCGTTTCTTGCCCCAAATTCTAGCCTTCTTCCCCAGCTGCGAAAGGTCGGCTGGCTGATAGTCAGTAAAAGGGTAGGCAGGCCTCGACGATGGGAGTAGTAACTCACAGGCAACATCATGAACATCAATACTGATCCACCCCTCGGTCACTCCCTCGGGGATGATATCTGTCGAAATCCACCCCATACATTCGGCAGATCCTTTGCCAGCGGCTAGAACTCTACCGACAATGCAAGATGTACTCCAGAAACTCTTATCGTGGTAGACGAAGCCGCTGCTCAAATTGGCAAACGACCCTATTCGCGAAAGAGCCTCGCTGTCGTTCTCAAGCAGAGTTGCCATCAAAAAGTGGCTCACAGCATCCCCAGGCATCATGAGCCCAAAGACATAGGACTTGGAAAGCCAGCCAGACTCGTGGAGCGCTGCCGCCATTCGACGCCGCCTAGCCCGGGCTCGCTCCTTGTGATGTCCGCGCTGGCACGTAACATCCCAGGCCCCAAAATACGAATCCTGCTCGGGCTCTTTCTTGTAGGGCGTCGGCGTCGGGGGCTGCAGCAATGACGACGGCGCAGCCAACCTCTGTACCTTTTCCGATATACGTCTCTCGTAGCCGTCGATGCCTGGCCACATGAGTTTTCGCGCAAAGTGAGTTAGGCCCTCGACCTGGCGTTGGCCGTATCTCCCTCGAATGGTGTAAAAATGAGGTGGTGATGGGGGTCGGTTTCCATGCTTGTGTTGGTCGTGGAAAGAAATCTTGCTGGCCAGAGACGCCAGCCAGCCGGGAGCAGCGCCGCTGCTTCCACGACGAGGTTCCGGCCGTGCTGCTAAAGAGCCATAGTCCTCTCGCAAGATTTCAATGTTATTCAGCCAGCTACGAGCCAAAAGCAGAGACCATTTCACAGAAGCGTTTGCGGCCCTCTCGAACTGAACAACGTCAATGGCTCTGAAATGGGCCGCTCCATACTCCTCACCGTCAGTAATTGCGTCCAGGCGGATGAGCAACTCGGAAGAAACCAAAATCTGCATTAGTAGCCAATACTTCTCTTCTGCCCTCTCGGCAGAGCTCTCTGCATCAACAATTGCGGTGCTGTCGTCCAACTCGTCACCATGCGGTTTGCCCCAGAGAATCTGGCCTAGTCGAACACGCCATTCGACATGCGACAGGTCAATCCAGACATTGGGGGCTCCCATGCACCTGAGGATGGCACTGATCTGGTTGGGAAGGCTGTGGGGGTCTTTTTTGTCAACCGGGGGATTTTATTTGGTCTCATCAAGACGTGGAACAGGTCGTTGTAGGTTTCTTTCGAAGGCTTCTTGCCAAAATCGTTGTTGCGGTAGATTTCACCATTGCGTCTGAGCCGATCCAGCAGCTCTCCTTGAGGAAGACGGTGTAGCCAGCCATCATGAGACAACATACGCTCGCGAGCTTCAACGACGGCACGAGCCTTGGTGCCGAGGCTTTCAAAGCCAAACTGCTCCTCTTCGAGTGAGTCGCTGACGGCCAGTTCGAGAGCAGCCTGGTAGCCCATGGTGCCCTTCTCCAGCCCCTGCATGCTCAGCATGTTGGGTCGCTCACAGCACCGCACATGGAAATGCGCCTTGCGCGTATCTTCGACCTCTTGCTTGGCCTCGGGGTCATGGTTGGCGTCCCTCGTCAAGTGAGGCCACACAGTGACGCCCCGCCAGGCCTTGGCTTCGATTTGGACATGGTCAGTCAAATCCCGGATCTCCAATTCCTCGTCAAACGGAAAGGCTACGCTGGGATGAGGCGCGCCGGGGAAGTGGCTCTCGCTGCGGGCGAAATACTGGGGAGCTCCAGAAAAGAGTTTCTCAACGTCATCGTCACTGAGGAATTGGGTCGAGGCCGCTGCTTGCATCTCTTCTAAGGATTGGTGGGCGTTACCTAGTTGGGTTCGATGGAGGATGCATTAGCCGGTAGCAACAAGCACTTTTGAGATTGTATTTATTTTTCGGTGAAAGCTCGCTGGACCCTCGGCGAAGGAGAATTGACAGAAGGAAAAATTAAGAGAAGCAAGTCGACGGCAGAGCAAAAATGGCACTGAAGATGGTTCGATCTCGCCGGATCTCCGGGTTCAGTTAGCACGCCTAATTTAGCTGCGGAGAGTTGGCCATCAGCAGCGGGGCACCACCAACCACAGCTTCACGCAGAGACAAGGGACCAGCCCAAGGGACTGCTCCAGCCAGGAGAGACAGCGCTATTCTCGGAAATGGTGGTCAGGTGGCTTGTTAGCAGCAAAACAAGGGCACTGTAATGAGACATTTGAAGCTTACTTGCACTGCAACGCCCCAGGCTTTCAGGGGGGTGTTACTGTAGCCGTCTGTGGTTTGCTCCTACGGACAATTACAGAGCAGAGCAGCAGCCCGTGACAATTGCTGCTTTTGCGCTGCTTTTGCCTCCCTCTCGCTGTTTTGATTTGTTTTGATTTGCTTGTCAAGCAGCCGAGGTTGGGGGCGTGGGGGGCCGCTACCAGGATGCTGAATGGCTCGCCGCGGTGTCCGTGATGAAAACAGTTCGTACGGCTTGCAGATGCAGCTGGTTGCAATTCGCCGCCTGGGTTTTGGCAAGACTGCGCTGCATGTCGAAATCAAAGCAGGGTCGCGTGCCGTGTCATTGCTCGCCACCCTCTTGTTATTGTCACTGTCATATTGAAGTCACCGGTCTATCGGCAGGTCCCTAGATTCCCCCGCATTTTACAAATAGGCAGGCGTAACTGTAAATAGCAGCTGGCGCAACAAGTCCTCTCGTACCCGGTACTTGTACGTACAAAGCCATACTGGTGATCGGCTGCCTGAATGTCAATCTCCAAGCGAATGCCACCCACCCCAACCCAGTGCAGCTGCCTGTACAGTGACTGGACGAGTGGCAGCAGAAGCAGAAAACGGGCCCCCAAACCGCCTAGCAGTTGCACTAGCCGGTGCTCGCGTTACGGCCGTGGAATGGGGCCGTGCAATGGCCTCCTCGGCGGACCGGGGTCCGTCCCCCCTGAACTGCACTGCGCCTTCAGAGCGCTTCAGCACTCAATTTCAGCGGCACGCAATGCGGCATAGCATTTCGAGCTCCCTAACGCCGTAATTAATGGGGCTTTTCGCTCCTGGTCAATCTGAGCCCATCTGGCGTGCTGGGATCGGCAATCAGCGCTCATTCTCGCCTCGTCCAGATCTGCGCTGGACTGGCTGTTTGTCACTCCAAGCCGCCTGCAGCAGCCGGCAGCTGATTGGCCGGGCCGGGCCTGTCGCGAGCCCCTGGGCGGGAGAGTCTGCCCTCTCGTATGATACATCACCAGTCATCCGTTTTTGCGGTGGTACCAAAGGCGACAGTAGAGAGACTCTAGGGGATGGATGGCGCCGGAAATGGGCGCATTCTACTGTCGCCGTAGCATGACCATGGTCGTACTGCAGCGAAGCGACAGCATATGATGCAGGGCTTGCGCGAAAGAAAATTGAGTCTGACTGGGAGTGGTTGCATGTATTCCGGATGTACATGTACGGTCATCTTCAATGGTCTTTCACATCTGCCCAGAGTCATCGTCTGAGACTGGCGGCTGCATGCAGTGCGTTGGGAGGTATTTGGTTCTTGGCATTGTGCTGCAGAAGGAGGTCCCTCGCATGAACGACACCCAAAACCTCTTGCGCCTACCCCCGAACATCACAAAGCCAAGAATTCAAGGGGGGCAAAAAAAAAAAAAAAGGGTTATCAAAGTTCCTTTAGATTGATAACTCTATCCTATTCTTTGGTTCCTGCCACTTCTCCGGATCACCGAGGCCGCGCGGCCGCGAAAACGAAATTACTCTGAATCGCAGCCGAGCGCCAAGCCCTGCGTGTTTCTTATCCTCTGATATGTAGCGGGCTGAGCAGCATCTGCACACAAAAGCAAGGCATCGCCCATAGTAGGTAGTGGTGGTGCCAGCAGTGGATAGTACTGGAGTAGACAAGACGGCGCTTGCTGTTTTTTGTTTCAATCGACCAACACCACAGATGCATACATTTGTAGGAGACGCACCAAGATATAAAAGAGGAAAAAAAAAAGATGCCGCACAATGTGAGAAAAGCGGATGGTCCGCAGGAATATCTTGTCACGCCAGGCAACAGCTCGGTACCTGTTGTAATATCATTTACGCACGTGTTTCGATAGGCATTAACGTTTTCCTGGGGGTATCATTTCGCCATCCTGTGCGCCGTGTAGCTATGCTTCATTAAAAAAAAAAAAAATAAGGACCATGCCAAATCTCCCTTTCCCCTGGTGGTTACTCGTGCAATTGCGGAGTTAAACGGCCGTCTCTGCGTTTCTTTCGTAATTCCAACTCTGCATATGCTGAAGCACCATGTGCCTCTTTGGCAGGCGCCTCTTCCTTTGCCTTCTATATCGTTGTTCGCCTCTGTATTATATATTATAATGTAGCCCCTTTTATGACCCGCCGTATATCAAAAGAAAGAAGAAGGAATGCTTCAAGCCGGTTGAGTATCGTGGATAACTATGAGCAGGTACTTTTGGTCGGGCACTATGACAATCTCCTGCCGTTTCGTTCGCAATCGGAGCAGCTTTAATTCATCCTACAACCCAAGTTAGTCTCCTTGTGATCACGCAAAATTGTAGACGATCAAAAAAAGGGGGCTGAGAGGGGAAGCGTCGCAACAAGGGTCGTGCGTACCTCTCCGTCCACATCTTGCACCAGCTGTCCGGAGCTGTTCACGAAATTCCAGATCATCTCCGCAAACTCCTCGATGCCTTGCGACTCGCCTTCCTCCGCTGCGGGCGCATCGTTGGAAAAGGAGGCGGCCGTCGACGCGTTTCGCGCTTTCGCCGTCTGGAGCGCGTCGATCTGGCCGCTTGTCTTGAGGATTGCGCCGCTTGCTCTGTCCAAGACCATGCTTGCCTTGACGCCAGGTTTCCTAACTAGGCGACCAAGTTTCTCCTCGAGGGCGTCGTGCCCGTTTGCCTGGAACCGCCCATTAGCTAGAGTCGCATATCGAGGGAATATGTAGCGGAATTTGGAGCTTCTCGTACCGTAGGGTTTTCTGACATTTCGCTGCTAATTGCGCGTGCGCTACCCTTTGGAGATGTAACGTGGGGGAATAAAAACAGGATTTTTTTTTTTAAAAAGAATTCTAGATGTCGGTAAATGCGACCAAGACGTTCATATCCAGTAGCTCTCCTCAGGGTGCCACTATGCGAGCGGTTCATTGACGTAGCTCGGTCGCGGCACATTACAATTCTGCCATGCGCCACCGCCAAAATTTATAGACCCACCAGCGGCATCTGGAATCTGCAGCTCAACAAAAAAATCAATCATTACTGAAGTGCATGAGACCTCATTGGACTAGACTGAAGACAGCTCAAGTATAATTTACAACTTTTTTTTATTCCTCAAAATCTTTATCATCGTATAATTGCTCCAATAAATCGCTGTCAAGATGGGTTCCAGCGCCAAAAAGAAGAAGGAGAAGAAGAAGGATTTTCAGGTAAAGCCTCTTATATGCCCTATCCACCCGAATGCCAATTTACTCATAGCTGGGTAGAAACCCAAGTATAAAGTAGGCAAAACTGCTCCCAAGGCTTCGAACTTCACAGATACCAGCTTCAAATCCAGAGGTATGACAGCTTGCTAAACTCTTTCACAATGCAAAAGCCTAATACCGACGACCATTAGCAATTGTAATGAACCAGCAGTCATTATCAACTGCTGCTCCAGACGTTGTTCAACAATTCAAGCATAATCTTTCTCTAGCTTCATCCTCAAAGAATGATAAACAGCGCCGCGATGCCTTGGCTTACCTCACCAGCCAACTCTCCTCACAACCTCCAGTCAACCCCGTTGGGACGAACAACATCCTCTCCAAAGTTCTCCCTCTCATCTCAGATAGATCAACACCAGCTCGGAGCCAGCTGCTAAAGCTCCTTCAAGCACTTCCAAAAGACGAAGCAAAGCACAGCACTAGGGAAGCCATCACATTCATTCGCGCTGGCATGACCCATCTCTCGGCTGATATTAGCAACGATTCACTTGGATTTTTGGAGTGGCTTCTTGATGTGGCTGATGACGACCTTGTCGGCATCCCTGGTGGATGGTTCAAAACTTTGACCACATTCTGCGTTATTATGGGCTGGTCTCCATCATCATCAGCGGCCGGATGGACATCGGCTCCAAGGACGGGACCTCAAGCAAAGGGCGCCCAGGTCCTCGCACGCCAGATGTCATTATTGTCCAGGTTCATCCAGATAGGGATGAAGCCGGTTATCCCTGTTATTCCCAGTCGTCAAGATTACTGGGACAACCTTTACAGAATACCTCGCGATCCACATGCCTTTGAATACCTGAACCTCTTTGGAGGGACGCGAGACGAAGCGAACGAGATGCACACAACTCGAGAAGCAAGGCAGGAAGTTTTATCCCGGAAGTTCTTGGATCCCATTTCAAAGGGTATCGAGAGAGCGAAGAAGGAGGGCGGAGCAGTAGGTAGAGCAGCTACTGAACTTGATCAAGTATTGACGGATAGGATGCGAGACTATACTGCTTCAGAACTGATCACTGACCAATACTTATTGGATCTGTGGTAAAGAATATTGGCTGATACCCTCTGTAATAATCTCTATTAGAAGCAAAGCTCACAAAGGAATGCTTCTTCTTCTTCTCTCTTTTTTCTTGGCCTCTGGCGCACACACATATATTCACGGCGTATGATATAGGAAATTATTATTCAGCACCCCAGCTGTAGCTAATGTCTCGAAACTACAGCTGTTTTAATCTTCTTCAACTGCTCCTACTGCTTCAAGTGTTATATAGTTGCTAAATACTTCTTTTATATGGACTGACTGCCTCGTTAGGCCAAGGCTGGTCTGCTGGAAAACGAAATTGGGGCGCTGAAAAACAAGTCCCATTTTATAGCAAGGCTTGTTGTATTATTCATGCAATGGGTATAACAACACTGTTGATTCTGGAAAAATATGGGTAGGCCAAACTGGAGCACGCATTTGGCTTCCAACTCTGCTTTTGGTTGGCACAATATGAATAATATGCTTACCCGACATCGGTGGAAGCAAGCAAAGCCATATCGCAGCCAGGATACTCTACAATTCTGCAGCAGCCGTGTATAGAAAGGGTAAATGAAAACAAATTATTATCATTCCTGATATTATAGTCTAATTTCTTTCTTTCTTTTTCTTTTTCTTTTTTTCCTCCACAGTCGGAGGATATATTGGAAGTAAATGTACTTTTTGGCATCTCCATCTCTATGATCGGAGAGCTCAGCTGCCTCTCCTTCGGCCGCAGCTATTACCGGGGGACAGCACAAGTTAATATTCTAATAAAAAGATATAATGCGGTATTTTTGGCAGTGTATTATTTTATTATATCCTATTTACCTATTTGTTGACTGAGAGATTGTGCAGCTTCCCGTCAACACAGCCTCCTAATGCATGGATGTGGTATGCAGCTCGAAATGATCAAGTTTGAGACTTAGACTGTGTATATTTTTACTCATTAGAAAATCCAAAAAGAGATATCACTACGGTTACTCAATTTTATTTGCGCAGCTGTGTGACAGGTGGAATTCCCCATCGAGGCTTTATAGCGGATTATCCTCCTCGTCTAGGCGCTCTTCTCCCCTAATCTTCTCTTTTCTTCCCATCTATAGGCCTTTTGCTCGCCCCGAAGCACATATACTAGTGCATGTGGCTCACCGAAAGTTACTGAATGTCTAGAGGTTTATTTTGATCCTGAGGAAGCTCCCCGGTGCACGTGCAGCCGCTTCCTCTCAGCTATTTCAACATCTCCCACCTCTCTCTTCTTCTTTCCCTCCCTCCCCCCTCCCTCTTCTTTTCTCCAATGCCGCACGCTGTCAAACAGGTTCGTCATTTTGCCAGCACTTCTTGATCCTTCAAGTGAAGAGGCACTGTTGCATCAGTGCTTGACGTTTGAGATATCATCTCGCCAGGGCAGGTATTTTCATCTCTTGGCCATCTCGTCCATCCTTCCCAAGCATCTTCAGACCCGAGATTTCTTTTCTCTGATCCTACCATCGTTTTGTAGCCTCATATATACATCACTCTCTTCTGAGCTGCCTTGCATTTGTCAGTTCTCTTGCAACTACTCTGCTCCGCCCATTTGGGATTCGCCACGCCGTTGGTAGTTGTCATCAAGGCAGTTCATCTCCTTAGGAGATTCCTGTCAAGTGGCCTTTCACTTTTTCCTGAGCTAGTATTCAGTACTCTCTCACAGCCTTCCTAACACAAGACTCACGTCCTCCATCACTTCTCTTCGCAGAGCTTCATTTCCAGATTGGGTCACCAGTCTAACAAGGTACTAGTGCTTCCAACTTCTCGATCAACTCAGCATCATCTTGATTTGCAAGATGGCGGTTCCAGAAGACGCATCGGTCGCGGAAACTGGGGATCAGCCTGCTCCCACTGGCTGGGTCGAGCGCACAGCCTTCGACTACACTGCAATAGCCGAAGCTGAAACAGCTTCTACTTGGGACGGCAATGCTAGAGTTTACCAGTGGAAGGACGAATATGGAGACGTCGGCCCTGCTTTCGAAGAACTGGAGGTGGAACTGTTTGGTGATCCTGAGTCTCGCCGTGATCGCCAGACCGGTCTCGACTTCTCCAAGTTTGTTCTCAATCCCTTACTCAGGAATAATGCTAATCAAACAAGGATCGAGCAAATTGAGGTCATCCAGGAAGGACCACAGAGAATTGAGTATATCAAGACTTTCGCCGACGCCGGAATTCATCCGGTCATGCTAAAGAACATTGAGCTCTGTGGATACGAAGTTCCAACCCCAATCCAGAAATTCACTATCCCAGCCATCCTCCAGGGCTACGACGTGATCGGCGTCGCTCAGACTGGTAAGTACCTACATATCATTTCTATTATTGAACTTGATTATCTAACGTGACCCAAGGCTCTGGAAAGACTGCTGCTTATTTGATCCCAATTCTCAGCAAGCTCATGGGTAAAGCAAAGAAGCTAGGAGCTCCCCGACCCAATCCTGCCAGATTCCAAGAGGGAATTGATAATGTAATTGCCGAGCCACTTGTGGTTGTGGTAGTCCCTACTCGGGAATTGGCAGTGCAGATCTTCAACGAGGCTCGAAAGCTATGTTACCGATCCATGCTCCGGCCATGCGTTGTGTACGGAGGAGTTCCTGTCCGCGAACAAAGCGGCCTTCTTTCCCGAGGCTGTGATATCTTGATCGGAACTCCTGGTCGCCTTAAGGACTTCATTGGACGTCCTGAGGTCTTGTCTCTTCGCCGCTTGAAGTACATGATCATCGATGAGGCTGATGAGATGCTCAATGATGACTGGGAGAGTGAACTTCAGGCCATCCTCTCTGGCGCAGGTAAGGATTTTTCTCTCTCTTTTTCTTTTTCTTCGAGATGCTAGTCTCCATAGCTCGCTGATCGCTAACAAACTGTTCATTATATAGAACAAGACGTGGGCAATGTCTACTATGGTCTTTTCTCTGCCACCTTTCCTAAGGCTGCGCGAGACCTCGCAAAGAAGTACTTGTGTGATTCTCATGTGCGCTTCCGAGTTGGTCGAGCCGGCAGCACCACAGAGAATATAAAGCAGATGATCATCGAAGTTAGCCGAGAAACGAAGAATGAAACTCTTCTGACTCTCCTTGAAGAGATGAATGGTGTTCGCACCATCATCTTTGTCAATAGCCGTCAAGCTGCCGATACACTTGACGACTTTTTGTTCAATATGAAACTACCAGTCACTTCCATCCATAGTGACCGCACACAGGTTGAACGAGAAGCCGCTATGCGAGCTTTCAGATCCGGCCAAGCCCCCATTCTCGTCGCGACTGGAGTGACAGCCCGCGGCATTGATGTCCGCAACGTTATGCACGTCATAAACTATGACCTGCCATCGATGGAATATGGCGGTATTGAAGAGTATACTCATCGAATTGGTACGCTTTGACTTCCTGATATTAGCTCCTCAGTCCCTAGTCAAATATTTTTATGGCAATGGCTAACCCTCTGTCTAGGTCGTACCGGTCGCATTGGCCACCGAGGTGTTGCGACTTCCTTCTTCACTGAACGTGATGAGCCCCTTGCAAGCGTCCTCACTAGGACTCTGCTAGAAACCAATCAGGATATACCCGACTTCCTTCAGGCGTATGTCCCAGAAAATTGGGCCAGCGGATCCAAGGTGAAGTTTGAAACCGAGTCTGATTTCGATCCCAACGATGTTGCAGGTGCTGGCAGCTGCGAGGCTGATGGTGCTGAGGCTGGAGGCTGGAATGGAGATGACAGCGGCCATGGTGATTCTGGCGGCGCTTGGGGCGGCTCCGGAGCAAACGATGGAGCTGGTGATGGCGAAGCTGTCAACTCTGGCGATGGCTGGAACCAGGGAGCCTCTGATGATACTGCTTCTGGAGGCACTTGGGGAACCGAAGCTGCTCAGCCAGCTGCTACGGGTACGTGGTGAGCGTATATCTTACTTCGTAATTACCGAACTACTACGACAGAGTCTTTTCTTTCTGAACAATTTGAGGGTTATAACTAGGGCAAACGGACAATACTAGGGATAAGGATTTTTAACAAGGTTAACAGGGAATCATAGCTGAATCATCAGAGTATCTTGAAGGTTTATCAAGAATAGGTAGATTAGCTATGATAATTCAACCTGAAATTTGCTACTATTGACTTTACGAGCTATTGATAAAGTGATTTCGAGCAATAAAACTAGTAGCGAACAGAGAACTGGTAGCAACTGGCATTTGCTGATATAGCTGGGTGCTGCTTAGGTGATGAATGCGTCCATTATGATTACAAATTAACATTGGGTGATAAATATACATGAATTGCCTGCGATTCCGCTTTTCTCGCTGAATCGCACCACCTCATCTTCCAATAAAGCCAAGTAAGTCAGACATCTATTCTATTATACGATACGCTCACATATTCTTCAAGATTTTAGTCACACCAGCGAATTTTCTAGCCGACGCACCGTATCCCACCTCCACGACGCCCTGAGTAAATCGCCAAGAACGATCCTGGCTCGCGATAGGGTACTGCACGGGGGGAGGAATGGCAGTCTTGACACCCAGCCAGCCGAAGCGGTCCTCGCAGACGGCCTTGATGTTGCACAGGCCGCGGAGTCCTTCCTCGCCCGCGAAGCGGCCGTAGCCAGAGCCAGCGACGCCGCCAAAGGGGAGCTGGACGGCGTAGTAGGCGGCGAAGTCGTTGACGGCGACCATGCCGGCCTTGAGACCGCGGACGATGGGCTGCAGGGCGGGATCGCGCTCTGAGCCGTGGACGGAGGCACCGAGGCCGAAGTCGGGGGCGTTGGCGACGGCGAGGATGTCCTCTGCGGAGGAGGACTTTGCACGCAGCATGGTGAGGACGGGGGCGAAGCATTCGTTCTGGGCGATGCGCATGGAGGGGGTGACGTCGACAAGGAGCGTGGGCTGGAAGTAGTGGCCTTTGGGGTGGTCTGGGTGGGCGTAGCGTTTGCCACCGGCGAGGAGGCGGGCGCCCTGAGAGACGGCCTCTGCGATGAGCTCTTCGAGGCGGGTGAAGGAGGCGTCGGAGATCATGGCGCCCATGTCTGCATCGGGGCCGAGGCGGATGGCCTTGACACGGGGCTCTAGCATTTCGATGAGACGGTCGTAGACGGCGCCTGAGGAGATGACACGTTCAATGCCGATGCAGTTCTGGCCGGCAGCTTGAAAGGTGCCCCTGAGGATGATGTCGCGGATACGAGGGAGGTCGCCGTCTTTCCTGCCTCCGGCGGACTCGAGAACAATGAAGGGATCTTTGCCTCCCAGCTCGGCGACGACGGGCGTGAGGCTCTTGGCGGCGCTGGCGGCAACGTGGTGGGCGACGGTCTGAGAGCCGATGAAGGTGATGTGGCTGATGCCAGGGTGAGACGTCAAGTGGCCAGCAGTCTCCGGCCAGCAAGCCACCATCTGAACAAGCTCGGGGTCGTGGCCGTGGACGCTGAGGGCGCCGCGGGCGATGTCGAGGAAGTAGCTGCTTGACCAGGCCGTCTGTTCAGACACCTTGACCACGATGCCGTTGCCGCTGAATATCGCGCTGATGATGGGGCCCATCAGGTTGTGGAAGGGATAGTTCCAGCTGACCAGCGCGGCCACCACGCCCAGAGGCTCGTAGTGCACCGTGTTGCGTTTATATGCCATGAGCAGGTTGGTCGGTCTGCGGGACGGTCGGAGGGCCTTTTCGCCGTGGGTGAGCGTCCACTGGATCTTCTCGACGGTGACGAGGATCTCACCCAGCTGGGCGTCCACCATGGTCTTGCCGCTGTCCAGGCCGGCGATGTTGCAAATCTGCTCGGCATTGTCCATGACATACTTCAAGAGCGACCGCAGCACGGCTTTGCGCTGCTCAAAGGTCGTATTGGCCCATTTCTTTTGCACCTCTGCCGCGGCAGCAATTGCCTTGTCGATGCCATCTTCGGTGGTGGCTTCGACGGCGCCGAGGAACTGTCCCGTAGCGGGCGCGTAGCATTGAATGGCTGAGCTTCCGGGGATCCTTATGCCGGTCTGCTTGACGGTCGTTCCCTTGTCGGGCAGCGTTGGCGGATACACGAGGTACCATCGGGAATCGGACTCCCAGGACGCATAAGCGAAGGCGGCGCCTGCTCGGACGATGAGGCCGCAAAGGAGAGAAGCGAGAAGGACGAAGGAGGCTTGGAGGAAAACAGGTCTGCAAAGACAAAATGACATGTTAGTTTTTGCTTTCCTCGGTAACAGCTGTATATGAATCAACTGCTAATATCAAGCATGGCGGAGACACGCACGAAATATCAAGCTGGGAGCCCAAGTGGCTGCTCGGGCCGCCTGCAAACGAAGCCAGCTGCCCCACGAGACGCTCCATTGCCTCGCATCCGTCTGAGCCGCCTACAGATCAGATGGCAAAATAGGCACGCACGGAGAGGGGAGAGTAGGGAGAGAAAAGAAAGAGAGGATGAGGTGGTCTAAAGGAGAGGATCGGACGATTCGCTGTTGGAAAGTCGTCTGAATTAAGCTGCAAAAAGGTGGGGTCTGCCTAGTTTAGTCAGGCACCCTGTCAAGAGGCATTGTCCAATAAGACTGCAGTGCTTCAACTTGTATATGGACAGTATATACGCATGTTCATAATCGGAAAATCAGCTTCAACTACATCCACGGACTACCAACCTCACAGAGAGAAAATATGATAATGCAAAGCCGTCATTAAAATGCATGCATGTGTATATATAAAAAGCTTCTTCAATTTCCACCTCGCAAAGGAAACAAAAGTTACTACTTGTTACTAATAACTAAAATCCATGCCACAACCACCACACACATCATATCCAGGCTTTATTCGGGGCCAATCTCTCTCTCGAGCCACCTTGCCCAACGCCAAGCCCCCTTTCCAAAGCAAAAGCAGCTTTGTGTGCATTTGCTCTTCTTAATACACTTACAAACATTCAAGAAAAAGAAAGCAACCAAGAAAAAAAGGAATAAATAAAAAGGACTGTCTCTCTTCAACCTCCTCGCTCTTTCCCGTCTCTTACTCCGTCCGTGCAATCAAACGCACAATATGTTGTTATAATAGTAATGATAAAGGGGGAAATATACTCTTTGAGGGAATGGGAGGGTTTGCGTCGCTACTCATCTCTAGAATGCAGAAAAAAGGCCAGAAATGAAGGAAGCGAAAAACAGTGCGGGAAAAACAGGATTGAAGGAAAATATAGTGAAGAAAAAGCAGTGGAAGCAGAAAAAGAAAAAGAAATATAATGCATCGTTCAACCAAACAAAGAAAAGGGTAAAAAGCCAAAAAAAGAGGTAAAACAATCCCATAATCTCCCGTTTCCTTTTCAAACGCCATGCAAATATCAAGCCTCCTCTCTGTATAAAGAAGGTCCAGACAACCACGTCTCTTTCGGCTCTTCTTTCTCCTTTCTTTCTTTCTTCTCCTTCTGCCACGGCGGGCAGGCTTCATAATTGTTTGCAGGCGTTACAGCATTGATATGCACCGCGACAGAAAAGCAACTGGGCGTCTCAATGCGCGCCTGAACGCAGGGTGTCGTTAACAGAAATGGTTATAGGGGTAGCAATTCATAGATCGCTCATGCAAATCATCAAAAGCATGAATGCCTTAATACAGTTGCTTGAATATCAAGCATCATGCGTCGGGAACATTTTAAAAACAATTAGAACAAACGGAGAAGTAGGGGGTAAGGAGACTGGTCGTAATGCAGATATACAACGAAGGGAATTTTCCTGAAGCACTCCAGTTCCGTGCCTATACATTGGCGCTCTTGGTTAATGACAGCCCACGCAATCTTGCACCTAGACCTGCGGCTGCATGTGACTGGCTTGATTCGATACGAGACAGCCTTGCAGCAGAGGTAAAGTCGCTGCTCGCCTCGTAGCTATACCGTATGCGGTCCATGGATTGTCGCATACGATCATATGACGGTCTCGCCCGATCCATGCTTGGCCGCGTAGTCGTCGGTACTTCGAGAGAGTAGCGAGTCGCTGGCGCTTCCATAGAGTAGCGGTTGCCGGTGTAATTCGTGCTGTCGCTGCCAGTCTGGCTGTGGCCGATTTGCGTGGTCGTTCGTGTCACTGTTGAGGGGGGGTATATTGGGCGCAAATCCTCATCAACGCTAGCATATTGGTTGTGATTTCCCCGCGAGCTGCCGGATGACTTGGATTTCTGGCTCTTTTCGTCGCTGACTGCATCAATCGATTTGCTCTCTGCGTTCAGGTGAGCAAAGGCACCCAGCCTTTCCTGCTCTCGAACAATGTCGACATCATAAGGGAAGAAGACCTTCTGGATAGACTTGATGACAAATCTTGGGAAGAGGCAGATGACAGGGACAAGCACAAAGACAGCCCAGAAAGTGGCCTCTCCATATATTTCCTTGGCCGCTCCATAAAACTGGTCAGATGAAGTAAATGATGTGTAAATGCCCGTCCAGAAGAAGATGAAGATGTCACTGAGGAAAACAATGAGTAGCATGAGCCAATCCCATCGATAGGTGTTCATCAGAATGTAGGCGTTGATCGTCAGAACAGCGGGGTGCGCGATATATACTCCAAGGCGGAATCTATCATCAATAACCAATCCGTTTTCGGTCACAGGTCGTGCAGGCATAAATAGTAAGTACGGGATGTAGAAAACCATGATGGACTGATAAACACCGTCAAGCATGTACAACCTATGGAATTGTCAGTAAAAGATACATTGTGCCTCAAGAAGTTTAAAGAAAAGAGAAGAGGGAGGGGGGACTAACCAAAACTTCTTCTGTGTCCATTCCAAGCGTTCAATACCACGGCGATACAATTGCGGCACGGCCAACGAGACGGCATCCGAGACGTCCTGATCAAGAACACCCATAATGGCAACTGGCACCGAAGTGAAGAACAGATTAAACATCAGAATGTAGGTGTAGTCAAAGAGGTATGTCATATCAAAGTTGGTGTAGATGGAGAACCAGAAGATGCTGAAAGTCCAGACCAAGTTCTTGTAGAAGAAGTTTGGAATAGACTCTCCCAAGCGACGGTACGACCAACGTCCATGAACGAGCACCAGGCGTTGCAAGAACCGGAACTGCGCAATTGCATAGTCAGAAGACATGGCAGCCTGTCGACCTTCGACACCAGCAATACCAACACCGACATCAGCCTCTTGAATCATGGCAACATCGTTGGCGCCGTCACCAATGGACAAGGTCATGACATCCAGTCCGTTCTTGACCATGGAAACGACAGCGGCTTTTTGCGCAGGGCTGACACGGCAGCACAGAACAGAGCGGCACTGCTTGCAGAGCAGAAGGAACTTTTGCATCAGGCGCTCATTCAAGGCCCATCTAAGGGTGAAACCATCAATGACCAATCCATGCGTGGGAGCCGGGGGCTCGTGGTTCTTCATAGCAGCAGCAAGATCTTCGTCGTTACCAGTCAAGCCAAATGTTCGCAGATTCTCGTCCAGAGACTTTTCGATGAGACCAATGAAGACATCTTCGGCACCTACGCCTTCAGCAGCGTCCTCTTCGACCTTAATGTGAATTAGCTCCATGTCGTTGTTGAGCAAGTTACAGGAGAAACCAATGTTGATAGCAGTCTCGACCTTGTCGCCAGTCAAAACCCAGAGTTTGATACCGGCCTCGCCCAGCAGCTGAATAGTGTCGGGAACGCCATCTTGGAGACGATCTTCGATAGCGGTACCACCAAGAAGCATAAGATCCTGCTCAATGAGCTCGGCGACGGCCTCAAGCTTCTCCTCACGGTCTTCAAGAGCGGCAGCGGCGATATCGTGTTCCTTTTTCCAAGTACGGTACTCCTGTTCAGTGAGCTCCTTTTGGGCGATACACAAGGTACGCAGACCCTCGCGAGCAAACATTTCCAAGTGCTCGGCAGTGACCTGTCGCAGTTCCTTTTGCTCGCCTCTCTTGAGCCGAGCGTAGATGACGGAGTCGGCACCCTTGCAAAACAGCATAATTCGACCGTCAGGCATGCGGATAATGGTACTCATTCGCTTTCTAGTGGAGTTAAACTCGATGGTGTTGAGAAGCGGGTAGTGACGATCCTCGCCCATAACATTGACATTGATGCCATCCGAATTGTTACCCAGTACAGTGAAACCCATGTCGCGGGCGGTAGCAACCAAAGCTTCTTCATCGGGAGATTGCGCCTTGAAGTTCATGATTGGCGGATCACCAGGAGTGCGTTCGGCTATCACGGTGTGGCAAAGAGCCAGAGCGAGCATGAAGTTTTCGTTGGCTTGCTGTTGCTCGGTTCCATGATGACCAGCTAAATCGGCAACAAAGTCGGGGGCAATAAAGGTGACAGCATCGTCATGGAGATAAGGATTGTCATGAATTTTGCGGAGGCCAATGAGCGCTTGCACTTTAGCTTCAGCGATCTCGCCAAGAATCCTCTCAGTTTCCTTTTCGATATCGACACCAAGGCGCTTCTGCATACCGGCTTGGGCTTCGGTCCAGGCTTCACCGTATGGCTGTCCGTTGATCGTAGCTTTCTTGAACTCCATGACGTTTTGGGTAAGAGTTCCCGTTTTGTCCGAGAAGATGTACTCGATCTGTCCAACATCATCGGAGATGTTCCAAGTTTTAGGGACACAAGGTTGATCGATCGGCTCGTAATACATTTGCACATCGCTGTAGATGAAAATTGCCTGCAAGGTTCGAATAATTTCCAGAGTAATGTATAGGGAAATGGGGATCAAGTTCTGGAAGACGATGATTGCTGCCCAGAAGGTGACGAAACCAGTGACACCAGGACTTCCGCCAATGGAGCCAAAGTCAAAGAAATACAGTGAGGCATCCGTTCTAGACCAGGCCACACCGTTGATGATAGCCGCAAGCAAACACATGATGGAGAGGATAATAAAGTTGATAATAACGGTCCAGTTCATTTCACGGGCAATGCGCGATCGCTTGCTAGGTGTCAAACCAGCGTTCATCATGATTTTGGTGTCGTGTCCGGTGAAGATGACAACGCCCAAGATCCATTCGGTGTTTCGCAGGTTGCAGCCACGTAGCATCAAGTTGTCAATGGTGATGGCCTCGGTCATCTCTTCAGGCTCTTCATCCAGATATCCGGGGATCTTTTGCTGCCATCTAATAGCACCGTTGTACTTGTACAAATTAGGTTGAGGCTCCTCGCTCTCGATGCGGAACTGGGCACGCTCGCAGTCACGGGCATGTTTAATGCCACGGCCGCAGCGGAGAGCCTGTCGAACCTTGAGGTTGGTTTCGCCGTCCAGGTTTTTCGTTTCGACATAGCAAGCGCCGTCGGGGTCGGAGGTGGATAGGATGATGACATCAGCAGGGAGCTCATCATCCTTGTAGATACGCACGAAATCTCCGACCATCAGGTTTTTCCAGGTATCCTTTCCAAAGCGGGCACCTTTAGGTTCGATATCATAGTTGATCAAATCCGACTTCATGATAGCAAGGGCCGAGGCTCGTTTCACGTCCTCCTCATCGGGTTCGAACTGGATGGCGTTAGGAGTAGGTGAAGAAACAGGCGTCATCTGAATATCATCCGGGTTAGAGATGTAGGACTCGCGGCGTTCAAACGGTGATGCCATGGATTCACGATGCGTTCTCCTAGTGCGGACAGATTCAATCGAGGCTCGGGGTTCGTCTTCGATGACGGGCATTTTGCGTCTCTGGCGCTCAGCCTGAGCCTTCTTGGACCATGTGCTCTGAATAGCCCACCAGATGCGCCCGAAAAATCTCGAATTAGCTTTCTTAAATCTTCTCCAGGCGGATACATTGTCCTCTTCGACGTTGACGTTGTTCCAGTTATGAAGACGATGGACAGGGGCATTGTTCAGTTCGTTGTCGAGCATGGTTCTCCGGTAGTCTTCGATGGCATCCTTGACGGAGGTAAGAGCAACGATAACAATAAGGGGAACGGCGTTCAGTCCTGGGTTAACAGTGCCGAAAATGGAGAAGGCCTATACAAGAGTTAAATAAAAAGATTCTTCAAGTTAGATAGGGTTGAAGGCGAAACTAGGACGAATTAAAGGTTTGACAGATATACTTACACCTAAGATGATCGTGAACAAGAAAAAGATGTTGGCAATGTTGTGAAATTGAAACCAAATGTTCTTTGGAATGAACGAGAGAGGAGTGTACTTGGCAGTTCGAATCTTGTTTCGCGGGTACTCGGCGATGGGGTGGCCTTCTTCCAGCATGTCATCGGGGAGCGGCAAGTTGAAGTACAGTTGGCGATTCTCCTTGTCGTCATTAGAGCCGTCATCGGACTGGGCGGTGGTTTCTCCGGTAGGCTTGATGTCCTGATCGTCTCGACCATCATCACCGCCAGGGTTCTGCTCTGGGGCACCGCCTCGTCCGCTGCGGCGCTTCTCACTGGCGCTGGAAGTCGTCCTGTTGTGCTGCATGCGATTGAGCAGCGACATGCGTTTCGTCGCGCTGCTCTTGACCGTCATCTTTCGGGTAGCCCATCTTGCCCTCTGCGTCTTGGTCAGCTTCGATTTGGGGCTGCTGCTGCCTTCCGCTGGAGGAGGCGGCGGCGGCGGCACTGAGTCGCTCATTGTGGCTGCGATGTCGCGGGCAATCGCCCGTTCAGCCGTGAATGGCCAGCCAGGTCGGGAATTGGAAGATTCGGCGTCAAAACGAGTGACGGAGCCAACGATGGAATAGTCGCTTCGAGGTAATCGATATTAGGAGGTTCGACGAACACGATCGGGGGGGAACAGACACGGCCCAGGGTCGAGGGCACGCTTCGAGGCGAGCAGCGAGCGAGCGTTTGCGGGAGAGGAAAGTCGCGAGACAGGAGAAGGGACCCGTTGAGGTGCAGAGGCTGAAGCGCACCGGGGCTCGACAAAGGACGTCGATGATGCACGTGTCGTCGCGGGCGACAATGAAGTTGGAGGATGAGGGAGGCGGAGAATAGTGCAGGAGCAGGAAGGAAAGTGAAAGGGTAAGGTATAGATGGATCTACTAGTATCGCCTGTAACGTGGGCTGGGTGACGGGAAAAAAAAGTACATGTAGCCTTTAGCGGAGGTTACGGCGCGCTGTTGACGTTGGACTGGCTTAGTTCCCGGACCATCCGACCGACCGAATCCGATGGCGCAAACACGACGATATTCGAACCCCACACCAGAGGATGTCGTAAAAAAAGAGAAGAGAGTATCAGAAGGGGAATGCGAAGGAGAAGAAGAGGGTGCAGCGGGTTTAGCGCATGCTGGGGGGGCTGGCGCTTCTTCTGTCTCTGGCCGTGTCTCTGTCTCTGCAGTCCATACCTGGAGCTGCGAGAATATGCATGGCCACGAAATTGGTCAGCATGGGGACTTGCTCGCCGATGAGTCCGCACCGTTCCCCAAGGTATCCCCTAGCGGCCAGTACCTACACAGGTGACGGACCGGCTGTGTGTAATCCATGTTGCTGGGCCTTCTAAATCGGTGCATCAGCGCAACGTCGTCATCGCGCCTAGTGCCGCACGCCCTGATTGTACTTGGATGCAGCAGCCGCTGCTCACACTACTCTACTGTAGGCAATACTATCTCGCTCAGCACATCCAAACGTGCACCGGTGTGCAGTAGCAGCAGATCCGGCCTCGTAGCCTCTTCGCTTTTCCGCTTCTTTTCCTTTGAGCTCTCCTGCACCTCGGCCACGGCCTTGTCCGTCCGCGAGCATTGCGATTCTGCGCCGACGGCACGGAGCACGGGTGATTGCTAAGACAGCGATCCAGAGGCCAGATCGCCCTGACCCCTTGAAGCGTGCCTACTGCCTAGTACCTATATTTGTACCACCTACTGTGGGCTAATCACGACAGTTCCTGGCCCATGTCCCACGAGTAATGCATGCCTCAATTCTTTCGCCAATCGCTGCGTGTACTGTTCACGCAACGCTTTTGCAGCATTGCTTTGTCGGGCGGTGGAGTGCGGGCCCCTCCCCGGAATAAGGCGGCGCCCACTGTGCACGGAGGACAGCAGCACTTTATGTCCGGCAGAGGTAGAGCACCCAGCGAGGTACTTCCAAGGCCGTACGGACAAGATGCACGGAATACGGACTTGAGCCCCTGGTTTCTGGCTCTTGACTTGCCTGAAGCACCGGATGGCCAGCGGGCTGGAGGTACCTAACCAGCCACCGGCAGGGATGTCCTCAGCCTGCGCTACAGGTACCACGTTCCTATTACAAGCAGGAGCTGCGTCAAAATCGCTACCTGCACGCAACACGGGATGCATCCATCTGCAATGCTTCAAAGGCGGGCTGCTTTGTTTGGTAAGCCTGTCCGCGGAGTGCCAGACTCGCGCTAGCAGGCCCAGACATTAAAGAAATTTTTAAAATTTTCCTTCTTCCTGTTTAGCCTCATTGGCTTTTTTTTTTTTTTGTCTTTGTCGTTCCTCCATCTTTTTTAAACTGTGGCGTCGACGCCTCCTGATCGACTACGGAGTGTACGACAGCCCCAATTGTCATGAGGCGCTCCGCACAGCCTAAATTAAGAGCCTGGCGGAGGAGGAGGCAGTGTCTGCACCACCACGGGAGCCGCTGAAGCAGCGAAGCAGCGGGTAAAACCAAGGCTAGGAGGGGCAGAAAACGCCGTAAATACGAGGCTCCGTCATCGAGGTTGTGGCTTTGCTTACACAAGCCGCCTCAACGTGGATGTGTCAGCTCCTTGTGGCAGCAGTTGACTGACGGGCGCAATTAGTTATCACCAAATAAGCGGCGCTAGCTGATTCCAAGGTTTTCTGTGTTGCCGCTGTCACTGAGTCGCTGCCGAAAGGCGCCTGGCAGAGTGTTCGGCAGAGGCTGGCGCTACGCTCCGAGGTCATCGCCACACAGATGCATGTACGAGTGCCCGCGCAGGGACGTGTCTTGCCTCACTGGCCACAGCGAGCAATCTTCAAGTGCGTGCAGCAATTCGTCGGGAATAGGGGGCTCGTCCACTGCTGAGACAGCGGATTCCTCCCAGGGGACTGCGAGTGGGGGTGTGCTCTGCGGTGCTCGTCCAGTGCCAAGTACCTACTGGTTCAGAGCGAGTGTTCAGGCCTGCACCAGCAAATTACCTGTCGTGGCCCTTGTCTATCGCGATACGATGCGGACGAGTGCCGCTGTGAGATGGGCCTCGCAATAGTCCGCGCGTAATAGAGGGCCCTTATTTATTTTTGGAGGGGCCACGACGACTCTCAGCACTTTGTAAACAGCACTTACGCCGTGCTACTATACAGCTGCTACATGCCGCGTGCGCGACATGCTTGAGGCTTTGATGTACCACTTATAGATACTACCACTTATAGTATCTAATACCCATCAATTTCCTATTTGACAATGATGCATTGCACAATGCTGCAGGCACGTGGGCACTTGTATTTGACGCCGACTCCAAACATTCTCGCCAAGCTAATGCCACGCATTTTTCGTCCCATGGAATGCTTGTTTGTAGTATTATGCCAAGCGCCGTATTCTCCATCGGCTACTGCCAAGTTGGGAAATTGTCTACCTTTGACTGCAGCTCTCTCTCATCAGCCTCAATAAAGTGCTCACGCGAATGCAGGTTGGCAGCAAGCTCTACATTAGCACATAAAAATCGCAGCACGGGAGCTGACTTGGACGAGAGCTCAAGAACGATTGGTGGCCGTGCCGCGAGAACCCCTTTTTGGGGGGCCGCGGCCGCTCTGCACCCAAAGCTCCTCGCTGGTTCGACTCACATGCGTCGTGAATAGCATCAGTCGCCCATGTATACGAACCCCCAGCAACGAGGGCCTAGCCTTTTTGCTCCGCTCCTTCGAGAGCCCTCTTTCCCACGCCAGACCGAACCTGGCTTGCCCGCCTCGTGCCGACCTAATTCGTACGGAAGGGAAATTTGGCGATGGCGCCAAGAGGGTCTGTTCAGGGGTGGGTTCCACGGAAAGTCGTCGCTTCAGCCAGGGGTTCGAGCAATGCAAGTCACTCCTCTGCGGAAGACCCAGCAGTTGAACTGCATATACTGTACTTGTACAGTAGCAGCCTAGCATGCTAGTTCTCCGTACTACTTTTTAGTATTAATGCTTGGCCTTGCCTGTTCGTGCTACTGTAATACCTAGACTGGATGCACTTGCAACCACTGTTGGAGATGTCAATTTCGGAGTTTGGAAATGATCCCGGCATACAGGACTGCTGCCCATACAATTATATTCCCGATGCATCGCTCTTAATATTGGCGCGGACTTTGGCCATCTTTCCAGTCCCGTCGTCGTCGCTACTCTCATGTTCCTGGCCGGTACCCGCGGTCTTCGAAGCGGCCGGTTACCGGAAACTGTCCTGAGCTATCCCATCGTATCTCGTCCTACTGGCACAAGGCCTTCTCCGCCAGAGTGCGTAGCCGAAATAAGGCCCAGCCCAAATTTCAGGGATGGCATGAGCTGCCTACGCGCAGATCTGGCCGCTACCTACCACTGTCCGGCTGCGAAAGGGGAGACGAACCAGGTTTGTGACTTTCTCTCCTGCTTGGCTGCGTGCGTTCTGCCTTGCTTGCTCACTTTATTGGATCTCTACTATCGCACTCCCTGCCCGGTCCAGACGCGAAAAAGCTTGTCGAAGCTTGGCCAGCATACGTACTCCATTATTCGCAATTACTTGGCATAGGGGCGCAGAGAGTTGTTTCGAAATTAGCCTCCACCCCTTCGCTGGGATATCAGATCTCGCAAACGGTGGACTCCGAAGTTCATGTACTCTGTACTACAAGTTTTTGCGTGATAAGGAGCATGTGAGACATAAATTTTGGTTGTACCATTTGCTCAAGCTTAACTGAGGCTGGGGCTGCGGCATGTTCCTCATGCACATCCAGCCTCTTTCACTACGTTCGAATGAGAGACATTTGTCTTGTTTAGCGCGTGGCACTGGCCTCTCCAATCCTCCATGCCATAGCTCGATACACTCGGTAGCCAGTGGCATACTACTACTTAGTAGTAGTACTAGCATCTCGGGTTCGGGTGTCAGCAATCGCGCGTCGTCATTAAAACACACTTCATTCCCCGTCCAAGGTTTGTGTTAGGGGGCATAGCCCTACAAGCGGCGTCTCACGTTGCGGCATGGCTAGAGATCCTCCAGGTACGGCGTAGCATTACGGAGCCCGAAAGGAGATTAACGGACAAGGCAGACCGATCCTCCAGAGTCGACCAACGGATTGCCATGCTCCGAATTGAGCTGAAACACGGTTGTGTAGCCGCTCGCCTGCTACCCTGCATTTGCTATTTTTTGCCATTGGAAAGACAGATCAAAATACTTAAAAAAAAAAAATACTCTGTAGTGGCTTAGAAAGACTTTGTGGGTGATGACTGGCGTTCTACCTAGGTTCGACGTTAAGGTGGTGGGATATTGCCTGAGAACTGTAGTCGTAATGACGGCTTGGATTCGCCCGCTGTCTGTTCGCAGGACCTTGCATTTACAAGACTAACTTGAAAAGCCTAATGCCACCGTCTCTCATGTCAGCAAAGCTCTTGGCAGAGGCTGCTGTCAATTGAATTTGTCTCGCACCCGGCAGGATACGAAAAATTGCGTGCGGATCTTGTAGATCTCCAAGGGATCAGTCACATGGCGATCTTCAATGGCACGGGCACTTTTGGGCGAACGATGCTGAGCTCACATGGGAAGAAAACAAGTACTGTATGTACCAAAGTTCCCTGTCCAGATCGGCCGTCGCCTGCGCCACATCTGGCGATCAGGTAAGCCAGGATGCTGCGCCATGAAACATCAACAGGTGGGCGCTAATTGGCTGGTGGGACTCTGCTTTCACGACGAACCTCACTTCAGGGCATCTCACTCAGCTCAGCGCCCAAGGATTGTCAGCTATCAAGCGCCACAACAATAGCAACAGCATCAGTGGATAGACATCACCGACAAGGCGCGGCAACTGCCCAGCCATGGCTGGAAAACCGAAGGGGAATAAGAGCATCCTGTCGTACTTCCAGCCTTCCTCTCCGCCATTGCCGTCGTCCCAGACCTCGGCGCTATCATTCAGAGATACGTCTCCACCGGCGCCGTCATCGCCGCTCAGCTACAAGGCTACACCTGTTGCAAAGAAGGTTGCTCCCCTGGAAATCGGCGCATCTGACGAAGAGGCTGGCGATGAAGGATTCTCGGATGACTCTCTAGAAGATCTATCAGCTCTTCTGGGGCGAGAACGGCCCGGTCACACCCCTCCAGCAAACCAGGCTTCATTTTCTACCCCAAAGGCCAAGAGGACAGCAATAGGACCTTTTTTGTCTCCGTTTGCCAATAAACCCAAACACAAATTTGATCTCAAAGCCCTAGCCAAGGATGCACGTCGGGACAATGCCCTAAATGCAAGCTCTATGAAAGCGAAAGCATCTGCAGATGCCGCGACTGAGCCCTCATCACCACTACGGGGAGAGGCGTTTGACCTTGCTTTTACTGATATCGTCAAAGAAAAGAGCGGGCAAGATGCTCACAAAGTTCTCAGGGCTGTCCAAAGAGCAGAGCCAATACAGTCTCAGCCTCAATACTGTTTCTTTACGAAAGACTACGGAGTCCTGCCGAGCTCGCCTGTTCCAAAATTTCCTCGAGGTTCACCATGGAACTTGTTAACTCAAGGCAATCAAGCAGCCAGAGAACGAAATCTTACGTCTGGCATCCCACAAAACATCTTGGCGAAGAAGGGAGGCTTGCCGGACTCTCTATTCGAGTGGATCTTGGATGAGCTCTGTATTCAGAGGTCTTCCCTTGTAAGACGCGAATACTGTATTATCATCGACAGTTGCCACGATCAAGTGGAAAGGCTCCTGACTCCTGAGCGATTGGAGGACCTCTTTCTTCGACTCGGTGCTACCGACGAGATCAAAATTCGAGATTCTGAGATACCCATCTCGAAATTGAATCAAGAGCCATATCAGGATCGCGACTGGTCATGTCTGGAGTCATTCTTGGTTCTTTTATCTGAAGTCTCAGACCATTTATCAACGGAATCTGTCATCTATACAACGCTTACTTTACTTCGGATGTCTATGGATAAGCTTTTGATCTACAACATCGACCTATTAGTAGCATACGAAGAGGCAGTCGAACAGCTAACCAATGCAATTCCTCGCTCATTATGGGATTCGTTTGTAAGTAGCTCTCTTTCTAGTACTCTTTACAACTACTCCTAAGTGCTAATCCACCTAGTGTGTTGACGCATGCTCAACCTTGCACGCCACAGTCAAGATTCAGCATATTAGAGCGAATGCTTTGCAATGCCTACCTATTCACAATATCAGAACACATGAAATCCGGAGAAGACTTGCAATTTCATTCTTGTTTGACGACCCTAGTCTAGGTCGCCAGTCTCCTGAAATAGTGTTTACTGTCAGAAACGTCATTAATCGCCTCGGCGAGGAAGATTTCAATATCACTTCACAAACGGACTTTGCGGAGCTCAAAGCCATGATGACCATTCTCGATATTGCGGTTGATGATGGATCGCCGCCCGAATCAAACAGTCCAGAAGATATCCAGCAGTTTAATGAAGATATCGACGAGCTCGCCACAAAGCTCAGAGAGATTTGGCGCAAGATTAATGATTCAGGCATGAAGATTACGCGCACTGAAGCGAAAAGTGTTGTCGAATGGGTCCAGCAACGCCTATCTAATACCGTTCGGACGCGCAAAAAGGCGAAGCAGAGTATTTTTGATATTCCGGGCCAGGAGGACCTTGCGTCTCTGCCCAAGCAGCAGGAGTACATGGCCAAGTTTTTCAAGAAGATACCCAAGCCGCAAGCAGAAAGTGATTAAAACAAAAAGAACAGCATTTTTGTACCTAATGTTATATGACATTGCATTGAGGGATGTGAGAAACATTTGGCGTTTAGAGAGGATACATTGGGCGGCCTGCGGGCCTGAGGATTTGCTTCAATGAATATTTGATTAGAACGAAAAACTTAGCTTTGTAATGACATATGATACAACATCTAAGCTAGAAAAAAGCACAGACTAAGTCGACAAAATGCATGCCTCGGAGTTTTCAACATGCTGGCCCCTCTACTCTCTTCTACTCCCCACATCCTTCCCTCTTTTCTCCAATCAAAGGTAATAAGATATATGTTGCCAAGTGACTGCCGGAGTAAATCTAATCGTAGTATTTGCGGTTGGGGTTCTTTCCAAATAGGCTCTCTCGTACGGCCGGCGCCGCAGCGTGTTCTAGCAACTGCAATCGGGCCTCTAGGGTGTTGTCAATGTCAATCTTTCCCTTTCCGCCGAGGATGATGATACCGCCGGCACTGCAGTGAGTATTAAAGTTAGTAATTCAACTCGCCTCATGAACATCAATGGGCCGGCTCTGCAACGTACATTGAATCATCCAGGGGATTGGACTCGTCAATTGTGGCGGAGACATCCTTGCCAACCTCCTTCTTGTACTCCTTGGCCGCCTCCTCAACGGCCTTCTTGACGGCATCATAGTCAGACTTCTTGGCCCGAAGTTGCACCTCCGGCTCGTTCATAGCGTAGAAGCCCTCCAGAACGAGCCCAGTCAGCGTCTTCTGGTACTTGGCCTTGTCCTTGACCCCCGAGGCGAGCTGCTTCCGCGCCTCGTCGAAGATGTCGTCGAGCAGCTCCTGCCGGGCGCCGAGGACCTTGAGCCGTGTCTTGTTGGCGACGGTCGACCGGGTGATCTGCTGAGACATGGTGGCTTGCTTGAACTTCTTCTCGTACTGGGTGTCGATGGCGTCGGTCTCCTGGCGGACGAGCTTTGACTTTTCGATCTCGAACTCCTCGTTGGCCTTGATCTCGATCTCGCGGGCCTTTTCCATGGCTTCCTGCTTGATGAAGGCGGTCATCTTGCGGAGCTCATTGTCGACCTGTAGCATGGAGACTCTGATTAGCATTGACGGTATTCGTCTCGGGGTCGAATAGCTTTGGGGTGACCTGCCTGCTGGTCGGATAAGGCGTGTTGCGACATCTTGGCTAGGCGGGGAGGTGATGACGTTGAAGCAATTGCGAATGCACTCGGTATGGCAAGGCCTAGGAGGGTCCGGACAGGCTTAGGGCCGTTTTCAACTGTATGGAAGATGTGATGGGAGGGTGGTCGAGAGTCTGTTGGTGAAGCTCTGGATAGGTGAGGGATGAACGTAATATCTCGGAGCTGTGATGTTGCTGCTTGGATGCAGGTGTGGAGCTGCGCTACAGCGAGTTAAGAGAGCGCTGTAGCGCTATTGGTACGTTGGACGGCCTCGCACCTACTTCTGGAGCCGCGAATCGCGCACCGCCACAGCCTTGTCAACGGCGGCCTTTTTGGAGTCTGTTTACAAGCATGGAGTACATAATATCGTATGGCTAGCCTTGTAATTCTGGAGTTGAATACTTTAAATTAATACAAGGAAGAATATTCATGGCGAAGATGTTCATGAGACTTCCCCTTTTGTGTTCATAAAATAAGGCATTAGGAGCACTCCTGCTTGTAGCTCATACAGTACAGCCTCAGGGCAGCTCTGTTTGATGACGAGTGTCACATGACCCCACCAGCCACATCTTAGCCCAAAGCTCTCCCCCCAGCGAGGTTATGCACCTCGCTGCAGCTCAGCACGCGGTGCTCCATTCGCATACCGCTTGACGTCGTCAGGTGGCTCTGCATGATTTATTGAGCGCCAACGCAACTCTCTGCACGCTGCCTCACCCGTTGGGCCCCAGCTGATTTAGTCTCGCTATCCGGACGAATTACTTGCGACCACAGCCGCGTTTTTTGGGGGGCTGGCACCTTCCGCTACGACAGTCTATCACGAGTATACACCATATTGCAACGATATAGTAGAGTGCGCTCGATTCGAACCCGGGTCCAGTACCATTATACGCTCGGTGACATCCTGCTGACGGAAGTCGCGGCAGCCCGAAAGCTATATCACCATCCTTTTCTCTCTTTTCCTCCCATCGACGACGAGAAATAGGGAGGAAAGCAGGGGCGAAACGCTTTACAGCTTCCTTTAATAGCCTTGTTTCGATTCTCGATATCCAAGCTGCCCAGCAAACAGCACTTATACCTATGCGACGACCGGGTGTCCTCTTGTTAACATCAACCGGTGGATGACCTTAGGTCTGGAGACGGCGTAATGGGGCCTATTGGGAATATCTCCCCCGGAGGGAGCATAGCTGTATGCATACATGCATTCAATCTGTCCCTAAGTCAAGGGGGTGGGACGTTTCAAGCTATTGCATCTTGCTAACACTACACAGCTAGGAATCCTCGTTGGCCTGATCTCGACTAGCGTTCAAAGCATAGGCCTGACTTTGCAGCGAAAATCACATATACTCGAAGACGAAAAGGGGCCTCACGATGTTCGCCGGCCGCCATATCGGAGAAGGAGGTGGCAGGTGGGCATGGGCATGTTTGTTATTGCGAATATCCTCGGGAGCACCGTCCAGATATCGACGCTGCCGTTACCCGTCCTCTCGACCCTTCAAGCTGCGGGACTGGTGTTCAATTCAATATGCGCGACGCTTATTCTCAGCGAGCCATTTACTCGTTGGTCCCTATGCGGCACCCTGCTGGTCAGCGCCGGAGCAGTCTTGATCGCCATCTTTGGAGCCATTCCATCACCGGCTCACGAACTGGATGAGCTGTTGGAGCTACTGGCCCGGAAGCCGTTCATTGCTTGGATGATACTCCAGGCATTCTTTGTCGTGTCGTTGGCTGTTGTTACAGATGTTACCACCCATCTCTCCAACCTGTCGCATAACGCCCGATTCCGTCTAATACGTGGCATAAGCTACGGTGTCATCAGCGGAGACCTCTCGGCACACTCCCTATTATTTGCGAAATCCGCCGTCGAGCTCCTCATCAAGACAATTGGCGGCAAGAACCAATTTCTTCGCTGGCAATCTTGGGCCATCGTCCTGGCCCTTGTTTCTTTAGCCCTTTGCCAGCTTTACTATTTGCATCGCGGCCTGAAATTAGTTTCCACTTCCGTCTTATATCCCCTTGTCTTTTGCGTATACAACATCATTGCCATCTTGGATGGCCTAATTTACTTCAACCAGACGAGCCTCATCTCAACGCTTCGCGCCTGTCTGATCACCCTGGGCACCGTCATACTTTTATCGGGCGTTTTGGCTCTATCTTGGCGTCTAAGCGACGAGCAGCATGCTCCGGCAGTTGGTCAGTCTTCGTTGGCTCCCGGCCTTGGGCTTGTTGACGATACTGAGGGTGAGGAAGAATCACTAATGGGCCCAGAAGCCGCTGCCGAGGTCGATGAGGAGCTGCCCTCTACGGCGTACCAAACGTTCCCCGTGATACACGGTGATACCACTCCTTTGGCACCGACGCGCAAGAAGAGTCTGGGTTGGGTGGAGCGGGCCGAAATCTGGGGAGAACTACAAGATCAAGATGAGCCAACCTCGCCTGCAGCGCGGCGCCGCTCGATGACGCTCCCGATGAGAACCGAATCAACGCCGCTGCTACCGCCTGTAAAGAGGGTCATGAGTGGCGTCAGCTTGACAGGCCAACCGAGCTCCAGCGCAGATCCTTCTCCTCGAAAGTTTACTCGCCGACGAAGGAAGAGCACTGGGTTCCCGGGTTTGGTTGCGCGCCGTAATCTTCGGAGGGATTCAGCTTTCTCAGATACCCTTGGTGGCTTATTCTCGTTAAACTGGCTGAGGCGTAATAATAGAAGTGCTTCTATGGGTAACAGCAGCATGGTAAACGAAAGCAGCCCGTCGCGTCAAAATTATAGAGATGACCCGGAAGAGGAAAGAGGTTCGGATGGCAGGGCCAACGACTCAAATGTATGAGTTAGAAAAAGGAAAAGAAGAAGAGGAAGAAAACAAGAAAGTTGTTACAATACATGCGATTGTGATTTGGGAAGGGCGTCTTTTAGACTGTTAATTTCACCCTGAGGAGTTTTGCCTGGACAGCGACCGAGGCGTGTTGAGCATTTTGATCTCCAGATTGAATTTTTCTTGGAGATAGCGAGAGCCTAACGCTGGCCTCTCTCTCTTTTTTTTTTTTTCCCTTCTTGTTTTGGGTCCTCTATTTCATTTACTTATATTATACCACGATGGAAATCTAATTTGTTCATGGCGGGCTTGCATTGCGCTAGATATTGGGATGCGACGTTGCAAGAGAATATTCAGGAGGCCATTTTTATATGCATACTTTTCTTTTTCCCCCATTTTTTTGCTCTAGCAAAATTTTAAATTACGATATGTATTTCTACTAGTTTTAGGCATCAAGACGCTTTGTTTCTGGCATGGGAGTGTGGCTGAGTCTTTCATGTTTCTCAGAGAAAAAAGAAAGAGAAGTTTCATATTAAAAAAGTACTTTTTGGGAATTAGGTAGAGTAAGACTTGAAAAACAAATTTGTGCAAACGCTATGGATAAAAAATTTTGACAAGATGAGCTGTTCATACATGATATGAAGTTGAGTCTTAAAAAAAAAAGAGTTTTTAGAGATGTAGAGTAACCGTGACTTTTTTGCGTGTTGTCTTTTTTTTGTTTGTTTAGTTTGTATATCATTAATTTAACATTTTGTTTCATTTCACCTCTTTTTTTTTGGCTTTACAAACCGCCATAGTTTCTCTTCTGATCAATGATGTAGTAGCGCTCGATTTCCTTGCGCTCCTTGAGGAGACAGGCGATGGCAAGGATCAGGAGGGCGTCGATGCCTTTTTAACGGGGACCAAGTTAGCTATTTTTCTCATATTTCTCTAATAAAAAAAGGCTCATCATTTTTCATATAGATTGAAAAAAAAAAAAAAAAAGGATAGAAAAAAAGGTATCACGTACCAACCATGCCAAAGATGGCTGTGAAAAGGTCAGTGACAAAGGCGTTGGCAAAACTGGCCATGTTTGTGGAGCATCCGCGCAGAAGAGCGGCCGCGGCAGGGCTGGGACAGGCAGAGTCTGTGACAAAGGCGGGAGTTGTGCTGTTGAGGTAGCCGCAACATTGAAACTGCGTTTATGTCAGTATAATGTCTTGCGTATATTTCATACAACATCATATATATATGTATATATGAGAGAAAAAAAAAGGGGGGGGGGGGATAGGGGATAGGGGGCAAAAAGCTTTCCATACCGAAACCTGCACCAGAGACTGAATTGACGAATCTTGGTCCTCATACACGGGCAAAAACGTCTCCTTCAACTGCAACGTCATGATCCAAAGGTACAATCCCACAGCCAGCGAAAAGACGGCGCACACGGTGATCATGTAGCCGCTGATCTTGAGCAAACTCCGCTTCACTAGCGCCATGGCGGGAACCGTGAAGAGGAACGTGACGAGAATGAAGATTGCGTTGACGATGCCCACAACCAAGGGGAAGCGCTGGTAGAGCAGGTGTCGGGTGGCGTCCCTGCCGTCGGTGGGAGTCTGGTCCTTGAGGTTCATGGCGGCGATGGAGAAGCCGAGCTCCATGGCGCCGGAGGCGAGGAACAGGAGGTCGGCGATGACCGTGGCGACGAAGACCTTGTCAGGCATTTTGAAGGCTTTGTTTTTTTTTTTTGTCTTTATATATCGAAAAGAAGAAAAGTTTTGCTGTTTTTTCGGTATTCCGGCTTTTCTTTCGTTCCCTCTCGATTATATGTTTGTCACTTGAATTTGACGACCGGCGTCTTAAAGTCCTCTTCCTTAAATTCCCAAAAAGTGAAACTCGAAAATAATAGTAACCAAGACCTAAGCTCGGTTATACAAGAATAGTAAAAAGTGAAAGAGAAAAAAAATAATTAGTCGAACGAATGCATTGGCTATCAGACCTCAACTGCCCGGCAGTTACAAAAAGGAAGCAGACTCCGAAGAGAGAGAGAAAGTCTGAGAGTAAGCCTTGCAAGAAGAGAAAAAGGAAACTAAGGAAAAAAAATGGGTTTAGTCACGGAACATGCACCAGGCATGAAGAGAAAGGGAAAAGAAAAAAAAAAGAGAGAGAAAGAGAGAAACAAGAGAGAAATGAAACCAAAGACGAGAGAAAAGAGACTATACGAAACTCTTGCCCACGCAAGCGCTTGGCTCTGAAGACGGGCAGGTTTCTTGTCGAGGTCCTTCGAACGGGCGGTGTTTCAGGAAGCCAAAGGTGAAGCAGAAGCGCCGCGGACAGGGGCGGGTGGCCAATCAGCGGGCCGGATTGGGACCCTGAGTCGCCTGATTGGGGAGTCGTCGAGGGGTCCTGGAAACGAGCAGTCGGCGGGTTCTTGGCGTTTGGAAGCGGTTTTGGGCTGCGGTCCATTCATGGGCTGATGATTTTCGTTGGCAATTTCGCTGCCGCGGTCTCTTCAATGCGTGTCTTGTCATTATGACTATTTCTATCTAGACACCGCCGCGCCTGGTTTTGCACGGCCGCATGAGATGAAGCATCATTTCACTTTGATTTTCTCATTTACTCTTGTGTCTTTCCCTAGCCATAGAATCCTATCGCTTGTTGCCCTCGCCAGGGAAACAAAAGACATCCAGCGCTCTAAGCCTCGTTTCACTAGACAAGGCCCCGTTTTCGGCCTTCACCCGCGCGCCTGGTCTCGCTTGGCCATGGAGCTTCTCACGGTAGAAGATGGATGAAAAAGAGAGAAAAGAGGGCAAAGCGAATGGGGCCTCACATCTGAGGCAGCGCCTCGGCTGTCGCCTGCTTTCTTGTCGCCTCTTTTCTTAGGCAACGAGAAAAACATCCGGCCTGTGAGAATTTGGCAATCTTCAGCTTTAGCAAAACTCTCCGCCGCGGCCTATGCTTATAAGGGGGACATAGGCCCCGTAATCTGCTCGCTACCCGTTGGCACGGTGAGCTTGCACTGTACGGGATTGCGACTGGGGTGGCACAGCACAGCACAGCATAGCACAGCACGGCACGGCAGCGCAGCTTCGGCCTGGCTCAGCCAGCCAAGGCACCGCGTCCAGCCGTCAATGGTGGTCGGAGGACTCCGAATGGACGGCTCTGAGGTAGGCACAAGCTGCTCTGCCAGTTCCCCCATGAAGTAAATGCTGCAATGGCAGCTTACCAGCAGAACGCGGTTCCTCTGCGCAGAGCAGAAGTGTGGTAATGTGAGCGAGCGTCCACCAAGGCTCCAGGTACATGCACGTAGCACATGCCCATGCCTCCAGGCAGCTTGTAATTCGCCGCGGCCAGAGGCTGGTGGAGCCACAATTCGGTAGGCCGTGGTGGTTGGAGAAATCCTTCGCGCACTGTGGCCAGCCCTGCTGCTTTAGCTGCCTAAAGTGGCAATGGCCCCCATTTCTGCTGCTGCCCCAAGCTTTTCTGACAGCCGCCGCGAACGTGACTTGGCGTGCCTTGGAGCACATACTATGTACGTAGAAGTTGGAAATGAAGGAATGAAGGCATCCCGACGGCTGGGAGTCTTCAATGCAGCCCCCAGCTTGATATGCTGTACAGGCCCGGACGGGCGCTGCCTTGCTGCTGTATCCGCGTGAATCGAGAGCACGCTTCTCGCTAGGACGGATTGGGGGGACGATTATCTGCATTGCATCGAGCTGCGCATCTTGGTACGTACTTGTATTAGCAAGCCGGCAGCCTCTCTGCCCGTCTCTGTTTGTCTGTGGGCCGTGACGGTATTGGCATGGCCCGTGTCCCCCGTCAGCTCGATGTGGCCGTGCTCGCACTCTGCGATATGGGTGGTACGCGTGTGCTGGAAAGTGTCTGTCTGCAGCATCCCATCCAAGCAGCGCTGCCAAGGCACAAGAACCAAAAGAACGGCAGAGCACAAACAAGGTCCAGGGCCTCGCGTCAGCCCTCGCGTCGCTCCCCCGTCAAAAGGGCGAAAGCCTTCCAGCCCCATGACTGGCACTCATACTGCAATAATACCTAGCAGCACTGGCAATGGCGTTTCTGGGCATCTGGAATGGAGCTGCAACGGCCACTTACTGTAGCACCACTGCATTTCTTTCCTGTCTTTCCCCTCCTAATTTCACGAAAAAAAAGTGGAAGAATGGCACATACGGAGCAATTCCGTAGTGTGATAGGCCCAAGGGCTAGACAAAAGTTCGCCAAAATAGCAGCGGTGCCGCGGCTGCACCTGAAAGCCATAATGTCATTCATGCAGTACGCAGGGGCTTTTCAGCGCGTTTCTGCAACATTTTCCTGCAGCGGTTTTTCTTCAGCGCCGTGCTAGCAATATCGAAATCAGTAGTATCGAAGCCTGGCAGGGGATGCTGATAATAAGCGGCGAGCCGTCGAATGCAGGTCTCACCTTCTTACAATCCGTCGATAAGGTGAGCAGGTATCTTGTTATTCCATGTGCAACAGGCCCTGGGCAAGCCTCGCACGCAATTCTGATAGAGCCGCCGTGTGTCGGTACTTACGCGGCGCCCTGGCCTTGACGGCTCTCTCGAAAGCGTCCTGGAACAAACTCCACCGCGTGCTTACGGGTGCTAATGCTGGCCGTGGCTCTGATCAATAGGATTCCGGAAGCCCCTGCTGCATCTGCCGACCACCATTCTGCAGCAAGACACCATCGGAGTGGAGGCCCTGTTCACAGGCCCCGACATGCTGACGGCCACAATGTGCTTGCCAGGTTTGCACATGGCTAAATAATGGAGGATGGCGGTCGAGAAGCGAGTCCAGCCTCTCACCCCTGAGGGCTGAAGTGGAAGCAAGCGAGCCAACGGCATGCTGATGCAGCCACAATCCCAATCTTGGTCAAGTGACGAAAGCAGCGAGTGAGAGAGCCAGAGCGGCAGAGAAAAAGAGAGACAGAGCAGCGGCCAGAGCCTTGATTGGGCGAGTCAAGATTAATCGCTTTCGGTTTCGGTGTGTGGGATACGGAACACCCAGAACCCCGGAAGCCATCAAAGTGGCTCTCGCGTGCCGCAATACGAGAACAAAGAGCAAAGTCAATTTCCCTGCGGTTGATCTGTCAGAGGCTAGTCGTTATGGAGAGGCGGCGCGAGCGTCCCGTAGATCTCATCACTTTACCTTGCCTACCTGACCCTTCTTTTTACCTTGTCCTCTAACCTTAGTTGAGCGCATCACCTTTTTCTCGTTTCTGTCTACTTCGTATTATTAGCTCGCGCGGGAAAAGTAAAGATCGAACGACAAGCGAGTGCGAGATAGACGGCCATGATACTGTACCATATACGTAGGGACGGGCCATCTGTGCTTGTTGTTACCTACTAAGGTACCTATGTACAAGTGTACACAAATACCTGCACTCGACATTGGACAGGTATCCATCTGATTCTACGCATTAGTAACGCGTGATTTTTGGAAGACAGCTGCACGGAGTACGGAGTGCATACATGTCCTTAATCGGCCCATATTGGAAGCTTTGCTGATCCACTGCTTGGTGTCGAGGCTCTGGAAGAACAGCACTGGGAGCATGAAGGCTGGGAGAGCCGGGCGAATACAGTGCTGGGATGCACCTTATCAGCACGGTAGAGGCCCACCCGGATGCTGACTTTATTTCGCAGCCCCGCTCTTTTTTTCGGTGCCGGGTGCCAAAATGCCAGCGCCGAAGCTGGCGTTGCGCGCTGGCCGTTGCAGCTGAGCTGTGCTACCAGGAGCCGCGCCGCGCTATGCCGCCCCGTCACGTTTCTTGCTCAGCCAAAGGTGTCTGTCTGCCTGTCTGGGCATGGCAGCAGACTAGGTGGTGTTAGTAATGGCCAGCTCCAAGCTATGTCGCATCGGCAAATCCACACACGGCAGCCGCTGAGAAAAACACCCGCTCCACCCCGACTAAAACCCCTCCGGCCTGCAAGCGCCCCGACAGAGCACTAGCGCTCGGCATAGGGGGCCTCTGGGCAGGCGCAGGCTGGGCGTACTAAAGCAGCGATAGTAGCACCCGTGGCACTAAATTCCTCTCGCTCTCCGCGCCTCTTGCCCACCTGTTTCGCACCGCCACCGTGCGCACCCGCCGCCTCCCACTGGCCTCTTGCCGGCCGCGCTCGCTCCAGCTCTCCAGCACCTCCCATTAGGCATTGGGGCCCCTCTGCCACCGAAGGCCAAGTTCCCTTTTTCTACCGCCTGTCCCTCTCCGCCCAAAGAAAAAAAACCCGCCAGATCCAGTATAGATCCATCGGCACCACGCTCAAAGCAGTATCTCCACCACTCGTTGCCTTTTCCAGCGCCGTGTGATACAAGTCGACGACGATTGGATTCGGATTAGGATTGGCATTGGCATTTTATAGTCGCTGTCGCAGTTGCAACCGCGATTCCCTTCTCGACAATGGCCGACATCACCGACCAGCACGACCAGACGTCGCCCACGGACCTGGACGACGCGCACTCGGTGGGCAATGGCAACAACGCGAACAACGAGAACCGCGGCGTCAAGCGACAGCGCCCGGCCGCCGACGACGACGACGACGATGACGAGAAGGGCGGCCGCGAGCGTCGCAAGATTGAGATCAAGTTCATCAGCGACAAGTCTCGACGCCACATCACCTTTTCCAAGCGCAAGGCGGGCATCATGAAGAAGGTATGTGCTGATGCATCACGCCGGACACGAGTCGAGGCTTCCTCCCCGCTCCAACCACCACAAAAAAAAAAAACAACTTTTCTCCAAGCTGCTTTGTTTTGGTCAACGCGCGCGCGCGCGCAAACGACGACCAGAATGAGCGATTCGCTGTCAATTCTAGCTTTCCGCTAGATCCGAATTTGCAGGCACAAGAGCTCTCAGCTAACGATGAATCTTCTCTCTACTCTATAGGCATATGAGTTATCTGTCCTGACAGGCACTCAAGTTCTCCTACTGGTTGTCTCCGAGACGGGCCTTGTTTATACCTTCACCACCCCCAAGCTCCAGCCGCTCGTTACCAAGGCTGAGGGCAAGAATTTGATCCAGGTATGGCAACCCTAGTCAGACGGCTGTTGCTGCGAATCACGCCGGAACGTCCTTCTTTCCGTTCCATCCTTCCCACACTAGAGATGCTGGATATTCCGCGACGAATCAGCCGCCAAGTGACCCTTTTCACGCATTCATCCACTTCTTTTCGAAACTTTCTCACTGACTGCTTCTGTTCAATAGGCATGCCTCAACGCACCTGAGCCCGCGACGGGCAGTGAAAATGGAGTGGATGGTGGTGACCAAGTTGACTCTCCTGAAGAGCCTCCCAGCCATTTGCCGCCGCAGAGCCGTCCCGGCATGCCACAGAACCCTCACATGGGCCCTGGAGGCTACATGCCCCCCAATATGCCCATGGATCCTCAGCAGGCTCTGGCTTACCAAAGCTATGTGCAGCGCAATCAGGCTTATGGCTCTGGCATGCCTCCGCAGCCAGGAATGCCTCCCAGCTCTCATCATCAGTCATGAGCAGTATCGTCAAAAGACTCTTGGGAAATAAGCTAAAGCTTGCAATCGCTTATGCCCAGCCTTCAACAATCTTTGGAGATATTCTCGGGCCTTGAGTCGTCTCCAGGATGTTGCTATAACGCTATGCAAATGTTCTGATTCGGCGTTGATGACGTGTTGATATGCTTTCCATATCTGTTCTTTTTTTTTTAAACTCAAATGTTGCGTTTGCCCGCATTACTTATTTATTTTTTTTCTCTCTTCGAGCTTTTTCGATGTTTCAAATTTTGGAGCTACGTGGACGTTGATGCCTTTTCAATTCACCGGGAAAGAGGATCCAACTCAGACGGTCAGAAAGATACACAGTCTTTTTGCTGCACTGACTCTGCCAAGATCTACACTTATTTATTCTCAGTCCCGGAAGGTTTAGAGGCGTTTTTGTATCTGTGGCACCTCTCATTTCGAAGCGTCTATGACGTGTGTTAAAGGAGGGCTGAGCACTGTATCGATTACGACAAGAATGGACGTTGGCGGCGGCCTTTTGTGCAAGTATTTTGAACTCTTGTATGCGAGAGAGAGAGAGAGAGTTCTCTCAGATCTAGCTACTGAGGTGGAAGGGTTCCAGCTTTCGGGCATGGTTTGAGCGAGATGCGGCATTTCACATGCTGAGGCACAGTGATCTCGAGAATTAGGTTGGCACTTTTGGGTGGCAGGTCTGGGCAGGTTTGGACTTTGGGAGGTTGGAAGCGGATATGGGAGGCAGGGCAGAATGATGCTGGGCGGATGATAATGGACACATGAGGGCATGATTTGTTGATGGCAGAAAAAAAAAACGATCAAAGACATCAAATGAGTCTGACGAATCTAGCTTGCCGAACAACAGAGGTTTTTTCTCCTTTCTAATTTTGCAATGCCAACAAAGTATGTTTCGATGTAGCTGTAAATTTTCTCTTTTCCCATCTGAGACTCTACTCGCGAGCTCGAGTCAGTGCGCGGCACGGACAACGGAGAATCGTGATCTTCAAAATGGCCTGTTTGAGGTTAGAAGGAAAGACAAAAAAAAAAAGCAACCTCCCTTACCTACTATCCACGTTTTGGCATAGATCAGCCCTGCAGAACTGCTTGAATAGGCAATTCTGACCTTTAGCTGAAGCGGAGGCGGGCCCAGCCGGCGCAAGCCCTTATTCATGCTCCCTTTTTTTTTTTGCCTCTTTGCGATTAGATTTTTTTTTTGTCCCTCTCATTGTTATCTATCCTGGATTGGGGAAGATGGTTGCCTTTTTTGGTTGAGGGGAACAATATGATTGGGAGATTGGGAAGAGAGATAGAAAGAGGATTAGGAAAGGGAGAAAAAAAAAAGTCTAGGGCTTTTTGTTTTTCTTCTTCTTATTCTTTGCTTCTTTTGATCGGATTGAATTCGGGTGCAATTTCATTTTTTTTTTTTGTATTTGTTTCTGCTTGATGGGATTTTTTTGTTTCTTTGCTTGGGTGGATTTTGGGGATGGGGCGATTCCGGGTCCTTGGGCGCGGGAGGCAATGATTTTCGGGCTTTATTTATTTATTTATTTATTTTTTTAAAAAAAGAGGAAAGATTGTGTTGTTGGTTCGAGTCTTGGTGTTGGTTGTAAGGCTGAGTGGGGAAATAGCTTTGAAGTTTAGTTCTGGCAGCGAGTTTTGTGTTGGTTGTGAAATTTTTTTGGTGATGCTGGTTGATTTCATACGGAGTACATTCATACATACAAAGCAGATGGAAGAAGAAGGTAACGTTTGTGTGGGGAACAGGAGGTGCGAGAATTTCGTACAAGGCAGGTTTTAAGACGCTTTGTGCATTAATGATTCATTGGGAATACTGAACAGATGGGCCTGAATTCTCATCTCTGTTGTTAAAACTACTTACTCTCAAGTGTGACCACGTCGATGATACTGTATTTCTCGCAAGGATCGAGACAGCAAATAGCTCTAGCTCGAATACATCACGCGCTACCAATATCCCCAAGGAATTCAGTTGTTGCGGAAATACCGTATTTGTCTTGGAAAGCACAACCTAATGCCCATCTCGTCTCCATCAGCTCATCACTTTAAATGGGCTCTAACATGGCCATAAACCCCAAGTTAGAAAGTTCAAATAAGTCTACCGGTCTGACATAAGCACCGGAGGGCCTGCATTCCGGTGAAGCCTCACGTGACTTTGCCTTTTCAAAAATGTGTTAGCCGCTTTCGGCAACGCACGAATTTTTGAGCAAGTTTGAGAAGGTTTTTATTAAGCTACGCGCGAGGTAGAGCGCGGAAGTACCGGATACTCGAGGTACTTTCTAGTGACATGCAGCATTTTGATAGAACGACTGCAGCTGGAATGCAGTGAAATGATGGAATCTGTAGTCATAAGCATTTTGCAGCGAAAATTAAGGGATTATCTCAGTATCTCCTGTTTTCTGTACCGGCCTCATTGATGAATTATTCCATACCACCGCCCAGCCCACTCCGCTCGATATTTTTGGTATCCGTCGTCCAGTTCTCCCTGCCTCCTGAATAGGGTCCTCCTTGGTCAAAATGCCAGACAACACCGTAACGCCCATCTGTAGAATACACAGATGAATTAAAAAAAAAAAATCATGTCTTAACCGCCATTGCAATGCTGATATCATGGTCTTCGTATAGAAATAAAGAAGAAAGAAGCAAGAAAAAAAAGGTCATTGCTCTAAGTCTTTATATCGTGATGTGATGATGTGTGATTTTGGCCCGCGACTCTTTAATGGGCAGGGATGCCGCCGTAACGGCCGAGAAGAAGGCTTCCCAGGAATGTGCCGCCCAGGACAGACATGAAGTAACCGACATTGAAGGTCATGACAGCCAACATACTGAAAAAGAACAAGTTAGCACATGTTGCAGCGTCATGTATAGATAGGGACGAAGAAAGAAAACTTACAGTAGATATCCAATGCCGACAATGACTGTATCCAAAGCCGCTCTGGGAGGATCAACGCTGAATCGCCAGGGAGCAACCACATGGTGCTTCTTCTCCACCACCAGGACCTTCTCCTCGACGCCGTTTTCCGAGAGCACCATGGTCATCTGCTTCGCATCCGGGTCTCTTGAGAGGCGCTCCGACATGGGCTCCTTGCCGTTGACGACAATGAAGCGTCGCTGGGCATTTCGATCAGCCCAGACGCGCTCCTGGTAGGCCTTGTAGGCCACTATCAGGCGGAGAATGACTGTGAGGGCGATGAGGAAGATGCAGGTGCCGGCGTAGGTGCCGGCAGTCTGAGGGGTCCAGGCGTTGGAGAAGAGGGCGGTATGGATGTCGGTTTGGAACGTCATGACCATGCCCATGCTCATGGAGGAGCTGCTGGAGTTGGAGCTGCTGCTCGATGAGCCGTCCATGCCGCTCATGCCGTTCATGATGTCTGTTTGTTTCTTGCTGGAGAGGGTTGTCTTTTTTTGGCGGGTGCGATCGTTCTAGAAGGGAGCAGAGCGGGTGTAAAGTGAAAAGAAAGAGGACAAGGTTTATTCCAAGCACGTCTGGAAACGTAATGCCGTCTATTTGTGTACTCTGTACACGTGTGTATAAACAACTCGGCTTGCTTAACGACTAAGCCTGTATGACCTGAGACTGCGGGTTTGAGATGTAGCTTCAAAAGAGTGTGACGAAGCGTCGGGATATCAACGAAGCAAGCTGCCACTCCGCCTTTATGTATCGTTTGAACAAGTGAATACCCGCTAGCTGGAGTGGAAAAATGACCCGCTTGTTGGTGCTCCAAAGGCTACCTATTTAAAGCACGACTTTTGAGAAGCCAGTGGAGATGGGTAAAAAGCCGAGGCCAAGATTAGGACGACCAGGACAGCGGAAAATATGTAGCTGTTTAAATTCTGCCGAGCAGTAGGTCGAGATGGCTTGTGGATGTTGTCTTGGATATATTTGCAGAGGAATGAAATTGAATGAAAAAAAAAAAAATAATGAGTTCTATCCAAGTATTTATTTATTCATGAATGTTGAGCACGTTTGATAATGACAGACTAAGTACCCGCGCCCCCAGTATTCCACCTATCTGCCCTCGTGGAAACAGACGTTCTCAATGGTCTGTTTCATGACTAAAAACTCGCTCAACTGACCCGATCGACCGGTACCGGTTTCTACCTTGCGCATTCCTGGAGTTTGTGGTTTTCTGGCGTCTCTCTCCTTTGGTTTATCGTGCGCAAATGGACGCAAGTTTGGTTAGAGCTACCAATGTTTTAGTTGGGTGGAGATTCGAAGGGACCAAGCTCTAGCTCAAGGTCGCTGGTGAGGTAGCGGTACATGCAGCTGAGGGGCAAGGTACCTGCAGTACTTGAGCTGAGGCTGTTTATGGAATACGCGTGTTTTGGCTGCATATGCGCTTGTTTAAGCCTCAACGTCGAGTTATCCATGCAAAGTAATTCTTACTTTTTTTTTTTTTTTTTTTTTTTTTTTTTTTTTTTTTTTTTGGTGAATCAGTTGCTGGTTTAGCCCAACAAACGCAGCCTAGCTCAGTCTCAATGTCCGCTTTCTGATATTAAGGAGCTGTGTTGGGAAATGTCTAGTTGTAATGGAACCACATACATCATCCACCACACCTTCATCACAGCCCCCACTATTCATCATTTTCTTCTTTGTTGCTATATTACCATCTCAAAGTATATAAACGGATTCATCACCTCAGATAGCATTGGAAGGCGTGCTTGTTCCAAATAATACCACGAGCACCGCCGCGTAGGCAGCCGTAGCAGCTAATACGTCCTTCCCATCCACCTCTGTTGCAAAGAGGGCCATGACTAGAGCGAAGATGAACGTCGCAACTGATACAGTGCAAAGGCTTGCGCTGGTCGACTCATGAAGTGTCATTATAAGGATAGGACCAATAAGTGAGACCCCTATCATTAAAGCGAAGACTAGGCGTGCCGTGAAAGCTTTCTTTTGTACTCGACGGATGCGCCCTGCTTGGTCTATTTCACGGAAGCCAACAGGGCCTGTTGCGTTGCGTATGATATCATCTTTCATAATACGACTCACAACGCCGAGTGAATCATGAGTGGTGGGAACAAGGCGGCGCTTTGAATTAGGCTTATGCGCTGAAGGCGGATCAAAACTTCATATGCAAAGCGGTTGAGGTACCTGTATTCTAATTCGGTATTGAACACATGTAATGAGCCGATGAGAATCGCGTTTGGTGGAATCGTAGAGGCTGCATTATGGGATAAAGTCTCATAGTTGCGTACAGCTTGGGCTGGATAACAGTATACAAATGTAAGCATGCTAACACATGATCATTATTAGTTGAATATTCACTTGCCATATGCTGATAACGCTGCATCTACAGCTCTTTGTCGTCTTTGGTAATATTCTGCTTGTGTTCCATTACTGGAGAGATCCGAAGCAGCTCATCTTGTAGGTCAGCTATTCCTTGCAGCTGACGCGCTCGGAAGCTTAATACAACGACGCTTTCATTGTTTGACCCTTGCTGGCTGACATCTGGACTCGTATCTCTGGTCTTAGTGCGGTTCAGATATGGATTCGCCTCTTCCGTATTGGGGTGGTTGATATCTGGACTATTGTCTCCAGACTCGAGGCTTGATGGCGATATTTAGAACGTCGTCGCAGGACCACTCTACCCGATGACTCTGCTCAGAGATGAGACTTCTATATATATATATAAGAAAGCAAGAACGATTAAATTTTCTAGGAATAAAGAAGAATTTTGCCTAATGCGGCCCAACATACAAGCCTTATATAGAGTGTATATCTTCTATATGATTTGACGGCAATCACGTGAGCCAGAAATTGGCTGCATGGACTGCAGCAACAACATTGACGTTGGCCGGTATGGTTCAACGTTACTCCAATACGTACATGCGCAAATGAGCCGCATTTTGACGGTTGTGTTCATGCTTACTCGTCTATTTTTAGATGAAGCGGCTGTCGGCATGCAGCTGCCGCATCAGGACATGTGCATTGGTTCAGGGCGTCTTCATTAGCTCTTGGTTTAGCGTCTTTGATATAGCTATTGCAGCATTTGAAGTGTGCTACACTCAATCTAGAGATCTAGAGAAAAGCATTCAACTGTAGAGAATTCGCTAACCTAGCAATGATTTTCAAGGGCTCATAATCGGCAGAACACTGACGTCTCTGACTAGATAATGAATAAGCGTAATATTAACCCCCACCCACTTTATAGTATGCTATACCCACACGCACGATGTTGAAAAATCTCTTGCGATGCTCTGCTTTATACATACAAATAATGTCAAACGCGACAGCATCCGCTTCATCATCGGATCTGGCCTTTGCCGGTGTGAAGCGAATGACGGCGTGACGTGTGGTCATCACTTCTGCAGGGCGAGACAGAGGCACGTGCAGCCAATAAAACATCGGTGCTACCAGGTCAACTTAAAATCTTGGGGAAGACGCCAAAATCTTGGGCTTCTTTCCTCTTTCACTGCAAGACTAGATGAGAAACCTCGCAATGTCGGCGCCGTATTCGGTTGTTGTGGCGGCCCTGGGCGGCGTTGCGACGCACCTATTGTACTTGAAGCGAGGAGAGCATCACCGGCATGCCCTCCGCTATGTTCTGGCCGCGGCAGCATCTTTTCTCGGTGTTTCGGTCTTCGGCTGGTCTCCTATTTTCGTTGATGCGCCTGGCACAGATTGGGTATCGGCCATCGGCCTGTCAGCAAAAGTCCACGGATGCTTCTTCCTCGGCCTCTATTCCAGTCTCATCACATACCGGCTCTTCTTCCACCCGCTCAACAAGTTCCCAGGCCCTGTGGGCGCTCGCATCTCGACCGTCTGGTTGATGTATCACTTCCGGGGCCTGGATGGATGGCAAAGAGTTGCTGCGCTTCACGACAAATATGGTCCGTATGTACGGATTGGTCCATCCGAGCTATCGGTGCGCGATCCGAAAGCCGTGAATGCCTTTCATGGTCCAAACTCAAAATGCAGGAAAGATCCTCATTACGACATGACGCTGCCTATGACATCGCTCCACATCTTTCGTGACAAGGCTCAGCATGACCGCCGCCGCCGTGTCTGGAGCCAAGCCTTTGGCGACCAGGCATTGAGGGGGTATGAGAAACGGATGCTAAAGTATCGTGATATGCTGTTTGACAAGATCGCTGCTTCTGATGGCCAGCCAATGAATATGTCCAAGTGGTTTCACTTTTATAGCTTCGATGTCATGGGTGATCTCGCTTTTGGAAAGCCGTTCAACATGCTTGAGACTTCACATAACCATCGGGCCATTGATATGCTGGAGGCTGGATTTTTGCCTCTTGCGATCCATCTTCCAGTGTGGCTCCTGGTGCTGGGAATGAGTATCCCCGCATTGTCAAAAGATTGGTTCGAGTTTGTCGACTTTTGCAGAGATAGATATCAAGTTCGGATGAAGCACGAACCGGATATTCCTGACATCATGTCCACGCTCTTGAAGCCACTGGAAGGGAGAGAGCCTACCACTGAAGAGGCAGATTTGCTGACTGGGGATTCTCAGCTTGTAATCACTGCAGGGAGGTGAGATGACACGAATTCGAGTTGGTCCAATACAAGAACTTAGCTGACAGAATGCTAGTCATACAACTGCTGCGAGTTTGACATCCATCACACGCCTACTTGCAAAGCATCCGGAACATATTACAAAGCTACGACAGGAGCTGGCACCATTCGCCCACGACTCACAAATTATAGCGACACAAGATGAAATGGCCCGTCTCGAGCATCTCAACGCAGTGATTAATGAGTCGCTTCGGCTTTACCCTCCCGTGCCAACAACGCTATATCGCCAAACCCCAAGTGAGGGCATCATGATTGATGATGTCCACATCCCAGGAAGCATGTCTGTTATAGCCCCACAGTATGCAATCGGCAGAAGTAAGTCATTTTGGAAGGAGATCAAACTTTGGACCAATTTCTGCTTTAGCAGTTTGCTAATGACAAACGTTTGTTTGTAACAGATGAAGCGGTATACGCAGAAGCCGATTCATTCATTCCTGAACGCTGGTATAAATTCCCGGACATGATTAAAAACAAAGATGCGTTCGCTCCATTCTCAACGGGTAAGTTACACCCTCACGATGAAAACAACCACGGTTCATCGCTAATATGTTGCGTTCTTAGGTCCCTATGGCTGTATAGCGAAGCGCATGGCACTCATGGATATTCGCCAGGTGATTGCGAGGCTCGTATGGACATTTGACTTTGGCTTTGCTCCCGGAGAGGATGGTGTCGCTTTTGAAAAGAATGGAGTTGACGCATTTATCATGACCTTTGGCGAGGTGAACTTGACTTTTAAGCGCAGAGAAGCGAAATAAACCCATGCATAATGACTAGAATAGATGTTACACTTAGACGATTGATGGGCGCGTGTTGATGAAGGCACATTTCATAGTCTTGGATTATAACTCATTCTGACGTTTACTTTGGTAATGAGTTGGAGTCTGCTCTGCCCTACAGAAACTTCTCCAGCCGTGAAAAATCTTTCATGTCGTATATATCATATTTTCGTTTAGCATATATAATAAGAATAATATTAGCTATAGCCTACTATTCATTTGATACTTCGTATCATTCTTACACGCAGCTGCTTTCGGCATGCTCGCCCCCAACCCGTCTATTAGCCAACAGATATAATCGACCCGGCTATCCAAAGTTGAATACTTACATCTCTAGCATCGTATACTACTTCCTCTCCAACACAGATTCACCAGCCGATTCCTAACTATCCTTTGCCTCGAACAGGACCCCATAGTATTCGAAAAAATCCGGAGTTGGCTCGGGCTGTGTATAATCAATAGTCGTCGGCCTTGTTTCGGTAAACACAAACCATAACCGCATATTCACTGCATGCACCTCTATATGCACTGCTTACTGCCTATGCAAATGGGATAAAATGTTATGTAGTTCAAGATCCCCGCTCAAAAAAACACTTGCATAGGATATTCTTGAAAATAGGCACTATCAGTAGATAATATCCTCGTCCGTAATCATCCAAATCTACCCAAGCACGCATCCTAAACGGGCCAATGTCTGTATCACGACTTGCTGTGAGGTGGCCTTTCACAATGCATCAACACACACACACACACACATCTTTGGAACGGGGTCATGATTTTCATTTTCCTCATCTCAACAAGGCGAAGCCGTGCCACATAAAAAAACACACAACGTGGTACACACGTCTGTAGCCACGTCGCCCACAAAAATGCAGCCATTTATGCAGCCATCCGCGGCGCGTATCGACCCGAACCTTGGCTTCCCGCGTTTTTTTTGTATCGCCGATCTGCAGAACGCCTTTTTTTTTTTTTCTTTCTGCCATTTTTACCCCCCCTCTTGACACGAAAAGTAAAAAAAAAGGTTCATTAACATATTCTGAAGTTTTTTTTTTTTTTTTTTTTTTTTTAGTTTTCTGGGTAGGAGGGTTTGATAAATCCTCAGCCGCAGAGGTGGCGCGTGGCCAAGATGGAAAAGCTAAGGCAACACGAAAAGGGGGAGGGAGACAAGAAGGCGATTTTAGCGAAAGCGGCCGTGCTTATTTGACTGCCTAAGCACCTAGTAAACAAATAGTTGGCAGTATACCTGGTACTCGTTTTGCTTTTGTAGAAAGCTGGGAAATGGGGGGCGTGTGTGTGTGTGTGTGTGTGTGTATCTGTATCTCATGTGGTGTTACGTACATGTATGTATTATTTGCACCGGGACATAATCTGAGGGGCTGGGCTTTTTTTCGGGGGACAAGGACAACATGCAAGGAGTGCCTACAGCAGGCGAGTCAGAACCAAACATGTCATGGATGAGGCGTGTCTCGATCCTTGCAAACCGGTAAACCTTGATTCGAATTGCACATGGTTGCTGTTGCGGTATAAGCGGTGGGCGTGTCTTGGAACCAGAGAGCCTGTTTCTGCGCTATTTTTTATATAGAAGTAGCCCATCATCAAGGGCACGTGTAAGACAAAAAAGCATGTATACGTGGAAGTCTTTCCTATAGTAATAAAGTACTCCTTATTTCCTTATTATTCTTCTTCTCACAACTCTGGGAAACACAATAAGCCAATATCCATGCTGACACACCCACACCAAGCGCACTCTTCGACTAATTAGGCTCTCACAGCGTCAGGTGTGTGGTAGCACATTTCGGAGCCAAGTATGTAAATGTAAAAAATCAGCTGCTTTCCTTTCATTGGTTTTTTTTGTCTCTTATTCTTTTCTTTGCTTCTTCCTGCTTCTGGGGTTATTAGTTACTACATACCCTGTTGTGGTCCAAGGTTGAAAAGCTGAGGCTTAACCTTGCAAGTGGTCTTAATTTTGCTTGTTGCTTGATACGGACGTTCTAGGCTTGACTGAGTCAGGAACCAGGTAAAGAGGGACGGCCGACTAACTAAATAGGTACTATCGCGAGGCTGATTTGAGGCCCTCGCTAGTGACGGTGCCGTGTCATTTGCCCTTGCTTGGATACTTGCCGGATTCTACACTACATCTACTATACGTCTACGGAGAACTCCGCTCACTTGCTACTGCTGCTACTAGTTCTAACCCAATAGGCACTATTTGATAAATCAGAATCGGATGACTGGGTACGTGTACGTTATCAGACACATACTTGTAAGAACGACCAGCACCAGCTACAAGTAGTCCATCTAACCCCCGTCATCTTTGACAGCTTCAGGTGGGATCCATTCAAGGGTGCCTGTATATCCCGCTCTCAGCCGCAGCAGACTATTATATCGCACATACAGCAGCAAGGAACATGAGCACTCATGACACATCTAGTGTAATCAAACCCGGGTTTCCTCACTCCCCCACATCCTCGAAACCAAAAGAAAAAAAAAAAAAAAAAAGAAGCCAACAGTAGATTCCAGTACATGTATGTACTCTCGCTCCTATGCTATACACGCACCAAGCAGCACGTGCCTCAGAGAGGAGCATGGAGCATCGAATCTACGGGGTGAGCTTCGTGGGTAGCACTGCCTGCTGCTTACCTACCTTGCCTACCTATGCAATGCATGTCTCATGTCTCCTCTTTCGTCTTGCCTTGCAAAGGAATGTCGTAACGTGTACTTTGCATGCGTGTACGAGCACGAGTATATGTTGTTTTTGCGTATCTGCGAACAACAACCCAGTTATGAATAGGAATAGGATACAACGGAACTGGTCACACCTCCAATATAGATGCAACAGATGCTGACACCCCATCTCCTACCAACCACTCCTCTCTCTCTTTTAATCTCTCCAGTCTCTGCTGTTGTTGTAGCAAGCAATTCACTCAATACAACTGTGTAGAGTATCTAGTACAAAGACGACTTATAATCCTCAAGCATCCTAGCCCAAATTTCAACCGGGAAAAGCAAAAAAAAAAAAAAAAAAAAAAAAAAAGGGCTCCCTCCCTCCCTCCCTCCCCATCCCCCAAGATATCCAAAACACACAAAGACAGTCATCCCCATCCTTGTCTCGTGTCACACACCCGAAAAGAGAAAAGAAGACGCTCCCTTTCTGCCCCCTTCCTCCCCAAAATCACATCCCACTATAATCCCAGCTCCAGCACCCAAAAACAGAACAAAAAAAGAGAGGGTAAAGTTTCTTGGGGGAGGCGCCACTCCCCTCTACCCAGAAAAAGCCCCCCTGCCTGCGCCTCCCTCCCTCTTCGCCCATTTTTTTCAGCCCCCCTTCAGCCGCGTTACCGCCTCTGCCGTGGGCTTGCTTTAGTGCAGCGCCGGGTCAGAATAAAAAGAGTCAATTGATTAAACTCGAGCTTATGGTTTTCTTACCTCGAAGTGTAAGATTGAAAAGACTTGTTTTGATCACGGGAATAGTTTCGTCTTGACCAGAAAGCCAATTAAGGATGAGACAAAAGAGTTACCGTCAGACAAATCGTTAGGGAAACCTTCGTTTATGAGGTCATTGATTCATTTCGCTTCCGAAGCGCCGGTTTTTGCTCTCAGCTCTGCCGCTCCCTCCCCCTTGCCTGGAAATGTTGAAGTCCTTCTTTGCTTCACAAAGCATGACTGCCAAGATCACTGTTGCTTTCAAGCTTTTGGGTCAAAAAATATAGATTTCCTGCTGCTACTATGTACTACTACTTCAACATCTTCGCAGCGTAGCTCCCTTATTAAAGAAATAAGTATAACAACTTCAAAACCAATAAACAATCCCGTATCAGTGGCTCTGTAACAGCAGCCTCTTTTTTTACCCGTAGGCTGTGATCCCATATACCATACCATTTCCATACCGTGCTGCCTTCTAACGGCAGAAAAGAAGAATGACCAAAACACCAAAAGTCCCGTAGTCCATATAACCCATATCCTATGCCCGAAAAACCGTAATCTCCAATATGACAAGAGGTAGTACAGTCCAGTTCCAGTTCCAGTTCCCATCCCAGTCCCAATTCCAATTCCAATTCCTAAACCAAACACCGGTACCAATTCCAGCCCTGAATGCTGAATGCACTAATTTCTCCTGCCGTCGTCCTCATTTTCACCACCACGGCCGCCTCCATTCTCAACCGCTACCTGATTCTCGTGGCTCTTGTTCTCGCAGCCTTTGACCAATCTATGTCGCTATCATGAATGTTAGCAACTTCCCCATAGCCAGGTGAATAGAGAAGCAAAGAATATACATACCTTGAGAGCATCCTTTCGTGAAAAACTTTTGGAGCAGAACGTGCATGGGAATGGCTTGACGGCAAGATGGATTCTTTTATGCCGCTTTAGATCGTGATTACGACTAAAAGATTGGACACACTGATCGCATTTGAAAGGACGCTCTGACTGTGGCTGCGGCGGCGGATGTTGATACATCATGGTAGAAGCCCCGTATCCCGCGGGAACCATGCCGGGTATCATCGAAAGTTGGCTGCCAGGCTGGTGAATGTTCGACATGACAGGCCCACCCATCGTCGACAGCGGTGGATACGGTTGATAGGACCTATAGGAGCCCGGATGCGCCATAGACGGGAGAGGCTGCTGACTCGAGAGGGATCCCAAGCCTCGTGGTAGTGATGCCGCTCCGGTGGGTGAATGGCCCGCTGGCGCGGGTTGGGTCGCGTAGGGGAAGCTCGACTGATGCTGAGGAGCCGATGAGGAGGAGTAGCTCGGTCCGCTAATGGAAGGTCTGCTGTGCGTATAAGAGTCGACGTGGGCGCTGGAGTTTGAGGCCCCAGGTGCCTGTGTGACGTGGGGGGCCATCAAGTTCCCAGAGTGGCCGTCCTGGCCTGTAGAGGATTGGAACGAATGGTGATCGTACTGTTGAGCTGGAAGTCCATCCCCCCAGTGGCCGGAGACTGAGAGCTTCGCTGATTGCCATATGGCAACCCGGTCTGGCTATACATTGATGATGATCGCCCGCCGTAGGGACCTGTTCCTAGAGGGGGCTGCGTGCCGTTGGCGGGATTGACGGGATAGGACGATCCGCCGGGAGTCTGCAGAGGAGCAGGCTGCTGTGCCGAGCCTGAGCTGACACTGTAAGCAGAGTTGCTTGGGGTTGGCCAGCTTCCGTGGACGTGGCCGCTGTATGTATACTGCTGCATGCTGGCTGGGGCCTGTGATCCTTGCGAACTGCTCGTGTGCACACTCGATAGACTTGGGCTCAGCCCATCACTTGTTCCCGACGTAGGAGGGTTCAGATCGATACTCTTGCCAAGGTTGTAGAAGGTGCGAGGTCGAGAGGACGGATCGTCCATGCTGGAAACTTCAGGCTGTGGTGGAGGGAGGGAGAAAGTAGGCAAAGCGCCAGCTGCAGGTCGTCGTGAAGAAAAGCTTGGTGGCGGGTTATTGTCATGAGACGTATCGTCCATGGCGGCGGCCTATCCGAACTTAGCTTTGTCGAGTCGATATTGTCCAAATTGAAACGATTTCTCGATGTTTTCGCACTCGACGCCCTTCCAACGACGCAAGAAGGACGAGGACGTATATCTGGGATATGCGGAAAGAGTAAAGGGATGGGGGTAAAGGCCGGATTTTATTCACTTGTCTTTCCAAAGTTTCCCTTGGCCTCTCAGCGATACAGCTGCGAACGGAAAGTTGAGCAGATAGCGCAGTTGGGTAAGAACGTTCAACAATACACTCAATAAGGTTTTCCTGTGGCTCCGGACGGCGTCGTTTTTGGCGTTCCTCTGGGGCAAATATGTATGGCGCAGGTTGCCCACAAGTATATGGGATCGAAGGCCAGGACAGTATACGCGCTACAGAGACGACGGCTGAGAAGCTTAGCAGTTTTTTTTTCGTCTGCTTCTTTTTAGCGTCCCAAGGCTGGATTTTTAGATGGCCACCCCCCAGCTGGCTGTTGGGTCCGAAGACTGGATCTCTCTCGCTGAGCCACGCGCTGTTTCTCCTTCGCCGTTTGCTGGACGGGACCTGAAAAGACAGACCCCCTCCCCCCAGTCATGTCCCGATCCTGGTCGTGGGCCCGCCGGGGCATGTGGGAGTGCGCGAGGTAGCACTACCGTCACTCGGGTTCGAGAGCTGTATGGCTAGCGCTCTTCAGGACGCAACGCGAGTCGCTGCTAGATTGGAGGGCTGAAGCGGAGCCTTGGACGCTCTCGCCAATGGCCTGGCCGGCTGCCCCAGACCCAGAAGCCTAAGAGACCCAGAGCAGGAGAAAAGAGGAGAGCGGGTGGATCACGCAAGAGACCAGGGATCCGGAAGCCCAGCGCTGAGCCGATAGCCATCCTGTCTAGCAGCTAGCTGTGTCAGTCTCATGTCTGCTCTGATCTTCAGCGCTCGCTCCTGGGCCTTCCAGATGCTGGCTGGCACAGCTGCCGTAGGGGGAGTGCCGACAGTCCAGATGGATGCAGGGGCGTGCCATGGCGAGAGGATCAGATCATGGACAGAGCCAGAGGCTTTTCCCGGCCTGCTCCGTCGTTGCAGTCGGCACAGGGCCGCAGCTTGGCCTGCCCGCAGGGCTGGCACGCAGCTGTCCCGTTGCCGTACCTGCAAAGCTGCCTACTGGTGCTCGTAAATGCATGCTTGTAGCGCTCCGTGACGATGCCAGCATATGCGAGGCCAGCACCTGCGCGCAGGTACTCGCCAGATACTTTCTGCCCACGGGGGGTGGGAGAGACAAAAACGGCGTCGAGCTCGGATCCCTGGAGGCGTGATGGGGGTGCTTGGAATGTTTCGGGCGGGCGCTGCCTCCTCGCACGGAGCTTGGATACTTTGCCCGTCGTGGCCGCAGCGCAGCGTCGCGCGCAGCCAGCTTAGACGCCGGATGTACTCCGTGTCGATGTCGGCGCTCTCGGCACGTTGCGCCCTGTCCATCCGGATGCTGCTTCGTCCTCGTACTCTGCGCTACCGTCTTCTCAGCCGCAAGCGCTCGCTCGCTGCCTTAGTCAGTATCTTAGTGCTGGTACGAAGCATGTACGCTGGCGCGACCTCGTTATCATCCCGTACTTCATACTTTGCCCATTCGGCGCGACTCAGCAGCGGCCAGCAGTTGCAAAGGTAGGCTGTACTTGCGGTCGATTAGACCTTCGCATCTCCAAGACATACTGGTGGAGCCCGCACAGCGAAATTCCCACTCTGACACGCATACATACTTTAGTCGGTTCGCATTGCGAGCCTTCCGAGAAATGTATGTACCCCAGTGACATGTACTCCGGCCTCCGTGCTAATCAAATCTTAGACATGCCGGGAGCGTTTTCTCCTCGTCGGATACGCCCAGAAATGTCCTTGAAACAGAAGCAGAAGACATGTCTCCAGCGGCAGCGGCCCAAGAACGCAATCCCAGCAATCCAATCTAGGAATCCCTCACGCAACCAGGCATGCAGGTCGACTGCTCCGTGCACCGCAGCGCAGAACCCAGCACTTACTTGCGCGGTACTTTGCCGGTATACCCACACGCCTCTCCTTCCGGTACAGCAGGTACTCCTCCTCCGTCCACTAATACCACCACCACCACCACCACCACCACTACCACTACCATCATGACCATCTCCTGCTAGGACCAAGTAGCTCACTTTGTTATCCCCCCTCCACCCCTTTCATTCTCCCCAAGCGCCAAGGGGAAGTTTCTCCAGCCTGCATACATGCTACCCAGTATGCATGATGCGCCTCCGTGCCTGCAAGCCTGGTAAGGATGCGTCCAAAGCAACCGTCCCGACGCCCCCCTTCAAGCTTACCTGGTCGATCGTGATTTATTGCAAGAGCCGACATGGTTGCTCTGAAATAGTACACTGGAAATACACGTATGTGCGAGAGGACGAATCTAAACAGGACATGAAATATGCTTCGGTTAGCACCTCTGGGATTCGGCCAAAAGGGCAAAGGCACTCCATACCTACTTTAGGCGGGCTTCTGGGCCGGGACAGTAAGGTATACAGGGACCCTTCCTTACCTTAGCCGTTGAGGCACGCACATTCAAGTCTTTGCAGGTTAGCCTCTGCGGTAGGTATTGAAGTAGTATTGCCTAATGCTAGTACCTTACTCGAGACCACGCCGATTGTTTGGTACTAGAGCATCTTGCTTTTGCCTCCCCCGGTTCAGAGTACGGAGAGCGAAGTACCCTGATCCTGGCTCTTCGCCCAAGACGAGGCATCTCCTCCCGTAGTATTGTCTTCCTCCTCCTTTTGTTAGGTACTGCCACATGCATCTGCATGCCGCGTTGCCAAGTTACATTGCGTTTTACATCATGTGTCAGAGACGGGTGACCATTTCGCCCATACACATTCGATATATTCTCATGTTTTTTTCTCTATCGTTGCTATTCTCTCCCGCTGATGGAAGCGAGTGTCATTATTTGCTCGATCCCATTAGACAGTGTTAAACCGATGACTGTCTGGAGAACTCTAAACACCAATTAGTAAAAGGTCTAGAACTTTGGAGCCCACAATTGAAGCTTGAAAAATACACAATTGCCAACATAGCAGCACAGCATAATACTTGCGGTACTCGTATTTTTACTCGTCGCACTCCGTATTAATTCATTATGAGCAACATATGAGAGCCGTGTGGATGGTACGATGGCACCTGAGAGCCAGATGTAGGCAGCCCTCACCAGAGTGTCAGTATAGCGCTAGTGGGCTGCTGAGATGGTCCATAGCAGCATGCTGAACACCGAGTAATCATACATTATTAGTCATAACTGGAGCCTTATCTTCTGTATTCGGCGTGCGCGCTCGGAGAAGAGTTGTATTCAATGATGTATTGAGTACTTTATCAAGAGCTGAAAAGCCAAAAGCATCTTTAAAACCCAATTCCATAGGCTGCTGAATTTGCTGTTTGAGTTTTTAGCAGGTTTGGAAATCTCAAGTTTATACGAATCGCAAGAAGCCACACCTTTTCTTCATCAGGTCATAGGAAGATGAGTAGGAAGAGCTGAAAGGCGGCAAAGTGCGCTCTGTATGACAAACGCCGGATACCTGCAGGAGTAGAATTGCTCCCGCTAGAAGGGTGAGCTAATTGCACCGGAACGGGGTACGAGTGCCTCCTGCATTAACTCTTACAATACGGAGTAGTAGCCAGCTCGTTCGTTCACATCCTGGTACCCCAATCGACTGAGTCCCCCTGTTGTGCGACGCTTCTTGAATGACAGCTCTCCATAAAAAAAGAACAACTTCTGCAGGCTGCCACTCCCGTCACATGGCTGCGCCTTATGCCGCTCCTTCATCGCCCCCTCAGTTCCGATTTTCGAGATCGAAGCGTCACATTGGTTGGCTTTCAATGCGACACCGGATCACTTCTTGGGTCAAGAGGCAAACCCAATATCCACCGGATGCAAGCAGTAGTGCCCATCTGCTAGCTGCCTACTGCTCATGACCGCAGTAATATTTGCAACTTTGGACGAGTTTATGAGCCAGACGCCGCCTTGTCCCCACAGTCCAAGCTAGGATCTGTAAAGATACCGCCAAGGTAGTCTTGCTCTGCATCAGTTGCTTTTAGCGGCCCCCGTTTCTTTTTAGCCAACCGTCAAGTGAGAATGTGTATTCTCTCTTGCATGTCGACACAAGCGTTGCTCTGTATTAGCGAGGGCCGTCCATTCAGTGTACCAATATGCGTTGCTTTCGTAGGATGCGTCTGTATCAGAAGCGGTACGAGCTGGGTTACAAAGCTGAGCCATCTCTACCTCCCTCTCCTTTGTTCTAGCGCTTCATCGTCGAGTTAGTTAATATGAAATTAATAGCTAGCAAATTGAAGCGACGGAACGGCAAAGCCATATGAGCCTCACAAGATCCCCCGCCGCCGCCACTTCCGAAGGCCAAGATGCTTGAAAAGACACTTGCTACCTGCAAGCAGTAGTACTCGTATCCAGGACAAACTTATAGGATATATCCTTCCTCAAGAGATATCTCGGGCGCTGCGAGCATCACGTCATGTGTTGGTAGTACAGGCGTCCAAACGACTGTTGCTTGTCAAGGTCTCTTGTCCTTTGCCGGGTCCACCGGAAAACCTCCACCTATTCTAGGGTCCTGGCAGCAACGGCAATCTGTACTTCGTGGTCCACACAGAGCATGATTTAAAGCTTAGCTTGCCTATGCTTACGTCCTCTTACATGGACGTATGAAAGGAAGTCGAGGGATAAGCGAAGAGTAAGATCTTGACAGATATTTCTGGTGCCCGCGCCGGGTCTGCAACGCTGGCGAGAGCGCGCGCGCACGGGCTGACAATCCATCCACCCCTCCCAAAGCTCCACTCCCCCGGCTCATGGCCCCGTGGCAACCCGGGCTTGCTTCCCAGCGCCAGCCGCAGCCATCGCCGGATAAGCTCAGCCATGCCGACCCAGCGTTTGGGGGCCTCGAGGACGCAGCGTGCCCTTGGCGTGGCGAGCAGGGAGTCGTCCGGTAGTCGCTATGGCCATGGCTTTATCAGCCGTGATAATGATCGCCAGCTTCGAGTATCTGAGCGCAGCGGTAAGACTGCGTCTCTGGTAACTCAAAGATTATATCTTCACTTCTCCCCCTCTTCCGGTCGCTCACCTTCTGAGTTTGAAGCTCGTGTATACCAAAAACCTTTTTCTTTGCTGTGCTCCAGAGACTCGACATCCCTGCCTGGCATCCGAATTAGCGGGTTCAGCTATTGAGACCATGCGCCCAATTAGCATGGGCCGGAATGATCTGCTCCATGGACAGCCCCAGTATGAATATGACAACCGTCTCCACGCACCCGCACTTGCAACTAGTAACAGTAGTTCAAGTTTTAGCAGTCCTAGCAGCAAATCGATGCACTCCACGCTCCGTATAGAGTAATCTTCAGTAGTGCTTAATACCATACCACTATGACGGTAATTCGAAGCTCTTGTACGGAGTACTCCAATGCCGACAGCTCGGCAGGATTGTTCTCTGCAATGAAAGTAAAAGTCAGAACATTTCAATGACCAGGAGCAGTTTTTACTGTTGGCAAATCCTCAAAGCGGAGACTCTGCTTTGCCGAACGGCTTGTGGATTCCTATTACTACTAGTAGTTGGTATTTCTTTACCATATTCCAGGGATCACTAACACTTACGCTGCATCTCCACCTCCGCGTATGTTCGCCGGCTGTGGGCGCCTCTAAAATGGTGCCTGCTGTCTAGGGAGTTGTTACACCATGATGCCTCATCGAAAATCTGCGGGTAAATTAGTGCGCTGTACCTCTGATCTTCATTCGTTTTAGTTTATCAAGGCCAGTCACAACGTATCCTGCACCGTTGAACGAGATGGATGGCGCTAAGGAGTTTCAAGAGCTTCTAGCATGTCGAATTAATAAATGACTCGAGATGTATGGCGTACTATTCAGCTGCTCGCCTCCATCTATGCGGAAATTGAGAGAATTTCTAGTCGGTTAGATAAAGCGGATATCATTCATTTACAAGGAGGCTAGACCCTCTAAAGTAGCCATGAACATGAAGTGGTGAGGTTGGGATTGCTCTCACCAGCAGTGGAAAACGGGCAAGTATGAGTCTTTGAATTGTCTTGACGTCCTAGTGAAAGATGAGGCGTTTGACAAGCAGCATGCGGAAATTGCCGTATACATAAAACTTGCATTAATGGCTCGATAGATGGATGGTTATCCTGCCAGCAAGCTGCCAATCTCCCTGCTCTGGGGTCAACTTCTCTTCTTCTTCTTATCCCCTGGGAAATAAGTTATTTGAAGCAACATACTTTCATAGAGCAATGCGTTTGATTATATACCTTTGGCATTCTGAAACTTGTGTGATCAGCATGCCTGCATCAGCCACCCATCTATGTAGCATAGAAAAGAACTCAAGATCTTGAGTGGAGAACTCGACTGTATCTCCATGAGAAAAGAGCGACTTTCCACACAGTAGACGACGACACTTGGGATACATATTCGGTACTCGTAGCACGGTATTACAGCCCAACTCCAATGGCACAGAGCTGAGGCTGGCCAGCAAAGCGGCAAAAAGTAGGTGTGCGCCTATGCCCGAATACGGTTTAACGCCCTATGAAGGAACATTACTAGTTGTGGGTGAGCCCACAATAGCGCCAAGGAGCTGAAAGAATCCCAACCGCTAATAATAAGCCGCGCAATAACGGACGACCTTTAGGGGCTTTGCCGCGCGATGGTTTGGGGAGTCATCTCGGAGTTCGGCTCAGTCGGAACTTGACAATGCCACGCATCCCGACTATAATGGTTTATTCCTCATAGTGAACACGGATGTCATTGGAGGATATTGCAGAAGGGGGGCAGAAATCGAGCCAGTGGCCAAGTAACTCATGTTGGCTACTCAGCAGTCTAGCGGGACAGAACGCAGCTAATATCGTGCAGATGTGTAAAGCTACTCAGCGTCCCGCGGGAGTTTTTGGATCCTTCTAGCCGCCACTGTCTGCAATGGAGATTCGGATGTCAACGGGGACCTAATCGTGGCGTAAATCAAAGCCCATGCTGCGTGGCGTCGAACAAGGTTGTTGCGGTTGCAAGGGAGAATGCAGGGGCTGGTATGACTAGCTCTCGATTTCCTCGTCAGCAGTCAAGTTTTGCTAACCGGGGGCGGCACCTGATTGAAGTGATAGACCTTTACGAGCAGTAGAATGGCTGTTGTGATGCCAAGACGTAGCTCCAGCTCGGCATGTTGATTGGGTTAAACCAGGGACAGTAGACGCGCGTGCATTAGAAGGATTCCTCCCCCGTCTGTCACGGGCTTTATTGCGGCAGGGAGGCGGCCGCATCCTGGACCCTGAGCATACCCCCTCTGTTAGTGTTGAGAGGCTTCGGAAACCAGCGCCATTGTCAGAAGCCAAAGCGCAAGGCGGAATGGCGTTTCTAGTATCTGGGGTTGGAACAGACGCCACGACGACGATCCACCAAATATCGAAATACCCATGGCGTATTTTGATTAAGGCGGCAGGAACTCTTGGCGATGTCGGCGATGGTGATTTGCGTATGACAGATTGGATTGGAAAGCCAACGAATATGTTGTCGCCCACTGGTATCGGTAGTATTGCATGACTCGTTAATTCTCGGAGAAGAAATGGGAGACTTTTAGCAGGAGAAGAAAAAACAAGAGGCCTTGATGAATTGTTTTGTGTGGGCAGAGATAAAATAGCAACTGACCCCCGGTGGTTTAATGGGAAGGTACGGAATAACTCTATTCTATATTCTCCTTTGGCGGATGCCGTGCAGATCAGCAGGAAAGACGGAAGCCATAGCCAGCCTTATTATGCCAGCGTCTCCTCACCTGACCTGCTTAGGTGTCTACTATACCTACCCAGCACCTAGCGATTGTAAACGGTGGAATGACCAATCATTCACCAGCCGGGCACGATCGAGTCTACGCGGCAATGGGCTAAACAGTCGCATCCACTAGAAATATGGCGGTATGTCATGGCCCTATTTGACGTACAGTTCTTGTTGATGTGCCAGCCAAATTTGAACATTTCCCTTTTAAGGCCGATGTCGAGCTACTTAGAGCTCGCCGTGTGCAAATCTATGGCGAAATCAGTGCCAAAACGAAATCATCTTCCTCGATCCCCAAGCAAGGTGCGCCTCACCAGTCTCTAGCTCTTCAAACAAAATGACAAACCCGATTCCGACCAATGTCTACAGTTCCCGTCCCATTGCTGGGCTTGCTCTGTTAGTAATGGGGATATAAGTTGCGTAAATGCTTACTATACGTCCAGACATCGTGCCGGTTGCATTGGCAAAGCACCCAATCTCTTACTGTTCTTATACGCGAGGGCCATCATAAACTATTAGCCAAGATGCGAATGCGCCCTTGGCATAATGAGCTAGAATATTCTCCAAACGCCTCCTTACGTGTGGAACAAAGTTCAGGCCGCCCAGAAAAAGTATGCTGGGTGCCAAAGTAAGCTACTTGGCACTACTGCATCGTAATGAATATACTCCTCGCAGGCAAGACGGATAGACTTCCAGCTGGCACCGGTAAGGCTGACAATAAGCTCTCACCAACTGCAGCCCTAACAAATGGATATTCGTCCCTACTAGATAGGACTTCATCAAGATCTGACGTACAAGCTAGCCGATTATTGACGGTATTTGCATAGAGAGAAGCATTGTGATCAAACTGTCAGCACTTGATCTCCAGGATCCGTGCAAATCTCAATCAACAAATCGAAATTTGTATAGCACGTACTTTATCGACAGGAGAAACATGAGCCTGAACCAGTTCGTCCGGGTGAATGCAAGATGCTGCAGTGCATACCAAAATGGCTGCTAAATCTACCAGTACTACTTTGATGCTAATCCAAGGCTCTCCGGCAGACTTGGAGCGACCAATTATGCCTCTTGTTCTTACTATAGGAGGGCGATAGAATTTGCACCGAGGCTAAGAACACGAAGTATTGACGCCCCTATACGAGAATCTTGTTGGCGTGCTTGCTGGAACCCCGGATACCAAAGCCTCATGACAGGGGTGTGTGCCATGCCACGCGAAGATCTGAAGCTACCAGCGCCACGATTTGCTCCATCTGTCACAGAGCCATGTCAGCGATTCAGTTGCTGGAAAGTCTATGCCAAGTGACGTATGTGTGTGTGTGTGAGAGAGAGAGAGAGAGAGAGTAAGAAGGCTGTAGCTGGATTCGTTTCCCGCGTTGTCGCATATACAATTCTTCCGTCAATCACATGGAATGTCAAAGCGATACGGAACACGCAATGCCACAGGTATAAAACTACGGAGTGCGATACTACTGCTATTACTAGTATGTAGTGCGAGTATGCACCCCTTTCTCCCCTTGTTTTCTCGTCCTTCACGACTAGCCACCCCGCTAAAGCATGGAAATGACTAGGGTGCTTGCGGTAGCAATGTTTGGGGGAGTACTTGCAATAGAGTACAAACCCAAATCTGGCTGTTGTTTGAGAAAGCTCATCAAAGATACTCTCTGTTACTTGACCCCTCTCTCCTTTTTTTAGGACGACATTAGTGCGAACAGCATGCAGTAGTCGCAATTCCATCAAAGAAAGTGGTCACGAAGCAGTGCTGCCAAAGGGCAGGGCCATATGCCAGCGGTGATTAGGGCTGCAACGGCCAGGCAGCGGCTAGAGCGAAGACCAGATTCCGAGTACATGTAGCTGAGCAGCCACTCACTGCAAGTGAAGGGTCCTCGGTTTGGAGCACAGGAGGCTCTCGTTCCATGTCGAGCGCGCGACAAACCGGTACGTCCACCAGGCAGCTCTCCATTATTACCGGTGAAACTACTCACACCACTATTAGTGGATATTGCTCTGCGATGGTACGGTTCAACTCGCGGAAATGGTCCACTAGCATTAGCATGAGCTGCACGCGCGCCGACACCCGGGAGCCGGGGCATGAGCGGGATGGCGTACAAGCATCCTCCACTGGTGGGAAGCCTTCCATGCCTTGGTCATCATCTGTTGGCTTGACACACCCAATTCCCGTCTCAGAACAGCCAAACTCACGCTGTGCATGCCATATCGTTTCATAGAAACCAGCTGCCTGGCTATGAATCATCCAAAGGGCGGGAGGGCAAGTTGGAAAGCCAAGAATCCCCAGCGCTATTGGATTGTCGTGGATCCTCTCGGCTGGGTGAAGGGTCTGCATCTCGTTAGCCCCTCTCGGCTGAGCACCTGGGTACTACTACTTACCCAAACAAGACGAGAAATGATTCATCCAGCGCGTGGCCAAGAGACAGAATCTCAACTCGGTTCAACTTGGCGCCGCCTGATTGACTCGGGAGTGGGAAATGGAGAACTCAGCTGTTTGGTCGACCGGCGGTGCAAAGCTGGCCAATTAATACGATGGAACAGGTTGAGGGTCGCCTGAGCTGAGCTTGAGCTTCAGCCGATACGAACAACCGCTCGTTTTTTTTACTTCGCCTGATTCTAGAACAGAACCACAAATACGGATGGCCACTAACGCAGTGCGGAATATGCTAGCCGAGGCTTGTATATAGGCCAAGCAATAGCTGTGGCGCGGCGGCTTTCCGCCTCCATTGATCAAATGAGGCCGTATCTGCTCTCAGCCCGGACGGCGCGGGAGAGGAGGAAAGACGCCTTGGCCGAACGGCTGGCCCTCAGCTATCGACCGATGGGTAGGTAATAATTGGTTGCTAGTGAACGGCGAACTCCTCGTACTGACGATTGTCCCAAGTGAGCCATTCAGATTTCGGATTGGCGAATCCTTGGGTTCATGCAAGATAGCTTGGGCAGCACTCAACGATATGGGGTGCACGTATTTCGTCGGGAGATTTTCCAAGGGGGGTAAGTTTTGTCTGAGAAGAAATTTGCCCTACTTATGACGAGTATCATGGCCCTAATCAACTCCCGGTATTATAGGCGCAGGAATTTAGTTTCCATTGATAGGCAAAAATAAAAAGACTAGGTCAAATACTCTTGAAGTAGTGGCATAGAGACGTATGGTGCGTCCGATCCCCATACCGACGATGCCGAGCCCGATGTCGGATACCCATAGGTATTCGGCGACGACCAGTCCGGCATATCGTGATAGCCAACGGCCTTTGAAGAAAAACTTTGCTCAACTACGTTGCTTCGATATCTCTATGCAGTTTCAATTATTGTTATTTTTTGTAGAAGAACGAATATATAATGCATCAAAGGTTGATTAATGATCAAGTTGCTGCTATACTACTTTCCGATAAAACTCCATGTTATACAGAGAAACAAAAGTACCATGAAATAGGTACATCGTGCAATTTCGCCAATGATATTGATATAAAACAGTCTTTTTCTTCCCCCTTCATCTCGTCATTTAATTTTACAGACCACATTCCTTACTAGACTCTCGGCATTTACAGCTTCGAGGCTGGCGAGGGAGATCCAGGTTTTGTAATCTCATCATACAGGAGACTATTTCGTGAAAAATCTTATTAGTTGAAACGCGCTTTACTACAGTATTAGTTGGGTGAAGAAGAAAACTCACGTTGTCAAGAAATCAGCATAGTCTTCGCCAGTGACCTGTCCAGCAAAGTACTGCGCAGCAAGATGGAACTTGTTGCCCTGGGGAGCCTTTGAGGCAAGGCCATCGGCGCACTCCTTCAAGAGTCTGAGGGCATAGGCCTTGTCGACACGCTTGCCATCGGCGGTAGAGACGCCGTGCTTGACCCATTGCCAGAGCTGGCTTCGAGAGACTTCGGCAGTGGCAGCATCCTCCCTATTGGTTAAATACTCATTAGCGATATTGTTCATATAGCTTTACACGGGCTGCTGGAAAACCTACATCAGATAGTTGATGGGGACGCAACCGACTCCTCGGATCCAGGCCTCCATGTAACCTAGACCAATGTTGAGATTCTTCTTGATGCCCTCTTCGGTAATGCTGCCAGGGACGTTCATGTTGAGCAAGTCGTTCTGGCTAATCTTGACTTCCTCCCGGCGGATAAAGAGCTGGTTAGGAGTAGGCATATACTTGTTGAAGATCTCAGTGGCAATATTGGCAAGAGCGGGGTGAGCAACCCATGTGCCGTCGTGGCCGGCTCTGACCTCGCGCAGCTTGTCGGCGCGGACGTTCTCCATGGCCTTGTCGTTTGCCTCCTTGTCGTCCTTGATGGGGATCTGGGCGGCCATACCACCCATGGCGTGGACGCCGCGCTTGTGGCAGGTCTGGATGAGAAGCTTGACGTAGGCATCCATGAAGGGGACGGTCATTGTGACGGCGGATCGGTCTGGCAGGACAAAGTTGGGGTTGTTGCGGAACTTCTTGATGGTGCTGAAGATGTAGTCCCATCGGCCGCAGTTGAGGCCGGAGCTGTGATCACGGAGCTCGTAGATGATCTCGTCCATCTCAAACGCAGCCAGGATGGTCTCGATCAAGACGGTTCCTCGGATGGTGCCGCGGGGAATGGCGATGTAGTCCTGAGCCAAGTTGAAGGCGTCGTTCCACAGGCGGGCCTCGAGGTGGCTCTCCATCTTGGGCAGGTAGAAGTAAGGTCCAAAGCCTCGCTTCTGCGCCTCAACGGCGTTGTGGAAGAAGTACAGACCAAAGTCGAAGAGACTGCCGGAGATGGGCTCGCCGTCAACGAGGAAGTGCTTCTCCTCGAGGTGCCAGCCTCGGGGGCGGACAATCAGGGTGGGGAGCTTGCGATCGGTGCGAAGCTTGTACTCCTTGGAACCTTGCTTGAAGTCAACTTGACGACGGACGGCGTCGTACAGGTTGACTTGGCCATTGATCATGTTGTCCCATGTAGGGGCACTAGAGTCTGTTTTGTTGCTCCGTTATTAGTTATCCATTGTCTTTCCACCTAGCTGTAGCTCAAGTGATGATTGAATTTGAATTTCAGACTCACCTTCAAAGTCGGCCATGTACGTCCAGACATCAGAGTTCAAAGCGTTCACAACCATCTTGCGATCAGTCGGGCCAGTGATCTCAACGCGTCGGTCGACCAGACCAGGCGCAGGGGGCGCACCCTTCCATGTGGGATTCTCACGGATGTGCTTAGTCTCGGGCAAGAAATCGGGGAGAACACCACGGTCCAGCTCGGCCTGGCGCAGCTTGCGGCGCTCAAGAAGATTCTTGCGGGTGGTGTTGAAGGAGCGATGTAAGAGAGCGAGGAAGGCCAAGGCCGGAGGAGTGAGGATCTTGCGGTGGGACTCGTCAACCTTGCCGAGGACGGTGACGCCCTGGAGGATGCTTTCTGTGGACGCCATTGTGCGGGTGGTGTGAAGAGATTGTTGGCGGGATTGGTGGAGGTTACGGATGACGGTATACTAGAAGGGCTGCTGTGGTATGCACGATATCGAAGAGGACTTGGTATGAAGAAGATGCCCAGATGAGGTGAGATGAGAGAAACAAGTTCAAAGATGCCTTTAAGGAGGAGTCCAGATGAATAAAAGCTCAGGGTGACTTTCAATTGCAGACGTCACAACCGAAGTGATGAGGAGCTGAGGTAAACTTTCACGTGTCAGTCAGTGACGGTTGTTCGCGGTAAGCTTTCCGGATATGGTTGGATAGGCGCTTCACTCGCACTTACAGGAGAATTAAGATGCTGCTACGTTGTTTGTTTTTATGCGTGTAGCTTGCACACGCAGTGAAGAAAGACTGATGTCTAATCAAGAAACAACAAAAGCGAGAAGGAGGATAAAGAAGAAAACACAGCGAGACGATGGCTGATATAGCTTTCCCAAAGCAAGGTTATCGCCATCCCAAGCATAACCAACCACCAAGGAGGAGGCTATGACGCACCTGGTCTACGGCCGGGGCCAAATCACAGCGCAAGGTCGGCAAAAAGATTAGCCTCGCCACCCCCCAAAAGCAATAGGAAGAAATAAAAGTCAAAGCCCCCCCTTGGCCCAAATTGCTAGCACAATCCCTCCATTCACCCATGTTTACCCTCTATTCTGCACGTATCCGTTTTACACTTTTCTTTGGCCCGTCAGCCGGATTCTGGGGGGGCGCTCGGCACCTATCGGCCTGTCTGGGCCTCGGGTGGACGGATGGAGCTTGTACCGGGTACCTAGAGGCGGGGGCAACAAAGCATGTGCACGGCGCCTCTGCACCGCCTCAAGGCAGCCTCTTTGCCAGCAATCGGGCCCGTGAAGGGAGACTGCGGGGTAGCGGCCGAGAAGTACTGTGTACAATGCAGCCGGCCGGGCGCCTCACACAGCACGGCACTTTGCCATCCATGCCAAAACTTGACTGCGTTGCTTAGTCCTGGGGGGCCAATGGGTTTGCCTCAGTGGCAGCTTTATGCTATGTAGATAGCCAAGGTACTAAAGCAAGCCTCTCTGTGGCTCCCCGTGTAAAGAGATCCAGTCGATGCTGGCGAGGTCTAATGCCGAGGAATTGAGACATGGCCAATGCCGCCTCGGGTCCATCACAGGGCGAGGTAGCATCTAAATCCGGCGTCGTACGCACATCAATGGGATAGGCATGGCATAACATAGCATTGCATTGCATCTGTAGCGTTGGATCTACCTTGTACAGTATATACTCCGTGCTCTCCTCTCCTCTCAGTCTCCAATGACGCACATATTACAATCAACGCTCCTCTACCTTTTCCTCACTTCCTCAGCTCTCCCCGTGCGGCTGTCAATCAGTAAAAGAAACGCCAAATCTATCAACTCTAGCATTTAAACACATGCGCCCAGTCATGCCACATTCAATCTTGGGCTCAGATACATAGTAATTCCTAGATATAGACGAGTGGCAAAAAAAGATGCCGTTTACTTTCCATCAGCCCACCGTCTCTGCCCATCTACCCCAAATTCTAGGCCCATGTGGTACCTATGTATATGCGTTTTTGGGGATAAACGATTTCTAACGGCTGCTCATACCGAGGAGCCAACCGAGGCTTCTCCAAATTCCTTAAGCCGCAAATTTCACTGCCAACCCGAGACTTTCCGGGCTTCAGCACCTTTAGTTTCTGTAATAGCAGAAATGCTTATCGTAATTATTACTATTTGATACCGGGTTGCTCTGCGTTTGCTTATGGATTACGGGGTCCTGAGTCGTGCAGTCTCAACGCTTGCCTGCCTATCTGACACATGCGCTACGCTTATTCTTTCACCCGACCATGACTTGAATCTCCTCATGATATTTAACTCTAACAGATGAAATACAATCCAGCTATGTGAAGCAATGCTATCATGTCCCCTGATTATAGCCGATTTGAGTAATCAGCCCCTGTAGTCCTCTCCTCTGCCCTGCGCATTAGCAACCGATCCACCAGCTTTTGCAGCCGTGCAACCAGCCAATCAGTCAGTCCTTTGTTTTGTCCAACCAATTCCAGCCTCATCGTCAAACACCAAAAGTCTTGTACAAAGAAGTTGGAGCCAAGAGCCAAGAGCTGTACATTGTTTTTTCCAGTCTTTCGATCCAACAGCATTAAAGTTGCGCTTATTTATTTCACCTCGCCTTTTGCCCATCTCAGTTCCACCACAATATAAGTCACCCTTAGAAGAATAGTGTTGTTCTCCATTTCGAAAATGTTCATTGAGAAAAAAGAAAAAGAAAAAGAAATCTTCAACAGCCATGAAATTTGCCGCAAAAACCCAATGCCGAATCCATTCGAATCCATTCTCCATAGCCACAGCGTGACTATAGAGAGCAGGTTTCGCCCGTGCTATCCGTATATGCAGTTGACTTCGAACAATGATTAGGTGTGTCAGCACGGCGAATCAATCTCAAGCATCCAAGGAATAGATGGGAAGCTCAGGGTGCGTTCATTACGAATTCAGAGTCTTGATCATCATCTTTTGCTTGCTTCGGTCCTTAACCACGAGGTTGCGGTCGGTAAACACAATTCTCATTGTATCGACAACTTTGTGAAAGCTGCTCGCGGCACCACGCTCTTGTGTAAAGCGAATGATGCTGAGCGGCTGTTTCTTGCCATGCTCAATCACCGTCATTACCTCTGCCGCAAACGCAACTTCTTTGAGATTCAAACCTATGTGTTTTGTTAGTTGTGATCGGGGTCAAATAGCTGTAGAGCACGCAACTCACAGTTCTTAGCTGCAACCCGCGCAAAGACGATGTTGCGTTCCTTATCCACTTGTATACCCTTAATTCCGTATCTGCGCTTACGCCATTCTCGCAGCAAGATGGCTACTTCCTGTCGCGCGCGTTTGCGTGACAACGTCATGCATATATAGCTTGTTGCAGGCTTGACGCGGAACAGCCTAGTAAGCCAGTTCTGCTTAACCTCAATATTGCGACTACTGGCCGACGACGATCGATGCCATTTTTGCTTCTTCGTACCAGCCTTTGTAGTGGCCACTTCTTGATTTCGGCTCTGGCGATCTATAAGAGAAAGTCCGTGTTAGTCTCCGTCTTTTAAAGAGAGGGGAAAAACATCCTATCCGGTGACAAGTCGATAACTTTACCTTCAATCATCATCTTCGAATCCCTATTTCGGTTGCTCTTCCAAAATGGAAAGCTAAAATTCCTCTTCTTGGATGAGGCAGCCGTCGCACAGCTTGAACCCGACTGGCGAGTTTCGCACGATACGGTTCGCTGCCTCTCATCCTTAGGCTCTACCAAAGTCTCCTCCGAGTCGAGCTTGAATGATCGTTTGAACCATGACTTCTTTTTCTTCACTGGGCTATGAAGGTCTGGCTGTGAAGTATCTTCCTTCTGCTGCCCATAGCTCTCCACCGCACTTTCTGGTTGCTGTGCATAGTGATATAATGGCCCTCCAAGGTTTTGCATGGTACTCTTCTTTCGCACGTTCAGCGGCTCGGGAATTTCAACTGGGCCTTGTGCCGTGGGAGAAGTTACAACTCTGATTGAGTTTTCAACTTGGTTCAGGTATTCAACACCGCTGATAGGGCGGTTTGCCTTCTTCGATGGTGAATGCGGTGGGGCTGATACGATTCTTGTTTTCTCAACATTGGCACTGTTGCCGCCTCCTGGATTCTCATTGATGCATGGCAAAGTACCTGTCCGGCGACTAACCTGGGCATACGGAGCTGAGACGACTCGGCGATCCGATTGGTTCGGAAGCAGCAATGGTAAGGCCAGTAAATTGACTTGGTCTACCATATTGTCTCTATCTCCAGCTCTCGAAGCTGGTCGAGAGTTCACATTAGTTGCCTTGGGGCCAGGCTCCAATGGAAGTGGTGGCAGGGGACGACTGCTCCAGGACATACATGAGAATTCTGTGGGTGCGGTTGCTTCTGATGGAGTATCGATTGTAAAGGAAAACGGTGTGGAGTCACGCTGCCTCTTCTCCATGTCTGTCAATGATCCAGAAATGGAGTCGTCCTCGATGAGTGAACTTCTAAATGCATCATCGCAGTCTTTGGCGATGTTGTTGCTAAAGTGGCGCAGCTCTTCATTAAAAAGAAACGAGGCGTCTTTGTACGTTGGTTCACCTTTGGCCTTTGGATAGGTGCCGTTAGGCAGCTGTGGCATTTCCGGTGTTGGAGATCGAGGCCTCGAAGGGACTTGTTGCGAGACGCCTTCTGATACCATAGAATTTGCTTGTGAACGGTTAGGGCCCCGTTGAATATGTGCGGCAGAGGCTGATCGCTTGCGGACATGCGAAAAATCGACTCCGCGTTTGTGCCGCAAACCAGGGCCGTGCCTTTGCGGCGTGCCTTGCCTATTGCTATGCAAAGAGCTCACTGATCCCCTTGATGACTGAGGACGACCTACAACTGTTCGCACAGAACTAGCCCTTGGGCGACGAGTAGCATTCGACCCGCTGCGTTTTCTAGTCGACTGTGATGTTTGTGTCATCTCGCCATCTCGATGGACGGTGATCCTGGCATGGCTAGCTTGAGAGCCGCATGCTTTTAGCATTCGGCTGCTTCTATAAGGGTCGTAGCTCTGAACAGTCCCATTCTCAGTTTCTGCCGTTGTGGAAATGACTGTGAAACGAGAAATGGATCTACCATGACCATTGGCTCGAGGCTGATAAAACTCGCATGTCGAGACGCGTTTTTTCCACGAGTTTGGCTTGAGGTGATGGTAGTCGCTCATTGAGTGAGACAGTTCCGGCTTAAAATCCTCCAACTGCTTTTCACGGTAGTTGTGGAGGAGCCAGTAAAATGCCTTTTGGTCATTCGGTCTAATTTCATTCGGGTTAATAGACAGATCAATGGTGAAAAGGTGTATCGCTACGAGACATCACTTACTCTTTGCAGCTCAGTTTCATTTCCAAGTCGTCATCGCTAAACATGTGCCAAAGAGAACGTAGTTGTCGCAGCAGCTGGGGGTCGATCTGATGCTGCAGAATCGGAGTGTACTGAAAGCCCTTCCGCGTATCTGGAGGCTGACCCGTGTTCTGACCAAAATCATCTAGGTAATTATATCGCTGAATCAATGGATGTTGCCAAATCTGCTTCATAGTAATTCGATGGTCGGGATTGACTTGAAGCATGCGGCGGATGAGATCTTCAGCTTCGGGGCTAAGGAACTTTGGCATTTCATACTGTCCCTTTTTTGTTTTACCCATCATGACACGCAAATCAGGATCATCAAAGGGCAGGGTCGCGGAGAGCATGGCGTATAAAATCACACCCATACTCCAGATATCGGCCTTATCTCCACGATACTGCCGGTTTTTGAGAAGCTCAGGTGCTGCGTAATGGGGGCTGCCGCAAGCTGTTGCCAGCCGGTGAGAAGCTGTCTGGTGGAGAGCTGCCATTCCAAAGTCGGCAATCTTGATCTGGAGATCGGCGGTAATCAAGATATTTTCAGGCTTCAAATCGCGATGGCACACGTTGAAAGAGTGGCAGTAAGCAATAGCGCTGATCATCTGCCGGAAGAAATAAATAGCCACTTCTTCGGACAGTCTTCCTTTTGAGTTGATGAAAGTAAAAAGATCACCTTGATCTATATATTCAAGAATGAGGTAACTAGAATCCAGCATCAGTTAGCTTTGGACATTGGACGTTGATAGGGAGAAAGGCAGGACCAACATTTCAGAGCGGTTCTCCCATATATCGTAGAGCTTCATAATGTTGGGATGTTCAATAAGTTTGAGAATGGCAACTTCGCGCTCAATCGCCACAGGAACACGCATTTCGCCATTAACTTCAGGAAGGCTGGAGTCCCACTTGCTAAGAGCAGCCAGGCTGCTGTCTTGAACAAGGTACGCCATGCGACGGTTGACAATCTTTACGGCCGCCATTTGATGGGTGATGCTGTGGCGACACAGCCGCACTCGGGCTGACGAGCCTTTCCCCAGAGTCCTTCCCAGCTGCCATGGCCCAATGTGGGTTTTGTAGTTCTTCCTGCTTTGGCTGCTGGAAGTGGACGCATACGATGCCTGAGAAAGACGCTTCGTAGCCTCTGCTGGCTGCGGTTTCTGTGTAGTGGGATTATAGGCGTCGTAAGCCACAGCCTGGCCACGTGAATCACGGCGAATACTCTGATTATTAGTATACTGGCCTGGGTATTGTGCATTGTTAGATTGATTGCATCGCGCCTTGCTCCTCTGGTCCTGGGCTGGGAACGGCATGTTGAGGCGATTAGTGGTTTCGACGAGAGGCGGACGAGGTTTTGAGATATATTCGGCCATGGTTATCGCCGTGAGGTGTAATAGGATTAGCACATAATACTCGAAAGCAACTTGAAAAGAGGTGGACTGTTATACAAGTGTGAAGAGGCAAGATGCTGATTATCGGTAGTGGAATTGTCAATAAGAGAGATTCTAAGGAATACGCATGCAAAAGTAACAGGCAATGCGATATTGGAGAGAGTTCAGACAAGAGAATCGCGAGAAGGAAGCTTCCAGCATAGAGCACCGAGACTGTGGGAGGAAGAAAAGACGCGGCAGGCGAAGTCCACAGAAAAGAGAGAATGAAAAAAGAAGGACGAGGGGCAGGAATGCAGTGGATGAAACCCAGCTGTGCAAAAACAAGGAATGTAACGTGCGCTGGCCTATGATTTGGCAGCTTGATAGAGGTGGCGGACGGCTGGCTGCCGGCCAGAGGGAGAAAGGGAGGCTGCTGGCACTGGAATTTGGTGTTGACGCAGTCTCGTCATTCCATTTCAGTAAGAGTGGAAATCGAGTCACTTGCTAGAATAGCGCAGAGCAGAGGAATCGTTTCTCTGTGCATGTCGCCTGAACATTGGTGTATATGAGTGGCAAAAGGAAAAGGAACCAAAATTACATGCAAGCTACCGTACAAATATCGCGATGCATTCCTGCTACATTGGAATTTAGGAGATGCGACATCACGCTCACATCTCTCTCCTCTCTACAAAAGATACGAGGCTCGTTTACTATAAGCATAGATCTTCAGTATGTTCATCAAGGCTTTTTATCATTTTATGATAGGGGCGTCTGTGAATTATACTACATGACCATATACCATTTTGTGGCAGCCATGGCTAAAGCAGATGCGCATTGCATATTAGCGATACGGCGCGGTAATGGAGAGTAGAGTGGACGCGGTCCTCGGGATATCGGCCCTAGGAGCATAAGTATACTATTTATGGATAATTTCTGTTTTGCTGAAGAATCTAAATTGTCAGCGTGTAAGGTTTAGGCAGCAAGAAGGGTGGAAAACAATCATATTCGGCCCAAACTCAAGTGAGAGTAGCATAGAAGCAAAAGTGGCCAGCCAGAGGGAAACCATTGAATGGTTCTCTTTAGGCAAATGGAATTGTATAAATATATCATTCAGAGTTTTCATTTTATGTAGGATAACGTGATTTAAATCTTAATTCTATCAGGTAAACATAATGCGAACCCCAAAAACAACGTCAAATACCAAGACAAAGGCATGCAACCTGCTTCGCGAACAAGGGATGAGGTTGAGACATGACTAAGCAAGCAACAAGCAGCGATCGGGCCTTCATGTTCAAGTCAGGCAAATTTCACTTTGGTCTTCAATAAGTCTTCTTTCAATCTCATTTCCAGCTGGTCCATGTCTCAGGCAGCGATCAAAGACCAGCCCATTAGATGATCTAGACAGCTCTGGTTTATATATCAAGTTATTTACGATGGTCTCAATTTGCCACGAGTCTATTGAATAGAGATACATCTAGATGGCGCACTTATTTTACAGCAATATCTAGAGAATAGACCAACGAAAAGATGGTGGATGATCCGAGCTTAAAGAAAAAAAAAACTTAAATTAATATTTTCCCTATGGTTATGGCTACAAAACCAGCGTGTAGCTCCCAATGCTGTACTCGAGTACTCCGTACAATTCTAAATACTTAGGTAGCGTCAGGCCGATGAAGCTGGGGAAACAAATACGTTTATGATTACATATATCCATCACCTCAGACATCTCCAATGCAGTTAAACGCATACGAGCGAGCGTAATTGGTTTAGTGGTAAAATTCTCCGTTGCCATCCGAGCAACGTCGGGGAGCCCTGGGTTCGATTCCCAGATTACGCAGCATATCTTTTTTTGCCTCTGTAATTGAATGAATGTATTCTTGTTTTGGTAACTGATGGGTTTTATTGAGCCTGCAGATACACGTAGCGGTTTTTGGCATTAACATGTTGCGAATTTGATGGATTTTTTGAGGGGTGTGAATTTGGGATATAGACTATTCTGGGAGGCGTGTAAGTCTTATACTAAGCCTTGCTCGATCTACGTTATGCACTGTGTAACTAACGGTGAATTGCTCATGTAAAAGAGTATAAAGGACAAGACTATCGATTGCACAGTCGCGAGCAGTAGCCTAATGCGAGACTTGGCAAGATATAGTATGAAGCTGGTGCTCTGAAAGTTGGTGAGCGCATAGAGCGAGTGCTGTGCTTTCGTTATCGATAGCCTACCTAATCTTGAAGAGCTGGCGTTAAGTGGTGGGGGTTCAGAGACGCGTCCAACCGCGTCGCACAGGTCCCCGCCATCTACCTCTGCCAACGGCTTCGATGCACAACATCACAGCTGTTGCTCTTACTCTGCCTCTTCGCACAATCATTTGATTTGAAGAGATGAGCTCCAGCACCTCGCGCCGTCGACGGCGTGGGGATGAGGATGAAGATGATGACAGCGGCACTGACGGCCGAAGATCACCATCTGGAGACGACAGCCCGAAACGACGACGAGTAGACACCGAATCGGAGGAAGATGAACAACGACGAGGCCGAAACGTCCCAGTAGACAACTCCAGCTTCCAGCCAGGAGCCATCGTCCGGGTCAGCGTGCAGAACTTCGTGACATACGAGAAGGCCGAGTTTCTACCCGGCCCAAATCTGAACATGGTTATCGGTCCAAACGGCACTGGCAAAAGCTCTTTGGTTTGCGCCATCTGTCTAGGGCTTGGATATAGCCCCAAACACCTTGGCCGCGCAGGCACTGTCAAAGAGTTTGTCAAGAACGGAAAGGATACGGCAACGATCGAGATCGAGCTTCACAAACGGCCTCAAGATCGGTCCAACTATGTTATTCGAGTTCAAATTCGCCGAGAGCAAAATATCCAAAAATGGTGGTTGAATGGCAAAGAGACGACCCATAAGAAGATACAGTCATTGATGCATATGCTCAAAATTCAGGTAGACAACCTGTGTCAGTTTCTTCCTCAGGACAGAGTTGTCGAGTTTGCGGCCTGCACTCCCGTGGAATTACTTCATGAAACTCTGCGCGCTGCTGCCCCTGAAGAAATGCAAAAGTGGCATCGGCAGCTCCAAGAATATCACAAGGACAAGAAGGACATCGCTGAAGCCGTGCAGACTGATGCCGAAACCTTGAAAAATCTACAAACTCGCCAGCAAGGCTTACAGGCTGACGTGGATAGAATCCGCGAACGAGAAGAAATCCAGGAACGAGTCAGTAATCTAAAAGGCGCGCTCATTATTGCGCAATACCAGGAAGCACGTAACAACCACATGGCCGCAAAGGAACGCAGAAAGGAGGCAGAAAATAAACTGAAACTTCTTGAGCGGGAAAGCGGGCCATCTTTGGAGGCAGTCAACCGGAAACAGGTCTACGCCCAGGAAATTGAGGCCGCCATCCCATCGAGAGTAAAGGCGGTTAAGGATACTCAGTTGGCAGCCCAGAACCTGGCCCAAGACATAAGCACTATAGTGGACGATGTCAAAGAGTGGTCCAATAAGATAGGTGCTGAGAGAACAGGGTTTGATGAGAAGAGGAAAGAGGTAGCAGCATCGAAATCCAGAATTACAACTCTACTAGCAGATTTGAAGAATCGACCGTCAGATTTCAGTGCGGGCGAGTGGAATCAAAAAATTGTGAGTTCTCAAATCTATCTGTTCCGCTTATCCTTCAAAGACTAACCAGGAAATTCCTCTCTAGCGAGCCGAGGAGCACAACCTGCGAGAAGTTGAGGCAGACCAGCGCCGATTAACTGCCGAGTTAGACAATGTTAAAGAAAAGGGGAGAAAGAAGATGGATGAGCTGCGGAAACTTAAGGCAGACATAGAATCTCTGGATACTCAAGAGGGTCAGCAGCTGAGCTTTATGCGAAAACATTTTCCTGAGCTGGCTACGGCCTGGGACTGGGTTCAAGAACACCAAGGCGAATTCGAAAAAGAAGTTTTTGGGCCGCCTATGCTATGCTGCTCGGTTAAGGACGAACGCTACTCGGATCAAGTTCAAGCTCTACTACAGACCGACGACTTCCTTTGCTTTACGGCACAAACTAAAAATGACTACCGGAAATTAACAAACCAGCTCTACCGCGAGATGAGTTTATCTGTCGTTATCAGAACCTGCTTGCAACCTCTCGCCGCTTTCAGATCGCCTATCGCTCTCGATGAAGCTCAGTCACTAGGCCTGGATGGCTTTGCGCTGAACTACTTGGACGGCCCTGAACCAGTGCTTGCCATGCTGTGTGCTGAAAAGAGGTTGCATCAATCCGGTGTTTCGGTGAAAGACCACAGTGACGATGAGTATGAAAGGCTTGTCAATCACGGTCGAATAAGCCAATGGGCAGCCGGAAAGCAGCAGTACTTGATTCGTCGGCGGAAAGAGTACGGTCCCAATGCCATGACAACAGTTACCAAGAGGATACAACCTGGAAGGTTTTGGACTTCTCAGCCCGTGGACTCACAGGAGAAGATGGAGTTGAATAGGCAGCAAATTGAAGTGACTGAGGAAGCAGAAGTTATGAAAGTCACATACAAGGAACTGAGGCAAAAGAATGGAACATTTGAGGAACAAAAAGCCGAAATACAAGGCAAAATTGTAAGATGAGATGGACATCTCAACCTGGATATATATATATATATACCGCTTTGCTAACACAAACAAAGGAACAATTGAGAACGGAGAAGAATGCTTTGCAGAGGGAGTTTTCGAAGTGGCAGATGATACCCCAAAAGATAGGTTGGTGCTTATTGAGCAAGTGTCACTAGCTATGATCGCTCAACTAACTGAATTAGAATCTGAGGAACGGCACAAAGAGGCGAATGAGCAGGCCATGCGCGAGGCCCGGGAAAGAATCGTGGAGCTCGGCTTCGAATGGGACAAGGCAGTGGTGGAAAGAGCCAAGCTTGTTCTACGCCACCAGGAGGCTCTCAGTCAAATCGGAAAAGCTCATACCGATCTAATCGAAGCCAAGTTGCGGCTTATCGAAGCCAAATCCGATATTGAGGGCCTTAAAGCTCGCAACTCTGATATTATGGAGAAGCTTGAACAAGAGAAGCTTGTAGTGCAACAAGCTACTGATGAAGCTATTCAAGCTCGAGAATTAGGGCGCAGGCTATCTGACAAAGTTCGAGAACTTATCAGCGAGAATCCTGACAAGAAGGATACATATACCTCCCTGGCTGAAAATAAATTGGCTGCGGAGATAGAAATGGATATATCTGCTGAGCAGGCAAATCTCGAACTCATCCACGCAGCCAATCCCAACGTCATTCGAGAGTTTGAGAAGCGCGAACAGGAAATCGCCAAGCTGACGAAGAAGATGGACGCATCAAACGGCAAGCTTGCCGCCATCACCCAGCAGCTGGATGAACTGATGAGCAAGTGGGAGCCCAAGCTGGATGCATTGGTATCCAAGGTCAACGACGCTTTCGCCTACAACTTTGAGCAGATTAGCTGTGCTGGTGAGGTTCGCGTTAATAAAACCGAAGACTTTGACCAGTGGGCCCTAGACATTATGGTCAAATTTCGGTATGTCTTTCCCCCTTTTCCTCCTATCGGCTATATCACATTATTCATACAGTTTGCAAACTGACAACAAATGTACAGAGAGAACGAATCCCTCCAACAACTCAATGCCCATCGCCAATCCGGTGGCGAGCGCGCCGTCTCCACCATCTTCTTCCTCATGGCCCTCCAATCCATGGCCCAGTCCCCCTTCCGCGTCGTCGACGAGATCAACCAGGGCATGGACCCCCGCAACGAGCGCATGGTCCACGAGCGCATGGTTGAGATTGCCTGCCGCGAGCACACGAGCCAGTACTTCCTCATCACACCCAAGCTGCTCACGGGCCTGCGGTACGATCCCAAGATGAGGGTGCTGTGCATCGCCAGCGGGGAGCACATGCCCAAGGATGGAACGAAGCTCAGCTTTAGGCGGTGCTTGAAGATTCAGAAGCGCATTATGGCGGCTGCAGCGTAAAATAAAATGTTGGTATTTATAGGCACTAGAGCCTGAGCCTTTAGACGGATGATTTGTTTTTATGAGCTTGAACGGCGGGCAGCATCTTGAGCGTTGAGTGGAATTACGCAGCCTTGTCAGTTTTTTTCCCCTCTTGTCTAAGAGGCAACAATGTATATATATAATTGATCCACAGACAAAGCAGCAACTATAGAAGCACACAAAGCTCAACGCCCTTAGTCTTCAGTTTGACCTTTCCCTTATACTAATAAAGGAGACGAAATTCTCGGTAGCACAAAGTTCAATATAACAGATATATTTATATAATAAGGCCAGGCAATTCATCTCTCATCATTTAGTTAATATAGTTATAAAAAAAATTGTAAGCCAAACCATGCAAAAAGAAAAGAACGGAAAAAAAGAAAAAGAAAAGCATTCTCCTTCCCCCTTTTTTGCATGATTCTCTGTGTTGCTTTCCCCCCCTTTTTTTAAGCAGTCTCTCCGACAAAAAGTGTAAAGATGTCTTCTCCAGGGGAGACAGCCATTAAAAGGAAAAAAGAGGAAAGAAAGGGAAAAATTCACGCATATACTGCCACAATTATTGTACAAACAAAAAGGTAAGGACTCCGAGGTCCCATGAGCCATCTTTTCCGTCAATGTCAAGGACAACTGGAAAAGAGAAGACGAAAAAAAAAAAAAAAAAAAAAAAAAAAGAAAAGACAAAAAGGAGCAATAAATAGAGAGAGAGAGAAAAGCAAGGTAACCGTATATAAAAATTGCTGATATCCCGTTGCAAAAAAATAAGAACCACAGATTCACATCTCTCCCCGGAGAGAGCAAGCGCATGCGCCGTACGCGACAGGCCGTTAATGTGTATCGTATCGTGACAAGTAAAACCCAGACTCGTAATCAAACGAGCCTTAGTTGAGGGGGAAGAAAAAGTATTAAGGAGAGAATAGGAATAGAAGAGTAAGTGTGCTAGTAAACAGGGTGTAGGCATTTCAGTGACATGAACTAAATGATGCCATTGTCATATGGCAACAATAATCATCAGATTATTAGAAGAGAACCAAACGGCTAAACCGTCTTCAAAGCAGACCATTACTGGGGAGCCTTGAATAGGTTTGTGGTGCATAAAACGAAGCGGCCAGGCAGGAAAAAATCGTCATACAAACGTAGCGGTATCCAAAACGTGGGAGAATTGGTTCAATCTTATTTGGTGTCTGGGTGGTTGTCTGTATCAAGTCGCTTTCTCCAATCAGCTAGACTCTCGCTCATTCCGATGGTAGGAGTCTCGTCTTCTGGCTTAGAGGGGGCTGCAGAGTCAAAATCAAAGTTGGTACTCAAGCGATAATTCTTATTCGTTGTTTCCCAGTGGTTTCGAAGAGTCTCCAGCTCGCTGGCGAGGTTGTCCAGTGCAGCACTGTTCCTGTTACCAATATTGCTCTCTCCATAAATACTCTCTCCCTCGGAGCTTTCGTTGCGACTGTGGCCAAGGCCATTTGGCGGTATCATCCCCTCAACGTGCCGACTACGGCGGCGGTAGGTATCAACAGAGTGTTCAACTTGATCCAGGAGTAGAGAAACCTTCTGTTCGGCATCAGAAGCACGTTGTTCGAGAAGAACATTCTCCGCCTGCAGCTGTTCCAGCTCCTTGCGCTGGGCGCTTAGATTCGCACTAATCTCGTCCCTCTGCTGCTTGCTCTCCAGCAATTCGGCCTGGAGGCTCTCGAGGTTCTTCTCCAGCTGAGAAGCAGAACCGCGGAATTCGGCCTCCAATTCAGATATTTTACCCTGGAAAGCAGCACGCTCCTTCTCCCAAGTTGCAGAGCCGGGTTCGTCTGAGCCGGCCTGTAGCCTATCTTCAAGTCCCACAACCTCTGATTTTAAGCGGCTGTTCTCCGTCTTGTAGCGTGTCAGTTGCTCCTGGAGCTGCTTCAGCATCTTCTCTGTTCCCTTAACATAGTGCACCGCCGATTGGTAATCGCTCTCGAGTTGAGATAGTTTCTCACGATACGCAGTTTCGGAATCCTGGGCCTGCATGGCGAATGTCTGCTTAGTCTCTTCATGAGCAGCGCTGATGCTGGCCAGCTGAGACTCAAGCTCTCGTAGGCGATTCTGCTGCTCAGGAGACGTTGTCCGCGGGCTGGTGAGGCCGCGAGATCTAGCAGCACCTGTCGGGCTAATGCCTCGTTCGACAAGAATGTCTTTGAGTGCATTGTGTTGCACAGTCATAGCATTCGTTTCGAGCTGCTGAGCAGCCAGCTGGTTCTTGATATCTGAATGAGCGGCCTGGAGACTCTGGTTTTCCCTCAGAGCTGACTGAAGTTGTCGTCGGATACTGACGCCTTCTCGACTGGATTGTTCTTGGTACTGCTCGAGTCCGGCAATACGCTCTTCTGCGCCGCGCAGTCTATCAGCAGCTATATCTGCTTCCTGCTGGTACTTCTTAACCAAAGCGTTTGCGGCAGTCAGCTGGTTCTGGAGTGCAAGAGCACGATCAGCATCTGGATTATGTGCATTCGCCTCGTCTTTTGATGTGAGCTTGTGAAGTCCAGACAACACAGCCTCACGGTGAGTTCGTGCTTCAGTGGCATGTTTTTCGGCAAGCTCTTCAGCATCTCGCAGGCGTTGGGTCACGGCAACCAGCTCTGCTGTGCGTGCTTCGTGCTCAGCCTTGAGCTTACTCAGCTTCCCTTCGACCTTCTCTCTCTGAGTTCTCTCTTCTTCGAGTTTTGTCTCAAGATGAACGGTTGCATCTTGCGACGCTTCAATGGCGGCTCTAAGGGATTCAAATGTCTCTTCACGGCCATTAGACGAATCAGAAATTTCATCAAGCTTCCTTGAAATTGACTCCTTCTCAACCTTCAGCAGTTCCAGGGCAGCCACAGCCTCGGCGCTAGCCACGGACTGCTCCCGAGCTTCACGCTGCGAGAAGTGAAGCTCTGCTTTGAGACGCTCAACCTCGCCAGACGTTTGTTGCTTATAATTTTCTAAATCAACCATGCGTTTTTGGGCGGCTACTGATGTATCATCAGCAAGCTTACGGGCTCTTTTCTCGGCTTCAAGTTCGGATTTCGCAGACTCTAGTTGCGTTTGAAGACTCTTCTGGTGATTGAGAACAGATGCCAGCTTTTTGCTCATCTCTGCCGATCTAGCGCCGGAGTCGTCTCGCTCGCCATCGGGCTGAGGGGTGCTAGAGGGGCTGCCACCACTCTGAGCAGCCAGCTTAGCCTTGGCATAGACGGCTTCCTGAATGGCGACATCTCGCTGCCTTTCCGCCTCCGCGATTTGCTTAGCAGCAACAATGGCTTGTTTGTCTACAGCGTTCTGAACGTTCGCTAGTTCCGTCCTCATGGCCAGAAGTGCCTCGATCAACGGTCGATCTTCATCGTCAAAAGTCTCAATGGCCTTTCCGTCAAGCGCAGGCCCCATGGATGCGTTGGCGACATAACCCGCCTTCCTGGCTAGTTCTAGCTCCGACGCGTACCATGCATTTCGATTTCGGGCGGAGTCAAGCTCTTTTAGAAGAGCCACTGTCTGCGAGTTTCGGCCGGATGAGCGTCGGTTCAATGAAGTATTCATCGGCTTGGCTAGATGCGTGGGTGATGTTGGTCGGTTCGGTGCCATCCTTTGCATTCCTTCTCCCGTAGTATCAATCGAGCCTGACGAGTTTCCGGGGCGCATTTTGCCTCGAGGAGGCTCGCCCCTGGGAGGTTCGCCCCTAGGAGGTTCACCTCTAGGAGGCTCATTCCTAGGAGGCTCGCCATAGGAGCCTTGCTTAGATCCCGACCTAGTGGCTTGTGTGGGCGTAGTTGGTGTTCGTCGCCCATTAGCAAGGTTACCCGTGGCAGAGACAGGAGCTGATGTATTGACACCTGTGGGTGTGGGGATTTCACCCTCGGGGATTATCTCGCGAGCTATGGGAGATGGGGCAGAAGTCAGCTGTGGTGAGCCTGTCGCCATCGCTCGGTCAACAGAGGCGCCTCGAACTCGTCCTATGGCAGATGGATCACCTGGCTTAGCAGGAGTTGGGCCTTGTGGTGGCGGTCCGGAGGGGCTAGAGGTCGAACCAGCTCGCATTTTGTTTCCTGGTCCCGGAGGGCCTCCGGGGCCTCCAGGACCTCCAGGACCTCCGGGAGGTACTCTTGGCGGCGCTCCGACGGGCGGAGGAGAGCTTGGGCCTCCAGGATTTGGCGGACCGTTTGGCTCCATGCCGTTTGAAGGGACTCTCTGGCCACTAGGGCCACCAGTTGCGTTCCTGGTATCGGGAGGCCCTCCTCCATTGGATACATCGCGCATTGGCGGTTGCCTGTTGGGATTCGACGCATCGCTGGGGCGCCGCGCCTGGGGTATTCTTTGAGGTCCTCCCGGAGTGTCATTAGGATACCGAATCTTAGTCGTATCCAGTATATAGAGGATTCCAAGATCGTTCGTAGACGGAGAAGCAGTGCTAGGCTCTCCGCCAAGCACTACAATGGATTTCCCAACCGTTGTCATACTATGTCCAGATCGAGGCGAGGGAGAGGGGCCCATGTTTTGGAAAGTATACCATCTCCGCTGCGTGATGCGAAATGCGGCAAGGTCGCCCAGGTCTGTGCCCTCTTCAGTTCTTCCGCCGAAAATGTACATGACATCGTCCACTATAGCAGCAGCGTGGCCCTCACGAGGAGCGGGTATGTAACCGATACAGTCCAGTTGTGTCCACTTGTTGACTGCAGGATCGTAACACCAGACATCGTTGAACCATTGGAACCCATTGGTACCACCAAACCTAACAAGACCGGTTAAAAAAGAACAGCCACAGAATAGGACAGTAATATTACACATACAAATACATCTTGTCGTTGAATGTCACAATGGAGTGATTCGTTCGTGCAGCGGGTACCTTGGGGTTCGCTTCTGCCTTGATGAGAATCTCCCATCGGTTGGTTGGCGATTGCAACTGGTTGAGATCAAAGGCAGAGAGGTCATTCATAAAAAATCCTTCGACCTGGCCACCGAAGATGTATATCTTGGAACCTAGAATGTTAAGTGAATGGCCGTAGCGCCCTGACGGACGAGATCCTGCAGGCAAGGCGCGAGACCAATGCCGTGTTGCTACAAGGAGGAAAAGATGTTGGTAAGATTTCTCGATTCTGTTGTCGCCAGATTTTTCACATAGCTTTGCCGGGGATGAAATACTCACAAGTATTAAGTAGATATAGCGTTTCGTCCAGGATATCGTTATCATCAATTTTGGTGTCTCCACCATACACGATGAAAGCGTTGCCGACTAACAAACTGGCATGACCAACACGAGGCCCCGGGCCTTCAGCGGTGGTCGCCAGGGGGTAGCAGTTCAAGCTACCGCCAGCCTCAATCATCCAAAGGTCGCCCTTTACTGTTGAACTGTTGATCAGGCCACCCATCAAGTAAACGTCTCCCTCTTTCGAAGCAACTGCGTTGACGGCGGCACCATATCGGGGAAACGGGCTCGGATGCGACGAGGTATAGGTCAAGCGCCGCTGCGACCACGGGTAGAGCGAAGCGTTCGAATTGCTCACGGGCGGATTGTTTCGAAACTTAATGATTTTACGTGTTAGATGTCGCACACACATGGATACAGGAAATGCAGTGGCCAGCTCAATTTAGCTCCAGGTCAACGTTACTCACTGGCAAGTCACTCGTCTGAGGCGTATCCACGCTACCACCACGACGTCCATGGCCTGGGCCGCCCTGGTCAGGGCTGGAAGTGCTGGCGTCATTGTCGAGAGAATGCAGGCTTCCCGTTGGTGTTGCGCGCTGCAATGCTGTGTTCTTGTCGTCTCTGGCCACCACGCGTCCGGGGGCGTTCTGAATGGACCCCTGGGAGCCCGAGCTGCCGTCGCGACTCGATGTGGTGCGGTCCTGGTGCTTCTTGGATTTGAAGAGAAACGCCATGGTGGACTGCGGACCGCTCGCTGGCGGAATATGGGCAGTGGCGTATTCGCAGACTGGCTATAGAAGGATGCGGTTGTCGGAGTCGTAAACGAGTGTGGGTAGATGGTGAGCCGTTCCCAATGAAACGAGCGAACCGGCAACGAGAGGATTGCGCGCACACGCACACAAAGACGCGGACGGCTCAATAGGCCCAAGGAGTGACTGAAGAAAGAATTGCTAAGAAAGAAGGGGGTCGACGCTCGAGTGTCGAGATGGCTGGGCAAGCATCTGCGGGAGGTCTCCGGGGGAGTGTCGCCGAAATTTCAGTGGCCACCTATTTTGGGGAGGATGAGAATTTGGGGGGTGTGTGTGGCAGGAGGAAGAACCATGTGCTCTGCCCTTCTCGAACCCGCGGAATGGAGACGCAGAAACCAAAGCACCGCTGGCTGCAAGCTCGCAATTGCTGGGAAGGAGAGGAATAGCCTGCGGCGAGAGAGAACAGACGAGAAAGCCACAGCACCGCTGTTGGTGATTGAAGTTGGGACGGGGTGGACAACGACGCTCGGTTGTGGTGCTGGGCTGCGTTTCGGCCTCCTGTCACAGTGCCAGGGCCTGCTCGCCGGGCCAATTAGCGGGCAATGCTGGCCTTTGGGGTGCCTGACTGAACACTTTTAGGGGCTGCAGGCTCACCAAAGGACACTAAGCTGCTGTAGGTACTGACGTACTGCCGTGCCACAGAATGGCTTTGTGGGGGACTCCTAACAGCAGTGACCTGAGGGGTACCTGCAGCCGCGCCTGAGTGGGCGGGCGATCGCCCTGCGCTGCGGCTGGCGGCCAGGTTCCTCCGCCGTAGCGCCCTGGGGAGTCGGAGATGGCGACGATGTGGAGCTGGCCAGAAATCAAGGGGCTGGAGGGGCAGCGACAGGCATTTGCAGCGTCGAATACGGGAAGGGCCAGCTCTTGACGCAAGGAACAATCTGATGGCAATTTTTTTGCGGCCTGGCCCAAAGCTCTGCTCCGTTTCGTCTAGAAGCTCGCGATCGAGAGCCCACTGCTGACCTCATAGTGCTCCTGCCTGCATGTGCCGTATCGCTCGAGACAGACCCCGTGGCAACGCTGAAAGATATACAAGTATATGATTTTTGCTGGTAGTATCAGCAGCACTGCATTTTATACAAGGTACCCAATAACTGTTAGATGCTTGATTGGATTTCATTCTGGGCATTGCTCTACGCGTTTGTGCTCTCAACTCCAGCGTTGATCGCCCGTTGGCGTCCCGCTCCTGATCATTTCCCTCCCCTTATGGCTTTGCGATCCTTCAGGCCGGGTACCGGGCACTCAGCCCGAGGACCCTTGGCAGGCTGGTTGTCTGTAAATGTACATTCGTGAGCCGCCCACCAGCAGGGGCAGTGTCGTCGATCGCATTTGGCTAGGGAGCATGGATGCTCCTGTTCCTACCCTGTATGCTCAAGGCAATGGGGAGATTTGATGTTTGCTGGGCAACACGCCAGCTGAAAGCATGCACACAGACAGTTTATAGAGATTTCTTTCTCTCTTTTCTGAGTATTGTATTTATTGTTGCAGAATACAAATCTCGACCCTCAGTCAACGAAATGCTATGCTGGCATTCCACACGCACTGGTTGTCGCATCTAGCATCTCAGTTCAAGTGCTAAGCACTGTTATGACGACGCAAAAGAACGCTGCATCAATACATGTTACACAGCACCCTAGCTATCCATTCAAAGCACTATCGCTTCTATTAAATCCAATTTCTTTCAACTTGGCGCAAAATAGTGTTTCTTATTGTCGCAACCAGCACGTTCATGGACGGCGTCTTTGGTTAGATCACGTGCTTAACGATGCAAAGAGGAGGCAACTCGTCTGTTAGATTTGCTGAAGCAACACGTACATGTATGTATGATGGGCAAATCCCTACCTAGGGTTGATAGCGGCTTAATTGCCCATTACAAGGTCGTGTGAGAATTGATATCCATTACTAAACGGACTACGTCTTGCCGACGCTTATACATGAACGATGACCCTCTGCCGCCAACAAGCTCTAAGCTTTTTAGCGCCGTTCGTGAGTTGCTAAAAACATCGACATCACTAGTGCCTGCCTGGTACCTAAGGTAAGGTCGTAGCGGCATGCCGCAAAGTTGGTTCTTTGTTCTGGCTCGGAAGCTACTGCGTCCTAGATATCAGCCATCAACTCCAGCGAGTGCTGTTTCGTCGCAGTGAGCGACCTTAATTGACTCGACTTCCGGTTGTAAGCGCCTAGTCGGCTAATATCATATACGAATTATTGACTCACAACTCATATGACCTTCCAAGCGCATGCTCGGGTTTCTGCCTGGCGGTAAGATGCGGCATGGCTGGATAGCTTCAGCTAGTGAACACTGGAGCAGAGCCGCTCCAGCCACAGGACTTGGCCGGACAGCACCCAGCTTTCGGCAAGGTACATGTAGTAATAATCCCATGGTCGTAATAGTTACCCAAAGGCGCCGTGTGGGCTGTACTACCGCGGGCGTGCCTTGCATTGGTCAGTTTACAGTTGCTCTAAGCGTTGCGTCGGCTGCAGCACTGGGCAGTAATACGCGTGGGCTGGCAGCTATCAAATAAAAAGCCAGCCGCCGGCGACCAAAACTCTGTGCCCAAGGCTGGCCGTGAACTCTCAATCCAGTTCTTATAGCGACTTTTCCGCCCAGTCCATCGCCCATAGCATCGCTTCTGAGCAGATGAAAGCATCATTCCAGTCCTCGCACCCTGCTCTGCACTGATTAGCATGGGTGTTTCATCATGGTGATTTAGATAATCGTGCCTTGCTCCACTTTAGACCGCGACCGTCACGACCGCCATGTCTCTGCCTCAACCGCACCAAACTTTGCCTCTCCGGCTGCACCACCCACAGCAACGGCCTGCGAGTTTCACCGAGGAAACAAACTCCCACGTCGACGCCCACGAGACGCTTCTGACCCCGTTGCCCGCGCGCCTAGGAGAGTTACGAGCCGCGGCTCATGGACTTCCAGCTGAGATGACGCAGCGATCTGGTGCAAATGGCTCACACGCATCTGCCGCCTCCGCCACCAACGGCGGTGAAACGTCCCGATTCAAGGTCCAGTCGACTAGCAGCTCCGACCGCGAATCCCAGACCAACGAGGCAAATGACAGGCGGCCCTTGAGCGCGCCGGGCCGCAAGAATGGCATCACTGCGAGCGACGACAACAGCATAGAGCCCGAGCGACCGAGTCGGCCGATGAAGCCATCGCTTCATCGCTCAAAGAGTGAATATGCGCCGCGACAGGTCGAAGAGTCGGACCACGAAGAGGACGAGATCCGTGACTGGGGAGCTAGACACGGCTTTGAAGACCATTATCAGTCAGAACACATCATTTCTCAGCTTGCAAATGTATGTTTATGAGCTTCTGCTAATTTGCACCGGGGTTCTTCAATTTCCCGAATGTCTTGCTGACTTCAAATGCTCAGAATTGGTACATGTATTTTACAGATAAGCGGCATGAAACTACCGCCAAGCCCAAAGCGGTGCAGTACGAACTCCAAGACTGGCGCCAGAGAGACAGGCTCAAGACCGTATCTGCAGCCCTCGCAGTGTGTTTGAATATTGGTGTCGAGCCTCCCGATCAGCTTAAAACCAATCCGGGCGCAAAGCTAGAGGCCTGGACAGATCCCACAATCCCGCCCATACAAAAAGCACTCGAGAACATTGGCAAAGCCCTCCAAGCGCAGTATGAGACTCTCGCGATTAGGGCTCGTTATAAACAATATCTGGATCCGTCAGTCGAAGAGACTAAGAAATTTTGCATTTCTCTTCGTCGGAACGCCAAGGAAGAGCGTGTGTTGCTGCACTACAATGGTCACGGTGTGCCAAAGCCGACGGCGTCGGGCGAGATTTGGGTGTTCAATAAGACCTACACTCAGTACATCCCGGTTTCACTGTACGACCTGCAGCAATGGCTTCAGGCACCCACCATTTTCGTGTGGGATTGTTCAGAGGCTGGCAATATTCTGAACAATTATCACCGATTCGTCGACAAGCATGAAGAGGAAGAGGAAGAAACTGCGCTGCGAGACCCTCATCACGTCAAGACCAATTTTAGACCATACATCCACTTGGCTGCGTGTGCGGTCAAGGAAAACCTTCCCACAAACCCGCTACTCCCCGCCGATCTTTTTACATCGTGCCTGACCACTCCAATCGAAATGGCACTTTGGTTCTTCGTTCTGCAGAACCCCCTCAAGACAAATCTTACCCCAGAGCGTGCCAAGAAACTTCCCGGCCGTCTTCAGGAGAGGCGGACGCCACTTGGCGAGCTCAACTGGATATTCACAGCCATCACTGACAGCATTGCGTGGACCACGCTGCCTCGAGATCTGTTCAGGAAATTCTTCCGCCAAGATCTCATGGTGGCTGCTTTATTCCGCAATTTCCTTCTTGCGCAAAGAATTATGACGGTGTATGGGTGTCATCCTCAGTCTTACCCTGCTTTGCCAGATACTCATCAACATCCCCTGTGGGAAACATGGGATTTAGCTGTAGACATGGCTCTAGCGCAGTTGCCATTACTAGAGAGGAAAGAGAACGAAGGTATCGACTACGAATATCAGAATTCAACTTTTTTTACCGAGCAGTTGACTGCTTTTGACGTCTACCTCACCAGAGGCGACGCCGTGGCCCAAAAGCCCCCCGATCAGCTGCCTGTCGTCCTTCAGGTGCTTCTGAGCCAGCAGCATAGAGTAAGGGCTCTGATATTACTGGGCAGGTTCCTCGACTTGGGGCCTTGGTCGGTACAGCTGGCTCTAAGTATAGGAATTTTCCCATATGTTTTGAAACTGCTGCAGTCTGCCGCAACGGAGCTTAAGCCCGTCATGGTCTTCATCTGGGCCAGGTTGATTGCGGTGGACATCTCGTGCCAGCAAGATTTAATTAAAGATAGCGGCTATAGTTATTTTGCTCAAATCTTGAAGCCAACTGAGGCTTTACCTGTTGTCAACGGGGATGAGCACAAGGCCATGTGTGCATTCATCTTGGCCATGCTTTGCAAGGGCTACAGAAATGGCCAGATGGTATGCAATCAAACGGAGATTATGAGCTATTGCCTATCCCATCTATCAAATGATAGCAACCCCCTCCTGCGCCAGTGGGCTTGTTTGTGCATTAGCCAGCTGTGGCAGGACTTACCTGAGGCTAAATGGCGTGGCATTCGAGAAAATGCATATGCCAAACTAGCATTCCTCACCAAAGATCCATGCTGCGAAGTACGGGCGGCTATGATTCATGCGCTTACCACTTTCCTCGGAATCCCTGACCTCACTGAGGAGGTTGCGCGGATCGAGGAGTCAATCGCTTGGACAATTCTCGACATGGGTAATGATGGCAGCCCGATTGTGCGCAAGGAATTTCTGGTTTTCTTGTCGCACTTCATCGTTCGCTTTGAGAGCAAGTTTTTGGTAGCGGCATATGAGCAGCTCCTCGAAGAGAAGGAGTATCTGGTGTTCCCTCCGCAAGATGACGGCCAGGATCATAAAATGGGCTTACACTATGCCAGGCCAGATAACCGACAGAGAGATGGGACCATCAAGCCAACTGCCCATGGTCTCTCTCATAATACGGTTTACATGGCGTTCTGGAAGCATGCTTTGATTCTGAGCGTTGATCCTCATCCAGAGGTACAGAAGGAAGCTACAACAGTCATCGATTACGTCCACAACGCTTTAATCAACTCTACACTCGGTGAGGCAGCCCAAGGCTTGATGGTAGAGATCCAGAGACGGGCAAATAGGGCAGCGCGCAGCAAAAGCTCAGTCAATCTGGGCCAGAGGAGCAATGGTGCCCTCAGCCCTCAGCCGCTGCAATCCCCTGGTCTGCTTCGACGGACGGCTAGCCTTCTCTTCCAGTCCTTCATCAACAGCGAGGACAAGTCGAGGCCTACCACTCCTAATAGCCCAGTTCCGCCAAAGTCACCTTCGTCCAAGATATCGCCTGATCGGGTATCCGCACCCCCTGAACAGAACGACCAGCCCGGGTCCTCGGCGACATACCACAGCGCGCGGGAGCCAGTTTCCGGCGCATTTGAAGAACGTGATTTGACCAAAGAGCCAAGCCTGCCACTTACAAGCAAGTTCCTTGAGTGGTCGATTGAGTACTTCCGCGAGCCGCAGATGAAGAACACCGAGGCAGATGAGCCCGGCAGCACGGACTATAATGAAAGGCTATGGCGAAGAGCCCGAAATGAAAATATAATGAGAGAAACCCAGCCGCTGAAGCAGCTTGCAGGGGCTCACAAGTGGAATAACCAGCTGGGCATTATAAATAACGGCGCACAGCCTGCCAAGTTGACATTCCACCAATTTGAGGATCACCTGGCTGTAGCAGACGATGCTAACACTGTCTACGTCTGGGACTGGAAGAAGCAAGGGCGCCTGAATAGATTCTCCAACGGCAACCCCGAGGGTTCCAAAATCAGCGACATGAAATTCATCAACGAAGATGACCAGGCCATATTGATGACTGGATCTTCAGACGGTGTAATTCGAGTTTATCGCAACTATGATTCAGAACAAGACATTGAGCTAGCGACGTCTTGGCGAGCGCTTACACACATGGTGCCCAGCAATGTCAATTCTGGAATGGTTTTTGACTGGCAGCAGGCGACGGGACGAGTCCTCGTTGCCGGCGACGTGCGAGTTATCCGAGTATGGTTTGCCGGGCATGAGACTTGCACAATGGACATTCCAGCCCGATCTGGCTCATGTGTTACGTCCCTCACATCTGACCAGATGACGGGCAACATCTTTGTGGCTGGATTTGGCGACGGCGCCGTCCGAGTCTTCGATACAAGGTTGAAACCGCAAGAATCCATGGTGCGTAAATGGAAAGATGAGACGGATCGCCAATGGATCAAGAGCGTGCACATGCAGCGTGGAGGCAAGCGAGAGTTGGTAAGTGCCAGTCGAAATGGCAAAGTCAAGATATGGGATATCCGCATGGACAAGGCTTTGCATTCATTCCAGACAACGCAAGACAGTCTCCGAACGGCAAGCGTGCACGAGCATTTGCCAGTATTTTCTGTGTAAGTCATAACTCCCTTGGCATGCGTGCAGATTTTTGAAAGCGATGCACATTAGCTAACGCCGTTTCCTCTTTCTGTAGTGGCACCTCTTCACACGCCGTCAAGGTGTTTAATCTGAATGGCAACCAACTTTCTCGCCTAGAGCCGTATTCAAGCTTCTTGCAGCAAACCCGAGGAACTCCTATTTCCGCTACAGCGTTCCACCCACATCACCCAATTCTTGGATGCGCAGCTCGAGGGGATTACCACATTAATCTGTTTACTTGTGAGAAGACTGAGCCGATGCAGCTTCCTTAATGAACCTATGTCACGGTACTAGAATTTTTATATTCTCATTCTCTCATGTCCTTTTTTGGAAGGCCATTTGTTCAACTGGAAGACATTACCTTCCATTGACTGGATTGTAACCAATTCTTCTTCTTCTTTTTGTTTCTTTTCTTTTCTCATTAATGATATGAAGCGCGCTCGGCAGCGAATGGTAGAGACTCTGTTGCTAGGTTTCCTCATGCTTTGAATAGATGCATTGATAACTGTACAAGCGCAGGGGATTTTATGCCTCAATTACGTCCTCGTGAAAGGTTTGGCGGAATTGGCCTTGGGAACGACGTCGGCTGGATTCTGGCGTTTTGGGAGAGGAGTAAATAGTATACTTATTGATTTAATGCTGATGAAAATTTGACTACCCCCTTCTTTCTCTCTCGTTCCCTGCTTGGAAGGCTTACCTGCAGCGGATCCATGCGATTCTAATTGTGCTGAGTAGAGTGGTGCAGCTCTAAGCGAATAGCGTGATGAAATCATATTTGTGCTCGGAAATTTGTGCATGTTGGTGATTTTAAAGCTCTTGTGAGGTTTGACATATGCTAACTGCAGCTCCTTGGAGGTGCGTTTCGACCTCGGCATTCTTGCAAGCGCGCAAAGCTGATCAACCCTATTTTTGTCTTTTTCAATCTCCAACACTAAATATCTTTATATCTCTCTCTTATTTTCAAGGTTGCATTTTTTGCGTGTTATTGGAGGGTGGATATCATGCATGAACGGACATGGATGCTTTATCTGAAGGAAGGTAATCTCCGAGGTTTTTTTTTTTTTTAAACCGGTTGGTTGGTTCCACGACGTAAGCGAGGTTCAAAAAATCTTTTTATCTCTGCTTCCCGTCTCTTTTTGCATGTGTTTGTGCAGAAGATGAAGATAAAGACTGGATCCAAGACATACATATTCATACCTAGTTGGTACCCCAGATATGAAGACATTATGTAATTAACTACATGCACAGCACGTTACTAGTAAGGATCATGGTGATAGGTCGAGCTGTCCGAATCTGGCAGTGGTGAGAGAAAAGTCATGTGCTTATTGCCTCTTCTGGACTCTTGCTCTCAGCCCACTTGGCAGAGGTAACGTGGTCTTCAAAACCGTGCGGCGTTCGATCGAGGCTCTGGGTCGGGCCTTGATGGAGATGGTGGCTTGCTCTCCGCGGGATCATATGATATCGGAGTTGCATCTTTCTGGCCGGCGGCGATGTGAACAGGGCATGTGAGTACATTGCTACGCTGGCAAGGAAGAATGGGCACATGGCAGCGCTTCCGAGGCATTTGGACGGTGATGGACGCATGTTTGGGCATGCCATTTCTCTTGTTGCACTCAGCAGCAGCGCAAGGCTGTGCCGTGGTCTGAGTGCCCGCGTAACAGGCTCGGGTTGGGCTGTTTGCGGCCAAGCAGCGGTAACCCCATATCCGCATCTCGGCTCTGCGGGAGCTCGACTAGATGGAAGAAGGGCGATGCTGTTATTGGTTACCTGCTATACTGTAGGCCTAGTACTAGATGTATGCGAGTTGTGTCGCAGCAATATCGTGCCGTCTTGGAACGGGTTGTATTAGTACCTATGGCGTGCATATCGAGGGAGACGATGGATAGCTTCGGGCTTCGGAGCGGGCGACGGAGCGCTGCACCGTCTGAGCGGCTGGAAGTAGCTCTTGTACGAGTACTCACCGGTGCAGCAGCTCCATCAGCCGGTGCGAGATCGACGTGGTGCTACTAATGCTAGCGCGAGTCTATGGAAGCTCCCATGTCATCGATGCGTTCGTGCCCTGCCTGGAGGTGCATCCCAAGGTTTTCAGGCTTTCCGGCCTGGTCAGCGCTGGGCCGGCGTTGGTCAGAGGCGCTGGACGATTTATTACGTGGGGTGGGAAAAAAGGGCAATACAGTGGCTCTGGATCCGAAACGCCATCTTTTTGCCTACTGAGGCATCCGGGCAGTCGCTGCATACACCGTTGTGTTGGCGGTACATGTCACTTCGCTACCAATCTGGAAGCCATTGCGCCTGGGCAGCTGTGGGCACCTTGCAGTGCTAGAAGCAGCACTAATCCTACTTCCGCCCGGTGGAGACGCTGCTACGGCGCTCTATGGACCCAACAAAATCCCCCAGAACGCCACCAGCCAGGCCCGGCAGAAACCAGTGCTTGGGCTTGCGTGCAGGGGGCCCTGGAGCAATCAGAGCAGCGTTCCCCGTAGCGCAGCTCCCGGTCGCAGCCTTGGCTGATTGGACTCGAGCTGCTGCATCATGTATTATTGCAGTGTCGCAGTGCTGGCTGCGCTAATAGACTACACGAGCGTCGTACCGGTACCATGCGCCTCTTAATTGCAGGCACGCGCGCTGCAGCCACAGGTGCTAGCCCGGTGGCCCAGGGCGCGGCGTCGAATGTACAGGTACGGGTGCCCCTCAGAGCCTGCTGCTGCACGCTGCGCGGAGTACCGGCTACCTATACGTAACTTCAATTATCGCCTTGCCTCTGCTTCCGAGCTCTGCCTCTTCGCCTTTTTTTTTTTCTCTCTCCCTTTATCTGTGTCTGCCTGCATTGCCACGCAGCTCGACGCCTGACTGTTCCCAACTCGATCCCTCTCGACTCTCCTTTGTCCAGACCATCGCTCCTTGCCGTGTTCGCCGCCGCTTTCTTTTGTTCACCACAGCTTTGAATTCATCCGCCCCGAAGCTTATACGATACAAGAGCCGGCTTCTCCACCCCCTCCCCTGCAGGCTGCCCAGCGCGAGAAGAGCTACCTAATAACGTCTCTTTCCACGTCTGCCGCTTCTTCTTCCTCCTCTCCTCCTCTCCAATCCTTCTTCTCGCCTCTCCATCTTCCACCAGAAATCCCAAACCACAACCATCCATCATCATGGCGACGGACTGGACTGTGGGCGTCATGCCCATGCACCAAATACGCAAGCCGCCCTTCACCATCGAGGCTCCTGGCTACGAAAAGGTGCCTGGCGAGACCATCCCGCGTCGCCACCCAGCAGCCAAGGACGGCCTGCTCACCAAACCCGCCGATGACGTACACACCGTCTGGGATATCGTCCGCCGCAGTGCCCGCGAGTATCCCAACCATCTTGCCGTCGGCCACCGAAGGCTCATTGAGCTGCACAAGGAGATCAAGAAGGTTCCCAAGAACGTCGATGGCCAGGTCATTGAGGTGGAAAAGGAGTGGCAGTTCTTTGAGCTATCCAAATATGACTTCCTGACCTTCAAGGAGTACGAGACGCTCGTCAAGCAGCTCGGTTCCGGCCTGCGCAAGCTTGGCTTCAGCGGCCACCACAAGCTGCACCTGTTTGGCACAACCAGGTAAGCACGGCCATACATCTACTATGGTGTCTCATAGGGGTGTATCATGGAATACACTCTCGGCTACAGAGTGTTCAAATTCGCGAAAAGCCAGCTAACAATGAATCTTCCCCGCGCCCCGTAGTGTGAACTGGATCTCCGTGTCCCATGCCTGTGCTTCACAAGGCATCTCCATCGTCACTGCCTACGACACGCTCGGCGAGAGCGGAGTCGAGCACTCTCTCGTCCAGACCGATGCTGAGGTCATGTATGTCGACCCTCACTTGCTCAAGACGGCCGCTGGTCCCATCAGGAAGTCAAAAGTCAGGACTGTCATCGTCAATGAGGACAGCATCTTCACCTTGGGTGGCGAGGTCGAGGCTTACAAGAAGGACAACCCGGATATCCGCGTCATCACATGGGAAGATCTTCGAAAGCTCGGCGAGGAGAACATGGTTGAGCCTGAGCCCGGCCACCCTTCCGACGTTTTCTGCGTCATGTATACCTCTGGCTCCACCGGTCTTCCCAAGGGTGCTTGCATCACCCACGAGGCGCTTGTTGCAGGAGGTGTGTATCTTCCTCTTACGCCACTACACTCGTGCTGTAGAAAATGCTAACTTTGGCGGATAGTTACGGGCCTCCTCGCCTCTGTCGGCGAGACCGTCAGTGACAAAGAGGTTGTTCTTGCGTATCTGCCGCTTGCCCACATCTTCGAAATGGCTCTCGAGAACCTCGTCATGTTCATTGGTGGCTGCTTAGGATACGGAAATCCTAGAACGCTTTCCGATACTTCCATGAAGAATTGCGCTGGCGATATGCGGGAGCTGCGGCCAACTGTTCTCGTTGGAGTCCCTCAAGTATGGGAGACTGTTAAGAAGGGAGTCCTGGCCAAGCTGGACACTTCCAGCCCCCTCCTCAAATCTCTATTCTGGGGAGCGTTCAACTACAAGGGATTCATGACCCGGAATAAGCTTCCTTTGGCCAACATCTTCGACAGCATTGTTTTCGGCAAGGTGAAGCAGCTTACCGGAGGGCGCCTTCGATTTACCATGAATGGAGCTAGTGGTATCTCAGACAGCACGAAGCAGTTCTTGTCTCTGGTTCTTGGCCCCATGTTGGCTGGTTATGGCTTGACCGAGACTTGTGCTAACGGTGCACTTGGAAACCCCCTGGAGTACTCTGCCAACTCCATTGGCCCTGTCTCCGGTGCCATTGACGTAAAGCTGGTTGCAATTCCCGAGATGGGATACTCAACCGAAGCCAAGGTTCCTCAGGGTGAAATCTGGATGAAAGGTCTCCCCATCATGAAAGAGTACTATAACAACCCAGACGAGACAGCCAAGGCTCTCACCCCTGATGGCTGGTTCAAGACTGGAGATATCGGCGAGTTCGACGCCGATGGTCACTTGCGTGTCATTGATCGACTCAAGAATCTGGTCAAGATGCAGGGTGGCGAGTACATTGCCCTGGAGAAGCTGGAGTCCGTTTACCGAGGCTCCCAGATTGTGGCCAACGTCATGGTACACGCGGACCCCAATCACAACCGCCCTATCGCCGTCATCATGGCCAACGAGAAGGTTCTCGCTGCAAAGGCTGCGGAGCTCGGTGTTGACGAGCACAGCATGCACCACGATTCTAAGGTTCAGGCGGCAGTTCTCAAGGATCTGCAGGTTACTGCCAAGCGATCTGGCCTATCTGGCCTGGAGACCGTCGGCGGTGTAGTTGTTACTGACGCGGATTGGACCCCGGATAGCGTAAGTTTCTATAATCCCTCATCGAGATTCCCGTATTAACTTTTTTCCCCCTCAGGGCCTGGTCACCGCCACTCAGAAACTCAACAGGAAAGTCATCCGTGAGACTTTCAAGACGCAGATCGAAGAGTGCTTGAAGCACGCCCCTTAAATTCATCAACAGACGCGACCAAACTTCTGTAATTTTTTTTTCTATATATTTTCATATATAAGTGCTAAAGACGGCGAGAGATGCTATAAGAGACGGGACGATGAAACGCGCGGTTAGTGATGAACGGGGAATGAGGAAAGGAGAGGAGATGACGATGACGATGATACCGCTGTTGTGATTCACGTGATTTAATTTGTCTTACTGTACTGCTATCGGGGCGTGGGCTTAATTAATGATATTTATACCACTTTTCCATTCTAACTATGCTTGATTCTTAATCACTTGCTTGTATTAGACACTTTGTTTATGTTAAAGTTGTATCACTAATGGTTCATAGATGGGAGACTAGGATGGACATGAGCGGCATAATCTCACATGCACATTGGAGAATTTTAACAAAAAAAAGTATATATTTATCGGGAAAATACAACCGCTGCAGTGATATTCTAGTAGAGCCCCCCTTCTTCAAGACTTCTTTCTTAATATATGCGGTACAAGTCGGAATAACATATCAAAGATATGAAAACAGGTGCATAAACAAAATAAAGAATTTCAATTGCAATTTCAATTTCAGCCGCACGACATATGAACAAACACAGATACATTACACACACACGTACACACTCATTGGTATAGATGAACATGCTCCAACCAAGTGCCAACTCCATTGCCATGCTGTTTTCGTCCCCCCTAAACCCTAAATATACTAGAATAACAAAAATAAAGATATATATATATATATATATATATATCTATATATATAACACGCAGGCTTGAAAGGCAAGTACGAGTGCAAAAACGCTCAATGGATATTTGTAAGAAGAACAAAGAGCAAAAAGATGAAAAAAAAAAAAAAAAAAGAAAGAAAGAAAGAAAACGAGCAAATGTACATCAAAAGAACGAAGGCTATAACGACAAAAAAAAAAAAAAAAAAAAAAGAAGATATTAAGCCATGTCTTTCCTTCTTTCCTTCTATTGTTTCATCCCTTTTGCTCACCATTCATAGAGGAAAACTTAAGAGTAAGAAAAAAAATGGCTGTTGTGGTAATTTAGGGCAAGATTTTCCTTTGCAATGATGCTCTCCCCTCCATTGTACACATTCAGCTAATCTTTTCTCCTGAAAAAGGCCAGATAGGGGACAGTGTCTCGCCCCGATTTGAACACCCTCTCCTTAAAATCTGACGCATCGCCGGTGCCAATACGCACTTTGGTGACGTGGCTGTCCTCACAGCGGAACCACGCGTACTGGTCATGGGTGCTGGAGTCTCGCACGTACGCATAGTAGTGTCCATTGTCCGTTTTACTACCGCTGTGGACAATCACGGCGTAGCATTGGTACTTGAACGGCCCCGAGAAGGCTCTATCACTCGTGCTTTCGTTTGTTCGCATGAAATAGGGGGTGAGGTCGATCTCGTTAAAGTCCCATGTGACTTTTCTTGTCGATTTCTTGATATCCCCAACGGATTTGTCGAAATCGAATCTGCGGAAGCTCAAACATAGCAAAGGGGGCATGCGGGCAAAGCACGTAGTTTGCATGGCTTTCGTATTTCTCTTGCATGTATCGCATGCGAAATTGTCTAGGGTGTTGACAACGTTGTGTTCTCGGAATGAGTCCTCGAGAGTAATGTCTTGATTCTTACCAACAGGTGCGAAAACCAAGTCAAACGTCGAAAATGTGTGCGTTTGCTTATGGCATCGTTGGCAGTCGACTGTTGATAGTTCAAGACCACGCCAGTAACGATCCACAATAGATCGATTCAGCTCTTGGTAGTTTTTCCAATACTCAGTGGCAGCCTGTAAACGCGCCTGAGGAATTGTATTTGGCTGCACAATGTTGCCCTTGAGATTTCGGCGAGAATTGGTCTCATCGTGCAGGTAGTCTAATAAAAATGACATGAATTCTTGAGCATCTTGCTGCCCGGTCCCACCAAACTTGGAAATAGTTTGACTATTTTGGCAAAGATGAAGGGAATAGTCCTATAAGGGGAAATAGTCTTGTTAGTATTACAATAAACACGTATGAACGTATAGATCGACATACCATCAATGTCTGAGCTTTCATGGTTTGGAATTTTCCTGTTGTCATCCAGTGGAACAGATTTGATATGATCTTGATCATCAGCTGTGGCTGGTCAATTTTTTCGTCATCTTTCCTTGGTGCGCTATATTTATCGATCCATTCCGAGTCGCTCAGCTCTCTTCCGAAATTAGGCGATGCCAGCAGCGATTGAAGAGTACTATTGGCGTAGCACCAGTTGTGAGGGTTGTTTAGGCCAGTGTAGAAAATTTTCTCAGAAGGCGGTGGTGTGGGAGCCACTGGAACCGGCTCATGATACATGTCGTGATCCTCAACGGTTTGAGATAAGCTGCTATAGCTTAATCGCGGTAATGCTGGGGCTGGCCTTGTGGGGGGAGAAGGTAGATCAGTATATAAATCTACCTGGTGAGACGAGCCGTAGCCTGGAGTCCTTTGTTCGGCGATAGCAGGCGAAATCATTGATTCCTGAAGGGACAAAGAAGGAAATCTCCTCAAAAAGGACTCTGTTGAACGATGGAAGGCTTGTTCCGTCGCCGTCTCAGTCTCCTTTTCTTCAATCTCAACAGCTTGCTGCCAGACTTTAACAATATCAGGTCGAAGCGGCTTTCCTAGATATTGCGAGGGCCGCCGCTGGAACGGGCTTTGCCGCACCAACGAAATTTTCTTTGGCTTGGGCGGAGCGGTCGACTGCAGAGAAGCGGCGCCCATCAGGTCGACCCATGCATCCAATCCGCCCTTGAGCAGCTTTGGAGGGTTTCGCAGCTCGTGGCCATAACTAAGGTGTACTAGAGCGCGATGCAAGGATGATAGGGGCGTATCTTCATCGTTCCAATGAGGAGATGGAATCTTTTCTGAGTCCTGGTCATAAAACACCACCAAATCATAGCTCGCCCGCCGTTCGAACTGAACCTGCTCCAGGCTTGGAGATAGAACAAGGCTCTCAGCTATATCGTCAGCGGAGATATTTGGCCGCGTTAGGATGTTCGGGTCGACGCAAATCGTAGAAGAGGACATAATATGGCCCTCGTCAAAGTCCTCGCGAGCTCGGACGTCTATAATTAGAACCGAGCCCTTTGCCTTCATAGCCTCAAATAATTCTTCGGGCGTGATCCTATCCCCTTCCGGAACTCTGAAAGTGCTCTCTGGCGGCTGCGGTGTGTCATTATATCCATTTCTAGATGGCTGAGATGTAAAGTAGTCGGCGCCTTGCTGTGGCAGAGGGGTGCTTGTCGCACTGTTAACGGATACAATGGATCCTGTGCGGCTGTAATGGCCCCGTGGCGTGCTAGGCGGCATGCGAGCGGATTCTCCTGATATGCTACCCCGCGCAGGGCTGTATATCGCATCAGGCATCTTGGGCAGCGCGGGTATGGCGCTATCAAGTGATATTTTGGGCCGCGGCGGTGGCATATCTCGGGGTCCAGCAGGCTTGCTAGGCGGCGGAACAATTTGGTGCGTCTTGATGCGAGGATCTTGTCCCGGCGAGGGCTGAGGGCCTCGCAGATTAGCAAATCGCGCGGCCAGATCCGACATAGCTTGGGTCGAGGAGGTAGCTGAGGCCGCAGAGGCGGCACGCGCGTGTCCAGGTTTGATAGCATGGCCAGCTAAAGACTGCGGTTTTGGGTGCACCATAGGTTTGATCTTTCCGGGAGAGCCGTTCATTCGGGGTTGTGGTGGATCATCGGCTGGCGCTCGCGTTGTCGGGCTCACATCTCTAATTGGGAATGCCTGTGCCAGCGAAACGTTTGCGCCGACTTTCTTCTGGGCAGAAGGAACAACGGTCGGCTGAACACCAGTCCTCTCATTATCTGCAATAATATCCCGCTTGATTTTGTCATATATATCGCTTTGCTGAGATATTCTTTTCAAGAGTTGCGAATGCCTTCGGTTCCAGTCCGTACGACGACTCTTTAGCTCTACATAGTCGCTGTGAGACGGAATGATCTGTACAGCGAGGACAGACGCCTTGACATAGTCTTTAAAAGCAAGGGCGGGCTTTCCAAAGTCACGGCTCATTTCGGACTTTGCCAACGTCGTCTCGGCCATCTCCAGCAGATGCCTCATCGGCTGGTTCCGATTGATGTCCTGGGGAAAGGCCACCATATCCTCGATGTGAGGCAGCGGCGCAGTGGCGCCGGGAGGAGGTGTATAGCCGCCATTCATGCCATCGTAGCCCGAAGGCGGCATGCTGTGCCTGGCATTAACGGCCATATGATACCTCGCACTATCAATAGGGTCCGCGGTTGTCATCGATGTCGTTACTTGTTGGAACTCGGGGCGGGTGCTAGGCGGCGCCTAGCGGATCGGTCGTGCGGTGTTTCAGCGGCGATGTCGCTGGCTGCGTGGAATGTTAAAGCGTCAAGAGGCGCGCGGATCGGATTTGGTAAGAGAAGAGGAGAACGGCGAGATTCGGAGGCCTTGTCATCTCAGAGAGACAAGCGTTGCGCGGCGATTGTATGATTCCTATGACAGCGGGCTTCGGGGGCCCTGATGAGGGGCTGCTGAGGCAGCACAAAGCATTCTCGTATGACGGGCAGTTTCAAGGTCAAGGGCTCGCGGGGGTTTTTTCGTAAGAAGGCGGAGTTGTTATGGCAAGCTGAAAGCCTACAAGGTGGCCAGCTTCGTATGAATGCAGAATGCGAAGATGTCAACAGCAGCAATAAAGAGGTCAGCTGCTTTGGCGACTTGGCCGGGAACCTGGCCTATTGGGGTGTGCCACCACTCTGGGCCTCTAATTATTAGTGCTTGACTTCCCCGAGGTACAAGTGTGGCCAAACTGGCATGCGTACGTGGGGTATAAGATACATCGAAACTGGTGCAAATACTTTTGACCCCGCCAAATTTGTACGTAGAATCAAGTCGTGTTTATATCAAGTTTCGTACTGCGTTGCGTCTCTGCCTACGTTCGCGACAGCCCACATGTACCGCGATTTGCGCATAAGCCACAGCCAGCGTCGTCATTGCTTGGTTGAAGTGTCTCCAACCCTGCTTCTTTATGAGAGATGCATATAAGACGAGCAAATGCATATAATTCACATCTCAGGAGCGATTCTATGACATGGTGAACGCCTCTACGGTCGATTTTCTCTATTGATTTTCCGAATCATGGCGAACGGACGTAGTTCGGAATCGCCGCCTATAATTTGCCGCTCACCGCCACCCTGTTTTGTTTATAACATGTTGTTTCGCGGCCTATTCCGTATCTTCCATGGCGATGACTCCCATGGATTAGAATCTCATATGCTATGACCGCATTACGTCATCGCAGTATCCTTGGATTAATAAGTGTTATATTACAGCTGCGACCCTTTGAAAGACTTTGAATTCAAGATATAGGGAGTTGTTTGCTGACTCGGCGTTATAAAAACTGCATGAATATACCTAGTAGTCTATATGGATGTATAATGAGTATCGTAACAGCTGACAGCGCACATGCAATAGTCTCAATGGAAGACCAAGACATATTATCCAGGATAGAGTACCCGGCCTTTACAACCATGGAATGAAACATGATTGTGAATTAAAATTGGATTTTGTCCTGAATTGCCCGACATATAAACGCCCAGGTAGCCCGAAGGCAGATATCTAACAGGCAGCGACTAATGACACTGATGGATTGTAAGCAAGTGCCTAGCCAGCCACTTACTACGTACTAGCATGTGAACGCATAATAGAACGAGGAAACGCTTACAAATGCGCTTCAACCAGGCATTGCCCGCAGAAAGCATTTTCGAGGTAGAGGTCTATATTTCTCACAAAATATGATTTACAACTCAATCAGCGACTTATACTCTTGGCTAGTCAGATTACAGTTATTACAGGTACAAGGTACAGACAGGAACGAGGCTGCAGAGGGATGGTGGTGGTGCTGTAGCGGATTAACCACTGTTCCGGCGGCTGGTGCCTCCGCTGCCGTGACGCAACTGCAGACGTCGTCAGCGGAGCCGAAAGTACCTGCTGGGCACTAGAACGAGAACGAACGCATATCCATAGCCTTGCTCGCCGCAGCTGCATCTCCATCGCACCGCAGCTCATCCAGTTCCCGCATCGCCGTCGCTGCCGAGCTCTTGAGCGTCGCCTCTGCGTCTTTACCGCGCACCGTTTTCTTCCTTGTCTTCTCCCTAGTGACGCAGCCCTCCCCAACATGATGAGCTGGTGGTCGTCCTCGGCCAACACGGCGCTCGACGAGCAGATCGAAAAGGCCACGAGCAGTAGCCTGTATGGACGCCTCCTGCTGCAATGGTGAGGAAGACGGGCTAACGAGAGAAAATACAGAGAAGATATTGCACTCAACCTCGAGATCTCCGATGTCATCAGATCCAAGACGGTGGCGCCCAAGGCGGCCATGCAATCACTCAAGAAGCGCATCGGCAACAAAAATCCCAACACCCAGCTCAGCGCCCTCAACGTATGTTGCCCGCTTTGCATTCTGAATCTTCTGTTAGAATCCAACTACGAGCGCAGCCCTGACACCAGTCTCTATATAGCTCACAGACACATGCGTCAAGAATGGCGGGTCTCATTTTCTAACCGAGATCGCCTCCCGCGAGTTCATGGACAACTTGACCTCCCTCCTCCAAGCCGTTGGCCCCGTCGCCATCAACGCCGAAGTGAAATCCAAGATTCTCGAGCTTATTCAGTCGTGGGCCGGCGCCACAGAAGGGCGGTACGAGCTGTCTTACATCGGCGAAGTATATAAGCGTCTACAGCGAGAGGGGTATCAGTTCCCTCCGCAGGTCACGGTAGCGAGCAGCATGATTGATAGCAGTGCAGTACGTAACCCGAATCATTGCTTTACCGTTTACCCTTCTCTTTCCGAGTGATCGACTAATGCAAGTCAAACAGCCCCCTGAATGGGTCGATTCGGATGTCTGTATGCGGTGTCGAACGGCGTTTACATTTACCAATCGAAAACACCACTGCCGAAATTGCGGCAACTGCTTCGATCAACAATGCTCAAGCAAAACACTTCCTCTTCCTCATTTGGGAATACTCACTCCTGTGCGAGTCGATGATGGGTGCTATGCTAAGCTCACTAACAAGGGCTTCAAAGAGCCAAACCCCTCTCTCGACCGCACGCCAACATATCCTCATAAAACTCGTAGCACGTCCGCTATGCAACCACGGAACGCGCGCGTCGATGACGGATTCGACGAAGATCTTAAAAAAGCATTAGCAATGAGTCTCGAAGAGGTGGGCAATGCTTCCCGTGGTAGGGTGGCTCCTGTGACCTCGAATGGGCCAAGGACAAGTGGAGGAGACCCTGTCGCCACGAAGCAAGCTGAAGAGGAAGATGAGGACTTGAAAGCTGCTATTGCTGCTTCACTGGCAGATATGGAAGAACAGAAGAAGAGACATGCTGCTGTGTTAAAAGAGCAAACGTCAGGACCGGCCGCCTCATCTTCCGCTACTTTCACGCTACCCAAGAACGACTACGAGCTAACCGCGGTGGAAGCCGAGAATATCAACCTCTTCGCCACCTTAGTCGACCGTCTTCAGACTCAGCCTCCAGGTACTATTTTGCGCGAACCTCAGATTCAGGAACTGTATGATAGTATTGGCTCACTGCGTCCCAAGTTGGCGCGAACATATGGTGAAACAATGAGCAAGCACGGTAATAATGATCTTGTCAGCCGGTTACGTCTTTCTTGATGGCTAATAAATACGTCCTAGACACTCTCCTCGATCTCCATGCCAAGCTGTCTACCGTTGTTCGATATTACGATCGGATGCTGGAAGACCGGCTATCAAAGGCATACAGTCAGCAAAATCTGGGCGGATATAATCTTCCACCACCTCGTCAATCCTCCGGACCTTACCCTTCAATACATTCACACGCGCCAAGCAACTCAGTTGGTGCTGAAAGCTTTTATACGAACCAGCAACAGCCAGGATACGCGCCATCAGCGCCACCAGGGCAACAGCTGTATCAACTACCGCCTCAACAAGCGATGCCGCAGTCCCCTTATCCACCCTATGCTGGAATGCCAGCACCTGACGCTGCACCCGGACCTTATGCGCCTCAACAGCGAACTGATAGCTGGAATAATCGGGCTCCATCAGCCCCTGATCAATTTCAACAGCAGCAAGCGCAGGAAAATCCTGAGGAGAGAAGACAGCCTCCTCAGCAGGCAGCCTCATCACCTTCAACAGATCCAAACGCTTCATACTACTTCAACACCGCACAACCTTTACAGAACGCTCCTCCCGCGGATGCAATTCAATCACCATACCCTAACCTGAACCAGTCGCCCATGCCTTACCATAGGGGTTCCGTATCTGCACAAGCACAAGCAACTCCCGTTCAGACTGCGGCTCAACCCTCACAACCCCCTAACGCAACACCTATGCCTGTTCACTCACAGATGCCGCCTGTCTCAACACCCCAGCAGCCGTATCAACAGGATATACCACCCCAATCGTCACCCTATCAAATTAGTATTGCACAGCAACAGCAACCACCAGCTCCTCCGCCTGAGTGGGCTGGTTACGCCAATTACGCAATGCCCCCTGCGCCGCAGCATGAGCCTGTGCAGCAACAGCAGCCGGTTAAGGAGGAAGCGCTCATTGAGTTTTAATTTTTGGTTCTCTAATTTGGCGGAAAGAAAGAAATATGGCGGCAATTGTCATGAGATGCGGGTTACATTGTGACATCAAGGGGGCTTATATACTACGACGCGGCGTTTTTTACAATTGCTGGATAGCGTGTGTGCGGTAACATGGGTATTCCGTAGCCTGTCAGAATGACTACTTTTTGTTTTTGCTTCTTACCGACGAATCAAAATCTTGGATCGTGTGTCTAGTAACAACGTAATCGTATAAGTGGTTTGAGTCCATTTGGAGTTGTGAGCATCTCGGAGCTCCGAAGTTGTAAAGCCGCGTAACAGAGCACACATGCAGCAAGATCACTAATTACCATTTTATCAAAAAGGGACACTCCGCATCCAGTGGCCGCTATTTCGTATTCATGATCCATCTCGTCCATTCCGCGAGATTTCAGGCCAAACATATTCTTACCTAAAGACTTAACGCACCAATTGGGGCGATCCTAATAGGCACGCTGGGGCATTATGACTGCTACTAGGCTTAGTACCTAGTAACAATAGCCAGTTAAGTGGATATATATTAGAGCTCCTTCCGCTTGGGCGTTTTATTTCCACTCATGGACTTTCAGTGACAGATAAGAATGACGTATGAGTACCTTAAGAAGAACGAGCGATTCCTATTGCGAGGTATCGAGATGGGTAGCATAGCACGTGGCGCTTGGATTTATTTACCTTTTTCTCGGCTTGGTGTATGTATGTATGTAACGTTGATCTATTTATTTTCCTCTTCAGGCTGTCTTGTTATTTTAAAGTGCTGCCTTGTATTTAGTCGCCGGAGCCGGAGGAGGCCGCTTTTTTTTTTTTTGCGCTTCCCCGGGACCGGGTGACCCTCTCCGTTAGGATTTTGAGTCATCCATCCGAGTGGAATTGCTGCATGAGGTAGGCGAGCCGAGACTTTTTTATATTTTTTATTTATTTATTTATTTATTTATTTTATTTTTTTTTTTTCAATGGAGACGATGTATGTACATATGTAGTTCGGAGATTTGTGGAACAAGACGGCGTTTGCTGGTTTGCTGCCATCACTCCATTTCTCGTCTCTCCTTTATAATAGCTGTAGACTTTTTGGGTTTTAATTTCTCTCCTCTTTATTACTTGTCAATAAGACTCACTCTTTTTGTTAACATCTCCCTTCCTATAAATCATTAATATCAAAAAACGGTTTGAGCAAGAAATGGCTCCCACCCTTCACCTAGTCCGCCACGCCCAAGGCTACCATAACCTCTCCAAGGAAAACGAAAAGCTCCCCGACCCGGACCTCACCCCCCTGGGCATCCAACAATGCGCCGACCTACGCGCCCAGTTCCCCCACCACGACAAGCTCAAGGGGCTGGTCGCCTCGGGCATGCGCCGCACGCTATACACTTGCATCAACGGCTTTGGCACCGACGGGCTATACCCGGTGATCGCCCTGGATACGCTCCAGGAGTGCTCCGACGCACCCTCCGACACGGGGTCGTCAAGGGAGAAGCTGGCCGCTGAGTTTGGTGACAAGGTCGACGTGAGCAGGATCCGCAAGGGATGGGATTTCAAGGGGGAGGGGAGCTACTTTGAGCCTTCGCTTGACAAGCTGCCGGCGAGAGCAAAGGATGCCAGGCTAACGTTGAGGGAGATTGCAGCCAGCCTGGGGGATAATGCGCACATTGCTGTGGTTTCTCACGGTGCCTTTTTGCACTTCTTGACTGAAGACTGGCATGGAATCACCGATAAATATCGTAAGATTGCCATTCCCTTTACCCCTTTTGCTTAGAAGAAAAGCTTGAAGAATAAAGGAAAGGAAAGAAAAAGAAAAAGAAAGAGAAAGGAGACGACAGGAGAAATCAATCATGCTAGGACAATGTCAACTAACACAGATCTCGAAACAACAGCCACAAGTTGGAAGAACTGCGAATACCGCTCCTTTCAATTCATTGATCCTACAGGCCAGGATCCCAATGCTGAGATGCGCGAGACTGACGAGAGCTGGCGCCGGCGACACGGTAGTTTGAAAGTTCCCACAGCAGAGGAGCAGCGAGAGCTGCGCCAAATGATGGAGCGAGAACTCGCGCCTTTTTTCAAAGTGAAAAATCATATATAAAGCCTGGGAGGATCCAAATGCAAAGCTGTAGACTGTAGAAAGTACAATGGCAATCACGACAGAAGTTAGATGGAACCAGCATACCTTAGAGCATGGGAGTAAGTTTTTAAAGTAAAAAGGAAGGAAGAAAAGGGCCGGCTACAATATTAGAGTAAATACTAGTATGCCATTACACTATAGAAAGTGTCTAGAGAAAGGCCACATAGATAACCGCAACATGTTGAATAAAACTTGGATAACCCATAAAGAGAATGGATATCAAGTTGAGCCACTCTTGAATAAATGGAGAAATAAGCGCCCACAGCTGCTTCCACCCATACACTGTTTGGTCAATATTCTGCTGGGTCGTCTCGAGCCCTTATTTTCTAAGGTGGGCATGGACACTTCGAATAGTTTCCCAGGTGACAGGCCGTATTTCGCGAATGTAGATCGACCAGCCAAGCTCAGCTGAGCTGTCTTGGACAGGTTCGCAGACGCAGTAGCATTTGCCCTCGGCTTCTGTTACACTCGCGAACTGTGTAGCTTCGCATTCAATAGAGCATCCCTGCTGAATACTCCGATCGGCCCAGAAACGCAAAATGAGTCCACTCAAATAGGGCATTCCTCCAAACAAATCTTCCAACTGGAAATATTGATAATGCGGTGGAAAGTCTGCGCAACCAAAGTTGACGACTCGCGCAAAGAGTTCATACACCGCTCCACTAGTGAAGGGTTGTTTTTTTGCAAGCATCATCTCGTTGATATGGAAAAATGTCATGGAGGGCTCAAGTCTCATGTCTTGGATGCTTTTTTCCTGGAAAGTGTTTGCCGTGCCGTAAGACGCAATTCCTGCTGAAATCGGTGGCCAGGAAGATGCATAAATGTAGGACCCGTCAGATCTCGGCGTTACATGCTTCATGACAAACTCGTGGATGCTCCCACTAATCCTCGCGAAGTGTTTCGAGAAGGGCCCGTGAATATCTGCTTCATCTGCACCTGCAGAGCTTTGTGAAAGTGTACGCTGCGATAGACAGTCAAGGTCGCTTTTAGTAGAGACGCTTGCATTCGACTTATTTGAGTTAGCTGTATGGATTCCTTTGATGCCATGGCTGATTCGTTTCAACTTACAGACTCTTCCATGTCGATATCTCCAGAAGCTTCCGCGTCTTGACATCTTGCAGGCAATCCCGAAGGTAAAGCGGGACGTTTCCACGCAGGCTCTGCTGCAGCACCCGGCTCGATATTATCGTGCGAGCGCTTCTTACCGCTCTCAAGCAGTACCTGAGAAGCGTACATCTCCATGATAGCCCTAGGATATGTCAGCCCATATTATGCTATCCGACCTTCGGTGTCCTAGAACCAACTGTTTGGGATAAGTTTCTCTGCAAGATGAAAATTAATGTCTCTTTCATCCACAGTGACACTTGACGGTGACACGAAGGAAGAAAGAAAAGTGAAGTCTTGCTGAGGAAAGACTAAAGTCCGTGGTGATGAGAATCTTCTCAAGATGCAGGCTGCAAATTCGGCAGAAGAGCAGAAAGACGGTCACATCATCGCCATCCCCGACTCACTTAACTAAGCCGTAGCCTGATCCAAGCCTGAAAAAGAGTGCAGAGGGAAGAATTTCTGCAGTGCATTTTCTCCCATGGAAGCTCCTTCCCTCCCTGTGAAGCACCTGTAAGGCACCTGACCGAAGCTCCTGCTGCGGTCTTTCCTTTGGTTTTGCCATGACATTGCGTCACTAAAGTTCTTGATACCAGCTAAATGAGGCACCAACCATCAACTACAGCTCAGCTCAGCTCACATTCAGAATAAAGTCGACCCGGCAGGGAATTACTACCTAGTACCTACTGCAGGTACCTACCTTATACAACTGGTGACCATGCTTGATGCGTCTGTCCGCAGGTCTACCTTAGCACCTACCCAGTAGCTTCAATATTCATGTGTTATAGGTAGATTCCATCCAGTATTCGCCAGACATGTGCATTGCCTACAATAAGACAGACGCCTGCACGGATAGCTTTTCAGCCAAACAATATCAACACCCGCACAAGGAGCAAGATATTTGACAGAAATGATAAGGATTAAGCGTAAAATTCAGCTTTCATTCGCTACGCTATCATATTTTCATACATGTAAAGCCTTCAGTGCTTCGTCCATCATAGCTCTTTCTCAGCCTCCCGACCCCCTTTATCCCTCCAACATGCTTTGCCCACCTATTTCCCACGAACGCCAAACGATATACTTGGAGCTCAACACAACGCGAACAAACATCCCATGGCTCGACCTTTTTTCAAAGTAAAGAGGTAAAAAACGAAAAAGGTTAAAAAAAGAAGATGGAAGAAAAAAAAAAGATGCAGGAAGAAGTAGTAATTAGAATAAAAAAAAAGAGTTGCTTGGCTTTCTCTCTCAAAGACTGTTTCCCCTCCACCGATAGGGTATCTTTTGAGAAATAATGGAGGAGTGGTGAATGTATAGGGGTGTAAAGTGGCGCAGAATAGAACAAAGAATCAGAAATCGAAGCAAAGTTCAAAAAATTGTAAAGGGTGTCGCATATGTCATGCGACGCCGAGAAAATGGTGATGAAATGATTGATTAAATCACATAATGATGGCGGGAATGTCAACGTTGGCCTTGATAGACTTGTGAGGCAGGACGCTGCCTCCATTAACATAGATTTCGTCGCCAATGGTAACATCGTCACCGAGAACAGTCACGTTCTCGAGACGGGCCCAGCGGCCGACGGTGCTGTTCCAGCCAACAATCGTCGACTTGACCCATGCGTGGTCCTTGACCTTCGAAGAGGCCAAAAGGACGCATCGCTGCAGACGAACACCGTCACCGACGACGACGTCGGGGCCAATGGTGACATTGGGACCTATTCTGCAGTTCTTTCCGATCTTGGCGGTGGGGTGAATCAGGACGTTGCCTCCGTGAACGTAGGATTCGGTGGGGGGAGTGAGCTCCTTGCTTCCCTTCTTGGTGAGAGAGGACAGGTACAGGCAAGTTCCGCTAAGGAAATCCTTGGGCTGTCCAACATCCATCCAGAAACCCTCGAGGTCGAAGGAGTGCAGCTGGTTGTCAGCAACCATAGCAGGGAAGGTCTCCTTCTCGATCGAAGTAGGGCGAAGCTCAATGCGGTTCAAGACGGAGGTATTGAAGATGTACATGCCAGCATTGATACGGTTGCCGACGAACTCGACGGGCTTCTCGACGAAGCGGTCGATGCGAGAAGGGTGGTTGGGCTTGTGGACAACGACACCATACTTGGAGGGCTCCTCGACCTTGGTAACCACAATGGTACCCTCATCACCGTGGCTCTTGTGGAAATCCAGCAGCTCCTTGAAAGGATAGTCGCAGATGACGTCAGAGTTGAGAACGAAGAAGGGGGAGTCGTCCTTTGCCAGGATGCTCTCAGCAAGCTTGAGAGGGCCGCCAGTGTCGAGGGGCTCTGATTCGACAGAAAACTCGATGTTGATGTTGTATTTTGCCTCGTACTAAAAGGTTTGGGGGAACGCAATCAGTCTCGTATATTCACGTCGCCATTGGAGGGGAGCTGATCTAGAGGGGCAAAAGATCTGTGCGACGAATCGCAAGCAAGGAATGTTGCAATGAGGGGTCAAGTGCAGGACTCACCTCTGCCAGGAACTTCTCCATAATCTCAGGACGGTAGTTGACGGCGAGGACAATATCAGTAACACCGGCGGCAACGAGAGCCTCGATCTGGTGCACAATCATGGGCTTGTTGCAGAACTCGACAAGAGGCTTGGGGAGCGTCAGGGTCTAGATGGCGTCGCACAATGGTTAGTCGCTGGGCGTGTGATGCTGCGTTTGTGGTGGCTCCTCTCCCCCTCCATTCCCCCCATTTCACATCAATGCCATGGTGGGATGCAGGGCTGAGGACCGTATGGCGTAGAACGTACGAGAGGGCGAAGGCGAGTGCCAAAGCCACCGACAAGAATAAGTCCTGCATGGGAGAAGCTGTTAGCTTTGCCATTGGAACAAGCGACTGTTTATGGCAATCAGAGGCGCGCCGTACCCTTCATGATGAATGTCTGCTTGATGCGGAGATTGTAAAAAAGGGGGGGTTAAAAAACAGAGCAATAAACTAGTATTTCAGGTAGAGAGCGTAGAGAAGAACGAGCGACAATGCAATGCTCGCAAAGCAAATAAAGTCGACTCGGGAAGAAGAAGAAGAGGTGGCCAAGCTGTGGTGTTTTGCAGAAGGATGGGAAAAAGAAGAAGAAAGGAGGGAGAGGAAGATGTTCAGGTTGGCGTTGGCCGTCTTTAGGTGTCCAGATGTCAACGGACACGAAGTCACATCACGCAGTAGCACGGCGCGCCGGGTACTTTGGTGGCTGCGACTCCGTAATGCGTTCGTACCCTTTCATTTCGCAGCAATTCACGAGGCCTGCGGGGCGCCCATTAGCGCGCTGGGCTTAGCTGCTCTCGTACAGGCACAGCGGGAGCTCAACACGGCCTAGCACCACCTTTTACAGCGCCGCATACGGTCCCTGCCGCCCCTGAGGCACCGCCCAGAGCGCTCAATTGGCTGGAATCCCAGGCGTCTTCAGCGCAACGCACATTACAAGACTAGCACTGCTCTAAAGCAAACGCGAAGAAGTTGAAGGGCCGTACTGCCACAGATAGTGTCGCCTGTAGTGCCGAATGTCTCCAGCCTTAGCAAGGTACCTCCAGTAGTGTGTAGGAGCTGTGGCAGGCCTTGTACCGGCACCAGACAGACACGAGCAGTGCGGGGGTTCAATGATCAGGGGTCCTCTCCAATTTCAGACGCAGGGCCAATCAGCTCCAGCAATGGGAGCATGAAAATTTCCCACGCGGCTCCCAGGGAAAGGGAAAAAAAGCTGGAGGCGAAATTTGAAAAGCGGCTCGTGAGGCTGGCTGCTCCGTAATGATCCGTATTATCATGCAATCCGACTTCGTGATCATGGCCATGGAACGTATCACATGGAGCGTAGAGTGGCAGCAACCTGCACCTTGACTTCAACTCGAGTACGATGCTCCTAAGGTGCTGCGGAGCACCCACGGCAAATAGACGTAGAGATGACAATAGAGGCGACGCAGCTGCAACGGCGGAGCATAAATCATCCGCTGTGTCTCGAGATCTGCAAGCGTTGTTCGCGCAGCAATGTCTCGCCTCGTCTTGCCTCACAGTCGATTTGACCGAGACCGTCCGACTAACAATACACCAACAGCCGCATCCGGTACAACGCCATCACAGCGAAACCCTTCCACCACTAAGATACAGCATATAGGTACAGATGCAAGTGCAAGTACGTACCATTACGCAAGCAGCTCGCATCGAGGAGACAAATATTGCTTGTTCGTATTCTAATGAGCAAGCGCCAGGAATACCCTCAGCTCTTGGTCGGCGAGTGCCACTTACATCCAAAGCGTGGCTCAAAAATCACTCGCGCCAAATATGCTGTCAGCACCGTCTTTCCACTGCCCCTTACTCCTATGCTCATACGGCTCTCCTGACGTTAATTACATCAGTTAATGCCTCTGTCCACAATATTGGGCATCGTATATAGCGTCATGTCGCATTTCAATTGAATCGAGAGGGTGTAAAATCTTGTAGCTTTTGCTCTAACAGTTGTTGTTATTTATACCAAGTACTAAGGCACCAGAGAAAAAGGGCCTTCACACCACAGAGTACATACATATTCCCTAGGTACCTTACGCACTAATCAAAGCCTCCATACATCCATCATCCGGCCCCATCGCATCACATCGCATCAGCACACTCGATCCAGCCGCAAATAGCACCTACCACTTTCCATCCCATACCCTTTCGCTAATCTTATAATGAAACCCAAACCAGGAAAAGAAGAAGAAGAAGAAAATCCCACAGAAGGGCCCCCCTTCTTCCCGGAAATAACCATGTCCTCATCCCGCCCTCCCGTTTCATCTCCCGTCGCCAGGGATTTTGTTCCACATCCAGTCTAGTTGGGCCTTGTGTTGTTGGTTTGCTCTTTTTTCCTCCTCTTGCAAATCCTGATCGCTCCAGCGGCAGGACACCCTTGGCATGGCCTGGTCGGCCGCGGCCAGGGCCACTAAAATTAGAGGAAACGTTTCGTTCTGCGTGGCTTCATCGGCGGTTGCCGACGCCTTGACCTAGCGGCTATTTTCTCTCCTCTTTGTGTCTTGTTCCTGAACTATATTGAGCCACATTACGTAGGTGCCAAAGCCTCGGGTTCTTAGGCTGTCTTGTTTCAACGACTCCTCATACCGTCCAAGTGAGATTGCTGGCGCCCGCCAAGGTGCCGAGCGTCACATCGCGACCTCATCGAACTTCTCATAACAATCAAATCATCAAACGATTTCTTTATATAGAGGCACAAGCATTTGAATCATGTTCAAAATCCGTCATTTACACATCCCCTCGCCGTTCTAGTAACATCACAAAACATATTAGCCAAACGTCAGGTAGTAGTCAGAATAAAACGATAAAAATTCATAATCTTCATATCGTCATTATCGTAAAGCTCTTAATTTTTTTTAAGTAATCTTTCTTCACTCGTCTTTTATTTTTAATCCAAACCCGCATTCATATCTCAATCATTGCTTTATATCGTCCAGTTCGACCTTTTTTTTTTTCTCGCCTTCTTTTTGGTTTCATTTGCGTCTTAACATCATAAACAAATAGGGGTCATCAAACAATCGCTAGCCTTGGTTCGCACGACAAGGACTCGGCGTCGTTGCAGAGAAATAAACAATAGAAATAATAAATGAGGTGGAAAAGGTATTGCCAACCTCGTTTCTGCCAGACGCCTTGAAAGAAAGTCGAGAAGCCATCCTTGTGAAAGGTACGGCCATCTCCTCTTCGTTGCGAATGCAGGTTTATTTTATCACAAACAAAAACTCCTCATAAGATCCGAGGCAAGTCATAGAGATACTTGACCGCCATCATAATGAAAGGGTTAGCTACTACCCCATAACTACTAAAGTAAGAGAGAGACATGTCGTCAATTCAATAGAAAGAGCGACCGCCTGAGACGGGCTGATTCGTATGTAATACCTGCCTCTAAAAAAGGCTGGAGGAGGAAAAGTTTTTGTTGCTCAATGCCGGCAATGAAGCCAGGTGATCCAGAGAGTGTAGGTCGTTATAGAAAACGCCATAAGAGATCGGGAAGGTAAAAATCAAATGATGAATGCAATGCGCCTTGACTCTAAACACATTGCGGAGAAGAGAATCAAACCAACTTCTAGAACAATGGGGTGGAAAGCCACCCAAGGAGCATACCGGCCGCTGTAAGGAAGATGAAATGTCTAAGGGTCGTTTCATGTCGTCATAAAAGTCGTTGCAACATGTGCGTTACAAAAATGCCTCTTTTATCGCTAGGTCCTTTGTGCGTGCTTTTTTTTGTCGATTTTTATTTTTTTCTTTTCTCATTCTTAATCACACCCACATCAAATTCGCAGCCGCCGGAAATATAGAAGAAAAAAACAAGGTTGGCGCGGTGATGGTTATATCCTCTAAAGGATTGCCGTGAAGCCTTTCAACCACGTGTATATATGCGCCATGGCTGCCTTTGAAGGTCCAAGCCAAAACCAAGAGGGAGGGAACGTTCAAAAATTTTGGGGGTAAACAGCGCCGTGAAACTCCGAATCCGGTCCAGTTATCGAGTGCCCAGTCTATTCAAAGGAGGCAGTGGAACTGCTGCTCGAGTGAGTGCCAGAGCGACGACCGTGACGTTCGTTGCTGTCTCTAGAGGATGTAGGGCGGCTCTTGCGGCGGGTATCAGCATTGGCCGGGAGCCCTTGGACAATACCATTGCGGGCAAGCATGCCGCCGTTGACGGAAAAGTTGCGGCAAACCATGAACGCGCGCATGGCTGCGTTCTCTTGAGCCAGCAAATCAGACTCATACGCCAAGTCGGTCTGGTACTCGCGTCCGTTGACCAGGACAAGGCAAGTAAAGCCATTCGGATCACGGTAACACTCGTACGAGGGGTCTGTCCATCCTCGGCGCCGGCAGAGGCCTATTAATAACAACCATTCGTTAGTTTTTTCATGCTTTTGAAACTATTAAAGCGTCCACATTCAACAATCGCTGTCAGAACAGAAAATGACAGGTAGAAAATGCACTTGCAGCAACATGTCGAGGCGTGCTGCGCGAAGACCTGGTTCAATCGGCTTCCTGCAGCTTGTAGGATGCCTGCATGAACCAGGAACTGCGATCCTAAGAAGAAAAATAATACAGGAGGAAGAAATTATTGAAGAAGAAAAAAGAAAAAGCGCAATTAGAATAATCCTTTGCCTGCACAAAGCCACCTCACACGAAAAGGTCAGCTTAACCTCCAGGAGGTCGATTGAGTGGCAGAGATCATCTCAAATGCCCCCTCCGTCTCAACCAGCCTTCTGACCGTAAGGTCGCCGTTGTGGCCGCGCAAGGCTCGATTGATTCCCCCCCAAAATCTCATACGCCACCCCCACACGAGATTTCGGGGCTGTCGGTATCCATTGGGTTGAAGTAAACAAAACAAAGGCAGGAAAGCTCAATTCATCAACTTACTCTCTAGGTACTGCATGTAAAAGCCACCCATGGTTTCCGGTAGTTGTCAATGGATCGTAAGTGGGAGGAGGAGAGAGGAATTGGGATTTCAGAAAAGGAAATTGCCCTTGGTGTGGGAAGAGAAGAAAAAAAGTGGAACAGAGCCTAGATGCGCCGCAGATATGCGTGTGCGTGTGTACGAGTAAGAAGATTTGGAGTATGGTTTTGTGTGGCAACCTCTGAGAGGAGAAAGACGAGAAAAGCTTAAAAGCAAGGCAAGGTGTAACCAAGGCAAGATCTAGGGTGATGAGGTCCCAACAGAAAGCGAGAGGGAGACGAAGGGGATTAAGAACAAATTAAAGTAGACAGCGCGGGCTCGGCGGAGGAGGCAGCGGAAACGAAACAAGTTCAAGAACAGAAGCTGGCCAAAGTCCAGGGTGGAGCACGAGGACGGCCGAGACGGAGGCCAGGTGCACCGCTCCGGTAGCAGCTGCGGCGGTAGACAAGATCCAGCGGCGAGGGATGTATGCGCGCGCGTGTACCCATACGCGGGACGTGAGAATCTGCGTCTGGATGCGTGTATGTTGTATGTAGGCTGTCCTGGTCGGAAGCTGGCATGGGGGAGGCCACAAGGGTGAGCAGATGTGCAATATGCCCGCGAGGATGTGTGTACTGGCATATGGCCATGCATATGTACTATGTAGGTTGTCTGTCTGGTCTGGATGCATGTACCGTAGTCTGTAATGGCTACCACTGCTACTATAGGCATGTATGCATGTCCTGATGCCTCGTTACCACGCAGGGCCAAGGGCCCTGTCGCAAAGGAGCATGAGCCGGTCTTTTGGCGAGACATGTGGGCTTCATCGTAAACCTCGTTGCTAGCGCGGGGCCGAGGGGTGTCTGGAGAGAGCGAAACGCGCGAATGGACGTTGATGTGAGCGGCGATGCGGCTCTTGGAAAAAGTGTGACCCCATCGCTGATGTGTTGGCAGCTCCCATCGCCAGTTGTTTTTGCAAACCGCTGGGGACTAGGCCGCTCCACCACAAATGTACACTTCGGTGGCAGAGAGACGCACCGCCTAACCATTACTGTAAATGGCCGTCTCCCCATCTGAAATAAGTTTCGCCCCAGCGGTACCGACGAGTCGTAGCATGGACGGAGGATGGAGATGGAGGTGCTAGGGAGGCAAGTGGTAAGGTATGCCATAAGCTAGGGACCCAGCGCCAGCATTCGGCCGTTCTGGCCTGGGTTTTTTGTAAGGGCTCCGTCCACCTACCTGGAGCCAGCCCAGGCCGTTTGTCCCTATTAGCATAGCTTCCTGGCTTCTGGAGGCGTCCTCGTCTTCTTCTCTCTGCTGCAGCTATCTCCCTATGTCGGCCGTTTTGGCCGCCGGAAGGGTCGCGTCTGTAGGCGCCCAATCCCCTGTCTCCAGCGGGGTCTACCCATGTTTGGCGCTTCGACCATGTTCAGTTGAGGTCGCACGAACGATTAATCAATCGGCGGCCAAAAATCATCAACGGCAAGGGCATGCCCCTCGTGCAGTTCGTCATCAGTTTGGCCAACAAAGTGGTGGCAAATATACACAAAGTGAGCGAAGCTGGTCCGGCCGGTGTGGTTTTCGACGATCTCCTGGGCACGACTGCAGAAATATCAACTTATCCCACGTATCCATGGCAGAGCAATTAGTGATATGTGGTGAGGTGAACTACACAATGCGTGAGGTTGAGAGAATTGTATCTTGGTAGCCACCATCACCCAATATAACCCTCCGAGATCTATGGCATAGCGGCCGCTAATGCACAGCAGAATCCCACAGATATCTCCTTGTGCATATATCTGTGTACCGTAGGAGCCTTGCGTATAAAATACACCATGATCAGTAACATGAAGTTGCTCTACAGCTAATATCCAAAGTAGCAGGTTCAACGTTTCCATTGCACCATTGCATGCATGGAACAAGTGTACGCATGGAACACATGCACGCTGCTTGGCGCATATAGACACCTTCAATTGTGCTCATAACCCTGGGAATTGGTGGTCAGCTTGCTGTCGTTTGGTTGGACTGGTTCACTCCAGGTTAGCCGGCGGTGGCTTCGATCGCCGGTTTGATGAGTAGGCCTCATAAGTGACGATGAACCGTCACACATACGTAAGGCGCACTTTCTTTTCTCTCTTGTTTTCCTCGTGTTTCATATCCCTCTCGGCCAGAGAGCCAATTGGCACTAGGGCGATATTAACAGCACTCTCTGCTCAACAATAACTGGGTATATCCGGTATACGCCTCAGCGAGAAGAGACTTGCTAGAGGGCTACACCTGCCCGGAATGTGCAAGCCAAGGCACAAAGGGAATAGTCTCCTCGGTGCTCCAGACGTCGGTGAAGAGGCGCGAAACCTGTAACCACTTGCATGAAAGTGAGCAGACCAAAATCGTAGAGTTTGAAGTGATAATCATACTCCATGCTCCATCCTGCTCAAGTCATTACAAAGGGTCTAATCTCTTTAGCGTCGCAGTAGTTTGGCTGGCGAATAGTGGGCCAAGACCAGACGGACACAAGGTGATCCTGGTTTCTGAGAGAATCGTCCAGCGTCTGTCGAGCTGTAACATACTATTGCTCACATATACATTGGACATGAGGCCTCGGACGAATTCTCCTGCTACAGGTATGCTTCCCTCAACTTGCAAGCGCGCACACAGTGTGTCGCTGCCGCACACATGGTTCCAGACTTGAACGGAGAACAATCGTGACAATTACGGTGAAGGTGACCCGATTGATTGGCCAGATCTGCGAAGAGGGGGGCGCAAGGCAGCCAGAGGCAGACGCCCTCGGACCCTTTGACCCTCTTTAAGTGTCTTCGTGAGGGGGGGGTTTATTAAAGGCCGCATGCAACGATGAGCTGGCAGTGCCGCCGGTTGATATTAAAGTAAACACACGCAGCGAACGGTTCGTCGAAGCAGCTGCTGCCATGTACAAGTACTCGTGCTCCGTGGTTTGCACGCCTGTAGTTATGCCGAGCTCTGTGCCATACCTGTAGTACATCAACAGCGACACCCTCAGTAAAATCCTCATATGCGCGGGGGTCCGAGCTCTGACGCAGAGCTCTTACTTGTACACTATTCAGAGCAGTGGATGGATGAAAGAACGGCCGGTAGAGGAAGTGCTAGCAGCAGTAGCAGCAGCATAGGAACGATTGGACATATGGCGTGAGTATAGCAGGAGTAATACCGAGACCGGGGGGCCACCATCGGCATCATTTCTCTTGAGCTGTTTAGCCATTGATGATGGAAGCCCTGTACAATGCACTCGTTCTTCATCACCCAGGAACCACAAGGAGGGAACCACAAGGAGGAGAAGGCCACCCACGCTGGATGACGCTTTGGTCTGGGGTAAATATCCGTTACCTCTGCTGCGAAACTCCGAAATACACTGTGATATGTGTGATGGATGCTAAAAAAAGCATAACAGATGAGCAAAAGGGGGGCCGGCTGCTTGGGCCTAGCACAAACATAGCTCGTCGGCGGATTGTCAGCGAAGCTTGTGATTCGACAATTGGACAGCTCCTGCGACCGAAACACCACTCATCGCTTGCCTAAGGTTTCGCTAGCTAAATTGCCAGGCGAAGATAGAAAAAGACAGCAACAAAGTCCCTTGGTCCGCAGCGCTACTCGGGGCCACTGCATAGCTGGTCTTTGGGTGGAAAAAAACGCTCGTTAGTGTCATGCTGCATCCATGGGCTTCTGACAGGCCCATGGCGGCCGAATCGGAACTGGCCGCTGGTCCCAGCAACCTGGGCGCGGCCGTGAGGAGACAGAGAGATACGAAGCAATAGGGTCCTTGGACGGTCGACGAGGCTAGGTCATGATGGTGAACGCGTGCTGTCAGTGTCCCTGTCAAGGTCAAGGAAGAATGGCACTCGATGGAGGACTCGCCATCTCTGAAGCGGTGACGCTATTGTTCTGGACGCTCTGAGCCGTCATATTGCTTCTCATTAGCCTGGCCATTGCGTCCACTGCGCTTCGACATGGTTAATTGGATGCAGCTGCACACGCCTCGCGCAAACCGGCCACGCTTCGTGGATAGCGAGACGACATGACAGAGGCAAGGTTGCACGTTGTTTAGGTCAAGAAACAGTTTTTACATTCCAGCGATCTTGCCAGGTACACAATACTTGGCCCATACCTTCTACGTCAAAAAGCCCCCCCCCCCCCCCCCCCCCCCCCGGAAGCAGGGCTAGCTCCTGCCCTCTGGGAGCAATCGCCGGACCTGGCCTATCGGAAACCAGACAGCAAGGTACCTAATACCTGTACTAGGCGAATGAGCCATTAACACGGCCTCACGCCACTCGCTGCAGCCTCGCAAGTACTTGTGTACTACGACTGTAGCAGTATAGACGACAGCTGGGTCTTTGGCACCATGTAGCGCAACGTATGCCTTGACACCTCCAAGGACATCAGACTCCAACGCATGCCGGCGGGCGCCAGGCTCATAAAGGACGCTGCACTTTTCAACAGGCCTGGGGGCCATAAGCGCCCTTCCAGACGTGCGTTTTGTGTAACCCCCTATGCAGTGCGTGCCCATCAGGCCGGGCAATCGTGGGAGAAGGTCCCTGCAGCGCCAGACCAAAGGCGGGAAATAAGATGAAGGGGGAGAAAGTCTCAAGAGACGCTCTGTGGCAAAGAGGAGGAAAAAAAAAACTTCTGCGATCCACATCATGCAGCTGCCCACTCATGAGTTTTATCCAATCCCGGTCCCTCGGTGGCGGGCGAACGATGGGATGTGTGTAAGCCTTCCACCTGAATGGATGGTTGCAATTCGTCGGTAGAGGTCGAGAGCACATATTCGCGTACTCTGTAGGCAGATCAGATACGGAAAAGACGTCCTTGTACCTGCGGGATGAGAGAAACCAGTTTCCAATTCTCTATATCATACCAGCAAGTTCAAGGCGTTGCGGCGATCTTGCTCATAACTGTCCTTTCTTTGGCCACTGCCTTAGGGCAGAGAAAAAGAGAGAGATAAACTGCATCCCCCTCTTCTCACTCTCTGACTCGTCATGCATACAACAAGGTAATTCAACCTCTCTATGCAGTTGTAAGAGAGTCAATTTGTGCAAGTGTACGGAACAAAGCAGGCTGTCTGTCCATGTAAGGCGGCCGCATGATATGCGGCCCTATAAGCGGAGGGGGCGTGTGCGTCAGGGCTGTGCCATTTTGCGAAAGAAGAAGAGGAAAATCATTCATTAACTCCTCTTACATTAAAAAAAAAAAGTGCATATGTACGGCGTAATGATTGATGATCAAAGGCGACGTTTCCTGAAGCATTGAATCCTCTCGGGGCTCAAGGTAACGCCGCAGCAGCCGATGGATTTAGCCCATGTTTCATGAATGAATTCTCTGTTTTCTATTGATTCATAAGATAGAACTGTAAGAGTAAGTTGTGGCTTCAGTCTAGTAAAGGGATTGTTTATTACGAAGGACTTTTATTGGAGATGGCGACTCTTGGTGTTGTGAGGAGGAGAGGTACAACACTCATACAGACTGCTGGCGGACACATCCGGTGGCATGTATTACAAGTACGTATCGCGCATCCATTAAACGAGAATCTATTCCAAAAACATCAGCTCTCGATAGCAGTAACCCACCCTTGACCCAGCGATGATGTGCAGGCCCAGCGAATGCGGTGTGGTGCCCCTCCCATGAGCTTTCACCCGAGACATGCTTCAACTAGTGCTCTCCAGAATCTGTACGCGGCAAGAGGCACACAGGTAGTATTGGGATGACATCCACGTATGCGACAAAAGGAAGGACAGTTACCTCAGTGCTGTGTAATCTTCACAATATACTTGGTATGAGCGAAACAGCGTCTGAGTGCGTTGCACAGGTGCAGTAAAAGATAGAGCTTGCTTCCCTCACAGCAGCTCAGCGACTTGGCATTATGTTGGCGGATGAAGTTGTGTGGGGAATTGGACTAGGTAGTACGGAGTACTCCGTACATGCAATGCAGGGCCATCCCAACAAGGAGCCTTCCACCGTATTCCGTGCTTCTTTCGGCATAACCACCCCTAGGCAGCCTGCTTCGCGAAGGAATAAGCCCGAGCTACAGCATTCAAATGCCAACTTTGTCACTTTTCACGTGTGCGGGAAGATCGTGGTTCCTTCCATTTGAAGCGAGTTGCTGTGATGATAGCCACAAATGGCTTGTTGATATGCTCTAAACGACTTGATGTACATTGCTTTCTTGTTTAGAATCCTGGCAGCTGGTGAGCTGTCAACGCGAAAAAACCAGCCAAGCGGTGGCGGACTCCATCGTTCTTCGGCCAAGTGGTCGGATCGGCCATGAAAACCTTGCCTACAGTCCCGTCCATGGGAGGATCGGATAGTACTACTGCCGCTGCTAGGTACTATCGGCGGCATTGCTAGACCCGCTCTTTTGCCATCTCAAAGCGTCTCGACGTCTATCGATGAAAGATCGCAGACAGCGCCTATCTACCCCCCGGGGTACACGTGATCATAGTGAAAGGTTGAACCCGTATCATTGTGCGCAACGATTCTCCCTTTTCTCTGTGCTAGCCGATGGAGGATAAATCACTGGGCAAGCAACCGGTTAGTGCTTTTGCTTTACTCCGCTAGAAGGGATAAGCACTGCATGGAACCTAATGGCCACTTCTAACGGGAGACATTGGCTGCCTGTTCGCAGTTAGAAACCCTCTTTCGACGAGAAGTAACTTCGAATCGCGTCAACTCTATGCTGGGGGATTGCATAGACGGGATGAATCGTTCCGATCCGGTCATCCTCATCAAATATTTGCTCTCCCTTTGTATGAGGCAGCACCTCCCAAAGGTCGTCTCCGAGAAGGGTCTCATCGGCTCGAGAGGCAACTAAACGCCACTTGTTCTGTGCGGAGCTGAGACCAGATAGAACGTAACAAGTGTGGTACGCGTCGGAATACCTATGAAACAGCATTAGCACGATTGCTCTGCAGATTTGGTCCTGATTGAGAGCACCCACTTGCTGGGCTTGTCCCTCATGCCACCCCTCTTAGACATGTCTTGACAACAGCAGAGGATGTAACGAATCAACCCATTTCGGCTGAACAAGCTGTCGTCTACATCTGTGTCTTCCAACGGGCGACCTGCAGGGCCAGCTGTCGGCCCCTCAGGCCCGCTCAGACTGGCCTCAATCAGGGGCCAACACCCACCAACCCAGTGGCTATAACAGCCATCGACAAGCTTGTTCGTGCGGCCTGAAAAGCCACCTTCTGGAGCATACTGGCGAGATGAGAGCCAAGAGATAAGTCGTGGTACATCCATGTACCTATCATGCCAGGAAAAGAGTCAGAATGCAAAGCTCCCATGGCGCCGCGCCAATGGACGATACCCTAGATTGAGACTTACCGTCTAATGCTTCGGTGTGGGGAATCAATAATTGAGAGGCATCCTAGAGCGCAGAAGGCATATGCGCCATGCGCCTCGACCCCGTGGTTGGCTGACACGCCTCCCTCGTACGTTTGGCCTGAATTTTCCGTTTAGCAGAGTGGCAATTTAGACATCAAGGCCGGAATACATTAAGGAAAAAGGGACAACTTACACAGCCGCACCCATTCACCCAGGCCACTCAGGAGACTTGTGTGGCCGGCAGCATATGCAGGAGAGTCGGATGATAAATCCAAGGGCAAGTTGAGCAGAGAAATCACAACGGATGCACAGTAGGCCCCCCTAAGTGAGACATTAGTCAAGGTACGGTACCACGACGTGGACGACGATCAGAGACATACCTCACATCTTCTTCGCCTCCGACAGCCATCTGGAACCCACCATCTTCCTGCTTGAGCTGGCACAACCACTTCCACATGCTTCTCCTGTCGACCACTTCGAATGCCTCGTCTCCGCCAACCAATGCTAGCGAGAGAACGATCGCATAGGTGGTGGCAAGATGCGATGACTGGCCAAAACCCCCTCCAAACCCGCCCGTTTTATTTTGTATAGGGCGCACTGTCTCAATAAGCCTGGCGCGATAAGGCTCGAGGTCCTCACCGAGGAGAGACAGGGCATTCAGGCACCAATAGAATATCCACGGCCTGCTGGGATCCGCTCCAACGTACATGCTCGGTAACACTCCTAGCTGCTTTTTCACGAACCTGACATGTCGCTCCTTGTCCAGACGAGGGATGCCATGGGCGTTGAGCTGGCTGTGTTCTTTGCCAGTTAAGAAGGGCAGAACCTCATCGACCGTGTCATCCTGGACGTTGGACGAGTCCGTCTCCAGCGCATCGCGAATCATAGGAGGAAACATGAAGAGGCTTGGGATGGATGCGCCTTGCTGTGCGCCAGGAGCCGCCGGGCCTGCCTGTTGTTGCTGTTGTTGTTCCACGCTTGCAGCCATTTTTCTCAGTTGATGCTTGAAGATTACTCGAGAGCGTCGAGATTTCATGTTGTGGACTCAGAGACTTGTCATCCCTTTTAGCCACGAGAGCATATGCCAACCCCGCTCATCTTCCCACCTTGCTGGCGCTGTGAGCTATTAACAAACAAACAAACAGCTTAACCTAATGTCAGGCCGTAACAGAACAATAGAAGCTGGAAGTTGTGGCGGCAGTATTGTTCCCGGCAATATCCCGGCTATCAATTTTAGTGCTCCGTTCCCCCTCAACGCCCACTCTCTAGTCCTGTATCAGCATGGAACATCAGTAAAACCGTATAAATCTTGCTAGGTGCAGATATTCAAGAGGAATTCCAGATCTTTTGGAAAAACAATCGTAGCAGTAATACTGTTGAGGGTCACTGAAAGAAGCCAAGTATCAATATATGCAGACCTGTCAGTTGCGCCATGATCACTGTCACTAACAAGTCCTCAGATTGTCTAGTTCGAAAAGACCAACTTTACACGCCGCGTGGCTTCTTGTTTTCAAGTCTATTATTAGTGACGGTTTTTGAATAGCAATTGAATGAAATTGTGCTTGAGTTGTTTTACATACAACTTCAAGCTAGCCTCGTGTCTTCACCACCTAAAGCGTCTCTTTTCAACAGACTGAGTGATTCAGCATAATTTCTAGGGATATTCTATCAGGTTGCAGCACTTCCTTGTTCACTTTATTCTAAGACAAGTGTCGGCAAATGTCTCTGTTTCAAATAGTGACGCTATTATCCTTGAGCCGATACTGGGGGTGAAACGACCGCCCTATTGGGCCTGTGCTGTTTTCTTGGCTCGGTGACAGCCAAATTCCTGACGATTACAAGGATGATTTTATGCCTTGCTACACCAAGAAGTTGACAACTAGGGCTTGGCTATTGATAGCTAGACAATTGTGAAACTAGAGTGATTATGATAGCCACTCCTTGTTGTTATTCATCGGCAGCCACCACTAAACGAACGATGCAAGATTCCAACTTTGTGCCGATGACACTCAACCGCAAATACATACCTTCATGAGATGAAACCTTGTCAGTCAGCCCATCTTTAGCCGACGAGCTGATTACCATCTCGCCACATTTAAGGCAGCATAAATCGTGAACTCGGATGTATCCGGATTACTATTTTATTCTACTGTGTATGATGAGATAATGAAGTAGGTTGCTTTGCCGAGTCGCACGATAATACTGCTACCACTCGCTTGGAAGACGGGATGGCCGCCCGCCTCGAGTCATGGCATTTTGCGGAGCTTTCTTTGTGCCGGCTAAATCTCGAGAATTATTTTCAATGCCAAAGAATAGGCAAATGGTTGCTCAGGAGATGATGTGTCCGGCGAGGGAGGATTCACATATTTTTTTTTTTTTGCGCCAGCATTTGACCCTAGAACACATCATGCAAGCTTAAAAAGGCAAAATGTAGGGGCTTGGCAGATGGCATTGACGTTTTGTTTCCAGGCAGTAAAGCTTATGAGAACGTCATGGGTCGAACAAGAAACCGAAATCAGAATTGGATACTCCGATTGCAATGGCATGTCCATTGGCTTAGGGAGCTGACACGCAACAAGGACCCCTGTTAAAGAAAATCTTCACTTTATAGTCTAATACCTGCTTCCAGCTCGGATACGACAGGAAACGGTCTCTTTACTAATACTGTAACATGTCAATGCGGGTAAACGAGCTTGATTGGATAGAATCAGCCGAGCATCTTTGTTTTATTGGTGACGATGCTGTATGTTGGGCTGAGAGGACTACTTCTTACTATTATTGGTACTGTACTGATTATAATACTACTGTATCACGAGCCGCCAGACCACTGCCATCGGCTATGCAGCACGCCCTCGGCTCGGAGCGGGCATCTTCTTCGCCTTCTTCTTCTCTTCCGCCCAGATCTACAAAGTGGGTAATGTGATCTTTTGTCTCAGACAGGCGAGGGCAGAATGCAACATCAGCAGGCCAAAAAAGCCTGAGGCGGGGTTAGGCTGGGACACGTTCACTGCCTCTCAAGCAAGACCGTTTGCCTGTTGGGTCGTTTATTAGCAGCATCACTGCGTCCGGCTCAGGCATTTCTGCTCAATGTCAAGGGCGAAGATGGTGCGTGGCGCTCTGACCCTCTAGACTTTGATTCTCGGGTGGCTGGCGATGGGTCTCCTGGGGGGGCCTTGCTCTTGCTAGCATAGCATCGCCAGGATTCAGAAAATAGATCGTGCGGTTCAGTCTGGCCAAACTGAGCGTGTTTGAAAAAGCGCTGCAGCTAAGAGGAAAGAGGCAGGGCAAACGACCATCGTGCAATGCCGTGGCAGGGGACCCGCGGCGGTTGGGCAGCGGAGCATTGGCGGCAGTTCCGTGGCGAGGGAGAGGAGCAAGGAATCTGTTGGCAAAGTCAGGCGAGAATTGACAAGCAGCAAAGTAGCTGTTCTTCCGGAGCCATGAGAGCGCATGATTGACTGCTACGGTACCACTATAGAACAGCATCCTCTCTCATCTGGGGTGCCCGCACTATCGGCAACGGCGTCACGGAGTGTTAAATCTTGTCGGTTAGCGGACCCAGAAGCTCCAGCTCCAGCTTAGATGGTGCTGAGGCTAACAGATGGCAGCTGTTCATCGCTCAGCAAATCAAGGATATTTTAAGTTAGTAGCAATACGAGGCAAATGGGTGGCGTCTGCGCTCATCACCTGCTCCGTACGTATCGTGATGATGGAGGCTTATTGAGACGATGCTGGCCGGATCTGCTTGCCTCGACTCGACTCGGCCATCACCGAGGTAAGCAAACCGGCAATTTTTTTTTTCTCCATTGGCAGCACTCTGCATATGCTCGGTGGAATAAGCCTGCTGCCTGTATATCGTCAAGCTATGAGACGACGGGGAGGACGGTATCTATCCGAAGGCGAATACACCAATACCACCTTACCTTTTAAATCCCGAGTGTCTACTCTTGTGCAATGCCCACCAGATGGTTAACCTGATGCAGCAACAGAGATCCAGCACATGGGACACCCGCATGCATATCTTAATGATGATCGATCGCAAAAGTATAGGTGAAGACCGATCTAGCTGTATTCCGCCTGGGCGCACATCATTCCTGCAAGCCTCGTCGTAGGAGGCACCTGTATGTCTCGGGTTCACTTTGCTCCCAGCCCGAGCATTGTTGACTTACCTTGGACGGGCATGGGACGCGAACCTGAGGCTGGGAAGAGCAAATGGATTGGGCTGGATGTCTTCTGTGCCCAGGATTGTGCATGGGACAGTATGACAGGGCCGATGTCTCAGCACAAACGCACAAGCAGCATACCGGATTGCCGTGCTTTGCAGAGTCGATTCAATCATAATGATGCCTAACTGAGGCTGTACTGTTAAAAGCCAAAAGGCATGAAAAACATCCGGAAAGTGCTTGTAGGAGCAGTCCAACACATCCAGCCACTACTACCCCAAAGCTACAGGCACAGATTGAAAACCCCAGGTTATTGGCGGATTCCCTGGCAGAACGGCCATGGTCGGTGATAAGGGTTTAGCTGGAATCTTAGCTGCTGCTGTGTGCACGCCACAAAATGACAGCGCATCGCTCCTTTGCCGTCCAGGCAATGCATCAGCGGCGGGCAGCCAACGAGTAACATGCTGGCATGTGTATACGAGGGGATCCCGGGACTCTGGGGACGAACGGGGCAGTCACCAGGATAGCAGGCCACCGTCTTGATAGAGGGAGGGGCGCTGGTTCTTGATTTCTCAGGCTCAAGTTGGAGTTGATTCATGGCAGCCAGAGACGATTGGATTTCCGTGCACCAGAATGTTAGTATCATGGGCGCGTATACTGCAGACTTACACGTTGGGGGACTGCCCTGTTTGGAAATCTGAACGAATCTGCTACGAAGCCCAGCGACGCCGTTTCGTACCCACTTGTTTTGCCTTTCCCTTGTTTTTTTTTCGCATTTTTTTTTTTCTCTTGGTCTTCCGATAGACCCTTGCTGCGATGGGACCTTGACAAGGGAGTGCTTGGTGGAGAGGATACCAGGGCTGATGTGGCCTGCGCGAATCGTGTAGTACTTACTGTAGCTTGACTACGGGGCAGCATTAAGGTAGTACTAGCAGTAGCATACGATGATGTGCTGTATGTACAGATGGTAGGTCTGAAGTAGCAGCCGCATGCGCAAGCACGTATCGTACGGAGCCAGTATGAGGCGTTTATTCGTATTTGGTGACAGACGTGGCAGCCCAGATCTGGCAGACGCAGGAAAGGCAAGGCCGTCCGGGATGAAACGCCACTGGATGACGGCATTGGCACACTGTTGGAGAGTCATGATGCCGGACTTCGCTCCGTTACTGCGCAGCCAAAACGATGCTACTGCGGCGCTTCTGCTGGCGATGGTTTCGCTGCGATGGGCGTTCTCGCGTCAATAGTAACACTGCTAGTCAGTTTGGCCAAGGGGACGGGATCTCCGCTAGATTAGGTTAGCCTAGCAGAGCTGCACGCTGGAGGCACTAATCAGGCATTGAGGTTTCTGGTACAGTAGGCGAGCAGTGGTGAGCACATGCCCGCACCCATTTGCCTGTGCAAGTTTAGCATTGGCAGCAGCGTGTAAACGCCTGCAAGCATCGCGGCCTTGCCCTGGTCGACGATAAGTGCAGAGCAGAGCAGAGCAGTGCCCGCTTGCTAGCAAGGTATATCGATAGCACTACCAGCCTAGCAGCGCTCCGTATACATGCAAGTATGCATGTACTTCGCACCACTCTGCTAGTTTACTGCAGCAATACTGGACCCTTCGAAATGGAATCCATCCTCCTGCTCACCCGCGCGGCGTGGCTTCTCTGCCCCGATGCTGCCCCTCTCTGCCGATACGTGCAAGTAGGTGCAGTACTGTGCTGGGTGAGGGGCCCTGCCAGCAACGCACAGTGCCAGCTCGGCTACGTCGCAGTGGAATGTGGGTGAAACTGGTGGCGCCATTTGCCAGCTCGTCAAGTCATACTGTCCTCCTGGGCCGGCGACACAGTGCATTGTTGACTCCGATTGGGCGCTGCCATGGCGCCCTGTACTCGCCGTGGCCCTTCTGTGCCCCTCTGTGGCTCCCTGTGGCCCTCGCTGTGGCCCTCGCTGGATCGCCGGCCGGCAGCTCCACCGGCCTGCAGCTGCAGATGTGCCTTGGCGCCGCCCATTGGCTGGCGGCACCAGCTCACCGCCTCTTTGGACCCCCGCTCGCGATGCCTCCAAATCATGCCCACCCGCCGACCACCCACAAACTCTCAATGCTGCTCCAACCTCGCGCGCTCTGCTCTCTGCTCTGCTCTCCTCCCATCCACGGCGAACCGCTATTAGCAACCAACCAACCGACCAACCGGCTGGCTGGCAGTGCAGTGCAGTCAGTATACAGTGCAGTCCAGCGCAGTTCCGACTCCTCTAGGCACCCAGAAAAGCGTCCCGGCGCGCCGTCCAGCTGGCCTGCAGCAAACCGTTTCCTCCTTCAACCCCGGACGCTGCCCTTCTCCTCTTCCCTTTTCCAACTCGCCCTCCCCGCCGTAATCCCGATCATCCCTCAGACGCCTCCGAGTACTGCTGGCCTCTGACGAACACCACGAAAGAGCGGTGTCATCGGCTCAGCTTCATACAATACGGCCTTTGCTCGCATCCAGGCATATCGCTTGATTGTTCTTCTCTTCTCTCCCCCAGAATGACCCTCGACTTCAATGTCAACGGCGGGGGCGATGCCTTACTCGATTTGACCTTTGAACAGCAACAGCGGGACCGGGCAGCTGCCTACACCTATTCTACAACCACCACAGCTCACTCGAGTCCAGGGCCATCATCTCATCTCGTCGCGGCAATAGGCTCCTGGCCGCTACCCGTCGACATGAACGCCGGCAGCGCCATCAACTCTCCCCAGGGAGCTCGAGGCAGCTCTCCGGAGGAATATCACCCAAACTCGCCTCTCTCGCACATATCCAGCCCTCACAGCCACCCTTCGCCGGTCCAGCACTCGCCTTACCAGCAAGCGACGAACCCTCTGACCGACTGGGCTCTTCACCACCACCAGCAACAGGCTGCTCAGCACCACCAGGCTTTGGCCGGCCATGACATGTCACACTATATCCAGGAATCCACGCTGGTGAATTACAATGCGTACCCGAGCTACCAGCCAAATCCTATCGACTACCTACCGCCGACCACACAGGCTGCCATGCAGACCCATTTGCTAGAATCACCGTTTAGCTCGATGCCTCCTCTGGATGATACCGCACACGCAATGCACTGGGGAGGCGCAGGGATGGGAAATTGGCAGGACTTTCAAAACACTCTGCAGCTAGACGGATTGCAGACTGTTGGCAGCAATTCCCCCACCGGAACCTATCTTGAGGTTCTTTCACTGCCATCCTCCTCCTCTGGCGATGGATGGGCAGTGGTAGACTGGGGAAATCCTGGTCATGAGCTGTTTCAACCTACTCCGAGTGCTGCCATCTTCAACCCATCGCAGACCCTGCACTTGAGAACCAACTCTGGTTCTTCTGACGGTGGCCACTCGAATGAACTGAGCAACTTTGAGGAAGTCCAGTCTTTCCCCTCACCCTACTCAGCAGATTCCGATGGCCACACCGACCATCGAAATTGCTATTCTGCTGATGGCCATCATCATGGCCATGACGGCCACCACCACCACCATCACCACCACCACAGCCCTGTGGCGGCAGTTGCCCCAGTTCCCATCAAGGCCGAGGCTTCCGTCCGTCATAGCCCTGGCAGTGGAGCAGGCTCAGTGTCTCCCTCTTCATCTAGCACAACTTCAAGGAGGAGCACGGGTATTCGCAAGAGCCCAATTGCCAAAGCTCCCAAGCCAGTTGTTAGACGTATTTCCAACGGAAAGAAAGACGGAAATACCGAGAAGAAGGTGGGCCGCAGAAAGGGTCCTCTTTTGCCAGAGCAGCGAAAGCAAGCCAGCGAGATAAGAAAGCTGCGCGCTTGCCTGCGATGCAAATTCCTTAAGAAGACTTGCGATAAGGGAGAGCCTTGTGCTGGATGCCAGCCGTCTCACGCTCGCCTCTGGCAGGTTCCCTGCACGCGAATTGACATCAAGGACATTGGTTACTTCATGAAGGACTGGAAGGCTGACTATGAGAGGCACATGGACCGTGGAGTGTCTGTCTACAATGTCAAGGGCTTTGCTCAAAAGGAAACCCTCATGTGGATCACCCACGGCTACGGCTTTGCCCTGCCCGTCATGGTTCGCGAGGTCTTCGTTGCTGATGACAGCTGCTTCTCCGTTGAGTGGGTCGAGTCGTATGTCGCTACTAACGACACGATCGACTTTGAGACCCGCACCGAGAAGCTCGACGTCGGTGCCGAGGGAATCCGCCTTGATGCTCTTTCTGAGTACCTGGACAAGCACATTGAAGGTCCCTTTGAAGACTTCATTGATGACCACTTTGAGGGCACTCCCTTCATCACTGAGATCCTCAAGACTGCCCACCGCTACTACGTCAAGGAGAAGATGCCCGTCATCCGAAAGGCCCTTAAGTTGGTCCTTGCCTACAACTTGACTATGCACATCACCATGGTTGAGAGCCAGGGATCTGAGATGCCCCTTGACGGCCAGATCGACGACGAGGACTCCAAGTACTACGGCCGTACCGTTGCGCCTGTCATGATCAACTTCCAGATTAAGTGTGCCCTGGCTGACATGTGGCGCGAGCTCCAGAGGGACATCCTGGAAGAGCTCTCTGCCTTGTACTCTGGTGTCTACAGCGGCGAGAAGATGAAGAACTGGCCTACCATCTTCCTCTTGGCCTCCATCCTCCTCGCCGTGTGGGAAGAGATGCAGTTCGACTGCCACTACCGCGTCCCTGACCCTGTGGCGGTGAACAAGTTCTGCAACGACATGGAAACCACCCCTGTTGGCGTTATTGTGGGTCTCTTCCACGCCATCTCTCAGAAGCTTCCCGCCTTCACCGACTGGGACACCCGTCAGCACGGCCACCTGCTTCACAACAATGTTGCGGTCTGTGATGCCATGACCGAAGTACGACAGCATGTCATCAAGCATGGTAAGTTTGCGTACATCTGCGCACCACCAAACACACCACTAGGGTGGAACTATGCTAACCGTTTTCTGCAGAGGCCTACCTGCGAACCCGAAGAGAGGCCAAGTTTGATCGCTATGACTTCGATTCGCTTTCAAACAAGTTCCTGTCAAAGCTTGTTATTCGGGCTAACTAAACCAGTAGAGCGGCTCTTTTCTAATCTGTTTCTTTTTTGGCTTCCTATTTTCTTTTTCTTTTTTTATTGTAATGGGGCCGGTTCAGCTAGGTGGGCTAGCTATCATCAATTTCTTCACGACTTTCCTTTACATGATTTTTATACGGTCATTCAGCGACGGCGTTGTGATAAAGATTCTCTCTGCATAAATCTTTGAGAACGACTTATGAGCTCGCGATCTACTTCACCTTAGCGTTTCTATTCTCTTCATAGGTTGACCGCCGCCATGCACCACGACGTTATTGCGGAATGTCTTACGAGCCTGATATGACTTTCTTCCACGAATGTATGACTTGAAGAAGAAGACCTCTCTTTTCATCCTATCTACACATCTCTCCCCCCAACTATATCTATCTTTTGGCTTTTGGTTTTGTTTTTCTATCTTGGGCAGCTCAACTACACTTATTTTTTATTGCGGGGATTTGCGATTTGATTTTTGTTTGCTTTTGAAACGGAGAGACGGAAACTCTCAATTTATGTTCGTTATGGGATCACAATGTTGCACGATGTGGTATTATGGAATTTACAGACGGAGAGTGGTTATGCAGCATAGAGCGAACATGCATGGTATTAGGCGCCTTGGGCTACGGCTTTCCGACCTGGCCTTGGATGGAGTGGGATGATTTGACACATGGTGCCTTGACCAGTTAGGCAGTTGGGTGCGATGGCTGGGCATGCCACGAATAAAAAAAGCTTTGACTTATTTGCTAATGGAAGCGACTTGTTTCTCTGAATGCTGCCTATTTTTCGGATTTGTGATGCTTATATAATAGTTTAGAAATAATCTCACGGCCTCACTTATATGACGGCGGGGGGAATTACTATAGCTTAGAAATACAGGTCTTTAGTAGCTGATGATAGAGTGCAAGAAGATGCTGTGCACGTCGCCCTTAGCTTAGGAGAAACATCCAACACTGCTAGTCACAGGAAACTACTTGGAGATGGCGATGACAGTCTGTCTGAGCGATGCCATCGTGAAAGAGTGCCGTAGAGGCTATTTTGGTCATTAATTGCTAGCAATATATGCCACTTCGTTGACTCTCCTTGTAAGACCCAAGAACCAAAGACGTTTTATCAGGTCTTGCACGTCTTTGTTCTCTCTTCTTATCCCATCATCTATCGGATTACTGAATTTCAGCGCCTACAGAGCCCCTCTTCCGATGTTTTTCTAACACACGATCAAGTGCAAAACGAAACATTAAAGATGGACGTCTATGCTGGTATATAGTAGGCAGTAGTTTGACTTACAGCCCTTTCCAGTGCCACGGGACACTCGGACAACCTAGACAATATGGGGGGTAAGTTGCGTAATATTGCCATCACTCACCCGTCTGGTAGGTATTTTGGACAGTTTTTTTTTTTTTTTTTTGAGGCAATTTTCTCTCCCATCTAAGCTGACTCTGCTGACAGCGTCCAGACTATTTGTTCTTGTCAGAGGTCAACTAAGACTAAGACGTAGATGATGCACACACAATCTGGATAAAAGCCAAGACCCTAGCATCGTGGCGAGACACACTGGCTGACCAATTGCTTCGGTGCTTTGGATTGTTGATGATGTGCAGATTTTGTATCTATGTATGTACTATGTAATGAGAGCGGGGTGATAAGCAGTATGCTCGTACCAAAGAGTGTGTAACTGAACTGACTTGCAGATAATATGAAAACAGCAACTGATTACTTGAGCGATACTTTTGTGTTGAGAAAATCCTTCCACAGAGAGTGGTGTAAGTGTGTAACCAAACGCAGATTATCCTACTTTAAATGTGATGCCTTGATAATGCTCGTATGTGCCGGTGATAAGGGCCAACAACAGCCTTCATGTTGGCCAACCAGATGATTTCCGACTTCAGCCAGAAGGCCAGTTGGGTTGCGCAAATCCCATTGAATAGGTTGTGTAATCCAACTTCTGCCCATTGCCAGGCGCCATTTCTTTGCACGGAGTACATGCTCTCTATCCAAGAGCTTATGTGGTGTGGAAACTATTTCACTCAATGGAACATCAAAATCCTTCCATTATGCATCCCATTATGATGCTCCCCCCCTCCCCTCCAATAAAACCAAAAAGGAAAAAAAAAAAAAAAAAAAAAAAAAAAAGAGAAGGGAAAAAAAAAGATGGCTGCCCAGCATGCCCGAAATGGGGGCTTCATGTTAAAAAAAAGTTCTGGGCTCATTATATGACGTCGCTTGGGCCGGCTTGCGATACCGGCCCGCATCCGAAGAAGGCGGCACGCCCCGCGCAGTCCCCGTCGATGGTGTGGGATTCTATACTTCGTACTGTAGTTGATACAGTGTAGAAAAAAGTGCCGTAAAACTCGTGGACGTTATTGGTTGCTGAGAAAGGAACCAGCTGAACCTCCCAAGATGGCAAGATGGTTGCGAGTTATTGATGGGATGTCTGGGGACTGTAACCCTCCTAACTGCAGATAAAGGGGTGGCTATTCTGAAGAATACTCTATTCAGTAAGCCATCTTTGGCTGTGTTCAAGATAAATGTTAGTGCCTATTTATCCGGATATAGATAGATGTACCGTTGACGATGGTGTATTCTTTCTAAAAGGAGTGATTATAGGGGAGAGTGACCTGAAATATGTAGGTGCATGTCCTTTGGGGCTTTATAACTATCTTAAGGTGTTCACAGCCTTATGAGATAGAGGACCTTGTACCAAAGACGACTCTCTAAATTAGGAAAGTGGACTAATAAGAAGCAGTTGCTTGTGCAAGTGGGCTGTCACATATACGGGTCCAGCTGGGGGAAATAGAGAAGACACACCCATTACAAGGCTGTAGATAGAAGAGGAGAAAAGCCAGAAATCGAGTGTAAGAAAAAGGGAGGCATTAATGATAGAAACTTGGAGGTACGGGCAATCTTGAGAGGAGAATCTTTTCCAGTCAATCTGTCCAGATGCTTTTCTCTTCTTTTGAGAAGGTTAAGCGCATGCGCGTGTAATTCGGCATCGTATATCTCGAACAAGCCTCTTAGTTCAAAGCATCATTTTGACAATCTTTCTCCATTTCATGGAAGTAGTATGCAACGTATATAAGCGCTCGCTCAATTACATGAAGAACACATTTCACAACCAACAATGTCCATCATATACCCAAAGGTTTGTTTAATTAGGCCATCGATAATTCGTATCCCTCTACACGCATGTTCCGCATACGAAGGATATCATGCCTCATGGCTGTGTGATTTATCCAAGAGCAACTGCTTCATGTTGACAAGCTGTACTGTACATTCGCTATTTAGTTATACAATCCCTCTAAACCAAGTAGGGTATCGTTGTAAAATCATGACTCTTACTATCATGACTTTACTACCGCTTCCCTTTCCGTCTATTGCTCGTCTTCTTCTTTGCCTCCGGAACACTCATAGTGCCTCCTTCAAGCTCACCCTCCTCAATCTTTCCCTCATTCTCCATCTCTTTAAGTTTCTCTTGGCCAGAAATAAACATTGTCAAATCTCGATTCATCTCCTTTAGCTCCGCATTCTCCGTCTTCAGCTCCTCCATTTGCTTGCGCATCGTGGCCGCTTCGCCGTCGAGATGCTCGATGCGCTTCATTAGGCCTTCATTAATTCGCTTCTCCTCTTGCAGCGCCTGACCCAGGCTCCTCGCCAGGTTTTCGCCCTTCTTGGCCTTGCCCTTCTCTCGCTCGAGATCGCGCTCCAGCTGCGGTATGGTCTCCTTGGTGAGGGTATTGAGTTTTTGTTCCAGATGTCTAGATTTCTCCAGGGCTTCAGATGCTTGTTCTGCAGCCTTCTCGGCGGTGGCGGAAAATCTCGAGGCTTTGTCAACCATTTTGTTGATCATTTCCTCATAGTAAGCTCTTTGGGACTCGAGTTGACTTGTAATCAAGTGAGTGTACTCCAGCCCGATTGTCTGAAGCTTTGCCCGTGGGACCACGTCATCCTCTTCTCCTTCACTATTCGCTGTGTCATTACTTCTCATCGGAAGCTCGACAACTTTACCATCGCCCTTGTCGCGGATGAGGCGATGCACCCACATGTCGCCGGCATAATCCCACACGTATTGCGTCTCCAGCTCCAAAGCAAAGCAGTGTGCCGTATCTTTCCAGTGATCCTTGGCGTGACCCCCCTTGTACCGACCGCATCCCACATAACCACAAATCAAGCAAATCCAAAGGTCATCGACACAATCACAGACGCTACATAAGTTGGAAGACGATCCCCCAAAAGACTGGCTGTATGGATTTGACGGATCGCTCTCTTCCGAAGGGTTTGTAAATCGGCAAACCGGGCATCCCGCTCCTTTCCAGCTTTGCAAACATGTGCAGTGGAAAACATGAGAACAAGGCACTGTCATCAGTCCGTTCGTTTCGTCCATTCTCTCCAGACAGACGGGACATGTGGGCAGCTCCACAAGGTTTGGAGTCGGAGGAGGGAAAGGCTTCAGGCTATTCGAAACGGCTGCTTGGTTAGATGAGATGGAGTAGTCACGGCCCCTTGTCCGAGTTGGTCTTTCAAACGTGATGCTCTTCACAAACACCACATGGCAGGCCTGAGACTGTTTGCCAACGTCAGTATCCAGCTACTCATTCAAAAACGATATCGATTGATTTTCATACTTACCCCCATAGAGTTAAAAATCTTGCCATCATACTCGCGCCTCCACTGTTTCGCCCGTTTGCTGTCTCGAAACTTGAGCAAGACCAGGTATCGACTCATTCGTGATGTCATAACCATACGGCAATGGCTGATATCTCCTTGCCACCGTTCTCCCAAGAATCCCAAAAAGTCTGAAGGCGACATATAAGCAGGAACAGCAGGGATACATAGCGTGGTGCAATCTTGCGTATCACCAGCCTCCTCCTCCTCTACGTCCTCATTGTAGAGTCCAGGTGTCTCTTCCCCCTCTTTGTAGAAGTGTACGATGCCCCATCCAACTTCGGTATTCTTCCCCTCGAATTCGATGAATTCGGCCTTGGTGGCTGTGCCTGCGCCGCTGAACGATGGCCCCAGAGTCGGCGCAGCTGATGGCCCAGCCGCAGCTGCCGCCTTGCTGCCCTCTCCAGCCATGTTCCTCTCGTAGATTAAGCTAGGATCTACAGTCTCGATATTTATGCGCCCAAATCGCCAGTCTCGGATCGTGGTCTGCGGCTGCAAGGCAGTCGACGGCGATGAGATACCGTTCGCTCGCTCTGACGTCTGTCGTTTGGGCAAAGGCTCGGTTTTGTGTCCGTTCTGAATCGGTGCTCGCGGAACCCCACCATCTACGATTTCCGGCTTCTGGTTTGCGCCAAGCACAGCTATGCGGTCCAGAGTCGCCGACGCCCCAAAGGATCTTCGTCTATTTGTATCTAGTCTCTCGATATTGTATGCCTCGGAGCGATAAGTTCGAGGATGCGCGGGAAGGTCATCAAAAATGCTGGCTTCGTCCGAGGGTAGCCAAATATCTTGGCTGCTGCCTGTGTCAGGCGCTCTCTCTTCGGCGGCGGGGTTTTCGGTTGGATAAAGCTCGAATTTAATGTGGAAGAAATAAGAAGTCATTTCCAAGCTGTCGATGCCGGCGCCGATTCATAAGAATGTGCGTTCGTGAAGGAGCCGGACGTCGTGGTCGACGGAGTAAAATGGTGGGCTGTGAGGTGGCAAGAGTTGGAGGCTGCTCCTGGGATTATTAAGGCGGCAAAAGGTACTGAGCTTGGAAAGAATTCGTCCGTACTCGGTCGCTGTGCATGACACCAAACAGAAACATGAGCGCAGAGGCTGCAAGTTACATGTAGGACTGGAAAGTCAAATAGCAAGAGCTAAGCTTTCAGTTGGAGATTTGCAGCCAAAACGCCATGCGACTCCAGCGATAAGCGGCAGGCTACGGCGGTGGAGATAACCCAGAATCTACTCCACCTCGTCATATAAATCGACGAGAAAGTGAATCACTCCTAAACTACGACTAACTACGAGACAGGATACAATTTTCACAAAAGCTCATTATGGAGATCAAAAGATTGCAAGAAAAATCCGTTTTTTTTCTTCAACGGAAAGTGCTTGTATTGACGCGCACCTCGATATTGGCTACGCAGAAATGTGCTGGCATAAAGTATTGACGACCATCCAAATGGTCAAGTTCCCATATTTGTCGTGAAGTTCCATTAAACGCCTATCTTCCAAACAATCATTACCATACTGTCCATCGCAGACACACCTTACTGGCCACCACGCAGACGGAGAACCAAGTGAAGGGTGCTCTCCTTCTGGATGTTGTAGTCGCTCAGGGTACGACCGTCTTCCAGCTGCTTACCAGCAAAGATAAGACGCTGCTGGTCAGGGGGAATACCCTCCTTGTCCTGGATCTTTGATTTGACATTGTCGATGGTATCAGATGACTCCACCTCCAGTGTGATTGTCTTGCCGGTTAAAGTCTTGACGAAGATCTGCATACCACCACGCAGACGAAGGACCAAGTGGAGAGTAGACTCCTTCTGGATGTTGTAGTCGGACAGAGTCCGGCCGTCCTCGAGCTGCTTACCAGCGAAGATGAGACGCTGCTGGTCAGGAGGGATACCCTCCTTGTCCTGGATCTTGGACTTGACGTTGTCGATGGTATCGGATGACTCGACCTCAAGAGTGATGGTCTTGCCGGTCAGGGTTTTGACGACTAAGAGGCATGTTAGACCATGTTGCCGCATGGAAGAGAAGAATCAAGTTGACTTACAAATCTGCATACCACCACGAAGGCGGAGAACCAAGTGAAGGGTGGACTCCTTCTGGATGTTGTAGTCGGACAGAGTCCGGCCATCTTCGAGCTGCTTGCCGGCGAAGATCAAGCGCTGCTGGTCAGGAGGAATGCCCTCCTTGTCCTGGATCTTGGACTTCACATTGTCGATGGTGTCGGAAGACTCCACCTCGAGGGTGATGGTCTTGCCGGTGAGGGTCTTGACGAAGATTTGCATGGTTGCGGATTAAGCGGTAATCGCTGTAGAATGGCTGGAGTTGGGTATAGTAGAAGATTCCCTGGTAGCGGATGTTCCTTAGGGAGCAGAAGATGGGATGGGTTTGCGGATGGAAAAGAGAGAAGAAGAAGGTCGAGTGCTGACAGGCAGGCGGTCCTTTATGTAGTGACAACACAAGGAGGAGGCAAGTGGAAGCCTGAGGGGGGCGGTGACCCAACAAGGCGAGAAGGCGCAGTGACCAGCCCGAGCGCGGTGCAGCTGGCCCAGCAGGAGGTCACTGCTACCCGCGCCGATGAGTAACTGGTGGCAAGCGGCCCCACGCATGATTCATCAGCCAATGCACTGGCCCCGAGAAGGCTCCAGAAACGTCCGGGGAAGGCGAGGCGCCTGTTGTCGGTACCGCATCCGCACGCACAAGTCGGTGGGCCGCGAGGTATCGTGGACCTGCATCCGGATACGCTGCCCTCCACTTGGGGGTCAGGCATTCAGCCTATCGAACGCGGTGGGGCGCTTTATCGCTTTGCGCTGCGTGTTGCCTGCCGCCCCTCTTTTGCGTTCCCCCAGAATCGAAGCGCGGGCTGTCTCTGCGCAGCCCAGCCGGCTCGGCGTGGCAAATCGATGTGTTTAGCTGCGCAAGGAGGCAAATCACGGAAAATAGAATATGCATCTATATCGCGTCTATTTTCCACGCATTTGATGTTATTTCTTCTTCCATCTCTCCTTCCTTTCTCCCGCAGACACGATGGTTGCGGCCACTTGCCGCGCTTCGCCCGAGATGCCACCCGTACGGAGATGCACGGAACAGCAGCCCCTAGGACCTCGCCTTATCAGACCAGCGGTCAACGTCAGTGACGTAGTTGACTAGGCTGTCCAGGCTCGGCTACTGCACCAGCACGCAACGGCTTACCTGATTTTGCGCCAGACGCGCGCGCAGCTCACCAAACACGCTGGTCTAGGAACAGGAAAGTACATATCATCCGCAGTCGAGCAATCCAAATCAGGATGTCGTCATTCAGACCAGGGGTCGTCTCGCCATGCAGAAATTGCATCACCTTCACGATTTCGCTGCAGGAGGGGCCGAAACTGGCGTCCGGTTTTGGCACCCGCGGTTTCGCGCAAGCCGCTTCTGTGGGGGGGAGGGCTGGTTTATAGTAGCAGTTTGATAGAGATTGCAAAGTGCTATACACTTTGATGTACAAAGGTGGCTGAATTAATTGGCTGCGAATGGCATCGGCAAATTGTTCACCAGCTCGATTATTCCAAGCGGAATTCACTATTGGAAGTACTGATACTTTCTTTCACAGCCCCATCTAGCCTTATGCACCCTGATGGCTGAACACCGAATGAATTGCGCTGTCAGCACCGAATTTTGAAGACTATATCCTGCGTTATCGAACGGTTAAGTAACCTTGATAGCATTAATACTTGGCAGAGAGATGTACGATGAGATTACCGATATGGATCAGGCGTCTAGAATATTTAAAGTTAGAACATAGACAGGCCGTAGGTGTTATGATCCCTGTTTGGAGTCGATCCGGATCAGCCCGCCAGGAACAGTTATATTTCCACTTGCACGTGAAGTGGCTCCTGCTTTACGCCCTCTTCTGGGTGAGGTTTATCGATCCATTCCAAGTTAGTGTATTATCTACGTATATCAACAAACTGGGACCTCTGGGACAATCCATCATGACTAAGAAAAAATGATGAGATGCCTTGGGACAGGACGGACGCTATAAGTTTTACTTGAGGAAAAAATGTATGAGAGTCTCCGCAGCGAAGCCTCCTATCGAACATAAGGATAAGGATTGGAAATCAGCCGTTAATTTGCTACGCCTGCGTAATGAAAGAGAGTGTGGCCGTCTATCTGACGAGTTTCAAGCTGGTAAGCCCTCAGAAACGTAAATGACTTTGCCACAGTCTTGCTTGAGTAGGCACTAAGCTGTTTACCCAAATGCTGTCAAAGTATAGCGAAGAAGATTTGTTTAGTCCTAGCGAAGCCAGAGCTTCGAGGTGAAGAGTGTTTATGAATGCTTACCGAGATGCTGAGCTGATAAGAATGGCCAACATCATGCTAGGATTGTTCAGAAGCTATTGAACACCTGGATTCTCCGTGTAGCCTCACGAGGTTTGACCTTTCTTAAGCGATAATCTTGGTGATCTAGGCATATTGACAAAAAAAAAAAAATTGAAATCGAAGTTCATTACCTTAAAAAATCGGGAGAGACAGATATGTTAAGAGCGTTGCCCTTTACTTTGAAACCCTGGATAACACAGTCCACCAAGACAGAGTGGTATCTGGATCGTTAACTAGCGCCAGGATATTCCACGCCGTTTCTGCTGCCTCCCTCTGATTTAGGTATCTCTTGTCTTTCTCTTCTCCTTCGACCCAGGACTACTATTAGTTTCTGCCATATACTGGCATATTCTGTTGGCATTCAGAGCGGCGAGTTATTAGACGTCTCGAGTCGAGGCACATTTCCACCAAACATTTCCTAGCAAATTGTAATATCGTGTATCTAAATAATTCATGAAACTGAACACTGGCCCTTCTTTTGTTTACCTGCCGAGCCCTGGGAAAGTCTCTATCTTGTAGTGATTGACTAGAGATGCACTTGCAAACATCTGTTGGTTGATGCCAGATGTGGCTTGTAGAAGGATTTGCAGTTGACAGCGCGTATGGCGCGACCTCATCCTTATTTGGGATAGACAGCCGTGTTTCATTAGTTGCTCATGGCAAATCTTTTAAAGATAAGGTTGGACTTCATTGTTGGCGGTGCTTTGTTGCCCAATAGAAATGCCTGACAGGGATGTGAGGCAGCTTCGGTTGGATAGAGTTTGCTAGAGCTCACTGCAAGCAGAATTGTGTCTGGAGTTCAGACCTTAGCCTCTCCACATTGCGGCCAAAACACCAGTCAGTGTCAAAGGCTTTGTTTTGAGCACTGACGGTTGCGCGATCAAAGACAAATTCCAGACGCCTTTGTGCTCTCGCCTCACTTGCCTGGGATGGCATGATGAGAGTCGACGCAGGCACATGTTAATCGCGAGACAAGACACAGAATTAAGCCACTAGCACCAGTCCGTGCGACCTTGTACGGAGCAGCATGCCTTGTTTCAGCAGCCTTACCGTGCCGCATCGCCGTTCGTCCGTCCGCGGCTAGCGCTGAAGATGTACCGGTTGCTCCCTGTAACGTTAATATTACTGGCACTAAAGATAGAGATCACATGGGAATTGGCTCGAAGCTGGACGCGCTCTTAATTTGAGAGGGAGGAAGCCGAGAAGAATCCAACAATCGCTTGATCCTGCACTGTTCCGTTGGAATGCTCCCTATTCTCGTTTTTCTCCTTCAAAAAGGCGAAAGAAAAAGGCTGCGAAGCTGAATCCATCTGACCCATCACATCAGCTACAGTAAGAATCTTAAGCCCCTCCTCCGCTCCACGCAAGAAAGCGTCATTCATCCCGTGCCAGCTTTTCGGACTAAAAGCTCTGGAGCTGCGGTGCTAGAGGGGTTGATCTGTTTTTGTCCACTTTTTCTCTCTTTACACACATCAAGCTTCGCACAGCTTCAGTGCTCTCTCGCTCGGCACGTCGATCAGAGTTACAGCGGTAGAACCACCGCTAGCGAGGCGAAAGAAGCACAAAAAGAGGGCTTTTGCAATCATGGCCTCGAAAGAAGTCGCGGCGTCGACTGCGACGGATGCAGAGCCTCATGATGCATCGGCTGAGGGGTCTGAGCAACCCCAGAAGGAGCTCTACCCCATGGTCAACTGGAAGTACGACCTGTTTCTCTACGGCATGGGCAATCTGGTAAACCTGTTCTTCAGAGAGGTCATACCACGAGGCGCCTGGAGAGTTCCACAGACTGGGCCGGTGCTCTTTGTCGCTGCGCCGCATGCGAACCAGGTATGAAGGTCCTCTCTTTTCCGTGCAATTTCTTTTTTTGTGCTTTGCGATAAATAGAAGCAGAAGTAAACGCCATGCTTACGCCGATCCCAACAGTTTGTCGACGCCATCCTTTTGCAACGAACGCTGCGACTAGACGCCAACCGACGAGTATCGCTCCTCATTGCGCAGAAATCTGTTCACGGTTTTATTGGCTGGGGGTCACGCCAGGTCGGCTCGGTTCCCGTCGGGCGAGCACAAGATGCCGCGAAGCCTGCGACGGGCTTCATCTATCTCCCGGACCCGATCAATGACCCGACACTGATTCGAGGAGTGGGCACAAAGTTTGGCGAGGGCGAGGGTGAGGCCCAGGGAATGCTCTTCCTGCCGCCGGGAAAGAAGACGTCGGGCGAAAGTGTCAACATTGACAAGATCCTTGGCCCCGAAGAGATTCGCATCAAGCGACCATTCAAGACTCAGCTGGGCCTGCAGCAGCTCACCGGTCGAGAGGATATTGACAAGGACGGCAATTTTACGAACAAATCAACCAACGGCCCCGCGCCGGGATATCAGGGGACTAAATTCAAGCTTGCGCCGCATACGGATCAGACAAAAGTGTACGAGGCTGTCTTTGCACGATTGAGGAGTGGTGGATGTGTCGGTATCTTCCCCGAGGGCGGTAGCCACGATCGCTCCGAGCTGCTCCCAATCAAGGCCGGCGTGGCCATCATGGCTCTGGGAGCGCTGGCTGAATCGCCCAACTGTGGCCTCAAGATTGTCCCCGTGGGCATGAACTACTTCCACCCACACAAGTTCCGCTCGCGTGCCGTCATTGAGTTTGGAGCGCCCTTTGAGATCCCACCGCACGTGGTTGAAATGTACCGGAATAACCAGCGAAGAGAGGCAATCGGTCAGGTTATTGACACAGTCTACCAAGCTCTCAGCTCTGTGACGGTCTCGGCCCCGGATTACGACATCCTGATGGTGATCCAAGCGGCAAGAAGGCTCTACAACCCTACCGGCAAGAAGCTGCCCCTGCCTGTCGTGGTAGAACTAAACCGTCGTTTGGCCCTGGGCTACGAGCGCTACAAAAACGACGAGAGGATAACCAAGCTGTCCAAGAGCGTAAAGGAGTACAACTCGCAGCTGCGCTATCTCAATTTGAGAGATCACCAAGTGCAGTACGCCACCATGTCGATCTGGAAAGTCATTGTGCTATTCATCTACCGCTCAATCAAGCTATTGATTCTCTTCCTCTGCACGGTTCCTGGCCTCCTCCTCTTCTCCCCGGTCTTTGTAGCCACGAAAATCATCAGCAGACAGAAGGCCAAGGCGGCGCTGGCAGGCTCTACTGTCAAGATTCGCGGTCGTGACGTCATGGCTACATGGAAGATTCTCGTTGCCTGTGGATTGGCTCCGACGCTCTATCATGGCTACTCGATTGCCGTAGTTGCCAGGGCCTGGTATGACCGTCTCTGGGGCTATCTGCCTGAATGGGTGCCTCTTATTTTGGTCTACCTGGGTACCTGGGTGGCCTGGACTGCCATTACAATTGCTGCGCTGCGGTTCGGAGAAGTGGGGATGGACATCTTCAAGTCTCTTAGACCACTGGTGCTATGTCTGGTCCCGGCATCTGATTTCAACATTCACAAGCTGAAATTGAGACGGGCAGAGCTTAGCGCCCAAGTAACGGAGCTGATCAACACGCTCGGACCGGAAATGTTCCCAGACTTTGATAAGACGAGACTCGTTCCTGATTTTACGAAAGTCGAGACAGGCGGGACTCAGTCGTCACCTACAGAGACTCGCCTCCGGCGCGACAGCGACCAGTCAAGCACCGGTGTCGACCTGGAGACACCACCCGCGCTGTCACGACGCAGCACTACCCAGTCCAGCCGCTTGTTGCCTAGGAATGACTCTTTCAGTAACATTGGCAGAGTTGGCATCTTCTCAACACGGCCGCCATCCCGGTCACGGAGTCGGTCGAACAGCTCGGGTGGTGGCTTTGGGTCTAGTGGCTTCCCAATCAGCGGGTTCACAACTTTGGATTCTGCCGAAGGCTTTGGTGAAGCCAGTCGCAAGATCAGGGAAGCCATGAAGGATAGACGGAGGAAATCTGACAAGGTCAAGATGCAGAGTGGTGCGGATGAGGACGAGGATTCTGATAGCGACGAGGACGGATACAACGAGGCGAGGAAGAAGAATGTGTAAGAGAACCGACGAGAAGCCCGCTTAATGAGGGTGATTGGTGCGCGGGTGTCACATACTGTTCTTTTTGGTTTTTCCTTTCTTTTCTGCTTTTCCCCTTTGTTTAAATTTCTACCCTCGGAGGTTTTCTTCTATCTTTCGTATATATGTATGTATTTTATCGAATCTCACTAGGGAAATAGCGAATGTGGGTTTCTTGTTGGCATTTCTTGGGCCAGCGATGGACTCTACAGCCTTTCATGGCCAATCATACATTTGTTCCAATGATACGCAAGGTGGTATTGCTACGAGCATAAATAAACAGCTTCCTGAGTTGACTTAATATCGGAAATCCCCCAGTCGGTGCCAGAAAAACCCGAGTCTGAAAGTCACTAAAACCTATGATAACAGTGTCTGCTCACGTCCACGCGCATGTAAGCTGGTAAACATTGTGCAGCCATCCAACCTTTGGTGTGTTTCGCTTTGCGGTGCGGGGGAAATGCCTGGGTGCTGCACCCAACGAAACACCACAAGCGAGGCCTGAGTGAATTTTGTACTTGACACAGCTGCGAACAGAAATAAGCCACAAGTTCAACCCCGACAAATGAGGAAGCGATTATGCAAATGCGAGTAGGCGCCCACGGCCGAGGTAACCCCAGCGAATAGCTAACCACGGGTTCTCGCCAACTTGTTTCTGCCTAATATTGCCCAGCCGCTTTTGTTTGATTGATGGCCGCGGTATCGTTTCTTCTTTCATAATCATTGGGCTGTTTGGGGTATTGTACACTTTGTCAACCAAACTTCAGCACAGATCTCAAAATCTACGCAACTGGAGAGGATAAATTGCGCTGTCAGGTTAGTTGTTATGCTTGGTGATCACAGCGTCTACAGACGGAGCTAACTTATCCAGGTGGAAGCAAGTGATCTTTCTGAGAAACCTCGGCGGCCAAACATTAACCGTCCTTCTTGCTTCGCCTGACATTTGAATCATCCTACGAGCGGACATGCCTGAGCCCAAGGACTATACGGTCGGCTGGATTTGCGCCATAAGAACGGAGTATGTAGCTGCACGACAATTTCTCGATGTGGAACACACAGAACCTCCAATCGTGTCACCCAACGACAATAACGCTTATACACTGGGTGAAATAGGGGGGCACAATGTCGTCATTGCCGTTTTGCCTGACGGGGAGTACGGCATATCCTCTGCCACTAGTGTTGCAAAAGACATGATACATAGCTTTTGTAACATTAGAGTTGGCCTGATGGTCGGGATTGGTGGCGGTGCACCGAGCAAAAAGCATGATATCCGTCTGGGCGACATTGTAGTCAGCGCTCCTCGAAATGGAAAGGGCGGCGTGTTTCAGTATGACTTTGGCAAAACCATTCAAGATCAGGGTTTTAAGCCAACGGGGTTTCTGAACCAACCTCCAACTGTCCTACGTACAGCAGTGACTTTAATTCGTGGCCAGTACGAGAGCGATGGCCACGAGCTTGAAGGGGATATCAACAACATCCTCCAGAAGAAGAAAAGACTCCAGAAGATGTATAGCCGGCCAGATCCGAGTAGCGATAGGCTATATCAATCCCAAGTCGTGCATTCTGCAAATAACGACAGCTGTATAACAGCTTGTGGTACTGATCCAGCAAAGATAGTACAGCGATCTCAGCGAACTGAAGACGAGGATAATCCGGCAATCCACTACGGCATAATTGCCTCAGGAAATCAGGTAATGAAGGATGCTTTGGTTAGAGATATGCTTGCTGCAGAAGAAGATATACTATGCTTTGAAATGGAAGCAGCGGGGTTAATGAATAACTTTCCTTGCCTGGTTATCCGCGGTATCTGCGACTATTCGGATTCCCACAAGAACAAGGAGTGGCAGGGTTATGCGGCAATGGCGGCAGCTGCGTATGCCAAAGACCTTCTCCGTCGAATCGCTCCAAATAGGATTGAAGCTGAGAAGAAGATTATTGAGGTTCTCTCTGGTGCGTCTAAGGTAGTTTAATTACCCAGTAACAGTACAAAAGTGTTAATTATGTGTCAATTAATGCCAGGCGTCCAGCAAAGCATTGACAAAGTTATCCAAGTGCAACATAACCAAGCTAACAAGGATATCCTTGACTGGCTTACGCCAATTGAATATGGGCCTCAGCATAGCGACTTCTTCAACAGACGAGCGCCGGGAACTGGGCAGTGGCTTTTAGATTGCGTTGAGTACCAGACTTGGCTGAACTCTGACAAGCACACACTATTTTGCCCTGGCATTCCAGGATCAGGCAAAACGATTCTCACAGCGATCGTGATAAACGATCTCCTTTCAAAATTTAGGAATGACAAAACGATAGGCATTGCGTATATCTACTGCAATTTCAAGCAGAGAGACGACCAGAATATGGAAAACTTGGTGGCGAGTCTGTTGAAGCAGCTAGCTCGAAGCCAGTCTTTCCCAGAGAGTGTGAAAGATCTCTACAACCGACACAAAGAGAGGCAGACGAGGCCATCAGTAGACGAATTCTCACAGGCTCTCCAATCCGTCGCAATTATGTACTCAAAAGTGTTCATCATTGTCGATGCGCTTGACGAATGCCAACCTTTTAGTGACTGCGGATTAAAACTCCTGTCATATATTTTCCACCTTCAAGCCAACACTGTAGCGAACTTCTTTGCAACCTCACGACCCATTCCGGAAATTGAAGAGCAGTTCAAGCTTCAAAATCACCTTAGGCGAGAAATCTTGGCAGCTCGTGAAGATGTACGCACATATCTTGATGGCCACACGTCGAATCTCCCAAGATGTGTTGCAAATAGGCCAGACATCCAGGGAAGGATCAAGACTGAAATTACAAGTGCAGTGGATGGAATGTAGGAATTTTGCTTCCGCTGAAGCTACCAAATGACTGCTGACATTCGCCCAGGTTTCTGCTTGCGCAGCTTTATCTCGACTCGCTCAAAGACAAGACATCCATAACGGAAATCAACACTGCATTAGAGCAGTTTAAGAAGCAAAACCAACTGGAACTAGGAGAAAATAAGAAGCGCGATATTTTGGAAAAGGCATATAACCAAGCAATGGACAGAATAAACAGTCAGATGCCAGGCTTTCAAAGGCTTGGAAAGAAGGTTTTATCATGGATCACCTGCGCAAAACGGCAGCTGACCACATCGGAACTCCAACATGCTCTGGCGGTAAAGGCTGGGAGCACTGAGCTTGACCGAGACAATCTTCCAGTAGTTGAAGACATGGTCTCAGTATGTGCTGGATTAGTCACAGTTGATAAAGAGAGCGATATCATCCGATTAGTTCACTACACGACCCAGGAATACTTTGAACGAACACAACGTAATTGGTTTCCGGATGCAGAGGTTGATATCACGGAAATCTGCGTTACGTATCTCTCTTTCAGTGTTTTCGAGAGTGGATGTTGTCAAGATTACTTTGAGTTTATAGAGCGACTAGAATCAAATGAGCTCTACGACTACGCCGCGCATAACTGGGGGCATCATGCTCGCACTGCTCCAGAGAAACGACTAATTCTTAATTTCCTAGAGAGCGAAGCTAAGGCGTCTGCCTCAGCCCAAGTAATAATGGATAATCAAGGCTATGAAATCTATACCCAAGAGGGTGGGAGAATGACAGGCGTTCATCTTGCAGCGTACTTCGGACTAACGTGCATGACTTCCTTGATTGATAACGGGCATAATGCAGATGTTAGGGATGGTGGTGGACGAACGCCACTCTTCTGGGCCGCCGCACACGGACAAGAGACCGTTGTGAGGTTGCTGCTTGAGCAAGGCGCTGACATCGAGGCGAAAGATGATAAAAATTGGACACCGCTTTATTCCGCTGCAGTTAATGGGCACGAGGCTGTTGTGAGGATACTGCTTGAGCAAGGCGCTGACATCGAGGCGAAAGATGATAAAAATCGGACACCGCTTTATTGCGCTGCAGTTAATGGGCACGAGGCTGTTGTGAGGATGCTGCTTGAGAAAGGCGCCGAGATTAAAGCGAAAGATAATCACAGCCACACACCGCTTCAGTCCGCTACAGTTAGTGGGAATGAGGCTGTTGTGAGAATACTGCTTGAGCAAGGCGCTGACATCGAGGCGAAAGATGATAAAAATTGGACACCGCTTCATTCCGCTGCAGTTAGTGGAAATGAGGCTGTTGTGAGGATGCTGCTTGAGCAAGGCGCTGACATCGAGGCGAAAGATGATAAAAATTGGACACCGCTTCATTCCGCTGCAGTTAGTGGAAATGAGGCTGTTGTGAGGATACTGCTTGAGCAAGGCGCTGACATCGAGGCGAAAGATGATAAAAATCGGACACCGCTTTATCGCGCTGCAGTTAATGGGCACGAGGCAGTTGTGAGAATACTGCTTGAGAAGGGCGCTGATATTAAGGTGAAAGATAATAATAGCCTGACACCATTTCATATGGCTATAGTTTACGGGAATGAGGCCGTTACAAGGATATTGCTTGAGAAAGGCGCTAATATCGAGGAGAAAGATATATTTAATAACGAGACGCCGCTTTTCTGGGCTATTGAGGAAGGGCATGAGGCCATTGTAAGGCTGTTGCTTGAAAAGGGTGCTAATACTGAGGCGAAATGTAGAAATAGTAATCAGACGCCGCTTTCGCAGGCTGCGACATACGGGTATGAGTCTATTATAAGAATACTGCTTGAGAAAGGCGCCGATATTGAGGTGAAAGATAATAACAATTGGACACCTCTTCATTTGGCTGCTGCTAGAGGGCACGAGGCCGTTGTAAGGCAGTTGCTTGAAAAGGGTGCTGGTATTAACTCAAAATGTTCAAATGGTAATCTAACGCCGCTTTGGTTGGCTGCGATATACGGGTATGAGGTTATTGTACGGCTGTTGCTCGAAAAGGGTGCCGACATTGAGGCGAAAGGTACCTTTGGCCAGGCGATACTTATGCAGGCTGCGGAACACGGGCACGAGGCCATCGTGAGGCTATTGCTTGAAAAGGGAGCCGATGTCGAGGCGAAAGATGTATTTAATAGGACGCCACTTTCGTGGGCTGCTAAGAATGGGAGCGAGGTCATTGTGAGGCTGTTGCTTGAGAAGGGCGCTGACGTCGAGGTGAAAGATACGTTTAACAAGACGCCACTTTCGTTGGCTACTGAGAATGGGCATGAGGCCATTGTCAGGCTGCTCCAACCAAAGTCTCAATAACTACAAGACTATACTTTTCAGAACATGATACCTGTGTGACTAGTTTCAGGTGATGAGAGCCTTCAATACCTCAATTTCGGCCGCTCAAAGCCTCTTTTATTATTGATGAAGTGGTGTTCTCTCCCTCACCTTGTATGAGGCTATCTGGGCTTGGGTTCGGCTACCATAACAGCACACAATCTGTTTTAAAAAATCTCTGCTAGAAGCTGTGATTCATTGCTTTTTTTTTTCTCTTTTCACTTTTACTTTCACTTATATATGCTGTGGTGGCTAGGCTCTATTTATAAATTTGAGAAGGCAAGGTCATTGGGCCAATTTCTGCAATAGATAAGTGCCTGCACGAAGTGAATGCAGAACATGTATATCTGGTGGGAAGCTGCAGCACCATACACTGTCTTGGTGGACTTGTGGGTCTCTTCCTTCCCTTAGTATGTACTTGTGGGCGTTTTGAGCTTTCTACAACTTGCAAAAAGTGTAGTTGCGTATAATATATGGTGCTACGGCGTTTGAACTTACCCATAAGATTATAAATAGAAAGAGGAAGTTATATCCGACCATAACGATGTGATGTGAGAATGCCTATGCAAGGCTGCAAGGTAAACTCGTGACGCAGAAATGTCGCAAAATCTGAAGACCTAGAGAGTCTCCTTCTTGTATGTGGACGGCTAAGAGTTTTGGTGATGTTTGACTTTGTAGTAATAGGTAGGTACCATACAACCATAAGGGGGTAGCATCATTCATGTCCGCTTACGCAATCGCTATTAAGGAATATTTCATTGTGCTTATGGTATTTTACGTTTTTGGTAAGCTTAGAATGAATGGACTGCGATGTTATTATAATGGTGAGCAGCGTGCGAATAGTGCCAAGCAAATGGGGGGGTGGTTTAGTCCGTAGACAAGGGCCGGTGAATTGGGCTCGGAGATGCTCGGCGATGGTTGGGACCAGAGATTGTGGGGGAGATTACGCGGCAAACAATGAAGGGAGTGATGGATAATTTGTCTTTTCAACCGCTAGTTGGCCGTAGATTAACATGTAGCGGACGAGGCTTGGAACATGGGATGACGACTACAGCAAAAGTTCGAGTATGCGGAATACCGGCAGCGACATCCAGCGATGCTGCGATGACGGGAATTTCCCCTTTGGGCGCGGCCCTCCACCCACCCATCGGCTTAGCATCCGAAGCGAAGAGTGGGAGGGGCGCTGCATCTGGCAATCCAGGTGGGCTTGGTGGGGAGCCGATTCGCAGTGCCGCGCGGTTGGGCAGGATCTGATAAGCATTTTCGTGGTATTGTGCTTGCACCGGTAAGTCCGAGCTTTGGGGGGAAATCAAGGCATTCAGATGCCCGTTTCCTTTTAAAGGAGCCCGGCTGTAGTGCACGGCTGTGGCTGTTTGGTCTTTTTTTTGTCTTTTCCTTATTCTTTTAAACTTTGTTTATTCCGTTTATTTAGCAAGCAAGCGATTGTTTTGTTGGAACTTGAAAGAAGTTGCCCCTTGACTAGGCACTGGGCTTCGGATATCCACTTGGACTATTTTCCACTCTACTCGGAAGCGCTTTTCTTTTCTCCTTCTTCTTCCTTTCATCATGCCACCCCCGGCCGCCACAGCCAACGGCCACGCAGCAGCAAGCCCTCGCATGCCCGTCAAGCAGAAAATGGCCGTCTCGCTGAAATCGCTCATGAACTCGGTGCTGGGCGCCGTGCCGGCCTCCGTCGCGGGGCAGCTGGCGGCACCGTCGTCGAGTGGGGGCTCGGCGCCGATGGAGGTGCTGTTTGACAAGACGAGCGCCGAGGTGGACGGCGACGAGTGCCTGCACGACTGCGAGAGCTGCTCGGTCAAGTACCCGCGCGGCTTCAAGATTGACGAGGAGGACGTGCTGTACGGGCAGGTCAAGGGCTGGAGCACGCATGTGCTTGTGGGGACGGGGAAGAGTGACTGGGTGAGGGATGTGGCTGATGAGAAGGGCAGCGTGATGGAGGCGATTCAAAAGGTTGGCGGAGTGACGAATGGGGTGAGTTTTTTTTTTCTTTCTTTTTTTCATTATTATTCATTTTTTGATGTGAATGAGTGAATGAGTGTTGGAGCATGAGATGAGATGATGAGATGAGATGAGATATGATAGTAAGACGATGAGACGTGTTCAAGTGAACCCCTTCATCTTGCTTGAGGAGAGAGAGAAGAAGAAAAAAAAGGGGGGGTTCAAGACGAGAATGAGAATGAAAAGAGTCAAGATATATATGGCTAACCACTTTCTCACAGAGACTCATGCTGTCCGCATCCAACATTCCCACGCCTCACGACACCCATGACTACTCAGAGCCCACCACCGTCATCCTCCTCCCAGCCTTTGTCACCGTGCAAAACGTCCATCCAAAGAACGTTTCCCAGCTCATCACCGGCGTCATCAACAATGCGCCCACAAGCGCATCGCCTCTCGTCCCCTGGCGCTCTGTCATCCCCGCCTCACTCCCCAGCCCAGACGCCTCATTAGCAGATCTCACAATCAACCCATGTCCGCACAGTGCCGTGATCCTCCTGTGCAGCCAGAAGACGCGTGACGCCCGCTGCGGCCAGAGTGCGCCGCTTCTACGCAAGGAGCTGGAGAGACATTTGCGTCCGCTGGGCCTCTACCGCGATTTGCACGACGAGAGACCGGGCGGAGTGGGCATCTACTTCATTAGCCATGTCGGAGGCCACAAATACTCTGCTAATGTGATGGTTTACCGACGGCCGAATCCTTTTGGCAAGGATGACGAGCCGCTGCCCGAAGGAGTAGTGGAAGCGGTGGCGGCAAAGGAAGATGCTGAGGAAGAAGCCAAAGATGAGAGGAAAACAAAGACTGAAGAGGGAGACAAGGAAGATGTGGGAGCTGCGCAGTGCATTTGGTTGGCGAGAATAAGACCAGAGGACTGCGAGAATCTGGTGAGATATACCGTGTTGAAGGGTAAGGTTGTCAAGCCCGAAAGGCAGCTGAGAGGAGGATTTGATAGAGGCAGGGGGCTGATGAGTTGGTAAATGTCGAGTGGTGAATGAATTGCGATGCTCTTTTTTCTTCTTCTTCTTCTTCTTCTTTTCTTTTACTTTAGCTTATTTTATTCCAGAATGCCTTTTCTTTTCGTTTTCAGCTCGAGTTGCTGCCTTCAGCCTCGGCACATGAGGACACACACATGGGTTTTATATAGAATGTACACTTGGCATTGCGGCGATAGAAGTGAGGCGGTACCAATACCTTGACGAGGCGAATGAAATGAATCATCATCTGCTGTTTATTAAGCGATGCTGTCTCCTAATTGCTGCTATTGGCTGCCACTGACTGCTACCCATGCAGGTGCTTCGTTCAGCTCATCTCACTTAGCCCAAAAGGTGCTGTCGCGTCGTAACCTGCAGCACAGCAAAACGGCGGCTATATAAGCAAAGCATCATCGCATGCCATGACCAAGCCAGGATTTCCATCCATACGAACGCACCCTGGTGCAAGAAGAGTGGGAAAAAAGAAGAAAATAAAAAGGGAATAAGGGAATACAAGAAGGCCTGACTTACAGAATATGCGGCTTCTCAACACCAAAACCTACCAGATCATTGAATTCTTCGACTACAACATCCCGGAATATGCGATCCTGTCTCACACCTGGGGCGATGAGGAGCTGACATACCAGGATTTGACCCAGTCAATAGACCTCGCCCGCCAGAGGAAGCCCCAAGGCTTCGCCAAAGTCGAGGGCGCATGTGCGCTCGCCCAGTCCGAGGGCTACGCCTACATCTGGATCGATACCTGCTGCATCGACAAGACGAGCAGCGCGGAGCTGTCCGAGGCCATCAACTCCATGTACTCGTGGTATCGCGGGTCGGCCATCTGCTATGCCTACCTGGTCGATGCGGAGCATTGCTTCAGTCCGGAATTCAGAAACAGCCGCTGGTTCACGAGAGGGTGGACTCTGCAGGAGCTCATCGCCCCGAGGGACGTTGTCTTCTACTCCAAGGACTGGAAACTGCTCGGCCGCAAGTCTCTGCTCAAGGGCCTGCTGTCTGAAATCACGGGCATCGACATCAGCGTCCTTGCTGGGGCCGATCCTTCCATCATCACGGTGGCGCGCAAAATGTCCTGGGCGGCTAGCAGGATGACGACGAGGGTCGAGGATACGGCGTACTGCCTGATGGGCCTCTTCTCGGTCTCTATACCGCTGATCTACGGCGAGGGCAAGAATGCCTTCTTTCGGCTGCAAGAGGAGATCATCAAGACGGTTGACGACCAGTCCATCTTTGCGTGGGTAGTGCCCGAGCTGGAGCATCCCAACCAGCAGCTTTTTGGGCTCCTGGCCGAGTCCCCAAGTGCCTTTAAACATACCGGCAAGCTGGTCTTCCCCTTCGCAACCAGTCGTCCTTCCAGGCGGGCGGCCCAGATTGTGAACAGGAGCCTGCAGGTCGAGCTGTTGGTCCAGCCGCAGGACATGTTCATGATGCAGAACGATAACCCTGCGTATCGTCGGCTGCCGCGCGGTCTTCAGTCAAACTATTATCTCGCCGCTCTGGGGTGCAGATTTGGTCCGTCTGGCGACTTTTCTCCCTGTATAGATATCTGTGCTCTGGATGAAGGCAATTCCCAGTTCGCGAGGGTCAACCCTTGGATACTTCGCGAGACGCATTTGGATTCTACTACCATGTCGTTACGATCGAGACAGCATTCTGATTCTTGGCTCTGTAAGTGATTGCTCGTTCCTTGGACAGGCGTTTCAGTAAACTTGCTGGTGCTGACGATGGAACTGCGGACAACGATTAAGATCAGATCACTACATACTTTGAACAGTTATTCCGGGATCCGAAAGTCTGGGATTCTCGTTTAGTCTCAGTCTCCCAGATCCCTCGTGAATCCACCTCTCTCGGTTTCCGCATCCAGCTTCTCAGCAGCGGCATCAGCACCAGGGAAGGCTTCCCCGCCGACCGATGGTATCGCGATAATCGGGTCCTCCAAGGATCATACCAGGTGCAAGACACATACCCGGGCGGCCTGCTCCGCTTTGAACGGCGCCACGATGGCGAAAAGAATGAGGGAATCACCCGGTCGATCGAGGGTGTTGTGCGCATTGGAGTCTCAGACGTGAGCCAAGAGCGAAAGGCGCCAATAGGGACGAGAGACTTTACGAGGCAGCAGATGGTGGCGATGAAGCATCCTACGCAGTTCGTTGCGCTTGTGCTAGGCATGGACGTGGTTTACAACTTTGATAGGGCCGGTTGGCGCCAAGAGCCCTGGTGTGCGATGGTGAAGCTTGAGCCGGACATGCAACTTGCGGACTTTAGGTATCAGATTGACTGGGAAGAACGGAGGTCTAGCATGTTTGATTGCTCTTCGATTGGCGCTTTCTTGATGGCAAACATTGTGATGTTGCCCGAGGACAATCTGTATACGGCTCAGCTTGAATGTAGGCACATGAGTGACTCATCGGCGTCTTGGTGGACGTGGGTATTTGGAGATGTGCCAGAGTATGAGGGTAGTGATGATAGAGTCTGGAGAGTCCGCTAGAAAGAAACAACTATGATGAGTTTGATGTCTGATAGATGAGTGTGCGGAAGCATTACAAAGGAGCTGTGCGCAGGATATGCTTCCAAGTAAGACGTCACCTCCTTATCCAAGGCTCTTTTCCTACAAATGAAGTAAGAGGAAGCACATTATTGCAGTAGAATGCATTGAATTTAGTAGACGAGCAATTTAGAAAAGCTATAATGCCCGGGAGCGGTTAAAATAATGGCGAATATAGCCAGATCCCCTACCCTAAGCCTCGATTTGTTTACATGCTTCCCCTTACCCGAGCTGCACCAAACCCCCTTAAACTCCCAGTAACAGCAAAATAAATTGTTCTAAAAGCTCAGCCAGAGTCCCAAAATCTCCATCAATCACTGACCGCGGTGTCCACAGCATTCATGGCCGCCGCAATACGCTTCAAAGTGACTGCTACTACCAGTGCTGCTGCTGTCGGTGACATTGATGCTACTGGCTTCATCATGATTGACATCTTGCGGAGCACCAAACTTTGGCCAATTCGAAAAAGTGCTTGGCGCCGCAGATGCTGTGCTTTTCGAGTTTCCAGCCATGTTGATGCCCGTTACGCCTGATGAAAATGCCATTGTCTGAGCTCCAGAAAAGGGATTATGAAACCCCATGCTGTATGGGCCCCCGAAAGGGGTGCTTCTCTGCGATGACAGCTGCTGTAGCTTCAATGAGCCCACAATCATCATCTCGTCTGTACGTTTCATCTGTCTCATAGTCTTCTCCATCCTCTTCTTCGCGGCGCATTCGTCATCCTGCAAGTCTCTCAAGACATCCAACTTTCTCATCCAAGCCTCGCTCTCGCGAACAGATTGAGCCTTTGGGGCGATCACCCCTCCAGTGAGAGCGCCGATTGCGGCAGGGCCGATGAGGATATCCATCTTGTGGCACATAAAGTCCAGGGGGCTTTGGAAGAAGAGATCCCATGCCGTCTGCTCTATGAGTTGCTCGGTGCGGGCGAGGTGCAGCTGTGTCTCGTGGTGGCGCTGCTGAAGGGTGTTTTGGACGTGGCGGAGGATATGTATACTTGCAGATACACGCTGTTCCTGATCAAGTCTGGCAGAAAAGGAGGGGTATTGGTTGAGTTCCGGGGACTTTGATGATGAGGATGGTGGTGACAAGCCGCCTGGATTGAGAGGAGTGGCTTGATGGCCGTAGTGCGTTTGGAAATGCTGTTTATATTTCTCCTGAAGGCGTGAAAATGCGAGTAACGGGTTAGATGCCTGCTGCTGGAACGGTATGTTGAAGCTCTGCCCGGGGAACAATGTTGGGGGCGGCCAGCGCATGTGAGGCTCCTGATTAACACCGTTGGTTGAAGGAGAAGTGCTCGGAGTCTCGGATTGAGATGCAGACATGTTGGCAAACTGTTCTCGGATGGCGTCACGAGCCTTCAAAGTCGAACTGCTCGCATCCATCTTCGCAAAACGGTGCAAGTGAGGCTTCTTGGAGGACGTAGATGGAGCAGATGTTGGTGAGTTGTCGAGGTTGGAGTAGGCTGAAAGAACAGAGAGGAGAAGAGGCCGTGGTGTTGCGAGAAGCATCTTTATGCTGAATGACAGGACAGTGATTCAGAGTGTTTGAAAGAGTCCGTGTTGTCAAAAGAGCGGTCTTGCTGTCAATCAGAGAGACTGCAGCTGTGAAAAGTGCAGACGAAGAGCGACTACTCTGCTCATTTGAGAGTGACCACACTGTTGCTTATTATTTTCGGGGCAGTGATGGAGCTCATACACGGATATTCAGACAAATACTTGTTTATTTCACCGTTTCAAGACATTCAAGCTCGTGAGATGCACCGACGGTGAGTCATCATCACAACGAAAGTGGCGGTCATTGGTTACTCTTGAATTGCTTCTTGTATTCGTGCTCTTCAATACCTCAGCAAAAACAAGTCTTTGCATCTCATCCGCGCTGGGATATACACATATATTCATCACTCTCATTATATAGTCGTACCAATATCCATCAGATCTCATATAGTATATCCAAAACTTAGGGCCACCGTAAAACCCTGTGAATGCTTCCTCAAAAAAAGCACAAGAACTCATAAAGCCAGTTTAAATCCAAGCATGTAAAATGGCTCATTTATCCAACGAGGGGAGAAAAAAAAAATATAAAAATAACAGAACCCAGCGCCTCATACTTCATAAGCAGAAGAGAGATAAAAAAAAAAGGATCATCATCTCTGATGACCTTTGTCAAAGCATCTAACAATCTCAGCACAAGAACCCTCCCCCCCAGGCTCAATATTAACACACGCAAAAGGCGCACGTGTTCAACAGTCCCAGAAAGGAAGAAATTCTTGCTCAATCAGTGTTAGTCTGCCAGGCTCTGAGACTGGCTGCTACTCGACACAGACGTCACGCTGAGCTCTCGGCGCGCTCCATGCACCAGCTTGTAGATGCCAAAGGAAATGGCCGCCAAGACGATGAAGAGGACGATGATGATGATGGCAATGACGTAGTTGCGTTGTGTCATGGCGACGGGTCGAGATCCCCGGCTTGGGGATCGAGAGTGCTTTTGTATGGGTTTTGTTTTGCGGTGAAGGTTTGTTTATGATGGGTATTTGGTTGTGTGGATGAAGCCTGGGCGGTGTAGTTGACGCGCTTGTCTCGTATTTATCGCTTCACGGAACAAGATCAGCGTAAAAGCTGAGTAGAATGCGTTGGCGGACGGACTGAGCTGAGGCCCGATTAGCAACTGGTTCATCCTGCATCAATCGGAAAACGAGGCGGCGACGTACATACCAAACAACGAGTCTCGTCACCGCAAAAACAACAGCGGGTCCAACACCACGAACAAAAGACGCTGATTGATGAAGTTATCCAAGAAGAATTTCCCAAAAAGGTAATGAACAATTCAAGAAAGATCACTCAATCAAAGCGCTTTCGTCGTTCATAAAATGAATAGATCAACAAACAAGGAGGACACAAAAACAAAGAGGCCCTTCCCGCGTACACGATAAATATGCCCGTCCCCCCCAGCTATATGTACGCCGTTGCCCCGCCACTCCATTTTCGCAAAAAAAATCGCAAGGCTGGGAATGCCACCACGCTTTCTTGCTTGTCGTACCTGGGACTAGCTGATGTGGCTTACGTCTTTCTTACCCCTGTAACCGGCCGTAATGACCCGCTGATTTTCTCACTAGCAGTTCGTAACTTGCGTACGGCGCGCAGGGGCCGAGCAAGAGGAGCTGAGGCTTTGCTGTTTCAGTGGAGCCCGATTGTGTCTTCCTAACCTCATAATTATGGGAGAGATATACCTACTTGTAGCTGCGTTGGTGGCATGTCATTGGCCAAGCATAAGAAACAGCTGTGTGTTGGTGACTGGTTGAAACATGATGAGTAATGAATACGGAAGACGGAAGGAACATTCTAAACCCCTGTCGCTATAAGCTCTCTGCCGCGGCTGTTCTGTCGCGTGTAAGTTCGTCGTGTGCGCGTCGGCCAATAAGTAGCTTCATTCAGCCATTCACGATCAAGTAGTAACGTCATGAAGAATACAAAGACAAACGGCATTCAGCAAGGAATACCTCCAGCAGTTGATACATATACACTGCACTGCAGTCAGTACTACTTCCATTATCATTGAATAGAAGCTAGTCGCGTAGACACTAATGGCAAAAACCAATATAATTCCGAAATCGTGGCTTGTGAGAAAACAGAGACGAAGATTAAATAAACGTTAGACCCAAAACAATCCACATACGCCGGCCCTCATCTGATAAGTGTAGAAGCGTAGGGGGAAAAAAAAGGTCAATCCTGCGCAGCACATTCACGAGACAGGGAGGGGGGGGGAACCAAATACTTTGTCCCTCTTCATTCCTTTCCAACGTCTTCTCACGTGAGCGTTGTAACTCTTCATTCAGTCAACTGCCTATTCTCTTCTCTGATGATCCGCACATGGCGTTCGTAAAATGCCAACATCTGCACCCAAAGAAATTAGCCCCTCGTGTCCAGACTCGCGAAAATCAAAGTTGAGGCATGCTTACCTTTTGCGGGCACTTCTTGTAAATGACCTTTGTGTCGTGCTTCGTCTTACGTCCGTTTTTCCACACAAGGTAAACAATGAGCCGCCCGCTGCCTTCGTCTTCGCAAGCGTCAATCGTATCGATTTCATCCTCCCACGATCCTGCTGGAGGACTCCATTTATCCGATGTCGCCGGGGGCGCCGATTCGCTAGGATGTGTTCCGTTTCTCTTAGAGCGCTTTGTATTGGCAGCTTGCGCTGTGCCGGTCGTACGGCTGCGCTTCTTGCCTTTGGCAGCCTCGTGTGTTTCCTCGAATATCTTTTCTCGACCGCCTATAGATTCGAGGTAGCTAGACAGAATATCGCCTGCTGATTCTCTAAGCGTAATACAGTCAGTCCAACGACTCGCTTAGCGTACCGCAACCACAAACATACTGTAAATTCTCCTCGGGCTCCCACGTCATGTCCGACTTTTTCTCGTATCCCTCCCATTTGACGTGAAATTTCAACGTTCCCTAAGCGGCGTCAGTCGTGCCTAGGGGATATATCGGTTTTTTTTATGAGCATATCTTCCATACATCTTCGTCGATCATATGCTTCTTGATTGCTTCAACGATGAACCTATTAATGACGGTTAGAGTCAAGGCCTCCTTATGTGGAACTAGATTGTCGTACACATCATCGTCGAGCTCTTCCTCAGAGTTCTCCGCATCGTCCTCTGGGTCCACTTCCGCGTATACGCCCACCTCTACGCCAGTCGACGCTTTCTGTTCCTTCCTACTAGGTCTTCCGTTTCTCCGGGGTAGTGTAAGCGCGTCGTGCGCGTCGCCTGTGTCGCTGGATATCGAGGTTGACTTGCGCGGAGACTTGATGGGTTGCGCAGTCTCATAGTCCGAGGTCTCCTCGTCGCTGAGTGCTAGTCTTTTCTTAGCAGGTGGCCTTCCTCTCGGCGCCATGATGCAACGATGAGAAACGATTGGTGAAGTTGGAGTGAAAGCTTCAGGCAGGTACAGGAATAGTTAAGCTGGCACCGACTGCCTGGGGTTGCAGGCGCCCGCCAGCTGGCAGCAACGAAGGACTCCAAAACGACAAACAACAACAAATGAAGAGCACTTACCTGGCGGCATCGTCGTAATCGTTCAATTCAATTGATAATTGGAGAAAAATTGAATCTGCGATTCAAAGCGGCGCAAGCGGCGCAAACCTGACGATGTTCAGTAAGCAAACGCGCTAGGCAGCGCAATTCCCAAGCTTTGGTGTTGCCCCAGCCACCAGTGACGCTGGATCACGTGATTACCTGCGAGAGAGCCAAAGAGCTTCCTGCCATGAAATCATCTAGTACAGAGTATATCGCTCAGTTTTACATGATTCGAGCCTTCACAAGCTCTTATCTCTAGTGTTCTCGCCCCTCGTTAGTTGTTGGTCTTGGTGAATTGAATGCTCCTTGTTTCTATGCCACAAGTCCGTCCGTGCCAGCACACATGCTCACAGTAGTTTGCCTGTTAACAAACAATATCACCTAGCGAGTTGGATGGAAACCTGTATCTGTGCGCACACAATCAACGCGAAGAATCTTTCGACACTTTTTTAGTATTGTCATTATTTTCTGTTTATTCTGAGGCATAGAATCGAGTATGATCTCGCTGTCGTTATTCCATATAGCTTTATCAACTGAGAAAGCTTGCAGCAGAGGTTGAACAGCCATATTTTGGTCTTTACCCTGCTTCATATGGTGTCGTTCGATGACAGTTTGTTGTTGTTTTATTGCCTCTCACACATATAAACCAATTTTTAAAGAAAAAGTTGCCCTTTACGTCGAGCGTAACGTCATCAGCTCGTCTCGCATGGCGATATCCGGGATCCCGGCTATCGCTGGGCCCCATAGAACCATCTTGAAGGGCAGGTAAGCAGAACTTTTGTAGACAGCAGCGCTCTGTTGTTCATCTCGTGAATTAAGCCGAGGCTGTCGAGTGCACTGTATAAACTGAGTGCCGAGCACTTTGCCTTCATATGCCATCGATTGTCGACACATTCATGAATACGGCATGCTGAGCGATAGCCGACCATAGTAAGTCTGCGTTGGCGGCGGGATAAACTACTGTATGCAGCATGTCCTGAAACAAACCAGACATCAGGCCATCCTGCCCTCGTCCTTATAATTACGCCGGTTCTGGTTGATCAGGGCCGGCGTCGGGAAAACAGCAAAACATGAATCGGAGACACCACACCACACCGGGGGCTACATCCAACTTGGCTTGCATAAAGGGCCGGAAGGATGATGGTGTTGCGAGGCTTACACCAGCTCTCATCATGGGACGTTGTCGGCAGGACGTCGCATTAATTTAAACATGCATATGCTAATATGTCTCGCAGGCGCGCCATTTTTCTTTCCTCTGTCTAGCCGAAGTATTAGGCTATTCTTAGCACAGCCTTGGAAAGAGTCTGGTAGCAAGTAGTGGTAATGCCTTCTTGGTGCTTTGTCCACAATTATTCGCCCGAGCAGGCACTCGTCGTAAATCGACGTAGGTGCAAGCATGGTTACTAACATCAGATCATACATACCTACTATATGGGTTGGTCCGCTTTTCGGCAGAATCACATGCTGCTAGCACTGAGCGCCTTTATTGTGGGCGCTAGCCAAGCGCTCGCTCAACGCCGGCTTGGGAAGCCATCGCTTATTAGTTTACGAGACGAGAGTGCTGCTGCTACAGTCCTTTGCTGCTATAGTACTTCTAAGAACTTTGCAGGCCAAACGTCAAAATTTGAGCGCTACTGCTGTACTCATGACAGCATCAGGTACGGCGTAACTCATGTCGAGATCGCCAAAAGTGCCACGGTCCGGGGATCCGAGCCCACCAAATTAAAGCAAACAGTAAGAAACCAGCGCGGCAAGGCGCGAAGCGTTGCCGGTTCGAGAAGGCCGGCCGATTGCCACACCGGATGCCCGCTAGGCTTCGCGCAGCCACACTCACAACCGGCAGCAAGGGACCTAGCCAGGGGTAAGATCGCTTCAGATTTCAATGGATCTTTGCAGAATGTCTTAGTGGGAGGTGCTGCTCCTACTCCTACTCTGCTGCTCTGTGGTAGTGCTATTGCAACGCTGACCGTGGAGGGTACTTGATGAGACGCGTGTAATTTGCCCGCGTAGCTCTGGTGTCTCGTGTGCAGCCGGCTTGCCGCAATAAGTAGCATCTTGCGGATACACGGAATAGATCGGCCCAGCTATGGGTGTATCGAGATGCGATCTCGAGGCGAGATAGGGTGCTGAAGGAACGATTTTCAGTAGCACCACACCAAAACGAAGGCACACCCTGGGCCACAGCATGGAGCTAGCACTATTAGCTCTCCAGCTAGTTATAGGCGCGACCAGGTAGGTGAGCAGCAGCTGTAGCCGCCGTTGAGAACTTACATCTCAGTTTGCTATTACAGTATAATAGCCCCGAGACAGCGATTCAAAAGTCCGTGGACGGAGTATTGGAGCTGTTGGACCTGCGCAAAGTATTATTAGTATCTGATGCCTCATATCCGCTAGGCGTCCAGCCCATTCCATACACTCCAACAACCAGTATGCAGTGCGAGGTGGGGCGACCTTGCTGCTTGAGACTCGGCGTGTAGATGAAAGATTGCACCGTACGCAATGCTACCTGCTGGCTGTAATATCTCGATCCCTCAGAGCAATTGCGAGACACAAGTCGCGCTGTCGGCGATTACGTACCATGTATCCAATACCATGTCATAGACTCACCCATGGGGGACGTTGTTCCCCGGCTGTAAAAGCTCTCAGCCGCAACAATCCAGGGATAGAGAAGCGGCCGAACGTGGCCCCCCTCCATAAAAATGACTTGAGACAATGTCTTGTATTAAAGGAGATTTTGAGACCGGCGCCGGTACACGGAAGCTTTCCGGCTGGATCTTGTACAGTATTCGTATGTCTGTCTAGGCAGTTCTCGTTCCTCACTCTCTCCATCAAGAATGGAGCAGTCCAAACATGATTGTAGCAATAGGTATTACCTGTGGCCAGAACACAAAAATTACCTGTCATGGAGCGACCAATTCTTCTTCTAGGGAGCGCATGCGCGCCTCACTTTCTTTGGCTAGGTAAAAGTGTCATCCTGGGACCGCCGTACCCCGGTTGTGTGAGCTTATGCTAGCTAAAATTTGACCGGCTTAACGCTAATCGCACCAATGCCAGCCTGGCTGACCATCAACGCATTTTATCGCTGCTAGATGAAGTTTTTTGTATATGAGGGAGCTGTATTTCGCGGCTTATCCTATCAGAAGGCTACCAAGTACCCTACCATACCTATGATGTTATAATCTCAGCAGCACCTGTAGTCTGCCTCTGTACGGAACGACGCCGCAAAGTACCAATTGGAGGAGATATCACCGAAAATAGTTGGGCCTGTGACGAGGGACCCGCCATCCTACATGCTCATGCACGGCGACTAGGTACTACTGCTGTATGTACCAGCAGCAGTAGGTTCACGAGCCTGGCTAGACACACAGGTTGGCTGTTGGCCAACGGCCGAATAACGACGCGGGAGTGATATGATAGCTCCAGAATGGACAAGGGTCAGCCTCCGTGGGATGACGAGCGATCCTTGGCCACCAATTTGACACAACTTTGGCTCTGTTAGGGAGTCGCCTCATCATACCTTGAAGCAGTGTCCATACGTGTATAGAGTAAGCGCCTTGCTGCTGGCTCAACTCAGAAGGCAGACGGCTTCGTCTCGGGGTCAAAGTTCGACCAGACCGTCAACCCCTGGACGGTCTGGGTGATCTCCCGAAATAAGGACCCCTGAGCCCTCGGATCTTTTTAATCTGACCTGTATTCGGAGGGCGAAATACTAGTGCCCGGGAGAGCACTCGGTTTTCGCAGGCAAATTACCAGAGGAACAACGATGCTTTGTGCAGAATGAGGGATTGTCTGCTGTGATGCTGGCAACCCTCCATCTCAAGGCCGTAGCTGGGAATGATGGCCTGAACAAACATACCGCCAGCTAGCTCGGAATTCCCGCCCTTCTGTCACTTTCCTGGACATCAAGCAATTGGCCCCAACGGTAAAGCACGCTAGACATTCAGGTCTTCTCTTCCGATGGCCACGCCATTCATTCGTCGACGGCGCTCGGCCGGCCTGGATCTTTTGCAATTCGGCTGGTACGAAGTAGGGTGGTTGGTACCGGTGCAGGAGAGGTGGGATCGCGTGCAGTTCGCATGCAAGAATGAAGCGATTGGATTCAAGGACGCCACGAGAAAGCAGCCAGCTATGCCCTTGGCATCCGGCTAGCTCGATACGCTCCTTTGAATGGCAGCTGGGATACGTCCACGTTACTCCTGAGATGGTTCCGATCGCTGCCACCCTTGCTGGCGAGCGTTGATCAAGCCTGCGAGCCCGGGTTCGCGTTGCCCAGACGCTGCCGGCGCGTAGAGAGTGCGTAGAGAGCATCCTGGTGATGACTCGGCTTGCCTTGTCTTGTCCTGTGACCTGTATTCAGCTGCCGCACTCCGTATTCCGCATGCTGGACTCCATGCCCGTAAGGCAGTGCCAGACAAGCATCCTGACAGGTATCTGGCCCAGCATCTGCGAAGGTCGACGGATAGGGTGCGTGCCCGTACGAGGCCTGTGCTGGAGCCGGACCAGACGCAGCATTGGAAGAGGGGCCGGACCATGATATAAGTTACTCCGTACAAAGTATATACACGTCCAGCAGCAGGGCACTGCCTCGATGCGAGCTGGCAGGCGCCATGACAGTCTCCTGCAAGGCTCCTTCCTTCGGCGGGTGCCCCATCAGACGGTCAATATCCAGACGCAATACCCCGTTGCTCCTGCGTCGAACTGACGCCGCTACCGTACGCCAGGCGGGTTCCAGGTACCTTTGGCGTGCCAGCCCACTAATGCCACCGTAAGTTAAAGTAACCTGAAAGGTGGACAGTTCTATGAACGGGAAGGACCAGACGCCTACCCTCCCGTATCTTGGATGCGTTGATGATGCCTACCTAGTAGTACTAGCAGGAACACATACCCCAGTAGCTACCTACCTATGCGTCCTGCCAAGCAGCAGTATTACTCCCGAGCCGTAGGTATGCCAGCGCCCGCACATGCCCTGTTTCCAGCCCGGCCTCTCTTCTGCAACTCGTACATAGGTGCCCGACTCGTCTCAGCTTTCTCTCAGCCCGGCTTCAGCGGCAGAGGGCCTGACCGAACTATCGGACAACTCACTGCAGCCCATGCTCCCGCCAGCAAACCGCGGTCACGATCGGCACGAATCGACCCCCGTTCACCCGCACCGTGAGTGGACAGTCCCTTTGCGACGTCGCTGACAGCTGCTGGCGACCGCGACTAGCCTGGGGGGCCGGTTTCTGGCGCAGCGCCGCTGGCCAGGGGTCCTGCCACACCATCTGGCGCCTAGCGGTGGGCGATTCTAGCGGGTGCCAGCGCCTGGGCTGCCCGCTACGAGCCGCCTATGGCGCCTGGAAGCTGTGCGCTGCGGATCCCGGGCCAGGTCCTGGTGGGGAGTGGCTTCTAGTGTTCCTTTTCGGCCATGGCAGGCGTCCCGCTGGAGGTTCCACCCCTGAGCCGGTTCACCACCTAAAAAAAAAATTAAAGGTTTCCCACGACTTCTCCTGATTCTGAGCTTGTCACGAGGGGGAATTGGGTGAGCTGTTTCTGGGCCGTCGTTGAGAGGATTTCTCCTGCTTGCTTCCCGCATTGGCATTTTCCCTGTCCTGTGTCGCTTGTGGTTTGAATAAGCATCTTCCCCCTCGAGGGCGATTTGCCTACCCACGCTCGTTATCAACCGCCCCTGGTTTGCTTCACACGCTCCTTATGATCTTCGAAGGTCCAGCTCCATGAAAGGAGCCACTGGCTTTGGTTGTCTTCTCTCAGACCACCCTCTGTTGTTTTGATTCGTAGCATACGAGAGCCGTCCTCCAACCGATCGATCGCCTCTACAGCCGACTCTGTCCAGCTGTTCGACGTCTCTTCCCTTACGAGCATTGGACATACAACACACTGTCTCTTCTAGAAATTGCCATAGAATGTCTGAAACGCCGCAACCCATTGCCGAGGGCAATCAGCCCAAGGCTGTAAAAGACAAAAACTGCGAATACTGCGGCCAGGCCTTCACCTCGTCATCTCTCGGTCGACATCTTGATCTCTATATCAAGGACAAGAACCCCAAGCCACCGGATGGCATCCACGATGTGGACGCTATCCGGAAGCTCCGTGGCAACATCACTCGGCGCCAACCCCGAGGTTCTTTAGGCGCTCGAAGAGACAATTCAACCCCTGGCAGCACGCCGAAACCAACAGCAGGGAAGTTGGCGCCTGGACAAGACTCAGATGGCTTCAAATCCTCTTTATCAAAAGATGGGCAATACGCCGCTGACTCAGCTGCTAACAAATATCCTTATGCTGCTTCTTGGGAAGCTACTGGCGTAATGAATGACCTCTCTGGCAAAAATGGTTGGGACGGCAGTGCTCCTCAAGATGCTAACAAGCGCTCTGGCCTCTCGAGAAATGTTAGCAAGCAGATGGCACAGAAGGCCCAGTTCGACATCAGACAAAAGCTGACAGATGCAATGGATACTGCAAAGGCTGCTGAGCTGGCACTAAGGGAACTGGTAAGCTCTTGGCGGGCTGCAAAGTAAGTAGTATTTCCTTTTTCTTTCCTTTCTAATGACTATGTCGACTGTGGCGAGTGGATGACATGTAGCTGCAAATGGCTGACATCTATTTAGACAACAGGTTAATGGCAACTCCACGCCTTTTGATTTCGATCCCCATGCTCTGGACTTCCCGGCCCTTACTCTCCAATGTCTCCAGCCGCCCCCTACATTGTTCTCTTCAACCCAACACCCTACATCCACATCCTGGTCTGTACAGTCACCTGGTGAGCGTGAATATGTTGCACTTCAAGCATTCTTCCAAGAAAAATTCAAGACATGGAAAATTACATGCGCTTCCGCTACGACCGCCGTAATAGAAGAGATGGCGTACCCTCCAGTGGGTGGACCGTATAGAGATGCGAGAGAAGCTGTAAAACAGGCCGAGCAAACGGCAGAGAGGCTTGAAAATTCAGTCAATGAACACCTACAGTCTGCGTATGCAGTCTGGGAAGCTTTGTCTGCTCAACGAAGAAGTGACCTCTGGATCCTGGAGCTGGCGCGGGGAGTGAGCCGCAAGCATAAGGAAATGGACAAGATGAAAGAGCAGCAGCATAGGCTCAAACAAGAGAACGCGAATCTGAAATCACACATCGATCAGCTTAATCGGCTGCAACAGCCGAGAGAATACAAGGTGCTCTCACCATCCACCATTCCTCTGGATCGAGATACCATTGCGTATGCCTATGAGCAGAGTGTTATGGGGAGTAAGCTTGTTGGCTATGAGCTAGAGGATCGGCATCTGGACTTGAACGCCGTTGTAGCCAAGTCAATAGAAAGATGGAAGAGTGTCATTGCATCAACCCGCGTTGCAGCTAGCGGGATGCCTGCGCAGCGACCTCTTGAGCAGACGGCAGCTCAGACCCCTGCAGGGAACAGCCAAAGTAGTTCATCGGAGCCTCAGAGCGCGGTTCAAACACCACAGTTGACTCAGCCGCAACCAGTGCAGATTGACAAGAGGCTTTCAAACGCAAGCTCAAACGGACCGGCAAGCGAACAGAGTGCACCCTCTGCCACTAATACGGGGCCGCCGTCAGTCGAAGAAACGAGCGACCAAGATGCCGATGCCGAGATGGAGGATGATGATAGCTTTGCTATGATCCAATCTCCTATTAAGTCAACGCATCCACCCATACAGCAGCGAGCACAGCTTGATGTTGCTCGAGCCCAAGCTCCTATGGCCCAGCAACAGCAACAGCAACAACAACAACCACAGCAGCAGATCCAACAAGCCCAGCAGCAGATCCAACAACAGGTTCAACAACAGGTTCAACAACAGGTTCAGCAGCAGGTTCAACAGCAAGTCCAACAACAAGTCCAACAACAAGTCCACCAACAGGTTCAACAACAAGTACAGCAGCAGCAGGCTCAGCAGCACCAAGCCCAACAACGCAATGCGACAGCGGATATGCGTTTCATGATGCAAAATGGGGCCGGTAGCCCTGCGAGCAGAGCTGCTATGGCTTCTATGAACCGTTCTATGCCGAATATGAACATGGCAGCAATGCAAGCTAATGCAATGCACGGCGGAGATATGAGCATAGCAATGCAGGGAGTCCGCGGCGATATGTATTTGGAATAACAATGTCGACGGGAAAGAGACATGGGAAGAGGGCGTATTTTCGGACGGTTAATAGAAAGGTCTTTTTTTTTTTTTTTTTTTTACACGGCTATACACTGGTCGTCATCGCAACAGCATTCATTCTCAGCGAATTTTCTTCAACTTTTTTTTTCTTTTCTTTTTTTCTTTTTTACTAAAAAATCCTTTTCTTTTTGTCAATGCGGTATAAAATCTCACGATTCTTCAACAAAAAAGGAATATTTGGCATTTTCTGCGCGCTTCGATGTTGTGTTAATATACAAATCGCAACATTAGGCAGGATAGAAGCATATATAGAACGGGAAGAGGAATGGAAGGATGGGAGAATTGGGAGGGGTTTCCAATATTTTCTCTCTCTCTCTTTAATCTTTTTCCATTACATTGTTTTTGTTTATTAATACAATGGCATTGGGTTGATTGAAAGAAAGAGTTGTAAACTTTTGTGGACTTATTGCCGTGCATTGCTCACTAGACATTGAGAGTAAAGAATAGGAGTTAATAAGTGAATTTATACATTGAATTTTCTTGGAGAATGCTTCCCTCCTGCTCTGCTCTATGTAAGTAATATCTAGGTGATTTGAGTTGAGTTTCTTTTACATGAGTTTTTGTTTCTCGGCCTGTATCCAGGCAGTTTTCCTTCTGTTAGGCTTAATATATCATCTATTTATACAAGAAAAAGGTGAACCCCCTTCATGGCTTAATCTGCTTTAATCTCTTTTCAATCAACCGCACAGTTGACTTTGGAACATGCAGTCGGTGAGATAGAACTAAAGCGCCTGTGAGAACAGCAAGAGCGCCAGCCTGATGGGTGGCAGCGAGGTGAGTAGGGACCATGTAGACGAGGGTGGAGATTCCAAGAGCCGCCTGGAGAGTGACAAGGTGAACAAGTCCAGTGGTGCCCTTCTTTGCGTTCCGGGGGAGAGCGGCGAAAACCTTTCCAGTTCGAGAATAAGCCCAAAGGGACAAGATGGTACAGAATGTTGTAATAGCTAAGATTCGGTGATCAAGCTGGACAAGGCTGGGGTTTTCAAGCATGTTGCGCCACCAAAGATCAGAGCGATCCTCCTTGCGAGAGTAGAATTTGTCGAACAGCTCGGACTTGGGAGGAGCGTAGCCAAGACCCATCTTGGGGAACTCGTTGTAGATGAGACCAGCATCGAGGCCAGCGACCAAGGCGCCGGACATGGCAGTGAGGAAAACGAGACCGGTGATGCCAAACACAGAGCGTCTGAGAGTGTTGAGGACGGGGTTCTGAATTGCCTTGATGGCAGTAGCAGCGGCGGCAGGGTCGGCGAGCATACGACGGGTGCGGAGGATGGTAATACCAGACACAAGCATCCAGGAGTAGCAGATGAAGGCGGTAGCCAAATGGGCAGTCAACCGGTACTGAGAGACACGAGGGTGTGAACCAGGGGCAAAGAGATCGTCCTTGAGACCCGATTTGACCATCCACCAGCCAATGAAGCCCTGGACACCGATCAGACTGGAAATGCCGAGCAGGTTGAAAGCCATTTTAGGAGAGACTTTGCGGCGAGCGACGAAGTATAGCGAGGGGAGAACGAAAGAGAGACCAATGAAGCGACCCCAGAGTCGGTGCGTCCATTCCATGTAGTAAATCTTCTTGAATTCATCCAGGTTCATATGAGGGTTGAGGATCTTGAATTCCGGAGAGGCACGGTACTTTTCAAACTCGGCTTCCCAATCGGCAGTTGACATGGGGGGCAAAGAGCCCGTAACAGGTTTCCATTCCGTTATGCTTAGTCTACAATGCGCAATTGTTAGCAGTGTGAGCTGTTATATCTCGAGCCTAATTGGCGTTCTAGGTGAAAGCGTACCCAGACTCAGTTAGCCTTGTAAGTCCACCGAAGACGACGATGCCGAAGACGCTGGCAGCACTGCCCAGCAACCACATAGCAACTCCCTTGCTGGTGGTTTTCTTTGGGAATTCCTTTGAGGCTTGAGCTTGCGCCTGTGCGGCCGCAGCTGCAGCACTCTTGGCCGCCAGGTTTTCCAACGGCTTTGCATCGGCATACCCTCGGGATCGTACGATGTTCAGAATAGGTGAAGGAGAGCGTCGAGGCGCTTGGCGAAGGCATTGATTGCAGACGAAGAACTTGGAGGGCACCTGAAGGGCCGCCCTCCGCATGCCGGCCGCAAAAAGCACCATTTTTGCAATTGTGCGCAATGGCGCTGGATGTGAGGACGGAAGAGCGAAAATGGCACGATATTTCTGGCCTGCGGTATAAGGGTATAAGCCTGCATGTGGTTCGGAGCATAGACAGCGCCGAGGCGGGCACCAATTACGGCGCTAAAGAATTGCAAGGATGCTGATAGGCGGGACGGCATCAAGCTAGCTTCACCGCCAAATTTTTTACATGGCAGAAAAAAAGCTAAGTGAGAATTTACAAAAAAACAAGCAATTCGATAGCTGTGATTGCGCAACCGCTGGCAATAACAGTCTTCCGATCCGAATCCAGATTTATTGAAGATGCCAGGTCGACAGGCGCATGGGCGGTCCTTGTTGGCCCAGCCAAAGGCAAAGGCTGGCCCCAAGAAGTCCAAGTCAAGAGCGCAGACGAATGCGCTGAATGCGTTCAACATTGCGCAGGAGAGGTTTCCCACCAAAGATAAGAGAACACCACGTGCACGAGAATTGGACGCCGAAATTGAGAAGAAACATGGACGAGAAGAAGAAGATGAGGAAGATGAGGAGGAAGAGGACGGCCCCAAACGAAAGAAGGCCAAGGCTCCGCGGGGTGCGACAACAGACGGCGATGTGGAGTTTGGCAGCGACAGCGAGGGCAACGAGTGGCAGCTGGGTGGCATGGCAGACAATGACGAAGATTCTGAAATTGAGAGTGACGATGCTTTTGGCGATAGCGACAATGAGATGTTTCAGGGCTATGCCTTCCGCGGGTCAAAGTCTGGCCAGCGCAAGGTGAGAAGCTACACTTTTGAATATGCTGCGATCAGGACGCTGACTTGGGGTGAATAGGACGACGACTCGGAGGATTCCGACGACGGAAATGATGACCAAGGCGAAACTCTTGGCGAAGATGCCATAGACCTGGCCACAGCTTTAGACCAGTTCGAAGAGGAGTCCGAGGAAGAGCCAGAAGGAGAAGAGGAAGAAGAAGATTCTGAATCTGGAGAAGAGGAGGATTCTGACGAATCTGACGAGTTTGAAGGCCTTGATGATAGCGACGAAGAAGCCGACCCCGCAAAACTTGAGGAGCTCAAAGGTCTTATATCCGGCTTTGGAGGTGAAGAAGTTGACGGCGAGAAAGCTGTCTCATCGTCTGGGCAACAGAAGATCGATCTCGGCGATCTGGGACTGTCTGGATTGAACGATCCTTTTATGAAACAGTCAGTGAAGCTCATGAAGAAAGAATCGAAGGAGAAGCGACCCGGGTCGACGAAGAAGCTAGAGGTGCCATTATCAAGGAGAGAGCAAGGGCGTATCGACCGGTCGGCAGCTTATGAGAAGACAAACGAGACGCTTGATCGATGGACAGAGACTGTTAAGCAGAACCGCAGAGCCGAACACCTGGTATTCCCTCTCCCTCAAAACTCCGAATCAGCTGGACTCGACCGGACGGAACTTCAGCCTCTGTCGTTGAAGGGTGCTGCGAACGAATTGGAAGCTACAATCATGGGTATCATGGAGCAAAGCGGACTGTCTCTGGAGAAGGAGAAGAAGCCTAAGAAGCAGGAGTTTGACGAAGAGGGTAATCTGCTGACGCGGAAGCAAGCTTTGGAAAAGAAGCGCATTGAGCGCGAGTTACATTCCAGGGAAGCAAAACGCGCCGCCCGCATAAAGAAGATCAAGAGCAAAGCCTATCACCGAGTGCACCGAAAACAAAAAGAGCGCGACGAGATGGCCACCAGGGAGGCCATGGCTGAGGCTGGCGAGATCGACTCGGAGGAAGAGAGGGAAGCTCAGGATCGCAGACGTGCGTTGGAACGAGTGGGTCAGCGTCACAAGGACAGCAAATGGGCCAAGATGGGATCCAAGGCGAAGCGTGCGGTTTGGGATGACGACTTCCGGGCTGGCTTGACAGAAATGGCTCGCAAGGATGAGGATCTCCGTAGAAGGAAGGAAGGCAAGAGCTCAAGAGGTGACGGAGACGATTCAGATGAGACTAGCAGCTCCGGATCTGATGACGATGACGATAACGCAGACCTGCTGCGACAGCTGGACGAGCTCGAAAAGGAAGACAGTGGGCCCCAGTCGAGATTAATGAAGATGAAGTTTATGCAAAAGGCAGAGGCGGCGAAGAAGAAGGCAAACGACGACCTTATCAAGGAAATTCGCAAAGAGCTCGATGGAGATGCGCAGGGTTCTGATGACGATGAAGAAAAGGGAGGGGAGGTCGGACGAAGGCAATACGGCAGCGGAGCGGTCAACCCGTTCTCTATGCCGCAGAACTCTGCCCGAGCAACCAAGAAGAAGCTCGCCAGGGATGATTCTGAAGAAGACGGGGATGAAAATACAAGCTTCGCCAACGGTGACGGGGCCCCTCATATTTCAAACGGTTCAATCAACCATGCCTGGTCGACTACTCCCGCTGAGACGACTTCTTCGATAGCGGGAGCCTGGTCCAAGGGCGAGTCTCGCCGCAAGAAGTCAGCCCGAGCCGACGACCTCGACCTCAACGCCAACATCCTCACCGCCGCACCACAACCTTCCTCCAAGCCGAAGGCTTCCAAAAAGACAAAACAGCCTCAAGACGATGACGACGAATCCGAATCCGAATCCGACTCTGATTCAGACTCAGACATCCGCCTGCCAATGGCTATCCGAGACAAGGACCTCGTGGCTCGCGCTTTCGCCGGCGAAGACGTCGTCGCCGAGTTCCAGCGCGAAAAGGACGAGGTTGCTGAAGCCGATGACGACAAGGTCATTGACAACACATTGCCCGGCTGGGGTTCTTGGGTGGGTGATGGAGTTAGCAGCCGCGAGAAGAAGAGGCACCAGGGTCGATTCCTCACAAAGGTGGAAGGTATTAATAAGAAGGACCGTAAGGACGCCAAGCTAGACAAGGTCATTATTAACGAGAAGCGCATCAAAAAGGTCAGTAACGCCAGCTATATATATTCTCTTTCTCTCCTCTCTCTTGTCAAAATCAAGATTGAATTTCTTTTCCCCCCAATATTTGCTAACTCTCTTTCACTCTCACAGAACGACCGCTATCTCGCCGCCCAGCTTCCTTTCCCCTTCGAATCGCAACAGCAATACGAACGTTCTTTACGACTACCAGTTGGACCGGAATGGATGACCAAGGAGACGTTCCAGGCCAGCACGAAGCCGCGCGTGATTATGAAACAGGGCATTATTACGCCCATGTCGAAGCCAAATGCATAAATTTTTTCTGTTACTTCTTTAATATTTCAGGGCTAAAATAGATATGTTCGGGATGAATGCTAAATCCGAATTTTCATGAATATACACATCATTACATGCTCTTCTTTCGTACACTTTTAATGTTTCTTGATCTCTGTAGTTGGTTTATAAGGGGCTATCTTGACATTCACTTAAAGAACACACAACAAATAAGGCATTGCTTTAATTGGTATCAATTAGAATTCTCAATGCAAGCAATTCGTAAACCGTTATAATAGCACAAGTATTCATCCCCTTCCGTTTGCCCAGTTATTTCCTCGTAGATGCCAACTGAAAAAAAAAGTAAAGAAAAAAAAGTCAAAAGGAAAAGGCTCGCCCCCGGCCCTCTTGGGGCTAATATTTTGACCTCTCACGTCCAGCAAACATGCTTCCACCACAAATTTTCTTCGAGATATCTCTTTCAAACGATATCCCTCCAGATTCGGTGCAGTAAATGAAAAATAATAGTACACGATAATCAAACAGATAAGGGAAAATGGGGACACTGCTGGTAAGAAAGTGTTGATTTCGATTTTCTTTATTTCGATAAATCTGCTTCTAGCAGTTTATCCATCCTTTCACATAAGAAATGGGGGGCGATCAGGCTTTGGCAAGCTGAATGTTTGTCGCCGTATGATCAGTAGTTGATTGAATATCTTCCTCGGGTCGAATGATAAATTCGGTTGGATAAATAATCGAGGGTCTCGGCTTAGCTGGATTTAGTTACTGCCACCAATTAGGTTTGTTGCCTTGTCCAAGAAATCGCCTGGTGTCGCATAGAAAGCCACGGCAATAATGATGTAGAGGCCGAGGAGCATGGCGCCCTCAAGGTAATTTGATTTGCCATCCTGAACGGTATATGTTACGACCAAAACAGACACAGCGAAAGCAACAGTTTCGACTATATCGTAGTTAGTACATCATTCTCATATACGAAGAAAACCCAGAAACTTCTAAAGTGCGGTGCTACTCACAAGTCTCGAAGTGGAGCGTCATGTCGCGTCCAATAATCCAGCCAACAATAACGAGGAATGGAGTGACACCAAGGGCGATCTGGATACTGGAGCCAATAGCTACACCCATGGCCAAGTCCATCTTATTGCGGAGAGCGACCACCACAGCAGTGACGTGTTCCGCAGCATTTCCAACAATGGGGATCAAAATCAGACCGATAAATGCCTTGCTGATATTCGCGCTTTCGACGAGGTCATCGATAGATCCAACTAGATAATCGGCACAGATGGCAACCAAAATCGTTACAACGACAAGAACTGCGGTGGCAGCAATCGGGCCAAGAGTAGGATCTTCAGGGTCCTCACCCTCAGCGAGCTGGCTTTCGGCATCAAAGAGGTTGCTGTGAGTGCGAAGCTGGAATACCAGGTAGAGGGCATATAGAACGAGTAGAATGATAGCGGTACCCCGAGATAGCACAAGAATACTTCGTTCTTTGTCCTCGATATTAGTGTTGCCCTGGTCGAGAACGCCATACAGCTATAGTATACATGTCAGATAGAGATCTTCATAGTCGCTTCGGCAAGAGATATAAAATCAAACATACCGCAGCAGGGATCACCAGGGAAGCAGAAGAGAGCGTCATGAGAGAGCAAGTGGTCTGGGCAACGGCTGCTGAGAAGGTTTGTTCGGTACCGTCACCCGAAGAACCACGGTGTCGGATACCTCCGAAAAAGAAGCACATTCCCATAACCAGAAGCAAATTGGAAAGGATGGAGCCAAGCATCGAAGACTGCACAACCTGGATCTGGTTTTCTCTGAGAGCCACAATGCTAACCTACAAGTGGTCAGTATTTCACCCCGGCTCTGATATATCATAGCAAAATCATCAATATTGAGAAACATACGATCAATTCAACAGCATTTCCAAAGGTAGCGTTCAACAGTCCACCAAGAGTCTCGCCAAGCTTGATAGATATTTCCTCAGTCGCAAAAGATAAGACGGCAGCAAGCGGGATAATGGCAAAGAAGTTGATGGTGAAAACGGCAGTTGCATTCCATCCGAGGCGACCGGCGACAATACCAATGGGAACCATGATGAGCAAAAAGTTGATATAGTCTAATTGGCGAAAGCAGGAGCTGTTAGTATAATGACACTCCGAGAACCAATTGTTCTGTCGCTTTAATCCTCCGAGACTTACTGCTCAACAAAGTGACCTTGGCGACATGCCAAGAGTAGGCAAGCGTCCGGATAGCGAAGCTCTCGCTATGGGTGCCCGGCGTGTGCTTGGAATCGAAGAAGAACCTGAAGGTCGCGGAGCGCTCATTGTGGATGCGTTCGATATGATTCTGGTTGCCATTGGACGAGGCGCCCTCGCCGTTGAGGAGCGGCGTGCGCTCGTTGGAGTTTTGTTTATAGCTCATTGTTCGTCGGATGCTCGTCGAGCGGCTGAGATTTGCTGAAATCAAAGACACCAAGGAATGGCAATTAGCGAGCGAGAAACGGGAGCGAGCGAGTTTGAAGAACGAAAGGCGGAATCGTTTGCGTCTGTGCAGCGAGAGGGAGATATGGATAAGGGTAGTCAAACGAGTGCGCGCGTGTTGGGAAGGGAGAGTTGCAGGTTGGAAGTTAAAGCCGTCCGCAACTGAAGTTTGTAGGATGCAGGAACAGCGATCGCAGCCACAATATTAACTCTCAAAACCCATGGGCACACAGGAGGGGATTCGCGGCTAGCCAAGGGACTAATATGTAGAGGAGGATGGAGACACAAAATTTGGCCAAGACGAGGCAGGGATGGAGTAATAAAGCGAGAGTGCCACACAAGGCTGGCTGAGTTTTTTTTTTCTTCCCCTTCTTTTTTCCTCTATTGGGGGGCGTGGGTGTAGATAATTTTGCAAGGAGGGGGGGGAAAGATCGCTTGTTAGAAAGCAACGGCGCGTGGCGTTTAATTCTGGGGGTTTATGTCACCGATTGCAGCTCGGGGGTGGGAAAGAGGAGACGAGGAGAGAAAGGCTTGAGATTTGCAATGTAATGAATGGCACGCATGCCGGGCTGGGCGACAGGCCATTCGCAACAGTAATAAACCATGTCGACTTACATATCCCCTTGACCATGGCTGGAAGCTCCGGGATGCACAGGGCCGCCGATATTCTGTCCGGAGATGGCGGGAGAAGGTTGGGCGCGGCGGGCACGAGAACAAACGGCAATTGGAGTCTTTCTCCCCTGCTGCCCTCTTTCGATTGGCACGAGTAAGAGCACGCGCAGAAAATCAAAGTGGTGGTGGAAAGCAATGGAGATGAGGAGAGACAAAAAGCACAAAGAACGCACGTCTGTTTGAATCAGCGAATAGGCTAGGGCGGGTCCACAAGGGGTCCCAGCGCTCGGGTAGCTGCGTGGGTGCAACTCGTAGCTGCGGATGTACCGGTACCTGTGCCTTCCAGGCCTGGAGCCTGGCACTGGCATCAAGGCACTCGTGCTGACTGCCAGGTACGAGAACCCCATCTATGGTATGACACGGCCGCTCTCTGCCTCGGCCAGAGCCCAATGCGAGGATTCGCACCTTGGGGCCTTGGCCAAAATCAAATACCGGTGATTTGCATCTGTCGTGTCGTATTCAGCAGATACAGGCGTGATGGACGCTGGGCGCGATAGGCGCATGGTACGGATAAAAGGCGTCTTGGCACTCGATCTGGATTCAGACAGAGCGTCTGGGAGGCCTCCAGACGACACCCCCTCTGAGCCCAGAGCGCGCGCGTTCAGGTTGCGCAAATCTGCATGTCTGTATGACAAGCACGGCTATAATCCCCGATCCTGGCGCTTCCCACGTATCAGGTAAGCTCGTGCGAGGGAGTGCTGCAAACAGCATCTGCTGCATTGTACGTACTTTCAATGCCTCGCAGGCTTTTTCCCTTCTTCTTTCTTTTTGTCTCCTTGTTCAGACGAATTGCTGTTTTCCCGCAATAGTAGGTACTACAGTGCTAGCACAGGGGGTATCCATAGCACCTGAAATCGAGACCTTTGGCGCCCCTTGGCTTCTCCAGCAGCCTAAAAAAGCTTGTTAGGTGATGGCATAGCGAAGAGCGTGTACCAGTACCAATGCACACCTGAAAGACGGTGGAGAATACTTGTACTCTAGGAAGAAGGAATGTGGAATCGACGACGTCATGCGCGATTCAGCTAAAAAGGCAATCAGCTTTTTTTTTTTTTTGGTCCAATATTTGCTGTACCTGGCGACGGGGATTTCCGCCCCTTCGTAACCTCGGAACCAAGACAAGACACATACGTAGGTACATGTATTAGCGCCTAGTCATTACACGTAAGGCCGTTTTGTATCATCACCGCATTTAGAAGGGCCAGCAACGCCTCGACATCCAAAGCAATTCAAAATCAAACAAAGCCAAGATGCAAATCAACGCCTATAAAGTGAGCACGTGCTCCCCCAGAGTTTCCCTGATGTACTACTACTCTACTAAACCACTTTCTACTAATCAACGCCGGCAGGCTACAGATACTACTATATCTCAACTCACTCCTCTTTGCTTCGCCTCAATCGGCCCCAAATCCAACCACTCGCAATGGCAACATTGCAATTAAGCTTATTTCCCCCAGCAGCCCAAGACATGGTTAGACAAACGCTCTTTTCGCTGCCTAAGCAAGTCTTACCATTCAATGGGAAAAGTTATAAATGCGATTTTTGATTTTCTTGCCAATTTGGTTGGTTTCTAGAAATGGCCGCGTCCAGCTGCGGGCTCATCACCGACGGCCCCCACATTGGGAAGGTTGCATTCTGCTCACGCCAATACAAAGCTTGTCTCGTCTTTGTATCAAGCCGGGCTCTTGGCGCATTTGGCCAAGCCCAGAGTCCCCTGTAAATTCGATCTTATCGATAAGTTCGGAATAGTACTAAGAAGCGCCCATGTGCAGATCTGTTGACTGCTGTTCCACCGCCTGAGGTCGCCGTGAGACGATCGAGCCCAAGACGCGTGACAAACGCCTCATCTTCGAAAATCTACATCTATTGCTGGTTTTTTCTATAACTGAGAATACAGATCATCATCAGATGACGCCGCATTGTGTACAGCCCAGCCAACTGGTCACGGCGTGGGCGATTCCGAGCCTCCCGCCAGCGGTGCCCGGCGACGTCAATTGACTTTTCCAGATTCCAGCCCGTCCTTAGTCAGCCGCGCATCAATACGCACCAAAACGCCTCCCCCAAGGAACAACACGGGGCAGACAAATGCCACCACGTTACCGAGTCCAACTTCCGCTCTTGCCATCCACATGCTCAGCCTCGCACCAGAGTCCACGTCACCAAACAATCAAAGCTGCCAAGCCGAGCTAAGCCGACAGTTTCAACGCCTAGCTCGCCACAGCTCTCTCTCCAGCCTCCCGCTAAGAAGAGTCGCCATGTAGCTGAATCGATCAAAGAGCCACCCTTCATGCCTCATCATATTTCCCCAAGAGCTAGCACTGCCCGTTAGCATCACATCAGGACCAACCAGCTTGGATAAGTTACGCTGCCCAGCGTGCCCAGAACTTACCAGCAGAATAAGCCATAAACCACGTCAGCGATGCTCCGCCATCCAGCCACTGGGGGCTAAACGACCGCGAGCTAAAGAATTCCCATGCCTTCCTGGGCTCAACCGAGGCGTAGCTGGCCCAAATGATACCCTTCCAGGCGTTGCCAATGTCATCAACCCTGCCGTTGCTGAAAAAAGCGTCCCATTCCTCCTGTACAAAATCCTTGGTCCTCACAAATGGCGTCGAAGGGAGAATAGGGATCATGTGGATCCCTTGAATGGCCTCAATGTTAGGATCAAAGTACGTTGTGTGGTCTACCTTGTTCTCGAATAGGATGCCTGCGACTTTGTTGCCAATAAACTGCTTGGGCTGTACCTTGTTGTCGTTCTTATACAGGTAATAATTCTGCAGGCTACGGGCGATGATGGAGAGCTGCAAGTTACCCCTATTCTCGATATTAGCCAACAAGGCATACCGTGAGCGCCAAGAATCTCTCTTCTTTACCTTGCCTCGAGATCAGCATTGTTGCTGACTTTGCCCCACATTTTGATGGCATACGCGTGCATCATGTCCTCTGAGCTTGACTCTTGGTCCTGCTGGCCATTAGCACACTAGGAAGCACAGCCATCGTGAGACGATTTCAATTACCTTGCCGTCCATGGCGGCATAGAGACCGTGAGCCCAGCTGTGGCCGTGGTACCAGTCAAAGTTGCGCCACATGGGAAAGAGCTTGTCTTTGGCGCTTGGATTGGCCACATCTCGAACCAGAACATTGACATAATCTCTGTTTTGCTTTAACCAGTCTGGATCCAGGTGACCAATGATTGCGGCAGCAAGAATGTGATAGCCATAGTGGAAATGGTGATCATTGTAGTAAGTGTTTCCAAAGTCGGCGCCAGAATTACCCGTCTCGTAGCTTGCAGATGATACAATGCCACCCCAAGCGGCTGCAATCGCACGATTTGTTAGCATCGTAGCGCATGTTTGGGAAATAGTAGCAGCACAAAAATGATTTCGACTCACTCTCATGAACAAGAGGAAACTTTTGCTCATTGGCTGCAAACGTGGCAAACGCCGCCTTGAGTTGCCCCAGCCCTGTTTGTGTTAGAGCTTTGTCTCCTAGCATGTGCTTGATTACGTATAGGATTGTTGCAAACTTGGCCAGGGCCTAGGAAAGTGGTTAATAGCAGTCCCAAATCATAGACAAAAGAAGAAGAAAGGAGTGAGAAAATAGTCACCTTTCCGCTAAAGTACATGGAATCTAGATTGCTCTGCGAAATCATATTCTGCGCTACTTCTTTCGCAGCTGCCGCATGGATGATCCTCTTCGCCTGGTCCGATAGTTTCTCGATGCTTCCTCTCTTTGGATCCCAGGGAGCAAACGACATATCGACCGGCATCGCGGATTCAATCATGGTCCACCGATTTCCCCTTACTAGCGTAGCAAGGCCCTTGGTGGTGGATTGTAGCTGTGCATCCCTTTGTATGCGCCTCTCTGTCTCTTTGTCGAAGGATTCCACGTGGTGAGGAAGAGCATACATATAGAGATTGCCCGTCTGATGCCCGTCTATGTCGAAATTAAATGAATAGCTGCCTTCATAAGCGCGAGCTGTACCAGTCAATTCCAACGTGACGGGGTAAATGCCTGCACCGTCGTCCAAAAGATTCTCAGATTCTTGATTTTTCGGACATTTGCACACTTGTATAATGCCATAGAAGGGATTCTTTGATTCAGCTAGGCCATTGTTGACCACTTTAAGTTCTAGCGGAAGCCCCCTTGTCTTCCAAGCGTACACCAGCCAAGTCGATCCGTCTTCCAGATGGAATGTGAACTTGGCTAGGTCCGATTTGAGGTTTCGTGTTACCCGAGTCATAGTCTTGAAGAACACACCAGTTTGAATAAGGGGGGTCGCGCCGCTGTATTGTGCCGTGATATATGCCATTCCTTGTACCAGGGGAAATGAGATGGCTGGTTCCGATTCGCTATCCTTGCTGAGATGGACCCGTGCAGAGAAGGCGGTCATGCTATCGATGCTGAGAGTAGTCTCTCTCCCAAGCTCTTTGGCTGAAATAACCAAAGAGTGAATGCCTACGGGGTTGAGGTAGTAAGATGAAGCACCATTAAACTTCTCCTTGCCGAAAACCCGCTGGCTGGCTTCGGTGTGGGAACATGCCATTCCCCAACTAGCCGTCACCCCTTTTCCTCCAGCCCAGGCTACTGAATAAGGAAATGTGAAGGTCGGGCATCGCTGATCGTCCAGGAAGAAATTGGAATAAAACTTGTTTGTCTGAAGCGGTCCATTTTCTGATATTCCCTTCCGTGGCACAGGATGGTCCTTTCGGGTTAAGATTTGAGAAGGCGGCAGCTTGACATCAATGGGCTCCGCGAAAATGTTCTTTGATACCATCTTGTCTTTTGGTTCAGCTGCTGGGGTCTCCCAGGAGGCTATTGTACTGGATGAGGCCGTGGTCTCTGTGGCTAGCACCTCAGACAGTTTGGATGGGGCTTTGAGAGTCTTTGGCCTGCTTTCACTTATCAAACTAGTACGTGATGGAGGTGAGCTTACAGTTATAACTGGAGAGGAACTCGCAGTCACAGTAATTGTCGTCGTGAAGTTGCTTTGAGAACAGCTAGAGGTCTTGGCCTCAAAGTTAGTGGACTTGGAAGCAGTCGTATTATGAAACCGGCCACCAGATACTACTGCTTCGCTTAACAGGAACCTTCCAAAGGGAAAACGTGACTGATTCTTGGTGGAGCGTTCTGATTTGACAGTTTTTGTCGAAAATCCCAATCGATCTTGGCTGGTATCTACGCCGGGTAAGGCTAGAGTCCCCTGAGCAAATGTTAGCCAACAAATCCATGTTAGAGTGTGGTATGGAGTCATGATAATGACGAAGATTTGGACATGTCCAATCCAACATGGGTTCAGGCACGAAGTTTTGAGCGTTTATGCTTTGGCCCAAAATATTTTTGGAAACCTGGGCAAGACAAGAGCCAGGCATACAGAAGCGTCTTCAACGTGATATTAAAGGATTCCATAGCCACAGAGGAATGGGCATAAAGGAGCCCTTTTTTGGTGGGGGAAAATGATTCACAACCACGCTTGACTCCAAATCCTCAACTGCTTGGAATGAAGACCGACCACAAAGGGGGAAGATACAATCACTGGTGCAGTTTGTTGTTTTAAACATACCCTTTGTCAGACCTTTCTTGGCTAAATCACAAGAGCCTCAAATGTGGCCAGTTGCTCAGATGAAACAGTAGTGGTGGTGACTGTGGTACTGCTAGAGGGCTGATTTTGCAGACAAGAATAGATAAACGAAAAGACATAAAACACAAAAATAACGAAGAATGAGGGTATATGCTGGGGCGTTGAATAGGTGCGGCTTGTAGGATGAAAGGGATCTGGTGTAGAAGCAGCTCGAAGATGAAGCGGATGACTTTGAAGGAAGAAGTATGCCGATACCCAAAGGCAATAGAAATGTAAGCAGACGATTCGTGTGCTGATAAACAACTCCAGCTACTCTACCTCTGCACAAGTTGAGCTACTGTTAGCAGGAAGCAGTCAGGTGAGTCAAGAAAGGAAGCCTCCTTCGATTCGCCTCCTTCACTTTTGCCAAGTATCCTTTTTCACCAGTTGCCACTCAGCACAATTGAATGATAAACGGTAAAGAATGAGCCCCTGCCAATGACAAGCGCCGTGTCACCCCGATTTGGCCGGCGTGTGCTGGAAAACAATGTCCGGGAGTGGGTCACGGGGCGTGCCGATTGTCTCCTCAATTGGGATATTTTCGGGGCGGGATTTAACAGTTCTTTTGCGGAAACGTGAGTGAATGGTGCATCATAGAGAGCTGCTATGTAGGACGGTGTTGCCTGGGAAGACCAAGGTCTGGCATGAGCGGGCTTGAGACTTTTGTAGTCAACAAACAAGGAATGTTTGAGGGGAAAATTGGTGGTCACAGCTGTGGAGCTGCTGACTTGGTGCTTGGCACATGGGCCTTGGGAGATCAGCTGGCCGTGTGATGGTGTTGCGCTGAATTGTTTGGCACGGATGATTCTTCTGCTTTGCTTGTTTTCTGATTTGAATTTACGGCTTGAGGTGTGCAGACATGCGTGTATAAGAGGATCGACAACGCACTACTACTAGAATTCTAGACGTCATCTGTCTGGCAGGCTATTCACCTCAAATCTCTATCAACAAAAAGCATGTATGCTACGGATTAACCAAAACTCTAACTCGTCTTGTTATCGCCAAAAAATAACTCCTGTGCTATAGTCCAAGAGCACTGTATTTCCCTGTTAATGCATTCTCCTGGATAATCATCCGCATTCTCTTGGCCGCGCCGTCATCACGAGAGCCTTTTCTTTTCAAACCTCTTACAGGTAGCTTCGTATCTGTTTCTCTTGTTCCAACTTTCTTCTCCTCCTCCTTTATCCTCTTCTGCTCTTTTTTTGCCTGGGAACGTTCTGCTTCCCGACGACATCGATGTATATCCCTATCTCGAAGCAGCCAAGGGACATCCAGGATCTCGCGATGGAATTTGGTTCGTTTTTCCCAGAGCACCACTTCTTGAGCCGTGCTCTTCACAATGACCATCTTTTCGACGTTGATCTGTCGCTCGTCGCGAAAAGATGACAATCCCCCCTTCACGTCAACTACCGTGCCTACATCAACATCTGCGTAGGGGTCTGCCTGCTGCAGATCAGCCGCTCGTGCTTCTGTATTCGCTCGCAATTCACAAGCTACCGATTCATTCTTTGACTTTGCAGAGACTGGACATGTAGTTAGGGCGACAATATTTCTGCCGCTGCTATCATCAATAGTATAAAGTCGTCGGTTGAGGAACTGTTCGACGGCGACGACGATGCCAACGATGCGCACCCATTTTATCGGGAGATTTCTGTAGAAAAAGAAGTTTTCGGCTTAAACAAGAGTAAATTTTAGCCAGCTTCCAGAATCAATGTGAGGATTTCTCGCTCTATCGCGCGCACGTACCGTCAAAGCCGGCATGCTGATCTAAAGCATGGATTTCGGCAGCGTGCAACAGGCACCACGTATTCACGGTTGGCGATAGATGAAAGCAGTATCGCGGATAAAGTGTAGGCTTGGCTGCCTCGCTCATGGAATGTGTATCTCGGCGCCTTGATTCACTGGCAAATCAAAGTGCACAAGTCCATGTTTGCGCCGTCGATTTCGCTTTCATCATTCAATAAGAGAGAAGAAAGAAAGAAAGGAAGCATGGGGATGAGGAAGATGCGTTGTAGGAAAGGTCACGCTGGTTGTGGCGCGTCACTGCTTAGGCCCCGCTATCGTTTTGGGGAGCTCCGATAAGCTGCAGATTGGCCTGTGCAGGCAGGTCTTGATCTTCGCCAACAGTCTGGTATATGAAGAAATGAAGGCAATAGACGTATGGTAGAATTAGTCGCAAATAATTATCACTTGTTCAAATTCAAATCGTATACATCTTTCTCATCGCCCAATGCTGTAAAATTACCAAGATATTCCTAATAGCCTGTGCTTACACGACGCCTTGAACCCCAATCCCGAACCCTTTCCCTAGTAGCTGTGAAGCAAAAATAATCCAGCTTAAATCCCTTACTCCAACGAACAAAGTGATAGAGTTTACCGGCGAGATCTCGTCGATCGTCGGCCTGAGCTTGACGCAGACTTCTCCTCTCTATTAGAAGTCTTTGCCTTCTTGAGCCTGGCCGCAGCAGCTTGAAATGCCTCCTCCGACGGCTCCTCTTCCTCTTCCTCAACAACGCGCTTCTTGCCCTTCTTGCCAGCAGAGCTCTTTGCGCCGTACTTCTCAGCGAGGTGGTCGAGGAAGCCCTCAGCCCGATCTTTCTGTCGCTTCTGAATCAGAGCTGCCAAGTCATCTTCCGAGCTCCCCTTACCCTTCTTGCCCTTTGCCTTGCCGCCAAAAATCTTGTCATGCACGCCAAGCTCTTTGGCCAGCTCCTCAGCTTCCTTTTCCTCTGCCTTGGCCGCCTTGGCACGGGCAGCACGCTTCCGCTTGTTTTCCTTCTTGTAAGCTGCGAAGCTTGGGACGTCGCCAGTCTCAATTGCTTCGTCAATAATCTTACGAAATCGCTCGTCATCCTCAACGACATCACTAAGCATCACTCGCTCGTACACCTGATCCATGTCGCCTTCGCACTCTTCGTAGGCGATGAGGAGATCATCCTTCTCCTCGTCGGAATTCTTGTATTTCTCGGCGAATTTTCTGATGGCATCCTCGGAGATTGCATCCTTAAACTGCTCCCGGTAATAGTCGCTCCAGTTGAAGCCCTCGGAGTCAACAATGGACTCGGCCGTTGATCCAGTGGTGTCGTATCGTTTTCGTCGCGCAGGATCCGAGAGGACGGCGTAAGCGAATGCGATGCTTTGAAAGGCCTCGTGCGCCTTCTCCTTCTGAGACTCGGCAACTTTGTCTGCATCGATAGAGGTCAGCGATTGTGAGTCATAGCCTCTCTGGCTTAACCGTGCAACCCACCTGGATGATTCTTGAGCGCTGCTTTGCGATATGCGCCCTTGACCTGGTCAGCAGTTGCGGTGCGCTCCAGGCCCAAGACCTCATAGGGGTCTATTGTCGGCGGCTCGCTGTCCGCAAAATCTTCATGATCAGACATTTTCAAATATCAATGGAACGCTGCAAGTCTGCGTGTGGTGTGCAAAAACTTGGAGGAGGGTAGGCTGATACTCTTTATCTGCGTCACGCGTCGCAGCGCGCCCAGGAACCCGTTAAGCTTAATGGAGTCGGCGCCCGGGATCCACTAACTTCCGGCCCATTTTAGGCGTCCGAGTTCGCTAGTGAGTCTGCCATCATAGTGAAAGCTGACAGAGCATTGGATAAAACGTACTTCCTGCATGCGCATTCTCTATCACCTTTGTTGAAAATACGGGACAATGGATTCATCGGCGAGCCAAGATCACAAGACGGCAATGCAGCACGCATTGGAATTGGCAAAGAAATCCCCGCCAAAGCCGACCAACTTCCGCGTGGGAGCCATCCTGATGAGGCTTGAAGATGGTCATGTTTCTGCCGAGGGCTACACCCTGGAGCTCCCAGGCAACACACATGCTGAGGAATGCTGTCTGTTGAAGCTCGCAGAGGAGCATTCGACCACTGAAGAAGATTTGGGTACTGCGATGAAGAGCCCGCACGTCCTTTATACGACGGTTGAGCCCTGTTTCAAGCGTCTGAGTGGCAAGCTGCCGTGTGTTGAGCGCATTCTTCGCCAGAAGTCGTGGATCAAAAAGGTTTACGTTGGAGTCTTGGAGCCGGAAACCTTTGTTGGGAAGAACCCGGGTCGCCAGCTTCTGGAGGACGGCGGTGTTGAAGTCCACTACGTCCCTGGATTTGAAGAAGAAATCCTTGCGGTAGCAGCTGCTGGTCACGCATCGTCATGAAGCTGTCAGGCGAAGAGCTCCGCTGCTAAATGAAAACTGATGCCTACTGATCATGGATACGGATAGCCAGCTGACATTCTGCTTTTGGCTTGTTGGAATAACCCGGTTTGAAAAGATCAAAACTGGGGTTTTCCTTTTAAGAGAGCAAAGAAAACAAAAGCACAGCCATCATGAGAAATAGAAGCAAGTGTATGACGGGAATAGCGAATCTGCTTAGACGGAGATGTGAGTGGGGACAGCAACGCGGGGTTGCACCACTGAAGAGCGCTTCAAGCTCCCAGGGACATGCACATACCTATACAGACCTTACCTAGCTGTCAATACTAATTGCAAAGCTAGTCGATATAAAATAACACCTTATACCAAAGCATTGGCGCATGAAATACCTTTCTTTTTTCTTGTCTCAGGCACCGCGGCTCGACGCTTCATGGAAATCAAAAAGAGGATCTCAAGCTTTCCTGCTGATCTACCGTCTTCATCATCGTCTTAGACAACGCCAAGAGAACGAGCACCCGTAGGCGAACTGCCATCTGATTCGCGGATCAGCAGCTCAAGCGCCAGACACCCTCCTCAGATCCCTGTTCAATATAATATCCGGCCTCCCATCGGGTTTCCAGCCGATCCCGTGGCGTCCGGCAAAAGAGGAGAAAGTACTTCGTATTACCCAACACCTCGACCCTTGTCCGCGTGACGTCGCCAATACTGAGAGGCTGTTTATGAGCTGATACAATGCCAATGCTATGTTAAACACTTGTTTCATATATCGCTTCGCTTTTTCCTGTTACAAATAGCCCTCATCCCCCTTGCATTGATCCAGATCCAGAGCTTGCCTCGCAGCTCACTAATTGCTTCATTTCTCTCATCATTTGGTAACTGCTAGCCAAACATGCTTGAACAGAAGATTGTATCTTTTGAGCCGGGAGATGGGTTCAGCATTGTTGGTGCCAGTATCTTTGCCGATGAGCAAGACTTCCCTGGCGTGGTCATTGCGGCAGGCAATCTATCTCAAGACTTTACCAAGGTCATCGGACGTCAATCCAATCCCATTGTGAAGACTGGCCCTTCGGCTTCCCCGGCCAAATCGTGTATTGTTATCGGCTCTCTGGACAAATCTCCGACAATTCGGCTCCTGAGAGACCAAGGGAAGATTGATCCTAGTCGGATTGAAGGAAAATGGGAGTCATGGATGACGACAGTTGTGCATAATCCTTTTGATGGCTATGACAATGCCTTGGTCATTGCTGGAAGCGATAAAAGAGGAGCTATTTTTGGCACGTATTCTCTTTCAGAACAAATTGGTGTATCACCGTGAGTATCTTTACACGAGACTGGTCATGAGAGGATATTCTAGCTGATAAGGCGTCAAACGATAGATGGCATTGGTGGGCAGATGTGCCTCCAAAAAAGCAGCAGAAGATCTTTGCTTTGCCTGTAACAACTTTCAATGGAGAGCCCAGCGTCAAATATCGTGGCATATTCATCAACGACGAGTGTCCAGGGATGGACAGCTGGGTCCACGAAAAGTTTGGCCCCAAATTTGATTCAAATTTGTATCATTACATCTTTGAACTGCTCTTGCGACTCAAAGCAAACTTTATGTGGCCCGCAATGTGGAGAGGATATCCTTACCCTGGCCGGTCTTTCTTTGTGGATGATCCGAAGAATCAAGAGCTTGCAGACACATACGGTATCGTGATGGGTACTTCACACCATGAACCAATGCAGAGGGCCATGAACGAGTGGTCTACTACGCAACCGGAAGGAACCTGGAATTGGGATACAAATAAAGCAAAGGTTACTCAGTACTTTGAAGAGGGTGCAGAGAGGGCGGTTCCTTATGAATCCTATTTCACTATGGGAATGAGAGGCGAAGGCGATGTACCAATGACGGGAGGCGATCCTGTCAAGATCCTTACCGACGTGCTAGGTGTGCAGAGAGGCATTATCAAGAAGAACTATGGAAAGGAAGATGGGGTTTTGCAGCTCATGGCGCTCTACAAAGAGGTCCAAGGATATTATGAAAAGGGGCTTGTTATCCCTGACGACGTGACACTCTTATTCGGAGACGATAACTTTGGAACCATTCGTCGCCTTCCCACAGAGGAGGAGAACAAGAGGTCTGGAGGCTCAGGTTATTACTACCATTTCCAGTACACGGGCTACCCGCGCTGTTACAGATGGATCAACAGTAATACTCTGGGTAAGGCTCTTCATCAGCTCCAGTTGGCTCATTATCGGGGCGCAAATCGTATATGGATCTTCAACGTTGGAGACTTGAAGCCTGTCGAGATTCCCATGAGTTTTGCATTTGACCTAGCCTGGGATGTTAATTCCATCACGGCCACTACGCTACCGCAGTACTTTGAGCATCTCGCTACACGTGAGTTTGGCGAAAAATACGCAAGTCAGATTGGAAAGTCCTGGTACGATTTTAATAAGCTGGTGGCGATACGTAAGCAAGATCACATTGATGCTTCTACATTCGTCATTCAGAAGTACCACGAAGCCGATAACGTCCTTGCACGGTGGGGTAAGCTCATGGAAGAGGTTGAAGCCATTTACTCACACATTGAGGAGGGTCAAAAGTCAGCGTTTTTCCAGCTCGTGCTTCATCCCGTAAAGGCCACCTACATATTCACTCAAGTTCGTGTGGCTCAGTATACAAATCAGCTTTTCGCCAAACAGCGCAGGAACACGACCAATGTGTTGCTGAAAAAGTGCATCAGCCTTATGGATGATGATCATGATTTGTTTGAGGAGTTCAATTCCATATCCGATGGCAAATGGGATCTCATTCTTCGTCAGCCCCATTACGGCTATGGCGATACTGGTGCGGAACCTTCACGCAACATGATTGATGGTCTTTGCTATGTACAAACCAAAGAAGACTCTAACCCAAGTGTTGGTCATATGGGAATAGCCGTGGAAGGCATTGAGGGTATCAATCCTGGTCATATCAATGAAGATTCCGACAAAACTCATCCATCCCGTGGATTCCTCGAGCCTGGCGTGACTCTCCCATTCATCACTCCTTATGGGGAGCAAACCCGCTACTTTGAGGTCTTCCACCGTGGTACAAAGGAGTTCAGCTGGAAGGCTAAGCCACAGTACGACTGGATCAAGCTTTCCACGTATGAAGGCCATCTCAACCCTCGAGATGATGATATCAGAGTCATCGTAACCATTGACTGGGCGAAAGTACCCACCGATTTTGATGCCAAGGTCATGATTGAAATCATCGGCACTCGTGATGGCTACGAACAGGTTCATATGACTGTCAGGAATAGTCGCGTTCCCGCTGAATTTGAAGGATTTGTCGAAGAGAGCGGCCATCTAGCTATTGATGCCGGGAACTGGGTCACAGAACCATATATCCGGCTACCTGCTCTTGGCCGACCTATTGCTGGAGCTGTCACACTCCCCTTTGATACTGACTTTAGCAAGCCAGACGAAATTCCATTCCTCAAGTATCCCATTTATGTCTTCTCACAGCACGACAATACCAATCTCGAGCTTCAGTTCAACATGACCCTTGAAACCGAAAAGACAAGCCGGATGCAATACGATGTGCGCTTTGATGGTGGACCCATCAAAACATATCGTCTTACAGAGGATGAGTCGAATGCTGAAGACGTTCCTAAGAACTGGGCCGCCGCCGTCATGGATTGCGTCTGGAAGAAAGGGCATAACTTGGGCACGGTGAAGAAGGGTAGCCACACAATTGAGGTGCGGCTTAGGAGCCAGAACATTTGTCTAGAGAAGCTGATTCTTGATCTTGGTGATTTGCGGTACACGTATCTGGGGCCGCCACAGAGTGAGTTTGTTAAGGAGGGGAAGAGTAATGGTGTAGACGCTATTGGACATATGGATCGCTTGGAGATTGATCTTGGCTTTTAATAGGAGTTTTTGGATGTACAGACTAACTTAGGATTTAATGAATATTTTTTTTTCTCATCACAAAGCTTTAGCTTGAATTTTAACTATCCGAGGTAGTGGTTTAAAGGATCGACTTTCTCAAACAATATGAATGAAACGCTCGAGGTTAACAATAACTTACATGGCTCTATGCCACGAAGTACTGGTATCCAACATTTATTCACCAATCCTATAAATCTATTGTTAATATCATATATCACATATTACAACTTTGATGATCAACTAACCGTGCCACAAGCTTCTTCGCGCTCACTTTTCGGTCATAGAGCGCCTGCACTCCCGCAACAATACCAGCCAGGCCATCTGGAAGCACCTCGACAGGGTGAGGCTTGATTCTCCCTTCTGCCAATAAATGGCTCAAGTATCGATAGAACCAATATGCAAACTCTGAGTCTACTTTTGCTTGCTCATCACTGACCCTACCCCATGTATCGCCATGAGCAGAGCCAACCATGGTGCTAGAGAGCTTGACGTTGTCTGGGAATTTCCAGTTTCGATCGTATATGGGATCGACCATGTTAATAACACCACCTCCAGAAGCGGCAAGTATTTTAGAGATGGGCTCGTAGCTGCGAGGATCAGATACGGAATCAAAGGCAAGCTTTATCTTGGCGGATCCTGCAGTGGCAATGATTTCCTGCGCAACGTCTCCTGTCCGATAGTAGATGATGTGATCCGCAGCATTGAGCGACTTGACAAAGTCGATTCCATCACCGGCAACTGTTATTATGGGGCCGAGGTTACTCAACTTGGCGAGCTGGAGCGCAAATGCTCCCACGGCTGTCGCACCGCCCCAGATTAGTATCGGCGTCTTTTCGCCGTCTGCTTCGGGAAGGGCTGTTGGCAGAGGTACTCTCAGGCCCTGGTATAATGCGATAGCGGCTGTCATAAAGGCTAAGGGAAGCGAAGCACCAGATTCGAAGGAGATATTTGGTGGTAAGTGGAATGTGGTGGCAGCTCTAACAACGGTATATTCGGCGTAAGTGCCGTGAGGACTGAGCATCTGATGAAAGCCGGCAACACGATCACCTGGTTTGAACTCGAATACCTCTGAGCCCACGGCTTCGACAATACCCGCTACATCGTCTCCCTTGTTGAATGCCTCTGGTTCAGTAAGATGTTGTGTAGCCTAGAGATGAAGGTTTGTGAATAAAAGGTAAATCCTGTGTATAAGTCATATTCTGATTCACCATACCTTCCAATCTTTCGGATTCAGTCCGGCGTAGACGACCTTGATAAGCACTTCCTTCGGCCCTGGCTTTCTTGCAGCAAGTTAATAACAACATCGAAACTCATTTATCATTTTACGAAGCAGCGTACGGAATTGGTGTTTCTTTAATAACGCCACCATATTTGGGCTTAGCGTAGATGAATAGTTCCCTCATTTCGGGTTGTTTCACAATTCCAACAGGCACAACTTTGAAGTTGAAGTACGGAATTGGGAAGTTAAAAGATTATGTATCCCAAGGCGTCTAAAAGCGATTTCAATTACATATACAGAGTTTATTCACCAAATCAAGCAATGCATTAAGCTGATTAGCGATAGTATGTCTCGTCGGATCGGAGAGGAACCAGTTTCGGAAATATATGGTTGTATAATCTACCGCGCGGGTAATTATTAGATACATCTACCTAGTGTCTAAGCATTCATTACTCGCTCTACACCACATCGAATAGCACGACCCGCCACCTCCTTTTTCTTTTCTACAAAATACCAGAGATGATGATGATTTAAATTCGAATTAACAACGATCGCGCATTTAGTATAAGTAATCATGTGTATGAATAGCCATGCGAAATGTTTACGTAAAATTTGTCAGCGCCGTGGCTAATTCCGATGTATATACCTACTCGTATAAACCACGATATATGCAGCATTGTTACTATGATGCATTTAGGCTAGGATGAGATTAATTCTATGCTAGCTCTATTTCAGTCTATAAAATACTGCTTCATATGTCTGATTGCTACTGCTTGAACAATACCATGGTGCCTATTAATAATCTTCTCAAAGCTGTTTGTTTGAAAGCCTTACATATGGACAAAGCAAAACGTAATATAGTTATCAATTCTCTGCGATCTCTATATCGATTGAAGGTCACTATACTAAAAAAAAAAAAAAAAAAAATAAGAGTTATCTGCCCAAAGTATTAATATTACCAGAATAGACATTCTAAGAGCAACATCCTTCCGAGCATGAATCTCTATGACCGGTGTTGCTTAAAGGACAGGACAATTATGTCTAGCAGAAAAGCATGGCGCTCAATGAACTAACTTTTCAAACTTCATCGGCATTCTTTTTTACATCTCTCACAAGGTTCCAGGGACATGATCTTGAGATCAGTCCAGCCAAGATTTTTGCACTGCGGCGTGACAAAACTGTTCAAGACAAGCTCTGATGGCCCATTTAGGAACCACCAATTGCAGTAGTCCCATGTTGTTCGGGTAGTACAATCGATATTCATGACGTGGCCATTTCCGCAGCATATGGGCCCATTGTCGATGCAGGTGGGCTTGGTGCATGGGCAGATGTCATAAATTCGAGTCCTAGTACACATAGTGATAGAATTCTATTTCACTTGAAGAAAGAGATGGCGGTCTTTTGTTTCGTTTTCGAGTGCTTTATCTGTAAATACAGTATCAGATAGCATAAATGGATGTTTGCTCAGTTAAATGTTCGCTGAGGTGCTTCAAATCACGGTCATTGGTGTAGAAGAAGGCTGATTCACTCATAATTCAAGATGAACAACTGCTGGGTGATTAGTTGTTATTCACAGGCATATTACGCAAGATAATATTGGCTTAATTTCGGATTGGAGTGATAGGAGCGTGTATAACTAGAAGATTAATTGATTCATATTGCATAGATGGGAAAACCTCTGCGCCAGCAATACACAGCTGAGTTAGTAGTGGACTGTGATTTAACAACCGTCTCTTGAACGGCTTGTGTGCTTTCAAGTCTCTATTTTAAAGAGCTATGAGACGCGATGTCATTTTTCAAAAAAAAAAAAAAAAAAACATCGTATCATTCATATGCAGTTTGATGCAACGGCTGGCCAGCGGCGCGTTCGACTCTTAGTACTGTATTGAAGATACACTCGCCATCTCTCTATATACGTGCGACCCCGTTCTTTGTCTTATCCGCGAGAAGTAGTTAGCTCCTTGATGACAGGCTGCCTAGCCCATTCGGCCATTTGGTAGGTTGATTAACATTTTCCATGACTCGACTTCTCGAGCTACGAATGCGGTCTTATGCGGAGAAATTGTAGTACCTATGTCCGCTGATGAAGCATTACAAAGCTCATAATTCCACAGTCGCCCGTGCTTGCTCTAGGATTAGCTTGGAGCTGCGAAGTAATTTGACTCGCTGGCCAACTAAGCTACCTGGAGTACTCAAGGGGCTTCGCAGTAGGACTATCACAAGGATCTCCGGAGTTAGGGGAACCGTCAATATAGAATCATTGCCAAATTTGAGCGGTAGGTTGCTATCGTATGATGAATTGAGGATGTTTGATAATTATAACCTCATCTAAATAGCTGCAGTCTGCGTTCGCATAGACGGTATCCAACTTTGATGATTGGGGGGGGGGGGGGCAGAAAGACAGCTCTATAAAGTGATGAGGATTTTGCAAAGGCGCACGGAGTTATGTTGTTACTCGCATGAGATGTACCGGATATCCACAAGATTACCGTGATCGAGGTGTTATTCTGAATCCCACTTTTTGCAGGCCGTACCTAGCGTCCGTGGGATCTCGATGAGTTACATCCTGCTCCATACATACTTCATATTTCTATATAAATACTAACGATTATATGCCGAAAGAAGATCGGAACAGTAGGTCTATGCTAGTCGTACTAGTGCCTGCATAAGTTTGTAGTGCTGTTTCTCTCTCCCGATGGGGCGAATAAAGTGTGTGGCAGTCTTTTGGTAAGTTTGATAAATAAAGTCGTCTAACCGAGACTAGCAAATGGAGTTCATACCTGATTTTAACTCGTATAGTCATAAATATGAGCTTCAGGTCCTAGCTAATCCGTATTACGTAGTAGAGCAAGCTCCTGTTTACCTGGTCCTAGAATAGAGTGTATCAGAACCTTCTCTAGCAGGTGATTGTTGCTAAGTTAATTTCTTATTCGGGAACATCCTACCATATTGAATTCATAATTAAGCGGTTCGTAGTTCAGCGGTTGTAATATTTACCGAACCATCAGCCCGAGATTTGTTCGCTATATTCGCCTCATTTTTGACTTTATAGACACATTTCGATCTTAGGCAAATATAAATTGGCAGCTCATTTAGCATTGCTGGGCATATGTATCTAGAAATACCCTGATAGAAGATCTAAGCGTTTTGGCCAAAATGGATGAGTCTCGTCTATTAAGCCTCTAAAGATTGGTAATATCGAAGTCAAACACCGGGTTAGCATGGCAGCGGTCAGCCGCTGTCAAGCTGATGGCGAGCATGTGCCAACAGAGCTAATGTAACAATATTATTCTCAAAGAGCCTCAGTACCAGGTACACTTCAGATTGCTGAGGGTAATCTGGTATCAAAAGAAAGTGGCGACCTGCGGAACGTGCCAGGACTATATAATCCGCATCAAATGGCGGCTTGGAAATCAACAGTCGAAGCTTTTCATTGCAAAGCAAGCTTCAATTTTGCTCAACTATATACAATAGGCCGAGCAGCGTATAGAGAAGTAGACGATGAAAAGGACTTCGAATTTAGAAGCCCGAGCGCTATTCCATGGAAAGATGGTGCCCGCACACCAACAGTCATGACGACAGCAGATATTAAGGAAACCATAAAAAATTTTGTGGGGGCTGCAAAAAATGCAATGGAAGCGGGCTTTGATGGGGTCGAAATACATGGCGCAAACGGCTATCTCATCGACACCTTTATTCAAGACATTAGCAACCAGCGCGATGACGAATATGGCGGTTGTATTGAGAATCGGTCTCGTTTCGCATACGAAATTATAAAAGCTGATGCTCATGCAATTGGGGTCAACCGAGTTGGACTCCGTCTCAGCCCGTGGAACACATATCAAGGCATGAGAATGAAGGATGATGATACCATATAACAGTACACAGACCTGATAAAGAAGGCAGACAAATTAGGCATCGCTTATATCCATCTAATTGAGTCGCGCATCACTGGTTGGGACAATATTCCTGAGAACGGGCGACTAGATTTTGCATATAGCATTTTCAGGGGGCCGATTCTTGTTTCTGGAGGCTATACAACAGAGTTGGCACGGAAGCTTGTCGACGAATAGCACCCAGACAGAAACATTGCCGTCATGTTTGGGAGATGTTTTACATCAAATCCAGATCTGGTATTCAAAATAGAGCAGAATCTAAAGTTTACCCCATTCAATGTGGAGGACTTTATATATTCCCAGACGCCTAAGGGATACACTGATTATATATTCAGTGATGAATATTTAGGAAGTCTCAATGTTTTGACGCAGCTATGTTTTGACGAAAGAATTCATCTCTTTTTTTATACGTTTCCTTCTCAATTTTTACATACGTATCAATCGTCTATAGACTGCATATACGTCATATATACAGAGTACGCTTCAGTAAGAAAGCGCAAAAGAAGAGAAGCAGAACCTTCTTCATATCGCGCTTTTGTTTCAACAGAATTCTTTAATCGCGTTCAAGATGCAATACATACCTACACAGACTACTCAAGTTGCTTCGCAATATGCTCAAGCGGGAAGCATGCAAACATCCGTTTCTTTAGCAACAGCCTTCAAGTCTGTCAGCATGTATTTCCAAGAATTCGGCTGGTATAGGCATATTTCCTAGATAGGAAATTATATGCCACTACTATATTCCATGAAAGGAAAAGCCGCTAATCCCAACGGCAGCGCGGGGCGACCGCCTGATCCGAGATGCGCGTATTCGGGCTTCCTCTAATAAGCCAATTCTCTCAACAGATTACTCAGGCGAGAATGAATGTTTTCGAGCTGAGAGCATTCATCGATTTGGTTGCTTGCTGTGGATAATGGATGACAATACAGAAGATAGAGATGTGACTGTGGTGATGATTTCTGTTCTTTAGCAGCTCACAATGCCTCACTCACGAATGAAGCGGGTGTGTTTATAATGGCAGCAGTGGATCAAACAAGTAGGAGAAGAATTTGGTGGCATCTCTACATCGGTAAATATGAATTGCTTTACGAAATTGGTGATAGTGTAAAAACATCAATTTCGCTATTAATACAGGTATCGTCTATCTCTACTCATTCTATCTATCAAGATGCTCTTTATTTTTTTGCCAAATACCTCTTGTTCCAACTGCTGGCTTCTAATGACCCAATCCGCATGATGGTTCTGGTACTTTTTAGCGCCCTCAGGGTCATCGCTCTTTATTCCTAGGACCTTGGGGATATGGAATCCTCTAGCAATAGCAGGCCTTGCGCTCAGTCTAGCCTCCCACTCCTTGAGATGCGGGAAAGCATTCATATCGACATCGGTGTATTCACCGAAAATCACCCACGACAGGTTGGCAATATCCGCGATTGAGAGATGGTCTCCGACCAAATATCCGGACTTGGACTTGGACAGCTGAGTGTCAAGGACACTGTAGAGTCTCCTTGTCTCGGTCACATAGCGCTTAACACTGTACTCGATTTTGACCGGAGCATATTTGAGAAAGTGGGAGGCCTGGCCTTGCATGGGACCAATACCTCCATGCTGGAAGAATAGCAAGTTGTTGCATTCATAGTACTCTCTGCTGCCCTTGGGGAACGATAGCTTGTGCTCGGGATCATATCGCTCAGTCAGATACTGTAAGATGCTTCCACCCTCAAAGACTCTGATGGGCTCGCCATCGTCGAATGTGTCTACAATGGCGGGAATTCGCCCATTGGGGTTGATTTCGAGATACCAAGGCTCCTTCTGGCGAAGTGTACTAATGTCAACATGTTCGACTTCGTACTTGAGTCCGAGCTCTTCTAGCGCTGTGGTAATCTTGATTCCATTGGGGGTGGAGTCAGTGTACAGCTTGATGTGAGGTTGAGGTGCCGCCATGATGGAAGATGTTTTGTTTTCAATTGAAGTTTTGGTATGTAGAAATGAGCACCCCCCAACGGAGTCGTTGTATTGAGAGTGAGCGAAGATGTTGTGAATGCTGCTGTTAATGCCGGGCTGAGGCGCAAGTCTATAAATACTATTCAGAATCCCATGGTTGCTGGTGTTTGAGCCCAGCCTGCCCGCAAACACCCGCTTAGAAATATGCGCCGCAGGAAAACTCATTGTCGATTGCAATCTACTGGACGTTCTGGAAACAAGGTTATTTCTAATTGGGTGATATATAATGCGACGAGCTCAGCAAGCTCCATCATTATACATGCGCTGATCTCATAATGCAAATGGGCACAGCTAGTGCTCTTTCAGGCAATTTCTGCAGCAACCCTTCCAACCTTGGACAAGACCACTAACGCGGTTACAAATCCGTCCGCTATTGAATAGGGCATTTGTAAGGCCACCAGCAGCCGAAAGGCTGAATGATAACGCAGCTATAGTACCTGTAACCGTATTGTGTTCTATTCTTTCTTTGGGATGCCTTAGTAGGTTGCTCAATTACGCCGCAGCTTATTAAGCCACCACTGTAGAGAATCCAGGCCTAGAGGCCGTAAAGGAAAAATGTTAGAAGCCATAGACAAAATCCCCGCTACCCAGTTATCAAACTATTTTCTCGGCTGCTTAGGACGGTGAGCTCGAGTGGAAGAGTGGAGGAGCATGTTACATGACGTGATTATCAGACTTGCTATCAGACAAAAGTATTAGTCACAAAAGCACATGCATGTATGCAGATTAGTCCCGGCCGGATACCCATTAGCTGTGCCTATATAGTAGATTTGCTGGTAAAGCAATTAACACTCCTGGCTTCTCTCGACTAGGTAGGTAACCATAGCTATAAGTACATATCACATAGCAGTTTCTAGCATCAAAGATGCTTTTACAAATCTCATATTCGTTCGGGGCTAATATCTCATCAACGATTATGAGTATCCAACAATTCTGTCTCATTTCCTATCGTGCCACCTTTTACTACAAGAGCCGCGAATAAAATGCTTCTTTTTGACACTTACTACCCGTTATAGACCAAACTACTATGCTATGTTTAAATAGGCAGCGAAGATAGTAATTTGGACCTTCGATGGCTTATTCTGATGGCTTTTTCCTTGAGGAATCACATCCTATGTCTGCTGATACGCACACTGGACAAAATCATTCTCATTTTTATGGGAATGCGCAACCATTCCGCAGAATCTGTATCACGATAGTTAGCTGGTATTCTATCTTAAAGGGTTGCATTTGGACTTACATGGCCTCAGTTTGTGGGTCGTTGTATGCAAGAATGAGTCTGTATGCCCCTGGAGTGCCCCCTGTATAGCCATACGGTACTCTGGCATGCACTGGATGCTCCAAAAGGGTACGATTTTTGCAAGGTGCTGAGAATGAGAAGCCCTCACGATTTGCGAAGCGTGTGGGATAGAGTTTCCCGTTTGGGGCCTCTATTTTTAATTGAAATTAATATATTAGTGTATAAAATGAGACGGAATAGAGTCAAATGAAGTAAAAACACTGGGTCAATGCCACACATACTCGCATAAGTGCCATTAAGCATATAGCCTTCTGCTATAGCTGAGCCATCCTTAATTGCAGTAATGGAAAAGTCAGTAGTGTTACCAGCTAATTATTGCGGTTAGCGAAGTCTTGCTTGTGGGCAGGCGATAGTTACTAATGCATCTGAAACGTCCTTTAGCTGGGATATTTTGAACATTTTCAGCAGCATAGCTTGTTCCAGCCGCTAAGATAAATACCAATAGGGATTTCATAATGGGTATTTGGGGATGAGGCGTGTTTGGAATGATTCTTGAAAGGAATATAATGGAGATTAATAGCTGGCGACTTGTATGTAGAGATCAAGTGCATACGCCGGTTCCGAGCGGGGATCAAAGAGAATTTATACCTGGTTGCTATCTAACAAATTCTGTAAAGCTTGATGTCAGGCTACACGTACGCGACTACAGAGACATGGCATGCAAGTAACAGATCATTATCGACGAAAATACATGGAGCACACGATAAGCAGGGATTGATCTCTCTCTCTTGTTTGGCCATTTATCTGCATAGTGGCACCGGCAGATACGAGCTCTCTTCTTTCTCTGAATGGAGCTACAATATCTATAGTAGCATCTGGTTATCACCACCAGTCACACAAGACAAACTTTCACATATTTGTAACATCATCAACTAAGAGATGTAACCCAAGACAGACGCATATTAAAATTACTCAGAGTCAGAGCCTATCAGAATCTAACACTTGTAAGACGCGGCCAAGTCTCGAGGCCGTAGTATCCCACACCGCTAACTGTCTCATATTTCTCTCTTAGATAGCTCTATAGCTATGTTGTATCTTATTGGCTGATGTCTCACACTTTAAACCTCACACAATTTATATTCTTATTACATACTTGGAGATGACTCTCAAACGCGCGCAACGAGTCCAGTCTTGACATCATACAGGTAACCTTTTATGCACTCCTTCAAGTCGCGGCGAATGACTTTGGATTCCCTCAATAACTTGACATCATCATGAACTCTTTGTTCCAGACTGACTCAGTTAGCTACTTGTTCTGTGTTGAAATAGGATAGGATAGCTCACTCTACAATAACTGGAAGCACCAAACCGTTTGTATCTTTGATGGAAACTCCCTCTTCCTTCAAAATGTGGCTCTGGATCTTTTCTGCTGTCAAATAAGTAGCTCCGCAGTCTATTTCATGGAAGAAAGAGAATTATTAGTTAGAATTTGGCGTGATGTCTGTCTTATAGCATACCGGTATGATGAATGATCATGACTTCTCTAAAACCACCAACAAAGCAGTCCATTGAAGCGACTTGAGCGATGAGTGGGGCAACCCTGCCTCCTCCAACTCGAAAAATAATGGCTTCTAAGCGAATATTAACGGTCGGCAACTCAGAAGCGAATTAGATATTAACAGTACCTCCAGGCTTCAGGCATAAAAACTCTTCTGGTTTGCACCTTGGGTCGAGACAGGTTACTATACTCCAAATGAGTAAACGGTGCCCCTGTAAAGATGATTCATTCTTCTCTGTATAACGCACTTATGAGGACAGAGGGCAATTTTCGGCTCATGCTTTCAGAAAAGAACTTGTACGGCCTGTGAGACGTAGCAAAATTCCTACAGCCAGATTGCGGTGAGCAGATACCCACATACACGGAGACGAGAAGCGTTCATACTTGTTACGTTCAAGCATTTCATCAACTAGAGACGCTGTCATTGTCAAAGCTTATCAGAATACAAGAGGGTTAATTGATTGTTTCGGATCACTGATAATGCTACAAATTGCAACGTCCCATTGTTCGATCATGCCCTTATATAACTCGCACATAGCTATTTCATGCCGCGATAAAAGGTGATTCCGATTATCTCATCAACTCATTTCTACGGACATAATTTTGATTGCCGATATTTGTAGTCCAATATGATTCCAAACAATTCTTGAAGTCTCAGTGCCGTGGTGGCATCGGCAATCAACGCAACCAAGTTTCAGCACATTCTGAAGCTTCAAGTACAAGCCAGCTATCAGCCCTAGCCGAATGAGGAAACTGGTGCCCTGGCTGTTATTATCAACACCTTGGTATAGTTTGGCATTGTGAAGTTCCTCTTAAGAAGATTATCCACCTCTGGGTGCGTTTGGAGCTACAATATTTGGCTTTTGGGGAAACTGATGTTGTGAATTGAGGTTGCGAAAGACAGCATCCCGTTAATGAGCTCCGAATTGCAACAGAGCAATTCAGCGTATCTCAATAAGGCGAGAAAATAATAGTGGCATCCAGCAAGCGAATATCGGTAGAATTTTCAATAGTATATATGAGCTATAAACTTATAGTGCAAGCTCGAGGTTTACTTACAATCTGCCTACAAAAACATAAAGGAAAATACAATCAAGAGCCAAGAGTCACAACAAGTATTTTGGATAGTAGGTCATACACAGTTATATCCGAATACTAATCTCTAGATGAATAGTATGTTCTTTACATCACTATTGCCTTTCAAGTTTATGGATCCCTAGTGGTCTACAAATTGATTACCCGAACATCTGATCGGATAGCCTACCGGATGCAGCGCGATGATTCGCCAATACTTAAACTCATGGCGTTTCCAGTTTATGCAATGAGCATTAGTATATATAAATGATTAGTGGGCACTTAATTAGCAGAGTTAAGAGTCAAACCTTTTGTTAGAGATACCCTCAGCATCCATTCGTCTATGCACCGCGCTTTTGAAGTAGATAAGAGCATCTGCTCTGCATATCTGCATACCCCTATGCCACAGGCTTTCGGAATAAGGCTTTGGCTGGATCCCACCCTAATAACGCATCTCTATCCGACAGCATTCAATGCAGGGTTGGTGTTCGTGCAACGACAAATCCGCTAGAGGCGGGTTAGAGCTCCATTTGATCCAAAGCACCACTTGCTCCGATCACCGGCGCTGTTCAGAGATGGCAGAGGGGTTTCCACACTCCAAAGTACATGTGGACTATAAGAAGAAGTGCCTGCTTCCGCTGGACATCCATTCACTCATCAGGTAGTAGATTCTAAGCTAGATCTTCAACAAATAGAGAGTAGATGCACAGATGCGCAGTTATCTATAAATAACAAGGGCTCAGCTACCTTGCTTAAATTGACCACAGCTAGATTGTCTCAACAATAAATATCTTCCAAGCTGATGACCCAACAAGGAAGCGCTGCTGTAGTTGACCTACGTGTACGTCTATCGTTCAGTCCTATCGACATCCGAACTAAAGCGAAGTTTTAATGGCGGAGCGTTCCAGGTGTACGTCATACAAGAAGCAAACTCTTTCCAATCCAGCTTAGAGTGAGTTCACTATAGATATCCTAACTATGTAAAATAAATGTGGGCGAGTAGATACATGCAATTAATGGGCAGGAAGTTGATGCGCCATGCTATATTCACGCTAGATGGCATCAGATCGTCGCCAGATTTTCCTCATATAAGTAAAATTTAGTCGTCCGCTAAGCATCAAATAAGATATCCGACGTGGTGTAGTGGCTAGCATACCGCGCTTTCATTAGTGAAAGTCCCGCGGCGATCCGGGTTCGACTCCCGGCGCCGGAATTGAATTTTCTTTTTTTGTTTTATTTCTATTTGATGCTTTCTTATTATCTTGCTATTTATTCGTCAGTCTCATGGAATCTACGTAGAATAGGCCAGCCGGTAGTTATAAAGAGATCGATCAATTACGTTTTGAGGTGGTGGCAAGGTGACTGTGTTGAGGCGGCAACATCGGGCTGAGAGCTCCAAGAGCTGCGAGCATGAAAAAGGAAAAACGTGTATATGAGCATTTATACGGCTAATGTTGTATTTATAATGCTCATAAAAGTTAGATACAGAAGGTAAATGGGCCATGTTAGTAGTTGGGTAGCGATGCGGGGGCCAATATATTAGCGGATAGGTTATATAGGTCAAACTACATGTATCTAGATATGAGAAGACATCTGCGTGTTACTTAGTAAACATTATAGAGGCCTCATCTAAACAACTGCGAGATTCTCTACGCCTTGTGTGAATTATAGCCGTTTTCAATTGAATCGGAGCCTTGCCACGTGTTGATGCTTGGTAGAGTCCACGCCTTGGAGAAGTAGGTTGGCCTCATCGCAGTCATCCTCATGAGACCGGTTTCTCACTTTGCGGTAGCATAACTTGGGATTTCAACTGTATAATCAGTTGGAAGAAAGGGTAAAAGAGGAGAGATACGAGGAATTGACTTACCGGTCTTGTGCCTTGAGTTTTCCTTGGCATTGCATTGGCAGTTTGAGGGAATGTTTCGTGTGTAAGTGAGTAAATCTACATGACCTGTCGCTCGTAGCGGGGAAGCTTCTTCGAGGCGTGATTTATTGTAGACGAAGTACGGAGTACTACTGCTGTATATTGTAGTGCTAGGGTATATCGAAGTAGTACTTGCTATGCCAGGTACTACTACTACATACCTAGTAGGTACACACTAAAGCATCGAATGAACCGGCAGTTTTCCAGGCCCAAGCAAGCCAAAGGGTAATGCAGTGCTGGGGTGACGTTGAGACTGGACGACAACACCCAACACACGATCATTGCCGTCGCCTCCTTCACATTCAGCCAAGCTCTTATTGATCGGCAGGCGACGTGAGACTTGGAGCACGAATCAACAGCGCATCATGAATGCTCGGATAGCCTGATGCATGCATCATGAGTTGGCGCCAAGTGGAGATGCACTCGAGGCTGATCCGTCACATCGGCCAGGAACTAACCAGATTCACGAAGCACATTTACTTGCTACATGTATACAGTAGAACGTGAGGCCAAAGACGGCCCTTGGGCGGCTATGAGTGGCTCCATGCAGATACGCAGATGGCGTACGAGTAGCCGTAGTAGGTAGCACAGGGTATATAGCAAGGCAGAAACATTGAAAACGGGCGAATCTGCCTGAGCTGGGCGGGTGCGTGACAATGACTCTTCTGGCGATGTGGGAGGCCAGCGGAGAGCAAGGGTGGGAGAAAGCCCAGTTTGTTTGGCTGGCGGCGCTCATCCCAAGTACGATAGAGTGGGCGTGTATCACAGAGAGAGGGCTGTGTGCGAATGAATGTACATGCGGATGTGCCCATCTCCATATATTGCATGGGTGACTGACAGACGAGCGTCCACGCCGCGTCCGCTGCGCTTCACCCCTTCCTTTGATGGATATAATGCTGGCCCGGCCGCATTCAAGCAATCCATCATTGCACTGCACCGGTCTTACAGCACATACAGCATTCAAGTGAGCTTCTTTGCTTCCGGCATTGACCAACACACGCCGTGTTGAGCGCCAAAACCCCCCACCAGCGAGTTGCAAACTACAAATTCCCGCACGGGCATCCAGAAAGCTGTAGGTACGTACCAATTCTGCCTGCCTCTGTTACAGTATATACCTTATCCACACTATCTCTGCTGGGAAGAAGAAACAAGAAGACAAAGAAAAGAAAACTGGAACCGGGACCAGCCCGCGCTGACTAGAAGACATGACATGTGCAGCTTCCCCGCTCCCGCAGACCCGTCGAAGCGCTACGGCCGGGCCCTAGAGATTTAGACAAACGGACGGCAGTTCGGTGGAGAGCTTTAAGCTGGCCTCACTCTTCGTCGCCACCGACAACCTCGAGCTTTCACCAACTGGAAGCAGCTGCAGCTCTGGCAGCTGGGCAACCTCATTGTTGTATTTCAAGTTTCCAGCACTCACGACTTCTCACGACTTCTCACGCCTTCTCACGCCTTCCCGTTTTGACGCTTTGACGCCTTGTTGCTCTTTGTTGGTGAAGCGCAGCCCTTGAATTCTGTTTGTCCTTTTGTTATCTCTTCTCAGCACAACCCATTTTATTTTTCCTCTTCTCTTTACTGTCACCGTCTCTCGCTCTCGCTCTGCCAAAAACATCTATTTATTGGGTCCTTCGCTAGAATCGCTATTCTCTCACTCGTGGTTATTCTATTTCAGCATTATATTTTGGCAGTATCTACTTTACCCAGCCTTCTTTTTGGTTTCTTGGTCTCTGTCGTTTAAGTCTCGACGTTATATCCCTATCTATATACTGCTCCAGTCTTCCTCATGGCTGATAGAGGCCGAGGTAACCGCGGTGGCTTCCGGGGCGGCGACCGTGGTGGTGGCGGCCGTGGAAGAGGAGGTGGTGATCGAGGAGATCGCGGTGGTGGTCGAGGACGAGGAGGTGGCGAACGGGGAGACTATGGCGGTGGTCGTGGGCGAGGAGGCGGTGACCGTGGAGATTACGGCGGCCGCGGACGAGGAGGTGGTGGTGACCGAGGAGGTTACAGGGGTAGCTTCAGCGGCTTCCGAGGAGACGGACGAGGCCGCGGACGTGGAGGCGGAGGTGGCGGTTTTGGTCGTCGCGATGAGTCTCCTGGCAAGACGAAGGCTTTCAAGTGAGTCCTCACCTCTCTTATACGGTCCAGAGCGGTGTGGATATGTGTGAACTCGCAGCTAATAGACATCACAGCTACAACGGCACGATACCTGAACCTGATGCTGAAGTTATGAAGCTGGAGAATCAGATTGTGGCAGCCCAATCCTCGTCACTTACGGCTCTCACGTCTCAGATGGGTAAACTGGGCGTCAAAGGGAAAGGGGGCAAAGGAGGCAAAGGAGGCACCGCTGCTCCACCGCCAAGCACGATCAACCACTTTCCTCCTAGGCCAGCCTATGGCTCACATGGCAGACCCGTTGTCCTCTGGGCAAACTACTTCAAGGTCAACCTCAAATTTGACACGTTCTACAAGTATACGATGAATGCCAAGAAGGTTGGCTCCTCAAAGCCAGAGTCGAAAAAGGGCGGCAAAGCTGGCGCAGGCGACAAAGAGATCAAGGGCAGAGAACTGTTTTTCGTCGTCAAGGCCGTTCTAGCCAAACTTTTGGAGGAGGATAAGGCTCTTGTCGCTGCCACAGAGTTCAAGGACGTGCTCATCACGCTGAAGCAGATCAATCTCGCTGCCAACCCCATGGTTGTTGAAGTTGCCAAATCCGAGGGGAGCGAAGATATGGATTCGTACTCTGTGCAGATCCACGGCCCAAATGAGATTCGAGTTGGCGACATGAAACAGTATCTGACATCCATGGCGGATGGACCGGGCGGTGCTGACGCCATCTCCTTCCCACGCTTTCCCGACGTTGTTGACGCGATCAACGTCATTCTGGGCCATAAGCCCAGGAGCGATCATATCAAGACCGCAGCCATTGGTTCATCTCGATTCTTCCCATTTGGAGACGACAAAGTAATCCAGAATCTCACTCAGAATTGGCGCGCTCTGGCCGCTGCCCGCGGCTACTTCCAATCCGCCCGCTTGGCAACTGGCCGGGTGCTGGTAAACGCCAATGTCACTCACGGCGTTTTCAGAATCTCTGGTCGCATGACAGAGATTTTGGAAAACCTGCAGATCAGAGCCGCTTCAAAGAACGAAGGGTTTGAAATGCGCAAACTTAGAGCGTTTGGTAAATTCCTACCCAAGACTCGTGTCTGGTACAACTTCAAGACTACCGAGGGTAAAAGTGTTCGCCGGTCCAAGGCTATACGGGGCCTGGCCAGTTCGTCAGATGTTGTTAAAAAAGGCAAGGGCATGGCACATCCACCCAAGTTTGATGCCAACTGGGAATTTGGTGGTCCAAAGAACGTTCAGTTCTGGATAGACAGTGGCAAAGGGGGCCGCTACACCTCGGTCTTTGACTATTACAAGCAGAGTAAGTTTTCGTCTCGCTTTTTCCTTTTTTTTTTTCCCCCTTTTTTTCTTTATTTGATTAAAGCATCAAGCTGACATGCATTCAAGAGTACGGGATAACCCTAAAGGATTATCCATTGCTCGACATGGGTACTGAGCAAAAGCCTTTTACATATGTACCGGCTGAGATGATCGAGATCCAACCAGGCCAGGCAATCAAAGCTTCTCTTAACATGGACGAGACGACTGCTATGCTAGAATTTGCCTGTCGGTCGCCGTACTCCAATGCCCTTTCCATTAGCACCGCCAGCCGTCAAGTGCTCGAACTTGACGATCCATCACTAAACAAATTTGGTGTCTCTGTCGAGAAGCAGATGTTGACTGTTCAAGGAAGAATCCTCAATGCGCCGACGGTAGTCTATTTGGACGGCAAGAGAAAGAATGTCGATGTTAGACCGCTGAATGGCACCTGGAATATGAGATCGGTAAGAGTTATCAAGCCAGGTAACAGGATTGAGCGTTGGAGCTGGGTCAATCTCTTGATGAGACCAAATGCGCAGCCAGTTGGAAGAGATGTCGTTTTACAATACGGAGATTTCTTGGCTAATATGGGGATCGCAATCAACAAAGTCCCCGTTGCTCCCCCGAGAGAGGCAATTGATATCAATCAAAACCTCGACAATATCTTTGGGTGGTTACAACAAAACAAAATCCAGCTTTTCGTCATCATCCTGTCTGAAAAAGATTCGTCAGGATTGTATGCCAGGATCAAGCAATTGGGTGATTGCACATATGGAATTCATACGAGCTGCGTTGTGGGACGTACATTTGGAAAAGCGAGCCCAGGATATTTCGCCAACGTCGGGCTCAAGATCAATCTCAAAGCTGGGGGCGTCAACCACAGGCTTAAAGACGATTTTAGCATACTCAAGGATGGCAAAGCCATGATTGTTGGCTACGACGTCACTCATCCGACCAACATGTCCTTGAAGAAGGGCGCTGCTGAGCCTCCTAGCTTGGTCGGGTTTGTGTCCAGCGTTGACAGTGATCTCGGGCAATGGCCCGCACTGTCTTGGGAGCAAACTTCTAGGCAGGAGATGCTTAGTGATAAGCTCATTGAAGCATTCATGCTTCGACTGGATACCTGGAGCAAGCACAATGGAAACCGGTATCCAGAAAACATTGTCATCTACCGAGACGGCGTCTCCGAGGGCCAGTTCTCTCAAGTTCTCGACCGGGAGCTGCCATGCATCCGTGAAGCGTGCCGCAAGAAGTATTCGCCCCAGTTCCAGCCAAAGATCACGCTGGTGGTGTCGGTGAAGCGACACCAGACCCGGTTCTACCCTTCATCGACAGAGGAGATGTCTAGGTCTGGCAACATCCTCAACGGAACGGTAGTAGACCGAGGCGTAACGCAATCCCGATACTGGGACTTCTACCTAACGGCCCATGACGCTCTCCAGGGCACCGCTCGACCGGCGCACTACACCGTTCTCCTGGACGAGATCTTCCGCACGAAATTCGGCACCAACGCGACCAACGAACTGGAGCGCTTGACACACGAGTTGTGCTATCTCTACGGCCGCGCCACCAAAGCCGTCAGCATTTGCCCCCCAGCGTACTATGCTGACATTGTCTGTGAGCGTGCTCGCGCACATCGACCCGAGTGGTTTGAACAGAACGACTCGGAGAATCAGACCGAAGCAGCTGGGGGCGGCCCGAACACCATTGGAAGGCAGGTACATGTCAATCTCAGGGACAGTATGTACTATATTTAAGCGGCTACAATCTTTTTTTTCCCAACGAAATAGTCTCATGAATGTGGGCTAGCGATTATGGAAATCCAGCGAGGTTTTTTTAATACCATGGCTCGAATATGTATGCTAAGAAGGTGGGACTCAAATTGGGACGTGGTTAGGATAGCATCACATTTGACAGGTTATGTTGTACACTCTTTTAGGCTCAGAACATACCAAAGAATGATTCTTTTAGGAAAGCCTAACGAGATTATTGGCTCAGTGTCTCAAGTACTTGTGTTTCATGACAACTTTTCAAGAATGAATGAATATTACGTATTGCCATAACCTCTCGTGCCAAATCGGAGCTGCTTGCCAGGCTGCCTGTCTATGCTAGTGTATTTGGTAGAAGAAAGAAGAAAGGAAGAAAACAACAAGATGCTCTAAACTCTATATCAAGGCAGAGATGAATGAGAATACCAATTCTACAGATTGGCTTTCGCCTTGCTGTTTTTACTGCTGGGTGGTGCAAGGCGCCTCCTCATCTCGTCATCTATTGTCGATTTGTCCTCGAGTGACTTCTTTGTCCACTCTTCATATGCCTCTTCTTCCGCCCACCACCTATCAATCTCCGTCTTGGTCCATTCAGCGGCGGCCGTTGCGCAAAACAGCGGCTTCTCCAGGGGCACGAGATGGCCGCTGTCCGGATGGATGACGTGCTTCACGCGGCCTGCCTTGGAGCCACCGCTACCGCCGACGCCGACGCCGGTGGTGTCGAGTTTCTCCTGAATGAGGCGGGGCGGCGAGACGTTACTCTTGCCGCCGAAGACGTAGAGGACGGGGGGGCGGAGGTGGGGGAGGCGAGCGGCAGTGTTGTTGCCTTCGGGGCGGTAGATGGGCATTGCGGCTGGGACTCCTGGTTCGTAGTCGTGGTCCGGGGCGAGGGAGGGGTTGGTGATGAGGTTGGTGGAGGGGTCGAGGGCGGGCCAGAGGGGGCGGATGAAGGTGAAGACTTCTTGGTGCTTGGTGGTGGTTAGACGGACGGGGGGGTGAGTTTGATTTTGATTGTCTTTGTTCTTTGATGAGTTTCCAGCAGCGGCATCATCACGGAGGCCATAGTGGACAAAGAGGTCCAAGACACGAGGGTCCCATGCCCGATAGAAGTCCTTGGAGAGGAATGCCTCGCGGGCAGCAGCGCGAGAAGGCCAGGTATCTCGACGCATGGCGCTGAGCGACGCTGGGTTGGCGTACGTTTCGGGAGAGGAGGGCAGCAGCTGCTGCCTTTTGGGGGGAGCAGCGAAGCGGGCAATGACGGGGTCGAGCATGACGAAGCCGGTGAAGAGGCGCGGGTGCATGAGGGCGACGTTTGCGAGGGCGTTTGCGCCAAAGGAGTGGCCCATGGCGATGATGGGGCGGGGAGGGCGGATGGTGTTGATGAGGTGGGCGATGTCGCGGGCGTAGTCGAGCCAGGAGGCTGTTTTTCATATACATGTTTAGTTTGGTGTAAGAAAGGGATGATGTGAGATGAGAAGATGAGGAAATACATACGATCGTTGCCGAGGGAGGCGGCGTTGAGGATGCCGCTCTGGCCTTGGTGAGCGGCGTCGGCGATCCAGATGGCGCGGAGGCGGAGGCCTTGTTTGTCTAGCTGTTTGAGGAATTCCTCATAGAGAGGTTCGTATAGTTCCTGTTTTTTTTTGTTCTCATTAGCCCAAATCATAATACTACTCCCATGATTTGATTCGATTCGGCTGGGTAGTACTCACTTTTGGAAAGCCATTTGCGTGAGCGCCAATAATGGTGATGTCGCCTTTGCGCGGAGGACCACTGTGTTTAGGGGTGTACTGCTTCACGTGCAGCAGGAGGGCATCGTCTTGAGAATTTGCCGTTGCGCGGGGGTATTCTCGGATGTGTGATGCTTGGATGGTGTGCTCCTGGATGTCGAAGACTGAGGATGAGGATGAGGATGATGATGATGCATCGGAGGCCATTTTTTGTCTGTGGCCTAAGGGTTGTAGTTTGTGTACAAGGTGGTACGTTCACTTCATACAGATTCTAGGTAGTTTATGTATAGTAGAAAACTTATGAAAAGAAAAGGTAGCAAAAGCAATGGATGTTGCCTCGGCTTGTGATGAATATGTTGTGCTGTGTCGACACAAACGCCGGAAGACGGGGGGGGGCGTTTAACTAACGCCAGGAACCCGGGATCTTGGTTGGCCACCTCGCAACAAACGCCGAATCTTATCTTAGCGAGTGAGCATGAATCCGGGGTAGCGTGTATGTATGTATGTAGTATCGGGTTTTCAGCTCTTACTTTTTTTTTTTTTTTTGAACCGCACGCGGATCCCAACGGGCGGGCTTGCGATTTGTCACTGTTATTGTCCCTTTTTGCTGGGGCGTGGCGGGTGGAGATGAGCCTCGGTAAGAGATTGAAGGCCAAAATAGCCGAATAGCAGCTTGTTTTGGGGGGGTCGGCAGTGGTGTAAGGCAGTTGGCGATTCACTTGGTTATAGACGCTTTCGTTTGTATGAGTTGCCACTTTTGTTTGTAGATTGCATTCTTTGAAAAGCAGGACTTGAAATGACAACTTGTCCTTACGTAAATAACGAGATTTGCAAAACTTGAGACATCATCTGCATGACAAGATATATTGCATTCACGTAGGTGCCTAACAGTGCTTAATTACAGGTGTGGGTGTCCCAGCACTGCAACTATATAAACCTCTAATCGGATCAAGACCATCCAGTTAGGTCAGGTGCATCAATAGTATCCACCTCAATCAATGCAGATCAACATCATTTAGCTTAACTTTGTCAATTAGATCAGAGCAGTCGCGCGTGTAAGATCGATGAAAGTGCAATATTGGATACAGTATCCGCACTGTGTATTTACTGTCCTGCTTCCGTCCCAATTTTTGGCTTCGGTCTTTGAAGTTCGCATACACCAGATAGAGCACAGCAAGGCACCAAGATCCCCTCACCAGCATCAACAGCCCCAACTAGACATTCATTCGCTTGGGTTATAAACTCATAGACGCCAAATCCGGGGCATGGCAGGGATCGCGTGTTACAGCGGTTGGCGTTGACAATCAGCCTGCGCGCCGTGTCACGGCAGTCACTCGTACAACTACTAGGTAGGGCTGATATAAGGCCCAACTCCATGCTTCAATGTTTTGTATACAATCTCATCACCAAACCCAGTTGCCATAACTAAAGATGCCAGTACCGGCATCAACACCAACACCACGTGTTATCCTCTTCGCTGGAGCTCCAGCCCCAATCTCGGTGGATTCCGAGTCCTGCACTTTAGACAGCTTCGATGAGACATTCCAACAGTTCTTTGGGCGCCTTGACAGCAAACAGCAGAAACAGAAACACACGAGCCCAGCTTCAGGCGCTGAAGCCGCATCTCAATCACCACCACACGCTGTTTGGCGGTCTGTGCCGCTGAACCGCCGACCCCTTCAAACAGGCCTGAGCCAGAACCACAGCATCCTGAGCGGCTCCTTTCATGCTCATCGTGACTTCTTCACCACAGTTTATGCCTTCTCTGGGGATGAACCCCAGTCTTTCAGCGGTGGTGAAGATGGGGGGGCAATACTGACGCAGTTTTGCGAAGAGTCGCTTGCGGCCCACACCCTCATGCCGTCTAGTCAGATAGGCAGTTTCAGCATAGGCAATACTGAGGATACCACAACCTCATTCATGACGAATGATACAGACGACATCTCTTTGCAGGATCCTACGAATCCATTGACGCCGCCCGTGCCATTGCATCTGTCAGACTTGGAAGACGTTCCCTCCGCGGCTCGGATTCTCGCTCTGAGCCCCCAGACAGTCACGCTCAATTTGATCGTGGCTGTGATATCTATAGCCCAGCCCCGGACCGTCACGACGCGTTGGGGCACCACTTTGTCACTGGTCGAGGTGCTTGTTGGCGATGAAACCAAATCGGGCTTTGCCGTGACCTTTTGGTTATCCAATGACCAGGCTGCAACCGGCCAAATCAGCAAGCTGAGGCGGCAAGACGTCGTTTTGATGGAAAACGTGGCACTGCATGTCTTCCGTGGCAAGGTCTACGGTCAAAGTCTGCGCAAAAACCTTACTCGGGTCAATCTCCTATGGCGGAGCGAAGGAGGTGGGTATTATCAGAACAGAGATCTCGCCAGACGGGCCGCGGCGAAGCATCCTCAGCAAGAGAAGACGAGGCTCGTCAAAGACTGGGTTCTTCACTTTGTCGGACGAGATTCAGGAGCAGCCACGAGAAAGAGGACTGGTCGACTGTCATGGGATCAGCCTCCTGATGATACACAGTAATACATATGGAAAAACAAAGTATCTTCAATATCTTTAATATTATTCTATTAGATTATGCCAAGGGATCTATTTCCATAGCTCATTACGCTGTACAGTTCAAAAGACGCATTTGCACCATCGTCATAAATGTCCAAGATGATGTGGATATGAATAAAATACAAGGCTCGAAACGAAAATTTTCAAACAAGAGTGGAGTGATGACTTGGTTTCCCAGTCTATGCCATACCCACTGATATCTCAGGCTTCCTACCGTTGGCGCCCTTCTTCACTGACCTCCACTCGAAGGCGAGACTGCACACAAATGCAAGGGCGGCGCATGCCACGGAAATGTAGTAAGTATGGCGCAAACCGGTATTGTACGCCTCGAGAACGATTTCAAGGGCATCCAATCGGCCGATGCCTTGGAGCACAGACTTGATTTCAGAAGCACCGCTGTTGATGAAAAGCTCGGGGTTGATGCCAGTGTTGCTCTTGGCAAGCTGGTCGATGAGTCCGTTTTGGAAGAGGGTTTGAGCAACAGCGACGAATACTGCGCCTCCCAGGATCTGGAAAAACTGCACACAAGCAGTGCCGACAGGAACCCATTCCTGAGGGAGGACCGTCTGCACAACCAAGACGCTGGCCTGGAATCCAGCTCCAATGCCCAAGCCGGCGATGACCTGGTATCCGAACCACTCCCTCAGCGGGGTGTGGACGGCGAACGTCGTAATCATACCGCATCCGATGGTATACAGAACCATGGATGGGAGGATGAGGAAGTTGTAGTAGCCAATAACGGGGATGAGGCCACCCGTGACGATGGACATGAACACGCTGGAAAGGAGCAGAGGCAAGATTTTAATACCGGCGGTGACGGCACTTACACCCTGGATGGCTTGGAAATAGAGAGCTGTTCACACATAGTTTAGTAAAAAAGGATCAGCCTGGATATTGAAACAGAAATGCCACTCACAAAGATAAAAGATGAGGGGGAAGAAACCAGCGCCGAAGAAGAGACTGAACATCATGGCAGCAAGAACATTGCGGTTCTTGAACATTCGCGGTGGCAAGGTTCCCTTGTCTCCCTTCCAGAACTGAATGCCAACGAAGACGAGGATCATGAGGCCAAAGCCGACGAACAGGCCAATAATCTTGGAATCACTCCAAGCATATTCCGCGCCACCCCACTGCAGGGCCAGGATGAGACACACAATGGCAGGAATGAAGATGGCAGTGCCCAAAAGGTCGATCTCGAGGATGCGCTCCAAGACGGTCATGCCCAGGGTATCGTCCGAGTTGCGGTTGACATGCAGTAGGAGGACAACGATGAACATGGCAAGACCACCGATGGGGAGGTTGATGTAGAAGCACCATCTCCAGGAAACCTTCTCGGTGAAAGCACCGCCGAGGAGAGGACCGGCAACAGAGGCAATTCCCCACATGCCACCGATGAGACCAAAGGCAATGGGACGCTTTTCGAGGGGCACTATCACAGCAATTAGCAAACTGCTGGGTTTTCGTTTCTAAGGGTCAGGGTAAGGCATACTCGACAGAGAGATGATGACAATGGATCCAGAGAATAAGCCAGCCGTTCCAACCTAATCCCCTCTCAGTCAGCATTTCAAAATCCAAAAGCGTGCAGCGAGAGCGAATTGGGGGGTTTCAAAAAGCTTACTCCCGCAACGGCCCGCCCAACAATCAGCGCCTTTGATGACGGCGCCACGGCCGAGAGCAGACTGCCAATCTCAAAGATGAAGATGGCGGCGAGATAGCACCACTTGACGTTGAAGTACTTGTAGAGAGCGCCGTACATTGGCTGGAGGGCTGTGGCGGTGAGCAGATAGGCCGAACCATACCAGCCCTGTTGACGTTTTGATTGATGGTTAGTTTAATCAGATGTTTCATTTGATTCCATTACCATCTTTCCATGGTGAATTGCTCAAGACTCACAATATCCTTGACACTCTGGAATCTCGCCGTGATCGTGCCCAGCGCAGGGGCGATAATCGTCTGATCTAGCGCAACTAGGAAAATCGCCATACAAAGAGCGATGATGATAGACACCAGCTTCACGCCCTTAGGATAGTTGAGAGTGGCATTGGTCGCCACCGTATCAGTCTTGACGACCTCCTCCAGAACTGTATCGTCCTTCTTGGTCTCATCGGCGCCAGCTACAGCGAGTTCCTTTTCGATGTCATTGTCACGACTCAGGGGCGGCGGTATGGAGCCGCGCTCTGTCTTGTCTGATGAGAGACGTGGCGTTGGCGTGGAAGACATTTTTTTGTTATCTTGTCTTTTGTCTCCCAGTGTATTGAGAAGATCGGGGGGGGGGGAGTGCTTCGACAAAGAAAGGAAGAAAAAAAGGGAAGAGGTCGGTCCTGTTCCTTTTGTTAGTTTGGTATATATAATTAGAGTTGGCCGTCTCCATATAACAGCCGGGTCCAGCGATGGATCTAGTTCAAAAAAAAATTCACGTCGGCCATACTATGTATGCACGAAGTTTTACGTACTAGCGTCGCGAGTTGGCTGCCTTTTCCGCAGCGTTTCTTGTTCTTTTTCGTGATTCTTTCCCCCCTTTTTTTTCTTTCGGCCTTGCTTCCGACTAATACAATAGTAGAAGGAAACTAAAGCAATAGGCTTAAAAGACCTGGAAGAAAGAAAGAAAAAAATAGGGAAGGGGCAAAAAAATGTGGTACACCTTTTCAGCCTTATATCTTGCCCATCTTAGTATCTAGCCCAGGTCGATCTATTATCTTACCACCACACGACCCCCAGCAGGCTCACTGGCAGACCGCCCAAGCTCTCGGTCGTCGGCATTCAGTGATATGTATTCCTAATCACGCACTGGCACCACGGCGGTTAAATTAAAAATCCTTAATAATATTAACATTCGATTCGATACGCGAAAGCCCTTTGCCAACTAGTAGTTGCGGCCTGCCATCCCTACAGCTGGACTCCGCATTTACGTGGCGAAACTCGCCCTCGCGATTTCCTCGCTCCCCTAGCTCTCTACTCTCTAGCGGCTAATAGATAGACTACATACACAGCCAGGCAGCCTACAAAGGAAACCAATCTAGACAACATGATTCTTTTACGCGGAGATTAGGTTGGAAGCCCGAGCTTAAAACCCTTTGACTAACACCGGGGTTTGCTCCGTACACGTATGGGATATTATTAGTGCCAATAAAAGACAAGAAAACAATGAGATTAAAAAAAATAATAAATAAATAAATAAAGAAAGAAAGAATACGGAGCCAATAAAACGCCGGTAGTTAATCCCCAGAGGCAGATGCTGCATGAGAGGTGAGTCGAACTGCAAAGCAACGGTATGACTCAAATGGCTTGAACCACCTGATGCGGTTTAGTGGGCGAGCAAGCCACGGGCAAGTCGACGGACTTGAAGCGAAGCCGATGTCCGAGGGGGGAGCTTTTGGTAGGATTTATTGTGGGAGCAGCTAGTTGCTTACTTGAGGCGGACGACTGTTTTAGAGAAAGAAAAAAACGAGGTTTAACTATTTACGGCACTACTAACACCCATGCGAGTAAGTTCTACATTAGGTAGTAGGATTTTCATCCTGTTCGTTCTGCGAGGCTTCTTAGGCTTTCCTTGTTAGGCATTTAGTAACACAACAACAGCAGTATTAGGGCCAACATCAGATAAGATCAAGCCGTTGTATGTATGTATATGCAAGCCTCACATGTAAGAGAGATACCTGGGTAGGTATGCACCAGCAAGATATACACGTACTCGTACTTCGTATACAGACATAAGCTTCGCGGCGCAGCTCCCTCAGTCAGGGGGAGGTTCGGCGCGAGTGGATTCATTCCCACTTATTACCAATCCAGCCCGCTTCAGCCCAAGAAGCTTAGCCCAACTTCATACGGCAACCCATGAAGCTACAAAAGCTCAGGCACGTCTTCTTTTTTTTTTTTCTCGGTGTTGCCTCCACAGCGAGGCCGGGCCAAATCCGCAACACCCATACAAATGAGACACTGCGTAACTCCGCAACTAACAAACCCCTAAATTCATTCACGGCTTCGTGAACAGCAGATGGGCCACGGAGCAAGCGCATGAACGAACAGCTCCAATAATAGTACAGCGCCATGCCAGCATCGTCCCATCCTCTGCGTTAGATCCATTCCTGCCACGTCTGCGCTGCGTCACAGCTGCACCCTTGGTGGCCTATCGAGCCAAGTGCACTGAATAATAGTAGGCGAAAGTCTGAGGCAGGCGATGTAAAATGATATCCCTCTATCTAGTCTAGATGAACCAAATATCATGATTATTTACGTATTCCTCGGGTACCCTTTCCCCCGAGCCACTAGTTCGACTTCTCGTCAGCTTCTTGCACTGGAGGGATCCAAACCAGCAGGCCATCTTTGTCAATCTTCATCCCCTCTGTCGGTATAACTCTGAGCACCTTTTGGAAATACTTGTCCCTCACCACCAATCCTGGCCGTACATACACGCCTCGTACAAGCGGCATCAGACGGTAAGTCTGGGTGCGCCTTGACATCGGTAGCAAGTGCATTGTCGTCTGTTTGGATCCAGAGAAAGCGAATGCATCGCTTGGTTCCATCGCCAGTCCAAATGTTAAGAAATGGTTAGACGGATTCTCAATCGTGATATCAAGTCGCACCAAACCCGCCTTCTCCTGCGAACTGTGAAGCACCGATGCCAGCACTCTAGGCTCCGTTCCAAGCACCATGTACTGCCCAACTATCATCGTTGTGACGTTAACTGGGCTAGTCTCGCCATCTATAGATCGCCGCCGTCGCCAGCGGACCACGAATGCCAAGTCTATTGCGACTGGATGCCTGTCGTCTAGCGTAATCTTATCCGCTACCAGATCAAACCGAGCTTCATACATCGTCTTGGGCGCCACAATCATGCCATCTGCAGAGAATTCGGGCTTGTTTACAACACGGCACCGTCCGCCAGGCGTCACTGACGTAACCTGCATGTCGAGGCCTATTACGTCTAAATTTTCCGTTGCGAACGATGCATAGTGGCAAACAAGACACCATTGCTGCGTGAGCCCCTTGGCCGGAACAACATCGCCTTCAGAAACGTCTTGTAGATCTTCGTAGTCGAAAAGACTTGGCCAGGGATCTAGGTGAAGTCGCGGCATCAAGTCGTAATTGGCTTCAAACGCATTCACAATATTGAGATGAATAGGCAACACCTGAACAATCGGTGTTGCAGCATCCGACTCCAAATGATAATCTGCTCTGATCTGCAATTCGTATACCGTAGGCGCTAGTGCAGGGTCTAGATGAATTGATGCCTCTAACGATGAGGAGCTGGCGATATGGCCAAGAGTAAGGTCCGTGACTTGAGACTCCTCCTCAGCAGCATCCACTTCTCGCTTGTGTTCTCCAGCTTGCACTTGGAACCGAGGGATTCCCTTCCCAATGATCCGAATGTCCAATTTCACGTTAGCAGAATCGTCCTCTTCGTTATATAGGCCAACCCGTAGTGCAATCGGCTCGTTTGCATAGTATTGCTCGAGGGGCTCTATCAACCTCAGCTTCATTTTAGGCGGACGTGGCTGTATATGTAGAATGTGTCCGTTGGGTCTGGACAATCGTGGTTTCACCGAGCCTTGAACGAACCATCCTGTTACATTGCCTAGTTCCGACAATGATAACTTGTAATCCATTTCGAAGGTATCGGCTTTATAAGACAAAATTAGAGTAGAAGCTGACGCCTCCCCTGGCTCTCGTAATGGTATATTCATCTCAAACACTTGACGGTGGCCTGGTCTCAGTGTCAGATCGCATTTACCAGTCAGTTGGTCTTCTTTTTCATCCGTCTTGTCTTTATCTGCGTCGTCTTTCTTGTCTTCATCTTCGTCTTGGGTCCCTTCTTCGGCTTCATTTTCGCATTCATCTTTAGTCTTCTTTTCATCGCCCCCAAGCTGTTCGGTCAACGGCACAACTGCCACGGATATAGGTCCTTCCGCAGAATTCATCGGCAGCGCTGCGTCGTGCACGAGCGTGATAGGTTTGAGATGCCCTTCAAATTCAACTCGAATAGAAGAAAGAGTAACAGGAGCAGCCACACCAAGCGCTTCAGATTTGAGAGACAGCTGGGCCAAGCATGTTTCGCCAGCCCGGCCCTCTTTGGTACGAAAAACAAACGACGCTGATAAGAAAGATGAAGCTAAATCGTCAGATATGCTAATAGATGGCTTCGAATCCAAGGTAACTCCATCCAGAGACTTGCTGAGATCGTAATGCCAGTTTTCTCTCCGTCTAAAGCCTATATGTCAAGGTCAGTATCCGAGGCACGAAACTGTGATAATATAGAATGGCCACCTACGCTTATCCATTAGTTCCCAATCAATGGCGACCACAATATCTGCCCGTCCAGTTTCCGCCGCTGCTCGTCTCACAAGCCATAAGATTTCTTCAGAGATATCGAGCCACCATTCAGAGCGAAAAGACTTGTCTTCCCAGAGAGGCCTGAGCATCCCCAGTACTTCATTCCACGATCCAATCGTCACCATCTCCCTCGCACATTCCAAAGATATTTCTGCCGCAATTCGGTGCTGCTTTCTAGCTTGAAATTGACCTCTCGCCATGAGGAGGCAGTCTATTATTAGCTGTGCGTGATTGACTCCCTTTCCGTTCAATGGATATTCTTCGTGGGGCGGAGGGCACATGTATGTATCGTAACGATATGCTTTGCTCGCCACTCTCGATGCGGGCGAAGCGTCTGGAGCTCCTCTATCATCTTCGGGTATCCTGCGGGCCAATGCTTTGCGAGCTCCAAGATGGCGTGCTGCAATTCGATACCAATAACCAGTATGATGTAATAGCTCCCACGGATGTAATCGTTCGCCAAAAAGATTCTTTTCTGGTTGAAGAAAGATCGTCATAGTCGAAGGCCCCAGGCCAGGAACTTCGGTCTTCTCAATAAGAGTAGCCATCATCATCGCCCACCGGGCTTCCCAAGCTTGCCAGCCATAGTTATTTGTACCTCTTCCTCGGGCCTCCACAAAATCGCTGATACGATCGCGGTGAGCCTGCCATCTCCTAACCGCCATACTCGTTTGTCCCATCCACAGGTGCATTCGCAAACAGCGGATAGAGATAATGTCTGCTAGGAGCCGTGCCTCGTTCCAGCGAGGGCTCCAACTGGGAATTATATCAAGAACATCTTGACCTAGCAAAATCTCGTACGCCTGTTCAAAGGATCGGATTGCCGCGTCAATCTCTTGGCGAAATTCAGCAAAAATGGCCGACTTGAAATCATAGCGAAAATTCCAGTCCGATAGCGATAACGTTTGCGACGTTCCAGAAGTTGGCGGCACTGTCGGCTGAGGAACGATTCCTCGGGATCGCTTCTTCCTAGCATGCCTCCCAAGATCTCGATAATACTCTATGGCCGTGGTGTACAGTAAGGAGAGAACACTATCCATCACTCTCTTTAAATCTGACGGCGACTCCTGAGGCGTGACGTAGAAGATTGATTTGGGATCTAATCCAGTTCCCCTTCGGATGTTCTCCAGCCGATCTTGTATAATATCAGCAGTCAATGTCCTGGCATCTTTATCTCCAAGGATGATCACAACTAAGCGCGTTTTATAACCCGACTCCACCAATATCGCCCTTATGCCATTAAGATCTGCCTTTAGCTTGTTGTCTTGCAATGTAGCAGTCTTTGGATCGCTAGTCAGTGTGTGAAAGCACACGAATATGCTAGGGATCGCTTCCTGGTGCTTCTTGATCCATTCCGCATTAATCAGCCCATCAGGGTAGAGAGTTGACGAAGGACTGAGGGGCGAGAAGGGTGAGTGTAGTATCGGGGCCGTAGTTAACGGTTCGATCGTTTCAGGCAGCGGCGCTCGTCGAGATGGAAGCACATAAGACTGCATTCAATTAGAAACGCGCTGCGCAACCTCGTTCGCTTTGGCTCGGATTCGTCATACCCTACCGACGGTCTTGATGCGGACCCTGAAGGGCTCATCCCTCGTGACTGCGGTCCACGACGTTCCGCGCTCGGCCACCTCTTCAAAATAAGACTGCAGGAAGCTCGCCTCTCTACTCTCTAGAGGCGGCAGATCAGATCGAAGGAGGAGTCCCCGGCCATTGGCCTTGGGAGGCTGCTCTGGCGGGTCCGAATTCAGTCCCGACACCACGATAAGCGGCACATTATGATCGAGGCTTCCCAAAGGGTAGCCATCCATGATGATTGGCTCGGCGTCGAGAATACATAAGCCAGGCGTTTATTTTCGTGCCCAGGAGCTTCGCATTCAGATGCGCAACGACTAGAGTCTCCTGTTAGAGCTGGCGAAGCAGTGTTAGCATCTCCAGCAAGGCTGCCCCTCCGTTGTAGCGCAAAGCAGCCCACCTTTGCCAGCTTCAAGACGCAGGGTATTCGCGGCGCTTCTCTGGCAAAATGACAGAGATCTAAAGATATCGGGTGTTTGTAAAGAGCAGCTAAATTGTCAAACGAAGGTGCATTCTGACCTGTGGCTCTTCACCGAAATGGGCGCTAGCTCCTAAGCACAGAAAGATGATGTTCGCCAGCTCTCCACGCTGTGCTGCAGCAAGTGCGGGACACTTTTAGCTGTGTCGGTCATCCCCCCAGAGGAGGGCCGGCGTCGGAAGAACGCCGGGTACCGAACAAGCGCATCTCCAAAAATTCAATGCGCAAACCATCAAAGCTAACATCTACGACTACTCTCTCCAAACCACGATTGCCAATCAAAAGCCCGCTGAGCGGTGCGATACGAACGCCCCTTTTCGATTTGACATTCTCAGATAAACCGATTCTGCGACCATGAGGCCCACACAAATCCTCGGCGTGGGCAAATACCGCCATCTTAAGCTCACAACCAAGGATGTTGGCCGTGGCTTCTACAAGGGAAACCGAACTGGATCCATGGGTCGACACACAAAGTACGGTGGTTATATCATTGAGTGGAGCAAGGTCCGCACCTATGTTGTTCCCCAGAACCTCAGCGAGTCCAAGGTACGATTGCCCAGTCTTTCCGCAGCACGTAAATGGAGCCTCGCGGATGAATGAGCAAAAGGCAAGCAACTAATCCTGAAACTGTGTAGCTCACTCCCTTTGTGAGCCGAGAAGTGCGATCCGAGCCCGGTGACTACAAGGGCCTGTCCAAAGGACCTCAGGATCCTTACTTTTACGTCGAGCAATGGAAGCGATACAACGGCGTTGACTAAGTCGAATTCACCCCTCACGAAATGAAATACCCCCCCATCTGCAAACAAAGACGAAGAGGAAGAGGAAGAATCAAACAAAGGCATAGCTAAACACTGCCTGTTCGAAAGAAGCCTTTTTTTTTTTCAACTCTACGAACAAACCGACAGCGGAAGTCAAGGGTATTCTGCTGAAGCTGTATATACCACACCCTGTGAACATTGTACCACTACCATGTATGATGAAGTTGGATAGAAACGAACGAGGGAAAAAGAAGGATGACATGGCCAGAATTGTGCCCTTAGTCACAGTGTCTAAACAAACAATACAAAAAGAAGTAAAATTCAAATTCAAATTAAATTATGGCGCCACTATATACGTGGATTGGATATCGCTAAACAATGCTTGCTTGCTGTCTCTCTCCCTTCCCAATCTTTCTAACTCTAAGCAAAATTCTTAACATTCCACCAAGTGCTTGCAAACGCTCCATCTCTTATTCAAGTCTCTATCTTTACCTGTGGCAAGTCTTCTTGCGCCGTAACAAAAGTCTCTACTCCAGGACGCTGCACCTCGGCCAGCTCATCCTCATTCTTGTCAACCAGCCCATTTGTAGATGGACATTTCTCATCGAACAAATCTCCTTTTGGGTCTGGTACGCTAGCGAACTGCATTGCCGGCTCTGGGCTCATAGCTCGCGAGCCAGGAGTCATAGCCGAGTTCAGTGTAATCATGCTTGCCGTTTCTGCGTCGTTCTTTATGCTGAACGGCAAAGCAATCCCGTCAAGGAACGGCCTTTTCCCAGCCACGCCGGTTTCAGGGGAATAGTCCGGGCTAAGAAGGCCATCGTGAGCAGCCTCCTGCTCTCGGCGCTTAGCGATCAGCTGCGCTACAGGGGTTTCGTCGTTAATCTCCTCATTGCTAGTTTGGTGCTCATCTCGCACAATCCGCTGGCGAGAGGGTCTTCGGCTATGTCCCGGCTTTTCAGAATGCAACGGCGCACCATTGGTCTCATTTGGAGTGACAGCCATCATCTCAGGCTCGTGGTTGGCTCTTTGCTCTCTTTCCACGGTCTGCTCGTCATGCTTTGATCCCCAAAGCGACCATATGGCCAAGCCAAAGCTTCTCCTTCTCTTGCCTGCCCGCAGCTCAGCATCCATAGGTATTCGTCCGGCCAAGGCACTGGGAGGCGGATGTTCATCTGCGCCAAAGTCTTTATACCCAGCAATCATCTCTTTGATGAGCTTTTTGTGTGTTTTGGCTTTTGCGCTAGCATACCTGTTGTCGTATAAGTGTTTAGTTTCTAGCCACTTCTTAACAGGGCCTTCTTTAATAACTCCAATCTCACTAGGCTTCATTGTACAGCCTGGGAGCTCTTCTTCGAGAGGGAGAGGCAAAATGGTGCCATTGCGAGCTATTCGCTGCCTAATCATGTGATTCTTAAACGCCGGAAGGGGGTCTCCAGCTCTTCCAACTTCAGTGGGCATGGTTTCATTCTTTGGTTGCCTTTCTTGGCTCCCTTCTTGTTCGTCTCGCCCAGCTTCCGTGTCAGAGCCAGAGCTCGTAATAACGGAAATGTCATCGTCATCCATAATCTCAATGTCTCTATTCTGCGCACGGGCTAAGGCCCAAGCACCGAACTGCGCAATGGATCTAAACATGTACTTGGCAGGGCTAGTGAAGCTCAGAGTTGGGGCAACGTGGCACAGGTCGTCCCATACTTGAAGCTGCACATAGGTGGGTTTGTATTTGGCAAGTAGCCTTCTTCCATGTTCCGTCAAGACCTCGTCCGCGGGTGCATATTTTGCCGGATTGGCGCACTTATGCGCGAGATAAATCTGCTCATCACGAAGGATCTCGCCGCCACCGACTGTAATCAGCAGAGGCGGTAGCCCACCAAGCGTTGGTTGCATGACGGGGCTCACCAGCGGATGTGCCAGAAGGGAATTTTTTGTATACATCTAGCAAAGTGTTAGACAAATACCAATTCCATCACAGTCACACAAGCAGCCGAGCTCACCTGAATCTGGTCCTTTATGGTAACCAGTTCTCCATCAATTGTAACAGTTAGAAACTTTTCCGTCTCAGCATGGATACCGCCACTGTCAAATTGAATATTAACATCTCCATCGCTCAGCGGAGCTACGGGAGCCTGCCGTTTCTGCTCTAGCTCAGCTGTAGGCGGTGCATTCTTCTTTTTATCGCCCTTCTTTCGCTTTTCTACCTCCGCTTTAATCATCTTTTCGTCGTCATCATTTGGTGGTGGCCAGGCCTTTGATGGCTTATGGTGGAATCCCGATTGGGGTATGTAGTCTAACGGCGCATCACCAGCGACACTGGGGAATGAGTGAGTCAAGTCACCCCATGGACTAATAAGGATGCCTCCAGCAGGCAGTGGAATGCCTTGATCTCGAAGAAGGCACAACATGGTCAAAACCATGCCGCCGCCTGCCGAGTCTCCAGCCAGTATGATCGTGGTGGGGTCTTGGATCGACAGGAGATACAGGTAAGTCGCTATACAATCCTGAAGGCCACACGGGAATGGATATTGAGGGGCCAGTCGGTACCGCGGAGCAAGGACTCGAGCCTTTAGCTTTCTCGCGTGACGTTGCATTTGATATCGGTGCTCATCGACGCTCCCGAAATAATAGGCGCCTCCATGCACGTAAAGCATCACACGGCGCAGCGGTTCATTCTTCTTCTTGCGCTCATTAGCATCCGAACGCATCTCAATCCACTCGGCTTCCATGGGGCCTTTCGGTCCTCGCCAATGCCACCACTTCCTACCGCCTACTTGACGGATGCCATCGGGTCCCAGCTCTTCTTCGATCAATTCTGCTGCTCGGCCGAGGTGTTCGTCGGGAATTGTAACAGTTTCGAGCTTAACCCATTGCGGATGCGGAACCCATTGTGATGTGAATCCCTGGATCTCTTCGACAGTGTGATGAGAGGCATATTCGAGGAACGATCGAATTAGATGCAGTCCCTCATCGTACGACAGATGTGTGGTAGGGTGCTCTTTCAAGCTCTTTTTGTTAATGTACTACAAGTTCCTCCCAAGAAATAAGGGTTAGCGAATCATACGCATCAACACAATCTGTCGAAACTCTGAAGCAAATAACAGCATCGGAGCCAGATCCGGTGCCACGGAGCTTAACCTACGTGTGCAAACAAGGTCGTCACTACTGTTGGCGTCACAGCCAATGATACGGAAGTCGTGTTGAGCCTGTTCATATCGATCTCGTTTGCCCGCCAGGTCCATCGATATGTTCGGATCTCGGGTTTCTGAGGAACCTCCTGAGAACGAGGCCGCCACGCAAGTATTAACGGGAGCTTGGCCAAGAAATAACATTGCCATCAGGGGCATGATGTCATGCCATATGGCAAGGGACAGTCTTGGCCCACAGTCCACGAATAATATCGGCTAGGGAAAACCACTGCTGTATTAGTACTAGTTGCACATCTTACCTAGCTTCAGGCTAGTGGTCCGTGCGCGCCTAATGTAGCACAGAGACACAGTGGATGAGATTGGAAAAAAAAAACACCAAAATTTTTATGCAGGCTCATGGCCATTTTGAGCCCCTCCATATCCCCGCTTAGTACATTCATCATCAACAATCATGGCATCTACAGACGCGACAGAGCTGCCGCCGGCTGGTGAGTGGGATATAGAATGATAATCAGATCTTGGAGCATCTTTTTATTGACCCTGAATAATTACAGCAACCCGGCAGTCCAACTTCGAACAAGCCGTCGCATGCGCCCTACACCTATGGCCGGCCCTGACCCTCGCGGTGCAGAATAACTGGGGAGGACCTGACTCTTCAGACAAACGGGATTGGTTTGCTGGTGCCGTTGTCGATCTTTTTTCTGAATTTACCGATGCGCAGCCCGGCGAGACCACCAAGGCCACCAATGCCGCTGACGAACCGGACATGGAAGACGTCGAGACAGTGCTGTTGCAAGTGATGATCGACGAGTTCGAGGTCAACATCGACGATGATTCTGGTTTGGAAGTTGCCAGATCCATTGTCAAAGCGAGATCACAGTGCGCCATCGGCGACTTTAACGATGAGGTCAAGACTCTGAACGAACGATTCGCGAATCGGAAGGGCAACAAGGTGGATCAAATGTTTAAGAAAGCCGAGGATCAGGACCAGGATACAGACTGGGAGTCTGGAGACAGCGACGAGGACGATGGAGACAACGGAGGTGATGTGGAAATGGACGAGGCACCACCACTGGTGCCTGTCCGTAAGGAAAAGCCTGCCCCGGAAGTCGACGAGGATGGCTTTACCATGGTCACCAAGAAAAAGAGGTAGACCTAGGATAGCAGAAAACCTGGGCGAGGAAGCTATCGCCACGGGAGGACATCCCACTCGACATAATCCAAAAACAATAGGTACACCACAACGCTGTGCAGACTCGACATACCGAATAAGCGATAGCAAAGCCAAACGCCAAATTGCCCAAGTGCTAGGAAACAAATTATGCACACAGATATATGGAGTAGATGCGGCGCAGAATTATTCCCAGTCTTCGTCACTGTCTTCGCCCTCGCTATCCTCGTCGCTGTCATCCTCCTCGTCACTATCTTCGCTCTTCCCCTTTTTCTTGGGGTCTTTGGGGCTATTTGGTGTCTGGGTTGGTAGCTGGCTCGTCTTTCCTGAGGCCGCGCCGACAACATCATAGCTAGCGTCGGTTTCAGCTTCGGATTTTTCATCGTTAGATTTCCTCGACTCATCAGGCTTCGGCGGCTGGATTGTGGTCGATGAAGCCACAGACGCGGGCTTCTTTCCCTTGACATTGGCAATCGACTTCTTGGTGGGGGCAGGCTTCTCAGATTCTTCGTCTTCTTCCGAATCATCTTCCTCTTCCTCTGAATCGTCGTCATCCCAGGCTACTTCGTCTTCAGCGGATGCAGCTAGTAGAATGTCAGAATTATGAAACCAGATAAATAGAAGATACAATACAGCAAATACAAAGCATTGTTTCGCAGCACTTTACCTTTGAGGAGATCCCTTCGTCTAGATTCAGCTGTCTCAATGCCGTGACGAAGGAAGTAATATCTCTTCCAGAAGTCGGCGTAAGGAATCTGGTCGGGGACGAGCTTCTCCATAGTTGCGCGCAGCTCGGGGTATTTTGCCAAGTCGCCGCTGATGTCCTCCGTCTTTTTATCAATATCAAAACCCTCAGTCCACTGTTCGTATTCCAAGGCAGATGGATCTTTGGTAAAGCTCTCTGTCGATGTGTGGATAACATGAAGCTGTGCGTCGAATCTCGAAGTGTGAATCACCCGCTTTCCCTGGGCATCCTTGCTCTCAAACATGACTTGGCTACTTTCGGCCGACTCATCTGGAGGTGCAACGCTAATCGCATCTCGCAGAAAATCTCGGATGTTGCTTCCAAATTTAAGCAAAGCTTCGTCTGCAGCATCTTCAGCGCGTTGAAGATCCTTCAAGCGCTTTGAAGCCTCGGTCCTTAGTCGCGTAAGCACAGTTTCGGACTCTTGTGCAGAGGAGCCATCCCCAGTCGCCGGAGCCGTTGTGTTAGTCGGTGTCCTCTGGCTTTCTTCGGCGTCATTGCCAGCAGACATGTCGGGGATGATGGTGGTCAGAGAGAGAGAACGAGTTCTATTGACGATAGTTTCTCGCAGACTAGTAAATCCCTTCTGCGCATCTTCGCCGACCTCTGCAAACTCCTTTGAAGCTTGGGTGTAGACCGATTCGCCCTACAGCCACATCAGTATCGACTGCAAATAGCGGTGATGCGGCTACACTCTGGTTATCATACCTGTTTAATCACATTTCCAAAGAATCCTCCAATCTTGGCACCCCATGGGCTTGCAGATATGGCCTTGTAAGCTTCCTGGATGTCATTGTTCAGAGAATTTTGCGACTGGTCCTGCTTCGAGCTTTCCCCCGACTCTTCGGTATTCTTAGTATAGGCTTCTTCCTGGATATGGTCGTATGCGAGATCCATGGTGTAAGCGATCCGAGTCCGGTGACGGTGCGGGATCTGAACAAAACTTTGAGCTCTCTGCCCCCTTATTGAAGAGCCAGTATGTGTTTCGGAGCTTGTTCAGAGGTGGATATGGAGGTCAGCACAGCTGAACTGGCGTTGGTTAACGAGGCTAACGGATCTCCTCTCCTGCGTTAGAGGTGGGTGGGCGGGGGTGCAGGCTGCATCACGTGACTATGCAGCCAAGCCGTTAGATCTCAGGGTCTACCCTGTAGAATCCAAAATAGAGTCCCATGCCGAGTGCTTTTGCAGCATTCCTCTGTAAAATTATCCATTTCTATCAATAAGAGATTTAATACATCCTAGCTATGTAACGTAACTGAATAGTCACGTATTCTGGTCATACAAAAGGGTAGTGGTAGTGAACTTGAAGCGAGCATTGGATTTAGAAGTATGTAGTACTGTTTTAAGTGTAGTGTGCATGGATTGTCCCCTCCTCTTACACGTTATATGTACCGGTACATTTAATCTTGGAATAGGTTTAGAAAGTGGTACACTGCCGCATCAAATTGATATAGCTTGTATCACTGGTATTCAAATTATTAACACTGGCCCGACAGCCATTTGGAATATATAACAACCTGTTGCAGATAGATACCAAAGGCGATCAAAATACAGCAAGCCAAAATTGCATCATATTCTTCGTCCTGCGCGCTGTATTTTCTTTTTCCTTTCTTTACTCATTTTAAATTACCTTTTTTTTTACTGTTAGTGAAGAGGCGTATTATATTGGGCACACTTTATATCCTAAATTTACGACCAATGCAGATACTAGTATACGCAAACCACCTACATTCGATTCATTCCAACTTTGCCATTCACAACCTGGTTCTCACCTAAACGAATAGTATAACGGATTTCGTGGCGCAAAAGTTCACATCGCCGGCCCCTCGTGACCCAATAGATGGATACTCTCGAGTAAGCCGCCAGTTGATGCTATCTGGTCCAGCTGGGGATCCATAGCTGAAGGCGATATTCAAGGCATTGCAAGACTTCGTATGCGGCTTAAACCGGTTATACGACTGCCTTGGCATATACCCGGATGCTCTGCCAACTTTTTGGTCTTATCCGAGACAATTACTGCACTCTAGACCGATGCATGTGAAGCGTCGATGCTTGGATCAATCTCGGCCCGCTGAGATCGGGTACGATAAATTGCAGCCTATAGCTTATCTACGAAGCGTTGGTGTACAAGATCGGAAGATTAGCAATGTTTGTCTTGCCATATAGATAGAGTATAGCTAATAATAGTTTTCAATGCCGTAATAACGGTTTTTGGCATCATTTTGGGTGACAACTTTCATAGAAGTGCATGCTGTCCAGCTAATTGACTACACCAGGATCCTGTAGAACCCCTTTGGTGTGACGAGTCTATGCCGTCATCATGCATGTTAGGGGCATTTACTCCAGAAACCAAGATCTACTAAATCGCTCCATGCCTTGAGCTAGAATGACCCCGTCGTCTCCTTGTTCTCGATAGCCTCACAGGACGACGCGGGCTGCTTGCAAGCCTCATCTTCGATCTCCTTCAAAAACCAAGATGCAGCGATCATTTTCTTGCGTCATCGCTCCCCAGAGTGGAAATTGTGGAGTAGAATTGATTTAAGCTTTGGCTACGGGATCGTATAATGACGTACATACGCTGCTATCATTGGCTGAGGGCGCCATTTGACCCACTTATACCGCAGATTCGCTGCCAATTGCATCTCAAGTGTTCCTGAGAGCGACTACCAACGGCCACAGGGACATGTTTTCAGGACATGGAAAATGTCCTGAATGAATCGTAAAGTGGACTTACTGGTGAGATACCGTGGCTTGGACGACCTTGCTTTTATCTATTTATACCTCGAGATTTCCCCTGTTGATCAAAATTATTTCTCTCATCATCACAACTTCAGTCACAATCACATCTCATCACCCAACAACACAATCAACCACCTCACTTTCGGTTTAATACCTACCACAACACTTCAAAATGGAGACCGCCAAGCAAGCTTTCAACTACGTCGCTGAGACCGTTCAGGGCGCTGCCTCTGGTGCTAGCAAGGAGACCAACAAGGAGATTGCCAAGAACGACAATGTCAATGTTTCCACTCGGTAAGCCGGAGCAAATATCCCGAAAATCCGTAGCTCATAGTGCAGTCTGCTGACAACTCGCAGTCTTTCCGCAGCCAAGGATGCCGTCGGCGACAAAATTGACGAATCAACGCACAATGGCAAGGCCGAAGCTCACAAGCAGCTGGCTGAAAACAACTAAATAGGGATGAAGGACCTCGAGGCCTTCAATGGCGTTCGGAACGGATCATAGCGATGGAAGCCTGTAGTCTACCAGGCATGAATTGATATGAATTGAATTTTCGCACACTTCATTTCTCTCTCCCGTGTCCGATGATAAATATGCGTGAATTTGTTACGACCTGTAAAAAGAGGACTGTAGGCCTTGCAAGTGCTTCGCAGGATAACTGTGCTGCTCAATTGGTGGAGAAAACAACCGCAAAATGTTCAAGAGCCATGCGTGGCTCGCTCTAGGCAAGGTAATTCGTAACCATCGTATCTGCATGTCATGTATCAAATAACTGCTGCCAACCTGTCTTTTTATCATGTGCTTCGTCGCGGTGAGTCTATCGTCGCCAGGTTTCTTCGTATACGGTGACTAGAAAGTTAATTGCGCATATACTAGCGGCAATGGGAAAATGGTCAACTACTGATAACGGACAGGAAAGACAGAATCCGTATGGAAGAAATAGCCTTATTCAGCTAGCCATTTGCCAATCCTCGGCTTCGCAGCGGGGTAGCTGGTAGCAGTAACAGTGGCGGTTTTGCGTGCAACATAACCTAAACCGTAGTGGTAATGGCAGCTGCCCGATGCTCTCCCCAAATGTTGCAGCTAGGTACGCATCCATTGTGTTATTCGTACCACTTTGAATCACTATCGCAATAGTTTGCGAAGGATCTGAAGTATGATTAGCGGCGCATGCAGCGTATAGACCAAAAAAGATTCAAAGCTCAGAGCATGTTGCCAAGAAGAGACCCACTTTTCGGTGTTATTCGGGTCAGGGTCTTTTTTTTCCGGAATGGGGTGCAGAACTGCTCCCTTATCTCCACCCAACAGCTTTCAGTTAAGGCGGAGATTGCAGTAAGCGCCGTATGGCTGTGCGGTCTTTGGCAGGCAGGCAGCTAACAAAGCGGGCGTGGTGAATCCTCGCCGTGGTGCCTCTATGCTTTGCTGGGCTTAGCCTCCCGGAAGGGCGCTGTTGCGACCCCCTGCGGTCTGACCAGAGTTGCGAGAGAGAAAAAGGGTCCCGCGTATAAGTGGCAATCAGTGCTTGACCACCAGACTTAGCGTGCGTGCACTGGCATATCACCTCATGGGGGGGGCGACGGGCCGCTGTACCTTTGTGCAGATTACTGACGATGGCGTGTATTATCGCTGGGTGCTCATAGCTTGAGCGGATGAGGGGTGATACGGCCAATTTCTCGAGCAGGGCGAAGAAGACACAGTGGCAGTGAGCACTGGGTTTAATCGGCAGTTTCTTAGAGGTTTCGGGTCGGACAATGCGCAAATGCCGAAAGGAGCACAAGCTGACACGGCTGGATTAGCACTGTATCTCGCAGTTAACGGCCAATTCACGTATACACGCCGGATACGGAGGTGCAAGACGCTGCCGTGCTTGCTTAACAAGTAGCAGACATGTATGTGCCGAACTCGTATGGACGGGCAGGTATCCCTGGCTGCCCATGTCTTGGAGGTAAAAGTGCGTAACCCGTAGTATTGGCTGTATGCAGCGAGCAGACACCGCAGAGGAGGGCGGTCTTGGGCCTCAGAGGGCAGAGCTTTGTTAGGGCGTGATGGTGCCCGGATATGCAAACAGGAGATGACGAGATGTCCAAGTCGGCACGGGGATGGGAGGATGGGAGCAGCGGGCTATCTATCTATGTATCTGTTGCTGGTGTTGCTCGTCCATATCCATCGACCGCAGGAACTGCCGTCCGGTTGACTCCCCAGCGCATCCCGTAAGCAAGACACGAGCTTGATACCGGCATCAGAGGCCATCCAGGCACAACACAGTGCGCGCTGCACGGCGTGCGACAAAGTCTGGCAGGGCCTCTGGACCGACACCGTGCCGTCGGGGCAGTGCGGCGAGCGGTCAGGCCGAGGGGGCCCTCTAGAACGGTCCAATGGCCGACCTAGGCGGGCGCTAGCCAAACACCCCATTGGCGCACGCCAAGCGGGCTGAAGAGCCGGAGCCAGCGTCTGTAGCGCTCCCCGCCCTTCTGGCCGCTTACAAATGCATCAAGATTCCTCATGGAACTGCAAACATGCTATCGATCCGGCCATTTTGTCTGCCCATTCGTCCCCTCTCTGTTGCTGCACGAGGCCACAGTGCGCAGAGCCCCTTCGTGCCGCCGTCACGGCCTGTCTCTGCCAGCGCACGGAAGCGCCTAGAAGACCTTTTCTGACTCAGGCAGCAAAAAAAGTCGTCTGTCTTCCCTTACATCCGCGGGGCTCCACACTGGCTGCTAGAGCAAAACGATACCGTGCAGGGAGCGCTACCAACAAGTTTCTCGCATTCGCCTCCCAGCCATCACCTTCCGCCAACCAGCAACCATCATCAGCACGACATTGTCCTGGCCGCATCTCCTGCGACGCATTCCCAGGCAGCGTTTTTGCCGTCCATCTGCGTGTTCGTCCATCTGATATCTACTCGTATTGTCCCCTCCTGCTGCTCTGCTCTTGAGACTCCTGTCTGTCCCTGGACCTCTGGCGCCTAGCGTCTCGCATTTCAAATCATATCCCCGCCACCCGCGGCTACCGACTGGAACTGAGCGAGATTGCGCTGAAGGACTGACAGAGATTGGCGCTCTGGTCTGCAGTCCTCGTGGCAGCAATATCACCATTTGAACTGGATTTTGCTCTGCTTCTTTTCCCCTTCGATCTTTGTTCTGGACTCTTGTCGAAATGGCCACAACCGGTACTGGAGGTGGCTCGTCATTGCCACCAAATTTCTTCCTGACCCCGCAGCAACAGAACCTCCTCTTCACGGCTCTCAATGCGAACAAGCAGCAGCAATCGAATCTGAAGAGTGGACTTTCGTTGTCTCCCACTTCTTTCAAGCCAAACCCCCTTCAGAGCCTTGACAGCGCTGGGTTCCAGGAGAGCCCCTTCCTCGACAACTACGACTACGACTTTGATGACTCCGGTTTTGATTTCTCCTTTGCCAATGAGGCCGCCCAGGCCAACATGATTGGCGATGTGCCTGATAGCGCCATGAGCGCCAAATCTGATTCTACTGAGACCGAGAGCCCGGAAAAGAGAAGCCACCCAGATGACGAGGAAGACGATGCTAGTCCTGGCAATGAGTCAAAGAGACACGAGAGCTCTGACAAGGTGCCTAAGAAGCCTGGCCGTAAGCCGCTTACCTCGGAACCAACTTCAGTACGCTCAGTCCATTCCCGTTCCTATTAGAAACTGAAGAAGTCTGTTCACTAACAAAAATCTACTTGTAGAAGCGCAAGGCTCAAAACCGAGCCGCTCAGCGTGCTTTCAGAGAGAGAAAGGAGAAGCACCTCAAGGATCTTGAGACCAAGGTTGAGGAATTGGAGAAGGCATCAGAGGCTGCCAATCATGAAAACAGCATGCTTCGCGCTCAAGTCGAGCGAATCACTGCAGAGCTCAGCCATTACAAGCAGAGGATGTCGCTTGTGAACAACAAATCTACTCCACAGCAAGCTCGTGCCCAGCCCTTTGGCTCCGCAGCCGTCAGCAACATCAATGATGTGAGCTTCCAATTTGAGTTTCCCAAGTTTGGCACCCTCCCTGGACCGCCTGCCAAGACGCATCACAAGTCCATGTCGCAGCCCATTAGCCCTAGTTCCCAACATACAGCCAGCCCGGCGGCCAGCCAAAACAACATAGACCGTGTGGCGCAATTCTCCCAGCAGGCGGCGAGGAATGCGCAGTTCAAGGAAGATCTCGCCAAGTTTAGCACTGGAGGACCGTTCAGCTTGCACACTCCATCGATGAGCAGCTCTACTGCCACTGGATCAAGAGCCAGCGTGGACTCAGTCAACTACAGTGGAAACAATACCACGAGCTCGCCGTCGGCTTCCTCTCACTCTAATGTGGGTGCAAGCTCATCGTGTGGCACATCTCCTGAGCCTTTCACCCAGTCCCCCATGGGCTTCAAGCCTGTTGATACCCTGACTACCATTGGCGAGGAGCATCCGTCCATGTCTACTGTAGATGGGCCATTCTCCCAGTTCACTGGCCTTGATTTCAGCAATAACAGCTTCGACTGGCTTGTCCAGCAGAACAACGGCGGCCAGTTTGACCCCCAGCTGTTTGGCGATTATCGTGAACCACAAGAAAACGTCATGACTCATTCGACATTTGACGACTTGTTCAATGACTCACTTGAGGCCGATTTCTTCACTCCTTACAACATGGCTAACAGCCCGAACCAAAACCACAAGAAGCTGAATCTCATCGATGAGATCGATGCCAAGCAGAACGCGATTGACGATGAACCGAGAAAGGAGAACATGAGCTGTAATCAACTCTGGTATGTCATACATCACATGATCACAACAATGCAGTTATACTAATATTTTTCGTTACAGGGAAAGGCTACAGGCGTGCCCCAAGGCGCAAAATGGCGAGTTTGATCTGGATGGCTTGTGCTCAGAATTGACCAAGAAGGCCAAATGCTCTGGAAGCGGGCCCGTTGTTGCCGAGCAGGATTTCGACTCTATTCTCAAGAAGTACATGGGTAAAGAGGCGGCCGACTGCTCGGCTGAGAGCCTGGGCATATCTCTAGAGAAGACCAAGCCTGAGACATTGGTGATGCCATGATTTATCAGCAGTTTATGGCATTACACTGGGCGCATACTTGTACGTTTAAAAACCGATTTTCGGTCGAATAAAGAGGACACAAAGAATCCCTGGATTATGGCGTTTTGAGCAAACAGAAGGGCGTAGCCAAGGCCAGCGACCCTGGGCTTTTTCAAGCATTTGGATGGATATAGGACGAAAGGACAATCTCGTCGATTTTTGAAGCATTAATCATTTGGTGCATTTACTCCTATTTTTTTTTCTCTCTTGACATTTACGATTATGGACTGGTTGTTTTTATCTCTCTACTATGAATGATTATACTTTTTTTTTTATCTTGCATTGAAAAATCCTGGTCTTCAGCTTTTTTCTTGTATTGCAATATAGGCTACCTTTTCTCGGAAATCAATTTTGGGGATCAAATCACTCGTTCACGCAAGGCCGATTGGCCCTTGGATTATTTTTGCTGCTGCAGTTTTGTTTCAATATCTTTTAGGAATTACAGGTATATATATGCTGTGGATAGTGGGAAGAATGCTTACTATTTTTTACCTTGGGAACCTCATCTCTTTGCGCTTATGATAGATTCGTAACTGAGACGGCAGTTGTGAAACTCGGTTATACTACGACTAACCATGATGTGGAGAGGCAAGCTGCTCTAACAAAAGGCCATTGGAATAAACGTGCCATCTACATCATCCAGAAAATAAAGACATCAACTCTTTAGATTCTCACCATTCTCTCTCTCTCTCTTTCCGTGTTTGTCTCCCCTCTTCCTCAAAAACAATTAGCACCTCCCAATACGTACAATACTGAAAATCACGGCATTCCCCAACACGGGAAAACGCTTCACATCATTCATCCCATCCCCATCCCATGCATGTGGCGAATTTGTAGTGGAAGTTCCCCCCCGACTCAACCAGCTAGCTCGTTCTAGGCAACGGGCTCAAAACACAGTCTCTCTTCTTGCCCCCTTCTTTCTTTTAGTGGGTGGTGCCATTTGCTTTGATAACTAACTCTCGCGCGCGGGAAAAGCGGCGTATGTGTTCATTGACCCTTTTTTAAGGTTATCAAGCCAATGATTTTTTCCCCCTTATCTTTTACCCCGGAGTTTTCCTTTTTCTCGGGATTAATCTTGCTTATACATGATTGTCTGATCATTTTAGCCTAGTTTGGGCCGAGTCATGGGGTCTCACGAGTTCATGAGTGCCGAAGCAAAACAAGCCACTGCGTCATTATATCTCGTCACTATCGTACATAGTAGGACTGATTGATTGAGAATCACATTGACACTGCACTAGCATATGCGTCACGACAAACCTCGTTGGAATCCCCTGCGAAGATGTGTCATCACCAGCCATACCGTGCGACACGCCCGTGTATTTAGTTTGTTATGCATATATGTTATTTGTATCATAATTATGGCCAGCTACATAAAACTACACTCTGTCTGTCTATGTGATATTAGACCGAGCGAGTCCAAAAATAAGTTTGTTCATGGTGTGTACAACTACTGAATGATGCAGATAAACCATTTGATGTTTCCCGCTAAAAACCGCCTGCTTGTTTCTTCCCTGTGCCGCGTCTAAAGATATGCCAACGCCAAAAAAGCTCGAAGCAATGAAAAGTCGAAACGAGAGCAAAACAATTTGCTCTATCCAAGAAATAGGATAGTAAAAAAAATTGAAAAAGAGAGATGAAAAGATGAAAAGGGCCTGGGGATGTGCGTATGTAATTTCCCCTCAGAATGGAGAGTATATAGTACAATGAGATAGGTATCGACGATCGAAAAGGCATGCCGGGCGTCAGAGATATGAAAATGTCAAAGAGACGATATACGTATGCCTCCTTGGACGTTTCATAACAGACTCGAACCAGGTGAGGTGGAAAAAGGAAATGGAGGTGTACGTTCCGCTTGGTTGACATGGCCTGAGTGATTCTCATTCTCACGAGTATCCCAGGTCCAATCATGCAAGCCGGCCCGCATAGAATTCAGAATATCCGTCTTCCGTTAACTCCGTGTGAATCCGTTAGCCGTATCGCGTACTCGTTTTCGTCGTGGGTATCGCATCCGATTCGTTGTCCTAGATAGAAGCTGTCATGTCGCAATTACGCCGCAATCTCGACCCTTCAGCTAATGACCACTCTGGCCCCTTCTTTGCCCAAAACACCCCGTTCCTTGGGCCTGGGGCTGTTGTTTCTTCCCTTCTTGCTCTTCAAGAATCCAAACATACCGCCGGAGCTTTCGTTCTTGGATTCTGCGGCGGTATTGGCATCCTTGGGAAGAGTTGCGTCTTGACGAGCGAGCTCAGACCAGCTGCCTCCGCCGTCTAGTGTCAGCTGCACCCCGCCAGTAGGGCTGGTTACTCGCTTGCTCATTTGCGGTGATCGGGGTACGTATTGGGTTTGTCCAGGATATGCGGAGGACTGTGCTTGATTTGGATTTCCTCGCATATCGTTGCTGACGGTTGGTTCCACGGGAGGAAGGGGATATGTCACCGGCGGCTCATTTACCGCAGGCACGTGCGTAACTTCGTCTGTTGTAATGGCCTGAGGTTCCATTGAAGATGGATCTCCGTCTTCGCCTTGAGAAGCCGTAATTCTATTTCAGAGTTAGCATGAGATTGGCTGGTTTGGATGATAAGAGGTAATTGCGAGCTTACTTCTTGTAGGCTGCAATGGTATAGTCGAATGGGCGGAAATCCGTCTCAATCATTCTATACAGCTCATCTTCGCGGATTTCCTGGTCCGTAGCGTCTTCCTTTAATCGCTCTCTAGGTTTCTGTCGCCTTGCGCGAGCTTCCAGCGGCGCCTCTTCCAGCAGCAGCTCTTCCAAGTCGTAAGTTGCATCAAAGTTGGTCTTGTCCGATGAGGGAACGAAAATAGGCTCGATGCGTTTCTGCTCGAGCAAATCGAAGTTGATGGTTTTGAAGAAATCGTTGTAGATGAAGCTCTCCCATGTAGAACCAAGTCGGGCGTTGGGATTGGGCTCAAGAGCGGCACGGATAGCGTAAAGACATGTCAACGAGACGGGAGGTTGTGTGACGGGATACTTTGGCTGAGAAAATTGAACCTGTTGGCTGAGCGAAGATTCGCTGTTGCCCTCGAAAGGTCGCTGGAGCGAAGTTTAGCTATACTGCTTCTTCTCTTCTATTCGCAGGGAGAGATGGGCGAAGCATAGGCATACCTTGTTGTAAATACACTCATAGAACAAGACACCCAATGACCACCAATCGGCGCGGATATCGTATCCTTTGCCCGAATAGACTTCTGGGGCAAGGTAGGCCAATGTTCCGGATTTGCTAGTCATGATGCGCCCGGGAACAATGTCAGAGGCCACGTTCTAAGCAAAGAGTCAGTCAACTTATGCCACCTTCCATGATCTCACATCTTGGGAGGAGCCTACGAAATCGGTCAAATGGACATGCCCCTCGGCATCGAGAAGGACATTGTCTGGCTTGACGTCTCTGTGTATGATATTCTGGCTGTGGACATAGCGCAAAGCACAGCCCAGTTCGGCTATCCAGAATCGGACGGCTTCTTCGGTGAAGGTCTTTCTGGAGATGTGAAATCGCAAATCGCCACCGCTCATGAGATCGACCACGAGGTACCTTGTAGAAATGCTGTCAGTATATATCGTGGATTTGGGCAGCGCAGCACTTGGCGGGCGGAGCTCACATGTACTCGATATCCTGAAAGCTGTAGCGCAAGTTACAGATGAAGGGATGGTTGACATGCTCGAGCATTCGTCGCTCGCGAATGATATTTCGAACACTTTCAGACTTGACAACTATTTGAAAGAAAGCGATCAGTTAGCTATGCCATTTCTGGCCCTCTGCAGATTCAAGGGGCAAATGAGATATTGTGCTCAACAGCACGGTAGAGCGCTTGGTGGTTGCTTTTTTGCGCACCTTCATCTTTACGAATATATTTGAGCGCAAATGTCAGGTTGGTGTCTTTGCGCTCGACGATGCGGACCTTGCCAAAGGCGCCTCGGCCGACAACTCGTAGCAGGCGAAAGTGGTTGAGGTTGGCTATTTACAATTTCCTCGGTCAGCGCACTCGGTCACGAGAATGGAAATGGAGATGCGGCAGCCTTCTCTGGCCCTCTTGGGGGCGGCCAGCGACCTTTGCACCACGCGCCAGACACGTGGGAGCGGGCAAAAGGAGGGAGGGACGCTGTAGGCCGCGATTCGCTCGGGGGTTTTTGCACGTACCTTCGCCTGTCAGGTCGACGGGCTTTCCCTGGCCGTTGCCCATGATGAGGATCGAGGGAGGATTGGAGGGCGAGAAAGTGCAGCTGGTATCGTCAACGATGGCGAGAGGTCATGCTGTTCGCGGTTTGCGGGAGATGGCAGTCCAATGCTTGACTGGCAGTCCTTTTTTCAGCGGTGGCCGAGGAATCGGCTGGCCAGTGGGGGGGCGTTTTGGAGCACGCAGAGTCGTAAATGGGCAGACTAGCACGAGTGGGTAGGCGGCGAATTGACCGGATTCTGATAGTGGTGAAGCTGGCCGGAGGTCTGTTCTGGGGCCCCAGTGCCGGCTTGTTTCGCGGGTTGGCGGGCGTGCGCTTTCTCGAGGCGCAACGACGACGGCGGCAGCAACGATGATGATGATGATGCAGTTGAGAAGCAGCAGCAGCTGAGATGAAGAGGAAAGGAATCAAAAGGCGGACGCTGCGAGGACGAGGATGCGTGAGCGTGAGAGCAGAACAAGCCTGGTCTAGCCTAGGAGACGGCCAGGCAAGGGTGCAGGCAGAGGCCGATGATCAATGCTCGCCCCAGACTAGCCAGCAAGCCCGAAAAGATGCGGGAGATTTGATGGAACGGGGGTAGAACGTTAGTGGGTGAGGACGCCCTGTATTAGTGGAGATGCGCCGGCAGTAGAGGCAGCACAGAGCGCGGCCGCGGCGGCCGTGGCCAGCGAAGGGCCCTGGAGCCTCAGCAGGCGAGCGCTGTGGCAGCTGCAGCCTGCCCTGGTGCAGTGGTGCGGTGCAGGGACCCGTCCCCCCAAGAGGTACCCGACAGGTATCCATGATGTGGGCTCTAGCCAATGCTGCTGCGTCTGGGAGGGTTTCAGGGAAAGCAGCCAGAGCTTGAAGATTGCATACATGTACGTGTGCCATGTCGGCGTTGCTTGTGGCCGGCCTCTGAAATCCCAGGTACTGGGTACAGATAGATACCATACTCCTATACTACATGCGGCTGCTGCGGCAATTATTATTGGTACAGAAGCATTTATCTCGGAGCAGGCTGTTACTTGTGCCCAGCGATAAACCAGTGGATACTCGAGCACGGAGTCAATATGTGCGTCCCCGCCTGTAACATCTTCTGGTGGACATTTCACAGGGAGACTTGACGAGTCAATAAACTGGAGCAGAGCCCTTCGGCCGTTGCTTGATAGCACCCAGCATGTGCAGCAAGTCGATGCTAAGCCCAGATGCCATTAGCACCCCCATACTTGTACCTGATAGTCCCAGCAGACATGCATGGGTTCCGACATGACGCAAGGGAGATGAGCTGCAAAGCCACTGTCTTATCCTTTTTCTTTGTTGAAGCGGGCGAGATGGATGAATGCCAACAAGGCCGCAGCGTGCAGATACGGGAGTCGCAGGAAGTCTCACTTGCATAGATTTACAAGCACATACGACAAGTAGAGTAGCACAGAAGAATGGAAGCATTAATACATTGCCAGAACGAGCCGCACATGTAAGAGTAATAGTGGCGGTGTGTCGCATCCAGGGCCTGCTTTGGACGATACAGAGACCGCGGACAGGACAAGGGGAGCACAAAACAGCAGCTGCGAGAGCAAGCGAGGCGCACAATTGGCAGCAGGGAGCACCCGTGAGATCCGTTTTGTGCTGCCCATTTGCCATGGCAAGCTGGCCTGCTCACTCGCATGATATGACGGCAGCACTGGGCAGATCCATCCGACGGCGTGGACGCACATTGTTGGTTCCGATGGCTGGAAACATGGGGGAGAGGGGGAAAGGATCTGCTTCTGCTGCTGCTGCTGCTGCTTGTACTGTTTGAGCCTAGGTTCAGAGTATGATTCTGTTATTGCCTTGTGCCAAGAGTGATATATTGACTTTGAAACAGCATGCTCCGAAGAAGCTGCGCATAGTATTTGCGCCGGTGGCGGATAGCTTGGACACTATTGAGGTGAAATCGATTTAGACCGACCTCAGCTCGGCCATCCATCGAGTTCAAGCTCCTTAGCTTTATCAGGACCATCAAGTGACATAGATAAGGCCGCCTGGGGGATTGTGATTACCCAGGTACCTCCTAGGTATCTATTGAAACTGGCTGCACGTTTGAGTTGCAATTGATACAATATAGAGTCCATCTGAGAGTGCATGTAAATAGGCAGTACTAGATACCTACTAGTACCTCTAACGGCAGCAGCATTGATAGCGCTGCTTCAAGCGCTGCGACCACCAGTAACTCGAATAAGATGCAGGCACTAAGTATGCCTACTGCATCTATACCGCATCTATTTTTCTCTTCAAGCATCTTTTTATTTTACTCTCCTACCATACTCAGTGATGCTGTAAATGGAGTGATTTGCACCACACATGCATCTACTGTAAGTGACGGAGAGCTGATGGAGGGTTGGTGGAGACGAACTACTGCGCGTACCACGTTGCCAAGTTTGCTCGCCTCGACCCGCGAGTTCTGGAATGGCGTTGGAAGCTGCACACCTTTTTTTGCTCCCCTTGACCATGTCTCAGTTTCCCATGCCACATTCCCATGCCTCAAAAGCTCGATGAATCAACGTGCCACCCGCTAGCGGCTTGCTCAGCAAGCGCAAGCCCTACTTGATGATTTTTTGTCTCTTCTTTATGCTCGCCACCCGTGTGCATCGAAGAGAGACAGACGGGTCCCGGTGCCCTGTGGAGAGCCAAGCATGGGGCGCCGGTGAGAAGTGGTCGGCGAGTCCGGCGGATTCAGCGAGCTGACCAACGCTGAATGACTGCCAACATGATGGAACCCTTATTCGCAGAAGGCTCTTCTTAGTGATGGAGCCGGCTAGTCGTTTGGGGCCCCAGCGACGACCGGCTAGCAGCAGCAAGCTCGTGGTGCCTCGCATCCATTTGCTGTTCGCTTCGGAGCAGAGTTACTCAGAGCATCCTAGTGCGGTTCCCCGTCCATTGTTCCATAAGGCGTGAATATTCATGCCATTGCTACAAAAGACATCTTGACGCTGATTGCTGACCGTTGGGCGACGAGCAAAGTATGCACAGGCGCAGGCATTAACGTGAAACACGTGGGTGGGCAGCGGCTGAAGGGCTGAAGGGAGGGGCCGAAAGCCTTGGCTCGTTGGATGCCGGTTCGAGACTCTGACGAGTAGACAGCCTTGATGGATAGAGCTGCAAGCTGCCAACAAGCCGGTCAGCCAGATGGCTGGGGAGGGCGAGTGCCGTTGCGGCGCTACAGTACAGGGGAGCTGCATCTGTTTCGCTACGTCTGGAGTAGATGAAAGCGTGCGGCCTTCACAGTTGACAAGGAGCTAATCGTTTGCCATGCAGAGCAGCCCCAGGATTTCTCGGCATGTGGGCGCGGAGTAACTGCACATAGCGATAGCAGTGCGATGTCTCAACGTGATGCCACCTCGCTGTAGACACGCTACAGTGCAACATCAAATGCATTGCGCCGCTGGAACAACATCTCCGGACAATGGCGAGCTCGTGGCCAATCATATCGCGATGCAGCTTGCTCATCGTCCTTCTGGGGGCAGAACAGCTCTCCCTTGCGCGCGCTGGAAAACGCGGCGGGTGGGGGCTTGCCAGAGGATGTATGGACCTCCAATTACTCTAATTGAATATGCTTGCCAACGGGTTTGGAGTGCAGCCATGAAGCAGATCATATCTTCCTGAACCCTTTCATCTTACGAATCATTCGTCAATGCATGCAGATCAGACCTATTGGCTAATTGTTGCTTTGTACAGGCAGAGAAGTATTTGCTGCGACCTTTGTCAGTCAAGCAGCAGTCTATCTCCATATTCTGCTCCATCTGTGATACGTCCCTGCTATCTGCTACGCAGAGCATCGATCCGCCATCCGAAAAGAGGCACAAGCGGCAAGCAATAGCCGTCTGTTCCATCAGACCGTGCAGTTCAGCCCAAGCCACACGGCAACTTGCGTGTTCAGCACTGATGCAAACGCCTCGTCCGGAGTATTTCCCTGGCCTCGGTGCACGAAATCCATACAGTATGCACCACACTCCGTCTCCAGACACACTACTGCATACCCGTGTACATAGTATGAATACCAACGGGCTAGGGCCAGTAATACCCCATCAGCTGGCGTTTTGGTTCCCATCCCTGCTAGCCCACGTGTCACGCAGATCCGCGTTGCAAATACGCTGCTATCTGGAGCGTCACGAGATGCTCTCTCAAGCCCAGCGCCACACTAACGTCAGCTCTCTGGCGTTGATTTGCGCCTGCAGATGTTAAGCAGAGAGCCAATTCGCAACGCCCTTACATGGCAATCTGCCTCTATGCTGTTTCTGCCCCGTAACCCCCGGCAGGGCTTGCTGCTCCGTATTATTTCTTGATAATAATACTCGTGATATTCTGGCTGAGTCCTTCCTCGTAGCAAGGCGTATTGTTTTGGCTCCTGATTACTATTCTCACACATCTAGATGCCGATTATCTCGCTTTCTCTCTGCAGCTTCAAGTCGTGAATACGATAGCTCATTCATCGCTACAGCCCTATTTGGATTCTTCAGTAATGCGTGTTGTTTTTACGTACTTCACATATCATAGACGTAATAGAATCTACGCAGGATTCGTATGGGCTTGCTGAGGCGAAACCGTGCGTCAACTCACGCAGCCGTCGCTTCGTCGCATCCGAATTACGAGCTTCTGTAGCTTTGTAGCGTATATTCTCAGCGCGGCTGAGGAAGCTAACACCGCGAAGAAGGTAGGACGAAAATAGGACGAAAATAGGATCAATTGCCATCACAAATAGCCCATTGACATGTTTGCCCATGCCTACGTCCTCCTTGTTCCCGTAAAAGCGTGAGAATGGTGAGGTCAGATACTAATTGTACCTTTTTGGTAAGGGGGCCGACACCAAGGAGTGACAGTCTCCATACTTAGGACTCATTCGACAGCCTCACTAGCGGCGATTGATCATGGTAGACGGCGAACAGCACTCACTATCTCGATAACGAAATGCGTATCCTGCTTGGGACCAAGGACTTCAAATGATGCCACTTTGAGCCTTGTTGTGTCTTAGACCGTCTGGTCTTATCTGTCTGCTTGTGCTCTCACAATGCACAACATACCTACCCCTATTTCCCAGCCAGCCGTACTCCGTACAAAGTATACGGAGTAATTGTGAAGTGCGCCACTATCAAGGTGCCACTAATCAGCATGACTCGTATATCACATTCTGCGGGGAGGGTATGGCATAGATATGCCGGAGTCATATTAAACTGCCGTGTTTACGAAATGCTAGCCTTAAAATTCACATGCAATGTCGATAGATGTGTGATTTCTATAAGGCTCACCGCCGAAATAGGGACATTAGCCGGTTACTTGGCCGAAAGGAAGCAGGGAAGATGCAGCTGCATACGTCGTAGGCGAATCCGAAAGGCACACGGCCAAAGTATGTAAGAAGTAAGAGAGATAAGATGCTGACTAGGAGCTCGAAGAGTTAATGAGTACCGTGGCAACTGCCGGTTTTGGCTCTTTGGAGAAGTTCTCCCCTACAGGTGGTTATTTTGAAAAAGCTGCTGGGTACTGTGTTATAGCTGAAATCTCCCTCCTAGGACTCGTTGAAGAGAAAGGTCCAACAACTACGGTATATGCCTGGGGTTGGTTGAATTTGCCCCTTTCTTACCTATAATCTATTAGGCAATATCAGTACCAAACCACCCACTTCTTACATCGCCCGTCGTAGAGCAAATTACTGAGGTTATTGAAGCAATTATTGATACAAAATATTTTCAGAGCCTACAATGTGTTCATGCCTATAATGCGTTCATCATCCAAGCATAGTGGCGCGCAAGTCATCGCGACAGTTGGACTCTTGACCTATTTAATCCATCTCTGCGCATCTGTACAGTTGTGTTACATACACCAAGTCCTGAGACCGCCAGATTGGCCGGCAAATTTAACCACTGCTATGCAGCAAACTTCTCAGCATTGTTAACTCGTTAAAGAGGACAAGATACCCATCTCTCTAGCAAATGAAGGAGCTTTGTTTCTAGTTTCGAGTCCGAGCTCGCTCACAGACTTACTTGCGCATATTGTATATATATAGCATGTGTGTCAGCTCGCGCTTGGGGCAGATCGACATTTCCCGTCGACGAATCGCTCGGATAACTAGGTGGTCTGTTCGTCCACTGCCTGTATTACCGTCAGTGCTGCAGCTGCAGCCATCTGCAGGGTCCATCTGTATGCGACGCACACACGCGCGCACAGAGGAAACTTGTTTGTCTGTGCTGGCGGCACCCCCGAAACCCCCTATTACCCGTAACGGGGAGCTCCATTGCGACGGTACGGGAGAGCTTTTCTGCACTTCAATTGGATGTCATACGTGAAGGTTAGTATTACAGACGCTGCTGAACTTGGCAGCATTGACAGAAGTAGTAGTGTTACGTTATCTCGTCAAGGCCATCCAAGCAGAGCAGGCGGTCGTATAACAGTGTCGAAGACCTGCGTTATGTGATGATAAGTTCCTTCGTCAGCATGGCTTATGCGAAGTGACACTAATATTCATTATAGTCGCTGAGTTGCGCTCATCTCTGTGAGAACTGCAACAGCGCAAACAACAGTTCGGGCCCCTATTGGATGTTGTAGAGGGCTGAAGTTGCTTTGCTACACGTTACAATATCTACTGTATTAACCTGCTACCAAGAAAAGCAAGAAGCGAAGGCCTTTGATGTGTCGGTTACGAAGGATCATTTAAGCCAATTAGTGAGTTACATATAGCTAAATTTGGCATTTATACGCGATGAGCCAATACAGCGACCCTGTTCTCAAATCTCACATCCAGTAAGCAAGTTAGGTTATAAACTGCTATGACGGTTGAAGTAGCATGTTTGCCGATCACGCGTCTTTCCCAAGCGTCTTGCAGTATATGCGCTAAACGTCAGCGGATGGTCAATTCAAATATCACATGAGGAAATAGAGTCGTAGATACAGTTTATTTTGGAGAATCCCGGCCATGGCTTTGGACCCTTATCCAGCTGTTTTGTTGAAGGTTATGATGAATTTCCCAAGCCGTTCAATATACAGTACATCATGACGTCAACTTCAGCACGAGCTTCGCGAAGCGTCACTATGACCTCAAGCATTCAGCGACATGAAGAGAATAAATATGAAATGCAAAGAAGCCAATTGGACTCCATTTTGAACAGACATCAACATTGAACACTTGATTGCAACCGTCATGGCATCTACAGCTCGTCACATCACACAGCTTTCGCGACGCTGCACAGCGGGCATCCCCCGTCTATATCACGCCTCTGCTGCTCTTCGGCTCCCCTACAAGGACTCCCAAGATCGCGAATCCCTCAAGCCGAGATCCAACAATGGCACAAGGTCGGCTCGAGACGACGATGTCTCGGACCAGAAGGACGCCGCGTTCAACCCTCGCAAGACGGATCCGGAGTCGGAACTTGAGGCGGCTGGCCGAGGCAACGAAACGAACCCGCTGAGTGCGAGCGGTGCGAACCAGGAATTCAACAAGCCCATGGGAGAAGGAAAGTCTGCGCATGATACGGGTCCTGGCAAGGAGACCAGGAAAGGAGGGAGGAGTGGTGGAGGAAGTGCGCCGAAGAAGGGGAAGCCGCCGAAAGGTGATCTGTAGGGGTTGAAAGCATCATTCTATTGGGGTGGTATATGGTTTCACAGGACATTTTATGAGCTCGGATGAGGCATATCGGAGGCTGCAAAAAGGGAATCACACATGGAGATTTGAGCTTTGTATGGAGCATCTCGAATACGAGTTCCGAGCTCGGTATCGTCGTTTCTGATTAGCATCATTCTACATAACAGAAAAGGGCAACTCCGCAGAAAGGATCATGGTTAGGCAAATCATCGTGGACCTCTTTGGCCTTTATAAGTCAAGTCACATCTGATTAAGTTCCCGGTATCAACGTTACAGTCGCCTAGTCTCGGATAAAAGCATAGCTGAGAGGGGAGAAGGCGGGGTACTGCGGTAATCGAGCGATCGACATGCTATATAAGCTCATCATCTTGTCCGATCCCGGATATAAAGCGAATTGAAGTTGGGGAAATTTGTTAAATAAAAAGTCATCAATACAACAATCTATCAGCAAAGTAGGAAAAAAAGAGAGAGAGAAAAGAGAATCATTGTCATCATGACTGAAAGTCAAACCAAGTTCGCGTTATATCCCAGCCTTGACGACCGCACAGTCGTCATCACAGGCGGCGCGCAGGGTATTGGAGCTCAAATGGTCGAGCTATTCTCCCTGCAAGGCTCCCAGGTCATCTTCCTAGACGTCGTGGATGACCGTGCCGCGGGAGTAGTTCAACGGATGGTCGAATTGAACGTCAAGCACAAGCCCGTCTACCATCACTGCGATGTCATCAAGATTGACGAAGAGCTCAAGCCCACGGCGGCCAAGATTCTGGCACAGTTTCCAAAGATTGATGGACTGGTGAATAGTGCTGCGAGGGCCATGATGAAACCGACAATGGACATCACGACGCAGTGGTGGGACGAGAGCGTCGCGGTGAATCTGCGGCACCAGTTCTTCTTGACACAGGCCCTGATGCCGGGCTTACTTCTTGCCGCGGGCCATGCGTCCATCATCAATTTTGGAAGCATCAACTGGGCGGTCCCTGGGCTGGGCCAAGTGCCTTATACGACGAGCAAGGCCGCAGTGGTGGGGCTGACGCGGACGCTGGCGCATGAGTTTGGTCCACAGGGCATCAGGATAAACAGCATCATGCCGGGATCGATCGCAACAGAGAGGGAGATCAAAGAGGTGCTGACGCCGGAGTATAAGGAGAACCTCTTCAAGAGTCAAGCTATTCAGAGACTGATTCAGCCGGTGGAGGTGGCGAGATTGGCGCTGTGGTTGATTGCGGATGATAGTGCGGCAGTAGTGAGCCAGAGCATCAGAATCGACGCCGGATGGACATGAGAAAGCTGTTTATAGAATGCATGTGGATTTTAGATGACTAATGGCTATAAGCAGAATGATATTTATAGAAGGTGTCAATAAGATTCCTGATGTAGACGATGTGATTCGGTTTAGAAAATAGTTATATGCCCCAAGTATTCGCTCTCATAGTTCATCACGGTATACCGAATTGTCAGATTAAAAACCGGCTACGCCTTTCTACTGGAGCCAACAGCATCCATTCGCCTTGCCAAAGTTTCTGCCGCTTTTTTTACTGCATCATCCACTAGTTGCGTAAATGGAATCTTGTTGACTTTCTGTTCCAAATGCGCATAGTATCCCGCGAGGATATCCTGGTTAATGTTATATCCGTACGACAGCCTAAATAAGTCATTGAAGCAATGACTCGGTATCCAAACCAAAGGAGACGAAGTTATGACTGGCTAGTCATATGCCTAATCTGGCTACCAGTTATGGCATTGGCTAGATTACTGCTCGATGGTGAATGAAGATCTTGAGAAAAGCTGAACATTGTGAATTCGCTAACATATCGTAGATGGATAATATTCCTGATATATGCTTGCCTCTTCCATGAAGGGAGGGCAAATAGTATTACCTAGTTCATCAATAGATATAGCCTTTGGGAGATTTAAAAATGATCTGAAAGACGTAAAAAGATTTATATATAAAGAGCTGACTTCGCACATTGGAAAAGCTAATGCAAGGTTGATAGTAGAGAGCTAAGTAATATTATCTGCTATAAATAAAGGCCTCGGGGAGAGTTAAAAATGCTGTGAACATAGCGCCACCAAGCCTCGTTATAGGTATTTCTAGCACAGGAGCTGAATACATGTAGGTGGCCAGTGACCTGCTCCGCTGTGTTCATCCCATTCCACAGCACTATTAACCATCCATAAGGCCATTAATTATAGCAGATAATGATACTTACTTGATTCGCTGCTAACAACTTCCAATGTTATTTTCCCTGTAGTCTCCAAGTTCAAATAATAAAGCTATCTGGTGCCTGAGAAAGATGTTATGTAATAGGAGAATACCTTTCGAGATCTAGAACAATGTCCCGAGGCCCATAGTCCCGATGAACATTGCCAAACGCTGGTGCAATCAAGTTTACTTCTGCATCCACAAATTGCTGCGCCTCCTCAGTAGTCGTCATGAGCCCAGCCAAGCCAAGCGTCTTCCTGGCTCTGCCTCCATTACCTTGCTGTGACCACGACAATATGCAGCTAGCTCCTTTGTCTTGGCGAGATTTTCTGATGCGACATATCTATCATGATAGGGTCGAACGACAGCAAGCACGCCTGCTTAACCATATCTTCATCTTGGCAGTGATCGAGATGCACTGCCACAGGGATAGAGGCTTGGCGTGCGGCCTGGGCGGCGGCATGGACTAGGATGCCGTTGGAGGACGGGATGGTCCAGGGGAAGAGTTGGATGATGAGAGGTAATTTTCGCCTCTCTGCTACTTTGACCGAGCCCCAGCGCTTGTTCTAAATTGTATCTATCAACCATGATGAAAGAAGGAGTTTTAGAAGTTTTAGATACAGTATCCTCATTGGATGGAATTGGTTGTAACGTGTTATGTATGGCATTAAGCTTACCCAACACCAGCGAGGACGCTATACTTGCCTTGGTCAATCGCTCGCAAACTGTGCAGGGTTGCATTGTCCTCTAACCGGCCCAGCCCCATCGTAACCATAATACGAAGCCAAGATTGTATGTTGTTTCCTCTTCTAATACACTAAACGAGAGCTATATTGTCGTTGCAGTCATATTTACAGTGTCTCATACGGCGTAACCTTCCCCTCATTCATCAACCGAGTCTGCGGACCTCCAGGTCTCCGCAAATCCGGCCCGGCGTCGATTTGCGACCGGGGCCGGTCTTCCTAAACAGGCAACTGAGCTCGACATTTGGAAAGTAAGAGACTTTCGCTTATTATATATATAGACCTGTTAAACTATCAGTTTGGCTGAACACCTTTTACTATAAAATGGATGCAAGGTTGTTGAGTCGACTAAGATAACCCGCAAGTTTCTTGAGCTGTGGGCGACAGATGAGCCACGCCGCCCTTGGCAGATGCGATTGCTCTGTAGCTGAAGTTGACCCACTTGTTCATCCTGGCTTTGCGCAACCTTTGTGCAGGTGACTTTGCGGTTCATAAATGACTCCCCTTTATTTGTCTAGAGAACAATTCCATTGCAAGTAGCTAGAGTGCAATTCAAGAGGCAAAGTCTGACCATTTGGTGAGGCGGTCCAATTTCTCCCAGGCGCCTACATCCTCAGCATATCCCGCTGCTCTACAATATTGAACCCTGCAGAACGAGCAATACGAATGATTCGGCTATTACAAATAGTTAAGGAGCCGGGACATCCGAGGCTATAGCTCCGAGATGCAGCTGAAGATGTGGAGATGGTAAGATGCATTTATGGGCGTCTGGTTCATAATCATGTCAACGAGGATCTCATGATTCGACACACCTGGTTGGACATGGGCTATTATTTAGCCGACACTATTAAAACAAGGTACATGGTAGAAGAGAGGTCAATGCCATAGCTTAAAAAATGTAAGAAGTATTACGTTTGTGACGGGGTCGTGCTTTGGAACTAGTTATTGGTCCATCAGCATCTAGACAGATACTAAATTAGAGAGTAAACAATTGCCGATGATATTGCTCCATAATGGTTTCCTGATTCTTAGAAGATACTTGTACGACAGTGGTCTAAAATCCGCTGCGCTCGAGAGAAAATATAGATCGGCTTGCGGTTGTTATCCATTTGTAGCTTCAGATAAAGAGCAAGCCATCTGCTTAAAGTAGTTTTATACCAGAGTATTCACAAGGCTTCTCTGCCTTTGAGAGCCGTATCTAAATTTTCTCAAAACATCGCATTTATTCTTCATATATTCGTTGCAATCAATTTGATGCTTACTGAAACAAGTTGTTCGATCTCACGCAATCAACTCTCAGACCGAGATACCTTCAGCACCTGAACTAATCCCCAAAGTCAGAGCCCACCATTGTTTATTGACATCACGCCCTGCGGTGAACAAGTCAAATCATAAAACGAAGCTATCGATATGAAGCCATCTGCCTTTGATCGAGAGCCAAAAGCCGTCACGCACAAACCAATCACCTGGAGGCCGCCATAAACGTGGCGCCATGTCCATCGGTAAATCATCCGCTGCTGACAAAGGCCAAAAGCCACCCGACGGTTTGCGCACTTGCACCTTATAAGCACGATCAGCACGAATTTTGGGGCCTGGCGGAATCAAGTCCGGCCTTTTAACGATGGCCAGCATCGGCAATCTTGCAAAGGATGAACAGCAGGTTACGAAGGACTTGTTTGGTGCCCGCCTTCACGGCGGAGTCTGGGGCATGTCGGGGAAGCGGGCCAACCTGTTTTGGGGGCTCTTGGGGACATGACTCGCGGCAAGGATTTAAAGCGGGTAGCGGCTCTTGGCATTTTTCTTCTTCTTTTTGGCTTCTAGCGAGAGAGAGGAATAACTTTAATCAAGCCATTTTGCTTGGCTTTTTCGCCTCGTCAAGCCGTTGGGCGGCAACATGCAGCTGCATAAGATTGGATGATGCTCTTGTGGCACTGAGTCGGGACTGGGATTAGGTGCATGCGGCTGAGCTTTTTCTTGTCTTTTTCCTTCCGCATATGGTCATTGTGAAGCATTTAGCTCACTGGATATACCACTAGCCTTTCGTCCATATAATTTCACTTTGATAATGATACGAGAATGCTTTGAGAGCTTGGATTGCAACATAATCTTTGATAGAGACTTCAACACAGACACAAGATCCGGGGTAAGCCCGCCAAGAGACTGCATCCCGTTTTCCCCAAAGTTGTTACGTTTTTCTTTCATTTTTTTACTCATAGAATCAAGTTCCCCGCGAGGTATCATCTGAGGAGATCCGTGTCTTCAAACCCCCCCCCATGGAAAAATATAGCCATCACCAAACCAAGTGGGGGGGAGGCATAAGAGTCAGAAAAATGGAAACCCACCAAAACTCTCTTGCACCGCCAATACAAAGCCTGCTTTTGAGAAAACAAGCGCCGTATTGTATGAGAAAACTTGTTCCCAGCATCTCAGCAACCCTGTCTTTAGCTTAGCAATTACCTAAGAGCAGCCCACGGACTGGGCCAGCCACCCTACTAAGAGTGGGCTTCGTCGTTTGCGCCCTACACATCTCCCGGGATTAGCAACGGTCCATCTGGGTCCTGGATGGAACCCTCGCCATGGAGCCTCGCGCGGACTGTGCCTTGGCGGCCAACGAACCGTCGTAAATGGTGGATACAGACGCCTTGCCTCTCATACGAACAAGAACTGCCTCAGAAATAAGACGGGCGTCTTGGCTAGCGGCAGTACATAGCTTAAAGCTGTGGTTTATACTGTTTTTGTATGTTATGGGGAGAACCGTTCCATGTCCAGGCCCCATAATCCGGCGCAGGGTCTCGCGAAATGGGATCACTTTTACACAAGCTTTCTGGCTCTTGCTCTCCGGTCCCGGCTATCGCAGAGCTTTTTGCCCACTGACTCAGGTATCCGCTTTGTCTGATTATCGAGCTGTTGGGCCAGGATTGTTGTGTAACATCGGAGAGGGCTGTTAGTGTTGCAGCATCACCACAAAATTATAAAGTGGTGTTGGCTCCCGGTTCCCTCTATTTTACCCTTCCTTCTGCTCCCCTTGTTTAGGCTGTATAATCGAATGCTTCTAGAAATATTCTAGGCCTACCCACCCTTGCATAAGACATACATAACCGTAGTATAGTACGGGAAAGGCTGCTTCTAACTCGCGGCGCCGAAAGATCCAAGTGCCGCCGCCGCCAATTACAGCCCACGCTACGGAACTTTTTTTGGTACTTATACCCCAAATTCTCCAAAAAGAGAGACAAAGGAGTGCAGCAGAGAAAGAAAGAAAAAAAAAAAAAACACATACAAAATGTCCCGGCGAGCAAGCTCGGGCGACACGCCGGAGGAGAAGGGCAATTATGGCCAAGAATCCAAAGCCGTGCTGGACACTGCGGTGGTGCCTCAGTCAGACTATGTGAATGATTACGATGAGGAGGATTTTTGGACCAGAAATGGACTCAACGCAAAATCCTTCCAGAAGAAGCACTATGGCCTGGGGTTGGTGGAGTTGGACCGAGCGATGAAGACTCGACACTTACAGATGATTGCCATCGGAGGCTCTATCGGTGCCGGTTTCTTTGTTGGCTCTGGTGGTGCGCTGGCCAAAGGTGTAAGTTACAACTTAATTATTCAGAGAAAAAGGAATCGGAGATGCTCACATGTTGTTTAGGGCCCCGCTTCTGTTCTTATCTGCTTCCTTGTCGTCGGCTTCATGGTCTTCAATGTCGGTAAGTGTTAGACCATTTTACTCCCTGCAAACAATACTTTTTTTTTACCGACTTTCATGCTTATACATTCGAATAGTATATGCTCTTGGTGAACTTGCCATCATGTATCCCGTTTCCGGAGGTTTCTACACCTATGCAACCCGCTTCATCGACCCCTCATTCGGTTTCGCCGTCGGTTGGAATTACTTCTTCCTCTGGTTCATCGTCTTACCGCTCGAATTAACAGTCTGCTCCCTCGTTATACAATATTGGAACCAAGACATCAGTGTTGGCGTATGGATTACCATCTTCTGGGTCGCCATTATTCTGATTAACATCTTCGGAAGCATTGGTTATGCCGAGGAAGAGTTCTGGTCCTCGGTTATCAAGCTCGCCGCCACTGTCGTCTTCATGATCATCTGCTTCGTGCTTGTCCTTGGCGGTGGTCCTTCGAGCGGCAAATACAGCGAATATGTGGGAGCTCATTACTGGCACAACCCGGGTGCCTTCCGCAATGGCTTCCGAGGATTCTGCTCCGTCTTTGTCACTGCGGCTTTCTCCTTCACCGGCACCGAGCTTGTCGGTCTCGCCGCAGCCGAGAGTCGCAATCCGGTCAAGTCACTGCCCAGCTCCATCAAGCAGGTGTTTTGGCGAATCACGTTGTTCTACGTGCTTGGTCTCTTCTTTGTCGGTCTTTTGATTCCCTCGGATGACCCCAGACTCCTCTCTAGTGCCGCTTATACCGATGTCAAGGCCTCGCCTTTCGTTCTCGTTGGTCTTTATGCCGGACTGAATGGTTTTGACCACTTCATGAACGCAGTCATCCTCATTTCTGTCATTTCCATTGGAGTTTCTAGTGTTTACGGCGGTTCACGCACTCTAACTGCCATGGCGCAGCAGGGATATGCCCCCAAGCTCTTTACCTACATTGATCGCTCCGGCCGTTGTCTTCCCTCTACTATCGTCATGCTTCTTACTGGAGCCCTCGCCTACATCAACCTGAACGCCTCAGGACCTACTGTTTTCAACTGGCTGCAGGCCCTTTCTGGTCTTGCTGTTCTCTTCGCTTGGGCTGCCATCTGCCTGGCTCATATTCGTTTCCGCGCGGCATGGAAACATCACGGACACTCTCTTGATGAAATCCCATTCAAAGCCATTTTTGGCGTCACCGGTTCTTGGATCGGACTGTTCATCTGCTTTATCGTCTTCGCTGCTCAGGTATGTTTCGCCCTGGTTTCAGTATACATTCCAATTGAGGCTAACCAAATTTCCAGTTCTTCACTGCTATTGCACCCCCTGGACAGCACGCTCTTAATGACGTCGAGGGCTTCTTCCAGTCATACCTTGCTTTTCCCATCGTCATTGCCTTCTGGGTAGCTGGATATATCTGGAAGCGCACTGGTTGGCTGAAGCTTGACCAGATCGATGTTGATACTGGCCGCCGTGACCTGAACTGGGATGAGATCCGCGCGTATCGCGAGCATATCGCTACCTTGCCTTCGTGGAAACGCCTCTATTATCATCTATTCCAGTAATGGATGCCGTAATAGCTGCCTCAGGAAAAAGTGGCTGTAACATGCTTCTCAGTTTCAAGTTTGATTAGAATAAATTAATCTATGTACATATAATTTAATAATTGCAATAACAAGAGCTCTAAAGCCTGCCTCTCTCTCTTTCTATCGCGTATTAAATGTATGAGTTTACTTGATTCGCAGTAGCCGCTTGCATCAAATCCTTCGATTGTAGTCGGCGAAAGGCTAAGCGCTACTAATCTACAAACACCTTCAGAAACGCCTATTAATTTCTTCATAACCCACGAACCATCTACGAAATTATTGATAAATTGATGTGTCAGGTATGAAGTGATAATGCAATGCGTAAAAAAAAAGAGACACTGGTGCTCTTTTCTTGTAAGCAGAAATTGCGAGAAGTACAAGCAAAAATTTGGCAGTTTGCAGAAAAAGTATACTAAGTAAGTACTATAAAGTAAGTACCTAAGTAGGCAGTAAGTAATGCTACTAGTACTTTTCTACCAACATGAATTATTTCCAATAATGATGCAAAAAAGAAACATCTCCAAGATAAACTCTTGAACAACGGGTCTGGCCGGGGATTGAACCCGGGACCTCTCGCAGAACGACTTGGGGTTTTCCCTAAGCGAGAATCATACCACTAGACCACCAGACCTATCTGTTTCTTGAAATTTTCGGGGCGTAATTCATTCATGAACACAGCAGAATTCTGCACAATGCAGACGGTGGATCGTAGATCTTGATTGTGGATGCGTGTGGATGTAGAGCTTGACTCAAGCATGGGAAAAAAAATCTTCAAAGAATAGCAAAAGCTTTGGAGCGGTATCGGAGCAGACCGCGGTGGGGACCGTGCTCGGAGCACATGCATCACGGAGTCGTCCGTATCGGAAGCTGGTTTGGTTACATTGCTCCGTATTATGCGCCGAGAGTGGATGGAAAATCTCACCATGAAGATTCTTTGTCGAATACGACCCCTGGAGACGGGAAATCACTAGTTGTTGTGAACTGCGAATTTGAGAAAAAAGAGTATGTGGCTCTATCAACTACATGGGAAATCCATAGTTGCTTTGGCACACATGCTCTCAAACTACATGTACATGTTATTAACTGAACTGGCAATACGAGTTTACAGGTCTCAACACTCAGACAATGGAGCTGATGCCCATGTTCTTTTCATTTACTAAATCAACCACTAAACTAGCTGCATGACACATGCTAGCTTCTTGTCTTGTTTTTTTAGAAGCCGTCAAAATAGGTCCCTGTCTTGTCTAATTTCCACACGCCGCCGCCGTCGACGCCTTCGCCTGAGACGCTACGCTAGCATCATGGCAATCCCGCCAACCATCTCATCACACGAAACTAGTACGCAAATCTTAGCCTCAACACCTTCATATTAATTTTTAAACAGCTTCTTCTCAGAACTGTCATACAGCGTGAGGGTGGAGTGCTCCTAGTGCAGTCCTTCGGGCAACGCCGCTGTACCCTTGCCAGGGTGACGATCATGTCATCGGATATAGTAGCCTCATAGAGCGCGGATGGCCTAGTGGTCTAACTCCCAAGGTGTAGACAGTCTCATTCTTGTCATGGACGTGGTATTCATTTTCCATCATAACTTGGTGTATATGTTTCTCACTGTTCGCACTCTTATCAAGAAAGCAATGTCATGGAATATGATACTGATCGCTTCCCTTGTAAAGTTTGTGTTCTCTTTTCATCATTTTACTTCGAGATCAACTAGGACCAAAAAATCTTTGCTTGTATTATTCTCACTGTGATCACCAAGACAAGTAGATGGCTCCGTATAATTGAATTGCATGGGCTTGATGGGGGATTTTTTGCGTTTTGACTTATTGAAGCTCGAAAGATGAGAATACGCTGACACTCGAAGAGGTCTGTACACATGTTCTGTCAAGTCTTGCCATAATGCTACAAATCAAACGCTAAGACTCAAAAGAATAGTGGTGTAATACCACTGGCTCCATCAACTTATTTTGAAACGTAGTGAATCGCATTCGATTTCAGCCCAGTAGGTCCAAAAGGGCAGTCTAGTAACTCATAGTTTTAGTCAAGTTATTCGTTGACAAAGATGATTGAAATGCCGTCATAATTGCCCCTTTCAACGGTAGGTGTATTAGCTGCGCTGAAGAACCATGATAGGGCGTTTGTCGACTCGCAACGGCGCTCAACCTCTTTCTCAAACCAATCTTGCTAACTCTATAAAGACTGTCAGTTAAACTCCAAGAACAACAAATATGCAAATAAATTTTCAAGCGGATAAATGAATTATTCTTTAGTCTATTTCACCCGGTAACTTCCATATGTGAGATGCATTCTACTGCGCAGAGCATAGGGGTTATTACGGCTGCGGCATGAGACGAAATTAATTAGCGCGTATGAATGGAAGAATGAGCGATTGAATGGCAGAGGCTGCATGAGGCAACAACATGTCTCCCGTTACATATTCTTTGTACAATGTTATGTTTGTATGAATAATACAACATTAATTGAATTCTGAGCTTTCAATCCAATTCACCTTGGCGCAATTGAAAAGTGTTTATGTTCTACAGCACTACACAGCGCCGATGTGGAGAATTAAATAAAGAGTATTTATCGCTGTCAATTGGCATAAAAGAGTACTCTTATTTTGGAATCTTTAAAAATGAAGAAAAATGACTTCGATTTGTAAATTCCATTCTGCCAATTGCCTATATTCAAGAACTTAAAATATCTCATACTACATGCAACAGAAACGCTTGTAGAGTACTGATATTGCCATAATTGCAATGCGGCTTCAGAATATAAGCCAATTGGAATGAAAATTAAAATAATAAGATGAATAGCCGCAAGTATTGGCCGTATGTGTTTTCAGTGGGGAGCTTCTCTCTGTGCCCAGATTTAGGTGGTTTTTGGGGCGCGAGATCGGTGTGGATAAAAGTTTGTCAGGGCCCGTGACTCACTACAGCTAAGCTCAACCTCACATATTTCAATCGTCATTCCTAGCCCCAAAACGCTCATACAGCATACATCAAAAGCCAGCCAGGTTTAAACGGCAATTGGTATATTGTCACCCATTATCAGAGACATGGCGTCCCCAGATCCGACTATTGATCTCCACTGGGGAGATTATCGTGGTGGTAGGATACTACGATGCGTTTGTTCCTCATGTATAACATGTTCTTACTCTGCGTTTTTTAGCAATCCATGAGATATTTGCCAAGAATGCCAAATCCTTTCCCGACAGAGAGTGTGTCGTTGAAACTAAGAGCTCACAAAGAAAGGAGCGCTCATTTACATATCGCCAGATCCATGAGGCTTCAAACCTACTAGCTCAGCATTTCTTGAGCCATGGATGCAACGTTGGAGATGTTGTCATGATATACGCTTACCGAGGGTTGGTACTCTCTGGCTGTCCTTTTATTTGCTTTTAGTTGCTAATTGATCCTTCTAATAGCGTTGAACTCGTGGTGGCCTATATGGGTGCTCTCAAAGCTGGCGCGACTGTCAGTGTGATTGATCCACAGTATCCTCCTGAGCGCCAAACGGTGCTATTAGACGTCGCCAAGCCTAGATTCCTTGTCTGCATCGAAAAGGCAAATGAGGAGTTCGGCCCACCTTCTGACCTCGTCCTGAAGTTTGCCTCGGAAAATCTGAGCCTCAAGTCTACTATTCCAGCGCTCGAGCTGTTAGATGATGGCGAGCTGAGAGGAGGGTCTGTCGACGGCAAAGACACCCTTGATCCCTCAGTATACAGCCGAGAGGACCCCATCAATGTTCTCATTGGACCTGATTCCATTCCTACTTTGAGTTTCACTAGTGGTTCGGAAGGAAGACCAAAGGTGCGACTCCTCCTCAATCCAGGGGCATTGCTCTGTCGAGACGATGGCGTTCCCTGGATTAGCAGATTCAACCCCGCAGGAGCGTGCTAATAGCTTAAATAGGGTGTCCAAGGTCGCCATTTCTCTTTGACTCACTACTTTCCTTGGATGGCGGAAAGATTTGGCCTCTCAGACCAAGACAGGTTCACGATGCTTTCTGGAATTGCCCACGACCCAATCCAGGTGAGTCACTGTTTGGTCTTTCTATCTATAATAGAATAATCTAACGACACGCCATTCATAGAGAGATATCTTCACGCCACTTTTCCTCGGTGCCAAAATTATCTGTCCGCCGGCAGAAGCGATTGCTTACGAGGTCCTGGCCGAATGGATGAAGGAGAACAGCGTCACTATTACCCACCTGACCCCCGCCATGGGCCAGATTCTCGTTGGAGGCGCTACTGCTCAGATCCCCTCTCTTCGAAATGCGTTCTTTGTGGGCGATTTATTAACTAAGAAGGACACAAACAAGCTGCGCAATCTTGCGCCCAACACAAGTGTCATTAACCTTTATGGGTCGACAGAATCGCAACGGGCGGTATCTTATTTTGAGATTCCAAGCAGGGCACGGGAGCCTCTATTCCTGGATACCCTACCGGATATCATCCCAGTCGGCCAGGGTATGCAAAATGTTCAGCTCCTGGTTGTAGACCGCGACGATAGGTCTCGATTGTGCCAAGTCGGTGAGCAAGGAGAACTGATGATTCGCGCTGCCGGACTTTCGGAGGGCTACCTTGGAGATGATGAAAAAACTACATCTCTAAACAGGGATAAGTTCCTTCTCAACTGGTTTGTGGACCCAACCATATGGGCTCAGCAGGACAATGGTAAGAGTGCTGCTGAGGCTTACAAGCCATGGGGTTACAAGGGACCGCGAGATCGCCTGTATAGAACCGGTGATCTTGGCCGGCGCCGTGAAGATGGAAATGTAGAGTGCACTGGAAGAATCGATTCGCAAGTCAAGATCCGTGGCTTCCGAATCGAGTTGGGAGAAATCGATACACACCTTTCACAGCACCCATTTGTTCGCGAAAACGTCACTTTAGTTCGCAGAGACAAGGACGAGGAGCACACACTCGTCACTTATTTCGTTCCTGAGACAAAGCGCTGGTTCGAACACGTTCAAAAGGAAAGTGGACAACTGGAGCCAGTGTCACAGGATGAGTCGATGGGTCAAATGCTTCGAAAGTTCAAGTCACTTTCCGAAGACTGCAAGAAGTACCTCGCTACTAAGGTCCCCAAATATGCCGTTCCTAGCCTCTTTATTCCTCTGGCTCGCATGCCGTTGAGTAAGTCCCTCTGCCCTTTCTTCTGCTCTGTTATGAAGAGAGCTTTAGTCCGTGACTAACAATACAAATTTCAAAGATCCCAATGGAAAGATAGACAGACCTGCACTTCCGTTCCCCGACGTCGCGGATCTTAGCTTCCTAGCGAAGCGACGAGCCTCGTCCGTATCTGTAAACCTGACACCAACACAGACTCGCCTAGCTTCGATCTGGGCCTCTGTGCTTCCAAACAGCTCAGCAAGAATGTTTAGACCGGAATCTAACTTTTTCGACGAGGGAGGACACTCCATCCTTGCACAGCAGATGTTTTTCAGCGTGACCAAGGAATGGAAGGACATCAATCTGCCGATCAAGGTGATATTCCAATCTCAGACACTTGAGGCTCTTGCCGCAGAGATCGACCGTGCTCAGGACCCCATCGGCCTGCGTCTAGATGCGATGCCCCTCGATGGAGACAAGAATGTTCTGGACGAGGCGTATGCCGCCGACGCAAGGGACCTCACAAGCAAAATCCCCAAGTCTATTCCCACAGCAGGCGCAGTCACCTCCCCTCGCGTGCTTCTCACCGGAGCCACTGGTTTCCTAGGCTCATATATTGTGCGCGAACTCCTCGAGGGCCCTACCAAGGCAAATGTTATCGCCCTCGTACGAGCCAAGGATCCGGCGGATGGTCTCGCTCGACTAGAAAAAGTAATGACGGCCTACGGCTTATGGTCTCAAGAATGGGTAACTTCGTCTAGGCTTGAAGTCGTGGTGGGAGACATTGGTAAGCCGCAGCTTGGCCTTTCCCAGGATGTTTGGGCTCGCCTTTCTGCCGAGGTCGATGCTGTCATCCACAACGGCGCCCAGGTCAACTGGATGCTGCCATACTCAAGCCTTCGATCAGCCAACGTACTCAGCACACTGGCCTGCATCCAGCTTTGCGCCTCTGGAAAGGCTAAGAGGCTAGCATTTGTTAGCTCAACCTCTACGCTGGATAACGACCACTACGTGGAGCTCTCTAAGAAGGCTGGTGCCGTGATGGAAGCGGACGACCTGGAGGGAAGCCGAAAGGGCCTTGCCACAGGTTATGGACAGTCCAAGTGGGCGAGCGAGCTCCTGGTTCGTGAGGCCGGACTTCGTGGCCTGGCCGGTGCCGTCATTCGTCCTGGCTATATCACGGCTGATCCAGCATCCGGCATCTCTGTGACAGACGACTTCCTGGTCCGACTATGGAAGGGATCATTACAGGTGGGTGGTCGCCCGGATATTACCAATACGCTCAACGCCGTGCCCGTCACTCAGGTCAGTCGTATTGTGGTTTCCTCTGCGTTCCACCTCTCTGCGGCAACTGGACAATCTGTAGCTGTGGCACAGGTCACCAGCCACCCGCGCTTGACGCTAAATGATTGGATTGGTGCTCTTGAAGTCTATGGCTATGAGGCCCCCATAATGCCTTACCCAGAGTGGTCCGCAAAGGTCAAGGAGTATGTCAGCGACGATACCAAGGAGGAGCCTCACGCTCTGCTACCCCTCTTCCACTTCGTCGTGGGAGACTTGCCCGGCAACTCCATTGCGCCAGAGTTAGATGACGCTAATGCCCTGGCGGCGCTGAAGCTCTACGAGAACGAGTCGAATGTCTCTCATGCTGTGGATGTACAGTCGTTAGGCGCGTACTTGGCGTACCTGGTTGCTATTGGATTCCTCCCTCCCCCAACCGGGAGCGGCAAGACCCCGTTGCCAAAGCTGGACCTGGCCGCATCACAAATCTCGGCTGCTAGCAGCTTTGGCGGCAGATCTGCTAAGCCGTAAAAGCAGGGGAGAAAAAAAAAATTAGAGAGACAGAGTGGGTAAAAGCATTGTATAATATTGTCGGAGACTGCTATAGAGCAAGTATCCTCCGTAGTCAAGGTATCCTTTACAATTGAGATATCTTCTGTGACCAAGGCGACGTCGATGATTGGAAGTAACCTAAGCTTGTAATAATTCTTAGAATTGTGATCAACTATGTGATTTTCACTGGTAGAATGCTCGCAACAGTGTTTTCAGTATAAGCGGCCAAGACGTGGATTCAGATGTATCGATAACGCGATCTCCAGTGACAGTTTTTATATCCCACGACAAGGAATTAAACCCACCTCTCCACCCCAGATTTAAATATCAATATTTGAATTTAGATTTATACCCTATGTTATAATATCATCGACTTTACAACTAAGGGTTCCAATATACCAATGTAGCGGTGATTTTGAGTTGCTAACCTGTAACAGCGACGTTTCTTATCCAGCAACTGATACCGCTTAATCTTCGGTAAAATATCCCAAACTTACGTCACACCTCCAAAACACAGTTCCCAAAAACACTCTCACAGCGCGGCATCGGCGAAAGTGAGCTTCCGGGTCTCGGGTTTTCATTGGCCCATGTCGCTTTGGCTGCGCCGGCAGTAGAAGCTTGGGAAAAAAAGTGGGCAGAGCCAGAGCAGAGCAGAGCAGCCTTGCCCAGCGCCTCTGCGCTTCTGCCGGTTCTCCTCGTCGTGGGCCAATTTGCTCCTCCTCCAACCCGTTTCTGGCGTGTGACACAAGCCTCGAAGTCTGCTGTGCGAGGCCGATCTCTATGACGCCGCATCCTGTGCGCTAGACGACGTATCAGCCGCTCCCACGAATAGACCTGCTCAGCCAGATTCTCGTGTTGACGAATCTTGTGCTCGCCGTCGGCTTTCTCTTCCTCTCCACGCAGCTCTGCCCTCGTCAGCGGCCGGCCGGCCTCGGAATCTGCTCATCATGGCCTCGCAGCAGGTGCTCTTTGCCGAGACCATCGCCGGCATGAAGAAGGCCTTCAAACGGAGGGCGTATGGTGAGCTCCCTACAGACGTTTTGACACTCGCCGCCAGCTGAATCACGCTAACCTGGCTGCCTCGCCCACAGAATCCGATTCTGACTCCGAGATCGAAAGCTTCACCAACCGCGGCAACAAATTAAAGAAGAGGGCGCGTTTCGCACACAAGGGACAATTGATGCCCACGGCAGGGCCTGGCGCTTACAAAGAGGTACTTGCTGCTGAATCTCAGCTGGGCGAGGCGCGATGGCTAATCTGACACAGTCTGTGGAGTACGCCGGTGTGCGAAGGTCCATCATCCATCGCAATTCTCCCCTGGTCGACGATGACGGCTACGAATTCGATAGCGACGATGACGACGCCCGCATTGAAGAGGCTATGCTATCGGCTGCAGAGTTGGATCCGTATGCAAATATTCGCCTAGAACGTATGTTTCGCGAAATTCCGCTGGGACAAGGCCGCGCTAACTTTGACAGACATCCTTGCGCCGCTCACTGCTTCAACCGACCTGCCAACCCACCCCGTCCTCTCCAAGCCTTTTACTTCCAATACCCTCACAGAACTAGTGAAGCAGAGTTCTCGCATAATGCAAAAGGAAAACCGATCGCTATGGCAGGTTCGACACTTGTGGACCTCTCTTTGTGGCGACTCCACTTGGGTGCCATGTTCAACCATGGTCGGCACGAACGATATCGATTTTTATACTGAAAAAAGCGCTGCTCGCCAGTCTCAAGATTCCACAAAGACAGGCGAGGGGGCATTTTCACCCGCCAATTTAAATGGTGCGACCAGCAAAAACGATACGCCAGGAGCTCGAGCTGCAAACGGATCAAAGGCATCGAGTGAACACGGTGCTGCCATCTCGGCGTCTGCCGATATGCCCATGGACGATGCCGATGCCGATGCACCAGAGAAGAGGAAGACACCTCCCAGGCAAGATGAGATGATGGAAACAGACGACGGAGCTTCCAAGGACCAACCCAAAGCAGCGGACGTGAAGCAAGAAAACGGCAAAGACGCAGCCAATGGTGACACAGCTAAAATTACAAACGGTGCAGACCCATCGACCGAAACTGCGAGTCAAGGTCGTAAGAAGGGAAGCCGCCTGCCCAGCGAAGACGTACAGATGCAAGATGGTGGTGAACCAGCAAACGAAGCCTCGCATAATGGCGTAGAAACCAGCCAGTCCTATATCCACCCAATGTTCCTACCTCCCCCAAATGCCGCGCTCGACCGAAACCTTGGCTTACCCGATAACGAAGCTGAAGACATGAGGAAGCTTCTATCCTTGTATGTGCAGAAGCAAGAAGAGGTCTGCCGGGGGGCTGCTAGGCTCCATTTGGGCTTGCTGAGAGCTCAAAGACTTCGTAAAGACGTGCTGCATTGGTCAAAGGCAGAGGCACACTCTGGGCCAAATCGAGACATGTCTGATGGTGAGGACTGGTATGACAAGGAAGAATGGGGCCTGACAGAGGATCTCAAGAAGGGCCAAGACGAAGAAGAAGAAGATACCGCCACTGCAGGGAAGAAGACGAGAAACAGGCGGTAAACATGTCACTACGGGCGGCGTTTTTCAGGCGTTTATGGGGGAAGGGGTAATACTACTACACCAGCCACAAACTGTGGATGAGCTGATGATGACGATTTCTATATTGTGAGGGAACCTGAATGGATTTATAGATACCACACACTGGCCCAGTGTATCGACTGGATGAATATGGGCCTCGTCCTGGATGCTGGGAGCGCGGGAGAGGGGCGAAAGGCAATGGACTTTGTGCTGGATGTTTGGACACGCGAGCTATTTTTTTTTTTTTTTTTTTCCTTTCTTTTTCCCATTCTGCTGTTATCCAGCCAGTCTCATACATACATACCTGTAGCCTGTGTATTTTTAGGATTAGCGGCTGCATTCCCCTTGGCTTTCCCATGGGTTAGTGCTCATACGGAGTAGCGGGATTCTTTTAAATGATTTTTCTCATGCCCCAGCCCTATCATTTCACGTTGGCAGACGCGGCTGTTGTCGGGGGCTTAGTTGGAATTGACAATTTGCTTGTGACAGACGCCAATTTTGTTGAGGCCCCATCTAAGTGACCACGCATGAACCAATCCCCGCATCCGAACGAGTTAAACAGCTGCCCGCCGTTCCGGGGCAGAGCAATGACGCTATGAGCTTGCAGCTCTCAAATCTCTGGGATTGGATGCGGAATTCGGAGTAATAGACGCCACGTTTCCTTCTTTTGTCGCTCGTGATTGTGTAGATTTTTAAGACGTGTTTCTGTCTGTCGTCTTTCTTCCTTTCCTTCTCCACCCGTGTTTGTTTACTTTCCCAATCTATCTGCCTACACACACAAACTCGCCATGGCGTCATCATTCAGCATCGCAGACCTGGTCGACTATGTCGATCTGGACAAGAAGAGCCTGTTGAGTACGTGAACAAAGCTGCTCCGAAGAGAGAATGTGTGTGTGTCTAATATGATGATTTGCGCACCGAAATAGTCTCGGCAGGATCCATCATCTTCAATCCGCTGTTCTGGAAGTAAGTGGCAACACGGTTCCAGTCCTCCTTCACTTGCAATGGGATTGACTCGTTTACTAATGTATTCTGGCTGCAGCATTGTTGCTCGTCAAGGTTCGAAATAGCTCCTCGCGATTCGTGAGCCGCAGAGATACAGCTGACACTCAGAACCAATTCCGCAGAGTACCACAACAAGATCCTCACAAGGCTGTTTGGAGGCAACCGCTACACCGCCTGCTATGCCCTCGCAATCACCATCTTCTCGCTCGGCCTCGTCCGCGATTCGCTGTACAAGGCAGCTCTGGAGGACCAGCCATCGCACCCGCTGCTGACGACGCTGTACTCGCAAGTTGCCGGCTACGCCCTGTTTGCCGTTGGCATGGTCCTGGTCGTCTCATCGACATGGCGCCTGGGCATCACGGGCACCTTCCTGGGCGACTACTGCGGCATCCTCATGGATGAGATGGTGACGGGCTTCCCCTTCAACGTGACCTCGGCGCCGATGTACTGGGGCTCGACAATGAACTTTCTGGGCACTGCGCTTGCATACGGCAAGCCTGCTGGCATTGCCTTGACTCTTCTTGTGCTGGTCGTGTATATTGTTGCTCTGCGATTCGAGGATCCGTTCACTGCTGGTATTTACGCTAAGCGTGAGCGCGAGCGGGCCGCGGCCAAGTCGGGCAAGAAGCAGAAATAAATGAAATGATTCTTCGGAATCTATATTTGACTGCCGATATGTTCAATTGTACAAGTAGTAGTATTGGTCTGTTGATGATTACGCCGTATTAGAGTGGGACCAGGACAGGATAGAGGAGAGGGGATATATGGGCGGCGGCGGAGGTATCTGATCTGACATTTTAGCATGGCGTTTTGGGCGACTACTGAGAAAGAGGAAACCAAAACAAGTCTTTCAACAGACTCAAATGCGGTTTGTTAGAAGGAGGAGAAGGGGTTTTTATCGAAAACAGTGAACAAAAAGGTTGGGAATTCCACATATACCACTAGATGGACGGGTTGTCAAGGACTATGTTCGAGGGAAGAATCATACATATTCTCAGGCATGTTCTTTATTTTATAGCTAGATACATTCATGTTTTACATTGGGATAACAAATTTTCATCCTTGGAGTGCTTCATGACCTTGATGTCCCTTGAGGCTGGATTAGATGTGCACGAAATGGCAGAACGGGTCTCAGAGTCGTATTCCGAGCCGAACACCGGGATAAGCCCGATGAGCCCTTCTCTGCCACTCAGAGGATTTGACTCATTCACTATTCAATGCAGCATTGGTCATGGTGTCTTTGATTGGCACTGCATACCTTGTTGTACAACATTCACACATTTTCGTTTGCTGTGATTAGTGCAGACAAGCAGTAGCTGTTATGATGTAAAGATCGCCAATATCTCGGCTTAGTGAGAAAAAAACGGCCAGACGCGGGTACCAACCCAGTCTGGGGAACCGAGATGCCAAAACGCGAGCTCATCTGACCTGCACCTCATTTCGTGGCTTTTTTATCTCCTCCGCCACAAATAGTAAGAGGCTAGAGGACCCGGATGGCCTCCACCCGCAAGATAGCAGCAGAATCTTCCGGGGAAACCCGGTGTAAGAGGAGGCGGGGGCCAGAATTGGGTTCAGATGGTTATTTCGCTTTGCAGGGGTTACAGCAGAATTTGCTTCATTTACACGGAGTATGCGTCATGATTAAGTGGCTTTGCAGCCGTTGGTGCCTTTGATCCGTGATTATATGTAGAATACCCAGAGAGAGAGCTGCTGCTCGGCATCATTTAAAGAAGCATTCATTGCATTGGGCTGCTGACCTGTCGCTGCTTTCTGCTCAGCTTAGACAGCTCTGCCTGCAACCTGTGCCTAATGACATATTAATACCGGTAGTCAGCTGCAGCACGAAAAGAAATAAGCTCTTGGCTGGCTTTTTGATCCTTGGCAGGGCTTTGCTCTCCGGCCTTTTGCCTGGTTTTCCATTCATGTGATTCGCGGGCTGGAACCACAGACAGCATTCCTTTTGTCGGCGTGCATCGCCGAGGCGGATCATATCGGCCGGAACAGACTGCACATTTCCATCCGTCCAATCCTTTGCATTCTCGGATTTGTAGTCGAAAAATATCTGCATCCGCACGAAGAAAAAGAGAACGAAAGAGGAGGATAAAGAAGAGAAGATCGGACGGTCATTGCCTGGCTGTGAGGGTGTTTGCCAAACCAGAACTCGGGCCGCGCACCGGATCCAGGTCTTTCCGGGCAGATTCGGGGGCTTGGAGAACCGATGCCGTAACTGATTTGTGGCACTCCCGAGCGGGTGGCTCCTGAATTCTTCTGCTAGTTTCACCAAATTCTTATAGATTGCCGCACATCTCTCTCCTCTCACTCTGTCTTTCTTTCTCTCTCTCCACATCCAACTCGCCAAAAAGAATTAGCCAAGAAATAAAGAAAAACACAAAGACAAACCTGTTTCAAGAGGACATGTCTGGGCAACACCACACAAACACAGACGCCAGTCATTTGTCCCTTTCCGGCCAACTTTTGACCTCCGAAAACGCCAAGTCAGCTCAGCCGGGCTCCACTTCTGTCCTTCGAAAAAAGGCCCAGCGAGTTGGTTTGTGGCAGTGACCTCTCTAATACGAAGAAATTTCGATCAATTCTGGGGGGCCTGCATTTCTCTCCCTCTCTCTGTTTCCCTCGTGGGTTATGCGCTGCGCGACTCCGTCACCGCTGTCGTTTTGGCTCTCTGATTCATAGGGGCCAGGACAGGTGGAAGGGGGCTTGGGTTAAAGCGACCGTTTGTTTGAGGGAAAAAACAAAAGAAATTTAAGCTTCAAAGTGCACGTCAGCGGAAAATTTGTTGAAATCATTGCGCTGCTTTCTGCTTTGTTATTTTTTGGCGTCTGCTCTTTTTCTTTCAACCTGCCTTTTAGAGGGCGGGCGAGTGCGTGGTGACAATAGCGAAACGCCAACCTACAAAAACGACAGACAGAAGTAAGAGCCATGGACAGGAGACCCAACAGCGAGGGCGGCGGCAATGCCGCAGACGACTCAATTGGCGTCCAGGCACCGCCGCCAGCAGTGTCATCCCAAGAGGGGCGCACTGAGGGTAAAGATCAGAGCGCGCACATCGCCGCAGGCATCATGCTTGCGTCTGTTGGCGGTGATCACGATCGGACTTCTGTCGCGGCTTCAAACGGGCGTAGTTCGGAGACACGAGCCAGGACGGCGCTTGCGAGGCTGAGGCATGTCTTGATCACATTTAGCAGGTTCGTGGGGCCTGGATTCATGGTGTCTGTTGCGTACAGTAAGTTCCATCCCTCTCTCTGTATTCGTCATGACTCAGATTGGCCACGCCATCTTCTTGATATGATGAGAAAAAGGCGAAAAGAAGAAGGATGGGAATTATATGACTGACTCCAATTCTTGCGCAGTCGATCCTGGAAACTACTCTACCGACATCGCTGCAGGCTCCTCCTACCGCTTCAAGCTCCTGTTCATCGTCCTGCTCAGCAACCTCTTTGCCATTCTCCTGCAAAGCCTCGCCATCCAGCTAGGCACGGTCACTGGTCTGGATCTCGCACAAGCATGTCGTGCCTATCTGCCGCGATGGCTCAACTACTTCCTCTACGTGCTGGCAGAAGTGGCCATCATCGCTACTGACATTGCCGAGGTACGCAATACTGAGCTGCTAGCTGTTGACTCCCACACGGTCCTCATCTGACTGACATTCTTCCATTCTAGGTCATCGGAACGGCCATTGCGCTGAATCTCCTCATCCCAAAACTTCCCCTTGTTGCTGGCTGCGCTCTATCCATCCTCGACGTCATGGCCATCCTCATCTTTTACCGCCCAGACGGCTCCATGAAAGGCCTCCGCATCTTTGAATTTTTCGTCCTCTTTTTGGTCCTGGGCGTTGTCGTCTGTTTTTGCATCCAGCTCTCGCTGATCAAGCACACCAGCGTCGGTGAGGTCTTCAAGGGCTATCTCCCCTCCAGCGCAATTGTCCAATCCAACGGCCTGTACCAGGCCTGTGGTATTCTTGGGGCTACCGTTATGCCTCACAGCCTGTACCTTGGGTCGGGCATCGTGAAGCCCCGGCTGAGGGAGTATGACGAGAAACACGGTCTCATGCCCCAGGACCCCGTGTCGGCAGCGTCGTCGACCATCGATGAGAGCTACGATAAGGTCGTGTACATTCCGTCTCTCGCAGCCATCAAGCACTCGCTCAAATATTCCATTACCGAGCTCACGCTGTCGCTCTTCACCTTTGCGCTCTTTGTAAACTCGGCCATTCTCATCGTTGCCGGCGCCTCACTATATGGGAATCCCGACGCCCTCACCGCAGACATTTTCGGCATTTATCACCTGCTCTCCGAGAGCATCTCGTCTGGGGCCGGGACAATCTTCGCCTTGGCCCTTCTGCTCTCGGGTATTTCAGCCGGCATTGTATGCACCATTGCGGGCCAAATGGTCAGCGAGGGAGCTCTTCGATGGAAGATGAAGCCATGGCTGCGACGCCTCGTGACGAGGTCTATCAGCATCACCCCTTCCATCATCATCGCCGGAGCAGTTGGACAGGTGGGCCTGGACAAAGCCCTCAACGCCTCACAGGTGGTTCTCAGCACGGTGTTGCCCTTCACCACATTCCCACTCATCTATTTCACTGCGCGATCCCGGTATATGACGGTACAGCCGGGTCGAGCTCGGCTTCACATTGAGTCCAGAGAAGACGAAGAGGTGATTCGCGAGCCAGGGATAGACATGTCCAACGGCTGGATTCTTATTATTCTGAGTGCTCTTGTTTGGTTACTTATTGCGATAATGAATGTCGCAAATTTGGTATTGTTGGGACTGGGCGATTCATAAAGAATCAGTCACAGCTGCGTTATGGCGATTATTATCATAATTTTTCTTTTCTTCTTCTTTTCTTCTTCCTTCAAAAGCATGTTGCATAGCGAGTTAGAGCTAGACCACGATACTGCGAGAGTCCAGTGGCTCTCAGCATTGTTTATATAGCAAGCAGATAATCTGTATTTACGTATGAGAAGAGGGCATGGCGAAGGAGGGGCTGAGGGTGGAAACATCCACCATGGCGGAGGACGCCGGTGCGGAGAGGTGACTGATGAGCCAGGATTGAGCTCTTGGTGTTTATTGATATATATATATATATATATATATACCTATATATAGAAAGAGAAATGTTTAGATGTTATTTGTACATATACCATATATCGACAGTTGATATCGTCATGCGATAAATGAAGTATGTGAAAAGTGCCTCCATATTCAGTTGATGCCGACCACTCACACGCGCTGTCACCGCTATCACAGCCGCTATCGCAGCTACTGGAGCTTGAGCTGCCTTCCAAATCAAGACATTGATCCGCTGCGAAATTGCAAATTATGGAAACACGAGCCCGGCTACAATTGAAAATCGGCGGACTCGAGACAAGAAAGATCCCCAACCAAGCCCCCGTAAAAAAGCGACGTCACTTATGCCCCCACCGCGCCATGGCGAAACAGCAGCAGCCCCGCGTTTGTTCAAATCGAGCCACGAAGGGTCGCTCGCCATTTAACTACGTGCTGCCAAAAGCCGCAGCAGCGAACCGTCGTCTTCGGCTTGTGCCAATCGTGTGGTTTGGCGACTGAGGCGGTGAATCCAAGACACCACCGCGAAACAGGCGACGGCTGCTCGATTGCGTTGCGCGACGTACAAAAGCGTTGCGAGAGCTGGTTCTTCTTAGCTGAGCTGCTCTGCGACGTGGCGCACTTTAGGATTGGAGCTATCGAAGCTGAACTGTAGCACACAGCGAGCTCGTCCAACCTCATACAACACGGTCGCGATCGGCAGAGATTCATTCTAGAAGCATCGTCTCCCTGCGCAAGAGCCCGAGAATCCAAGGCGTAGCCATCAACTTGCTTATTGCTTCCTTGCGTGGCCAGCTGAGCCTCACATCTGCAGCCCAGCATGTTCCAACCAGTACGATACCTATATCCGCTGCGAAGTCCCCCGACCCCTTGAGACCCCCCTACTAATGCCCAGTCTAGAAGAAGCCCTACTCCGCCGTCACGGTCACCATCGAGACGCTCACCTCCGAGGCCTACCAAGAGGACGACGTCGGCGGCATCCCCGACCTCGTCGAAGTCATCACCATCCAGGCCTCTGGCCCCACCGAGGCCGCGCGCGCCATTCGCAAGAAGCTCAAGTACGGCAACGTGCACCGCCAGATCCGCGCCCTGGTCCTGCTCGACGGCCTGATCCAGAATGCCGGCCCGCGCTTCCAGCGAACCTTTGCCGACGAGCCTCTGCTGGAGCGACTGCGCGTCTGCGGCACGTCTGATCTGTCCGACCCGGAGGTGAGGAAGAAGTGCAGGGAGCTGTTCAGCAGCTGGTCCCAGTACGCGAACAAGCCGGGTCTGGAGAGGATCGCTCGACTGCACAAGGAGCTACCCAAGCGCAAGGTTGGCGTCACGCAGGAGCGATCAAAGGTGCTGAAGGAGACGGAGAACCCCTTTGGCGACGAGGACGACGACGAGCCATCTTCTCCAAAGCCCTCCAACGCCGCTGGGCCGTCGTCATCCTCCCATAGCCGCTCGGCGCATAGTCGCGAAGGGTCAGCAGTCAACTCCCTCAAACATCACCAAACGCCTTCACTGTCTCTGTCTAGCGGTGGATCCATATTCGGTAGCAGCTCTTCTAGCTCCGACAAGAAGAAGAAGAGCAGCAGCAGCAGCAAGTCCAAGGGCAAGAGGAAGCCGTTTGATCTAGAAGCAGAAAAGGAGCAGATGAAGTCTGTTATTGCGGAGTCGTCGCTGGCAGCTACAAACTTGGGCAACGTGCTGCAGACCATCAACCGTGAGAAGGAGCGGATTTCCGAAAACAACCTGGCTGTCGAGAGATTTGAATCTTGCAAGCTGCTCCGTAGGAAGGTGTTGCGCTACGTATGTCGTCACAAGATACCCCACTTTACTTTTTTCAATAACTGCTCTCTTGTTGGAGAGAAGCATATATAGCTTGCCTATTTGCTAACTTGAACCCGCGGGAAATAGATTCATCATGTCGACCACGAACAGTGGCTCGGCCCTCTCCTCCACGCCAACGATGAACTGGTTCACGCCCTCATGACGTTTGAGCAGCTGGACCAATCTGTGGACGCTGACAGTGACTCTGATGACGAACTCGCAGAACAAGCTCACTTATACCGAAGTAAGAACTGCTGCTCCTTCACCGAACCCATATTTCCCTTCATTTCATCTTCTCTTGACTAATCAATGCTAACTTGCAAAATAGTGGCTGCCTTGAAAGGAAAAGAAGAACAGGCCGCAAGAGACGGCACCACCTCTCCAACCCGGGCCGAGCACCCTGACATCACCGGCCTGAGCATCAACTCCTCACCAAGACAGACTCCGCCGCCCCGGCCATCTACCAAGCCGGCCTTTTCAGCACCTCCAATTCCACCGCCGCTGCCGTCGAACCCGCGACCGATAGTGCAGGAGAGACAGGACTCCTACCAGTCAGAGGAAGAGGACGAAGACGATCCGTTTGCGGACAGAAACGCCATGTGAAACGAATTTGTGGAGCGTCTCTTGCGAAAATGATGTGTGCAAATTTCATCTATTCGTCGTTCTGATATCCCCCTCTGTTGTGTCTGGGCCTTTTTTTTTTTTTTTATATTGGTTATATTTTTTCTTCGATTTTACTCCTGGGAGACAGGGAGAGAGGGACGCTGCTGATATGGAGATCTTTGGCGGGCGATTTGATCGAAGCGGGCAAGTCTAATGATTCATGAGGCCATGATATCTATCATGTGTGCAGGTTTTGTATATGACTTTGAATCTAGTTGGAAATGATACAACAAAAATATTGCCCAACTTTTCCTCCTTTCTCGCTCTCTTGTCATAAATATGATTCACGCCCTTCGAATAATGCCGAGTTGACGGGCGTGCCCCTGACTCTGCATTGAGTGATGCATCTCTTTGCTTACCACTTTTCTTTTTAGAGCTATATATAATTTGATTCTCTTGGAGTAAATAATGCTTCTTTCATAAAACATTGTGCTCTGGCAAGATATGTAGATTACTAGATCCTTACAATTCAGACGAGACAGCATAGAGTGGTGATGACACTGTAGCTTATATTCCATGAAAAGACTTTCTACACCTCTAATCAATGTCATGTCAAGTACACAAACTATACATGAATTCTAATTCTACACCTGAATACATTCAAAAGATGCATATACTCAAAATCTCATTTCAAAACAGCCCCCAAGAAGAACGTCAAGGGCTTCAGGGTAAGACCATCTACCAAAATACTTCAACTGTACTTACATATTCGCCAAACTCAAACGAGAAAAGTACAATTTTTACATCATTCTCTCTTTGACATCAATATGTTTGCACCGAGTGGAACCATGTCTCGAGTTTCAGATCCTTTCGGAGACCAACTCAAACCTTACCCCCACGTCGAGAGAGAGTTTAGAAGAAAAAAAAAAGACAAGAGGAATCTGGTCCTCAAGGTACACGTCTCTTCCCTATTTGCTAGAAAATAAAGAAAGAAAGATGGCCGGATCGCGCACGAACCATCATCATCCACCTTGCTCGGAGACTTTTTTTTTTTTGATACGTAAACTTACCATCTTGGAGAGGGGTATCTTTTATTTTTCCCTCTCGTTGCGCGTGCAACACATTTTCTCTTCCTCAATGGGCGGTCTAAATAGGCGCTCCCGGCGTTTGCTCGTTAAGACTCGGCGTTAGCTTGGGCCGCCGCCGTTGGATCTTCCGATGGACTACATACAATTAGACACAGTCAGCACCATGGAGCGATCCTCATCGTGGCTGTCAGAAGACGCTAGCCAGGTGGCTGTTTGTATGTTCTTCCTCGGACAAAGTAAGAGACATCCCTGATGTCTGCTTATTTTTGGATATGTCACCGTTAAGGCAGTTAGACGATGGCAACGCCATGGTAGTTTGTCCTAGTGCTACTGCTGCTGCCCGGATTGAGTTTGGATAGATGTTTGGATAGATGGCCGTAGAGCATATTAGGCAGCAACCACACATACCTCCGCCGCCACTGGCGTCTGCTGCGTGTATTGAATGAAAGGGCTCCATCAGCAAACAATCAGACGTTGCCAGTAGGACTAATTGAGGGGAATGCAAAAGGCAAACTGTGTACCCCATCAAGTACGAAGTAGCTCCAATAAAGCACTCTCTCGTTTCATACACATGGGGTTCCTGAACGGCTAGAACTGCAAAGAGGATCTATCATTCGACGTTGGAAAAAGCAACGCACATCGAGCCTCCAAAGAACCGGAAATATGTGCACGATCTCTATCATTGCCACGAGGCAAAGACGGGTTCTGCCGCTGCTTCCCCCGGACGGGAGATTGAAGCTCAGGACAGAGAAGGGATCAAGCAAATGTCATCAGCTCCTGGTAACTTCACTGTCCTGAGTCTTTGAGCCAGATGAAGCGCTGTGAAACATGACACTGCGGTCGAACAAAGCGTCTGCCGCCACATGGTGTCGTGTGCTCTTCAGGGCAATACCGCATCTAGTCATCCCCTTTCTGACGTTTCCGAAGCATGGGGGCCGCACGGAGTTGCCGGGACTCATAGCTGGCTCTGTTTGTTGGGCAACCCAAAATAGGCAGTGCAAGGATGCGCGAGTAGTCAGCACTCACCATCCCATCGGGTTCCAAACTGCTGGATGCTTAAGAGAGAGTGAATGAGGTGGTGTTCAACGCGCTCCTATCCCTATCTTGTGAGCGATAGAAGCTGTACCAACCCGCGCCTCCCCCCTTCCCCCCTCCTCCTGCTCCATTGAAGCTGTTATCCATAATGACTGTTGATTGGGCAGTTCTAGTTTCATTAAGCGATCAATGCCAGCCTTTGTAGCGAATAGGTGGTGAGCACCTGTTGTATACTTTAGTATACTTCGAACTAGGATGAAGCCACCGAATGTACGGAGTACTCCGTGCGCCTTGGTCAATATTCGGACCCAGTTGACAATAGCAACAGCTAGTCGCCGGATTGGGCCTAAAGCATTGTTAATATGGTCTTGATCTGCTGCCCCAAGCTTCTCCCCGAGAACACTCAACGCTAAAAGCGCCTTGTGTACAACAAAACGTCGTGTCTGCCCTAGTGGTCCTAAGTGACCAGGGTTCAAGTCTTAGTACGTGTTGGTTTGCAATTCAACATGTTACCAACAAGACTCTTTTAGACAAACTCAATGGGAAGTCAAGTTACCTAGGTATTGTTGGTGGCGCTTTTGTTAGAAACTCGACCTGTGAGGATTTCCCTTTGTTTTGCTTGTTTATTTGATATTTCCAGGCAAGGACTCGAGTCTTTTGGACCGTCCGACTGTCAATGACGCTGCCCTGCGTGCTGATGCTAATATTATCCATTCGCCGAAAAACGGTTGCGACTTACCGTGCAGATCAGCTGCTGTAGTACTTAATATAATATCCTGGCCTCTGATTTGCGGCGACGGGGGGGAGCATGCGTGATGGCCATTCGTTTGTTTCATCTGCGTGGTTTCAAGATTAAAACTCTGTAGTGCGACCTATTCCTTGCATGCCCACCAGCCCTTTCGAGCGCGCCATGCGTCCTTGGCTTGCAAGGTTGAATATCGTGTTGGGAGGCTCATCGGATATCGCGATCCAAAAGCTAAGATGAGCCTTAGAGGGGTGTCTGCAAAGTGTGGAACATGCCGTGCTATGTATTTTTGGTTCGTGATCAATTTCCTACACGCTAATGTCGAGGCTGCTGAATGCAATTTTTAGGCGAACTACAATTTGTTGTATCAAATGCCATGAGCTGGAAATATGGTGAGCTACAACGTCCCGAAAAAAAAAAGAAAGAAATGACGGCATTGTAGGCCTGTTGATCATCCATCGCGCAGGTGACCTTTTGTGTAGTGCTGCGGGTAGCTGTGAGATTTTTCCCCCCCTCACGATATGGAGTGGGTGGTCAGCCAGCTGAATTCCTTGGGCTGATCCACCACTTGTGTCCCCTTCATTATTGGTGAACCATTTCGAGCTGGTGCAACTTTATTTCTCACCTCACTATTCCCTATGCCAATTTCTTAAACTGTTGAAAACTGCTCCGTACTGTAGGACAATTCGACTGATGCAGAGGAACTCTGAAAAGAAAACCGCTCTACTGCCACGCTGTGTGAATTGTTGACTAGAGAGGGAAATATGGGCTTAAGAGCAGGAGGAGGCTGTGTGGAGGTGTTAATTGTGGCTATTGCCATGTACTAGAAGAGTTATTGCTAGTACTACTAGTAGCGTTCTTGCGACGGATCACGGAAGCCAGTAGCCGATCATGATGATCATACTCAAGCGCTCACCGGTATTGACAGCAAGGGGTGGAGGATAATTGTACCGTACTACCTACTACAGGTAAGTAGGTGTCCAGTTATCCATCCTTAATCTGCTCAGTAGCATTTGGCTCCGTCAGCCATGCGGCGCCTCGGTTCATTGGCTGCGGCCTAGGCAAAACTCGAGCTTCTCGAACTCTCAGAGAACAATACCCCAGTGCTGAACCACACATAGCGTTATTCATTTGTGCATATTGCTCCATATTGGTGCGTACTTGCGTCCCGCTAGTGACGGCGGGCTTCGTTGGAAAGCTGGAGTTAGTTAGGGAGATGCATGGGGCTGGGATAAGCCTTGTCTCACTTGGACAATCCCTACCAGCGGTCGCTGGCGACTAGGATATCGCCAGGAGAGTGGAGCTGAGTCGAGGGAGACTTGAGCCGAGAGAATTTCCAGAATCCTGCCACGTACGGCTAGAGCAATTTCCGTCAGGGATGCATGGACCATCGGCCACTCCTTCGCAGCCAACCAGAGGCGGAGACGGCGCTGTCGCGAAAACGAAACGGCACTCTTTGCAGCCCACCCCTGGCTCGTAACGGCGACAGCGGCGGCGGCCAGAGAAGAGGGAGAGAGAGAAATAGAAAGGGAACAACTGCACGGCCACGTTTGCCTTTTTACCATTACGGAGTGGTTGGTCGAGGTCAAGGGCGGTGGGTGGAGTGTTTCATGCAAGCCTTGCGAAAAGCGGTCATTCTCAGCACGCCTCTGGCCGTCTCGTCGCTGCCTGGAGAGCGGCGTGACCCATTTCTCCTGCTGCTGCTTGTATTGTCATGATGATGACGGCGTCCAACAGCACGTTTTTTTTTTTTTTTTTTTTTTTTTTTCGCCTAAGACTTGCATGTCAAATGTTTGCTCGAACGACCGATGGGGCAGCACTAGAGGGACGGTCAGTCGGCTCGTGGCCTGGTGCATATACGAAACACACTTGCTTCTCTCCGTCGAGAATGTCACGGTGGCGAGATGCCAGCGTGGTCGCCCACTAGGCGGGACATCTGGGTCCAACAGTTTCGATCCCGGAGCTGAGTTTGTATATTGCACGGTGCGTACGCACTTATCCGCACGCGCGGGCCGCTCCATCTTATCTCATTTAGGATGAGAGATGTGATCGATTCCGTGTGCCAGACGCCATGGCGGGCGGCGAAGATGAAACGTGCGCCCACAAGCCGACGCATGCTGTACCTTTTGGATCGCGTGAGCATCGATTGTGCGCTGACATTGGAACAAGCGCCCGTTCTGTAACCAGATATATGCACGACAAATACAGGATTTTGCGATGAAGCGGTTGCGAGAATGGCCGATTTTTTTTGTCGTCTCCCTTCAAATAACGTGGCGCCATTAGCTCGGCCACTGTGCCTCAGGCAAAGAACTCTACCGGTCCTAGTGCAGGTACTCGTATGTTTCAACGAAAGACAAGGCTGGGTACTAAGGTACCTAGTCGGTACATCTGGGGCGTCCCTCTGTGCTGCGCCTCTGTCCGGCAGCATGACCTATTTTGCATGATTGCTCGTAATAGAATTTGCAGGAATGGGGGATCAAGTGACGCCGGCCGTAGTACCAGCTTGCTGGCTTCAATGGACAGACAAGATTTCTGTTTGCAGCGCCTATTTCGTAGCCGCGATTGCCTCCGACTCGTTTCAGATAGTCTATCAAAAGAGTAGCTCGTGTATTAGTCGGTAGCACTTTTGTACTGGCGTTGGCATGTGGCACGTACCACCTCTTATTTCTATTATCATCGCGGCTAACGGAGCGTCAATCTGAATTACATCATTTCCGCAAATGTGTATCATGTATCCCTATTGTTGGGCCTGCGCCAACTGGTGACAATTGCATAACTCGAAGGAGGAGACTGCTATAATTGGCATGGGTGAACCTTAGGCCCAAGAGGCGTCGTCTAGCATGTGCGTCTATTGGCTGCACATCTCTGCCAGCCGGCCGAGGCCTTGTAGAACGGCGCTACTGATCGCCCGCCATGCGCACCTGAGGGAAATGAAATGCTGCAATGCAGGTTTTCTGCTGCATCTTGCACAGCTAGTTACAGCTAGTAGCAGTTGTGTCTAACATCCCGAGACCAAGTGGCTCATGGCTGGCTGCTAGGCAAGCTGGCGCCTCCCTACCAAGGGAGTAGGGATAATCTAATACTTGTATGTAATGGTAGCGTGCACTAGCAGGAGTAGGAATACGAAACCTATTTGGGTGTAAATGAAGCTGGCCTGGTGCTAGACAAAAAAAATCCTGATGCCGGCGCAAGGCTAGCCCTACGCTCTTTCATGAAGAGATGCATGGGCGCCGGAGCACTGCCTATTTCGCAGCATTCCCGGCCATCTGGGTGGTGGCTAATACCACCCCAGGAGAGAGAGGCACACACACACACACACAGACACACACACTCGCCCGCTCACTCACAGCACGCACACGCACTCGTCGGGTTCAGTCTCCGGCTCCCGTCATGCGCCTGACGGTGCTCGACCGGGGAATATTACAACGCACCCGCCAATCCCAGCACTGCGCCGTACGGGTGCATAGTGCATACTGTGCAAGTGAGTTGCGTGCGTTGCGCATATGCTTGAACGCTTCTGCAGGCCAGATGCATTTCCTCCTGCTTGCGCCGAAACCTCGCATGAAGCATGTGCTAATACCTAGTTGGCGCCTCAGTTGTAATAGAAACGCAATTGTTTGCGCTCTGCAACGTCACATCCATGGATTTGCCCACCAGATGGATGTGTAGGTGCTCATCTTAGCAGAATACCGTACATAGGCAGTAGTAGTATAGTAATACTCGTAGTAATACCAGGTATTACTGGTAAGCATGGCCTGGGTGAGACCCAAGCAACAACCGGAAGCGCCGCGCGCAGCGGGCTGCGGATGTGGCACCAAGATGCTAAGACTTAGGTGTACATATACAAGTAAGATGACGGATGGGCTGTCAGTCTCTAGTGGCAGCCGGGGCAAGAAGCGGAGTGGAACACGGCTCGGACGACTCCTGAAAATAGGATGCGGCGCGTATGGACTGTTTGCTGTTTAATTTCAAGGGAGAGGGAGACTGAGGAAGTCGACATGAGGTGCATTCAAACGCATCAATATTAATTACTATAGTACAAGTATGAGGAGATACAGAGTAGTTGGTGTACTTGGCCATTGACGATTCCCTGCTGTTTCACGGCAAACATACACATGTACATAGCAGCGGTCTATCAATCTGGCATGGCAGGCAGGCATACCATGGCATGACATGGCATGGCTTGAGCCAGGGCCTTCAAGCGGCTCTGTCAAGCAACTTGCGTGGCAGAAGATCTTGCTGCCAGATGCTGCTACTGCTAATGTACTAGGTACTAAGGTGCTATTAATATCGAGAACCAAACATGAGGCACTAACACGGCGAGTTCCCAAGCAGACGCCGTGCACACGCCCAAGGTTCCCAACCAAAATAGCCATCCAGGACAGGCACACGCACACATGCAAAGTATGTCAGAATGCATCGATTGATTCACGCAATGCCTCCGTTAGGAGCTCTTGTGCACACCGCATGTAACCGCTGCTCCCAGTCCTCGTTCGCCGCAACGCCCAAAGAGGCATCAATTGGTCTCTGCCAGTCGATCCTTGCTGCGCAGTGGCCCTAGCGCTGGGCTAGGCTGCGCTAAAAGAGCCTGGCGGCTCCCCACCGCAATGAATCTTTTCTGGTTGTATCGGAGCACTGTGGAGTGAGACTTTTTGGCTTTGGCCCAAGTCCCGACGCCAGTGCCGCTGTACTGTGTACGGGGCAGGCAGCCCGGCCGTCAAGCAAGAGGAGGTACCGGCTACCTGTCCGGAGGAGGTGATTTCCACTGGCAGACCAACCTGCCTCTGCTCGTTTCTCGAGGCGAGCGAAGTGATCGAGATGCTGCATGTGTGTTCCAACCAACTCCTTTCGAACAAAAAGATAGACATCGTTTGTCAATCGTGCTGGCTCATACCTTTTCTACGCCCCTTCTCTCCTCTCCGGCGTGCTGCTGCTTGGCTATAATAGACTGCGCTGCACTGCTTTGTTTCCCATCCGTCTGTTCAGGACCTCTTCGCGGCCACAGCATCGAATTTGCTACTCATTTCCCACGCCAATCTGTCCACGTTCCAGCCTGGAAGCGGTTTCAACGGGATACCAGGCATTGCCTACATACAAATCACACAAATCCTGCAGATGAAACACAGCTAGACAGCTGCTTTCAAACACGCACAGAGCGCGGCGCGGCGCAATTTCAGGCGCTTTCATATACCAATTGGCAAACTGCACTGCGTAGGAGGTTCGAGCACTGAAGCATACATACCTCGACTGCGTTTTGGAGAGCCGCAACAGCGCCCGCCACCACCAAGCAAACTCGACGCAGGTGAGAGATTGCCTCTGCTCTCTTTCAGCTTCCTTTCATTTCTCTACTTTGCTGCCCTACATACAGTGCCTACCTATACTCGTATACCTGTACCTCCTGCAGCCTGGCGCACGCCCTACTCCAAGTATACCCGTCCTCCTGTCTGCACCCCCCCGTTTGCCTTTTCCTTGGCCCTAGTCTCTGGCGCGGCGCAAGGGTGAGCCGGTCCAGGAGATTTTTTGTTCCATCTTTCTATACAGGCCCTGCCCCGCCACAAGCCACCCCCCCTGCTGTCGCCCTGCACGCCGCCAGAGCCTGTCATAAAGGCCTGGGCCCCTAAAAAAAAAGTTACGTCGTTCGCCAGTTCCAGAAGCCACTTGCTTTTTAGAGGACCACATTTTGGCACCGACGTTCAATCTATTTTCCCACCCTTTCCGCACTTCATCCTACAAAGCCTCGCGTGGTTGCACCGCGGCTGGATCTCTGCTTCAGCTTGCCTTTCCTTTTTCCTTCCTTTCCCCTTCTTTTCTTCTTCTTCCATACTTCGCCTGCCACGCCCCTCACCCGGCGCCTTGAACCAACTCACCACCGTCCCACGACGCGGCTGACCGAACAGACGACAACAGCCTTGACGACAGCCCAGCAAACACCCTCAACGAAGCGCCCGTTTGCATAGACATGCCCTGGTCTGGCTTATGATCCCTCTCGCTCGCTAACTGGTCATTGCCTCCCGCTGTACAAGCCGACTCGACTCGTCTCTAAACTCATCTGCCGACGGGCTCCTTTTCCTCCCTTCGAATCCCGTGTATCAAATTTAGCGGCTCTTCATCTGCAAACGCATCGGTCTTTCCGTCTCGCATGCGAACACGTCTTACGATTTGAAGAAACGTGCCGGATCTCGTTTCTCCCCTGCCCGAATACTGCCTGGCATCTCTTGCGCCTTCGCGTACCGAGTCCTGTTGTCCTCTACCTTGCGGGCCCTTGCATACATATATCCTGCGACTCTGCCCCGCGCTGGCAACTCACTCCAAGCCATTGCAAAGCTCTCCGCGAACAAGTCTGGCTTCTGGTATCGACTCGCATAACCGTGCAGAAAACGTTGTGACAGTACGGTTCGCAACCCATATAAAAACGGCGCCCATTTCAGCCATCCCAATCTGGAAGCGACGACCCGAGTGCAACAGCGGGAAAAGAAGGAAGGAAAGTTTTTTCTCTCCCTTCGCTGGAAACCCATTCATTCCCATATCTTAGCCTCGCATCTTGAAAGGTAAGTTGTAAATGCTGCTCCTTTTTTTTTTATTTCAATTTTCCTTTTTCCTACTCGGGTCATCGTTTCCGAATAGATTAAACGTCGCCTGGGAGTCTTGGTGGGTGGCCCAAGCTTTTGGAAACCTGCAACTCCTGCCCAGGTTTGATCTGGTGGCGGATAAAGTCTCCGCGATGGCTTCACATGGTTGGTCGACGATGATACCAGGCATTTGCATATATAGCTACATTTATTACACTGCTGAGCCCACCACTAACTGAAAACATTATAGTACGTCAAGCTGGCTCTAATACATCGCCCGTTGGCCCTCTATACGATGTTACCTCATACGCTCTCTTCGTCCGCAAGGCCGAATACTGTCATGTCTTCGGCTTCGCCTGAGGTCATGGATATCACAAACATGCTGAACAACAAAGGAGGTGCCATGGCACATGGGCTTGGTGGAAGCATGGCCGATCACCACCAACAGCATCACCACCTCGGCCTCGTCAAACATGAGTCTGCGCTGGACCGGTCAGGATCACCGCACATTTCTGAGCATTCTTCTTACTCCGCACACAGCCTGCCTCGCGCCTATCCCTCGCCAACCGCCATGCAGACTCCTATGCAGATGCAAAATCATATGCATAATGCTATGCAGATGGGTGGCTTTACGGACATGTCCGGCATGGGAGGTGTACCAAGCATGGCTATGCATCACATGCCTCAGCAGCCTCAGCAACAGCAGGCTCCTACAGCACCTGTTAAAGCATACCCCTGCAGTACCTGCGGTAAAGGTTTCGCTAGAAGAAGCGACCTTGCGCGCCATGGTAAGTCTAGCAAGGAGTGCGATTGAACCATATGAGGTCGTCTTTCTAACATAAGCATGTGCATAGAGCGTATTCACACAGGAGTCAGACCTCACGTGTGCGACTATCCCAAATGCCACAAGGGATTCATCCAAAGATCTGCTCTCACTGTTCACCAAAGAGTGCACACCGGCGAGAAGCCGCATCGTTGTGAGACATGCGCCAAGGTAAGCTATTCACTTACTAGGCTTTGAACTCAGGAGAAAACTGACTTGCGATGATGTAGCTATTCAGTGACAGCAGCTCGCTGGCCCGACACCGCAGAACTCACTCGGGAACTCGTCCTTACAAGTGCCCCTACGCTGATTGCCAAAAGACATTTACGAGGCGCACCACCCTCACACGTCATCAGAACCAGCACACCGGTACTATCGAAGAGGCCGCGGCGGCTACCGCGGCGGCACTTGCAGCTTCCAGGGTCAAGAACGGAAGCCAAGCTCGCTCCGATGGCGACCACATGTCCAATCAAGGCTCTCCCTTGACAACACCATCACCTAACCAGCACGCCATGATGTCCCCTGCCATGGACCTCTCTGGAGCCAACGGCCTCGGCCGACACCAGGCGGACTTTACTCAGTACATGACGCAGGGCGGCACTCTTCCTCCTCACTTGCGCGTGGGCAGCCCGACTTCGACCAACTCGGCCGCCAGCTACAACAGCGGGATCCGACCGACCTCGCACCCTACCGGCTACGGTCCTCCACCAACCTTGGAACCCAACTTGGAGCAGCACGCTGGTGCCTCTGGAAGCGCAGTTGGCAGCCCTCACATGGCGTCACAACTTGGCTGGCAATCCCCTCATTCTTCTTCACCATCTCATAACGGGGGAAGCTACGTCTATCCCGACCCTGATGGCTACCCCCCTAATCCCTCAATGAGCCAGATGTACTATGGCGCACCGCAACAGATGCGACGACCGCAAAGTGCCGAGCCTGGCATGGTGCACATGTAATTGGATCATTGTCGCTCATAAGGGCACGTTGATGTTTAGTCTGACATTCTTCGCGCTCATGACATTGGCACACTAACAATTTTTGTCCTTTTTCCTTTTCCCCTGTCTTTTGTCTACCTCTAGGACAGAAGAACACTTAGCTCGGAGCTCGAACACCATTGAAAAAATCTAGTGCATATTCATCGCACATCACCATAATCACTTCCCTAATTTTGACATCAACCACGCGTATGACTCGTTATCTTTTCCTAACTTTGTGGAGCAGAGACCAGCTTTCAGGTACGCTGCGGGCCTGCTCTACATAACCCTCTTGTCACATTTTCGTTTTCCTCGTTTTCTTATTTTCTTCTTTGTTTTCTTTGTTCTCTCATATAGACCTTGGGCGATAGATTGGCGGACCGGAAACTTGATGATTATGGACCGAGCGTTTTCATTAACACGCAAAGGGAGGCTAGGGGAAGAATGGCTGGAGTTTATATAAAGGAGGGCAGGAAAGGACACCGATTCGCTCGCCCACCCCTGTTTTTGGGACGGCATTTCAGCACCGGACTGGGAAACGGAATAACCTATAGACGGCGGGAGGGCTCTACACCACTCCTCGATGACACTTTTTTTTCCTTTGGCTGTTGGCACATTATTTAGACCAGGGCGCATAGCACAAGGCGCACCCTTTCGCGAGAAATTGTACGGATATACATTACGACTACGCAATTGATTCATTGTGACGATATGTGTGGCTCCCTTGTCTTTTTTTTTTTTTTTTTTTTTTTTTTTTTTTTGTTTTGTGATCAACTGCCCCGTAGACTTTGAGTTTGCCATGGTGACATGCATCAGCCTGACACTGGGATGATCTGAGTGGTGTCAAAAGAGAGAATGGCCCTGAACGGATAAAGATTAATAAAACGGGAGGAGGGCGGATAAAGAGGAAGACAAGAAATAGGGAACAGGAACTAATGGTGGAAAAGTCTTTTATCGTCAATATTTTTTTTGATTAGTAGCCATCCCAGAAGGACTAAGGTAATACGACTGAGCAAGGAAGTTTGGGCAAAGAAGAATAGAGACGACGCTTTCCCAAGACGGGACTATTCGAGCGCCGCAGTGTGGCCAAGAAGCTCTCCTATTCGACGACTATATGGAACCGGGCCTGGGACAAGGCCTTCTCGCGAGTGTAATCTGGGGCATCTATTGACGAGGCTATTTTGTAATCATTGTCTATCTACTACATGGTGATGTAGCATCCGCTCTCTCCATTCCCTAGCACAGTCTATTTGGTTTTTCCTCAAGCGGCAGTATCATCCGGTATGGGTCCTGATTGTATGGAGCAGATACCACTTTTTCTTAGATATCTTAGTTATGTATAGGTAAACGGACTGGACGTCGGGTATCTCCCTCCATAACACTCCCGGGAAAAGGAAACGGTTCAGGCATTCCATGAAATATACCTGACGGGCACTGACATGCTTATTGTCACAATAGGAACGTGGGAAAGGAAAAGAGTCTCGGTACCGACTTCCGAAGGCTGTTTTGGGCAAGTCTTGATTACTCGTACGCACTTTATTTTGTTAGTGGTGGGGATCGGGGAGTGTCGCGGGCAGACTACCTGGGTACTAAGGTATTATAGAGGGCCTTTCAAGAATAGCAAAGATTTGGTAATTTCCCCGTAAGACAGGTGAGCTGAACTCCGTGGCGTTACGTCAAAAAATCCGAAACGGAAGATGCTGAGACAGACTGACGGGCTGTACAACGGACAAAGCTGGGAGCGAGGATCCATTCAGCTCCGTCTAGGATCACATTTGAAGGCCAGGGCCACATCTCAACCCTTCTCTGCTCTTATTCTCCCTGACGAACTATCTACTTGCATTGCCCAGGTAGCATCGCCTAGCTGCATGCATTGGTTCGATGACAGATGGGCAAGGGGGAGGGTTTAATTCAAGAATACTAGATCAAAATGGTCAGCGGCGCATACTAGCATCAAAGGGAAGAAGCTGAGAGTTATGTAAGCTTATATGAACAAAACTTAATCATTGACAGAAGAAAGGAAAAAAGGGACCCCATTGCAGTAATTCTGATTACCATGATTACAATATACAAAAAAGGCTGGTGCGGAACCTCCCGTCGGACATCAGAGCAGAGCAGAAACTCAATGTACAACATCAATGTAAGTACTAGCAGCTGTCAACAGCACAATTTCTCTGCTGGACCTCGAATCAACAAAGGACTCGTAACCGTAAAAAGCAAGGGATTTCCACAAAGTCAGCCAATGCCCGTTTCGGCCGTATCACGCACCGATTCGTGCGAGTAGGAACTGCTAGCACTGAATGAGAAGAGGGCGGCGATCGGATCAGTAATCCAAGATTAGTATTCAAACGCAATAAGTCGCTTTTCTTCCCACACTCCGCAACTTTCACGCTCGTCTTTGTTACCCTTTTTCTCTTCTTGGCTCTCTTGCTCTCGTCGCTGTCGCTGCTTCTCGCTTCCCATGCCGATGAAATAGTATTTGCTTGTTCGGGGGAATCGCATTAAGCCCGCTACCAGGAGCGTCGTATAATACGCCGAGCCCCGAGGTGGCATTCGGCAGTCTGGTCTCCATATTCCCCGGCTTATTCTGGCTTCAAAAAATGGCGATAGAAACAGATTGAATACTGGATAGTAATAGTAGTTAGATGGTAGCAATGCGAAATACGACTGGTAGTTGTAGGAATACGCAGAGCCGCGGTGTCAAAAGTCACCGCAGGCTTCTGCTTGGGCGGAGAGATTCTAATCAATAATCAAATCAAGTTAGTGTCGCGATTTCAGCTGGAATAGAGCCCAAGCTCGGGCAAATCCCTCCCGGCCTGGGTCCGAGTTGCGCCTCTTCCTCTCTTCCTTTTTAGTTTTCGATTCCTCTTTTCTGCTCTTTTCATTTTTTTTTTTTTTACTTTGTCTTACAACTCCTCTTTTCTTCTTCTCCTGTATCCCATCCATATATCGTGCATCGGAAAGCATCTACAGCGATTTTTCGGCCATCTCGCCAAAAAGAAAAGAAAAGAAAGAAAGGAATAAGCCAGGAATATTCTCCGTCGCCTCGCCCTATACGAGAGAGAGCTTATTATAGGCCTCCAGATAAATACTCCGTCTTGCCGGTACTACTGTTTAGGCTTGGCACATTTTCTTCTTTAGGGAACCTTCTTTAGGAATCGTTGGAGCCTCGATTCCACTGCTGCTTGGGCTATTTGAAATCTTTGTGGCGGATCGCGCCCGTTGCTGCTCCTCTGTCCCTCTTTTTATTTCTTCAACTCTGGGATTCGCATACACCCAGCGACACAGGGTTGATTCCGACGATTGAAAAGACCTGACTAAGACTGCCGAGCGGGTAAACCGAGGCTTGCAGGCCGTGTCAGTGTGTCGCATATTCAAAACGAGGGAAGCGGTATAAGAAGCAAACCATCAACCCCAGACGTGGGAGCGGCGGGCCCAAGGAACGAAGGAAGGAGTTGCTAGATTTCTAATTCATCTCCATCTCCATTTCCTTTTTTACTCTTATTCTTTTCGTTTCTATTTCTCAGCACTCCTTTGAGTTTTGACTCTCTTTCTTCTTTCTTCTTCTTCTTCTTCTTCTTTTTCGCACTGCGTATTATACCCAGAAGAAAGAAACGTCTTTTTTACTGCTAGTGTACCGCAACCGAGCTTGACAAGCAGCATCACTTACCGAGGAAGCGATTCGGAAAGAGGAACTAAATCCCGTGGCTCAAAAAGCCAACAAAAAAAAAAGAACCTTGACTTTTTTTTTTTTTTTGACAAATTACCATTCTTTCATTTTTTTACAATGAGTGCTGCGGCGTCGCCTCTTCCCAGCCTCCCTCCTCCGCAGCAGCAACGACCGCAAACCCACCACCTGCACATCACCGACGACGCTCGGCACCATCACCACCACCACAACCATCACCATCACCACCGCCACGAGCGACAGCCGCTGCCGTCGGCCAGCAGGAAACCAACCGCGGCGGCGCTGCGACGCGAGAAGATGGCGGCGGGCCTGGCCACGAGCCGCGGCGCCGGAGGGCTGATCCGGCTGGATATTTACATGGATCTGCTGTGTCCGTGGTGTTTCATCGAGAAGCACAGCCTGGAGGCGCTGATGCAGCGCTACCGAGACGAGCATCCCGAGGTGCGCTTTGAGGCCATGTTCAGGCCGTATTACATTGCGCCGACGATGGCGAAGCGTATGTTTTGCCCTTGTTTCCCTTGTTTCCCCTTGTTTTCATTTGATTTTCCTTTTTTGAGATGCTTTGAAGTGAGAATGAGTGAGTGAGTGAGTGAGTGAGTGAATGAGTGCATGCATGCGTGGATTGATGCACATGGCACTCGTCTCACTCGACCCCAGAATTTCATTACACATCACATCGACATGAAGCATCATGACCTCATCACCGCCCATCCCAACTCCACCACAATCAACTATCACCTGCAGTGCGGCACACACCCGCATATGCATTTCATTTAGGCAATGGCACATTCCCCTTTGCCCTCCTCCAGTAGCGACCCACACAGCAGCATATATACACTTTTGCTTGCAACGCACCGAAACCACTAACACGTTTTGTCCAGACGGCGTCGAAAAGCGCGGCATCTACGACCGCCTCGAGTCCCTCAACCCAAACTTCCTCTCCCGCATCCAAGTCGCCGGCGCCAAGCACGACATCGCCTTCTCCATCCGCGGCGTCACCGGCAACACCCGCACCGCCCACCGCCTCATCGCCGTCGCCCTACGCGAGCTCGGCCCAGCGGGCCAGTCCGGCGTCGTCGAGCAGCTGTACCAGGGCCACTTTGAGGACGGGCGCGACCTCGGCGACGATGCCTGGCTGGTCACCGTGGGCGTGGCCGCGGGCATTCCCGAGGCGGTTGTGCGGTCCGGCCTGGAGGATGAGGAGGCGGGCAGGAGGCTCGATGCCGTGGCCCAGGCGGCGAGGGATGTCATGGGCGTCGAGGCCGTGCCGTGCGTGATGGTGCAGGACCGGTACAAGGTCGGAGGCTATCAGGAGGCCCATGTCTTTGAGAGCTTGTTTGAGAAGATACGGCTGGCGGGCGAGGGTCTGTGAAGAAGCTTGCTCTTATTGTTTTTTTTTTCTTTTTCTTTTCTCTAGTGCATTGTACCCCCTTGATATCCTCTACTGAGCTTTTTTCTTTTTCTTTTTTCTGTCTCTTATATAAGGTTTTATCATGGTCTTGGGTGGCTCTGATTTGTTTTTGAAGGGCGATATATACAACTAGGTGTTCACATGCGGGAGGGAGTTTTCAAGGCGTATACTATATTATGGCATGGCAGCGGCCTGGCAATCCGTTAATCTTGATCAACTTGGTTTTTTCCTTAATTACCTATATGAATGCAGTCCAACGTCGCAATGAATAATAAAAAGGGATTGCAAGGTGAACTTGTAAAAGAGAAAAGGGGAAAAAAAAAGAGAATAATATGTATTTCATTGCTCTATCTTGAACTGCTAGAAAGATACCTTGTGTATATATATCTGTATGTATGTATTAATCCCCAGCGCCTTCTCATGCATTCTCAAAAGGCGTTTCGATTCAAAAATCGGGTTTGTTTCTTTTTGTCTTTCGTCAAATAAAAAAAAAAAAAAAAAAAAAAAAAAAAACAAAGCAAAAAAAGCAGCAAAACAACCAAAAAAAAAAAAAAAAAAAAAGAAAAAGAAAAAGAAAAAGGCCCAACGCAATAAAACTCCATAAAACTCCGTCGTCTAATGAACCCTCCCTTTGCCCGGCAGTCCAGCCAGCCGTAAGCCCAAATTTCTGCAATCTTTGTGGTTTTTTTTTCTGTTTCTCTCTTGGTTCCCCCCTTTTGTCCCCCTTTTTCATTCTCCGAACTTAATCGGGTGAAATAAATGGACAAAATGAAAAGGGCATAAAAAGAAGGAGAAAAGAAAAGCATTTCGCCGTGTGCCCCCGTAATTATACTTTCTTTTTTTTCCGCTGATTTTCCCCCCCATACTCATCATGATGTACACCCAATTTTCAGCATCCCACAGTTTTTCAGCCCGACTGAGGAAAATCACCGCCTCATTCCGCTGTAATCGTTGAGCAAATGCGTCATGTGCGTATTCGTCGCCTTTCCGATGCGCTTGCCAGCCCTCTTCTTCTGCTGCTTGGGCTTCGTCGTCACCGCCGCCTTGCGCGGGTCGTCGCTCGTCGGCTTCTGTCCCACGCTCACCAGCTTGCGATGCATCTCGTCCAGGCTGGGCAGCTGCACGCGGCGCCACATGGCCTGGAACTCCGGCTCGACCGGGTTGTGCAGGGACGCGTCGTCGGCCCAGACGTAGCGCGGGAAATTGTCCTTCTTGGTGCGCACCACCAGCACCTTGTGCTCCTTCTCCAGCTTCGCCAGCGTGTCCTCGCAGTCGGGCCAGCCGTCCTTGAGGTCCTTGACCGACACGCCCGAGGCGTCCGTCTTGCGCTGCAGATGCGCCAGCAGCGACGTGGCGTCCCTGACCCCCGGGATGATGGGCCGGTGCTTGTACGTGCCCGTCTTCCACGTCTGCTCGCTCAGACTGGGATCCGGCTTCCACTCCACCCTCGGATGCCCCCTCAGCCCCTCCATCAGCTCCTTCTTGTGCTCCTCCGTGTAGTTCCTCAGACTCAGGTGGTCGATGATGTCCGTGATGGTCTTGGCATCGCCCTTCTTCTTCAGGTAGTCCACCGCAAACGTCATCTGCGTCTTGACCTCAGCGCCGTAGCCCGTCAGCTGCGGCTGCGAGAACGGCACGTCCGGCGCTACATCCCGCTTCCTTTTCGACGTCGGCGTATTGCTATCTGAGGCGGCCGAGGGCGATGGCGATGGCGGAGCGAGAGATGCGGCCGTCGCGGCCTTGATGCTGGACGGGTTCGAAAGCTTGGACGCGGCCGAGGCGAGACTGCCTCTGAAGACGGAGGACTGCTTCTCTAGATACGACGACATTGTTTTGGCAGAATGAGCCTAGCAGCGACTGCAGTATCGTAGAGGCTGAGAAAGAGAAAAGAGGGAGTTGTGATGGTTGATGGACAAGGTTTGAAGGCATCGAGCTTGTTCCGGCACGGCGAGGGCGAGGCTGAAGGGAAACCCGGCATGGTGTGGCGCACTGTGGCTGGTGCTTCTGGTAAAGTATGAGTAAGGATAAGGTTGAGTGCTGATTCCCTTCTAAAAAGTGTTGAGAATGCCACGCAAACACAGGCTCGAGACCAGGGGGTTTCATCCGATACTCGTACTCGGCAAAAGGCTTGTCTCTGCAGTACCAGCGCCTTTATATGACGTCTTCAAATGCCAGTCCCGAGGCATGTCAACGTCCCTCATCTGTTCCCCCGCATTTCGCCAATCTACTAAATGGATGTGAGCTTGAGTGTGATTGTGATTATGCGCGCATTGGCAATCGAAAATTGATTATCATAGATATCTAGCCCTGTATATTTCCTTTAAAAGGCATCATCTATTTCCCGTAACAATGACTCCGGATTGTCTAGTGCCTGAAAATAGTAGACACTACGCCATCTATACTTGCCACGCTCATTAAAAAATCCCAGATCCCTTCTCCGTAAGACATTTGCGTGGTTGAAAACAGCACCAAGATGACACAAATTATCTCTTCCCCAGCGGTATCATTTCTTGTCCCCCTTTTAGCATATGCACTGAAGCGCTAGCCCGTGCATTTGTCGTCGTTTTTTTCTCCCCTTCGTTTACTCTATATCCCGTAAACGAGGGTTGAATTCATATCATTCATATGGGTGTGGTGCGATTAGGCGGACTGAGCCTTGGCCTCGGCCTCAGCCTGGAAGTACTGGAAGGCGAGGTAGGCGAGGAGACCACCAATGGCGACAACGCTGTAGATGCCGAAGCCGCCGCCAGTGGTGGTGGAGCCGTTGTTGGCGGAGTAGGTGTTGGTGTGGGCTTTGGGGACAGGGTCGCCAGGCTGGAGAGAGTCAGTGTTAGTGGGCGTTTTTTTTTTTTTTTTTTTCACATGTGTCGCGAATAGGAGTCATGGGTGGCGCATACCTGGCGCTTCAGATCGCCAACGTGCAGCTGCGCGAGAGTCTCGCGAGCCTCGTCGCTGTGGCCGACATCCTCGAAAGCCTCGGTGGCATCCTGACCGGCGACATCGAGCAGAACCTCCTCACCACCACTAGATAGGAGAAAAAAAAAGGTCAGCCATTACTTAATTCTCCAAGATTCGCATCCCTATTCCCCCCTCCTCTTTTGAGGGGTCCAGGAACAAGGAGGGGTATAGCGGTCGACGCATTGGCATGGAAGGCAGGCAGAACGTACGGGTGCTCGTCGATGAACTTGCTGCAGTTGTAGACCTTGTCGTGGATCACGACGAAGATGTCCTTCTTGGTGTTGTGCTCAGCAACATCCTGGTAGGTGTACTCCTTAGACATGGTGGGCGAATTGGAAGCAAAAGGTGCTTTTTTCTAATTGCTGGTATTAGGAGAGAGATACTGAGAAAGAATGAAAGAATGCGCGGGCCACAAGAATGGATATGCAAGAGGGAAAAGGAAGGAAGGGAAAAGCACCTCGAAGGAGACGTGAATTAGCAAAGTCGGTCAATAAAAGGGACGGTGGGAAAAAAGAAGAAGAGGCAGAAAGCGCCGATGCGAGTACGAAAAGGTACCACGACAAATTGGCCTTGCCCATGGCGTCGCTCCAAAAATGCCAGCTAGCCTTCTCGTCCGGCTAGGCTGGCGCCATCGGAAGCAGCAAATCCGTTGGGTCCGCAGGGGTGTGGCGGCGCCAATCAGCGGCAGCAAAATTACCGCCTGGGCTGCTCTGATTCGCCTCGAGCGAGGGCCGTCGACTGATTTTGCTCAACGGCTCAGCACGGATCAACTTGTTGTTGCGCACCTCCGAATACAGCTTCCATCCTGTATTCCTTGGCTGCCAACTGCCTGGGAAAAAGCCACGCGCGGCACTTTTCATGATCAAACACGGACACTCGGTCGCATGTGTGTGAGCGGGAGGCCACACCACGCAGCCTTTTGACATCAATGCCTTGAAAGTTCGGGTGGTACTGGGACTACGGCGTCTACCTGCTAGTAATCGATGCTTGTCCCCTGCGCAATTCCACTTACACGACCCTGTTTCCATGCGTTCTCCTAAGATGAGACGATCCATATTACTGCTGTACTATCCCAGGTAATACAGCACTGTACTGTACATAATAGATAGACGTAACGTCTTCCCTCTGAGACAGATCTATACCAGGAAATGGCTTCATCAAGACAGACCTGCTCCACTGCAGCAAGGGCCTCTACCGTACCAAAGCACCGAGCAACTCTATCTCAACCTCGGGCTATGTATTGTCGGAGAGAGGCACATGATTGACACCAGAATAATACAATACATACAATACACTACGCAATAGGAACGCCTCGCAGCCTTATCTAAGCCATTCACACCCATAGCCCAAAAGTCGCAAGTGGGCTCATCTTAGCGTCCGGCCTTCCCCCCTTCCCCTCTCACGCCTCCGGGACTTGCTCACGGCTAACGACTCTCCATCCAAGCCATTGTTTTTTTTTCTGCTGTCTTCTCTTCTATTCTCCCTCTGCTTTCTATATAGATCTGCAATAACCTCCTTCTAGTCCTTTCTATATATATATGCCGATTCCTGATTCCGATAACCTCGGGAATGGGGCCGCTGTCTACCCCAGAAATTGCCTCCCCTAATAGTAGTGCTTTGTCTAAAATAATACTCCGGACCTAACATTGTCTTGGTCTTGGCTCGGCCATTCTACCAATCAGGGAATATTTGTAGCAGTTTCCCTCTCATTCCACGGATACTCCATGCAGTCAGACGGAAGACAAAGGAACAGTCTCTCGTGACACTACTCTATAGCTTAGTGTAGCTAACGCGCAGGGGTAAAGTGGCAGCATGTGCAAGGCAAGGTAGCCAGATACAGCTAGCAGAGGATGCTCTCAGTTCATGGCTCATATCATTCTCGCATCTCTATTAATCAATCAATGCTACATCTTTAACTTGGAGCTTCGTCTTCTTAAATGGCCTGGAAAATGGCGGGAAAAAACACTTAAACAAACAAATACATCATCGCTTTGAGCTGCCACCTCCAATGTCCTGTCCCAAGCGGTAACCAGTCACGCGGTCCCACTCAATCTTTTGTCTCGTCACCGGCAGTTGTCGTCGCAGACCCTTGAATGCGCCCTCGCTCAGGCTCACAAAGCTCTTGTTGAGATCCTCTTGGTACTTCTTCTCCGTCGACGCAATCTCCTTGGCAATGCCTGCGCCTGTGCCAGAGGGGATGGATGCGTGTGTGGGCTTGTTGGTGAGCAGTCGCACGTTGCCGTCTTCGTAGTAGTGCACGTCGACCTTGATCGAGCCCTCGAGACTTCCGGAGCTTGGGTCGAAAATGTATAGTGATCTCCATCGGCCATTCCTGCGAGAGAGCTGTCAGTATTCATACTTTTTTCGCGTAGATGCTGTGATGTCACTGAGGGTGTTCCCGTACCAGAAGTTGTTAGGGCTGTACTTGTTTGCAACGACGATAATGGCAAGCTTGGAGTCGGATTCAATGGGGTATACGCCAAGAGAAGCGTTGGGGAAGTGCTCTTTCACGTAGGCTCCTAAGCTTTTCAGTGTCGACTTGCTGTCATGCCGTTAGCTAACCTCGGATTACGCCTTTGTCGATTCGTCGCTGAGAACTCACACCAGGTCTGCTTGTGGTCCTTCCAGGACATGGCTCTGCACCGCACTGGCTTTCTATAACCCCAATTAGTCCATACCCCTCTATTATAATTGCTCGTCTTTCAACATGCCTGAGACGCATGGTCAACTTCGAAGCTAGAGGAGCTCTCAACATCGTAGTATCGGCCGCCGCCCAGAGAATTGTGTGAGCTGATCAAGACCTTTCCCGGCAAGTTAGCCTCCTTCTATGAATATAGCGTATATCTTTCCATTTATTCTCGGTCGTACCGGCTGGCTGCTTCCCGGCAGCTTCAGTGTGATAAACTGCTCTTCGTTGTACTTCTCAAACGCCGGCGTCAGCTCCGCAACAATGTTGGGCTCGGAGGTCAGGGCCTTGATGTCTGTAGATTCGCGCGTTAATGGTGATTCGGTGTCTCTCAATTAGAATCGGTGTGCTTCGTACCGGCAACGACATCTGCGAGCTATGGACCAGCATCAGGAGTTAGCTATGACGCGTGGATGGACGGGATCAGGCGCAGCTTTACCTCTCCAGGAGGGGCTCCCTCCACAAAGGCAGAAACAGTCTCGATGTGTGACATTCTGTATCTTTGGCTCTGGTATCTGGCACACGGGGATCTGGGAAGCAATCTCGGGAAACAAACAGCACTTTTAGGGAGCGTTGACGCACACCGCATACAGGGGAGGTCTATTAGGAGTTGAGGCAGCTTTGGGCGGGGCGCCAAAGCACGAGGGGCAGTCCGTCTCCATATCAAATCGCTAGCGGGGTACGTGGCCGCCGCTGGAGTCGTTTACTGGATAAAACGTACCATGTTACCAATACCGCTGCATTTCTAGTGGTAGGAGAGTAAAAGGAACCAAAAAGTTGAAGAGACGTGATCCAATTGAGAAGATATATCTTGAAGTTGCGCACAAGCTTTATCCACCTCATGGGAGCGCTGAACATTGCGACGAAGCGCCGGTCTTTGGGCGTAATCCAAAGGTGAAGGGAATGGTCTTCACTCGCAATATGAATAGTTTAACCGTGTAGCACTTTATTTCTATTATTCACACTATGCTAGAAAAGAAATCTCTAGGCCATTCATACATAAATATACGTTGCTCGCTCATCTCTTCCTTAATACTGCACTGTCTTTTTAATACTGTCGTAAATTCCTAGAAAGCAACCCTGTCAGTAATCAACTCTCTCTCAGTTTAAGGAGAATAATACTCACTTGCAATATCCGGAACGTGGAACTTCTCAAACATCAACGGGTTATGGATACTCCATCCAGCAACACGGGCCACGGGAGCTTCCAGCCTATTAAAGGTATCAGGGTTCTCTTGAATGGCCGCAGCCACCTCGGCACCAACGCCAGCATTCACCATGGACTCGTGGACAACCAAGACCCTTCCAGTCTTTCGCACACTCTCAAAGACAGTCTTCTTGTCCCAGGGGTAGATGGTCCGCAGGTCAATCAGCTCGACAGAGACACCCAGATCCTGCTCGATCTGCTTAATTGCTGACATGCAGTTATATAGCGGTTGGCCGTAGGAGATTATTGTGACATCCTTGCCCTCTTTCAGGACTTCTGCTTTAGACAGAGGCAGTTCGTAGGCTGCTACGGGGACCTCTTCTACTGCCGCTCGGTACAAGATCTTGGGCTCCATGAAAATGCAAGGGTCGTTGCTTCGGATGGCAGCTAATAATAATCCCTTAGCTTGTAAAGGAGATCGAGGCATGATCACTCTGAAACCAGGAACATGAGTAAACAGGGCCTCTGGAGACTGAGAGTGGTACAATCCACCATGGCCGACGGTTCCGCAGGGCATGCGCACAGTCATGCCTCCAGCGCTTCGTCCATTGGTACCCTCGTAATATCGCTTCTTTGCCGCCTCATTGACAATCTGGTCAAAGGCAGGGAAGACGTAGTCGGCAAACTGGATCTCGGCAACAGGCCGCATTCCTTCAACGGCCATACCGACGGCAAAGCCCAGAATGCCCTGCTCCGTCAGTGGCGTGTTGAACACCCTGTCGGCTCCGTGTGTTTCGGCCAGCTTCATGGTGCATCGAAAGACACCGCCAAAGGCAACATCCTCGCCAAATACGGAAACCGTCTCATCCTCTAATAAAGCGGTGTTCAGCGCGTCGTTGATGGCCTGGAAGAGGTTCATCTTCTTGGTCGCGCCATGGAGGACATCGGACGGGATCTCCTTGTTCCTCTTCGCGGCCTCTGATGTGTGAGCCAGCAGAGGAGTTGTCGAGTAATCAATCGGCAGATTCAGCTTCGCATTCGGCGGGTGTGTGGAATAGCATCGTGCCAGGTTCAAAGATATTGATTGAGGAGCTCGGGGATGCGCCAGCGCTCCCTTCAAGTGACGAACGGCCTGACGGTTCATGGCTGGCCTGGAGATCAATTTTTCTGCTGCTCTAAACGACAATTAGAGAAGAGTGAAGGGATACGGGACAGAAGGCATTGCGCTGCCCGGGACCAAGCAATTATCATCGGTCGTCGTCGGTTTAGACGGACAATGGCAGGGCGCTCGGTTTGCTGCGGCCTGTCGCGGGGTTGGAGCCGGCAGAATGCTGGTAGCGTCGAGGTACAGGGCAAGTATGGGGTAAGTATGGAGTATCGGCATTATGTAATCAAGCTGAGTGTCAGGGCCGAAAGCAGTGGCGTACATATGCAGTCGCTCTAATTTCACAGCATTTTTAATCCCCCAGAAGCTCATTTCTATTCCAACATAGGCTGCGAGGCTGCGCTTTGGGTCCTAAAGGCATCTTCATAGCAGTTTTAATCTCCCCAGAAGTCTCAAACTTGAGCTGTAAGGGCTTCTTTCTATTAATATCTCGCCGAGCTTTGCAGATCTTGCTTCATAGCCTTTATACTCCACCCCCGAGACTCACTTCTCTTCCACGCTACATTATAATATCGCCAACGGTTAAACCGTTTGATGCAGGCGGGCGTTAGGCAAGAAGTAAATAAATAAAAACCAGCAGCAGTGCAAGACCATGTTCAGATAGTGGATGAATTTTATGAGAGTTGGAACAAAGCGCCTCTTTATTGTAAGAGGCAAGCCTACTTATTAGGCGCCACTTCGTTTTCTGGCGACTATATCCGTACAAATACTTGAAAAACAAATTTTCTGCTGCAAGTCTATTTAGAGATGTAAGAATCTCACCAGAGGAGTTACTGAAAGACATTTCTCCAGGAACCCCCTTGGCACGCGAAAGTGCAATGCGGACAGTAGAATACGCTTTATTTTTCCCATTGCTTTAAGGAAAGGCCTTAAAGCGAGATCAATATACGTAGAATCTTCGTAACACTACGTACCCCCGTATTAGAAAATAGATAATAATGTGTTTCTTGAAAATCCTGCCTATAAGTTAGGAACACTATTTTTACTACCTATACGAGGGGCTATGCCAGCGCATAATTGCTTTGTTTACTACCTACTTGGCAGGTACTCGTATCTCTCTATTTCGCCAAGACCGTTCCTTGCAAAGCCAAGGCAATAGTGGGCTTCTCCATAGTCGACACAATAAACGCAGTATTCATCGCAGTACCAGAAGGCTATTATTAACTCCCAACAATGCGCACACGCCCAAAGGTAATCGCATGGCGTTATTGAATTACTCTTCAGAGTTAGAAGCCGCCACTGCAATCAATCAATGATTCAGGTGTTTATTATAGACTTTGCAGCTCTTCGATCCGGCGTGCCGCTTCCGTGCCTGGTGCCGCCCTCCCGGCCGAGTCTCCGAATTGTGGGACGTTGCCCTGCCAACAAACCGCTAAACTTGGCAAGCTGACCGCAAACCCAAATCAGTGACGTGGATATCGGTTAACACGGGTCGTAATGGCAGTGTTTTGTGGCTTGTAGATTGTTCAAATGCTTTCCCTGTTATTTATTTTGTTCTGCTTGGGCGCTTAATCCGTAGCAGCTAATGTGTTTTGCCTCCTGCAACCTCGCGAGCCGTAGCTCGGTCAAAATATCACGATGAGCGACACCGAAATACCACGTGCGCACCGCAGCCGCAACCGCAGCGCACGCGGCGAATCGTCCAGAAGAGACCGACCGCGGAAAAAAGAGTCGCGGACGCGGAGAGGGGCGAGCAGCGCCGATGAGGGAAGAGCCGACAGACGCAGCAGATCACAGTCGCTCTCGGCGGGGGCGCTGGCGCAACTAAACCAAGATAATGTGAGACAACAAAGACAAGCCGAACGAGAGCGGAGAAAACGGGATCGAGAGCGTGGAGAAGGGCACGACGAGAGAGCCCGAGAGCGCCTGGAGAGACAGCAGCGGCGGGAACGAGAACGACGACGAGAAAGAGAGGCAGAAAGAGATCGGGACAGGGAACGGGAAATGGAGTGGGAGCGAGAAAGACAACGAGAAAGAGAACGAGAGCAGCGGCGGACAAGAGCAAGAGACAGGTCGCCGAGCCCAGACCCAGAGACGGAACCTGTGATAATACCAAAGAAATACCATAAACCCGGCCGACAGAAGAAAAAGTCCAGAGTTGTTAGCGGAGCGGTAATGGAGGAGGGGAGATCTAAAGGATGGACATTTGGATTTGGAGGCTGGGGGAACGGGAACCATTCCCGAGACGGCAGTTATGATAGCCTAAGAAAGGAAGACTTGTATAGTCAGCCGGAGAAGAAGAAAAAGAAAACATGGTCTAAGAGAAAAAAATGTAAGTGCAAACCGGGGCAGTGCGCTGGACTCCTTCTATCACGCCGAGCGCTCACTAACAGGGCGTTTCTAGGGATCATAGGGGGCATCTGTGCCGTTATTCTTCTGATCATCATCATCGTGGCAGCAGTTGTCGGCTCCAAACACAACTCTGGAAGCAACAGCAACTCGTCTGGGCCCAGTGCGAGCAATAGCGACGTGCCGGCCAAGTGGATAAACACATATCTAGACCCTACCACTTGGGCAAGCACAGAGGATTTCAACACTACGTTCACGGATGTGATGGTTGGAGGCCTTCCCATCATGGGTCTTGACTCAAGCTGGGATGATTCCGCACAGGCAAACGATAATGTACCTGCTCTGAACAAGCCGTGGGGAAGCTACTCAAAGACCCCCGCCAGAGGTGTGAATTTGGGAGGATGGCTATCCATTGAGCCTTTTATCACACCGTCCCTCTTCAACTATCCTCTTAGCGCTGGGGTGGTAGACGAGTGGACGCTATGCGCGCATCTTGGATCCCAGGCTGCGAGCACAATAGAAAACCACTATAACACATTTGTTACCGAGAGCACGTTCCAAGACATTGCCAATGCTGGCTTGGATCACGTCCGGATCCCGTTCTCATATTGGGCCGTTAAGGTCTATGACGGCGACCAGTATATCTACCGAACCTCATGGCGATATCTTCTACGCGGTATCGAATGGGCCAGAAAGTATGGCCTTCGGGTCAACCTTGACCTACATGGCTTGCCAGGGAGCCAAAACGGATGGAATCATAGCGGCAGACAGGGCTCGATCGGCTGGCTCAATGGTACGAACGGGAACCTAAACGCAGAGCGGTCGCTTGATATCCACAACAGCCTCTCCCAGTTCTTCGCGCAAGACAGATATAAGAACATCATCACACACTATGGCCTGGCCAACGAGCCGCGCATGACTTTCCTCAAGGCCAGTACCGTTGTCAACTGGACGGAAACAGCCTTCAAAATGGTCCGCAAAAACGGTTACAACGGCTTGGTCATCTTTGGCGACGGCTTTATGGGTCTGAACAACTGGCAAGGCCTGATGCAGGGCTACGATGGCCTGGTGCTGGATGTCCACCAATACGTAATTTTCAACCAGAACCAGATCGACTTTACGCACCAGAAGAAGGTCCAGTACGCATGCCAGGGGTGGACGCAGCAAGCCGAGCAGAGCCAGGACACGCGCACAGGCTACGGGCCAACGCAGTTTGCCGAATGGTCTCAGGCAGACACCGACTGCGCGCAGTATGTCACAAACGTCGGCCAGGGCAACCGCTGGGAGGGCACGCTCAACACGGGCAATGCAAGCACGGCGATCCTGACGCCAGACTGCCCGACCAAGAACAGTCAGTGCTCGTGCGACCAGGCCAATGCGGACGCGAGTAAGTGGAGCTCCGAGTACAAGCAGTTCCTGACGATGTTTGCAGAGGCGCAGATGTACAGCTTCGAGAAGGGGCTGGGCTGGTGGTACTGGACGTGGCAGACGGAGAGCTCGCCGCAGTGGAGCTACAAGGCTGGTATGCAGGCGGGCGTGCTGCCGCAGAAGGCGTGGGAGAGGAATTTTAATTGTGATACGGACGTTCCTGATTTTTCGAAGAGCGGGTTACCAGAGTATTATTGAATGGGGGAGTTTCGGGGGATGGGGGGCTATGAATAGTTTCGAAAGTATACCCTGTTGTTAGCTTTGATTTATAGAATGTTTGTCGATATCCTAGAAGATGGCTGGCGTTGATGGAGCTTTGATCTTGTTGTTGGAGTTTGTGTGGCTATATTGGGGTGATGATACTGATGATAGACGTGACGTAGAGGAGAAAGAGTGGATGACGCTGGAGTATGAGTATGGATTTGATAAAATGCTTGTTGTGTATATAAGTTTTTGGCTAAATATAGAGATACAATGGTTGCTGCAGCCAACTGCTGAATTAAATCCGATGGTATCGTGTTATTCCATGTCTTGTCGTAGTACCATTATTGGTAACTGAGTCAGGTCAACAAGCCCATAATACCCTATGTCCGTCCCGCGTGTAGGCGTTTAGCACTGCGCCAGCGTCAACATTTAAGCGGAACAGAGCTTATCTCCTTGAATTTATAAGGGCGAGATGGAAGATCAGCCGCAATACCCGCAATACCCAGGGCCTCGCTCTGCTGTCTTCCAGCGACATTCAGATACTCGGCATTTCGCGCCGTCGAACTGTCGCCGATTGAAGCACCGTTGTCCGTTGGAAAACAGAGGTTAAAAGCTTCTTTGCTTGTATAATACGCCCTTTAAGCCTTGGCCTCTCCGATTACTAACTCCGTACTAGTACCTACAGTATGTATAACAATCCCCATGTGGACGCAAGGGGACGAATATATGTAAGTAGGTGTTCACACTGCAGCTGGGATTCAGCAATTGCGCTGGAAAGAAAGAGAAAGGAGGAATAGATGAAGATGAAAATGGAAATAAAAATGAACAAGAAGAAACCGAAGTGAATCCGAGATTGCGGATGCAACCGTTTTCACGGCTGGCAGTGATGGTGCTTGATGGTTGCTTATGGTATCGCCGATAAACGGCCCACCTTGGCATTTGCTCAAAGAATGACGGAATGGCCGTATCGATGACAAAGATACACTACCATTTCCCTATTACTGCAGAAAAATCACCAGTGCCTAGAGGAGCTTTTCCCCACCGAAGGTTGCAGGGGCCTTGATTGTTGAAGGACGCTTACGGGAATAATCAGTACTAGTAGTATTACCAGCAGTAGCAGCTCTTTTTCGTTTGCTTTCCCTCCTCGCCCTTCGCCTTTGTTTGCCCGGCCGATGGGGAGGGCTGATTAAGACATGGGATTTGATTGCCCAGCCTGCTGTAGCTAGACGCGGGATGATTGGTAACCTCGAGGTCTTTTTCTTTTCTCCGGCCGTGGTTCGGAGAAGACCCTAAGCAACGCTATAGAGTTCGTATTTGCAGGAGCTAGGTTTATCGTGGACCGGTCAATTGATCATAAACGCTTCACCGTCACGTCAGCTCCTGATTGATAATGCCTGGGTAGCATCAGCGTCCCCATCACCAGCGTCACGTTGTCTGTTTCTGCTCCTACGAGTATATTATATGTCATCTTCCATGCTTGCTTAATCTACGGCGACTCTCCAATTCTCTTCCTGGCTCCAGGCATTGGCTGTCAATCACTCGCTAATTCCCTTAAAAACACAACTGCCTCATCTAACCCCAAGCCAAAACACTACCACCACCACCCAATTCAGCGCCGGCAATTCGAGAATCGATGGCGGAATTAGACGTAGACACAGCATCAGCATCGACCCTCGGGTCCAATACGGCGGACCGCGAAAAACCTGACGACAGTCCTAGCCCAGAAGGAGACGACGCTGGTTTGGACCTGCAAACCACCCGTTCAAACCGGAGTTCTATGAGGCAGGTGGGCCGAGTGGTGTCGCAGAACGGCTATGGCGTGTCGCATGAGCAGGACAACGAGAAGGCCTTGGGAGCAGGGCAGCCGGAAAAGGACCCGTACGAAGTTGGCTGGGATGGTGGCGACGACGACCCGTTGAATCCAAGAAGCTTCCACAAAGCGCGCAAGTGGTTGATTGTGTTTATCGTTGCGGCTGGAAGTCTTACCGTGTAAGTGGTTTTTTTCTCTGATTGGCTTGATAGATTAGACAAAAACGACTTGGGAAAAATAGAAAGAATGAAAGAAGAAAAGCGAGACAAAAGCTGTGGTGGAACAGGAATGTGGCGTCGGCCGTAACAGCTGTCTCACTTGCGGCAAGAGATTTGACTGGCTAACATGAAAACCTCTTAGAACATGCGCCAGCTCAATATACACGATGACTTACGTGCAGATGGAGGCTGAATTCCACAATTCCCGCGAGGTTTCCATCCTGGGCCTCTCCTTCTTCATCCTTGGCATCGCCTTCGGCCCCATGTTTCTCGGCCCCCTCAGCGAGTTCTTCGGCCGCCGCCCCATCTACCTGGTCTCCTGGACCATGTACGTGATCTGGCTGATACCCCAGACGGTCGCCAAGAACGTGGCGACGATGATTGTCACCCGTTTCCTCGACGGCCTGGCGGGGAGCGCCTTTCTGACCGTCTCGGGCGGCACCGTGGGCGACATGTTTGCCAAAGACGAGCTGCAGCTGCCCATGGCCGCCTTTACCATTGCGCCGTTTATTGGGCCCAGCGTCGGGCCTATTTTGGGCGGCTTCATCAACCAGTTCACTTCCTGGCGGTGGACGTACTATGTGCTCATCATCTGGGCCGGCGTCATGTGGGTTGCTATAGTCTTGCTCGTGCCTGAGACATTCCGTAAGCTGCCCCCCCTCCTTCAATAATCTTCTTCTTCTTCTTCTTCTTCCTCCCTGCTTTACCTCTGTAAGATGATGCGATGGATAGAGGCAAAAATAACCACACAATGAAAACAAGCAGTACAGTGTTTCTAACGTGAGGGTTATTTGTGGCAACTATAGATGCGATATTGCTCAGAAACAAGGCCCGCCAAATCCGAAAGGAGACGGGCGACGACCGATGGCTTGCTCCTACAGAAAAAGTGCAAAAGTCGGTCGTCAAAGCCGTGCTCATCTCCCTGCAGCGCCCCTTTCAGCTGCTCATGTTCGAGCCCATATGCCTCTTCCTCGACATCTTCTGCGCCATCCTGCTTGGCATCCTGTATGTCTTCTTCGGGGCCTTCTCCATCGTCTTTGGCACTCACCATGGCCTGGAGCAATGGCAAGTCGGCCTGACCTTTGTGGGCCTCGGGCTGGGCATGATCATCGGCATGCTGACGGACCCGGTGTGGCACCGAATCCGCAACAGGCTGATTGAGAAGCTGTCGCAGGAGACTGGCGTGCCGGGCAGCAGCGAGCCCGAGTTTCGGCTGCCGCCAGCCATCTTGGGGTCCTTCCTGGTGTCTATTGGCATCTTCATGTTCGCGTGGACGTCGTACCCGTCTGTGCACTGGATCGTGCCCATCATTGGATCGGCCATATTTGGAGTAGGGTGAGTAGCAGCAGCTGCATGTTTGTTTTACGCCACGGTGACACAGCGTACGAATAGTGGCATTTTCTTTTTTTTACACTCCCTTGCTTTTAAACCCCCGTCTTGGCGGCAGTGCCCTCTTTGTTTCGTTTCCCTTTGGAGCAGTATTGTATTTTGCTTCTAATTGGCATGTATCTTGGTGGCTGACTGTGGGTGAATTACAGAAACATGCTCGTTTTCTCCGGCATTTTTACTTTCTTGGTAAGTCTTTTCCGCATGAAATGCGTCATGCTGTTTTGTTGCCTTTCCAATTGGAGATGGACTAACCATCTTTTTTTCAGGTCGACGCATATCCTGCGTATGCCGCCAGTGCCCTGGCTGCCAACACATTTGTGCGCTGTTCATTTGCAGGTAAGCCAAGATTAGATGAGCTGTCAACCCAATATAATCGAGGCTGCAGCGTGATGGCTAACTCATAGACCTGCAGGTGTGTTTCCTCTTTTCGGAGCACAAATGTACCATAGGCTCGGAGACCAGTGGGCTTCATCGTTGCTGGCGTTTCTGACCGTGGTCATGATACCGTTCCCGTATATCTTTTTCAAATATGGCAAGAAGATTAGGAGCAAGAGCCGGTATGCTAGGTCATAGGCGACGGAGCATTTACCTTGGCATTGCTATTTTAGAGAACATCTGGATAAGGGGTGTGTGGGAGTTATACGAATCGATACACCTTATTGGAGGGTAATACAAGCAAACTGGGAATAATTATTGGACATTTTCTTTGGGCGTATGGGATAAAAAGCGATATGGAAAGAGAGAAGAGAGAAGAGAGAAGAAGAAGAAGGAGAAGAGATGCCTTTTTGGGACTTTAGACTATCGGATAATACACCAGGCCTCGGCTGGAAACTCGAGGTTGCAGCATAGGATGAGCGAAACTGACGGATACGACTATAATAGACAATGAAACAGAGTACCAGCATGGAGCATTGTAATAAGAGACCCCCCCAAGAATGGAAGGATTTGCAACATGCATTATACCGAACTTCTTTGGACAGGGATGCGAGTCAACGGAACGGGCGTCTGCAGGGAGTCGTCTCTGCAGGCAGAGTGAAAGCAGAAGCCCAGGTGCTATTTGAGTAAACGCCGACAAATGAATTTGAAAAAAAAAAAAAAAAAAAAGAAAAAAAGGGGAGAGGGGTATATGTATGCAGAGACGGACGAGGCTTGCCAAGATATGCACCTCTGTCACCGGTTTTTGCGTGGCTGCTAGAGAGGAAGTGGTCAAGCTGAGACGTAGAGCTGGAAAGCTGGGAAACCCCTGCTTTAGAAGAGCACCAGACAGCATCAGCCCTTCTTCTTTTACTTTACGGAGAGATACGTGCAGCTCAGCTGTCTGAGTCAGATAGAAAATACTACAAGGATATGCTGCCTAACAAAAAAAAAAAAAATTGTCAAAGGAGTCCATGTATGAAGTGATCACCAATACATTTTTTTTTTGGCCGTATTCGGTGGCTAGTCACTGATTTTCAGCGTCATGCCCTGATTTGACAGCCCAAGGCATGGCAGGATGCGAGCTGAAATTAAGGAACCAATAGAGCGGCACGGACCGGGGAGGGCCATTTTTTCCAACCCATGTGTTTTTATTTTGAGAGGGGTTTGGTGTTAACGCGAACACTTTCTTTTTAATGCGTGTGATACAGGGCAGCAGCTCATTCTCAATGGGGCGAGCGGTGGCCATGCGGTGGCATGTGAGACAGCGTGTCAAAAGAGCATGGACTGCCCTGCGGGAGGCGATCTTGCGTTTGTGCGAGTATATGAGTATGTACGTGTAAGTGGGAGTGAGAGAGGGGTGAGAGCGTGTGGAGGTCTAAAAGTGAGCTCGAGTGTGAGACAGACAGGCACAAAGCAGCTTTTTAATAGAGCCCTCGTGTTTAGTAGCCAGCAGTGTTTACAATTAATAATGGAAATGCAAATGGGTGTCTCCGGCATGCATAGAATAATGCCATTGTTTTTGTTTCTTTCTTGTCCATTCTCTAAAAAGTCTCCTTGATGGGGACGGCATTCTGGAGACGTTTAGACCTCGGGGCGGGCCAGAGTCGGAAGCTCGGTTATCGCTGATCGACTGGGGAGGAACATTTCCGAGGATTTTCGCCATAATTTTTTGGGCGTCTTTCTAGCTGCTCTTCCTTTCCATGTCTTTGCGAGGTTTGTCAAGTTAGGTACTTGTAGTGACTTGTACCGAGGTAAGGTACCTAGTACTCTTTGTAAGTGCCACCATCTTTTTCAAGCAATCAAACGTCAGGAACCCCTTTTGTCTCGCCATATTCTCCTCAATCCTGTTGGGCAGAGTTTTCTCTCTCCTGCGCATCGCCCATTGACACATGCAGCGAAGCTGCAAATAATCACCCCCCTAGCTTGGTCTGGATTCTTTAGCCGCATCCACTACCGACGGCCGGCGGTGGTTGGCGCTAGGCGGACTAGGGGTGGTAGCAGTGCTAATCTGAGCAATTGGATTGATGGATTTTCCATCCAGGTCGGTGATCGTCTTTGTTGGGGCTGTTGCTAGAGAACGTCGTCAGTGAGTGGGAGCTGCAGACGAGTTGCACAGAGGAAACGCAAAGATGCAGAGGAGAAATGAGGAGCAGGGAACATGGATTCGAATTGGCCTTTTGCTGGCACCCCATGACCACCGTCGCCGTGGGATGGACGCTGTCGACGGCCGCACACGCGACACACGCAGTCGCCTTGGTCCTAGTCGTCTTCGGCCTGCATATACAGCAAGGCAGGTACACAGATACACCTGCAGTACGGAGTATAGCACTTGTTGTACGGGTACACGGCGCAATGGCTGCATGGCTATTGTTGCGAGCTCAAGCCAAGGCTCCGCCAGACCGTGCCCACGCCAGACTAGAATCGCGGCAGTGATTCCGTTTGTTTGTGCGTTTGCAGTACCGAATATAGGTACTAACCTACCTACTAGCAGTACCTCGAGTACTCCATGATTCCGTGCCAGCGCCAGCGCTTTGCCGCGTACAAGTACATGTGCCCAGATCTCGCCGCTGGGCCGTGGCCAGTCAGCGTCGCCCTGATTGCCCAAAAACCCAGGCGCCAGCCCCCAGCGGCGCCGCCACCGGCCTAGCTCGGGCCAAGGCTTGGGGGAGCGAAAACCCCGCAATGGCTGCGTTAATACGGGGGATCCCCAGCGGTCCAGCCCACCAGCACTAGCACAACCCCAGCGGGCTCCAGCGGGCTCCAGCAGCCCTCAGCGCTCTCAGCGACGCGCAGCGCAGCGCAGTGCAGCGCAGCCGCTGGCCATTACGAAATCGATCCCACGAGCATCGCCGCGCTGGCTGAGCTTAAGTCGACGACTAGGTAAGGCACCGTCCCGGCAACTCTGACGGGACCTCTGACTCCTCCGCCCCTTGCGCCTTTTGCTTCTCTCGCGTCCATCTTCCTTTTTCCTCTCGCTCACCGGTCTGCCGTGCAGCAGCCGCATTTTGCTTCGCTCGCCCTTGCCGCGGAAAGGGGTCGCATAGCCCGGCTTGAGCACGTCGGGTCTCCACGCCGAGCCCCGTCACAAAAAGTTTTTGCCGCCGCCGCCGGAGTCGCTGGCTCCAACGTCCGCCAGAGCCCGTTGCTGCGCTGCTCGCATGCCTCGTTGCTGCGCGACCTCAACTGCGACCTCGACCTCGACTGCGACCTCGATTCCACGTCATCGCAGCTTCCGGTGCTCGGTTCCGATCCTCACAGTGCCGAGACGTCTCCAGCCTGGCCTGCGCATCGCTCACACGCCGCATGGTGGGCGTGGCCAAGCGTATGGGTAACGGGTGGCTGCAGCAAATCGCCTCTCCCTTGGACTCTTCCACCACATTATCCCGTCTCTATCCATAGACGCGGCGTCACCTCTTGCCCTCGCCCTCACTTCTGCCCCCGCGAAATCCTGGGCCGATCGATCACACCCCCCCAGCATCCGAATTGGAAGAGGACAAGACAGATCCTGCCCCCGGCTGCGCTTCCGCCTTGGAGTTCACTGGCCTCCATGCCGCCGGCGCCGCAGCTGTATTGAAATTCTGCCGCCCTGTCACACGACCGACGCCTCTTGTTGTGCGCCTGAGCTTCTGACGAAGCCTATTGGCCTTGTCGACCGTATCCACGTCTTTGAGAATACGAACTGGCCGTCCCCTCGACGTTTGCCAGCTTCCCACGCGATCAGCCCCCGGATCTTCCCTCCCGCGACCGGTCAGCGCATACCAGCTAGTGCAGTCTGAAGCTGCGCAGTCGAGCGCATATACACACGCAGATACCGACAAGTGTTCTACTCGCTGCTCTCTGCATCTATTCGTTGCGCGAGCGCCGATAAGGCAGGGGAGTCTTTGCCAATTATATCCCTGGCCAGCTTTAAGCCACTGTGGATCGCTTCTTGTTTTTTTTGTTCCTCTCTGAGTAGGAAAAAAGGTACAGCCGTGTTACTATCCTGATCCCTGTTCGCTCGTGCTACGAAAGCCGTGCGCTCTTGGTGTGGTTCATCAGCGCAAAGGTTTGGATGGATTGGGATCGCTGCCCTGATTTGCGAGAGCAATTGGCCTGCAGCTGCGCCGACTCAAATAGTCAGTTTCTGCTGTGCAAGCGCCAAGAACGGCCTTGCCATTATATATAAAGACCGTAGCCATAATGCCCGAAGACATGGAGGACAACGGAGCAGACGTCTCAGACCCTGTGTCCGAAAACGAAGAAGATTCGGAGACTTTTCTCAAGGACGACGACGAGAGCATGGCCGATCCCGCGGGAGCCAATGGCTCCTCCCATGACAAGAAGAAGTACGACCCTAAAGACCCTTCGAGGCCGAGGCGGAAGAAGGCAAGGAGAGCCTGTTTTGCTTGCCAGAGGGCGCATTTAACCTGCGGTGCGTTTGTTCCATAAAAATAAGAAGAAGAAGAAGAAGAAGAAGAAGAAGAAGAAGAAGAAGAAGAAGAAGAAGAAGAAGAAGAAGAAGAAGAAGAAGAAGAAGAAGAAGAAGAAGAAGAAGAAGAAGAAGAAGAAGGGCCCGTCTTCCTTCTCACACCCCATCCCCCGCGCTGCCCCTCTACCAGACGTTTGGTGCTGGTTTATCAAGTGCCTATCCCTAGTTTCATTGATATCTCCAGACTTTCCCTTCTTCTCTTTCTCCCTTTCTAGGTTTTCATTGGCTAGCCATAATAACTTGGACGCAACTTGCTGACTTTATATTGTTGACCAGGAGACGAACGGCCGTGTAAGAGATGCATCAAGCGTGGTCTTGCCGATGCATGCCAGGATGGCGTGCGGAAAAAGGCAAAGTATCTTCACGATGCTCCTCCAGAGGCTCTTCGACCTGTCTTGGGTCCAAATTTTAGCCCTCCTCTGTCTACAAAGACCAACGGCCACTCTGAGACTCTTATTGCGCCAGCCCCAGGCGATGGCTTCCTACCACAAAGAAACCCATCGTTTTCTGTCTATCCAAATGTTAGCCAGCCGCAAGTGGCCATTCCCGAAAACATTCATCTCAACCCTCAGGCTTCTCCCATCTCACCCTCCTTTCACGGCGCTTCCGCGGCGGCGCAGGCACATATAAGCGGTATGCTCCAAGGAGCTCCGCCCATGGATTTCAATGCGCTGTTCGATCCCAGTAACCCCGCCCTATATAATTTTGATCTTGAGGGTCTCAATTTTGGCAGTCAATATGCTGGCTGGGAATTTGGAATCCTCAACAAGATGACCCTCGGCGCAGAAACGCCACCGCGGGAGAATTCCATTTCACATACACCAAAGACGGAAGCAAACTACGCAGCAATGTTTGCAAATGGTAATTCGTCATATGATGCTGCCATGATTGGTGGCGGCGACTATGCCGGCCTCGATCTTGGCTCGAACATGTACACCCAGGGTAATCTCCAGCATGGCCTGCCTCACGCATTTGCCATCGCCGCCGGGCCAAATAGCCTGGCCAGCCCGAGTACCGACACGACTGCGAGCCCACAGGCCATCATGGATGGCTCTCCCAATCCAACAGCATTCCCAGGTTTGCCTACTATGCCTGGGCCTCAACGCCACAAACAGAAGCAAGACAAGATGCTCCAGTCTATTCTCGGAAAGAGACAACGGGACTCTGCGTCTATATATGCAAGCGTCAAGGAACCTTACCCATATGTTGCTGGATTCCACAACATGATATCAGTCATACGCAACCGGCTGCCCTTGGGTAAGCTGTTGAAGATTGCTCAGTCGTTGGGAGAGATTCGGCCCTCGTTCATCTCGTGTACCAAAGACTTGACCCGCGAAGATTTAATTTTTATGGAAAAATGCTTCCAACGGACGCTTGTCGAATTTGACGACTTTTTGCAGCACTGTTGCGCGCCGACCATTGTATGTCGACGCTCTGGCGAAGTTGCGGCTGTGAACAAAGAGTTTGCCGCCTTGACGGGATGGCCCAAAGATGTCCTCCTTGGCAAGGCGCCTAACCGTAACATCTATACGCGATCAACGGAAGATGGCACTGACGATGGCGAGAGCCTAGCCTCGTCCGGCCAAGTGACGCCTGCTGCGAAGAACCAGCCGATGCAGCAGAATAACAACTCGCGCCCTCAGCCTGTGTTTTTGGGTGAGCTACTAGATGATGATAGTCTAGTCGAGTTCTACCGCGACTTTGCTCAACTCGCATTCGAAGATAGCCGAGGCAAAGTCCAGCGTAGCGGTCGGTTGATTCAGTACCGAACACAAGAGATGCTGGAAGCAAAGGAGATGCTCGGACCGCAGAAACACCCTAGAACGGGTATTCTGAGCAGCCGAGTCACTATGATTGATAGCGAGCACGGTATTTCAAGGATTGAGAAGGATGGGAAGATCGACTGCACGTATTGCTGGACGATTAAGCGAGATGTATTTGACATTCCCATGATGATTATCATCAACGTGAGTTTTCGTCCCCTCCCCGGATTTCACATTGTCAGTATGTATGCTAATGACTGTGCAGTTTTTACCCCGTTATCACCCTAACCAGGAACCTCATCAGCTCGCTGTGTGAAGCCTCTTTTTGGGGCCACTTTCAACGGGCACATATTATACGTTACTTTATGCATGAAAGGTGTTGGCTTTTCATTATTTTTTTTTTACTTTTTGGTTATGAACGTTTACCATGAACATGGGCGGACTGGGTATGATATTATATCTGGGTCCTTTTTTTTTTCTCCTTTTTTTTATCAAGAAAACTGGTGGACTTTGGGTTAGAACTAGGATTGCTTTTTCTATTCTTTCTATTCTTATGGAAAGCACGAGACGTCTCGTGGCATGTTGTGCTTTCTCTCTCTCTCTCTCTCTCTCTCTCTCTCTCTCTCTCTGTTTCTCTGGCTGTTTTTTGGATTTGACATAATACGAGCCTTATGACCAGAGGGGGGTTAACTTGTAACTTGGATGATACCCGCATTGCGCGAACTTGCACACACTCACACACACTCACAAACTTACACTCACATTTCAATCATGCATGCACAAGCATGCTCGAACATACGTATATCTAGTATATAGGTGTGATGACGACTGGCCGCAGAGGGGGGGCATTGTTTTACGTTTACTCTTCTTATGGCTAGTACAACGTTTTATGGCTATTTATTGAATATTTTATCTCATCCAAGAATATTTTGCGGCGCTCTTCTCTCGCCCTGTCTATGTGATTTCCCTCTCTTCTCTCTTACATACACCCAAGTATGATAATTATGTAACCTTATAATTCTTTCAAAAAAATTTTTAACAAAAAAATGCAACAATAATTAGAGAGAGAGAGATAATAATAATAATAATAATAAAACATGATTTAATAGCTCCCAAACCACTCAAAAAGAAAAATCTATAAAGGCTTAACAAACCACTCCGCATCCTCCTTGCTCCCCTTATCCCACCCCCAAGCCTCCCTCGCAAGGCTCTTCTTGGCCACCTCGCAATCAAAGTTGATGTCCTCAATCAGCGCCTCCAGGCTCTTGTAGTCCTTCTCCTCGCGGATGAAGCCCAGGATCAGGAGGCGCATGTGGGCGTCGTAAAAGTCCTGGCCAAACTTGTGCAGGATGTGGACCTCTGCGCTGCGGACCGTGTTTTTGTAAAAGGGGTTGTAGCCGATGGACATGACCATGGGGAAGACGGTGAATGCGCCCTCCGCCGCGGTAGAGGATGGCTTGTCTGGGTGGGAGGCGGGCAGGGCGAGGGAGGCGAAGCCGAAGTAGACGCCCGAGGGGATGTTTGCGATCCAGGGGGTGAGGGCGTCGTCGACGGGGAGGTTGGCGGTTGGGATGCCGAGCTGTTGGTGGGGGGGGGGAAACGTTATATGAGAATCATGTGAAATGTGGGTGTAACGTTTGAGATGAGGAGGATGAAGAGTTGTTTTTTTATTATACTGATTGATGGATACGTACCTCCTTGGAACCGCGGCCGAAGCCAGAAATGACTTTGCCTTCCATCTTGTAAGGGTAAGGCTTTTCAGGGCCGGCTTCAGAGCCGATGATTTCGGGGCGGGCGGCCATGGTGATGAGTGTGTTGTGGTGATTGAGTTGAGTTTGAGGCTGAGTGAGTTGGAGTCGGAAATTATGAGAGGTGGTTTTTTTTTTTTTTTTTTTTTTTTTTTTTTTTTTTTGTTTTCGCAAGTTGAACAGCAGAGGCCAGAGATGCTCTCTCTCTTTCTTAATAGACGTGAATTACTAGTTCCCTGATTCTCCTGTATGCGCCGAATGAAATTGGAAAGAAATAGAAATAAAAGAAGAGAGAGAGAAGAAAAAGGCGCTGTTAAGAGTTGATGCTCGGTATGACTGTTAATTGCAACCTAGCATGAAATAGCCACTTGGAGCTAGCTCCCTAGTGGTATTAGTTGGAGGGGGATGTTTGCTGGTTTTTTTCTCTTTGCCTTATCAGCCGCGCGGGAGCCAGCTAAAAAGATCGCGTGCAGCGGGGGAGTAAAGAAGGATCTGGCGGGGCACCATAGGCTATAGAAGCCGAAAGAAGCAAAAACTAAGGCGCGCTTCGTTCTTCGTTCTTCGTTTTCAACGCCCTCTTTTTTTTTTTTTTCTTCGCCCCTAACTAATGTTACTACTACTACCTACAACTGCCTAGGTAGGTGGTTGCTGACCCTGCGGCCTCTCGGTGCACTCGGAGTTCGGTCGCGGGGCAAGTCCGGATGCGGGTCGGCGGACTTTGTGCCGGCAGGGCTGGATTTCTTCAGTGTCCGGATGTTGCTGGAGAGAGATGGAGATTGGAGAGCCTTTCCCTTGCTAGTGGTTTTGTTGTGTTGTTATCTTCACCAAGAGTTGGATTCAATGTGGGCGACAGCCTTTTAAACATGGAAATAAGAGGTATCATTTGAATTTCAAAGCTACGTGTAAGCCAGCGGTTTGCTTACCAATATAACAACTTCAGCCATCTTCCGAAAAAAACTAGCTACACCCAAGATGAAAGGATTTTCAGCTCCCTTTGCAAACCATTAATCTGCTTCCCCCGTTGGTATATATCTGATTCATCACTCTCGTTTCCCTTGCTCTCCTTGTTCCTGGTCGTAATTCGCTGGCGCTTCGAAATTGCCAACTCCCAAGAATTGAGCTAAGCGATGGCCCCTCGTTTGGTCCACAAGCTTGGATATTGAAAAAGAAGGTTGTTTGGTATAAAATGAAAGTTGAAAGGGGAAAAAAAAAAGAGCAGAGAAGGGTAATAAACACGTCCATGCATACGACACCAATCCGGCAGAGATACATGCATCCTCACATAAAGATGTTTACTTCTTCTCCTCGCTCTGCGCCCATTCCGTCCGGCCAAGCTTGACAATGTCGCTCTGGCCAAGTACCCAGTGCTTGCTTGGAGCTTTGCCTTCATCAGCCAGCTGTGTGGCCCGAATGGCGGCTCGCGCAATCACCTCGGCCTCTTGCCCAATCTTGTCCTGTAAGCCGAGGTAGCTCAAGCCGTGCACAAACCCCTTGAGGAGGCCCTCAACGAAGCGGCCCTGCTCGCGCTCGCCCAAGATGAAGCCCGGCCGCACGATGATGCCCTGGTCGAACTCGAGCTCCTTGATCGTCGTCTCGACGCCCTTCTTCATCTTGCTATAGGGCGACGTAGCCGCCAGGAGGCCATCGGAGCCGGCGCTAGAGATGAAGACAAAGGTCTTGACGCCGGCCTGCTTCGCGGCGCGCGCAACCTCGACGTTGAGGTCGTGGTCAATCTTCCACTGGTTTTCGATGCCGCCGGCGGCCGCTCGGGTGGTGCCGATGGCGGAGAAGGTGACGTGCGGCGCGGGCGAGAGGCCGATGAGCGTGGCGGGCCACTTGTTGGTGTCGGCGTCGACGATGGAGTTGAGGTTGGGCGACTCGGCCTTTGGCGCGCGGCGGGCGATGGTGGTGACGGGCTTGAAGGGGCCGGTGGCGAGGAGGTTGGACAGGATGAAGGAGCCGACGAGGCCGGTCGAGCCAAAGACTGCGGCGGAGTTGGAGGCCATTGCTGCTGGTTTGAAGCCTTGTTTTTGCCTTTGGGATATGGTCCGCCTAGATGGGTTTGGTGTTGTGGTAGCAATTGCCGAGAGTTGACAGATGAAAGAAGCCGAGATGAAAACGATCAAAAGCTGCGGGATCGATAAAGTAGCTGGAAGGGGGGATGAAGAAGAAGAAATATGAGCTCGACCGAGGTGGGAAGCGGAGTGGTATTATATGACCATTTCCGCCTCGGATGGTTGGATCCGACGGAATGGAGTTAATCACGACGTTGCGGCCCGAAACGCCCGAGGTCTGTCCAATGATTGGAATCAATGCAGGCAGTACGGACTCATCTTCATGCAACCTTGTACTGTCTTTTATCTGCGGAGACGTCCGAGTATGTCGTTCTATCATTTTTTGTGACGTGATTTGCCGTCTGGATGCACTGGATAGAGTTCGAAAAGGTGGAGAAAGTCCGCAGCAGCTATGGCCAGATTGTTGCCCTGAATAGGCAAAGTGCATAGCCTGGCTGTCCATAGCTGCCGGGGATAAGTTTCAATCTAACTGTACAGTATAGCGGATAGAGGCACTGCTGGCATGTGGGATTAGTTGCAGCTGCTAGGGGTCCGATACCCCTCCAACTGCTAAAGCTGTGCCCCTCCATCCCGGTTGCGGGCTTGCGACAGCATCTCTGCCTGCGCCGGCTCATTTTTTCCATTTCTTTATGCTGCGGACAGCCCATCCGCCTCTTGATGGCAGCATCTCTTAACCAATTGAACTCCGCAGCTGTGTGAATAGCGCCTCTTCAATACTCTACGCTGCCCTCCGCAACTCTTGCCCATCATGGCCACTCAGTACGAACGTATGTATATTTTACCCCATTGCCATATCCCACGATAGCCTCACCTCGGCGCCAAAGCTCACCATCCTCACCCACAGTTGAACACAATGTCAAATTCGCCGAGCCCCGTCGCCAAGGCCGCCGCGTCGACATGGCCTCCTTCTTCTCCCTCCTCAACCAGCTCGACGAACCGGGCAGCACCCAAAGCCCGCATCACAACCCGCACGCCACCCCAACGCCCGTCGACACGGCCGCGCTCTTTCGCCTCCTACAGAGCCAGCTCCAGACGCTGCAGACGACAGCGCCGACAGAGGACAACCGCGATTTCCTCGAGCAGCTGATAGCCTCCCTGGAGGACGACATCCACGACCCCCCGACGAGGCTGCAGGGCGCGAGCCAGGAGTTTGTCGATATGCTGGAGCGAGTGAATCGCAAGAAGCTCGACAAGGACGACGACTGCGCCATCTGCAAGGTTCCTTACTTGGAGGATGAGTACTGCCTCGTCGTGGAGCTGCCGTGTCAAGGAAAGCACCGGTTCGATCTGGAGTGCGTCGGCCCGTGGCTGAGGAGCAAGGGGACATGTCCCATGTGTCGTGATGAGATGGGCAAGAGGAAGGAGATTCCGATTGTGGAGGACGACGAAGAAGAGGATGGCGATATGATGTATGCGTGATGATGGGACGGTGCAGTGTAAGATGATTTTTGGGCGCATAGGAGTTTTGGGTGCATTTAAGGAGGCCACGCTGTGTACGAAAGATGGCAAAGTGGAGATTTATCATGCTATATGGCTGCGTAAGATCTAGAAAGCGAAATGAAGAATTTACCCCATCTCCTGTTTGTTACAATTCTTGTTGAACTTGAGAAGCCTTTAAGCCTCGAGGCTCTTAATCACCTCCAAAGCCTTTTCCGCCCTCTTCTTTGCCTCGGCACCCGCTTCCACACTCAGCTCTTCAATCTTCTTCTTCCAGAACCTCCATCTCACCTCACTAAATCCCGAAGCCTCTCCTTTCAATAGCGAGCCGGTTCTCAAAGCTCGAACATCATCTTCGTCGAGTTGCGCTCCTTTGCGTCCCTCATCGTACAGCACCTTGCCGGCGTGAGTGATCCACTCCGATGTGGTGATTAGGTATGTGTCCTTGGCCTGCTGAGAAGACAGCGGCTCTTCCAGCCCCTGGCGAAGTTCCCACAGAGCAAAGTTCGTCCAAGACTGCACTGAAGAGCCGAGAAGGCGGGCGGCGAATGAGTTGAGCGACTTCCACTGGGCGATCGTAGTGGCATCTCCCGGGGAGTTGTCGAAAGTAGGGGTGGCTAAGAATTATTATTATTATTCCCGACTTGAACAACCTTTCCTCTTTTCTTCTCGTCGGGGGGAGAAGAAAAGAAAGAAGAGAAGCGGTTTTGAGCTCACCATTCCACGCCTCTCTCATGACGGCTCCAAAGAGCGGCATGTCGGTCCACAAGCTGTACGTCGATCCCCATACCTCAACGGTTGCGCTTTGCTTAGCCTTGAGCTTCTGAGTAATTTCAACCAGGCTCTGGGCCCGTGAGTCGTCTAACGGGATGCGCTTCGAGATTTCGATCAAGAGCGTCCATAATGTCCAGAGAAAGCCTTCTGGCTCGTCGCGATTGCTTATCTCGTCGATGCCATTGGCGACGGCCTCATTGGCGTCTGTGCCGCTGGTGGAGCTGCCAATGGCTTTGTCTAAGAGGCCGAACAAGGTGTTGAACTTTTCTTGGCCGTCGGGAGCGAAGTCGTAGGAGTCGACGAGGGAGCGGAAATCAATCAGAGATTCTGACATATTTGCGGACGTGGAATTTATTTGCGTGAATCACGGGTGAATATAGGAGAACGCAAGCAGGGAAATGATGCGGGAGGACTAATGATGGTGTAAGTGGAGGAAGACGGAGCGTCAAAGCGCTGCGACGTCTCGTTCCGCTTGCATGCAACTTGGCAATGCCTAATTCTGAGAGGTTGAGACTTAGGTCTTACTACCTACCCAAAAGAGCAGGAAACAGACGAATATCTTGCGTTACATCCACGTGTTGGACTGCAGCCTGGCATAACCTCGCTTTTGCTGCATGATTTGCTGCATGAGAGGGGAGACAGAATAATGGACTGATGGCGCTGTGTGCGTGCGCTGTGCGTGGGACGCAGTACGCAGCCCCTCCCAATCCTCCCACATCCCTAGCCAATTCCACATCTATCTCCGGCTTTTGGTTTAACCAGCATTTTGCTTACCCTCTGTTCAACTTTAGGGCTTAAAATGTGTCTTGGAGTCGCAGCTTTTTCAATTTAGGTCGGATTGGAAAACAGCCCGGAGGCTCAGTAGTATATTGGTGATTGCATAGCAAGAGCGGACGGCGGCACCTGAAGCATGCGTGCGAAACTCTTGATATATGCAGAGTGCAATTCTTGAGCCTTTTCCATCATGGTGCCTTACAGAATTGTAAATGCTCACAAGGGCCACAAGGCTTTCATAATCTCAGCCGGATACGTGCAGCCTTGGTTGAAGTGAATGACATAGCTCTAGCTAGATACATGGATCCTTCTCTAGTATCTGCATGCAACTGATTTCATAGCCGGATGTCGTTGATCTGGTAGCTAGACGCAGTTCCTATCTGCCTCTTCTTCGCTTCTTCGCAGCGGCCCTAGCAATCGGGGTAGCTGTCCTCCCATTCCGCATTGATGTAACATCGACGTTTGAATGCGATAGCTGATTGCTTTCGAGCACTTCAGAAAGCCCTGTTTCTGCAAGAGTGCCCGGATTATACAACTCTGGCTGTATCTGATTGATAGCAGAGCAGATTTTCTCAAAGTGTATCGGTACCCATACATCATAGATATTTTTAGTAAATCGATATGCAGTCCACCTTTCTCTGCCATTGAGCTCGGTAATGTCAAATGTGCGAATTAGATACCGATAGTACTCTATTTTCGCCTTGGCCTCATCTATAACGGGATAGTGGCCGTAAATGCGCACCATTCGGTGATCGAGGGAGATGGAGAATGCCAGAATCTGAAGGTGCAATTCACGCTCGCGGTTCACAAGACGAAAGAGCTCGACAATCGCGCGCACCGCGAGCGTCATGTTGTGGGCATTCTGGCGGTCTGCATACTCAAGAGCTTCAGCACCACACTTAACTTCACATGTAAGAAAGGGAAAATGCATTTCAGATGTAGCCATAAAAAGACTCCGATCTCCAGCAATAAAGTCACCGATCATTGGGGCCATTTTATTTAGCTGTTCTTCCGTAAAGGCCTTGCGCTTGAAGCCAACTGAATAGTCGGGTTGTGGACGACTATGTATTGGCCGAGAATTGCTCCATACTTCATTAACGCTCTCAATCAGGCATTCAAGCGAGGGTGTGCGTGAAGCAAAAATCTCTGCAGAGGGGACGATTAATGGTAAGATGTCTCGCACTACTGTCGCCTCGTTTCTGCTGGCAACCCTCCGGCATGTTCTTTGGAATATGTCATCATCAAAAAGCGATTCGCGAGGTGGCTTCTGCTCATGATCAAGTAAAGCCATGCAAAGGTCTCGACTTTCATCAGCAATATCTAATTCCGACGTCTCCATGAAGCTTCCATGAAGCTGAAGGACTTGAACGAATTGCGGGTACGATACGAGATATTGTTCTGGCCTCCTGTATCAGAGCTTCCAGAGCCAGGTTCAGATCCCTTCCGACTCGCCACCGATTTCACCTTTGCGAGTATACGGTTCATTTTGTCGCCATTGAGATCTTGCTTGACGTATGCATATGGCCATACACTCTCTCGAATCCAATACGCGACAGGATCGCTCTCTTCCACTTCGCTGCCTGGGGGCGTGTTCCCTAGGGGTGTGTTTTCCGCCGATGCCCTCGCTGGCTCGTTCGGAATATTCAAGTGAGATTGCTTCCCTGAGTCGGATCGATTAGCGAGATATCAAGCAAAGGGTAGCGACCATCAATACTTCGCTTATTTGGCGCTGGATGCTGGCTCTCGATGGCGCGTTTCCGCGCCCGAGTGAGGACCATGACAGCAACAGTTGAAAATAATGAGAAATATATAAGTCGAGAGAAAGATGGGTGCAGATGAGGTTAGGCATTAATGAATGCTGGGAATTGGGTCTGGCTGCGTATGGTGGTGTGGTGACGAGCGACCAACAGCAACGGGAAGCACGAAAGAGGGAGCTGCAGCATTTTTATAAGAGTGCAGCCCGCCAACAGCTCATTAAAAGCTCTCTACAGCTCCTACAGCTTCTGTTACCTCTGCCATCTTTACTACTCCCTCCTGCTGGCCCTGCTGCGTCTACTGCTTCGGCCACTGTTTATCATGTATTGATGTCTAACGTGTTCTTTAAGTTCAGCTACAGCAAAGGAGAGGGTGTTCTTCAGTAAAGTAACATGCATGCAGGCCGGATTATATTCCTATTCCTGTTGAAGTTTGTATCTTGTAACCTGTCTTGCACAGCAAGTCTCCATCCCTAGCAATGCTCACATACATTAGTAGGTAGCATGCAGCATTCCGGACCCACCACACCTCGGTCCAATGCAAGGGCGGGCCAGGATTAAAAAAAAGGAATCGTAAAACGAACATCCACATACAGAGCAGCAGTGGGAGCACCATCAGCGTGGATTTGTTGGGCGTAATTGTGTGTATATTTGCCGCTTTGAGTGTTCAAAAATATCCGCAGTCCCTATTTTTTTGGATACCCGCCTGGATGGATCCAACGCCGGCCCAATGATTGTCGGGACGGCTGATCAAGTGTTCAGCAGCGCATAAAATGTATGCAAGAAAACTGGGCCCTGCAGAAGTGAGTGGCCGACAACTTCACCAATACACCCAATGCCTGATCTCCTTGGTGTTTTTTATTGTTGATTGGACCAGAAGCGATACACATAAAACTGAAGCCATTCGCAGCACAATCTTACATGCCTTTATTCTCCAACCATAGACTCGTGCTTCAGCCTTGATTTGAGGCCAACATCGGTTGCCAGAAGGCTTTATATCTTTAATTTGTCTACCTTTATGCAAACAGCTCCTGACCTGAAAACACCACAAAGGCACCATTGTCCATGAACTAGCAGGTAACCCTTCCCAAAATTCGTCTTATCGTACAGGACGCATTTAAACGGACCACTTTTGCAAGTTTTGTGGATTGTCTCTACCCCAACCTTTGGCGCTGAGCTTTTGAACGTTTTGCAGACATCCCGTGATCACTTGATATAAGCATTAAATGGAAAAGACCAACTTGGTAAACAGATTAAAATTCAAACCAGCTATAATATACTAAAAGAGTGTTCGTTATATACAGGTCATATATACGTAATATACGATGTATATACGGCGGTATAGAGATATAGATGTACAATTCTGAGCAGATCCATATTACTCTATCTCAAGATGAGCAAGTGCATCAGGTAATTGCGATATAGGATCCCATTTGTGCTTGGAAATCGCCTCAGAATTGGATCCCAACAACGGCAGCTCATTGATGGCCGAACAAATCTTCTCGTAGTGGCCAGGCACCCATTTCTCATACACGTTCTTCACAAACCGGTATGCCGCCCATTTGCCCTCCTCATCCTCATGTTCAAACCTGTAGCTGTGGATCATATGATGGTAGTACTTGGTTATCTCTCCATCAATTTCCGCATAATGACCATATATGCGCACCGATGTGCAGTCGTGAGAGAGAGAAAAGGCAATAATCTGCCGATGAAGTTCGTTCTGGCGGTTAACAAGACGAAACAGCTCCACCATGCTACGCACAGCAAGAGTCATGTTGTGGGCGTTCAAAAGGTCTGCCTCGTCTATAGAATCATCATTCATCTCGTACGTCAAGAAGGGAAAGCATATTTGGTCTGTGGCCATGAAGAAAGAACGATACTGAGCAGGATCTTCGCCAATGAACGGAAGAAGTCGGTTGAGCTGATCCTGGGAAAACTCGCATATGGCAAATCCAACGGTCAAGTCAGGCTGCGGGCGAACTTCAGTCAAAGGAACCGAGTTGTTCCAGCCTCTATAAAAGCTTCTGCCCAGAATTTGAATCCCTTCATAGGGCATGAGGTGCGAGCTAAACAGTTGGGCGGAATCGAGCTCAGTTTTATCATCCTGTACGAGAGACTCGAAAAAGTCAACGCTGGTTTCGAGTCCATCAGGAAGTTCCTGATATTCCTCAAGCCACTTCTGGCAAAGCTCCGTGATCTTAGGGTCAGCACCCAAGATTGAATCGCCAATAAAGCTGCGCTCTTTATCGAGCATAGTCTCAAGATGTTCGTACAAGGCAAACTTTTCCTCATGCGGCCAACCATCACTCTCTAAATCTTCTCTATCTCCTAAATCATCTTCAATTTCCGACATCGAGGCATCTGCTAAATCTTCCGGGGAATCGCTCAACGCCAAGGATTCTGTCAAGCGCTTTTGTGCCAGTATATGTTCTCTACCATGCCTAGCGTATCCGAGAGGCCAGAATCCTTCTTTTGCCCAAAAAGCCACTGGGTTATTACAATCGGCGAACTTATTGGTAGCTTCAACAGCTGCATGTTCATCAGAGAGTTTGGATTCTCGCTGTCGCTTTGGAAAAGGTCCAGAATTGGGATTACCGATGCCTGTACGTTCGATATTTCGCTTTTGACCTTGGTTCTGAAGCGATTCACGCCTCTCATCAGAGGCTCTCTCGGCTCGGACTTGTTCCATTGAGACAAAAAAGGATAGTCTTTAAATTTATGCAATATGATATACCGTGAAATGAATAAAGTGATGGAATTCTGCACTGAGAAAAACAGGAGATTGCAGTAGATTATATGGTCAAGATTCGTCAGCCAAAGCCGAATAGAAATGCGTCCATCTGTTTGTTCGGCATACCATTGATACGATTGCAGTTTACCCAAATAAAAAGGGAACAACGGCATAAACGATGCGTATAAAATTGTCTTTGACTGTCCATAAAAGAATTGGCGGATTGCGACGGTTACTATAAATGGAACGACTATCCATGCTTCTTTGTATTTTGAGCTGGGAGTAAAATCAGTAGAAGACTAAAACAACTGTAAATGCGTGAGATGAGCCAGGGCTGGGGTGCTGGATAACAGTTTGCTTTTTCTATTTATCACTATCACATGGATTAATAACAGACAGAAAGAACAAAGTCCTCGGGCTCAGTATTATTAGATGGCGGCAAAATAGCATCCCTTTGTCCGGCATCTAAAAGGGCATGAGGAGGCAAAGGAGCATATTTGTAGCGCCAACCAGTCAACCACTGCAAAGAGCGGAGCTCATTTCAACCAAGCCAGCCCTTCGAATCAAAGCCTTTTGTTTCCATCTGCATGCAAGTGAATGATGTCAGGTGGCCCTGTAGGCGGCCAGCACTCACGGCGTGCATCAAGCCAATAAGCATCAAGCACATGAGGGAGGCCTACAACTTGTACACAAACGAAAACGACTCCGCAAACACACAGCCTCGTTCTTCTCTCGACCACAATTCACAGGCTCCGCCTCTATCCATTCACATTATTAGTGATAATCCTCCTGGTAGGTTGTATATCATTGTGCTAAACCTTCCTTTTCCATTTCAGACAAGCCAACACAAGTTAGTTCTTAAATTACTTGCAGAATCACTATATTCCTACGCTCTTTGTCGCCTTGATAAGCATCAACTCCCTTCTCAATCTGGAATTATTACCATGGAGACAGACGATTCATCTATGGAGAAGTACTTTGCTCTTCTCAAGCAACAAAAGTTACAGCTCAAAGAAGCTCAAGCCTACAAAGGACAGACGCCCCCGGCTTCAATAAAGCGCTCCCGGAGTGCCCTTCAGCAAGAGTTTTATCTCGCCGTATAGCGCCCCTTTAGTCCAACTTTCTTTGATAAAAATGCGCACATACTAATCTTTGTCAGGCATTGGGCGCACGCATGCGCAGCTTGTCTCACGAACATGTCGTCCGCAGTTGTTTCATAGGCGCAGCGTATCCGCCCTGTACTCTGCCTCTCTCCAGCCTCGTACCGATACATCTTCGCGATCTCACGCTCGAAACGCAGCATCGTGGTCGTGTCCTCATCCTCAGAGCTTTCTGTGAGCCAAACGTGATAGTGGCCATCCAGAATGCAGTCGAGGATGAGCGCGGAGACGTGGATCGCCTCGCCATCTATAACCTGCCCCCGACTGCTGAAGCCAACGCAGTTCTTCCTCAGGGTGCCATCGTGGCAATCAAAGAACCATACTACAAGCGCACCGCTGATGGTGGCCTCTTTGTGCGAGTCGATCATCCTACCGACTTTGTGCTGCTCAAGCCCGGCAATAGCATCATTCCCCGGGCTTTAGCACCCCGCACAAAGAAGTTGAAGCAGTCGGCGATTGGCCTGAAGGAGGAGGGCAATGCAAAATTCAAGAGAGGCGATTTCCAAGTGGCCGTTGAAATCTACTCCGATGCCCTGGAGGCTTGTGGCCTGGATGCAGGTGACGATGAACTTCGGCAAGATCTGCGCCGAAATCGTGCCGCTGCAAACTTGCGCCTTGGTCGCTTCGAGCTGGCTATCAAGGATGCACTGGCTTCCATGATCTCAACTGAAGATGCATCGGAAGCAGTCAAGAGGGTAAACATCAAGGCCCTTTACCGAGCAGGTAAGGCCGCCTATGAGATGCAAGACTTTGCTCAAGCAAAACGATGCTTTGGCCAGGCACTTGAACTCGATGGAGCCCACAAAGAGTCTCGAGATGAATTTTTTCGGACTGTGAAGCGCATCTCGGAACAGGAGAACGGAGGCTATGATTTTTCGATGATGGCCAAGTCTGCTACCGCGCAGCATTACCAACTGGATCACGCTTCCTTTATGAGACGTGTCAAAGTTGGCCCGGCAGAGGGCCGTGGTCGTGGACTCTTTGCTACGGAGGTGCTGAAGCCAGGTGATATCGTTTTTGTAGAAAAAGCTTTCTACGTAGCACATCCGGACCAAGGGGACATATCGGTGCTTCTCAACGTCAACACCGATCGCGTCTCTCTCGGAACACATAGCCTACGGCTCCAGGGGATCGTTGAAAAGATAACCTGGAATCCAACGCTTGCCAATAAGTACACTGATCTTTTCGATGGCGGTAAGTTTGGCAACGACAAGGAATTTAAGGTGGTTGATGGAAGAGTTGCCGTGGATACGTTCCGGGTCCAATCTATTGCAGAGCTCAATGGCTTTGGTTGCCCCAGAGTCAAATCAGGAGACAAGGAGCAACGCGAAACAGAGAAGACAGATCTTGATCAAAGCACGGGTATCTGGCTGCAGGCATCGTACTCGAACCATTCGTGTCTCCCAAACGCGACCCGAGCCTTCATAGGCGACATGATGGTAGTCCGCGCCGCACGAGATATTCCAGCCGGGGGAGAAATCTTCATGGGATACGGCGCCCTAGAGAAGCCCTTTGCCGAGCGGCAGAAGAGATTAAAGAATAGCTATGGGTTTGAGTGCGATTGCGACCTCTGCCGCGCAGAGGCAAAGGTTCAAAAGGCCACCATGGACAAGCGCGCTCGACTCTGCAAGGAAATCGACTCATTCTTGTCCGCGAATGAAGTGACCAATCGCAACCAGTTTACCTTCTCGGCGGCAAAGAAGGCTAGGGCGAAGAAACTCCTGGGAGAAATCCGAGAGACGTACCCCAAGGCACACTTTGAGCGTCTTCCGCGGCCGGACTGTCTGCATATCAATTTTTGGGTGGCTAGAACATCTGGCGGGAACCCTCAACAAGCACTCGGCAAGTTCCTAGATGTTCTTCGCGATTCGGGCTATTTTGTTAGCATTCAAGGCACAAACGTGACGATTGATCGTAAGGCGGCGATTGGTTATAGTGCTGCAATCCACGCAGCAATGTACGCCTCCCAGTGCTTGATGGCCGTTGGCAACCACGGCGCCGCTTCTGCGCTCGAGGCTTTGGGTAGAGAGATTTTTACCGCCCAAACCGGCGCTGATGAAGGGTTCGAACTGGAGTTTATGCTCTGAGATTTGGCACCCTTAGACATTATGCTGTAGACTTTTGTTCGCTTAACTCATCAATGAGTAGGCAGGGCAGGACTGCTCCAGCGAGTCATTTTATTTGGCGAGACATTGAGAACTGAGCGAAGGGGAATGAAAAATGATATCTTGACTATAGGAAGCCAGCGCATACTCGAGGATTCTTAACTAGTAATAAGAACAATCACCTCTGAAATACCCGCCCTTGCCATTTCTGAGAGGAATCAGTGAGAAACTGGTGGCCAGAGTCATCTAGAAGGGCTCGCCTCAACCAAAACTTCCACCGAGTTTGATACTACATACAGACAGTAATGAGAATATCAAATGTAAGCAATAAGTTCTCAGTGATAATGTACCGCATCGAGTATCCTGATCAAGTACCCTAATTGCCTTAACGGCGGTGCTTAACTGCATGCGGATCTAGACGGAGCATCAACTTGATTCAATTATCTACATATGTACAGCAAGTAAATACACCGACATCGGCATCAACATACATTTAACCGGCATTTGATCTATGCAAGATTCATCCTCATTCCTCCGTTGGCGCAAACCACGCTTCCCGTTGTCCATCCACTCTCCTCCGTGCACAGCATGTCGATCGTCCCGGCGATCTCATCAACAAAGCCAGGCCGTCGTCCACCCATGCCTTCTCGCACCAGCTTGTCAAACTTGTCAGCGTCTTGCCCTGCCTGCTCCAGCACGTTGGCCTCGCCATTGTAGGCCGCCAGCGGTGCCACATCCACGAATGGCTGGTTGGTAGCCCAGAAACTCGGGCCTGCTTCAGCGTACATGTCGCCCCAAACAGGTCCCGGGTTGACGGAGTTGACCGTCGCTCGCTCCGAGAGCTCTCGGGCCCATGTCCGGGTCATGACTTCAAGGGCGCCTTTGCTGCCCGCATAGACGGACTGGCCGATGTAGCCAATGGAGGACGAGACGCTGGAGACGTTGACGATGCGGCCTGAGCGGTCTGTAGGCAGATATGGCGCCACAGCCTGAGTCAAGAGGAGCGGTGCCAGCACGTTGACGGCGTAAACTCGAGTGAACTCGGCTTCTGTGATGGCGCCCTTTTTGGGGTCGTTCATGTGCTGGTTTGATGAGACGCCGGCATTGTTGATGAGGATGTCGACTTGGAATTTTCCTTGGGGGTTGTAGCTGTGGAAGAGGCTTTTCGCGGCCTCGAGAATGACGGATGCTGCGTTGGTGGCCTGGGTGAGATCCGTCTGGATAGACTGGCTGTGGACCTTGTGCTTTGACTTGATTTCCTCGACTATCTGCTGTGCCAGATCTTTGGATGATTCTGAAGTAAAAGTCACGAGAACATTGCTGCCCTTGGCGGCAAGCCGTTTAGCTACTCCAGCTCCAATGCCTTTGTGTATTGCGTGTCAGTAGACTAATAGTATATCCGGCAAGTCGTGTTAGTGGCGGCTAAAGACGAACCTCGTGAAGCACCGGTGACGATTGCGAGTTTGCCCTCATACGGTCGAGCCATGATGATGATTACAAATAGAGTAAAAAATATCTACACTTGTCTATTCAAGAAAAACAAGTAGCTGAAGAGGTGTATGAGATGTTTAAAAATGCATTGCATGCAAGTTCGAGATTAGGCTGCGCTTTTACCCAGGCCGAATATATGTCCAGAAAATCCCCCCCACCAAAATGCCCCGCGGCGCGATGTTTCCACACGAACGGATTCCCCATAGAATGCTCCGCTGCGAATGTCGTCATTGGAGCGCATAGCATTGGTTTCTCGTTTTCTCTGAGGCAGTTATTCCACGATGGACAACTTTATCCGTCGGCAGCACAGCCGCCAATCAACGGCTTTTGGGCACTTGTGGAGGGTGGAGATGGATGCCGATTTCAGCGGAAGAACGAAAAAAGAGTTGCTTATTTTGTTTAAACTCAAAGTAATTTAGATTGATCAGGATCGACTACAGGTCGATCTAGATGGATGAACGGCCGCTAGGTAGATCTGGGTAGTCAGGGTCCTCTGGAGATATTAAAACAATCTATTTTGAGCAATGCTATCTAGCTCGATATCGATATCAATCTGTTAGAGTAAGATGCTTTACCTATAGGTTACGGCATTATCAGGTCGTGTCACGTTAGTAATAGCGATTGCCTTCATGCAGCTACCCCGCCAAATCTCTACAGGTATGAGACATTCTTCTGGTCTCCCTGCTTAGAGTTTGCATGTAATGTCCATTTCTTATCCGCACCTTGCGCTCTCGTTTTGCTGGTTTGCTTGGACCTGATGGCTTCGATATCCACCTACCGAGACGCCCTGGCTGAGCTGCGTCTCTGTCTCGATAAACCTGAGGAAAGCTTTCAAGTCAACGGACAGGCTATGTGTGGTAATCAGGACCTACATGAAGATCGCTAGGATACTCTTGCAGTGGGGTTTGTCGGCTTCTGGAATCTGCCTCCAGCGAGGCATCTGCTTCGCCCGTCCCCTCCAATGCCTTTAATACTTGTACAGAGTTCCGCTCGTCCTGTCTTGTTAGACCTCATTATTGTGTTGTACGATCTTAATCAAGCTAGGTATGTAAGAAACAATCATCCCATTCATCATTCGAAGTAAAGACAAGAAACAAGCCTTGTTTTCAAATAGAGCATGTGTTTAAATGATGAAAAACAGTCGCTTAGAACTCGATTCTTAAGCGCTTTGCGAAACAAGATGGCCTTTGTAATGGCCGCTGCCTGGGCTCAACACCCCTGCAACCATCATCCAGGCCCTCTCAAGAATGCCTTGTAAGCCTCACACGCCATTCTCGAGTTGCGAGCCACCCACACCACTGTCGCAATGGCATCTCGGCTGGGGCTGTACAATAAATACAAGAATAAAACACACTCGCATCCGCCAACAATTTTACGCTGTAGATGTCTAATCTCTACAATTTTTTTTTTTTTTGCTTTTTTATAAGTGCATCACACCAGCTATTTATATAAGAGAATAGACATCCATGGATTCTAAACGGCCGCGCGAAGACGATGGAGGCCCCGAACCAGTAAACGGAAATAAGCGCCAGAGAGCCAGCAGCCAAGGTTTAGACGAACTTTGCCAAGAATGCAAGCTTCTCGACATCAGCAACAGCTTCGTGAAAGCTTCCGATGCCTTCAAACGAGCCAGGAAGGGCATAGTCAAGCGCCCTTCCAAGCTATTCCACGGCCGCACGGGCGGTCCTCTATTCTATGGAGATGCGTTCTTTGCGCATTCGTTCGGAAAGCGCCTATCAAGAGATGCGGCATGCCCTCTCTGTCGTTTCTTCTGGTCGATGCGCATACAGGCGGACAAGCGCCATGAGAGTTATAAACTCCTTGCCTTTTGCAGCAGCGAAAGCTGGATGTTTGGTCTCTCGGGGTTAAAGAATAGCCCTGCTTGGCATCATGCCCGGGATACGGTGTGGATGAGCGTCGTGCCGGATATACCGTCGATACCGCAGTCAGGCCATGATGAGCACTGGCTCGACAGAGACATTCCGGCTGTTGGGCCCATCTACCTCTTGCAGCCTCACAAGTCTCATGGAGATAAACCGGCACTACTGGAAGCAAGGCAGCTCAGTGGCGGAGTCGACTTTGCCGCTTTACAAGAATGGTTCTCCTTTTGTCGGCAGTGGCACTTGAGATCGTGCTGTCGACCAACCAAGGGCGATACAATCACACAGGGATTTCGCGTAATCGATTGTGAAAAAGATCCCCCGGCCGTGGTCTCGATGTCTTGGGGAGTTGAATATGCAGCGCTTAGCTATGTTTGGGGCCAGCGACAAGAGGACTTGGTGGACTGGCCTGCAACTGTCCTTGATGCCGTTGATGTGTCTCGAAGGCTGGGGTTGCGGTATCTATGGGTTGATAGACTGTGTATCAATCAATCGGACCCGGTGGAGAAGGACTATCTCATCTCTCGAATGACTACGATTTACGAATATGCCGAGCTTACTATTGTTTCGGCATTTGGATCAGGGGCTAGCGATGGCCTTCCGGGTGTTCGGTCAACGCCTCGAAAGAAACAGCCAACCGTTCGATTAGAGAACGGCAGCTTACTAGTCTCTGCGCTTCGAGATCCTCGTCAAGAGATTCTGGCATCTGATTATTGGACAAGGGGGTGGACATACCAAGAAGGAGTCTTGTCAAATAGGCGCCTAGTGTTTACTGAGAATCAAGCCTACTGGGAGTGTCGGTGTATGGCAGCGCAGGAGTCTTTTCAGATACCTCTAGATCTGGTCCATAAAAACCACACTCCTGTGGAGAATAATACCGCCGGCTTGCGTGGAAGAGAAATTCCCCCTCCGATGCCACAGGGACAGCACATGGAGGACTACATGCTGGGTGGCATTTTTAAGAGCGAGTCATCTGGTGGAGACTATTCAGAAAAGTATTACAAAGACGTTATACAAACCGATGAACACAGACTGGAGTATGGCTTTCCCGTCCCAGATGAAGGATATATCAATTCCCAGCTACGAGCACTGGACGACCACATTCGCGCCTTTTCAGCAAGAAAACTAAGTCATGGAGGAGATTCACTAAAGGCCTTTCTTGGCATCATAGGCATGTTCAGAGACAAGAGGCTGCGTATATATCTTGGTATCCCAATGTGGATGGACGATATATTGGTCGACTTGACGGGTGCTTACATCACCTTCGCCCTGTCGGTCTGCTCATGGTATCACCGCAGCGGCGATGAACACCACATGTTTATCGCAGAGCCGTGCGAGCGGAGGACACATCTGCCATCTTGGACTTGGGCAGGATGGCAAGGCACCGTATCATGGCGAGCACCGCCGTCAGACGAGCATAGCGTCTTTATGGGAGACTTGATCACGGCCGAGCCACTTCAAGTTCATTTGGTGTGGGCCGCAGATCTATATCTAAGATCCGCTTGCGAGCCGGTATGCCTGCGACTACTGAATCTGTATTCAGCAGATGTGCTAGAGGCAAAAGTACCTACGCTGTTGGAGATACGCAAGCCACTAGTCTTGAAATACTCGATCCGGCATGAAATCAAGGGAAGCTGGGAATGGAGACGCTTAGCAGGCAGAGCAGGCGAGAAGCGCCGTTACCAAGCCGAGCGACAGGAGTGGGACAAGAAATGGTATCGCATCGCCGGCAGATTGGCATTTGTCAGTATGTCTATCTCTATTAGTGAGGAGGAGTGGACTCGGAAGCATTACACCGGCGAACTTGTCAGCGTGCTCATCTTTACGGCTCAGCGACCTCGCGCAAAGCATGGAAGGGCGAGATTCTTGACGCTGCAGAGGGTTGAGTCTGATTCGTTTGAGAGACGGTGGGAGAGAGTTGGAACTCTGCAGCTGATTATTCCGGAGATGGACCTGGATAGATGCTTCACAAATGAGGAGTTGCTAAGGAGGATTCCGGTGAAAGAGTGGGGAGGTGCAATTGTTGTTCAATAAAAGAAGCATACAGTTACGTTGAGTTAATAACTAACATGGTGAAGAGACCGTTTTGAGCGCGCAGCAGGTGCTTGATGTAGCCTGTAATTGAAAGGGATATTATCTCTTCCACCAAGTACACCGGGTATGTCATATGAAGAAAAATATAATTTGTTGTGAACAGGATATGAACTGGAAGCTTAGAATTTAAGAGACAAGGTAATACCAGTGAATGGTAAAAGCTTTAGAGGGGCAAGGTAGCAATGAGAATAAAGCAGACCATTATCATATATATTGTTTAATTAAATAGATTGAGGCACTGATCAAATCATTCACTCAATCATACTTTGGAAAATTAACAGCGGGAGTGTGATATAAGAGAGAAATCTTGCGCTGGAGAAGTGAGTGACTTATGCAATAGTGACCTAAAGGACAGGCAAAATTGCGAGGTGCTGCTTGTACCTCTGGCATGGTTGATTCTCTAAGTTAAGCAATGCTGAACGTGTGGCAGTGCGTTTTTTCCCCTTCCCTTTCCCCTTCTTTCTTCTTCCTCCTCCTCCTCCTTCTCCTCTCTCCTTCACATCTCCTAGAGACTCCAATTTCGACAATTCTTTTGTGTCAACACCTACTTTCTCGACCACTTCATTTTTAGCTCGAGGAGTTAATCTCTATCCAAGACGAGGCTTAAAAAACTCATTCTTGCTTTCTACTTTTGTTCACCTTCTTGCTCCTCTTTAGACGAGATGAATGAAGCAATTCTTGCCCGAAGTTTCCCCAGTGGGCTCATCGACCTAGAATGGAGACCGTTTGATATATTGGAATCGGCTCAGAAAAGAATCTTTCTACACCGCCAACGCGATCATTTGAAGCAACTCATAGCAGATGGCATCATCATCGTGAAAGAGGGTCACAGTCTCTACATCAACTACCAAGGACTCATCGCCGCTACAGAAGGCGGGCCACTGACAGAGGAAGAACTCAAAAACCCATCCCCTGAGATGACGCTTAGAGCTAGCAACAAGGATAAGACAGACCCAGAGGAATCCCCATTAGCCGCGCATATCATGGAAGATTTGGGGACCGCGCCGCCCCTGAAATGTCGCGCATGGCGGAATATATTCTATACGCTGAATAAAATGCCCTCAAGTCAACGGACCGCCAGAGCACTAGTTGATTTGCTGCAGCCGGCCATCCAGGAGGAAGAAGAGTCTTGGGCAAAGCTAGCTACTATGGGGGAGTCCTTTGACACCGAATCAATCTCATATCTTGATTTCGATAAAGTAAGAGATACCATCTACCATCTCGCAGGGGAGCCGCATGAATGGAATGATCCGACGGTCATCATGTCTGGCGAATGGCTTGACTTGTCAAACATGGTGAAAGCATTGAGCGACATGCATTGTCGGATCGTCATAACGGATATGAGGCACTCAACTTACTATGACGACACTCCAAATCGACTGAGAAAATATAAAACCCTGTGGAAACTCGTCATGAGAGAGTTGCGAAAGAGAAGAATGGGAATCCGGATGCAGGCATATGTAGATGAATTACTTGAGTCATCATCTTTTTACGAGTTCTCATGATTGATATGCTTCTTTTCAAAAGTCTGTGTTATGAGAGGCCATAGTTGCAACAACTGAAGGCGTCGTCACACCTTTCGATGACGATAACGCCGATGGCAGCGCAGGAACAAGCCAAAGCGATCATGAGATTTTCACATCGCGGCTAAATATTCGGAGCTGGGCGGACGGGCTTTTTTCTCTTTTACTAGTTTGCTGGTTTTATCTGGAAATGGCTGGAAGGCACAGTTTTCACTTGTTTTTCTCTCTCGTGGCAACATGCAGAGCCCATCTAGTCTACTATTTCTTTTCTTTCTCTTTCTCTTTTTTTCCCTTTCTGGGAAGCTGGCGCGATACTATTCCGCAAAGGTTTCGAGCTTTCCCACTGTGGGGTTTATAGATGGAGACAATGGATCGGGCCGCAACTTGCTAGGGCCAAAGTCGTCAACAAATTTACGTGCGCAAATCTGAATTTAATATAGCTTGCTATGGGATCTATTTCTTTCATATATGGATATACATATATATACTGAGGGAGCTTCTCTCCATGGAGTTACATAATCACCATGGCGGATATTAAACTCCGCGGATGGAGGAAACGGAGACATGGAAAGTCTTCCTTCAATTGAGAGCGTTCCCACATCCTCAGCCAGTGTGTCACCGTCGCCTCGCTTAACATGGATTATTGCCTTATCGTTCCATGTTTTAGCCAGCTTGTGCATGTATCATCATATCGTGTCTTCTCCCCACAGCTGATCCTGCAGAGATAGTCTGTTTCACTCGATGGGTCTCCTTATTGGCAGGCCCGCATCCGTCGTCGCCGGAGGGCCTGCCTGTGTGATTGTAGGAAACTCACACTGCTGTAACTCTCGATTTGCGACTCGCATCTTGCAGCTCATTGCTGATTAGATTTTTGTTGTCCTATTTAGTTGAGCATTTAGGAAACTAACCGGACTTAACATGGCAGAGTCTCTTCGTGTAAGTGGGTGCCGCAAAGCAACCATCAAATGTCACTTTCCCCACCGTCCGCTGCAACCAGACGCCTAACGCATATAGACAAAAGTACAGCTTCAAACGTTGCTCTCGACGTTGCTTTCAACGCTCGGACCTGAAAAGGTCTTCTTTCCAGGGTCCGACGGCTATACCTCTTCCAATGCTTCATACTATGCGCAGCAAGAGGCCCAGCTCCGACCCGAAGCCGTCATCTCCCCCACATGTGCACAAGACGTTGCTGAGACAGTCCGTCTTCTGGCCAGTGCTCAAGACCAGCATGGCAAGCCAGTCCGGCTTGCTATTCGATCCGGCGGCCATGCCGTCGACGCTGGGGCGGCAAACGTGGACCACGGCGTAACCATCGATCTGAGCCGCCTCAACACAATCGAAGTCAGCGAGGACCGAAAGACGGTATCCGTCGGCACCGGCACAAAATGGGGACAAGTCTACGATAAGCTAGACGCCATCAGCCTCTCCGTCGCCGGTGGCCGGTCCGCCCCGGTGGGCGTGGGCGGCTTGACTATCGGAGGTGGCATCTCGTACTTTTCACCTCGATTCGGATGGACCTGTGACACCGTTACCAGTTTCCAAGTTGTGTTGGCGGACGGATCCATCGTGAATGCCAACGAGACGGAGAACAAAGACATTCTCATCGCCCTGAGAGGCGGAGCCAACAATTTCGGCGTGGTAACACGCATTGACTTTGCTGCCTTCGAGCAGGGCCAACTCTGGGGCGGGTCTCTCTTCCACACCCTCGAGACCATTGACGACAATCTCAAGGCGTTTCAAGATTTCGCCTCAGCTGAAGATTATGACGAATACGCCAGTCTCATCACCAGCTTCGGCTATGCGGCCGGACGAGGCGCCGGCATCGTCAATAGCGTCGAGTATACCAAGCCCGCGGAGAGCCTGCCCGTCTTTGAGCCGTTCCTTCAGATTCCCAACGTGATGAGCACAATGCGGCTGGCTGGCATGGGGGAAATTTCCAGGGAGCAGGCGGCATTTTCTCCATATGGCCTGCGGTAAGTATGAACCATTGGATTGGACTATATACTTAGCCTTTGGGTGATGAAAATTTTCATGTAAGTCGAGCAATTGGCTAACATACCTTATGAATAATAGCCAATTTTCTCTTCATACCACTCACGGTTCCAACTTGGAGGTGCTAAAAACCGTCTACTCTTGCTGGAAGAAAAGCCTCTCCGTCGTCGAAGATGTTGCCAACATCATATGGTCCATCTCCCTCGAGCCTCTACCTCCAATATTCTACAAGAAAGCCGGCACAAACAACAGTCTAGGCCTCTCAGATAGGAACAAGCCCCTTGTCATTACTCTCTTGACGGCCATGTGGACAGACGAGGCAGATGATGCCAAGGTGGAGAAGACAGCTCGCAAGATGCTAGTCGACATTGAAGCAAAGGCAAAAGAGCTTGGGGAGTATGATCCGTTTGTGTACGCCAACTACGCAGCGCCATGGCAGGATCCGATTTCTAGCTATGGGAAAGAGAGCATAGAGAGGTTAAAGAAAGTTCGTGAGAGGGTTGATCCTAAGGGTGTGTTTACACATCGTGTTACGGGGGCGTTCAAGCTTCCGGCTTAAAGATAGAAATGATATAAATTAAAGATGTATGAGTAGTGGTAAACTTTATGATTAATGAATAGCGTGGCAGGGTTTTTTTTCTAAAACAATCAGCCGTCGGCCCAGAAGGAATATGTGCCTAACTCGCTCGGGTATTTAAAAATATCAGCATCACGGCTTCTCTGACTCTCTTACACAATTATACATCTTGGTTTTTCCTTCAAGATGCGGCATAACGTTTGGTCAGCTCAGCCAAGCCTTGCCCCATAGACATTGCGCCATCCTAAAACGAACAATGGTCAGAAATATACCGGCATTCACTACAATATCAAGAAAGTTTAGACTCACCAGTATCCTCCCTGGCAGCCATCGCGATCCAAACCAGACAGCAGTGCTGTTTGCCCCTCTCCATACCACGCCGTTGCGACCTTCTGCCACGATATCCGGAATCATGGCATCGACAACGTCCTGCACCGGTCCGCCTTTCGGACCCGCCTGGCCATTGGCCCACTGGGTGATTGTATCAAGAATGGTGGAGTAGTACGAAGCAGCGGGCAGCTCGGGCGTTGGCTCGTTGGCATGGAACGGCGTGGCCACGGTGCCCAGCATGATGGTCACGACGCTCACGCCAAAGGGAGAAAGCTCCAGCCGCAGGGTCTCGGAGATGGCATTAACGGCGGCCTTGGAAGAAGCGTATGTTCCTGCGCGAAGGGCTGAATTAGCCAAAACTTATGTTGTTTCCTCCCCTTCCCCCCCCCCCCCCCCCCCCTTTTTTTTTTTGCTATATCGTCTTCGAGATATAAAGTGATGAGGTAGTATATGAAAATCAAGCCATGGAATGGAATCATAAGAAATCGAAGCGCTTACCGATCCAGGGAGTGTTAACAACGGCGCCCACAGAGCTCACATTCACAACCCGGCCTTTCCTCTTAATCAACAGCGCCGCAAACGCCTGCACAGTCCTCACCGTCCCCCAGACGTTTGCATTATACAGCTCCTGCGCCTTGTCAATGTCCACATCCAAAATGGGCATCGTGTAGCCGAATCCCGCATTGTTCACCAGCACGTCAAGCCCGTGCCCGGCGTCTTCAACCACCCTTGCAGCCTCCGCCACGGACGCCGTGGATGAGACGTCGAGGCAAAGGACCGACACGTTTGGCAGGCTGCTAAGCTCCGAGGGGATCTTGGATGTGTCCCGCGCGGTGGCAAAGACGTGGTGGCCCTGCTTGGCGAGGGTGAGGGCGAGGACGGCGCCAAGGCCCTGGGCAGAGCAGCCGGTGATGAGGATTGTGCGCTCTTTGGCCATTTTTTTTTTTTTAAATTGAGGGTGGATGTTTATGACGATGGGATCTAATGATTTGGTAAGCTGATTAATTAACTAACAAGTTCCCAGCTGTGTATCTGTTGAATGGGAAGAGGGCGGAAACAGTTGCATGCATGCGTTTACACCAGAGGATTGACGTCTTGATCAACTGCGCAGCTACCATGCAGCCCAATCACTTCATCCGTTTGCTGCTGTATCATTAGATGCCTTGCTAGCTATCATCACTGGCTGAGTCTTCTTTTCTTAATCTATTGCGGAAGGCTTTGCGGAGAATGAGAGGGGTTTGACGGGGTTTAGGCTCGCGAAGGATTCAAAGGCTCAAGTTTTATAGCGTAGGATTTCCTAGCTACGTCGCTTAAGCACCCGCTGTCTAATATAGCGGCGCCAACGTACGTGTATGTTATACTGAAGACGATGGTCAAGTCTGTTATGAAAAGCCGATCAAAACGTTAGCTTGACAGGGGCATTTCTTGGTTTCAATATACATGCATGGGCATGCTTCACTTATACAGTATACTCCGTACTATATGTTCATGTATTAATTCATATCATTAGATCACAAATAGTGATAAATCACTGACAAAGTAGAGCTTTCTTTCATAGGTAAGCTACAAGTCTAAACCCTTCTTGTATTTGTCTCTCTCGCATCCTAGGCACACAGATCAACCTCCAGATAAGTAACGCCACGTCACTGATCCGAGCCAAATTAATACCAAAGAAATACATCTCAGACTATACAAGAACAAAGAGCAGTTCAAAAATTAGCTTCATCTTTCCTCCCATGTACCTTTTCAATTTTCAACAAGCAAAACCATACATTCGCTATTTCAAACAACCCTCTCCCCAAAATAAAACAATGCAACACACTCGTTTTCCAGCCCCTCATCACGCACTCTCCTCCGGCCACCGCACAATAAACCCCTTGACCGTCTTCTGAACGTCCAAATCACCCGGGTCGTTCTCGAAAAGCGGCTTCTCCAGCTTCTTCTCCAGCACCTGCTCCACCTCAAAGCCCGCCTCCCGCGCCACGTCGAAGAAGCCCATGTCCAGATCCTTCTTCCAGGGCCGGTACGAGGTGAAGAAGACGTATGCCGCGCTCTCCCGGGAGCGCCTCATCGTCTCCCTGATGGTCTTGACCAGGGCGCCATGCTCCGAGTGCCGGAAGAGCAAATCCGCGAGAATCAAAACGTCGAACCGCTCTTCTTCTTGATTCGAGCCGTTTTCTGATGAAAGACAAGCAAGGAGGGGCACGGCATCTCCGCCCCAGACAAACCCAACGGCATCAATAGTCTTCGCGATATGGCCCTTCGGCTCCGTAGTCTCATCACAGGCATCGATATTCTTCTGCATGTTCATGACAATATCCGGATCGGGGAAATCCGTCATGACGACCTTCTTGGCGCCATAGATGCCCGCCACAAGCGAAGGCAGTCCTGACGCCGCGCCGAGCTCCAGCACCGTCTTATGCTGCACCCGCGAAGGATCCTCCTCAAAGTAATCTGCTATAATCTTTGCGCCGTTCCATAAGTGATGAGCCTCTGTAGGGCTGTGGCCGACCAAGTTTAAGACAACCTGCTTGCCGCTTCCCAGGGTGAAAATTTGCTGCGTGGGAGGAGGCGTTGAGGGATAATAGTCTTCGGGGTCATCCATCAGACCACCAGTGCCATAGCTGTCGTCTTCTTCCATGATGGCTGCTAAGAGGATAAGATGAGAGAGAGCGAGTTCTAACAATATCCAGATTCAACTTCAAATTCTGCCGCTGCACTGTGAACAACCCGGAATATGCCTCTCCTTCCAAGGTGACTCTAGGACTCTGCTTATGCTCTTCAAAATAATCCAGGTATCAGATCTTAAAATCCACAGTTTGTGTAATGATTCGATTTATGCGACGATTGACTTATCGATTTCCAGATTTGCTAGACTAGATCCAAGCCCGTCACTCAATTTTTTTGGTGGTAGTGGGCCTCACAGTGTGAAACTCCATTTCGAGACTCATCAAGACTCAGGCCAACATTAGTGCGGTAATCGATGAGGATAAGATCGCGATAATGAAACAATGGACTCAAGAGGTTTTTCATGGTAATTAGTCGTTGGTGTTGCATCCATTGCGGTGCCATATCCAAATTAGATGAAACAGTAATGCAGAGAAAGCGTGTGTGCCAGAAATCAAGCAAATCAGTAGCAGCGCTTATCATCATGAGCCTCCAAATCGCTGTCTGGCCAACTCCCTCAACATACTCACCGTCCGATCCTCCCTCTCCTGCCACGCCCTCCTCTTCTCCTCAATCTCCTCCCTCTTTGCCCTCTCAATCTCCTCCCGCCGAATCTCCCTCTCCGACTTGCGCCGCTGCTCCTTCTCCTTGGCCTTCTTATACTCCTCCAAGCTGTCCCCTCCTCCCATCAGCTCGCTGTCGCGCACCTCTCCGCCGGGGCTCTTGTCCCGGAACTGCCGCATCTTGTCGTTGACCTCCTGTCGCTTTTCCAGCTTGCGCTCACGAGTGCCCGCCTCGGCGCGGGGGACCAGCTCTTCCAGGCGCTCCTTTTGGAGTTTGCGATCCGCTTTGCGCGCGGCGCGCAGCTCTTCCCGATCAGCCTCGCGAGACTCTTCAACAAGTTCGTCACGGAGAGCGAGATCTTGCTTGTTGGGAATCGCAGCACCGGCTCGGCGATCGCTCGGCGCTGCTCCGGGAAGAACAGGGCCATAATCCATCTCCTCATCCTCATCCTCGCTAGCATTGCGATCATGGTATCTTGCTTCAGGCGGCTCTTCATACGGTGATTCCGATTGCTGTCGACGGTGCTGCTGCTGCTGTTGTTGTTGTTGTTGCCTCTGCCGCGGCGGCGGACCACGCTCAAGTATACGCTGAAACATCTCCGGGTCATACCACCCTTCCGCCAGCTCACCCCGATTCCACTTGCCCACAAAGCTCTTCCACCGCCCCTTTATCTCCCGCTCGTCCATCTCTTCAATATCCTTCTGCTTCTGCAAATCCAAGTACTCGGCAAACAGCGGCTCAAAGCCCTTCAAGTCATCCTTGGAAAGGTGTCTCGCCCCATAGGGCAATTCTGCAGCCACGCGACTCGGCTGCTTCTCCACGCGACTTGACGATGAGCCATGATGATAATGACGATGTCTCTCAGATGAGCGTGGCCTTTTCGATTCCCTCTCTCTCCGTCCAGACGGCGACCCTCTCCTCTTGCGATCCTCCGGGTGTCTGTGCCCACTTCGGTCGGGCGATAGGGATCTGTCGTCACGACGGCGTCGCGAGCTGCCTTCTTGATGAGAAGAGCGTGCGTGCGAATCATGTCCGACGCGTGCTGAATGCCTGGGCTCTCTTGAAGACTGAGGCATCTTATGATTAAAAGCTTTGAAAAAAAAAATCGAAAGCGTACAAAACTCTTTACCGATCAAAACCAAGTCTCCGCTAAATGGCGATATAAGATGCGAATAACGATGTAAAAGTTACAATGAGGCCTAGTCATGTAGGACATCTCCTAGACACTTAGACACAGTGCGCCCCGCAATTTCGATATCTGATTCTCTCTATAGCCCCCCCCCCTTTAACATACTACATACAGTGTTCTCGCAGTTCTATGCAGAAACAGGATATTCAACGTCACGCTGGGTATAAAGCCATTATGAAATAGTATAATTATATATGAGAGTAATCTCGCATGTATAGAGATGAGATATTCGAGCTAAGCGTTTGATCAACATCTGCCATGGCAGTCGCGCATCACTAAAGGTGCTTCTAAAGGCTGCCTTCTATGAATTATTCCACCATATCGGGTATCTATAAAGCAAAAGCAAAATTATAATCCGTCTGCAGAGTGGAAGTCCTCGGCAGAGCCTTTTATCCATATAATTCTTCCAACTAGTCGTCTTTCCGGTCCTGAAACGTTATGTATATCGTCTCTTATAACGTCGTTTTTGTTCCCTATACCATCACTTCGTATATCGTCGCCCTTTACACCGTCGTCTGCTATTATTGTCGTTTTCTTAGATTATAGATCTTGATTCTTTTTTTTTTATTTCAATGGCCTTGCTGGACAGTGACATGGATGGCACAGCCAATGCACTGGCAACCATCCCCGCAAGGACAGTTGGCCATCTCTCCTTCGCAAATGTCGCCAAACGGATAGCTGACAAAGAAAAAGTCATTTGCCGACAAGGTCAACTCTTCTCCGAGAGTCGAGGTGGCGTCTGATGGCGTCTGCGCCGTCGTGGGTGAGGCAGTCTCTTCCATCTTTGCCATGACGGGCGTCGAGCCGCCAATCGGTGATTGGTTCGAGGGCGTGGGCATCTCGTAGCTGCCGTTTATGCTTGGGGTACTGACACTATCGGAATGTCTGTGGCGCTTGGGCGAATCCTCCGTCATGCTATTCCAGGCAGATCGAACGTAGTTCTGCGTTGCTGTGTTATACGGGTGTGTGGCACAGCCAATACACTGGCAGCCATCCCCGCAGCTGCAGTGATGAGCTGTCCATGTCGAATCTGCTTCTGAGCTGCTGGTCTGCGGAAATTGCTGCGCTGGGGCGGATGCTGGGGCGGGTGCGCTGTACGGAATATTCTGTTGCACGTTTGTCGGTTGCTGCTGTCCAATGCTCAGTGCCGTCATCAGCTGTCTCCACTGATCTGGCTGGAGCGGTTGCATATAGGAGCCGTACTGTGGCGGATATGCGAATATGGCAGGCTGGGCAAAGTAGGGATACATGCCATTTGGCATACCAATCGGCATATTAGTAAACTGCGGCATCATCATGCCGTTGGCCTGAGGAGCCATTGCTGGCGTAGGCATGCGTTCTTGAGGCTTCGACTCCGATTTTTCTGCTCGGGATGAGCAGCAGCTCTTGGGCTGGTTTTCGACACCATTTGTTCCGTTCGCTTTAGGCGCATGCTGTTCATTCGGCTGCGCCAAGGTCGACTTCGCAGGGCCACAGCAACTCTTAGCTGCAACGACCGCGCCTTGTCCATTCACGAGAGGGTGGCCATTCGGTGCCATCGGTTTGGTCGCCATGTGGCCAGCCGTTGGATTTGCCGATGCCAGTTGCTGATATAGAGGAAACACGGTCGGGTTAGGGTTGAAGGCGTTGCCGTTGGGGAGAAAGCCCATCATTCCGTAGCTGGGGAAGGCAGTAATGGGCGTCGTAGGCATGGCGCCATTGGTCGGCGTTGTTGGTGATTTCAGTTCAGGGGAAGAGAGTATGTTCAACTGGTTCACATCCATTCTTTCGAGGTTGGCCGGATCGATCTGCTTTTTAGCCGGTCCATTCTTCGAATTGGCCTTTTGTACGCGGTATGCCGGTGCAGCAGAGGTTCCCTTTGGTGCCGGGCTCGGGGGCGTCACCATTCCATTAGACGCCTCCCGGTCCGCAGTCTCGGCCGCCTTGCGGCCAGCTGCCTCCTCCGCGGTGCCGCAGGGGCACTTGTGACTCTTGGGTATGGCAGCCATGAGGGCAGCACAGGTGCATGGCTTGGATGCGGGATGCGGACACGAGCTGAGTGGCCGTCCCGGCTTGCGCACGGGGACCATGAGCCGTTCATTGGCGTGAGTGCATTTGGTGGAGCGATGGCCTCGGATGCACGGCTCACTGTACAATGGTCAGCGACGAACAAAGAAGTAGAGCTCCAATGGTAATCAGTCGAAGCAAAGCACTTACCAGGCCATCTTGACGCCGTTTATCAGAGGCATGGTGGGAGTGATGCCGGAGTTGTGTGTAGAGAAGGATCAAAATCTCAGATCAAAGGTGCAAGTCAGCCAATGCCAAGCGCAGCACCCGGCGGCAGCGTATCCGATCGCACCCGGCGTCGGATAGAATCCCGTAGAGGTCGCAAACAGCGCGCTTCAGCGCTTCGAAATAATGACAGCAGTAATGATAACTGTAAGTCAATCGCAGAAGAGGAAAATTAAAGCAGCATGGAAATTTCGAATTGATTTGCAACAGTCGTAGGTCGAGAGAGGGGGGGGCTAATGCTCCGCCCGTCAAAAACAGGGTGTTTCAGCTCGACGTCGCGGTAGAGAAGGCTGAAACTGAAATACGACAATCCCCCTCCGGCGGTTGGTGCAGCAATTGGTGGGGAGGCAGAGAGAGATTCGATGCAAGGCCAAGGGGAGGAGAAGGATCCTTTTTCGATTTCAACCAACGACGGCCGTCGAGGCTGGGGGAGCAAAATATGCAGCACTTTTCGGCGATTTGAGGGGTGCAAAAGAGCGAGCAAAACCCGGGTGGTAAAATCCAAAGCTGGTTGCGGAGACCGTCGCTTCTAGCAATTCATCTTATGCGACTGGACTCTTGTCTCTGATGGCTTCGGCGAACATCCAATCGTTCAATCTTCAGAATCCGCAGACGAGGATGTAAAGAGCAAAGTTGAGAGACACCACCCCCCGTTAGTCGATCCCATGAAAAAAAAAAAAAGGGACCCTTCTACGGCGGCGTCAAAGCTGCGCAGAGGGCTTAGCGGGCCTTTAGGAACCTGTGACTTTTGTTTCATTTTCCCATTGCCGCGTGCGGGGGTTCGGCCATTGCAGGGGAGCCTAGCAGTTGCCCTACAGTGATAGCGGACGGCATTAGTGAGCAGCCACCGCTAGCGACCGAGGTTTGCAGAAGCCTGTGCGCGCTAACATGGGGAATGAAACATTCCAGCATCAAACGAAACATTTCACCATGCCAGCCTTGGCTCCGTGGCCACGAGGTTTTTTCTAAAACGAACAGGCTATTAGGGGCCAGACTGGAAAGGACTGCTTCCGGCGTCTTGCTATGCTGCACCAACACAGGCAGTGGATGCCATCATAAACTGCACAAAGCAAAAGCTTGGACATTGTCAAGCCACCCTCATATTCGCCTCACTCACAGCACCATCCACGCGCCGTAACCGCCAACAATGGCACCATCCTTATTGTGGCGCATCAATGTCTTGAGCCCCTCCCCAGCTATTTACTAATAACGGCATGGATTGAATAAGTAAACTAGGAGTGCTAGTTATGTATGCCGGAAAGCCAAAAGGAAATCTCCAGCTTGGCGGCTATTAGTATACTCATTAGTGTACCCGATAGCCACAGTATTAGTCAATGTCATCGCCGGCCCCAGGCCGTTCCGGATGGCGGAATCAATCAACACAGCAGTGCATGCATAGAGACAGCCCGTCAGTACCTTTGTAGCAGGTAATTGTATGTCATCCAAGGTCACATCCTGCAGCCAACAATCTCTCCCTCTCCCTACCTAAACAAGCAAGAAAAGGGCCGCTCGCCCTGCCCTCGCCGGCCCCAAAATACCACGCAGACGCTGCCGCCGTCGCCGAGGCCAGCCCCATCCAGTCCGCTCCCGAGTCCCGAGACGCTTCGGAGCCGTGCGACTCTGGATATTTGCCAAACAGCCGGAGGGGAGCGTCTACGAAGTACCTGCAGGGCATCGGCAGCCGTGGACAGGAGCAGAGGCACAGGCCGGGCGCTGACTGAATCGCTCATCTTGCCATCATCGATCCGCCCAGCAAAGCAAAGCTCAGACGGGAAGCATGAATCTCACCACCACACAGACGCTTTTTTATTTTTAATCCATGCCAACGTTCATCCGTCCCGCACCTTGATGAGCAAGTTTCTATTGGCTGCCCAGCTGCACCCGCCCCCGTCTAACACGGCCGGCCTGCCTACTACCTATATCTAGCAATGCCCAAAAACTCCGTGTGCTTTTCTCACCCTTGGCACGCGCGTGCTCTCCCTCTCCGTCGGGGAGATCATTCTCTGCCTTGTGCCCTCTCTATCATTATTACTAATGCTGAGTCGCGACGGCTATTCCATCATCTATCTTCATTCCCATGGATATTCATATACACTAGTACTCCATAGTTCTCAAGTCAAAGCTTCAAACGATTCCTAATGAGCTCTAGTATAAGGCAGTGAGCGGGTATCGATCGCCATTAGAAGCGCTCCATAGGCTATTCATCCAGAGGTGGAAAAAAAAAAAAAAAAAAAAAAAAAGAAGTATTATCAGTCATCATAGACACAATCATGAGGGGCTACAGTTACTAATTATTCCGCTGCTAATACCGCATTATGTCTTGCTCTCTACTTATGGTTATTAAAATGTTTCATATCATATTATTTCCTTACTCTGCATCATATGGGTACACCGTATGCAGTAGCAGTACCTAGTAGTGCCATATGTAAAATCATACTCCACGCCATCCCAAAAATTATAGCAAATACTGCTGCTCAGCAGCCCCAAACTAATTTCCATCTGAGTTGTCAGAATCGGCAAACATATCAGCCGCTCGCATTCGTCTCTTCGGCTGGCCACGGCCCGCTGGATGCGATTCTGCGTCGTTTGTTGTATCCGTAGTAGCTTGAACATCGTCTACCCCTTGTTGTCCGGCATTGCCATCCTTGACCTCATCTTCATCCTCATCCTCGTCCATAGGTTCGCCATCTACGTCATCATCATCTTCAATTGGCTCTCCATCCAGGTCGTCCTCTGCGAGAGGTTCGCCGTCGAGATCATCTTCTTCAATAGGCTCTCCCGTTGCTTCTTCCTCTTCCTGTAACGGCTCTCCGATTACATCGCCCTCCTTAGCCGAGGTATTATCGGCAGCAGCCTCAGACATTGCAGTTGTAGAATTGGCTTCGACGACTTTCCATTTTCCTTTCTTGGCAGATTCATCCACCTTGTCTTGTACCTTCAAAGATGGCGGGTTTTCAAACGCGCTCACAAACAGCGCATGGCTTTCTACCGGAAAGACGCACCACCCTTCCCACAGGTTCAGAACAAGAGTAACACTTCGCTTCCACTTTTCTGCACGCAGTCGACCCCAGCCCTGCTTTTCCGCCATCAACCCTAGGCGCTCAAACACCTTTCTGTTACGCAGTGCCGTCTCGAGGAGTTGCCGGTAACGCCACGCGTGTCGAACGCTACTCGTAGAGGACGATGACAAAATATCGCTGACAACATATAAGCCGACCAAGGTAGCCGCGCTAGCATCCGTATTTTCATTTGTCGTGCTTTCCTCTACTCCTGCTGCTTGTTGCTGTCCTTTACCATCCTTGCCCTTCTCAGCGTCGGTAATGGCCAAGGCTAGAGGCTGTTCAACATTTGAGACAATCAAGTCCACAACTTCGTCAGCGCCACGGCTAACGTGGGTGATGGCAAAGGCCGTTACCCGCGCGATATCCCCCTTGCGCACTTTTCCAATGGTAGTAGGCAAGCGAGATAGAAGATGTACTAGTTTGGCCTTTTCCAGTGGATTAAGAAACGCCTTGCCCTCATCACCAGCCGGACCACCCTCGCGATTCGCATCTCCATCAAAGTCTTCATCTTCTGAAGAATCATACTCCGAATCTGAAACGAACTCATCCAGCTTAGTAGTGTACTCGAAACGAAGACCTGTTTCGGGGGTTTTCCACGCATGGCCTCCTTCAAATAGCGGAATGAATTTGCCCTTTTTCCTCTGCTGTAAATGTGATCCAGTAATCACTCCCCAAAGCATCCATCGATACCAAATACCGCCTTGACTCCTTGCGTCCCATATCCAAGCCCATTTTTCTTCTCGTTGCACGGATGCCCGTGACATAAGTAAAGCTTCAAAATCGGGGCCATGCTCAAGGACACCTTCAATGACCTTGTTGATTAATCGAATCATTCGAATGTCTGAAGGCGGTTTGACCGGTACGTGTAATAGAGAGGACCGGTTTACAGAACCAGGCCCGTGAGAGTACGAAGTTGGTGGAGCAAATCCTCGCTGGAATCCATGGCGTGAATGCTCGCTATGCCCACCCGCAGACTCTTGTTCCACCGGTTTCGCTCCAAAAGGCTGGGATGCCGAAGAGGAAGAAGCCAGGCCCGATAACGCGGAGTTGCTGACAGCTGAGGAAAGATGGCGATGAAGAGATAAGTAGTAACCGTATCCCATGTACCTATTCTGCAATGTGCTTACTGCAGCATCCATATCAGTGGCAGGCGTCTCTTTAGACAATGTCACAATGGCAACCGTGCATTTCCTCTCGGTTCCCCCAGGGCCAGCTGGAGGCTGTATCTTAACATTCTCGACCGTAAGATTGGCAGGTAGTAGCGACTTAATCGTCGCAGGGGATATTCCCGGAGGAAGATTCGATAGCCGAAGAGTTGGCCTAGCTATAGCCTTCTCTTCGGCGCGGTCAACCATCTCCTCGTCGTCGCTCTGGTCCTCGAATTGTAGCGTCGCTCTACCCTCCGGCTCCTTGGAGAAATCCTTGAACGAGCGCTTCTTAGCAAACGGCATGGGCGGCATCCCCAAACTCCCCGGCCCGCTCTTCATTCCCGAAGATGTGCCAAAGTGTCGTCGCGAAGCTCCTCCAGGCCCAGAGGGCGGCGGACCGCCGAGGTTGCCAAATCCAGGTCGGCGGTTCTGCTGCGGCGCGGCGTTGCGTTCCGTGTCATCGTCGCCATCGTGATCGAAGCTCTTAATAAAATCTTCGTAAACGGCTGCGGTCTCTGCTGCTTCTCGTTTGCGCTTGGCTTCAGCTTCGGCCTTTTGCTTCTCGAACACGGACGGCTTGGTAGTTTTTTGGAATTTGGACTCCATTCGAGAGGCGTCGGCGGGATTCTTAGAGGATGACATGGCGCGTCGATATTACGAGGGCTTTGGGGAAGAATGTTAGTCCATCATGGCAGACATCAAGGTCGAATGAAAGCCTGGCTCAGCGGTGCGAGGCAGCTGAATGGTAGCAACCAGAGCGTAACATCAAAGTCGTGCAGGTGCGTGTTAGGCCAACGGCGTGCCATATCGGGCTATCGATAAGTCGAAGCACCCATCACTCTCATAAATAAGCCCCGATAATAGCATAATCTACTCTCGGCCAATCTGGGAGAAGCAAGCTTCGTGAATTACACACTCGGACACCAAAATTAACAAAAACCAAACAATTTCGTCTTCAGCACACACACACGCGCACACAATCTTGTTTACTAACCATCTCTTCTCTTCCTTACCCTACATACTCGCACAAAACACTCATCACTAACAGCAAAGCCCCGGACGTACCGGATGGCGTCACATCACATGGCTGGCTGCTCATCTACCCTTACTTAATTCCTCTCGCAATATCAACCCTGGACTTCCTCCCCTGCTCCCGTCCATCGTCACCAGCCCCTTGAACCTCCCGTCAATTTCTCTGCCCGCGTCCTCTGCTGCCTCCTTCTTCCACTTCCACTTCTCGCCAAGCCTTCCGCCTTTCCCTGCCATGCAGTCCAGCAGCTTCTCGCCCAGCACCGGCAAGAACTTGTATCCATGCCCGCTGTCGCCTGTCGCCACAAACAGCCCTTCCCAGCCCGGATGCCAGTCCGCCAGGAAGTCGCCGTCGCTGGTGTCCGAGTACCAGCATAGTCTCGTTTCCTTCCACGGCCGGTCTTCGAGGCCTTTGATGGGCGACAGGTCTCTCAGGGCCTGGCGCAGTGCCTGATCCGCATCCGGTGGCAGCACGTTGGCGCTACTGCTTCCCCCTTCACGCTTTGTTAGCGGCCTCGACACCACGATTGGCTTGCGCTCTTCCGAGGGCGAAGGCGGTAGCGCCCTTTCGACCAGCACTGGGTTGAGGTATCCAAACGAATGTCTCGCAACTTTCAAAACGCGAGTCTGCGGTGGAATGATGAAGAAGCCGGTGCTGAGGTTCAGTGCCACAGGCTGCTTGGCCAACACTTCAAATTCCTCCTGTGAGACATCGATATAGCCCAAGGGCTGTGCGGTGGCCTCTACTCGTCCTCTCAAGTCAATCAAGCTGCCAGTCCATGCGCCTGCAGCAACAAAGACAACCTCTGCCGTCACGACTTGACTGTCGCCCAGCCGTGCGCCAACAACTCTCTTGCCCTCGGTAACGAGTTCCTCTACTCGTCCATCCACAAACTTGACTCTGCCTGTGGCTTCGACCTGGCCATGCATCCATCTCATGCCTTCGCCGGCATTTGCCCATCCCGAGAGCCCGTTCACATACCCCCAATCACCAGGATGGCCTTCAACGCCTAAGAAGTCTTGCAGAGCTTTGGCAGTTTCCATATGTCGAACTTTATGGGCCAACCCGCTCTTCTTGGCAATATTCATTGCGTTCTCCCAGCTGGATTTGGTATATCCCATGCCCGACATCTTTGGCTCCGTCGATTCATTCGCTGCGAGGAACAATCCAGACTCGTTATATCGTCCTTGACCACCGAGTTCATCATCGCCCTGCTTGCGCCACTCCTCTTGCGCGAGGGCCGCCAGCTCAGCGTAATCTGGGTCTGCATAATCGGCTCGGATGATTCTCGATGAGTCTACGCTAGCAGCATCTCCTGGTGGGAAAGTGCCTCCACGTACATCGTCTACTATGGTGATGGTGGTCTTATCATAAGACGGCCTCTTGGTCAGCGCCCAGGCCGTGGATAGAGCATACACGCCGGAACCGACGATGAGGATAGATCGAGGAGGGGTATTCATGTTTGCCATTTGAGGGTTGAGCGGCCGGGATATGCGTGTCTGCGTTTGCGCAAGTTCAGCCCTTTCAACTCATATTTATTGCCAGTCACGCATACTATCGGCTACCTCGTCGTTGCTGGAAGTCTATACAACGCTTGTCTAATGAGGGGCTCAGCCGTGGGGACATCCGACGATCGGGAGCGGCTTACCAAGCCTGGCTACTGAGCAGTACATGCAACAGCCATCGGCGCACGAAGACGTACATCGACTCCCCACAAAAAAGGACAATGAAGAGAACTACATAGAATCACATCGACACACAAATGCGGGTGAGATCAGGCCACAGCCATTATTAGAGGACAGAATCAGGCATTCTTCTGATAATGCTAACTGCAAAAGACCATGGGCTTTTGTAACAGTTACGCCCTATGCTAAGGCCAAAAGGCGCATGTGCTAATCATATCTCGTCCCTCGCAGGGCGTAAGACGTCCTCATAAGTTGCCCAGCCTCCATGACGCGGTCATGGAAAACTGTTTATTTTCATCACCAGCCAGCCCAATCAACACCTTTGGCTGCTCCAACTGATCAGCAACGTTCTTTCGATCCACTTTCAACTTGACTTATTTCCCCTTGGAAAGCATTAAAAAGGGCCGTAAAAGACTGACATAGCAGTCTGATAACGAGCCACGAGCAATCTATGTTGTGTCGCGGGATGGGTAGTCTTTGTTCTTTTTTGCCGTGAACCAGATCCATCGTAAGAGAAAAAAAAACGCAAAAGAACCTCTTCCTGGCCTTCCACCCCTTTGCCAACGCCAATGCAATGCAAGCAGAAATCAAATGGTACAAGCGGGCACCCCACTGAGGAACTTGGCCGTGTCCTACCAAGCCCCAGGGGCAAACGACGTCCTATGGAGTAGTCGTGGTATCATGACCTATAAAAAGGTCTAGTCATATACGTCGGTTTTTTTAGGGTAATTAGATAAAGTAGTGGTACACGAGATATAAATCTCTTGACCATACCCAGAAGTGCATTTAGACTTTCCGGAAATCTAATGATACATGAGTTAGCAACCGCAATGTCATTGTATAGTACTGGTTGTAGCGTAAACAAACCTTGAAGCACAGGGTAGATCATCTCGAAGGCCTGGTAAATCTCTTCTCTCACTTTGGCACCTGTCAAGACAATCTTGCCAGATACGAATATGAGCAACACAATCTTAGGCTTGATCATGCGATAAATCAGACCGGGGAACAACTCAGGCTCGTAGGAGCTAAAGTTGTGGTGACGAGAAGCAAGACCTTCGAGACGGATCGGAAACTTGATGTCGCAGGAGCCGACAATGTTCTGGATCTTGAAATCCGTGAACTTGGCGTTGAAGCCGAGTTTCTGGATGATACGGGCATATTTGCGAGAGGCCAGCTTGGAATCGTCTTCAGACTTGGCGCCAGTAACAACCATCTTGCCGGACGCGAAGATGAGGGCCGTTGTCTTGGGCTCACGAATACGCATGATGACGGCGGCAAAACGCTGCACGTTGCTTGTTAGCACTGATACATGACCAGTAACCAATTCCCCCTTGAGTTGCCATTCAAGTATTCACCTTTGGGTTGTATTCGGCGTTTCTTGCGTGCAGAGCGATCGTCTTCAAGTCCAATCGACAGTCGAGGTTGACGGTAGCCACGATGTTCCTTTGATTGGGAGATAAGTCTCAAAGAGCACAGCTGAAGGCACTCAAGTGTATACATACTGCAGAGTGGGCGTAATGCCACTGGGGCCTTGGGAGGCTGCAGGCGTTGCGGCGGGAGTTGCAGGAGTCACCCCGTTCCCATTTGCAGCCTGCTGACCATTGGGAGCCATCCGCTGGCTGCCATCACCGTTTGTTAAGGGAGGTGTGAGCTCGTTTGATGCACCGGGGAACGACAGCGAGCCAGGAGCGGTAAAGGCCTTGGCCTGGGCGGCGTTGGCCGGGTGCGTTTGAATGCCCTCCATGATCGGGATTGTAGATCAGATAACCGAAGTCTGCGGCGAGGTAGAACTGAGCAGATCTGATCAGAAGAAACAATTAAGGTTAGCCACTTGCATATCCTGATGGCTAATGATGCATCGAGATAACCCAACGGATGGATAAGAGTGAAAAGCAGGGGTACTGAAACTGCTGATTGGCACAATAGCAAATTATTGTGCTGCACAGGCAGAATGGGGGGATGAAAAGAGGAAGTTGAATGGGCAGAAAAGAAATCGGGCTTTTGTTATGATGTGGCTGTTGCACTGCCAGTTGGCAACACGTGTTTGCCACAGCAGCGCGATGCGGTGAATTGGTATGGGAGAACTCAGAAAAGTTGCCACCTACCTAATGCGGGAGATGAACAAGTGAATGTCTCCCCTACAGAAATACTGCTCAAGCAGATATTGGAGTTCTTGCGAATGCTGGATGCAAACCGCAAAATGGGTAGAATGTGTGAGAGAATGGAGGTCGAGTCTATAAAAAAAGGCGTTCGTCCAACGGGGCAAAGACTCAAAAAGGCCTTTGTCTTCACTTCAAAGCAATTTTTTTGAGGGTTATTTCTTTTTTAAATTGCGTTCTACAGAACGAGGCAACGACTCGATGGGCGACGACGACGGGCAGTACTTTGTATCGCTTGAGAAGTCTTCGTCGGCGAGATCGATTGCACCCGTGAATTAATAAATGAGGGAGCGACGGCGTAAGGAACGTGTTCCAGTTCTCTGTTATTGCCTGATCGCAGGGACGTCGACGCCGAGCGACCTAAAAAAAAAAATAGAGCAGGCTTGCTTCTTTCTTCTTCTGCTCCGAATCTCCTGACGCTTCGATTAGGGAGAGGCTGTTCAAAGAACGGGTCTTGCAGATGCGGCGATGGGGCGCGGGCGTCTGAGGCGTCCGATGAAGGAAGAGAGCGTGAGTAGAGCGTAGAGGAAAAAAAAAAAAGTGACAAGCGTAGCCTTGGAGGTTGCAAAGTGGGGCGTGACGTCGTTGGAGGGGGAGAAAATATTAATGAGAGCGCCGAACGTATATGGGAGGTACGCAGGGCCGCCGGTCGGGACTTCCTCGCAAGAACAACAAAAAACAGCGGATGGGGGAGGGCTGGGTACTTATAATTCTCGCTCCGGAAGGCCCAGGCAGGGCTCCCAGGCAACAACACCACCTGTGGCGTCGCTTTTGGCAGACCCGAGCTCAGCGTAGCGTGTGCACTAGCCGCGGGTGCAGCCAATCAGCACCGCGCGCCACTGAGCTTTTATCTCCTTTGCCCACCACAGGCTCACAAGGCCCCCTGAAGTATCGCGGTAGCATGCAGAACCTCGCGGTACCAGCGCTGTGGCACCAGGAATAACGGGGGTACAGCGCAGGCGGCAGGGGGGCTGAGCTGGCGGTCACGGTGCTGCAGCAGACCCGGGGCTTTTCTGAGGCCCAGCAAACACACCTTTTTGAGCGCTCTCACTTCGCTTTCACTTCCCTTTCCTTTCTTCATTTCTTCCTCTTCCTTCTGGCTGCATCCCAACGTGCAGGCACAGCTGCAGTTTTCTGGCTGGTTCTTGACTTGCCCTCATTTCATTTGCTCGCCTGCAATCCACGACAGCGTCGGCGCTTCACCACCACTCGCGCAACCATGCGTGCCGCAGCTGCACGACCCGTGGACGAGAAGCCAGCTGCCCGCTGGTGAGAGAGACAGCTCAGAGTGAGCCATTCGGAGCCCCGTCCGCTGCTTCTGGCCGCTCAGTCTGTCGCAACGCCGCCCTTCCGCTAAGAACAGCGTCGATTTTTGCGCGGATGGCGAATATCGGGATGACGGGGAAATTCGCTTGCCTCTCCTGCTGTCTGTTGCTGGGGCGAGCGACCATCGAATCAGCCCCAGGCAGGTTGGACGGGGCTGGTGGTGGATCCCACGGTTGGTCGCGTCGCGCCCATTCGCCCCCTCTCCCCCCTTTTGATGAGCCCTATCCACCAACCACTCCCTGAAATTGCGTCTTCGCCGCCCCCCTCACCCGCTGAACCACGTCTTCCATCCAGCGGCCACCATGGAAACAACACGAGCTTTGAAACACGCGGCGCTCGGTTGCCCCTGGCTGCGAAGCCCAAGGACGGTCTGCACAGCTCGTGCGTCTCAGCATCGTCTCAGCGGCAAGCGAGGCGCCAGAGTGGTGCGCATCGTGCTTCTGTCGTGCCGCTGCTGTGTGTCTGGGTTTGTCTGGCCGATGGAACCGATTACGAGTCGCGTCGCACGCATCGCCGCACACAGCAGAATTTTCTGCCACAGCCGTGTGGGCAACGTCCGGTTTGGGAGGAGGCAAAAATGGCACAAGGCGCATCCTGGCGTTAGTGAGTCATTGACTCTGAACCAACCATCCCAGGAGCCGCATCCACTGCTGCTTGCGGCCTTGCGAGTGGCTCCTCGGCGCCAAGTACTGGGTACACGCGTGGCCGGCCGCTGGGCGCGCTTTTCAATCACCGCAATATGACTATGTGCCCTTGCCCAACAGCTCCAGGTGAGTGGCATCTGGCCGCCGACGCAATGCAGTGCATCCACAGAAAATGCCCACCAAACAAGTGAGAAAACATGGCTTCACAATCTTGTGGCTAATTAAGCGAGATAAAGCCCAGAGCCAGTGCTGCTGCATGTCTCAATCAATGCCAGATAAGCCGAGTCCCGCACGTTGCACCGGCGCAATCACGGGAGATTGGGACAGGCTGGCGATCGCCTTGTACCTGCTACCTGGCGAGCATGAGCCAAGATTTTGCTTCGGGCTCGCACAAAGTACCTCACTAACAATTTTCCAACCCGGTGACCCAAACAGGTTTTTTGCCTTGAAAATTTCCACGTTACACTTTTGCTCCCTAGCGCCGCATCGCTGCCAGAACTGGATACGTTGCCCGCCTTAGATCCAGAAAAAATTTGGCTCTCGCCAGCCCCGGCCGTTATTGGTGTAGCATCGATTTTGTCCCAGTAGTCGCATCAACCGCGGGAAAAAAAAAAAAAAATTAGTCCACACAGAAGAGCGTAGAAGGAAACCTGACATAAAAATTTTCCATCCATGGTGCTTGGTAGTATGCAGTAGTTCTGCTCGTATCGTTCCTCAGCGCAGCTTGGCCAGGCGACGATCAGCAACCGGGGGAGCTGAAAAGTCCAGCCCCTTGTAGCAGTAGCACTGCTGCCACCGTATTGCTTCTCTGCAGCAAGCATCTTTACCGAGTGCGAGCCCCGTGGCCTTTCTGGGAACATGCAGCACGAGGAATCTCAATGTTTCACTGCCAACGGCATTCTGTGCAGCTTTGAAATGCAACGGAAGAATGCACTGTGAATCCCTTTTGGAAAGCAGCGCATAAGAGTAGGTGGACGGGAGCAAACAAGGTGGCTTCTTACGTTTTTCTTTTCTTTTTTCGTTTCTCATCGCTGCAAGAAAAAATTTTACTTGGTGCTACCCTCTGTTGCATGGGCTGTGTCTGCATTGATCCTGCATTAATCCTTCACGTTTTGGTATCTGTCGCGTAAAAAAAGCATTCACCCTTTAATAAGAATTGCGCGCCGGTCAGAAGAAATCACCAACTCATCACATATAACATTTCCCAGAACATTCGGTGAGAGATCCATCATACATACATACATACATGCTCCAAGTATGTATGTACATGTCCATATCCATCACTTTCAGCGATTGTGGGCTCTTCCCAGCCTCGTACTGCACAGCTGTTGACGCCCTAGCCCGCGTTGAGGTACCCCCCCGGTGAGCGCTAACCTCCGGGGTACTTGACACATGCAAAAAGCGCAGCCAACTCCGAAAATAAGCGCTACTTGCTATCCGGGGCCCAGCCTAATGCAAAACCTAGAGTAGGGCCGCCGCTATTAAAGCCCACTAGTAAAAGCAGCAGCCCTCTTTTCTCTCTCTTTTGCTGTACAAGTAGTACAAGTAAGCGGTGTTGAGCGAGCGGGCTAAGCTTTGTTGAGATAAAACTTTTTTTTTTTTTTGTCTTGTTGTATTCCGAAATCCGAATTTGTATATACCCTGTGATCGCACGCCTCAGATAAGCCTACATACTACTACTACTGCTTGTAGCACTGTATAATAATGCGTGGGGATGTCAAAATATCAATGCCCAGCCTCCCGTTGTAAACTTAATTCTTTTTTTAGGCGGTGCTCCATCCAAAAAAAAACATTCAATACTTACATAACATACAATCATTCATACATATATCAATACAAAACTTTCAAAACAATAGCTTATGTGAATCTCAACATCACTGTTTGTTCCCCTCCATTCATGTCATGTAGTACTTGGGACCTTCGCCTCCCTGTGGTACTTGCCAGTTGATGTCCTGCTGAGGAGCTTTGATATCACATGTCTTGCAGTGAATGCAGCTGGTGTTTTGATGTCAGTCTCTTGATGAAAAGAAAAGAAGAAGAAAAGACGAAGAAGAAGGGAAATAGTTGGTGCTACTCACTTTTGTGCATTGATCTGGAATCGCACGCCGTGGGGTTTTGACTCGTCCTCAACATACTCATACACGCCAGCTGGGCAGAAACGGTTCTCCACGCCCTTAAAGGTCGGATAGGCCTTCTCCGTATGGGCGTCCCAGTCCTGAACCTGCAAGTGCACAGGCTGGTCCTCCTCGTGGTTGGTGCCGGTCCGCGAAACGCTCGTCAGGATATCGAAGCTGATCTTGCCGTCGGGCTTCTCGTACTCAATCTTGGGGTACTGGTCCGCAGGCTTGGTCGAGGCATAGTCCGGCTTGCCATGCTTCAGCGTCCATGGAACGCGACCCTTGAAGACGTACGCCTCCAGGCCAGAGTAAGCCACGCCGCCGTAGACGCCGAGCGGGTTGTGCCACGAGGGCCGCATGTTGCGCACCTCCTTGAGCTCCTTCCAGATGGCCGACTTGCGCAGCGAGTCTTCGTAGTCGTAGAGGAAGACGGTACCTTCGTTGGGCTCTTTCAGGGCGTTCCAAGCGGCCTCTGCGGCCAGCATGCCCGACTTCATGGCGTTGTGCGTACCCTTGACCTTGGGGACGTTGACGAAGCCGGCCGAGTCTCCGATGAGGGCACCGCCGGGGAAGGCAACCTTGGGTATGCTCTGGAAGCCGCCTTCGACGAGAGCTCGGGCACCATATGAAATGCATTTACCGCCCTCCAAGACGCTCTTGAAGAGAGGGTGCTGCTTCAGCTTCTGGAACTCCTGGTATGGCGACAGCCAAGGGTTCTCATAGTCCAGCGACACAACCAAGCCCAAGCTCACCAGATTCTCTCCAAAGTGGTACATAAAAGAACCGCCGTATACATCCTTCGGCAGGGGATAGCCCATGGAGTGGACAATCAAGCCCTTTTCAAACTTGGCAGGGTCAATCTCCCACACCTCCTTGACACCCAGGCCGTATGTCTGGTGCTGGCTGTCTCGTCGGAGATCGAACTTGTTGATGACCTTCTTGCTCAAGCTGCCATGGCAGCCCTCGCCAAACATTGTGACTCTCGCGTGGAACTCCATGCCGCGCTCAAAAGAATCCTTGGGCTTTCCATCTCGTCCAATTCCCAGGTCGTTTGTAGCAACACCCTTGACCGATCCATCTGCATTGTAGAGAACCTCTGAGGCAGCAAAGCCCGGGTACAGCTCAACACCAACCTCCTCCGCCCGCTCGCCGAGCCACTTGATAAACTGGTTCAAGCTGACAATGTAGTTGCCGTGGTTGTGCATCTGAGGCGGCGCAGGGATCGGGATCGCAGCCGTCTTGGTCAGGAAGCGCATCTTGTCCTTGCCAGCCGGCGTCGCATGCTCAAAGCGGTTGGGGTTCGATTCGTCGAGCCAGTCGGGGATAAGCTCATTGATGGCAGAAGGCTGGATGACGGCGCCAGACAGGATATGGGCGCCCACCTCGCCGGCCTTTTCCAGCACCAGCACTCGGAAATCCTCGTTGCCCGCCTCGTTGGCGAGCTGCTTCAGGCGAATGGCGGCACTGAGCCCCGCGGGGCCGGCGCCTATGATGCAGACGTCGACCTGGTCTGACTCACGCTCAATCGTCAAAGGGTCGAGAGAGTCCTCCTCGGCGGCCATGCGCAGCCGCAGAGACGTGCTGAAGGGCCTGACGGCAGCAATTGGCATGCCCATCGCCGGCCGGACCATCAGCGGAGTTCTCCGCGTCGCTGCTACGGCGCCGAGGAACCTTGCTGGCCGACATCTGGAGATCGCCCGGGTGCCGCGCAGGGCGCATCTTGATACGGGCGCGGGCGCCGACATTGTGTGCTGACCTTGCCTTCTGGAGTTCAGCCGCAGCTTCGGGGGAGAAAGGCCCAGGAGAGGGAGAAGCAATTGGCGAGAGCAGAAGGCTAGAGAGACGAAAAAGAAAAGCCGTGCCGTGGGCGCTGCGGCATCGACGTCAAGGACGGACCCGAGCTACTATTATTATTGTCTGCGCAGCGATTGGCTGCCAAGGTCCCCGGATTTCTATAGCCGATCGCAACCGGAGTCGCCTTGTACTTGCAGGTACCTGGTGCAGGAAGACCACACGCTCTGCAAGCATTGGCTAAGCTCGGCTCATAAAGTAGCTTCAAGGTTCCCTCTTCAAGCTCTCTATCCCAAGCCTCAAATAACCGCAGCAGAGAAACGCCAACGCTGTCTGTAATTCTGACAGTAGAATCTGGAGCTCTAAAGCTCCAAACTTTTTTTTTTTTTTTTTTTTTTTTTTTTTTTTTGTTTTCATAAAGCTCGCCGATGCCGCAGACAGCTCATCCCTTTGTGGGTGTGCATTAAAGGCCGCCTTAGGCCATGGCTGCTTCGATATCGGCGGTATTCTACCTACCTACTATATGTACATATAAGCTGGAGCGGCTCTAGTCCCATAATCCTGCAGCTTCATACAAGCTTGACTGCTGTCTGAGGTAAAGCATGTAACTGCAGCGTCAGACGCAATACGTAGTAAGTTTACAAAACATCTGAGCATGTGCCATTTCTCTGTGAGAGATTCTTTTGCTTGCGTTGTCTGCCCCGTCATGCTCCGTACTACGGACTACCATTACCTAGGTACGCTTCGCCGAGTAGGCTATTCCACGGTAAGGCGGCCCGCTCTCTTAGCCGCGGTCCGTAATATGGCGATCTGTTATGTCTACCGAAACATTTTCTCCAAGCCGAAAGGCTGATTATCACGAGACATGGGGAATATGGAACGCTTAAAATCCTGTTTCAGCCTAGCCGATAAGGAAATCCGTACGCACTACAGTATATGTATATGCGCGGCCGAATGTAAAAACCAGCTCAGTCACACCAAGATGTAGGGTAGCGGTAGCCTAGGCGGTAGATTGAACCAAGCTCTGCGTATAACTGCGTCTAAGCAATAAGCACTCTTGCCTTGGAAGATTCGTTTTGTCGCATGCTACTCTCAAAGATCTAAGTGGAAAACCTGTTTTCATAGTCTTCTCGTGATGGGCCGCCTAGAAACAACAAGGCGCAAGACAAGGATCCCCGGTGCAAGCATCACATTACATCATAAGGGTATATGCTGACCTCCCTCCCTAGGTTCAGTGAACTTTGTCTAACGCTCATCAACCTTGAGACTGTTGTCAGCGTCACTTTGACGGTGTCTAATGACGTAGGGGCTCTAGCAGAAGACGTAGCTCCTATGGAAAGTCTCCAGATGTTGGGGTCAATTACGTCAAGAGCTGATAGATAATATGGAATTCTATTGTCATCTTACAGGGCCGCACGCAGAGCATAGAAGTGTCTCAAAGAATGAGTGTGTTCAAATTTAACATGATACTCCAACCCCTTGCATCCACCCCTACATATGTTTTGTATTCCCTGTCTATCCTGATAACCACGCTTTAACCTCTAACTCAAATCAAACCCAGCCCCTGACGATATCGCGTACAGTAGTTTCGTTCGTAAAGTTGATTCCGACTTGTAAACCGGTAGCTTCAGCAAGTTAACACACGTGCTTGTGCTCGGTAGTCGTTCTTGGTCCGAGCCCCCGTCTCGAATGGCAAATTTCGGATTCAGTTGTGAAAAGCCAAGGAGCGGTGCTCTTGGTGTTGAGCTGACATATTTGAGAACGTCGCGTCTCTGAGCGTCTGTGAAGCCGTTCATGACGTTCCAAAACATTTTAATTGTGGGATGCTCTTCTCCATCGTCACCTATAGCATAAAGACCGCTATAGATTGTATTTCGGCGTAAATCTTCGACATCAATTGCCATGGAGTCGCCGCCAACCAGGCGCTGTAGCTCAGATTGGTTAAACATGGACAGCCATGAGGGTCGAATAATTTCGCGAAGCCCGCGCAGAAAAGCCATGGTCTGGGGAGCCGGCTGCAGAACCAAGCGATGACGGGCTGCGTAGGATATGTAGAGCAGGCGATTGTCGTTTGTAACTGATACCTCATCACCGTTGGGCACCAATTTTCTGCTAACAGTCTTGACAGGCTCCCCTGGAGCTGATACCTGGTCTGTAATGGTAAAGTCGAATCCCAGGGCGGATACGTCTCCCGGGTAATTCTTGAGGTTGAGGAGGCCTTTGTATAGTTCCTCGTCCATGTCTTGGAGATCGTTGACACTACCTTTGTAGCTATTCTCCTCTTTTCGATTGGGCGATGGCCATTTTAGGAGGAAGAACCCAGCAAACGCAAGGTCAACAAGGATCCCTTCGTACATACACTTCCCTACAATACGGCCAAGGAATTCGTAACGCCTGAATAACTCAGATATTGTTTCTCTCCACTCGTGATCAGATTCGGTAAGCCCCTGCTGACGCAGTGACTCGCGAAGTATATCCAGAGCCATGGGATTGGGATAGAGTAGCCCCTTGTCACTGGATGTGAACATGCCCAGGCCTCCAAGCTGATTTCCGAAAGCCTCCGATGTAACACTGGTTAAAAATTCTTTGGTAACGCCACCACCATCTATACCCGCTTCAGGGGTGTCGAACTGGTCAACAAAGGTGATCTGAATGGGGTCTTTTAAGCCCTCCCCTAGCTGATAGAACTGCTCGAATGCATCTTCAAATAGCTGACCGCGACGGATTTTCGCATGGTGCCTTCCCAAGGGAGGCATCGGGAATACGTTATTACCGCTTCTGCGAAGTCTGTCAAGATTAATGAAGGACCTGAAAATCATGACTCGCGTCTCGAACGGAACAACAAATGGAATATGTTTGAGAATTTCCAATTTGGGCCCCATTTCTGCAAGTCTTCGTTCCCTTTGAGCGCGAATCTGGCGAGCTTTGAGCCTTTCCAATCTGACATGACGAGAAAGCCGCTGCGCAGCAAAAGTTGAATGCGATCCAAAACCATCATCAAACGAAGCTACAGCTTCATCTGCCTCTGAATCGCTGTCCTCAGCTTGCTCCTGGATCTGTCTCTCTTCTTCTGCTATAACGGCCCCAATAAAATCCTCCTTCTCCAGTTTGCTCGTCATGAGCCAGTGATCCGCTGACAGGAAATGCTTCCGCGAGTCTCTTTCGTAGAGCATTTTTAACGAAGTTGTGACGATTGCGCGAAGGCTCTCTAGATCGAGCTTTGTAGATACTTCCGAAGCTGGAGACTTGGTGGCGGCCTTAGGCTCATCTGAGACTGTCGACGAGTCCCCCCAGTAGGAGTTGAGTCGGGCTGTAGTTGAAGCCTCGAGAGCTGCCTGAGTTTGGGTAATTTCCTGAACATTGTAATGCAGAGCAAATGCCGTATTTTTGAGAAATATGATGAGCGCTTCAATGTCTTTTAGTGCTAGACTGCATGATCTTGTTCGTGATTGTGGCACATCGCTGCTTAAAACTTGAGGGTAAATGCCACTCAAGAAGTCTTCATCATCGCTGAGTCTGAGAATGAAGGTGTAAAGCTCTAAAAATAAGAGGATAATTCTCCATTCTTGTTCTTCCGTATGTGATGAAGAAGACCAAGATACAGTCTCATAGAAATATCGGTGGAGCACTCTTGCTGGCCGCTCAGACTCGGTTTTTAATTTTTGAAATATCGAGGTTTTGGTCATCATTTGCCAAAGGTATTTAACAATGGGGATGTTACCCCCTGCGGTAGGTATCTCCTCGAGGAACAACCTCATACGTGTGTCGTCCGCTCTTGTGGGGAAACTTTGCAGTAAAGCGAGAATATAGCCAGCGAGGAGTTCGCTTCCTTCCAGCTCTTGGTTTGAAGACTGTGCCAAGCTAGTAGAGAAGTCACGCAGCAGACTGGAAATGCCATTGCTGTCAACAAGCCGCAGCAGCTGTTGAGTAACGTATGATGACGACAAGAAGACAAGAGACTCGGTAGCTACCTCGTTGGGTTGATCAGGAGACGGCTGTGTGCTTATGCGAATGCTAATATCGGATGATAAAGCAGACAGTTGTGTAAAAATAGCTTTCAGACGGATCAAGTTCTGGTTAGAATCTTTCTGTACCCTGCTCAAGTCAATATAGTGGGCTAGGAGCCAGAAAAGACGATCCTTGTCTGGCAAAGCATCGGGTTTATAAGTATATAATCGTAATATTTCTGCCGCAAGCTTCTCCGTATTAATGATTTCGCCCATACGATCGATATTTTGCTCGAAGAATCGGAGATTCTTCGTGGTTAGAAATCGTAGCGCTAATGCGGAGTATGCTTCTGACTCTATTAGAGGCGTCGAATTAGCATCGTGCTATTCCTGCTAAAGTGAAACAGACTTGTAAACCAGTTTTGCATACCGTTTTCCGCGCCTGCATTTAAAGGTGCTGAGAGAGATTTGAGAGTCGCTTCTAGCCATTCTCGACTACGCTGTGATTGGCACAGCTTTGCCAATGCCGAATAGTACTCGTTAACAGATGCTAATATGATGAGGGGAAAGTTGACGGCCAGATGGTTGACGAGTGTAAGGATATGCTGAAGTTCCAATGACGTATCACTAAGAAGCCGAGTCAGCATGTGCCTAAGATTACGAGGTGCTGAAAACGTGTAGCAGCTTCCAGCAGCTCTGTCTTTCGCGGGTGAGCAGCTATTATATACATACTCTTTAGAAACTAAAACGTCTAACGCTTGCACAAGAACCACCATTAGTTTTTGGAGCCGTGATATATGATGGCTGGCGTCATAAAGCTGTTGGAGAGAGACATTGTTACAGTCGTCGATGAATAAAAACAGTCGTTGCATATCACCGGCACGAGCGGCAGAGAAAAAAGACAACAGGAGAGGAAAAGAAACGTATAGCCTCTGGGAAGCACCGGCATCGGAGAGAGATTGATAGGCAAGGTCGAAGTCATTCCTCCGCTGCTCCTTCAGGGTAGACCTTGATCTGTATCCTCTCCATGTTTTCTGTATCTGTGATGCGGCCTTCAAACGCCGCCTTTCCACCTGTCGCTTTTCTCTGTCGGCCTGAGCATCCGAAACGGTCTTTGTAGCATTCGAAGCGGCCGAGGGCGACCATGATGTGTTGGAGAACGGGTTGCTGGCCTGCCCGCTCAGGTTCACGTTTCTCGGCCGCCGGGAGCTGCCCGTGAAAGTAGAGAACATGGCGGCGGCTTTAGCTTTTCTAATAGCTACACGCAGACATCAAGGAGACGGATCGACAAACATGCTATGCAGCACCTGCGTACGATATTCTGTTGTTTTGCGGTTGCTGCGGCGATTCTAGAAGATTCAGCACCGAAGCTGTCCGTCCGTCATCAGTCATCAACAGGCTCCCCTTCGCATAGCATCATCGCTGGTGGGGCAAAAGTGCTCGGGGGCTAGTGTCGCGTGCTGATAAGATAAGAGGTTTCAGCAATCGGTCACCGCCTTTGAACATCCCACCAACACAGTGCGCGGACGCGGGGCAACCACTGTTACCCTTGTTTCCTTTGTGTGCTTTTGAGAACTCTGTTTTTTTCTTTGGGGGCGCTGCGTGGCACTGGAAGGCGAAGTCCTTGTTCAAATTTCGACGTGGCTTCAAGTGGCACCACGTAGCTCCCGCTAGGGACAAAGCAAGAAACGAGGCTTCTGGCGCCTCCGTAAAATTTTTTGAAGAAAGAGCAGACTTTGCATCACACCCTCTTTGTTCGATAGGCCGGCTATTAGTTCAGAGACTTGGCTGAGGCGGGGTTGGCAGTTTAGCACTAACAAAGAGAAGCACAAACAAAGGGATTCTTTGTTATCAGCTACTTTGCCATGCAGACCAACAGGTACCTCCCCTTACTCAGGCGGATTCTAGTGCCTTGATTGGCAGTGCTCTGCACTGTGCAGCCATGCGATACCCTAATACATCCAGTAGGAAGTCGCAACTCGCCGCTAAGGAGGCACGGAAGGTCACTCCACCGCTAGACAGGTTTAGCAGCCCAGGAAAAAAAAAATGTCAAGCGGCTTTGAAAATTCTCTTTTTTTCTTCCTCCACACAACGTCCACCTTTATCCAAACAACCCAAAACCCATAAAACCGAGATAGTTCAGAGGTACGGTCTTCGTACTTAATCTCTGTTCTTGCTCTTTTCTTCAATCAAGAAAACCAAAAAAAATTGAAAAACCCCAAAAAACCCTACCCACCCACCTTCAAGTCCCGCGCGACGTCGTCGACAACGGTCACCGCAAAAAAACAAAAATTCAATCTTTGAGACAACTCACCCCAGTTGCCTCTATCACCAAGTCGCTCTGCCTGCAGATTGTTCATTCTGACTCGCTGAGCACTACTCATTTTCTCATTCTCCTTTTCTGAATCAGTGAGTGCTGCTGACGCGGAGTATCATGGCCGCCATCTGGCGGGGACACGATATCTCTTTCCCTGCGTCTTTCTGTTGCTGACCTTGTTGTTCTACAGTCTTGTTCGATACCCGTGATTTAGTCAACCGTCGCAATGGCCGCCAACACCACCTCGGGCGCTGTTGACCAGCTCGCCAACGAACTCAACAACACATCCCTCAATGGCAGCGGCGATGTCAAGGCTCCTGCCGTGGACACTGGTGTGAGCGCTGGTGCTGAGGACGCCTCTGCTCCTACCCCCACTGCCGCCCCCCACCCCCAGAACTCTGCCTCGCTCTACGTCGGAGAGCTCGACCCCTCCGTCACCGAGGCCATGCTCTTCGAGCTCTTCTCCCAGATTGGTGCCGTGGCTTCCATCCGTGTCTGCCGTGACGCTGTCACTCGCCGCTCTCTGGGTTATGCCTACGTCAACTACAACTCTACCCCTGATGGCGAGAAGGCTCTGGAGGAGCTCAACTACACTCTGATCAAGGGCCGTCCTTGCCGTATCATGTGGTCTCAGCGCGACCCTGCTCTGCGCAAGACCGGCCAGGGCAACGTGTTCATCAAGAACTTGGACGTTGCTATTGATAACAAGGCTCTCCACGACACCTTTGCTGCCTTTGGCAACATTCTCAGCTGCAAGGTTGCCCAGGATGAAACCGGCGCCTCCAAGGGTTACGGTTTCGTTCACTACGAGACTGATGAGGCTGCTGCTCAGGCCATCAAGCACGTCAACGGCATGCTGCTCAACGAGAAGAAGGTTTACGTCGGCTACCACATCCCCAAGAAGGACCGCCAGAGCAAGTTTGAGGAGATGAAGGCCAACTTCACCAACGTCTACGTGAAGAACATCAGCGCTGACGTGACCGATAATGAGTTCCGTGAGCTGTTTGAGAAGTACGGTGATGTCACCTCATCTTCTCTGGCCCGTGATCAGGAGGGCAAGTCTCGTGGATTCGGATTTGTTAACTTCACCACTCACGAGGCTGCTTTCAAGGCTGTCGAGGAGCTGAACGGAAAGGATTTCCGTGGCCAGGAGCTCTACGTTGGCCGTGCCCAGAAGAAGCATGAGCGTGAAGAGGAGCTGCGAAAGTCTTATGAGGCTGCGCGCCTTGAGAAGGCCAGCAAGTACCAGGGCGTCAACCTGTACATCAAGAACCTTGATGATGACGTTGATGACGAGAAGCTTCGCCAGATGTTCGCCGAATTTGGCCCCATCACTTCTGCCAAGGTCATGAGAGACACCCCTCAGGAGGGCGAGGAGGAGGTCAAGGACCAGGAGAAGGACAAGGAAAACAAGAAGGAGTCCGAGAACGAGGCCGAATCGGCCGAAAGCGCCGAGAAGAAGGCTGAGAAGAAGGTTGACAAGAAGCTTGGTAAGAGCAAGGGTTTCGGTTTCGTCTGCTTTAGCAACCCTGATGATGCCACCAAGGCTGTTGCCGAGATGAACCAGCGAATGATCAACAACAAGCCTCTCTATGTTGCTCTTGCCCAGCGCAAGGATGTTCGTAAGAGCCAGCTTGAGGCCAGCATCCAGGCTCGCAACGAACTGCGAATGCGGCAGGCCGCCGCGGCAGCTGGTATGCCGCAGCAGTACATGCAGCCCCCCGTTTTCTATGCTCCTGGCCAGCAGCCAGGCTTCATCCCCCAGGGTGGTCGTGGCATGCCTTTCCCCCAGCCTGGAATGCCTCTTCCTCAGGGTGGCCGTCCTGGCCAGTTCCCCGGATACCCTCAGCAGGGTGGCCGTAACGTTCCTCAGGGTATCCCCCCCAACATGTACGGCCTCCCTGGCCAGTTCCCTCCTCAGTTTGGCCAGCCTGGAACTCCTCAGTTCATGGCTGCTATGCAGCAGGCTCAGCAGGCTGCTCTTGCTGGCGGCCGTGGAGGCGCTCCTCAGGGTGGCCGTGGCAACGTCGCCGGCATGCCCCCCAACGTTCAGGGCGGAATGCCCGGCTACCCCCCAACAACCGCCAGGGTATGGGACGTAACAACAACGCTGGCCGCAACGGCAACTTCAACAACCAGGCTCCTCGCGACAACGCTGCCAATGCCAACGCCGCCAACGCTCCCTCTATGCTCCAGTCTCAACTTGCTGCGGCTCAGCCTGCCCAGCAGAAGCAGATTCTTGGTGAACTGATCTTCCCCAAGATCCAGGCCATCAACTCTGAGCTTGCCGGCAAGATCACCGGTATGCTCCTGGAAATGGACAACTCTGAGCTTGTCAACCTGTAAGTTACCTCACTCTCCTGATGATCAACTTTGGATATTAACCCTGTTTCTTTTAGCATTGAGGACGAGGCTGCTCTGAAGGCCAAGGTTGACGAGGCGCTGGCCGTCTACGATGAGTACGTCAAGTCTCAGGGTACCGCCCCTGAGAAGAAGGAGGAGGAAACCAAGGCTTAAGCAAAGCCAAAATTTCCAACTTTGACACGCAGTATCTTTTCCTTTGTCGTTTAAAAAATATTTGACTACGGTGAGAGATGGAACTCGCATGACACCGAATGATACGTGAGATGCAATATGATATGCCACGTTTGCCTACGTCTATTGCATCATGTAAGGATAGAATTATTTGCTATATTTTCTCAAGGATGAACAAAAGTTGTGTGGTTTGGGAGGTGGTATTTTCGGATGCGAGATGTCGCCTCGCCTAGGCTGGGACGAGAAAGAAACATCGTCGCCGGTAAAAATTCAGGCTCACTGGGATGGCGTTGCGGGTTGCAGGTTTTATGAAGGCTGCCTCTGGGCTATACCCCCATGAACATGGTCCACTTTCACTCTCAAAAAAGTACGGATGCAGAGGCTTGAAATCGGATAGGATTTTAGGGAATTTTCTAATAGATAACATGTTCTTAAACTGATGGGTGTGCTATACGTGATGTGATGAATATGATGTGTGACTGAGTTAATGTATAGTCTAGTCTCTATATTCAAGTCACTTGGGCTATCTAGAGCTGCTTTGCAGTGGTTTGGAACTCCCAAGTATACAAGATACGACGTTGTGAATGAAATAGCTGCGATAAATTGACACTGCCAAACCTAGGAGGTAGTAATTACATACCCAACCATGCCCAGCGCCCAACCAAGGCTGTCACTTTTCATTTGAAGGAAAGTTAGTCCTTTGCACCAAAAAAAGTTGATCAAAACGCCCCTCTCCTTTGCGAAGAAAAACAAGACCGCCATTGACCGAACACTGAAACACTGCCCCAGTTACATAGATAAGATACACAGGATAACCACACATGCCGAGTACATTTTTGAGATATACTACAAGATGTGAGAACAGGAGATTTGGAAAGGAAAGAACACCAGTAGAAGAAACTAGAGTGACGTGAAGGAGAGTATAACAAAAAAAAAAAAAAAAAAAGAAAAAAGAGTTCGCTGGCCTGAGTACAAAGAAGAGAAAAACGCCAGTAGCAGAAAAAAAAAAGAAAACCCGTATATCCAACGCCCAAGAGGTAAAATTTGGAATAAGAAAGAAGAAGAAGTAACAATGCTATAAATATGAAAAGATGTAAAGATGTAAAAGAGAAAACAAGGAAACAAATAAAGCAAGGTTGGTAGAAAGGGGGGAGAAAAAAGAGAAGAACAAAGCATCTACGTGAAAAAAAAACTTTTGGTCTTGTTTTCCAAAAGGTTTTCACTTAGGTAGCCGTATATTCTCATATTCTCACCCCTTCTTACTCCCCCAGTGAGAGAAAAAACAGAAACAAAGGACAGTATAGATATACCATATACCTACCGTTTCAAAAAATTGAATTGCAAGCGCCGTTTAGTTTGTTCAAACTTTGGCTCAAAACCTTTCACTTTTTTTCTCCATTTGCCCCCCTCCTTTGACCATGCATTTGTGCCATTAAGCCGATAAAGAAGAAGAAGCAATAACCAAAAAGAAGCAATCAAAGTTAAAAAATCAAATCAAAATCCGGTTGAATAACACACGCTGGTTTCTTCTTTGGCAGTGAGCCAAAAGCATTGTTTACGCCTGATGATGGAGGAAAATAGGAAAGGATAAATGATACCAGGACAACTGTTTTGTTTATCCCCAGGTCCAATGATTGACGCCTTTGAAAAAAAAAAGACAAGGGAAAAGGGTGAATACAAGGAGAAATGTACTTCAGATCGCGCCTTTAGTCTAGCAGAGAAGGGAGAGAGAGATGGAGAGCAACGAAAGGAGAGATTATGACTCTCTGAGGACATCACTCCTGCCATCGTCAAGCGCTAGATTTCTCTGCAACTGCTTACTCGGCACGCTGGCGTAAAGCGTCTCCATGACCTTGCCCTTTTGCTGGCGTCGAATCTCCGCAAGATGATCCCTCACACCCGACAAGCTGTCAATCTGGTCCTCGAGTGTCAAGATGGTGGCATTGGCACCACGCACGAGCGGGGATATGAGCTTGGTGCGCAGGCCCTCCAGGGAGGTCTGCAAGGACAGCAGCTTGCTGTGGTGGTTGACTAGGATGCCCTTGTTGCGCACCGTCTTCTCCCTCACGTCGCGCAGCAGTATGCGGTTCTGCTCAAACTTGCGCAGCTCGGCAGCGCGCGTGCCAAGGATGCGCACCCACAGGCTGGCTAGCATGTCGCTGTGTAGTTCTTCTTGGGCGGAAGTCTCGCGCGCGACGGTTCGCGCCAGGTTGAGAAAGTGCTGATCGATGCTGTTGAAGAGGCCGTAGAGGTTCATGCTATAGCGAAGCTCCTCTCGAACACTTTCCTCGAGGATCGATAGGAACTCGTTGAATAGTAGCTGGACCATTCGTTGCTCGCGCTGCGGGTTGCTTAGTCCAAAGACGTACGTAGTAATCGTGCCGAGCGGCGTAGGAGCGCCGGAGGCGTCTTCGAGGACATGGGCCTCAGAAAGCATATTGTGGATATTATCGTAAGCGGAGGAGAGGGAGGAAGGAGAGGGAGCGCTCTGGAGGCGATTGAGATGCATCTTGGCCCAATCCATGACATTGAGGATGCTGTTGTACAACAAGGCGCAAACGCCCATGTCAACTTTGCTGTTTGCTTCTCTCGACACACCAGGGTCACACACACACACACAAGGCGAGAGAGGGAAGGCTCAATTGACAGAAGAGATGGAACAGATGGGAGAACGGATGATGAATGTCACCAAAGTTTGGGAGGCTGGAACATGTGTATTTAATCACTTACCCGTCAATGTCGCCATCAACAACAGCGAAAAACTTGGTCATCTCGGTAGCAAGCGTCTTCATTGAGCCGCTTAGAGCATCCAGGTCGGCGACAATGAGCGAAGCATCTCGCATCCCGCTGGTTCGCACTGTCTCTCCGAGGTCCCAGACAGCCACGCTTGTAGCTTGCAAGTCATGCACCTGCGTGATGGCATGCTCCGAATAGTATATGAGTGGCTCAAAGGAGCGCGCGATGCCTGCGACTTTGACAAGATCGCCGACGGGCCGCGGCGCAGGCTCTTGGATGAGTGTCTTGAAGAGCGAGACGCTAAAGACGGCGAATAGAACGCTGAATAGGGTGGACGTCCATGATGCGGTGAGAGCGGAGTAGCGTTTACGGATGAAGGCAATGGCGGTTTCAATTGGTTCCGTGCGTTGCTGAACTTCGGCGCGCACAGCGAAACGGATATCTAACGAAAGAAGGGAAAGAGGGGGCATGTCAGTCGCCAATGTCCAATAAAGCGACGAGGATAGCAGCGCCCAGGCAGAAGCAGGCAGCAATCAAGGCAACTTACAGTTATCTGTCGGTGGCGGCGACTCCAGTATCCTCTCCAGCACGGGCGGGGTTGGTGCCTCGAGGCGCAAGGTATTGCTGCGATTTCCATCTGGACTGCGACTCCTCACCTTGTCTGGACTCATGCTGCCGGTGGGAAGCCTTGTGCGAATCGCTCTCTGCAAAATGTCGTTTTGGTTGTCCTCGAGGTCTAGGTCGTCGTCGGTATCGTCATCGTCGTCGCGCTCGCTGTAGGGGGTGTTGCGCATGGCCAGGCGCATCGGCGACATTGCGCTGAGCGCATCATGCGACGGCGGCCTCCAGAATCCGTTGCTTCGACTACCGTTGGCGAGTCTCCGCCACGCTGGAGGGGAATAAGAGCCGACGGACGCGACGTCCAGGTCCGCTAGGAGATCGTCCTCGATCGCCGGTTCGCTGGGGAGAATAGATGAGTTCCTCGTCGTAGATGTCGGGCTTGCTGGAGTCTCGAAATCCCGCAAAGAGGCGTCGAGCCTTTCTTGGGGATCGTCCATGGTCGCTGTCTTTGGTGTAGTGGTCCCTCTCTCTGTAGGAGTAGTCTCTATCTTTGTAGCGATGATCTTTTGGTTCTTTCCTGAGGCGGTCGTGATCTCTGTCTCTGTCTCTGTGAGAGTCCTTCTTTTCGCGGCGAAAAAGCGTAAGCGACTGATCGCGCAATACGAGCTGTCGGTCGGGCGACGTGGGCGACGGCGGCAATGGAGGGAGCGTCTTGTCGCCTGAGATTGCGGTGAGGAAGCGCGGTATGGGGATTGTTGGAAGGGTGAAGTTTGGCAGCTTTGGAACGTAGAGGCTGACGAAGACGAGAACAATAATCAGGGCAACAAAAAAGGTGCTGGGAGTGACAGTGACGCTGATCAGGGAGACCTGCTGATTCACCGTTACCAGCGAATACATGGGAGAGTTTGGAGGCGGACGGCAAGGTCCAGCGGGATGGGACTAGGGAAAGGTGTGTCCGGTCGGTAGTCGGCCCTGGCGTTGGCTTGCAACTTCTGGCGGTTGTCCAGACCCCGGCAGTGGTGGTATGGAGCAGATGGATGGATGTTAGGCAGTCTGCTGGGAGTATGCAGTACTTTGGTACGGGCTGGCTGGTCGGTCAGGTTAGCTAGTAGCACCAGGAATGGCACTCCCTCAAGGTAGGTTGCGAAAAAAGGGTCGAGCCACGGTCCCAAAACCTCGACTAAAGGGCGAGCGGCAAGCACAAAGACCCGGACGGGGCTCTTGCAAGCTCGTCGAGCTAAATAGTGTTAGAGTCCCGCTCGGTCGATTCCGCAGGGAAGGCGAGAGAATGGAGAAGACAGCGAGGCGTCAATGCGGCGGGCGAGGATAAGCCCTGGTAGCAGCGCAGCGATCAATGCGGGAGCGATGATGTATCGATCGGTTCTGCTTCTCCTTGCTCGCTTCCTGTCCGATCTTTCGGGTTGATTGTTTTGTTGCAGATTTCCTTTTTCTTCTGTTTCGAGTTATTTCATCAAAAAGGAAAAAAGGCAATCGTTCATCAACTCTTCTTCCCCCCCCTCCTCGTTCTTCTGCCAGTTCTCGGCACCGCAAAACCTTCATACCCAACTCCCGACCTGTCCTTGTCTCCCAACGCTGCGGACCTCCCTCCCAGCTGCAGTCGTGACTGGAGCGGCGGCCACTTTCTTTCCCACTTCCCTTACGCTGACCGTGCTGTGGTGGCAGCTTCATCGTGAGAGGCTGGACGGCCCTCGTGGCACGACATTCGACCCAGCCGGCGCGGCCAATCAGACGTGCTGCTCACATCTCCATGGGCCGTTTCAGACGAGAGAGCCATGCCAACAGGCCACCCCCCCTCCCTTGGCCGCCTCTTGTCCCGTCCTGTCCTCTGCTTCGTCTCTACCATCATCATCCCAGCAGGCCGTGGCTGTCTTGCCTTCATTTTCGCTGTCCCCTTCGCCGCTTTCCCCTCCCCCTCCCTCCATCTTTTCTCTCCCTCCATCGTGCATGGAAGCAGAACCCCCACTTGGTGCTGTCGGTGGATGCTTGTCCTTGCTGTCAATCCGCCCTTCGCCCTCGACCCAGACCCGTAACGGGCAGCACCAGCACCCCACCATCCACCTGGCCTGCTGTATCTGTACGTGCATCGCAGTGCAGACAAGGGCATCTACAATGTACTGTCCGTCTATACTCCCGTATCAAACACTCGGGATCAGTACAGGCTTTTTTGCGCAATTATTGATTCCAACCAGCTTACCTTCGCACCTACGTCAAAGTCAACAAAACAAAAAGCCCCTCGGCTGGTGGCGGCTTGTCTCCCTTCTCTTTCCGCTGAGGACCTTCTCGTCCAGCCACTAGGCTGCTCCCGTTATCTTATCACCCCGCAATTAGTGGGCTCCGTCCTCTGCTCTCTCTCCCATCAGCTTCGCCACCCCTCCCTGCACTTCTCTGTGGCCCTTCTTGTCCTTCTTATGCATGCACTTTGCATTCCCCATTGTTTTTTCTATCTTGTATGTTTCTTATATTTCTATTTTGTAGGAAATAGACACACCACCCTTCCTTGGCGACGGCTTTCTGTTTTTATCGTCCTTCTGTTTTAAGAAGTGCGAAGCCAAAGGCGACCGGAACGGGAGAGGAGAGGGGTCTGATGTACTGCTACCTAGTGGCACCGATCACTGCTGGTGAGGCTTCGTGCCGAAATCTAAGCTTTTGGCGTTGTAAGACCACGATCCTCAGCACCCACGTTATTTGTAGGCCCAAATCGGGTGCGGACCCTTTGAATCCTCTTCCCATCTGGTAGTAGAGCCCATAGATTACCTACCGCAACCTTGTACATATATACATGCAGCGCAAGTATGGAGTACCTCGGACGGGATGCTCCATCGATCTGCCTGGCAGGTACTCCATACTTTCGCAGATAGCTATCCGGACATCACAAGAGAAGCGTCTGCCGCTTTTCGCCCCACACGGCTTCATGGCCTAAAATCCAGTCACATGAACGAACTTCACCTCTCACCGTTCCCTAATCCGCTCACAAGGTCTGTCTAGAAGGCGAGGCAGGGCAGTAATACGGAAATACTCGCTAGGCTGGTTGGGAGATGGAGCGGATATCAACACACGTGCTTATAATGACGTGTATCAGATGAGAGAAAAATGTCTAGAGATTAAAAAAAGACGCCCGTCCTAGGCTTGAAGTTTTCATTGCCAGTTTGGTCATCTCACAGAAATTTCACATAAACTACCTAATAAATGCATTGCTCCTGAGGGTGGGGCATTAGAAAGAGAGAGAAACAAACAGGAGCAAATCTAACTTCTCTCTTCGCTCGTCCAAAACCGAAAACAAAACGAGTAAGAATGAAATAAACGAAAGAAAACAGGCCTGCAACTCCATCTCGCGCCTAGGCTCCCGCTACCGCTGAATTCGTCGCTTGAACTAATCTAGTTTATACAATAGTAGCTTGCGCTTGTCCCCCGTGGTCACTGAGCGGAATTTGTGGTTGGCTCTCTTACACCCTGGTCAGAGATCCCCAGTACATATCGAAGGGGAGGGGGGGCGTGGGAAAAATAAAGCAGTGATAATCACTGCGCACGATATCCGTATTCTCTTTCAGGGTAGCAAGTCCAAAGGTCTTCAAAACTTGACTGACCTCTAGTCAACTTTGGCGTTGGCCAAGCTTCTGGCCGTTGGATTGCTAATGTTGTTCACCTGCCTCACCGGTGTTCGCTTGTACTTGGACTGTTTCCGCAGTTTCTTGCGGGCTACCATGACGGGTACCGAGCTCTTGGTGACCAGATAATTAGAGAATGACCCCAGAATAACACTAAGTCTATGGTTAGCGAACCCTCCTCTTCTCGAAATAATGCTCAAGCAGGACACATACCCCTTGAGCGCACTTCGGCCTCGACTCCCAATCACAACCAGAGTAGGATTGACGAGGTCAATCACCTCCGTGACGAGGTGTCGTGGATTCTTGCAGTGCAACACCTCCACAATGACCCTCACTTGAAGCCTAGTTTTCCTGAGGAGACGGAGAACCCTGTCTGTAATCTCCTGCACAGCGCGATTGCGCTCCTGCTCAGCCTTGAAACGGTCGCCACGATACAGCGGCGCTGGCGAGCTGGTTGGTGTACCTCTGGGCGTACCTCTTGGCGTACCTACATTGGAGCCGGTGCCTCGTAGGTAAAATGCCGAGCTACGTTTAAATTCAGATACCAAGTTCATCTGCGCTGGTGCTGCTTTCGCGTTTGCCATCATGTTGATGGCTGCCGCTTGCTCTTTCATAGCCTTTGACTCATCAGGCACCACAGATCCATCGCCTGTCGTTATGCCTGTCTCTTCATCGATGCAATAAATCGCGACCAGAGTATCGCCATCTCGAAGGACTGTGCCGATTGCCCATTCGAGGGCATGAGTTGATTCATCGCTGAGATCTGTGGCCACCAGATATTTTCGGAGCCTGTGGTTCTCTTCTTCAGCTGCCTGGACAATTCTATTGTAATCTCCACGATAGATGATACGGATAGCACGATGAGCCTCTGGCGTTTCTAATATGTTGGTCATTGAAAAGGACAAATTCTGGGCCCTCTTGATATCGTCTATATCCGCTTCGTCATCCGAGTCCTTCATAGATGGTGCCCGCGACATCGGGCCCTGGTCATAGCTGGTGGCCGGATGGACGCCCTTATTGGACTTTGACGGCTTTGCAGCCTCCCCGGTTGCAGATGTTATTTTGATCTCAGGCTCCGCAATCAGGGAGCGGTACTGATATTGAGGCTGCTGAGATGCTACCTGTGAACCTATGCAAGAGAGTTAGCACTTTTTCACATCTTCTTCTCTCCTCTCTTCTTGGCTGCTCGCATTTGAGCGAAACCAACATCTCAGTTCGCTTACGTTCTTGTTCCGCTGCCGCAAGCAAGCTCAAGGCTTGCCGCCCTCCAGGCAGCAAGCCGCTGGCTGCGGTCTCCCCGTTGCTGGACCCTGCACCGTGTATCAACGATCGAGGTGACTTCTTACGTCCTCGGTCCTCGTCGTCGGATGACTCTTCTTCCTCTTCTTCACTAGAATCGAGCTGTTCGCCATCCGGTCCGACATAATCTTTGACCAGCCTACCCTCTCCAGCTTCTCTCTCTTTCTTCCGCATGGGCAGCTGCGCCAAGCTTCCGCTAGAATGCATGAGATTCGCATCGGACAGTTTTCTATAGGCACTGTTGAGGTCCATCACTTGGCCATCTTTCAAAAGGGCCTTGCCCGGGGGCAGCTGTGATGGAGTAAACGTCGCTGGTGATTGAGACCTACTACTCCAGCGACGATTTTGGGAAGATTTAGGTCCGCCAAAAAACCGAGAGGCTCCAAGCGGAGACCGGCCCCTATCCGCAGGAAGCGCACCCTCAGGGCCTAGGGATCCTCCACTATCTCTCTTGTTACCTTTACTGTTTCTCGAAGACGACCATCTCACTGACGGCTGAGGACCTGAGCTATGCGGCAGTATACTAGAGAATTGATAGTTGGAAATCAGACTGTTTCGTGGGCCCCGTCCAGCATCAGAAAGCAGTCCAGCATCAGACCTACTCCGTGGTGTCAAGCTCGAAGTTGGCGACTGCCTCAAGGTAGGGTCGCTGGAGGTCAGTAGAGGAGAGCTTGGAGTTGAGCTGCGGCCAGCTCGTCTAGGAGAGTCCGGCACAGGGCCACTAACATCGAGCATGCTACGGACCAGCTGTGGAGAAGGCGGCGCCTTAACATCGAGCATGCTCCTGACGGGGCCATGGGAGGCGGGAGCACCTCTGTTGGAAGAAGACGTGGCGTTGCTCGGAGGGATCTCGTCCTCCGCAATATCTAGCATACTGCGAACAGGGGAACGCGACGCGTAGGGTGAATCTGACCGCCCGCCTCTAACAGACGAGGCAGACTGCATTTCGCTATTGCCCTCTAGCAGAGCGAGGACCTCCTGCCGCTCCATGTCAAGCATGGCATCGATGCTCATGGGGCGATACTTGTTGCTGTTGCTGTTCGCCATGTTGACGGTTGAAGTTATATTTAATATAGTAAGGGGATGGATGGTTATCACAAATGTATCGTGCCCAGACGATCGGTAGGCGACGTAATGTGTCGTGAGACCAGCCGGTAATGTCCGGTGAGCGCCCAAAGTGGTAGATGACAAGGGAAAAAAAACAAGAAAATAAGGTCCGCAGAACTGTCTATATCCTCTCAGTCTCGCAGACACGTACTGTCGCGCAGCAGCACTCGATAATTGACGTTGCTATAGCTTCGATATCTGGGCAGACGATTGATCCGTGGGAGGCCGCCGCAATGCTAGCGGGGCAGCTTTCGATGAAGTCGACGGCGAGTCGATTGGGTGCGAGTTGGAGACCAGAGGAGCATATTGTGCATGAGCCGGAAGGCGGTTAAGCGACGTGTGCCCGACGCCTCTCAGATCATGGCGAGCGCAGGCTGCAGTGCGATGGACGACGGCCGGGAGCTGGTTCGGATTGTCGAGGGAGCGTTTGGCGGCTACCCAGAGTCGGTATGTATGTATGTTTGGAGTTTTATCTAGCGGCTGCACGTCTGGAGAAGCACATGCCGGAGCTCGTCCGGGTCGGGCAAAGATGGAGGAGGAGCCTAAAACCGATTTGATGGCAAGAGAAGCTCGTCGTGGGGAGGAGGGGCCGTCCGAGCAAGGGGCCAGTGAGAGATTTCAGCGGCTTGCGACGCACTGGAGGACTTGCAAAACCCGGGCACTTTACAGGGGGCTGCCCTGAAGCCATACAACCTTAAGCAATACGGATCAAGCTCCAGTCTTCAGCAGGCCCCGACGGCGCGCGCCTACGGGTGCTAGGCCCTTAGCCTAGAGCTACCGCAGTTTAGCACCTTGTGGCTTTTGCTCGCAGGGCAGCACAGCAGCAGCCATCGCGATTAAGTTTAATCCAGACGCAAGGGATGAACAGTCACATTGCATGCCCTCCTGCATGCCTTTGCCCTAAAAAGGGGAGGCGTTTCTTTGTAGCTGGCCCAGCTCATGCGTGGTCGCACCAACGGGAATGCTACTTGTTTGGCTTCTTTTGCCTCTTTTGCCTCTTTTGCCAGCCTGCCCCGTCCATATCGCCGCCGTCATTCGCAGCAAATAGTAGTCTGCTCCTGTTTGTGCAACTGTAGTAGTGTAAGTCATACTTTGAACTTCAAAGAAACAAACTTGTACATCGCCCAAAACTACCCTCTCCATTTTCAAAAGGCCCCCAGGGATACTTTGCACAGCCCTGTGCTACTCCGCTAAGCTGCTCCAGCCATCCTGGCCATAAAAGCTCTCATTGGGTGTTTTGTTCGCTTGTGTAACGGCAGCCTGATTGGATTTCTGTTAGTAGTCGTGGCATTGAGTCAACTTAACCTTAAAAAGAGACCCCGATCTGCCTGGCTTGGGGGCCAGCAACTGAGTTGGAGGGGGTGCCTTCGAATACAATACGTACAACAATGCTTGTACTCATCCGCTCAACTGCTGATCTATTACTGCAAAGGGAGCATTTTATGAGTGAAAGGTGCTTGCTCAAAAACTGGCGCCTCTCCATATAAACTTGGCTGCCTCTATGTAATAACATACATGCCTTATCGAAGGCCTTTCAACAGCTTTATTTTTTCTTCTGCCTCTTTTTAGTTCCTTGTCGTAGAATACACATCTAATATACATTCAATATTCGCCGTCATATCATAACTTTTCCCTTCTTTATTTATTTCTTCTTCTTGGTTTTGAGCTTGTTGGAGCCCACGTTGGCTCTAGCCGCGGTACCGAGCTTGTGCACCAACTTCCGCTTCTCCCACACGCTTGATCGGCCCTCCACCACGGCGATAATCTCCTCGGCTATTCGATGGGCAAACTGGGTTCGTCCGCTACCCTTTGAGGGCTTCTTGTTGATGACATCCAGGATCCATTGGAAAGCCATCCTTCGGCGCTGCCGAACTGCGAGGGGGACTGGAAGCTCAAGCGCACGGCCACCTCCACCCGCGCCAGCAATGTTCCTTACTTTGAGAAGCGGCGCAACCGAGTCGATGGCGATAGTGATGTAGAGAACGGGGTTAAGGGGGAGGTGCGCGGCGGGAGGAGTCCCCGGTAATAGGGGGAATTTCGGACTGTAGATAGGGGCAGGTGCTGTTCGCAGAAAGTTCATGACCATGGCCATATTCTAGACAGCAACAAGTCCCTGTTAGTTTCTTCTTTCCGCTGAAAAATGTAATTTTATAAGGATAGGGCACAATCCATGTTCAACGTACTCTCTGCGCAACACTGAGCTCTCCATGGCGCATCAGAAGCCTGGTGATCTGCTCTAGCACCGGGTGGTATCTCTTCTTGACGTTAAATCCGTCCGGGTAAGGCTTCTTAGGAAGACCGAATTTGTGGCCAGCAGTTTGCAATTCTGCACCGACGGGGAGTATTGATCGCGGCTCAGCAGCGGTTTCTGACTTGGTGAGAGCAGCTTCCGCTTCCTCTGGCGGGGGAATGACACCCTCGCGATACAAGGCCTCTTCTTGCGCTTCCGTCAAACCGCCTTCCCGCTGGCTTGTCACTGGCCGCCCACCATATAGAATCTGTTCTAACGCCGCATCGTCTAGCGCTTCGATAGATGATGTTTGTGATGTTGAAGCTGGCTATAACCCCTCGCAATCAGCATTGTATTGTACTCGAGTGGAGGGGGAGGGGAAGTATCATCCCACCGTTTGGGAGGCCTTTTGAGCCAATTCGATCGATTGAGCAACTCCAGCGCTCCCTGATTCTGACTTGGTGGTTGAACCGGATGTTTCTATCTTTGTGCCGGTAGGAGGCTTCGAAGATTTGTTGGTCGCATCATCGGCATAAAATCGAGATGGCGAGATCTGGACCCGGAATGGCTGAGCTGGGAGGCGGGCGGGTTGCGGTCGGACCGCCAGAGTCCTGCATGCACCCCAGATCTTTAACCTTGAAGCCATGATGGTGCGCCGGATTACCAAGAGGACTCCTAAGGCGCAATTCTTCCTCCTGGACTCTTCGCGTGATCGATTTCACTTACCTCTCCATCAAGCAAGCGAAAATTAGAGCCCACCATACTATGCAAAGCGCAGTGCGACACGGAAAAAGTGGCGGCCCGAAAATCACCATTTCCAGCTGTATTGAAACTTCCGCCGCCGCTTATGTCAACATTCAACCTCGTCTCTGCTCTAATCCTGGTCGCGATCCCTGCATGCTCATCTCAGATGGTTTGGCGGATGAATCTGAGCCATCCTTGCACGATTTGTTCTACGGCATTGACTGGCAGCTGCCTATCCCTTAGACGCCAGATTGGGCGCTCATTTCCTCCTTGACCACATGACCTCGTTTTACTAGGAAGCGCTCGTTCAATTCTTCATGGGAAGCACATCTGTGCCAGACCTGCCAGTCATAAATCCATTCACATGCCTCTCTACGCTATCAATTTCACATCAGATATTTTCTTTCTAAAAAAATGACTATGCAGCAACTATTAGTACCTATCAGCTTCAACACGTGTTATTGGGCTATGCGCCTGTCCAATCTTCCATCGGTCTTTAACTCGTCATGGTCCTACTTCGTGCGTCTGGCTCCTGATCTCAATGTCAAACTGTGAAATAAATAACCCTCCCACCGAATGAAAATCAATCAAGCCACAAAAAGACAAGACAAAACAAATAAACAAAATAGTTATCCCAGTACAACAAACTCCATCTCCGCAATCATGACGCGGACGCAGCGAGACACATATATTGTAACCATGCGCCACTGCTTTCGTAATTCCCATGTGCAATGCTGTTGATCGGGGCCTAACGGCCAACAAGGATATCGAGGTCCCAGAGCAAATACCTGAGGCAAAACTCTCTGTGTAATGAAAAGAGAATTTCCCAGAACCTGGCATAATTGCAAATTGCGCCGCCCCTACTGTTATCCTCTTTTTTTTGCTTCCTCAACATGGAAAGCATTTGTTCTCGGTACTCCAACTCCAAACGTAATAAACCGTACAAATGAAAATTTAAAAAGGAGAGAGAGAGAGAGAGAGAATAGAGAGAGTATAAATAACCAGTATAGTAAAACAACTGACGAGTGTCGCTGCTCGATGTCGCTAGCAGTGGATAGCTGCGAAAAGAAGGGTAATAAATAGTACTGGGGAGCAGTAGAAGTAGCGGTGGCGGTGATGGTTCACCAAGTGCTCCAATTTCGTACGTGGGAGGCGTTGCTCGAAGTGCTCAACCAATTCAAAGCACACTCGGCAGCGTCTTCTTTGGCGTTATTGAGATTCTTTCCATCGTACCAGTATCGTGCGGCAAGGGTCTGACCCAGGATTGTAACCTGGCTTGACCAAGCTGTTCGGCCGCCTGGAAAATTATATTAGCGTATGAAAACAAGGAATCAGGCCCATCATTGTGTCCGTACCTCGACGATCAGATACAATCTGAAAAGTAGGTGGCATGATCTGCGCGTCACGGCAAGCTTCTATATAATATTAGTTGAGTAAACGACGCAAATTAGTAATTAGTGTGACAGTGCCATACCCTCAAGGCGTTCTTGCCAGGTTGAGCCGCTATAGGAAGAAGATGAAGAAGTAGACATTATGGTAGTACGGTATTATTGGTGATAATTAGGACGTAGAAATTCGTGGTCAAAGTGAAATGAAGAAAGATGGTCGAGAATTGCGTATATACCGATGTCAAAAGTCGAGCTGGCTCTGATAGAAATGAGAGGTGAGAGGTGAGAGTGCCGGATTTATAGGCAGTATGCCGTAGTGCCCTAGACAGAGCGGTGGGTAGGAAGCTGGAACGAGGGATGGAGGCTCTCAAGGGAGCAGTAGTATTCGTATCCCAAGCAGGAAAGGCGGCGTGTGGGGGGAATCTGAGCACTTTTTTGTGTTGACCAAGACAGCTGAAGCATTCGTCTGGGGATGACTGATTAGAGAAAAAGAGAGTTGGAGTCTGCGGTTCAGACGGCGATGACCTGATGTCTTATATCGCGGTGGGCTCGACCTGACGGGGGTTGGTCTTGAGCTCGGTGGAGGATGTATGTAGGCAAACGAGAAGAATCACTAGTCGACGGACAAGGGGGGGATGGGGCCCCAGTAGACTGAGAAGCCGTGTGTGATGTGGCACTCAGAGAGCGCTACTGGGGTCTGAGTAGGAATTAGATGCAGCCGAACCGGAGAAAAAAAACAACCAAGAAAGTCTTGGTGGCAGAAACGTGGTGATTGAGCTGTCAATGCTTGCAGCTTCAGTGTTGGCGTGCGTGTTTAACGCGGAGCGGTAGACTGCATGCAAGAGGGCCCAGCAGACATCCGAAATGGAGGTAGAGGCAACAAGGGAGCACGAATATCCAACAATGGATCGCAAGGCGTACAAGGTGGTGTATCCCTATACCTATATCCGTCCACATGTAGCAGCTGCTATTCTTGGAGCTGAGAAAGGATTGGCGATGGATCAGTGTAAAGGGGGGGAGTAATGAAGGAAGGCGAGGAATTATCTCGTTCTCTTCTTTCCTCGCATGCGGCTCCAGGCCAGGGGATTCTTCTCTTTGCCTGAAAAAAGAAAGAAATCAAGACTAGTATGGCGATGGAACGGATGGGTCAAAATGTAGCAGCCTCTAGAGGGTGTGACGGGGCTGGGGCAATTTGACCAGGGCTGGCGGTGGATGTTGATTGCCTGCTTTCTTTCCCATGGACGGGTCTGATTTTACCTCTTTGGACGAAGCATTAGCGCAAACAACTTGTCCTACAAGCATACCAATAGATGGGAGAACTTGGAAGTGATTTGGTCAACAATCCCGGAGGGTGGGGCGTGTATTGTCGGTGCGTGTGTGTGGATAGATTGCCTGGAGGACAGGCACCATTGCGCTGCGCTGGCCGAGGTGCCATCTAAAGTCTGCCTCCTAGACTGCTTCCTCGCAGGCGCCAGACCGTGGCTGGTGCAAAGGCATCTTGAACTCATATTCTCAGAATGAGCATATCGATACCGAGGCCGCGACGGAGTCACACGACTTGATGGGTGGAAAGGGAAGAAAAAAAGCGTCACAGCACTGCCGAGCGATATCACGACTGGGGTGCAAATAATGATAGGTAGTGCGTCTTTACTGCCTGTAGTTAGCGGCTATAGGCCGGATCTCAGCCGCCATGCCTCTAATAGCAAGCGCCTGGGCTGCTATCCTGAGCCCTTGCCCCTGCCCCTGGAGAGAGGTACAGGTAGAATTGGCGTAGAAGCAGTACCTGCGACGGGGCTTGTTGTAGTGTATCGAGTTCAAAGTACCAGTACTATCGCTGCTGCTAGCGGTACCCCATACATGTCTCCTGCTCTTTTACCCCGTATCTCAACTCGCTAGCACCAACTGTAGTTGCCACAAGCCACCGAGCAAACGCGGGCGGGACTACTGCCGGTGAGCCCCACGCCGGACCAGATTTAAGGTCTGTGCACCTCTCGTTGTTCGCCCTTGCCGCAGCTGCGGACGTGCCTTCCGCCACGACCTCAGTTGCGGATGTCAGGCAAGCACGTCAAGACTGAAACAGATGCCTCAGGAGTTGATGATCATTGAGACAGAGCATACAGAGAAGAGAAAGGCAGGCTGAGGGAAAGAATGGCATTTTCCAGCTTCACACACGAATATACCGCCGCCATGCCGCCATGCACACCTGCTACTATGTATAAACGCCCACACCTCAAAAGCATACCCACACATACTGCATGCATGCGTTGAGGGCCAAAAAAAGTATTTTTTGGGCCACAATGGGCATCACAAAGGGTGATCAGTTGCTCGTCGGCTTCAGTGCAGGATAGCCGCTCAGCAGAGGCCAACCAGAGGAAGACATGACCAGCCCCATTACCTCACTCTTGGGAGCTGTGTATTGCTGTACCTTGATACGTCTGCCGAAGAGTGCAGGGGCACTGGCTCATTGACAATACCCTTACCCAGCTGATGCAATTGGCCCGTCCACGTCGACAGCTGACGGATGAAGACGCTGCTCCTCCTCTCACGGCCTCACGATTGCAGGCTATCGCTTCCCTCTTCCTACAGACTACATGTATATTGGCTATGGTGCCTCAGAGAGAGCGGCCGAATGCCTGGTTTGTGGCTCTGCGACACTAGCGGTTGGGCGAAGATACTTGGGCGCATGCGGCCGCCAAAGCCAGGTTTTCTCTGTCTTGTTGCGCAACCAGCCACCGCTGTGCTGCGCTCTCAATTTGGCTGTGCGGTAATGAACCATTGATTCCCCGGTCAACAGACCGTGTGACGCGGCTCTTATAGACGTTTGCTACCTATTAACTTTACTCCAGAGCATGGTGCTAATGCATGTGCGGAGCAGGTTCCGTCCACGTCGTCAGCTAAGTCAGAATACAGAGTCATACCAGTTTTCAACTGTTTCGGACGTTGATGATGCCGGCGTGTCCGCCGGATGCCAGTCCCCGACACTATATTAAGAGCTGCCGATGAGTTGTCTCAACACCTTGCCGCCAGTTTGCCAGTTGCTGGCAAACACATTACATGCCCCCTCCCGTCTTAGCAGCAGGGTTTGGGTGGGTACGAAATAGCAGAAGTAGTACTACCTGATACTACGTACATTTGGGGGAAGCAGAGAAGAGATGGAAACTGCATTGGTGTTCTACCTGCGAGACTACCTGAAAGGAGCCACCTCTCAAGCTACGATGGGTGCATGCATGCATGTACTAACGCGCCTCTGGCATGGAGGCTGTCTATAACTTCGGTCGCCTGTTTGTAAAAGCGTACTTGGATGGGCTGATAGCATTTCACAAACAGTCGACCAGTAGGGTGTCCCCCTGGTATATTAAGATTCATGGTAAGGCGGACTGTGATCTATGGCTGCTTATATGAATATGTGCATACATGCACATGTGCGTATCATGCTTCCTGTGTGGGCATGTTGGGCAAAGAACCAACGAGGGCGGCGAGGGAGACCCAGCTGACAACTAGGCTTATACGATAATGGCCTGGTAGGCTAGCTTTACGAATGCAATTAAATATCCGCTTACTTTGTACTACTATCAGGTAGTATCATAAGCATGCAGTGGCAGATACCAAAAACAAAGGTGTAAGAATGCCCAATGGTAAGGTACTAATAGTCCTCCGACTAGGTTGGGATGCTGCTGCTGATGAGATTTTGTTAAACAGGACTCTATATTAGCAAATTTCGCCTTCCATCTTCTGACCTCTTCATGTTTGAAAGTCTCTCTTTCTTACTTTTGAAAAGTCAAATCTTTTCCAAGTGCCCCGTATCAGCTGTAGCTGGCACCGCAGTTTTGTGGCGCAAGTCTGTGGAGCGTATGCCGGCTGCATTAGCGGCGTGTTAAGGCTGAAGTCGCTGGATGCTGCCCTACATATTATTGCAACATCACGAGTTCTGGCCCTTCACCGGTCGAGGATCAGGGAGAAAAAAAATTGCCAACGCATTGCTTCTAACCCTTTCCTTGGAACATGTGCGTACACAGCAGGACTTGTATAGCCGGATCGGATACTAAAGCTGCCCAAGAGGGGGATAAAAGCTCAAATGAGCATGGGATAGCGGCGGGGCATCCTCGCGATGACAACGAGCACACGCATCTGAAAGCTGGCAAAAGGTCGAGAAGGGGTGTGAGTTGGGCACCAGAGCGGGTCCGTTATCCCCCTTCTCTTCCAAATGTTTCTCTTCATTAGTTCAAAGCGACCGGGTATTCATACTCTAAGGACACGCATCAAGTATGTCATGAAGGTAGCCCGGGATAGAGAGAGGTACGTGTGGACGAGTATAGTGTGCACGCCTAACAACGGACAGGGAGCTATATGATGGCTGGCGTCATCCCCAGGCACAAAACTTCATATATGCTGTGCGACGCTTTAGCATGTCTTGCACATCGGTGCGTGAATAGGCAGGCATAGTCTACAACGTCCCTCTGCCTGTGCGCCAAAGAACTGACACGACACACGGCAACATGGCACGACACGACACGACATGAGTTTGCCGTCTCGGCTGTGCAGTGCATGCTCAATATACAGCTACCTTGCAGCTCTCTCAGTAGCATGGAAAGAGCCCGCTGGGACTGCGCAAGGAGCACATGCATTCGGTATCCTCTTCCAGACTGAAGCGGAGAAGAAAAAAGGAGATTGAGACATTACCCAGAGTCTGGCCATTTGCGCTTGTCTCGTAATGATGGAAATACTATGCAGTACGTGCGTGCTACTGCTGAGGTTCGCTTGCTTGGCGCTAACAATAAAGTCGTGCAAAGCAGATGTAGATCCGGCGGTGCTTGTCGATGCAAGCAATCAGGGATGGATCAAATTCGGAATTACGGCAAATCGTGATTCTCAGCTTCGGCCGACCCTTCGAAAGGAAAGTCAATCTCAACATCGCACCACGTATATTCGATACAGCTACAGAAGAATGTGTCCTTGGTATCCTTGACGAAAAGACTCGCTCGCCCCATCACCGTAATTCGAGCCACTTTCATAGATCCAGACTTTTAACTCCGCATTTTCTCCCGAAATTGGTCGATCCTCGTTATATCATCGCGCCGCCCGACGCAAGACATTTTACAGGTCACGATTGGCCTTGAAGTCTCATCCGAGGGAGGATTACCTGCTACTAGCATGTGGTACAAGGTTGGTTGGTACCCAGCACACAGATGGCAGCTGGCCGCCTGCGGCGACCCTTTTCCCAGCTGCTTCCTTGTTCATGCGCTTCTAATCTCTCTCATGTCCCATTCTCTTGTTTTCCATGTCGTTCTACAAAGGCCCCCACAGGCGCTCTCTTTGTGAGGCTTGATACAACGCTCTCCTGGCATCCACGTATCTTTGGGTTTGAGTACTTATTTGGGCGTACGTTGGGCGCCAAATTGCACACTAACAATACTCGGGACTACATGGGCTCCTTTTTCCCCCTTTTTTTCGGTTCTTTTTGCTTTTTTTTTTTTTTTTTTTTTTTTTTTTTTTTTTTTTCCGTTTCTTATTTAAGCCAGGCTCCATCATGTTGGTAACAAAGATGTTACTCCGTACAAAGGGGCCATATAATCTCGTTATGCCATGGTTTTCCATCTTCATCATTCAACATTGACTGTCTAGCCTAGTTTGTGGCTTCTGTCTCCTTACAGTAACCAGTTTGACGAGGCAGCGCCCCTGCTAAGCACGTTGCGTACTTCGCAATAGCATAGGCTTTGGGCTCTTACTTCCGACGTCGATGGCCAGCGGTACTCTCATGTGGGCCGAATGCTAAAGCTACCTTTTTGCTATTGCTTAGGATTCCTCGTAGGCGGAGAATGATAGAGAATAAAAGGGTGGTTTGGATAGAGTATTGGTCCCATTTACATTAAGCGATACGCTATGGTTTCTCCTCGTTCAAAGAGTCGGTGATGAAATTTGGGGGGCTGTGAAGGCAAAATGTCATGAGTGAATACAAACTGCACTCAGCAAGTAGCAAGCCGAGACATGCAGAGAAGCGATGTCACAACGCTATCTGCTCAAACCCATTGGCTGCTGACGACCTTCACAGGTCGCCTCTTAATTATCCTTGAAATGGGCGACTGAACTTTCAGCCTGCAAAAAGTTCATTGCTTATGAAAGCTCTCGCCCATTGAATCAAGTCCACTAATCAGTAGATTTCTGGAAGAGATTCTTATTTAACTACAGTCCATTTGATGACGCTTTGGATGTAGATACAAGCAAGAATATTCTCTCCCTTTACTTGTATACATTCGACTCCATCTTAATTGCAAATTTTAATTTATGGACGAGAAATCCATTAGACCGCGGAGCCATATCCAGAGGGGAGGAGAAGGGAACAGACACAGACATCGCACTATGTTTAACCACAACAATAAATGGTTCCACAAACGAAGTAGCAGCGGAAAGGGACTTATGTAACGCCATTATCGCAAACTATGGCAAGTAATAGCCTTCAACTTCTGCGATGTTTGACATGAGTAATGCATTCAGATAGAGACTCTCCACTGTGCAGTATGGTGGTCGCTTTTTGATCTAATAGGACAGGCTGGGCTCCAATGAGCTCCATCAACAATCCGACGGGAGCATGTGTCTTCCCGAAGCCGCCTTGTTGAAATTGCCGTCTCGTACGCTCTCACCCCTCCTTTTTGCGAATAATACATATAGTACTCTTGACCTATTGACGTGAACTTACTAGGTTAGGTAGGTAGGTAAGCTACAGTAGTTCTCTCTCTCCCTCTCTGTCCTTCTCTCTCTACCGTAGCTTACTGGCTTCTTTCCTCCCGTTTCATCACACAATGTGTGTCATCTATGCGGCGTGATATGGCCTCCAAGCCGCTTTTTCTAACGTCCAATGATCTGGTAGAGTCAGGGGTGCTAAAAGAAAGAGAGAGAAAATATGGCTTGACAGGATGACCCCTAGTAACTAGGTACTACTCTTGTAATTCGAAGCCAAGGGCCCTTGAAAGACGATAGTGAATAAGCATCTTTACGTTTCGAACAGAAATGAGAAGAAGGCGGGAGGAACAGCCAGACGGGAAGCTACTATTCAAGCTTTCCAGGCCAAATGCCGCTTGTACTGCATTACAGAATAAACAGATCCCGCCCCTTCATATTTGGCAAACTTGGAAAATTTTCCTGTCCCAAATATCTGGTTCAGACATTCTAAGCCCTTGTCCCTCCAGATGTTTATTACCCTCCCGTCATGGCATCATGTAAACAAGCATACGAGTACATACTCGTTTTTTTTTCTTTTTCTTTTGTACAACGTTACGCAGTAACCCCCCTACCCGGCTGAAACTTTCCTACCTTTCGTCGAATGTGGCCTCGACAAAGGAACGGTGTATATTCACTAGTCTAGGTTGAGAATTAAGCCAATCAAGATGCAGAGTGGCTCTGTATCACTTTTCTTGTCTTCTCCAGAGACATAAGACTGCTCTCTAAGGTGCGGGGCGATGATTGTGAGGTATGAGGGGCCTATCGCTTCTTGCTTATTTGATTTAAAACTTCACAGGGAATAAAAATCAGTACAAGTACTTGGCAATAGGCTAATGCATTGTTATCTAAACACAGCTATGCTATCAGGAAAGCTTAAAACTATTGCTCGTTCCTGTAAATGACGATATACTACCGATCAGGGGCTTCGAATCACCGTAATATTTGACACGATATGTCCCTGGCTTCGCGTTGCCATATGTCTCCCAGCTAATGTCCACTTCGCTCTGTCCCAGAATGAAGTTGGTTCTTCGCCATGTGTAAACGAGGAACCAGTCCGAGTCATCACGAACTTGCGTCCACGACCCGTCGCTGCCTTGCTGCTCAATTGCTGCGAAAGTTGCTTCTTGACGGAGATTGTTACGGGGGTTAGCGGCCTGGAAGGTGACATTGACAATATCGCCGATGCTGTAAGTGGGATTTGGCTGCACCAGGACGCTGCCAAAGTTCTTGCCCGACGGTGCGCTATCCTGCACGACACCCGTAATAAATGAGATCATGTTATTGCGGTTGTCTGGCGGAAGGGTACCCTGAGAGGGAGTAGCGGTCGAGTTAGGCAAGAGGTAGTGCATGTTGCTGACGGTAAGGTTGATGTAGGCGTTGAGTTCATTTCTGCCGTAAAGGGTGGAGGCTCCCTCATACCGTTGAACGTCGTACTCTTCAGGAGTGGCACAATAGTGAGCATAACTGTTGGCTGGGCCGCCAAGGACGACGATAGGACTCTCATCAAGGAACGTGGCCGCCTCTTTCGCAACTGCGGCCTTCCAGCGGCGACCAGACATGGTGGTAGCTTCGCTGGGGCTGATAATGATGACAAGCTGGCCCACTCGAAGCATCTGAACATCCACAATGTTGGGGGTCCAGGCGTACGGTGTGCTTACCTCGCCAACGTCCAAAAGAATAGGCTTAGGCTGCTGGCATGCAACTTGCTGAGGACCAGGTGCCTTTAGCAAACCACCCACAACTCCCCACAGAGGGTTATCCGGATTACCAGACTCTCCCTGAGTGAAATCGAAGGCACCAGGCCAGTCAGAGGTTCCGGCGGCAAAAGAATATCCGAGAGCAGCAGGGCAGGTCTGAGCCTTGGTGCCATCTGGCAAAGTAAAGTTAAAGTATCGCATATCCTGGAAGAAATGGAAAGATTTGACCGATGATCCAACAACAGGAGTACCCGATGAATCTATACTATCCTATAATTGGTGTAAGTTGAAGCCACCCTAACAGTGAAAATTACAGGCAAGGAAAGGTAATTAGAGAAGAGAAGTTCAGAATAGTTAATATTTCACTTACATAGATACTCTGGGCTCCAGCAAATTGTCTACGTCCCATCTCATAGCAGCTCTTGACGCCTAGATCCAAAGCTTGGAAGTCAGGTCCTCGGCCATGGCAGCTCTGCGACTTGCCATCTGCGCAGGTGCTGTTTTCAAGACTGCACTGCTGGCCAGACCCGTCATCACACCACGCACCAAGAACATTGGGTGTGGTGTCGCCAACGTTTGCCTGGCTAAATCCAGCCACGAAGCCTTCGGCAGCGTTGGGGTCATCGGCCATGGCACTCTCTAGGAGCCACGCAGCAACGCCCTTGTTGTCTCCAGCAGCATGTGTGTTATTTCCAAGGAGAGAAGTGCCGTGGACGGGGAACCATGACAGAACACCAATATTCTTTCCATCTGAAGCACGCTGGAAGCGGAGAAGAGTCATGGTAATATCGGTTTCTGCGTTGTACTGCGCACGCTCCTCATCTGGATTTTGAAGGTAGGCCCAGAGTGAGCGGTTGATGGCGCCATCGGAGATGTCAGTTGTACCAACATCAAGGTAGCCTTTCTGGAGGTTCTGATGAGCACGCTGGACGGCAAGGACGGCACCGTTAACAATGGCTTGGTAACTCTGCTTGTCCCAACCAAGAGATGTGATTTGCGGCAGCAGATAGTTGAACCAGGCACCAGGGCCAGAGTGGCTGTGGGTTCCCGTCAACGCAATGTTGTTCTGGCCATAGACGCTGTATTCGCTGCCCAGAGCTTTTAGACCATCTAAGAGCCCATTCCTCATGGCAGTGTCTCCGGACTGTGTGTCGAGGACCAAGTAGACGAAGCGATCATTGGGGTTGTTCACGTCAGCAATGATGAAGGCACGGCTGTACAGCCGCTGGCGCAGGCCAGATCCCGTCTGGGCAAGGTTGGCATATCCGGCAAAGTTGATCTCGACCACCGGGCCGGTGATGTCGGCCTTGCCAACGCCGATGAGGTACTGCTGGCGATCCGCATTGGCGAACTTCTGGAACTTGTGCAGCTTGGCTGAGCCGATGGCGCTGAAAAGCACCACAGATAGGAGGGTGAAGACGCTCAGGATCGAGAGGGCTGATCGGGCCCTGCCGATGGTGAGCGACGCCATGCTGAGCGATGGAGATCGAGCTGGCGGCTTGGCTTCTTCAGCAATGATGCCGAGAGGGGCCAGCTTCTCCAGCCCGGCCGACGGGTCTGCCATGACGTATTTATAAGTTGTCTATATCCTGGACGCTGGTTTAATCTGTCAATGCCCAATCTTGCCCGCCAGCAACAACAGCTGCGCCGGACAACTCGACAAGGGAAGCAGCATCGTTATGCTCCTGCCCTTTGGGACATGGTGATGGCGTCCTGGGAAGGGGCGGCACGCCCGGCTGCCCTCCATCTTTTGAGTTTCGCGCCACTAGTCCTGATGCAGCCCTCGGTTATTGCCCTTGGCGGATTAGCTGGAGCGATGGTTCAGACGTTGCTGCTGAAGAATGCTGTTTTTGCACAAGCTAGATGGCGGAGATGGTTTTAATTCGATGCTTGTGTGGAGCTTGAGCATGAATTTGCTGCGACAATAGGTACTAGGTAGTAGCTTTGATGCTGGCCATTGTACATAGTAGTAGTAGTAGGTGAAACCCTATGTCTGGAGTAAACATTCCATATTCACCCTCTCCCTTTACCTCTATCTCTACCTCTTGCGCCTATCTAATATTTTCATATCATAATATATATATATTTATACCCTTCATCTCCATATTCAAAGACTCAATATTTGGTTTGTGAAGCCGAGTTGTGGTCCTCCTGATCTGCTTGTCCTACTTGCTTGCACTCGTCCCAAGTGAGTGTGGAGAGGGGCCATTCTGAGCGGTACATCAAGGTCGTATTAATTGCCTTCGTCATTCATGCGACCCCGTTCCGCGCGGCACGACTCACACTCACACCTCGTATAGATTTAGGTATAGGCAGTAGAGCAACCTCAGTTGTTGAGAAGATGCAGAAGAATCCACGCGAAACCGGGGCATCCAGTTGCGCCGGCCGGTGCCTTGAGCGGTGGATCACGGGCCATGCGTAGCCGACTGTCGTCACATCGCGCAGCGTGAAGGAGGGAGACTGCCCTGATCGCAGATCTCAGAGGCCGTTTTGCTGCCCCTCCATTGTTTTTGCTTCTTCTATATCAAGCTTCGTTCGCTGTTGGTTGTGGAGCTGAGAAGTGCGGGGAGCGCTAAATCAAGTGCAATGGGTCACCCGCCATCCCGGCTCCATAGGGCAAATGCCAGGTGCGTCTGCCGAGATATGCGGAGTCCGTCAACCATAGGTCCTATCTGCTGAAGCTGCTTTGCCCTACTCTCTTGCTACACCATGGGCCATCGAGCATATTGGGATCTACAGCGTATAATGGCAGATCTACACGTCATTATGGGCACCGTGTGTCAGACGGGAAATCTCTGGAAGCAGGTACGCAGGACACGCTCAGGTTATTGCTAGTCCCGGTCAACCGGCCATAAGCTTGAGATGAAGCATCGTCACCACCCACCCGCCGACGAATTGGTGGGATACACTAACTCAGCGTGGTGCCAAGGCCGGGTTGTTCTGTACATCATCTCCTTGAACAGCATCATGTCCGATCGCCTGGCATGAGCCTCGGTCGTGGACTCGAAAACAACAAAATCCCTTGTCATTTGGCTTGTGCAAATGCCTAACCTGCGATGATACCCAACTGGGCTTTCCAGATTAATAAATGTATAATTCATGCGTTTTCTTCAAGGTTATTACTAGGTATTCCCAGTGCCACGACGGCCTCTTGTCCTATGAACATCTAGAGGTGCTCCTTACCCTATAACCTCTAGGGGCCTCGTTTCCTTTCTTTTAGTTCTTAATATCTAAGATGTGTGTTTGTATGTGACGTATACATCTATAGGTTAGAATGGCATAATTCTATATACGACGTATTGGCGATTTTGTAGCGATAGTCTTCCAGCGATGCGCAAGAGTTCGGACGCTAGCTTCTGTTTGTTCTAGCAAGAAGTGGGTGGCCGATGAAGCAGCGATGGGACGCATCCAGTTGTCCCCGTTATAAATCATAGTATTGCTGTGTTCTTGAATGACAAGTTGAGTGATTTCAGGGAATAATGATGTTTTTTTATTCTAATGTTTTATTTTCATCAAGTTAGTCTGGCTTCTATCAAACGTCGATACAAATACCGAGCTGCCCCATGTTTGCGCCCCATTACTCTAACTCTATCAAAGTCGTTATGCTTATTCGTAAGGCTGCCGTTAGCTTCCGAGCATCCACAGTAGTAGATCCTCTCTCTCACTTTTCATCATCATTCCCTGTCAACAGCCCAAAGCCGCTGAACAAAAGATTTCTTTACATAAATCTAAATATCCTCCATTGTCAACCCCCGTTATTGTTGTCATTGCTTCGCTGGGCGCGTTATCGTCAATGGCTTAAACGGCCTGCGAACCCTATCTATCCCCGGCGGAGGACCTAAGCTAACTGGACGTCTTACGCCACCTCTCGCCGTGGCGGAAACGAAAGTCGTCCTGTGGAAACTTGTGGCTGGGCGATCAGGTACAAGAGCGGTATCGTCAGCTGGCCTTGGTGGGGAGCTAGAGAAACAGTGGTACCGCTTCTTAGAACTGCCGTCTTCAGCTTCTTGCTTTATTGCGCTGGGACGATTAAGAGCATTGCCGCTCAGGAGTTTGTGTTTTGAGAATGATGGATCGACAGCGGGAAGCTTCGGGAGCTCAGGAGCTTTTGCCTCGGCTGCCAGCCGGGCTGCAGATCGGGATGCAGCAAGCTGATATCGAGCCATGGACATGTCTGGACCATTAAACCCACCTATTGGAGTCACTGGCTTCTTTGAGGATGTTGTTACGAATCCGAGCAAGCTTGATTGATCTGCTTTTCGTCTTGTGGTGCCCATCTTCATGGCCTTTTTGGAGGCTGCTGCCTTTTCTTCTTCAGCAGCAGCAGCCGCAGAGAGTGCGTTTTGATGCGTTCCAGCTGATACAAATCCGGGTAAGGACGCCATGGTAAAGCCAGACGCTTGTTCCATAGTCGTACTATATTCTTTCTTCCACGGCCGTTCTTCTGCAATTTCTTCGTCGCTACCATAGCCTTGATTGTTTATACGCTGTCGTTTGGGCCCCTTGGAGCGATAACCTTCTGAATCACCAAGGCCTTCTGGGTCTCTGGTGTCGATGGGGTCTATTGGGAATAGATTGTCCTCCAGAGAGAACATGGGCGGAATCTTGTCAAAGATTGCCTTCTCGCTGGGGAGATCTCTTCCAAGGACTTTGGCGGCTCCCTCCAGGACTGGTCTGTTAAACGATGTTCCTTGCTTGGCAAAAGCCGACGATGCAAAAGGCGAAACAAAAGGTGACAACTCTACCTTGCTGCCCATACCTTGAGATCCGTATAGAGGGCAGCTGAGATAGAGAAGGACCTGCGCTCTGGTCATAGCTACATAAAGTAATCGCCTTTCTTCATCCAAGTCCTCCGCCCTTGAGTGAGGAATTGAGCCGGCATAGACAGCTGGTATAAACACTATAGGCCACTCGAGCCCTTTAGCAGCATGGATGGTTGATATGGTTATCACCGATTTTGTCTCCGCCCCTTCATCGTTTTTCTGTGCGTCGGACGCCAGCGCTATGTTTGCCAAGAACCGACCCAAGATGCTGTCGTCTTTAGCCTGATGAACATTCTCAATTTCGGGCAGCAGCTCCTCATCTGCGTTTGCCGAGTCCCGCACAAAGTCGTTAGCCAAGCTGAGAAACTCTTGAACGTTTTGCCATCTCTGCTCGTGATCTTCTGGATACTCTGACTCGAGGTATTGCTTGAAATCGAGCTGTGATAGTAGCTTCTCAATAAGATTAATTAGCGTTTGCTGGCTATTCTCTGTGATTTGCTGGGAGTGGTGTTGGAGAGTTAATATCGTCCTTATTAATTCGCCGTTGAGTTTCTGCTCCATCTTGGGCAGTATCTTTGTCGTCGCCTTACGGCTGCCCTGACAATGCTTTCTCAGCAGCGACCAGAGGCTCATTTTTTGCTGCTCGGCCTCCTCTATGAGACGCTTGATTGTCGTGTCTCCGATTCCTCGACGGGGCACGTTAATGACTCGTGCAACAGAGTCATTGTTATCTGGTTGATATACGACACGTAGATAATCTAGCAGAACCTTGATCTCCTTTCGCTCGTAAAACTTGTGACCGCCAATCATCCGATAGGCAAGTCCTGCCTTGCCTAATGCTGATTCAATATGCCTTGAAAGAGATGCAGATCTTAGCAGAATAGCCACATCTTCATACTTGAGCATCTCTCCAAACATCGTGACAGCTCTTTTAATCTCAGAGACAATCCAGTCTCCCTCCGCGGCAGAGCTCTTTAACTTTCGTAGAACAGGTCTCGCGCCTTTTGTATGAATTGGCAGAAGGACTTTCTGGTACCGTTTCTTATCTTGCTGAATAACAGTTAAAGAGACGTCGAGAATTGACCGAGTTGACCGGTAATTTTCCTCGAGCGATATCTCATCCGTTTGGGGAAAGTCCCGCAGCAGTCGGTACAGGTTCCGGATCTCAGCTGATCGCCACCCGTAAATACTTTGGTCAGGATCACCAACAATTGTTATTCGCTGACGAGCCTGGGCAAATAATTTCATCAAATCATACTGAATACCATTTGTGTCTTGGTATTCGTCGATGAGAACCGCCTGGATGTTTGAGACACAGGCCGGATACACCTTTAACAACTCCACGCAGCGCACTAGCAGGTCGTCATAGTCGAGTAAATTTGATCGTTCCAAGTGCTCTTGATACTCCCTGTAGCAGTCATTCAACGATGGATTCTCAGGTTGCTTTTTATTCGAAGGCGGGTTGGCCACATGACCTTTGGCTTTCTTCTTGCTGATCCACGACCTTGCGAATCCTGGGTCGATGTTGAAGTCATGGCGTTTACATATCCGCTGAATTATTGCCCTTGAATCGCCATCGTCTGCAATCCCAAACTTGGAATCGAGACCTATATGCTTGCCATAGGCACTGAGATAGCGCCGGGCAATGGAGTGAAAGGTGCCGAGCACAATTTTCTTCTCCCTCTCCGGGCCAAGGACTTTTCCAATTCGCTCTTTCATTTCACGGGCAGCCTTGACCGTGAATGTTGCCACGATGATGTCTGATGGCTGGTAGCCTGTTTGTTGAACCAGCCACACGACGCGTGAGGTTAGAGTATGCGTCTTGCCACTCCCCGGGCCCGCTAGAATGGCGACAGTTGATGCATTTGAGGTGACAGCACGGCGCTGGGCAGCATTCAGCGACTGTAAGATTGGGTTTTCGACCGTGGCCGTTGACATGGCGCAACTTGATGCGAGAGCCGCCCGTGGTGTTGATACCTGGCTAGGAACAGAGATTGAGCATCTGAGTTGTAGTACAGTTTGCACTCTAAGCTAACCACAGCACTTGGAATTTCGCCATTAAGCGATGCATAGAATATTGACATGAGCTGATCCTATGATTTCATCTCATCTTATCGATTCACCACTTATCTGACGGCGCCATCCAACGCGTCGATAGAGTGGACAGCCAACAAGGCGCATCGCGAACTCACGTGACAATTATCTTAGTAAGCCGGCGGGCACGAAGCATAACCTCTCAGCCCGAATAACTGCTTATCAGCTTACATGTGTCGCATCTCATTTTGTGATGTGAAAGATTACACGAGATATGAGCAAACGTCATCTACCACCTTTCCTGCCCTTTGGAAGTGAGTGGCATAAGTGAGAGCCGCCCATGTGTGATGGGTGACGAGTGATGAGGAATACACAAGTTCACATCACATAGACTAGTTGCCAATATCACAAATCCAACGGTTCAAGATGGCGTGATTCCTTCTCTTGTTAGGGTGAAGCTATCTGCAGATTGTTGAACTTGCTGAGTCCAATACAAGCATGAATCTCCAGCGATGGAATTCAGCTCATCACCAGGTCATTAGCCGTATCTGCTCTGGCGGTGTGCCTGTGCCTGAAGATGTGACGAGACACACAGGCTGTTTTTTGGGCACAGGGCGCCGATCACCGCTAGTAATGTGGCTGGAGGGTCATCATTCACTACGGCACTTCTATCACGCTGCTCTTATTGGGAGATATTTGGACGAATGAACTCGGGTATCACTGCTTAGGCAAGGATAGGTCCTGTCTCAGCGCCGGCGCTTACATATTAGCAGTATCATCTAGCGTCGGTTCTCCGCCAGCAAAGCCGGGATGGACGTGCGGGAACATACATATATATAGAAATAAGATAAAGGGAGTTTCAGAAGTTTAAAGAGAGAAGGGGCTTATAATTAAGAGGAAGCCCCAGGAACACGGAACAACGCCTGCAACCAAGATCGCAGCCCGGGGCTCAGAATTTGAGTCGTCCAGGTGCAGTCATCGCATCTTTTCTCTTATCCTTTGGCGGCAGCAATCCCACTGATGGTGTTCCCCAGTGCCTGGCCCCCCTGTCGGCTAGGCCTGGCGGGGCCTGCAGGTGGCGAGCTTTAGTGCCTGCATCGAGATTGCCAGCGAGCCAATCAGGGCACACCGGCGCCTGTCACAGCAGAGGTCGGCGCTTAAACCACCAACATCCATCCAACCACGGGCGCGAGATGCATCTTTGTGCTGCTCCTGGGCCACGGCCGTTCGTGGGGCGCCATGTAACCGCCCTTCATGCATCGCATGCACCGCCCAGCCAGTCAGCGTCGCGCAAGCCGGGCATCTCCTGCGAACCCTCGCTCGGCCCCACGACAGAGCGCCTCCCAGCATCGCCAGCCGCCGTGACGGTCCTATATACGCTCCAGATGCCGCATATTTCTCCTCATTCATGTCACATCTCTCTCGGGTCATGTTTCGCATTTCAGAGCCAGGAGGTCCCATAACGCAGTGATCGCCTTCATAAGAACGAGGTCGGTCTGCATCATGCTCCTGGGGATTCTTCCTTCATCATCGTCACTCGTCGCCGCCTTGTCTTCTGTGCTTCTTTGGTCTGTCGCTCATTCATCGCCAACTTTTGGATCTTCAACTCCATTCACAAAGAGAGATAGTAGAGACGGTCCACCGCTGTCTGCTCGGGTTCTGCGGGATACTAGATATCTTCCCGCACAGATTGGTGGTATCGTTGCGGCATACGGTGTTTCGTTGGTGCTGGTCGCCATCATCCTCCTTGCGCTATCAAAAAGACGCAGAGAGCATCTTCGGGGAAGCGATATACCCAGCTACGTTTTTCAGCCAAACTTTCCAGTTGCCGAGTTCCAACAACAGTTTGAATTCACAAATCAACAAGCAGAGGGCCATACTGTTCCTCCCTTGGTAATTCCCAAATCAGAGTACTACCACTCTGGTCCCTACAGTGCCCGGGTCTTTGACTACAAGAACGGGTCATCGTCATACGTCATACCATCGCCCTCTTCATCTGCAATTCCATCAACTCTTGGAGTCTCGCCGCTTGTAGACCAGTCAGTCGTCGCAGCAGATAGAGCCATGGCGCAACAACAGCTTGAGGAAATGTACAAATATGTCATGGAGCATGAGGAAGCAAAACAGAAGGGGATCATTCTCGAAGCTCCAGTTGTATCTCCAAACCCCCAACGAGACTCAACAACACCTGATAAGTCCAAGGGTCTCTTGTCAAAGAAGAGCAAGTCCAAGCCCACCAGCCTCAACCTGACGGCCGCCAAGGAGGAGAAGTCCCAGTCAAAGACTTCAGCTCTCTTCTCCTCTCTCCTCTCTCCCAAGAAGAAGGCAGCCAAGGGCATGAACATTTCGTCCCCCATCATGACACCCATGTCGGGGACTTTCCCTCAGCATGAATCTCGAGAGATGAGCGCTATTCCGCCACGACACTATGCTCCTCCTCCTCCTCCACCTGTCCCGACGGACCAGGTGCCATTCGGCGCCATCAATACTAGGGCTTCGGGTGCCCCAATTACTCCGGATATGTCACCCCAGAGCATCCAAACCATCGATGAGCGCATTGGAGCGTCTCTTGATCGTGGCTCGAGGAACACCTTGCCATATACCGAGAGAGACCCCGAGTCAGCCACATCGGATCACTCGCAGGTTCCTCTAGTCGGTCTTCCATCATCCCCTAAGCCGGGAAGCACATTTCCTTCGCTTCCTTCTTCACCACGACCTGGAGCCTCCTTCTCTCGCCCCAACCCTCCCTCTGCGGTCCGAACCGGCGGCACTCTCCCCCTTCGCGCTTATGAGGAGCAGCTAGGCTCGCCTTTTGTTACCAATCAGACCACCAAGCAGACTGTCTTTGAGAGAACCGGCCCTCTATCACCCACTGGCAGGACCCCATTCACTGCGAGCGCCGTGCCGTACTCTCCGTACCAACCATATACCCCAATAGTCCCAATCACCCCGGGCCTGGTTACCAAGGAGGATCGCAAGCGCATGAAGAGGATGGTCCCCAAGACACCCACCTTGGAGATGGTCAAGAGTTCTGAGGAAATATGGTAAATAGGTGGAGGAAACCCTCACAAGATCTGGTAATCTTTTCATGCATCTTATTTTTTTTTTTCAAGCTTCTGTTGTTAGATAATTTTGCGTGGGCAGCCCCAGGGAGGGTAGCCCTTTTTGATCATGTCGCCGTGATTTCTCTTCTCTTCTCTCCTTCATCAGAACAATGTCCCCCCATTCAGACATTTTTTTTTTATTCTTTCATATTTATATACCAATGATTTGGGGCTAGGAGCAATAAGATTGACGAGGAAGGAAAAATCATACCCGCATACTATTTCTTTTTATGACTGATGAAATTTTTTTGAGGAAGTATTTCATAAGCTCTATAGGCATATACAATCTAGTATCTCTAATTGAGTATTTTGTATTTCTAAATAAATGAGTCTTTTAAGAGTGATATATATACACCGTGTGGTTTATAGGCTATCCTATGCGGTTGAGTTTTGCCAAAATGGCCACAGGGATGCAAGATGTAGTAAGGAGATATAGAGAATATGATTGCAGTTGCGTGTTTAACATATGGATCTATCAGGTAACTTGATAGTTGAGGTTGTATACTATCGTGCTATTCGGCTCGCTACTACGAAAACCTCACCCGGTCTTGAATCAAGCAACTGAACCAACAGACCGTTATGTGTTTCTTTCATCCCTAACCAATACCTTTGATTTCTTCTCTCCCCCCCGGTTTTTGACCCATCCCCCGTGGTTTCATTTTTGTCTCCCTTTTCTACTCTTTTCTTTTCCTTGGAGCCTACAATAAACAGGATAACATACCTAGGAATGCTAGTCCATAGCAGCGGAAAAGAAGAGCTATTTCTGGCTTGCATTAGGTCCAAGAATAGAGCCGCAATGCCGTAATTGTTTATCATGCAGACCACCCATAGCTCAACTGTGGCGTCAATACCGAGGCCCATCTAGACCAGGTTTCTTCTCGCAGGTTTCCTCCCTCCTCTTCTCTTCTAGGTATAGCCTTGGGTATATCATGGTTTTGTTTCTCCTTCACTGGAACCCCCCTGGTAGCTCAGAACATGACTAGACAGGCCCTCAAAGCGGCCAATACCAATTAAACGAAAGATGCCGATCTCAACTTCTTGCATGAAATATTTCATGCAACAGCAATAGCGGGAATAAGAAGAAAATAAAAAAAGACAGGCTAGCAGCATAGCAAAGCGCCCCCAATGGAACACTAACGACGTCATTTATTACAGCCTACTTAGGAAGAGAGAACGCCATTAAGACTAGGTAGGTACTAGGTCTAAGTGATATGATGTAGCATCCTTTTGCACCTTTGTTTCTTCGACCCCATGCTACAATATGGATCGAGTCTACCGTGTCGATTCAGATTGAAATACCTCCGTGCGGAGTAGTACTTTGTACATACTACTGTTTCATATTAGAGACCGAGTCTTAAACTGTATTTTCTAAGACTGTATATATGCGGATGGCCCTCACCATGACTCAAACAAAGATTAAGACAGGTAGCCTTTAGGTTTACATTGGGTATCAGTGGCCGAATTATGCCTAGTCTGTTTTCTCGTTGGTGGACAGTGAAGATCTTTACCGAGTGTAGGCAGTAGTACGTATTCCTCATACTATACACGACAGAGTTACTCTGCAGCCTCTCAACCTCTTATCTCTAAATCATATCGATGACAGCCTACCAGCATGGAGGGACCAAGTCCTGCAGAATCTTGTCTCTATGATAGGCTACAGAGCCCGCTCAAGTGTGCCACTCAAAGGGTGCTAAGAGTGCTTGAGGCAGGTTTTACGCCGCGTGGGCAAAAGCCTCGCTTATGCGAAGTAACTTGGAGTACAGGATCCGTGAAGGAATCAATACTATCGACTGCAGCCAATATCGATCGACCCGCTCGCGGGAGGCGGGGAATATGCACGGGAGACAGGCTGTCACCATGCATTGGGACTAGCCAAGACGGCTATCATATGAGGGCGAGGGCATGACTTCATCTAGGCCTCCAACAAGGGCGAGTGCTGGGCTTGTCAGGGTTGATTGGCGCGGATTGTGTACTAGAACGCTCCAGCACAGCTCTGAGCAGCATCTAGCGATTGGAGGTGGAGCGGAAGCTGAGACTATGTTGGTATGGGCCAAGCCGAAAGGTGACAGGTAACATCTCGACACTGACAGCTCTCACACAACTCGGTGCCCTGCCGCTGCTTGGCTTGGGGGAGAGACAAAGCTAGTAGCCGAGCGGTGATGCGGCGTGTGGCGACGGAAGCAGCTCCGCAGCCAGACTTGATCTGGTCCGCAGTACAGTACGAATCGGGAGTCGCTGAAGCCGCTGTTCTGGCAGATGTGCCGGGCCGAACTGCTTGAACGGAACTCGGGGAGCATTGTCGAAATTCCGCATTCCCGCGCGCCCAGAGAAGAGACGGTGACACAAGCAGGCAAATAGCGAGCCGCAACCGGAGAAAAAAAAAAGAAAAGAAAAGAAAAGAAAAAAAGAAGAAAAAGCCACATAGGTCAGGAATGTGGGCATTTTCGCTACTACATACAAGCACGGGGGCCGAAGGACGAAGCAGTGCTACCTCGGTGGTGGTGATCCCCAGCAAGGCGGCGCGCTGGGCCCTTGCTAACCGGACTCTAGCTGAACCCCGAGCAGCCACTCAAGGCTCTGAGGGCTGTGGCTGAGAGGCTGGAACAGCTGGAATTTGCCATTTGCTTTTTAACTCCCCTTCATTTTCTTTTTGCCTTTCTTTTTTTTTCTTGGCTCGGGATGGACCGGTATCCATGCTCCAGCAGGAAGAAGGAGCTGAGAAGGAAACAATTTACAGGCTGGTCGTTCCCCCAATAACTCATTTGGGGTGGCACTGGAAATGTGCTCACACGCAGCCAAGGCCACGGCTGAAGACATTTCAAGTGACTCAAAAAACGGCGACTACTGTGCTTGGGCAGGGGGCTTGATGGCAGAGCGAATAGCAAAGGCTGAAATATCGTACTTTGAACCGAGAACCCGAAACAAAACTGTGGCCATGGTGCGGCACATTGCGGCGATGGCGGCGATGGCGGCAAATTCACGTGGCTATGTCTCACTTGCTAGCGCGTACCTGGCAGCGGGAGCTGCTATGGAGCCTTGGGCTGGGCACAAAGCATACAAGGAGCAAAGCCAGTATACAAAGCAGTATACTGGGGCTGCCACGAGGACGACAGAGAACTAACAGATAGGCCGATTCACAGGGCTGACGGAGAGAATGAATCTTAGCGCCTTGATTGAGCCACAAAACGCAAATGCTGCTGATGTGGCGGCTCTCATTTCTGGGCAGCTCTCACTTCTGGGAACGCAATGCAGGCCAGACCACAATCATGTCGCGCTAAGCGGACTTACCTCGCTGTTGAGGTTCAGCTCGCGCCTCGCGTCGCTTGGCCCTGCGCTTTCAGAGGCATCATTGATGCATCGAGATGGTTCTAAGATTGGATGGGTTATGCACGCCTAATGGATAATACAAGCACGGAACATTACTCATCTACTGGGTATTAGCCCGGTGTTGGGTACTGGCAAAGTCGACGCCTGGCATGGGGACCGCTGCCTTTGCACTCCCAAAAATCGCCATGTTGTTCGGGCTATTACCGAGCCTCGAGCATTTCCTCGGTGCCGCCAGCTGCCCAAGGCGCATATGCTCTGTAAGTAGGCCCTCGAGTAAGGAGCATAGCAGAACAGAGCACACGAAAATGCCACGGCCGCTAGTACCATTCTGATACAGATGGGCCCCTTCCTACGCCTTGAGCGGCAGCTCGCCCAAGTATTGGCATGTACTCAGTACTTGGCGCTATGTGGACAGCTTAGGCGGACGTCCGGCTTGTCGTGCAGGCAGCGAGTGGTACAAGTACCGCGTTGTACAAGCAACGCCTGCGCAAAGTAATACGGATGCTGCAGCATCCCGATGTCGATATGCGCGTGTTTTTCTGGTTTGGCATGCGGCCTATGAAGCATACTGCACCCCCCACTAGCACGGAATATTGCAGAGATGCCTGCTAGGTACCTACAGCAGGAGTGGCAGTACGAGGCTGCCTGCATAACTACGAATGTCGTTCGAATAACTAAAAGAATTAAAGGAAAAAAAAAAAAAATTGGGCAGCAAGAAACAAGGAGGTGGAGCATTGGCGCTGTCTCAACGGTGTACTCGAGGCTCTGGTCATAAGCACCCGCACTTCGTATTAGCGCCGCCAGTACCGGGTAGGTAGCAGTGACTGCCTCCACCAGGTAGCTGCCAAGGGAGGTGGGGGAAGTGTCGGGTACGTCTTTTACCTTTTAGCTTTTTTCCTTGCTCGTTTTGGCGTAGCCTCGCCTGATATCGGTTCCGGATCGTACGATGTTCCTGTGCAGCCTGGTTGTCTCATCTCGCACACCTTTCTTTTGGGCAAACTTCTTCTTCCGGCTGTCCGTACCGCATTGCCGTGGCCCCAGCGAAGAAGAAGCCCTCGCAGCAGCAGCGGCCATACGTGTATCATATCGAACCGAACCGAATCGAGCCAGGAAATCACAGTCACTTTCACAATCACACCTCGATCTGCCACCAACCCCGTCGATCCATCGATCCAAACCATCCTTCATCTATCCTGCAGCCCAGAGACAGAAGAACCACAAGCCGGCTGCCCATTCCACTGCTAAAGGGATCGAGACCAAGACACGGAACACCACCATACTGTGCGGTATACCATTACGGCGTTAGTGCCGCCGGGCTGAATCAAGACCCCCCTGGCTACCGTCTTGTTCCGTCGTCGTCACTTCTCAGAGCTTTTCCCTTTTTTCATAGTCCACACTCCCCAAAGTGCCGTACTGTTGTATCGTCTCTCTCTAAGGAGTAATAATACTGCGCAGTAGCACTTGCACCTCTTGAGATTACCGTCAAATCTCATCGTCTCGCCTGCACGCTGTCCCTGGCCATCCACTCGGCCGGCAGCGCTCACTGGGCGTCTCAGCAGCTCCGCCCGCTTTAAACTGTGCACTACCTGGGCCCGCCAGGGAAGAAACTGAAAAAACAGCTGATCTGATCGTGCTATCGCTCGTGAGAGCGTCCACAACTTCTGCATCACTCAGTCCACTTCGCCCGTCGACCGCACGATTCTCTCCCAACAATCGAGTGACATTTCATTAGACCCTGACGCTTCCTCACCTGGTCTCAGATTCTGCCCAATCTCGGTCTGTCGAGCCCGGTTGTCGCTGCATGAGCTGATCGGAGAGCGTCCCCCGGTCTTTGCAGCCGCTATTCCCCCAAAGCGTCCTTCCTCTTCCCCTCCCATGGCGGATGAGGATGGCACCAGTGGGCTTGGGTTTGACGACCCGAGCTTCGGATTCATAGACAATGGCCCCGTGCCTCTCGATGCAATCTCAGATCCTCCAATTCTCCCCAACGGCGATCCCTCCGGCGCTTTCCTCGATGCTGGCGTCTGGCCTTTGGATGCCTCGCCGCAAGCCAGCTCGTACGACATCAGCAGCGCCAGCAACACCGCTCTCCCCTCAGCGCATCCAGGATACTTGTCCCCGTCCTGGCCAACCCCGACCTTTGACCCTCAACAACAGCAACAGTTACCCGATTCTTCCGGCTTTGGTGGCTTTGGACTGCCCAACATCGATCCTACGTCAGTCTACCTCTCTAGTCAAGTGGCTACCAAGCGGGGCGCTGCCCTCCCAGTGTCAAAAGCTCCCCTACGCTCTGTGACCAAGTTGAGTCCTGCTGTGCAGGAACAGCTGCGAAACATCGCAATGCCCCCTCATCTTCTGTACGGATCGCCTAAGAGCGCCTCCAGCCCTGAGTCGGCCAAGACAGGAGTCGGCTCATCGCCTGACGTCTCTGGAGGCTCCCACAGAGATTCTCGGAAGCGAAAGGTTTCGGCTGATGACTTTGACGACGATGACCTTCTTGAGGAAGGCGGTAAGCCGGTCAAGAAGACTGCTCACAACATGATTGAGAAGCGCTATCGCACCAACATCAATGACAAGATTGCCGCCTTGAGAGATAGTGTCCCCAGCTTGCGTATCATGTGCAAGAGCGCAAGAGGAGAGGACACAACCGAGGACCGTGAAGAATTACATGGTCTTACACCGGCTCATAAGCTGAATAAAGCAACTGTAGGTAACTCCAGTGTTTATGGCTCTTGACGCTACGATTAAGGGACCGATGAAGATCAGAATTACTAAACGTTTGATGAATAGGTTTTAAGTAAAGCCACGGAATACATTCGGCATCTGGAGAAGAGGAATAACCGGCTCCTGGATGAAAATGGCGTCATGCATCAGAGAATCGCCGCTTTCGAGAAGCTATTCATGGCCGGTGCCATGAATGGTTCTATCCCGTCGATGCAGCAGCCCACACCGATGCAGTATCCCCAAGATGGCCAATCGCAGCAACAGTCACAGCAATCCCAACAGCAACAGCAGCAGCAGCAACAGCAACAGCAGCCGCAAATGACACCCTCTCCACTAGAAATTTCTCAAGAAGGCGGTGCTGGACCTGCTGGGATGATCGATGTTCCAGAGGACATGAAACGAATCCTTTCTGCGCAAATGGCCACTGGCCAGCCATATCCTGTGCCTCAACAGCAGCAACTATTCCGCCAGAGTCCATCAGTGGTCGGCCAGCAGCAGATTCGACAAATGCAGCAGCAAGGGCAGCAGAACGGATGGAACAATGCAGGCCCCTATTTTGGCAAACTCATGGTAGGCTCGCTAGCCGGACTGATGATATTGGAGGCAGTTCGGGAAGACGAGACCAGCAACGAAGAGCCTCAAGGCCGCGGCTTATTCGCCGTCCCCCTACAGCTTCTCAAATATGTCCCATCACAACTTCACTTGCACTGGTTTGGAATTGAAGCCGGCATCCCTCTCAAATTTATGATTCTTTTCGGCCTGATGCTGTGGGTCTTCATACCATCGATATTTTCTTCGTTCAATCGAAGCCCCAAAAAGCCGCAATCTACTGCTATACATCCTGCTCCTTCTCCCGCATCTCCCATCGGATTCCGCCGTCGTGCTTGGGAGACGGCGATCCAGACTGTCTGGGTACCTCACCACAACTTCTTCTTGGAAGCCGCCGCGTTGATGCTCAAGACACTCAAGCTTAGTGTACGCAATGTATTTGGTGTCCAAGCCTACCAACTATTAACCGGATTGACCCCTGAGCAGGAAGTGGCTCGAGTCAGCGCCTGGGCTACCGCTCTTGATGCCCAGCTCACTGGTGGCGACGCAGAGATTTGCACGACCCGCCTTATTCTAACACTCCTCGCCTCTGGAACCGTGCCGAATACACCCAGCGGTTTGATGCTCAAAGCGCTTCATGTCCGCGTCCTATTGTGGGATCTGGGTCAGAAATGGTATCAGCTAGGACTAGTTAACTTCTTTGCCGCCAAGATTGCACAGCGACAATGGAATGCCGCTCGAGACCTGAACCAAAGGCTGATGAATAGCCACCAAGAAGACGAAGACTCCGAGAAGAAGCGACTTGAACAGATATTGCCCGACCACTTGGCTGCTTTGGTAGAACAGGACTGTGACAAAGTCCTCACTGCCACAGTAATTCAACGAGCTCACAACTTGGCGTTCAACTTGGAAACAACATATAATGCGATCCCGATTGATGGCATGGATTCGGTAGTCGATGACACCGCTATTGGATCTCCCATGGATGCTCTTGCGGCTTGGTGGTCAACAGCCAAGGTGCATGATATCTTGACGAGCACACTGTATGACAATCAAGAGGCATCAAAGGACCAGGGAATAATGGAACTAGCCGTCAAAGTCGCGCCTTTCGGTTCTCATGCTCGAGCACGGGCGATTATGGCCCGTTCTGTGCTCGCTACTTATTCGCGTGGACAAAATATTGCTGCCGCTGTTCAAGTCCTTCGGATCGACACTAGCAGCAGCCAGCTTATCGAACCTATGTCATTTGCTACCGCCGAACCGAATCCCTTTACCAACCTCGCACCGCTTTCTCCTACTCAGTCAAATAATCCTGATCCCGACCTTGAGCTTTGCCTGCGCTGTGCAACAGCTTCTGCTCACATTAAACGTTTGGGTGGAAAGGTTGCTAGCAACAAAACATACGTCCGAGCCTCTATCGAAAAGGTGATTGATTTATCAACGAAAACGAAAATGTCGCTTTTGAGCTTTACATCCGCCATGGAAGTTTTAGAGCAGATCTTGAAGCACAAGGATACAACAAACAGCTTTGCACCGCTTGTAGAGAGGCTGGCTGCCATTCTACGGCTTTGGATAGGCAGTCCACTGGCGCTAAATTGCGGCGTAGCACCCGACCTCCAAGACAAAGTAATCAATCGATGCCTAACCGTTACGAAAAGAGCGGTAGGCATGGATATGGATACTGGCTACGAAACCATGACGGACGACGACGACGAAGGTATATACCGATGATTGATGATGGATTTTGCAGAGGGGAGAATTAAAATCGACATGATGCACAACTATGTTTCAAGATTTGTTTTGCGATACTCCACTTCTCGTTTAATCTTTCGGCCCTTTCGAACGTTTTATCCTTTATTTCCAATTTTATCTCTTTTTGAGACTAGCTATACCAGGTGTACGACGGAAGACGACGATTTTTACAAGGCGACGTCCCTCTTACCTGCGAATATGTGTGTATATAGAAAAATTTATATCTGGAGTGACCGGCCTCATTACGATGTTATTATGCTACAAGGCAGGGGAAAAAAAATTCTAGAAGGAAGTCGGCAGAAGCGTTTAGGGAAATTAACCATGGTATTTTCATAACAGGACAACTTTTTCCTTTCGCCCCCCCCCTTATTTCCCTCTTTTTTTTTCTCGTTTCTTTTTCTTGGGGCTATTTGGGACTATCTCTGTTTAGTATTTGCTCCCTTTCTTTCAACCCTGTATCCTTTACCCTCTTTCTTTTTAACCTCCTTGATATTTCTTTTGTCGCTTGCGGTTCGATACCTGGTTAGGCATAGTGCATAGTGAAATTTGGGCCTTTTTTTGCTATTAATTCGGCGCTCATCAAAGAAGGGATATGGGAATCCCAAGAATGAAAAGAAGAAAATCAAAGATCGATGTTATTATATATGATTGTGTGTTGTGAATGTATATGAAATTGTTGCTCATAGCCTGTCGTTTCTTGGTGATGACGCATGTAAATAGGTACATAGTCTATGTAAGACGCGAGTCGCATATAGTTTTAATACAAAGGAAGGCAAGGCAAACATGCGGTAAAATTCCATGTTACACTAGATTCAACATGTAAACATGAAAGAAGCGAAACTTTGGGGCGCATCAACTTCTTGGTGGCTTAAATCTAGACGACAAATACAGTCATGATGTGTGTTCTAGCTTGGCAGATTTCAACTTCAACTCCCGGCCGCCGTGTTTTATAAGTACCTATTAGCAAGTTCCCTTTCTTTTTAATACACAGCTAACTTTGCACATCTCTTCTGCTGGTGCAGCGCTTTCTGTGAATCTTGTTTGTGTGTATTTATCTTCTCGTCATATCTTCTTAGTTTCCCAAAGAGAAGCTGCATCGTTCTCTGCTCCAAAATATGCCAAAGGGCACAGACAGACTGTTTCGGCTCCAGATACCGTACCGCACCAACAGGCCATGGAAACCCCCCACGTGGCGCAACGTCATCATCCCGCCCAGACCAGCAGGACCCTTAATAGCACTACCCGCAAAACTTACGATCTCCCCCCTTCTAAACCCAGCAGCCATCAGCCAACAGTCTTGACTTTACCATCTTCCTCTCTCTCTCTCTCTCTCTTTTTTTTTTTAAACTCATTCCCATAACCCTCATATATTCACACACACACACGCACACACACAATGGCCACCACCACCGCCCCTCCAGCCACAGCCTTCCCCTTCCCCCGCGAATACTTCTTCCCCGCCTTCTTCACCCGCCAGCCCAACCTGACCATCCACCACGCCCAGCTCACCAAATGGTCCTCCCTCGTCCTCGCCTACGCGCGCCACCACCGCATCTTCCGCCTCGCCCTCTCCGCCGCCGCCGAGTCGGACCTCTTCTTCAACCGCGCGCTCGACCGCCGCCTCGCGCCGCCCGACATCCGCGAGGTCGTCGACTTTATGCGCAAGGACGGCCGCGCGGAGTATCTCCAGCCTGGGGATGCGGGGAGCAGCAGCACCAGCAGCAATAACGGCGGTGGCGATGGTTCTTCTTCTTCTTCGGCGGCGGCGGCGGCTGGTGGTGGTGGGGATGTGGTGCTGATATATTGGCGCAAGCCGCAGGAGTGGGCTGCCCTGATAGAGGCCTATGTGGATGAAACGGCGCAAAAGGGAAGCGTGTTGACCGTCTATGAACTGACAGAGGGAGAAAACACGCGAGGGACAGGTATGTTTTGTTACTTCTTGCATTGTAACCATGCACACTGGATATGGAAAGGGCTCTAAAAACGAGATGTGACAGAATTCCACGGCATGGATAACGGCGTACTCATGAAAGCATTAAACATCCTCGTCAAACGGGGCAAAGCCCAGATCTTTGGCTCTGAAGACTCTCTTGGTGTCAAATTCTTCTGAGGCGACACCCCCTCCATCTCGATTAACTAAAACAAGTACAAAGCGAAATGCTGCAAAACTGCAGTCCGACATATTACCACCATAACCATGCACAAGGGCGACTTGTCAACTAATTGGTCCTTCCAACACCGACTCATGCTTCCTTCCTAAACTCCGTCATATACATGTGTCATAACAAGATGCGCCCACTGAATTATACACATAAATCGGCGTCTTTACTCTGCCTCGAGCAGAAATTTCTTATCAAACCGCACCTGCTGCGCCATCGCCACGTCGAGAAGCCAGTCTGGCGATACCACTCTGGGCTCCATATGGCCATTTTCTGCCATCTCCTTGAAGCGTTTCCACAGCTGCTTTTCTTCCGGGGTGACACCACTAAGCAGATAAACTGGCTCAGGAGGGGCAAACCCGTCCTCCTCCGCGGTGGTTGGCTTGATAGTCGTCCCGCTTCGTGCGCGATAGATCATGAACATGGCACCGTTTGCTTCTGCAATCGCGCGATAGCTCTCGGGTCCGTTCCTGATCTTATCAGTGCAGTATATAGGAATGCTTCGAAGGAGTTTGCCGCGGTGAGCCTTGGCTCTGGCGACAGATTTTTCGAGATTAACGTCGTACTTGGCTTCGGCCTCGTCATCTTTGAGGATAAAGTCTTCCACATCTTGAAGCTTGCCCGTCTCAAGGGTTTTTTCAATAAACGTAGAAGAGATGACAGTTGGTCCGCGTGCTAAAGCGCATAGGAATTTGACTGTCCTCACAACATGCGGTGCCGCTAGATAGTCGCAGGGTTGGCCCTCCTGGACAATCTGAATACCGAGATCGCGGAGTTTTCGCTATAGATACATCGTTAGCAGCGCGCCATATTAGTGTGCCAAATTTAGGGGGGAGGAGAAAGGATAGAAAAGGAGCAATAGAGAATAGAGCTTAAAACAAGGCAAAACATTCAGAACTCACCCGATCCTGATCTTCTTTGATCTGACTTCCCACCCATCTAGTAAACCCTGTTAAGATTATGCGCATCTCAACGCCAGGCAGAGATGGTCGCGACTTCTTGGCCGGTCGATCCTCATCGTCATCGCCATCTTTATGGCTCGTTGAACTCTTTGTGCTGTTGATGTTCTCCTTCTCTGTCAACTTCGCAGCTAGCTTGCCACCAAAAGGAATTCCCGGCTTAGTATTTCTCTTCTTTTCCTTTTCATAGAGAGCGATATCTGGAGCGATTAATGAGAGTCTGTCCATAGCCTTTGTTTTAGCACTACGTCCACCAGTAGACAAGGATGTAGGCGTCTCATTTTCTTTGCCTGTGTCTACAGGTCGGGTTCTTTTGGGTGTTACGAGAGACTTGCTAGGCCGGCCCTTCTTTGCTGCTGATGATGGAATGATATCCTCCTCGCTGTTGTCTTCCTGCATAGCATCAGACTCTCCTTCCTGTGCAACTTCGCCAATCACGACACCCTCCATGGGACCATGTGAATATGCATTGTCCTCTGCCGCCTCGAGAATCTTTCTCTTCCTTTTGGCTCTTGGTGACATAGTTTCCTCGCCTCCGGGATAAAACAAATCTCTCAGTCTAGACTCATTGAATGTGGTCTGCCCAATGATTTCTCCCAAGTTTGTCCGAATGGGGAAGTGATTATACTTCTTCACATTGACCGGCTGGATCTCGCACTTCGCATAGCTCTCTTCAATCCAGAGGTGGTTGACAACGGTGATACCCCATTCAGGAGCAGCTTTACACTTCTCGCTAGAATTGCGAGCTGTAATGAGATGGGTATTGTCCGCCTTCATCGTCTTAGTGAACTCAGCACCGCAAGCCTTGATGAGGTTTTCAAGATATATACGTGCCTCACCACCATAGTTGGATACAGTGATGCGCATATCCTTAAAGCCCGGGATACCATTCTTGGGAATGGGATAGTGAAGCAGTCGCCGTAGGGGCGACGTCCAGTCATTATGAGCAATGAGGAAATAGAGCCAAGATAAGTTGCCAACTTCTTTGCACGATTGAGAAGCTCGCACGTACTGCTCGCCATCCCGATACTGACAGATCAACGTGTCGCAGTCATCGACATCTTGCACCAGCCGGCCGCCGCCGTAAACAATGATATCCTTCAGGGCATTCTCAAGACGGGCGGTGATTTTCAGATCCGCGCCGAGCAAGATTTTCTTGTCTTGGAAGACAGTAACGGGTGGCCTGGCAGAGGTTCCGTCTGATAGAGATATAAACTCGGGATTGGCTGATGACGCTCCGACCAAGTTATTGTTAGATGGGATATCGAGGTCCTCGTCGGGGCCTTTTTTCAGAATCTCGGGGTCGGGAAGAAGATACGGTCCTTCGTCGATTCTCTTTCCCAGCTTGAAGCAATCGTCAAACCTGAGCAAAATGTGTTAATTCAAGCTTTATACCAAAAGAATGAACATGAAAATCTGCCAAGTGATGTAGAGGCTTACCAGTGTGGCAATACAATTTTGCCCTTCCAGTTTTTCTCCAGCGCAGTGACAACCTTGGGATGGCTCATGGACAGCGCACAAATGTGTGTCGTCAATCTGCTTACATCCTTTGACTCTTGTCCGCCCAGCGCCATGGTTGCTCCTAGGATGCTCTCCTTGTCCATCTGTGGCAGATCTGCACATGTAACCATGACCTCTGAGAAAATCATGCGGGGGTCAGGCGAAAACGGTCGTACTTGAGCTTGCCTCCGCCGAGATATTGAGACGGTGATCCACTGTGTTGACACAACGGGGATCATGAACGCCTGTGACTCGACATACTGCGGGAAATCAATCGTGTTGGAAACGATATGTGTGACTCGTTCAATCGGGAGGGATCCATCACGTCGATAGTCGACCGCCGTGGCGCCGTGTTCTGTCAGAATGGCTTGGAGCTGTAGAAATCAAGGGGGTTAGATATAAAAGGATCTTGATGTCGCGAAAATAGATGAATCACGTACACTGCTGATCAGCTTTGGAGGCAGCGAGGCGCTGGGCACGAATGCAATGGCGCATTCGCTGAATATGCCGGCTGCATCAGCCATGGTGGGAGGGAGGTGATAGCTTCAATGATACGAGCCAACTTTTTGCAGACATACAACAGCTGCGCAGATCTTGTATGCCAGCTCTCAGAATTTCTTTTCTTTTCGAATCAGTATCCGTTGTATGCGAAAAGCAGCATTGAAGTTGCAGTCTGAGAAAAGAAAAAGGGAGTTGAGCGCATCAGAAGAAAAAAAAGAGGATAAGCGTGAATATTGACGTAGCCAGAAGCAGGTACGGCACGCTGCTTAGCTCTTTCTTTGTTTGTGGCCAGACGCGCTCCTTGGGCTCTTTACGCGAAGAAGGCAGGCTGTCACATGACTTAGCAGACAGTACCTGGACTTGTAGATTGGCCTACGGAGGCGCGTATCGAGGGTATCAATACTTGGGACACGCGAACATGAGGAGCCCCTAGCAAGGGTATGCCCCGCTGTACTTGTAGCTGCGTCCCAAGACTTCAATGTTATTAAGCGTTCTATAGCTCTCAAAAACAGCATCAGGGCAAACGTCTTACAATTTAAATCCCAACCCCTGACGTAATCCTACATCTTGCAGTGGTGGTATCGTATGAATAAGAAACGGAAGAGATTGCAAAGATCTTGTATCATAGACAGCAGGTGCATAGGAGCATTTTTCTTCTTTCTAAGGGGATATCTGCTCAGTAAGTAAAATATAATTGACGTTGAATGCATGAGTGAAATCAAAATATCCCTCATCACAGAAACAAAATTGAGAAGTGTTATATAGTAAATTATAGCTTTTTAAGGAGTGTAACGCTTTTTCTTTTGATCCAAGACATGCAATGTTTATATACACCTGTTGCTGTTTGAATCTACGACGCAACATTCGCTCTTTGCAGCAGCGCACCACCAAATGCCCCAAAACTATAACCATCGCCAACAAAACAGATGAAACATGAAGAAGAAAAATGAGGAAATTACAAGGAATGAAAAACATACAGCCGAGAAAAGAAAAGAGAAGAAAAGTCGGAGAAGAAGAAACAGGCAAGAGCGCCAGAGAAAGAAGCAATGCTGAAACCTGCGCCTCTACGTATGCACCACCCTCGCATACCCCGTATATCCCAAATAAATAAATAAATAAACATGACGCATCAACCCAGGTATCATTACCTTGCACACAACCACACACTCAGAAATTTCTCTTGGACGAAGGCGTAAAAAGAAGTTTAAGATGCAGTTTTTTGTTGTTAGTTTGCTTTTATCCCTCTTCCTATGAGTCCACGCAAGCCAGTGCCACAGCAGCTCCTGTTAATGAGCTCTCCTTGGCAGAAACAAGCTCAATGGACTTGGGTTCGACAGATGTTTTGCTCTCTAATAACTCGTTGATGTATCGTTGGCAACTAGCCAAATATCCAGGGTACTGCTCGATGACACTGCCGTTGAACGCGACAGTGGTTTTCTCCATGTTAAGGTCCGCTTCAACTGTGGCTCGAAGAGGAGATGATTCAGGGAGAGTCGAGAGCAACTCTTGATCGCCCTCCTGACGGATATCCCAAAGGGAATAGACAGCGGAAGCGATCAGCGCACTTGCTCTTACTGAAACGAAGGATGCAATTGCCTTGATGGCGCTCATATCAATGACGCTAGGAGCATGGGATGAAGGGTGCTTCTCAGAGAAGCAGCTGATGGCCTGTGATAAGTCGGTAGTAGTGTCACTAAATATAGACAATGCGTTAGTTCTGTTTATTATCGCAATTTGCATGCAAACTTACCCTTCGATCATTGAGATGGTTTCGGTGCCCAGGGAATAAAGCTCAGTCATGGAGGGTGGGACGACGCCGCCCAAAAGGCCAGTCGTCTGGATAGCATCCACCAAGATCAATCGGACAATCTCGCCGAGGTACATGCCGCCAGTCAAGTACTCTAAGGGCTGAAAGTCGGGTCTGGGGTGCTCCTTGCTGAGCTGGCGGTCCCATCGAGTCAACGGTAGGATTTTGGAACCAAACATGCCGAGCTCCGTGTTGACGATGACGTGAGATGCTTCATCAAACCAGCCCGCTGGTCTCTCGCCGAATTTTGATCGGCTGATGGATGAGACGGGCAAGTAGGCGGCGATGTTGATACCAGTGCCCAAAATGAGGCCAAATCTGGTCGAGGAGTGGGAGTAAGCTCGGGATAAGAGGCAGGCGCTCGAGTCGTTCAAAATCGCCTTGAGCTCGACATTGAGATTCTGATTTTTGCATGCGTTCTTGACGATGTCTCCCAAGTCTTGCCCAACCAGGCCAGTATCGGCCAAAAAGCCTTTGCCCATGGCTGAAAGCTTGCCACCACCCAGGGAAGTTTGCCTGTTTTTGTTCCTCGTCAGTTTTGGGAACAAATACGAATAGAGGTGAAATAGGGGAGAGGGGTAGCTTGAAATAGGAATACATACTCGATAGGAAAGCTCCATGCCAACGAAATCGGCAGCGGATTTTCGACACTGTGCTCTCTTTTAAGGGTTGTTTGGATCGTCTCAGTAATACGCGCAGCCATCCACTCAAAAAAGGCCATTCCCTCCAAATCTTTGATCTCCTTGGTGATGCGGTAATTTTGCATGCTCACAATCTCAGTGGCATTTTCGGAACCCTTTTCCCGTCCTCGTAATTCGACCAAGGCAACCCGCAGCGTCGATCCACCTACATCGAGGGCCAAGAACTGTCCACATTCGGAGCCTGCTGGCAACTGGTGGCTGTATGAGGGAAGCATACACTGCACATCAGCCTGAAGGGCGTCGAGAAATTGCTGTTTTAACTTGACGGACAGCTCTTGAAGGCCATCGCCGCTGATGGGACCGACGAGGGCGGCCTCGGCATCCTTGAGGAACTGCTGGAGAGTCTTCTTCTGTGTGCCGGTTTCTTTGCTCTTCCTGTTTCCCGATAACCAAAAGGATAGGATGGCCTGGATCAGGGTCTTGCCTCGCAGCAAGCTCTTCACAACGGCGGCCATGAATGCTTTCCGGAATTGTGTCATTGCTAAACTGGGTCAAACAAAGACATATACCGAGAATAGAAGGTTGTAAAAAAGAAGAAGGAGTCGAAAGAAGTAGGATCTAGGATGAGACTAGGGCGAGATGAGGCTGATATAAAGGAGGATTCAGCTTTAGGTAACAAAGAGAGTAAGAGAGAGTCTCCAGGTAAACGAGGGTGAGATGGCGGTGGTAGGATCGCGGCAAAAGAAGCGCCGAAAACTTGTACTATCCCTCGCAAGGATGGGAAAGCGACGTCGTAAGTAGGAGGTCAAGTGGTAGAGCCAAAGGCAAGCCACGATCGACAGGCACGACTCCGGGCGCGGGACTGATGGACCTGGGGCAGCAGAGGCGACCAAGAGGGCAGAAAGGGAGGGCAGAAGCGGCTCCAAGGCAGCGATGGTGGAAGAGGAAATGGAACCTGCCCCGTGCTGATGCAATCTCGGGCGACGGCCACCTCACAGCTGGGAATGGGGTGAAGGAAAGAGGGTCGAGAGAGGGTCGTATGGGGAAAAGAGATGCGGTTGTCCGGCCGAGTCGAGCGTTGGATACGGAGTACGCCGTCCAGATGGCAGGTACCACTAGCAACCGTGGTGGTGCTGCCAGTAATAGCACGTATACTTGTAGTCCGACGGCTATGGATAGGGATGTGGATGTGGATGTGGCATGGAACGCGGGATGCTTGCTTGCTTGCTTCAGCGAATGGCAGGGCTCGGCCAGCCACAACAAGGTGAGGTGAGAGACGCAGAGCCTAGGCAGGTAACCAGCTCGACGGCTAGCGGTCCTTGCCAATGTAATGTATGCCGGGCAGGTAACAGGTCAGTCAGCAAAAGGCGTGTGTGTCCAAAGGTTACAGGGCCTAGTCCGACGAGAGGGTTGATCCGAGGTGCCGGATGGAGCTTTGCGGCGGGCTATCACCTTGGGGAGAAGACTGCCGGGAGAGCTTCTTTTTCGCCGCCATGCACAGGCCCCAGAATACTCAACGTCGCACGGCACGGTGGAGCTGTCGATTGGCTAGAGGACAGCTAGAGAGCTAGAGGATAGCTAGATTGGAGGCAAAAGAGCAGAGGGCGAGGGAGAAACCAGCAGGAAAGAGAAACAAAGCTGGAAAATAACGTGTGGGATGGGGTCACATCGGCGGCCGGAGCGAGAAGCCAGCAATGCTAGCAGCAGTATCGCATTGCAGTGGCAAGGCAGCAATACGAAGACAGTGAACAGCGCAGCAGCGCATGTACTCCATATTTTCCCCCGTATTTGGCACAGCAGCGCATGCGACCAGCCAGCTGCGCCAAGATTGCCGGTCGAAGGGGTCTCGAAGAAAGGAGGCTTTGTCTATTGTGTGGGCAACTGAATCAGGACCAGGGGGCAGAGTCCAGGGGGACGGTCGCTAGCAGGTGGAGAGCCAGAGATGGTGGGCGGCTGGAGTGGCGCCTCATCTTGCAAAGGCCAGCAGGCAAGGCGAAGCACAATCGTTGTTGGAAGAGCTCCAGAAAAAAGCCAGACGAAGTGGTGAAGAGGTTTTTGGTGTTGTAACGTTGCGGTGGAGCGCTGGTAGCGTGGAGGTTTGACGGCGACTAAGGAGCGGGATGGACAGGGGGGGCTAGCCAGCTGGCCGGGAAATTTTGCCATTGGGTCTGGCGATTGTGGAGGTGGTAACCTGTTGGTTGGAATTGAAATTGCATGCCCAAACATGCTCAATCTGCTGCAAGCGGGTGTTTGCGTGATGCAACAAGGCTGCGGCGGTCATTTGATGCTGCTCCCCCTACGAATACGAAGAATCTTAATGATGTTTTAGCACCTACCGAGAGGTTCAAGGTACCCGGCAGCCCGTAGTCTAACCGTTGCTGATCCCTGCCGGGGCAAGCAGTGCCTGGTACATGCTACTATTTTGTATGCATGACAGCAGCTTGATACTACATAGTTGGCAGATACTACAATCCTCAACTCTGCCTCCTAAGGTAAGGTGCGAGATGTAGTCTATATCGCTGCGATGGTGCGCAATCTACTTTCCTCGGTGATAATTATAGAAGTTGACGAACCCAGGCGCGCTATTTCCTGGCATCCAAACCCGGACGGCCATCGCTCAGCCGCTCCATCGCCATCGCCGTGCTACGCTGCGTTGGGTGGCACCCTAAGCCGCAAATCTCTCTGTGGCGCAAAGCCCTGGTAGGTTGCGCGCGCTCTCCAAATGCTCTCCAATAATCTCTGCAGTCTCCAAAATTGAGTCTCCAAATTCTCAACTATTACCTCTAGTGCTCCGTAGTAAGATATATCTCTCTAATTGTACGCTATGCCAATGGCTCGGGCTAAGGTTCTCCCCCATTTAGAGAGCCTTCTTTGGGGGTCAGCTCAAGAAATATTGAAGCGTGCTGTCATGATGTTAGCAGCACAGGTTCAGCCCCGCGAAAAAAACGCCACGGTGGGAGGTTATTGCCCACTGATACAGTAGTGGTAGATGGATAGTAGTGCTACTCGCCGCAGTAGCATGCTGGTTGCAGTAGTCAGCAGTTCTCTAGGGATGAGTGCCCTGTGCGGCGAAGATGCATTATCAATCGTCATGCCATGGATCAAGTGGGATTCTCCGTCGACTGGCGCTCGTGATCATGTCCTAGTCTCCGTCCAAGTCCAACAACAGAAAGTGGTAATAGCATCCGTAGAGCTAGCTCTCTCTCGCAGACCGCGGTGCAGGCGCTAAGCCTCGATCTCGAAACAGTCCAACTTTATTCCTGCAAACGCCTTCCTTTATCGTCACTGCAGGGTCGGACCAGCCCTGTCTGTTCATTTATGCGTAGAGATAGCGAGATAAGGGACCTGTGCTGGATAGAATGCAAGATGCAACTTCATCTAACTGCCCTAAATACTACTGCACTTTGGGCATCTGCACATGGTGCGTCCCAGACAAGCGCGTCTATCGTAATTGCTCCTACTATATTAGTACACTCCGAACGTGCAGAGTCGCAGTGTGTCATGTCCGCGGCCATCTGTGCATTCATAAGATCGCTTAACCCTCGTCCACAGGAGCCCATGAAAGCGCTTACTCGTACTGGCATGTCTGGGCAAAAACCGTTGGCGACAATGGCATTATACTGGTGCGTACGAGAATCATTGTGTAGCGCCCTGGTTAACAAGTACAGTCACTAACTTGAATTCAGAAATTCAGAGCTCAAAGGACTTTTAGCCCGGCTGGATCTAGAGCCCAGTCGGCGTCGCAGAAATGCAAACCAACGACATATCTCAATAGTAGTATTCCGCGCCAATACAACGGCCCCCATTATCGACCCTTGTGTTACGGTTCACGTTGCGGACATGAATGTTGCTTCTGGGTCTCGGCAGTGATACATGACATGACCATACAACGACGGTGAATTATTTGACAGTAGAGAGAGGGACAGAATACGCGGGTCGTGGGCGGGTGCCAGCGAGACGAGGGTTCACGACGATGAGATGACCTGAGACACCGTTGGCGCCACGATGGAGTAATAGCACGCAAAGCAATTGGCAAACAGGAGACGAGTCGCACGACAGCTTGGGGTCACAATCATAAACGACTGGCCAGTGTTGAATATTGCGTAGGTTGCCATGGCCTGGGGGGGTCGATATGTCTGGAACGTTGAAGCAATTGCGGGAGCCATCAGCCATGGTAAGAGACGAATAGGACGCATAAACCAGCAACAAGGCTGTATTGTATCGGCATCGCCCTGCCAGGCTCGGATGGAGCCGCCAAGAGACCGACGGAGACTGGCCCTCGCTGCTACAGTACCACCTTGCATGTAGTCGCCGAGGCCACTTAACCATCTTGCTGGAGAACACAGCCGTTGCTTGTCGCGAACTGCCGATCTGGCAAGGCAGTTGCCACTTTTGATGAGACATGAGACCGTTCATGGAGCAATAGTAAATATTACCCTCTCCTCTGCTCCATCAGCGGCTCAGCTGGATGATTGGCTGCCCTTGGCATACATAGTAAGACAGGGAGCATGAGCTGCTTACCAGCCAAAACGATAGCCGTATTATACGTCAGCAGTCTCCTCCGTTTCCGTGCGCAATGCAACGAACGGTTTCCCTTGGAGGCTTCCCTTAGAGGTAACGGAGTGTACATAAGCTTTTTCGGGGCATATGATTGCTCAAGGGGCCCCATCAAGACACGCCGCAGTGGAGAAAAGGCCGGCCTGGCACTGGAATTTCTCCAGCTGTCCCACCAGCCCGTTGGAGCGCCTGTCTAGGTGGCGCGCAACCGATGGAAGCATGCAGTGACGTTCCATCGAAACCCAAAGGCAAAAAAATCTCTTTTTGCCAACTCGTGCACGCCTGAGAGGCCCCGATGCCCATCGTTGCCCATTGCTTCCGGCCCACTAGCATTCTCGGAACAGCTCACATGGGATCCCTCCAGAGCCTTCTGCACGCACTACTGGCTAGTCGTGCCGCTGCAACTTTCGATCTTAGGTTTCATGTTAGTGCAGTACATGCTCGTCACCTTTTGCCTTGCCGCAGTCTCCGTCCCGTTTTGCGTAACGGAGCAGCTGTTCTATCGTTGCTCGTGGCGTCTGGGGACAGCCGCAGGTAGCAGCCGTAACACTATACTGTAGTACCTAGCAGGTAGCTCGTAGCAGCGCAGTTCTCGTTATGTCACTTTGTTTCTAAGCGCCTCTTCCGATTCAGGAACCTGGGGGGTGCGGTTCGTTGCCCAAAGTTGCAGTTGAGGGCCCCTCCTCCCCTCATACAAGCTGGGCTCTTAAGCCATGGAGCCGATTTCCTGCTCTTCCTGAAAAAAAGTTTCTTTCTTTTTCCTTTTCTCTCTCTGTGAAGAACTCAAAGAGTATTACTCACTATCTTCTTGTGATATCATCATCTCCCCATAACCCCTCTTCCGTTTCCTCCCTCTCCGAACTTCCAGGGCTGTATCTCCAATATCTGGCTCATACATCCTTTTGCCTCCATCTCTCTACCTTTATCTCTATCCCCCATACTAGTCCTCTTCTCCCACAGCCTTCACCATGCGTTTGATCATTCGCGATGACTCCGACGGTGCCAGCGACTATGTCGCAAACTACATCATCAACCGTATCAACACCTTCCACCCCAGCGCCGAGAACCCGTTTGTGCTCGGTCTGCCGACTGGCTCCAGCCCTCTAGGTGTCTACAAGGTCTTGGTGCAAAAGTACAAGGCCGGCCTGGTAAGCAAAAAGCGCGATATCTCACTTTCTTATCCAGCAGAGCATCTAATGGCAATAAATCCGATCAGGTCTCATTCGAGAATGTCATCACCTTCAACATGGATGAGTACGTGGGCATCCCCCGCGACCATGCCGAGTCCTACCACACCTTCATGTGGAAGCACTTCTTCTCCCACGTAAACATCCACCCTTCCAACGTCCACATTCTCAACGGTAATGCGCCCAACCTGGAGGCCGAGTGCGTTGCCTATGAAGACGCCATTAAGAAGGCTGGCGGCATTGACCTGTTCCTTGCTGGCATCGGCGAGGACGGCCACATTGCCTTCAACGAGCCCGGCTCCAGCTTGGCCAGCCGTACCCGTGTCAAGACTCTGGCCTATGACACCATCCTTGCCAACTCGCGCTTCTTTGACCACGACATCAGCAAGGTGCCTCGCATGGCCCTGACTGTTGGTGTCCAGACCGTCCTTGAGGCCAGAGAGGTCGTCGTCATCATCCTTGGCCAGCGCAAGTCGCTTGCTCTGCAGAAGTGTATCGAGGAGGGTGTCAACCACATGTGGACCTTGTCCAGCCTGCAGCTTCACCCCCATCCCATGATTGTGGTGGATGAGGATGCCACTGCCGAGCTCAAGGTCAAGACCGTCAAGGTAAGTAAGAAATGCTATATATACAACGTCATGCAACCCAAGCTTCGTATACTGACTTTGATCAACTTGCGCAGTACTTCAAGAGTATTGAAAAGGTTGCCCAGGAGGCTGGATTCGAGCAGATCCTGCCCTCCAAGGTGCGAACCGGCAACGGTCCCATCCCCCAGACCACTGTCGATGAGGTTTCTTCTCCCACTATCCACGCTCCCCAGCCCACCACTTCTCGCCTCCTCCGGGCTACCCCGGCTACCGAGTACCCCATCCGCTCGGTGTCACCGGATCTGGTGCCGGACCGCATGGCCTCCCGCATCCCTGAGCCCCACCTCACCGACAGGCTGACTCCCAACCCTGAGCAGCAGGCTGTTCAGAATGCCATTACTGCTTAGACGTAAAAAAAGGGAATTTTCTATGGAGTTTTAGAATTAGGTTGGCTCTCGCTTTTTTTTCTTATTATTCTCTCGTTTTCTTCTATAACACATAGGAACCTTAGACGTTATTTTTTTGGGGGTATGACTTAGGAGTATTGAAATGATGTATTTGTATACCACGCAGAATGACTACAAAGAAAAATACAAAAAAGGGTTAGCAAAAAAAAAAAAAAAAAAAATTGTAACAAATTGTAAAAGGCTGAGCTATAGATAATTGACTACTGTGCTTCTCTATGATGGAATAGTTTTTTTTCTTTCCCTACCTTGATTTGTTCTTGCCTCAGAGACATTGTCGTCATGAGCTCTAGGGTGGAGCGCAAATTGGACTTCTGCCTGACAGACGAGACATGCACGCCATGTATATGCATTGCTCTGCCATTACGGACATGCTTTCCATATACTTTGTGTCAAAACAGAGCAAAAGAAGAAGAAAACCGGTGATGCGAAAACGGGCGCTTGAAATTCGTTTCTACCAATGTCTTGATGTCTTTGGCCGCCCATCAGTAATCAATCACACAACTAGTGAAGAAGCTATGGGAAGAAAAGGGCCCCTCCCCTCCATTACGGTCTGCTATTACGGAATGCAGTTCCGAGAAAGACGATGAATACAAGCTTAATTTTCTTCTTCTTTCCTATGGTAGACTACACTATGTCGGATGCGTCAAGGGCTATGTTTCCTCTCTCGTTTATCTTATTGGCTGTGCTGAAATGCGTGGGAGGGAAGTGTAGCTGCAAGCTCGGTTCTTGAATATTACCTTTGTGCATTAGTAGATGGAGTGTGACATTTTGAGTGTATAGCATGCTTTGTCCTTTGGGCATAGGGTAGCTTGTAAAACGAAAGTCAAGGATATCCCAAAAAAAATAAATGTCGTGATTTTTTTTCTAAATTGCTCGTGGTCTGGAACAGTTCCACCATTCTATAGCGAAAGAAAGTCTCATCGAGAATAGACAACAAATTGCTACGTTACCTGTCCTGAATTTTACAATCCAAACAGTGTCTTCCCATCATCTGTTCATTTGCTTCTACCTCGGCGGAGATCGATCTCGGCTCTCTGTTTCTCTCAGCTAATAGAATGATGTCGCCCTGGCGAAATGTGCCGAAGGGCAGATACAAGGCTCCGAACTGTGGATACGGGTGCCGTGCCCTTTGGCTGCCGTCCATCCGAGGTAAGATGATGGATGGTCATGCTACTGCCTACTAACTAACTAACACACACTGCCACAGCTGCTACGATGTGTTGCGACTGCAACTACAACCATTCGGCTAGGGGTAGAGAAAAAAAAAAACATTGTGCTTTTCTTTGGCAAAGGAAGGAATGCTATACTGTGGATTTATTTGCCGATACGACTTTGAAGCCTGACGATTTTTTTTGCCATGCATGTAGTTGCAGTAGCATTAAGACGAGGGGGCTGCAAATTCGTCTGCGGACCAGCACGCGCAAAATCCCACATGTAAGTATTCATTTCATCTGCACTACGACACACAAGCAACGATGCAGAGAACCCATTCTTGTCTCTCATTTCATTTTCTCGGTTGTTGTTCATTTTGTCCTAGTCAGGGCTGCTTTCTCCAGTCATCACGAGCACGAAAAAAAAAAGGCCCTTTTCGTTGCATGCATTCTAGCTACCACTACCCTGCCATTAACAGGCCGTTTCGGATCATGCCATTCTTCATCTTCCGATGTCGATATTAGCGCGAAACGCAAGGGTAACGGGATGGAAAGCAAAACGTAAAAAACTCGATTGACAAGATGCCATGATAATAAAAACCAACTGGTCCAAGACACGGATGCATCTATTAATTGCCCGAGATGCTGGCCGGGAGCTAAGGCACGCTGGAGAAAAAAAAAAAATTGGACCGCTTAGCACCACCTATTTCCACGTTAAGTTTTAAACGATAGCTACGTTTCATCGCATGTGAGCGTGCCTTTTTACACGATTCGTGTACTTTGTTTGCTTCATCATGTTCCTCTTACGCCTCCCTTGCCTCGTTATACTTTCAGTTTTGTTCCATTCGATTTCTATTAGCGTGGTCGGCTGCCCTTGTGGACAAGACATGGCCATGGTGTGATTTCGAGGGCTTCATCGTCAGGTGCTTATATAAAATTTGCATCGCATGCTGCATGCACCTCTTCATTCCTCTGCAACCAGTTTTCCCCTTTATCTCTTCTTTTCCTTTCATGCCATTTTCCACGTTTTTAACTACTTGTATGGGACACAAAACGATATCGATATATAACATGCTGGCATATATGCCCCAGGCGAAACGGCTCTTTCAAAAATTTATATTAGGAGTTTACGTTCATACATCAGCACAAACCTCCCTCTAGTTATGACTGCCACGAGCTTGCTTCTACCTATGGCAAACAAGAGCACTCATAGAGCCGTTTGGAAAGATACATGACCGGTCTATCAGTGATAGGTAGGTACATTATCTTTTTTAACGAATGTGAAAGCCAGCATCGAATAACTTTCAACGAATGATTCTACATATATATTCTTCTCCCTCGCATCTCAAAACTACATCCTCCACAGTCGAATAAATGACAATAGAACCGAATAAAAAAGCACAAGAACCAGAAAGAGCCCCTGGGTATAAAGTCCCTGCTGTCCCAGTCATGTCGTCGCATAATTGTTGAATAAAAAAAGCCCACGACCTGATAAACCAAACAAATAACATCCCTCGAATACACACGGGTTCCTTAAAGGCAGACTGGACGGGAAAATCCGCACTATATGATACAATTGAAACGCTGCGATCCGTCGGATGGAGGCTTCGTGATTTCGTAAAAAACATGTTCCCAATGAATGGAAAATTCACCATTATTGGTGAGCACTCGCTTTTCGAGAGTGCTATGCGTAGCCGAGCACCGATATCTCTAATCAGCGGTAAAGTAGCGCTTGACTTTACGGCTTATCTGTTGAGCCTTGAACTCTGGTGGAGCGATCGTATGATGAACTATGTGCGGCCTATAGACAGCATCTACTGGCGGCATCCTAGAGGTACCGAGTTAGTTTCTTGTTGTAGAATGGGTAGATTTGGATATCTCGGATCTTACCAATCGTCCACGCTCAAAGGAAAGTATTCGTAGAGCGGATCTGCTTCTTCAGCTGGACTGTTGCTGGCGTTTTGGCCGTTTGCTGGATAAGCCTTGGACAGCTGCGGGCTCTGAAGCTCAGCGCTTGATCTGTTGGGACTCTTTTCGTCTTCTGATAGAGATAGCGTAATGGGGGCCGTGGGGTTGGGTGGCCGTGAGAAAGAGTTTCGGTGGCCCGAAAGGGGATTCTTCCCTGTGGGGTTGTCTACCGTCCAGGCCGGAACTGGTGGGAGTGAGACTGTAGGAGAAAGGGCCATCCGCTTCGCTGGGTGTGGGCTCTGGTTGGGTTGAGGTACAGCCTGTGGAGTAGCCCATTCGCTTCCATTTGACTGGAAACATCAGGAGTCAGCCTCTATTGTAGCATGAGGGGGGGGGGGGGGGGGGGGGGGGGGGGGGTGCATCGCAGCGCCATTTATATAGGAAAGAAGCATTCACGTGTGTTATAAAATTGTCACTTACAGATGGGTATTTGGGTAAAGAAGCCATCAAGTTGTCCCGCTCCATCTTTGGCGTAGGATTATCAGTGCTGTTTGTGTTTCTCCTCTCCACCTTCTTGTCGCTGGTGAGGTGTACGTCCTTTCTACTATCGAAATTGCGGGGGCTTCGCCCACGAACAATGACTGGACCAGATTGTATCTCTGCAATCTTGATAATATCTCCCGTCTTGGTCTTGCCAAGCAAGTTGATCTGCACCAAGTAATGCTGTTGCAACCCCTTTCGTCGGCCGTTGTTAGCCGTGGCGTGCTTAAACTGCAGTCTCTTCCAGGATATAGGCAGAGACACTCTGTTGGCGTCAATTTCTCGGCCAATGCTAAGATCCAGAGTCATGCTGGGAGGGGGCCCCGCGACTTTCGTCTCTTCCAGCTGAGGGTTTGCGCCTTTCCATGGGATCGAGATGATTTCGGCGGGTTTTCCTTCAATCGATTCTATGCCTGTTATAGATGCAGACAGTTCTGTTATGGCAACATGCTGGCCTTGTTCGTCTATGACATTGTTCAAGGTCCTCGGCAAGGTAATCTGTCCAGAGCACTGCCACAGGTTGCGACGATAACACGTCAACTCCAACGGACGACCGCTATTCTCCCCGCCAAACACATCTTCGGCAACAAAGAACATGCCGTAGAGCTCGGCCGTCATGTCCAGATCGGTAAAAGTGCCTGCTTCATCCACTATGCTCGCGTGCATAATCGGGTCAGAGAATCCCAAGAGCTTGTTGTCCAGCTCTTGGGGAGATGACTCGTCAATCGCGACATCCTGGTTGGTGATGGGCTCGAATGGGCGAGACGAGTAGGAAAATGGGTCTTCAAAGGTTGTGACAAAGTTTTCGAATTCATATGAGGGCGTAAACGGGAGAGGTGGTAGCGCACTGCCATCGCTATGCGCGTTGCTGAGGAGTCAGTGGCGAATATTCCATAAGGGGTGGAGGAAGGGGGGGATCGAAGAACGAAACGGCTCTGGCTGCAGCCGAGGCCAGGAAGCGAGGAGACAGCACATACAGCAGAGATTCGTGAAAGTTGAGCTCGGGATCAAATGAGTCAATGTTCATGGACTGAGGCGGACCGTGATTTAATCCCATCGCATCGCTGGGCACCGCAGAGGCGGCAGGCATCGCCGGCATGGAGTTGAAGGCAGCCATGGCATCATCCAGCCCAGCACCACTTCGGCATCGAGGCACCCTGGGTTCGGCGCAGTGTCGTGTCTGCAGCAGTCGCGGCGAGCCTTTGGCAGAAGATGAAGGAATTCAGAGTGCGGAGAGACGGAAAGGCGCCTAGAGAGGCCTGAAGTCCGAGTCTCGCGGAAAGAAGCAAGTCAGCGACCAACGATGATGACGCCCCTCGCTGGCGCAGGGACTGATTGGTGCAGTTGCAGTTCTCGAGGACAGATGCAGCGCAGATGCAGAGCAAATGGAAAATGGGAAGATATGGGGTTCCAGGCACGGGACAGCCGCCCCGATAGGACCGAAACAGAGCCTTGCCTTGTCCTGCTGAGCCGTGCTGAGGGCCTGTTGCCGCACAGGTACAGGTACAGGGAGCGCTACTTGTAGGCCTGCTACAGCGCACTAGGCCTTCTAACTGCCCGAACTGCTAGGGTGTGGGTGCTCAATTTAAGGCGGCGGGTGTGGGTGGTCCCCTAAATCCCATGCGGCGGCTTCTGGCCATGGCTCTGGCTGTCGCGCGCTCGCCCGCGAAAGCTTTTAAAGGGACCCGACTGCCTATTCAGCACTCAAGGCACTGCACCGGCCCAGACTTTTTGACACCGGCCGCTTTCAGCTGCTCGCTGCGATTGGGCCTGGCGGGTGGGGAGTGGAGGGGGAGGGCCCATGGCGCACGCGGGCTGGGGGCTCAGCGACAGAGACGTGAAGTGAGCAAGACAAATAGAAAAGCCGGGGGATAGCATTTGGGGTAAACTGGAGGTTTGCTAGTGGCTACATGTACCCGCCCCGTTGCCACTAGAGCCGTCGCACTGCAGAAGCCCAGAAAAGAGGAGGTTGTGGAATGCTGCGAGTGTTTTGGTTCATGTTGACGTTGCTTGGTGACATCAGCTCGAGGCTCTGGGCGTGCTCGACAGTCGCTCGTCCGCCGGCTGAACGGGAAGCATCGTTATGGTGGAGAGTAAAAAACGTGCCGCCTTTGATAGCCATTTTCTGGTCGCTGGAACGTTCCGATATCTGCAATCGGCCGTGTTATCTCGCGGCTATCAACGTGCCAGCATCCATCAGTATCCACTGCTATCTCTGCAATCTCAGTGTTATCTGCATCGGACATGCTATCTGCTCTATTACTATCCGACTGTGTATTCCTGATCCCGAACCTAATTGACATAGACTCAAGGCTTGTATAGCAGTTATGCCGAGAGCTCGACGGCCGGCTTCCGAAATTGCTACCTTTTTCTGAGCTTCTCACCAGGCTGGCCAAAGTCTGGGGTTGGCACTAGCCCCTGCGGTTGGTCGGCTCGCTCTTTTACAAGTACCGCTACAAGCACTGGTATCATCGTCTGGCGCCAGTTTTCTCCCCATGGGACATTCCCTGCGCAGATATTTGCTGCTAGCCGTACGACGTACGAGTACAGCGGCAGGATATGGCACTAGTACGGGGCGGTTGTGATGGGATTAGCTAATTGCTACTCGCCTCCTCCACATGCCGCCAAGGGGTCATGAGTCGCACCAGCGGCATCACAAGGCCACCAGATCTCGTAGATTGTATCAGTACACAAGGCATATATGGAATCTAGAGAGAAAAAGAGAAATTGCAAGTTGGCAGCTATCTAATCATCAAGCATCCCGAAAGAAGATAAGAATAAGCAAAAATAGAAGCAGAAGCAGGAGCCGTAACATGATCTGCAAGATGTCAGTACCAAATAGTTAGGTGCGTACACGCTTGCTTACATGGTAGGATTCCACTCCATACCTAGAAGTAATACCATACAAGTATAGTAGGCTACCAATGCTATATAATACCTACCTAGGAGCCCGAGGGTGGTTTTTTGTGAGAGATATGGCAAGACGGAGGTGATGGTAAGAGAGAAAAAAGAGATCCTGTCATAGATTCAAGCTGCTGGTGACTCTTTTTGCTTGGAAAAATCCTCAGCAGAGCTCTTGCCAGAGCATACTTCTTGCCTGATCTCTTACCAGAAAACGCCCCCGCCTCGTAGGTAGCCATTTTAAGATGCAATAATTAGGTCAATTCCATTTCTCAAGACTCCGTACATGCATGCAGCGGTGTATGCCGCATATGCTCGCGCTCTAAACGACGCCTCTCTATAGATATTATTCTTACTTTTCAGTTGATGTATTCAATTTCCAGCATGTTTTGGTTTTCCAATCTTGTTTAACCTAAAGGAGCATTTTACTAACAACGACGCCTTGCAATTTCCAAACAAAACCTCCCGTCTCCAAATTCTATAGATGAAACAAAACGAAGAAAAGTCCCTGCAGCTGTCAGATGCATTTTTGAAGCACAATCATACCATTCATCAGCCTTTCTGCATCGATCAATTCGGCAGATTATACGACGATCTGGTGTTTTTTCGGCGCCCCCCTCTGCTAACTCTTCTGCCAACATTCTAACCTACTCTGATTTAGGTGGCGTTGCACGATGGACTCTGGTGCCAAACTTCCACACCTCGTCCAACACCAGCGTGCTGGGCTGCCCGGGTGTTTGCGCCTCTGAGAAGATGACCAGGTCAGCGTCAGCACCAGCGTCGAGCGATCCCTTGACTCCTTGTAGGCCCAGCATGGCGGCTGGGGTGGCTGTTACCGCCTGCAGCGCGTGTGGGATTCCGGTGCCTGTCCATTGCAGGAAGTTGTTGACGCACTCGAGGAGGGTGATGGAGCTGGTGGGTTTTGAGACTAATGTTAGAAAAAGGAACACAATGACCTGATATCAAATTGGGGGGTTTTGTTTCTTCTGGATGCTTCTTTGTTTTATGAGCGCTTACCTGCCAGCAATTGTGTCCGAGTTCTCTAGGAGCAACTTGGATCCCACTTTGACGATATTACATGTTGTGTCACCGTTGGTCCACGGATAGGCGCCGTCGGGCAATCCCACCAGGTGCATTGCATCGGTGACAAGAATGAAGCCATCGGGATGTGCGTTGAAGGCGATCTTGATTGTGGTTGGGTGCAGGTGAATGCCGTCGGCGATGATGCCAAAGTATGGCCGCGGAAGACTCTCGGCGATGCCCAGGACTCCAAAGATGCCCGGGTTGCGGTGGTGCAACGGGCGCATTGCGTTGAACAGGTGAGTGATCATGGTTGCGCCCAGCCCGACGGCCTCGGACGCCTCTTCGTACGTGGCCTCGGAGTGTCCCACTGAGTAAATGATGCCCTTCTTCTTGAGTTCCGGGATCAGCTTCATCATCTGGCCGCGCTCTGGCGCCGCAGTGATGTACTTGATGGGGATCTGCTCGCCCTCGGCCCGCGGGGTGAGATTGTGCTTGCCATAGCAGGCCTCGAGGTCCTCGAATGTCTGCGCCTCTATCAGGACGTCGACATTGTGTACGCCGTTCTTGGTCGGGCTCAGAAACGGGCCCTCGCAGTGCGCGCCTAGCGATTCGGCCCCATCTTCGGCCTCCTGTAAGTGCCCTGATGGTCCCAGGAACGGAAGAGCCTGCATGTCACCGGAGTCAGTTCTATAACTCAACACATGTGCGTACACTTTCTCTTGCTCCCAAACACGCACACACACACAAACACACACCCCTCTATAGATTATCCATATTGGTATCCATCTGTACATCAAGAGCAATACGTATACACGTATCAATAGATTGCAGCATATGCAGGGTGACCCACCTTCTGGTATAGCTCCGGCCGCTGGCTGGTGATGGTGGGATTGTACGATGTGACGCCCGTCTGGACGAGTAGTTTCTGCACCTCCTTGACTTTCTTGCCGTACTGAGACATGTCGTCAAGCAGTGTAGAGAAGTTGAAGCCAAAGGCACCATTGAGCTGCACATCTATCATGCCCGGCGAGACGATGCGGCCGCCGAGGTCGATGGTCTGGTCTGGCAGAACGAGGTCGTCGAAAAAGGCGGCTTGGCTGTTGACGATTTTGCCAGACAAGGAGCTGACCCAGAGATCTTCCTGGACCAGCTTGTTTCCGCGCACAAGGCGGCAGTTGGTGAACTTGGTCAAGCCATTCCTTGGCCGGAAGGGAGGGGATAGTGCTATAGGCATGGCCACAGCCGCTTCCTCTGGTTCAAATAAGAAAGAGGTAACTAGCAATGGTAGCAATAGTGATAAAAAGTAAGAATTCTTTGTTATTCTTTAATAAGACGATGCTGTTAGGAATATCTTATTCGGTTTGTTTCAAGAAGGATGCAGCAGAAAGAAGGGTTCAAGAATGAGCGCTCTGAGAGAAGTAGGACTGGATGTCCCGGTACCGTGTGATATTGGCTCCATAGCAGAACAGAAAGCAAGCTTCAAACGCCCGAGAACATGGCCCGGGTACAAGTAATGGCATACATACACTCCCCTTGGTTCGGCTAGGTAGGTACATAGAGTTTCGAGACATGACGCCGATTAGCGTCCGATGGTAGCAAGCGCCATAAACGGAGCGGGTAGACAGAAGAAGGCAGATGGCGAGACGCAGAAAAGAAAAATCCTCGCCCTATCGTTGTAAAGTCACGGTGCCATGTGCCTTCGCGGTGGAGTTGCCCACTGTTGCAGCGCATTTCGAGATCTCAGAGCACGTTATGGGTGTACATGGGCTGTACATAGTTGCATGACTTGCAGGATACGGTCACCTATTGTACGGTGCCAACTGGGTGGTGGCGCGCTTCACAGGAGTGTGGCGCTATTACGTAGTTTGTTGCCATATCTGATTGATTGTTTCATCCTGCCTTCTGCGGCTCATTTTTCTTTTCTGAAGACATGCCGGCAAGAAAGAAAGACTTGGCTGATACGCTGCGCATCAAAACCACTTGCCCATGTTCTATAGCATTTCTGTGCATTTCTCTTCATTTATCATGCATAAGTCTGCTCTACCGTTTCCCTTCGCAGACGCCAGCACTCTAAGCAGCATGTCTGTATGTGTACGTGCATGTGTGTACCCGGTTCTGCTGCTACGTCCCGACTTACATGAATTGAAAGCGCAGAAACGCATGGGTGGCGATCCAGTGCGCCGGGGGGCATGTAACGTTGACTTGCGGTACGTACCCGTTGGCAGTGCCACCGTTCAAAACCGCTGCGAGCCCACATGTGCGTGCACTTTGGGGCTCCCACGGCGCTGGAGCAAAGGCAGCCAGAGGAGACGACTCCGCCGAAGCCGCTGCCAAGGACGCCCATCTCCAGCAGCCGCTCACTAGCTGACATTGGCATCAGCTAACGCCACATTCTGGCCATGTTGCCACATATGCTGCCTTCTGATCCAAAAGGAATTAGCGGCACTGATACAGAATACCAGTAAGCTGGGGATTACTGCAGTAGGAGCAAGCGCGGCCCCCACCGAGATATCTCCCATTTAGCCGATGTTCAGCCGTATTTCCAACCCGCGACGAGGTTTCATGACCGAGTGCTCGAGATATGGGCCCGAGGCATAGCGAATCTCACGTTGTGGTATCTCGTGCCCGTTGCGTGATCCCGTATAGTCGCTTCACCGAGGCGTCGATCTTCTATCAGGGCGGGGGTCACTAGCACTGTCTCGTCACTTGTCGTGAGACCATTGTCTTTGCAACCAGCCGTGCTGGCTATGAGCCGAGTCCAGGTCATGTTGAGCTGGTTCGCCGTGTCTCATCCATAATGGCCAACTCCATCAGCGGCTCTTCGGCCGACAAGTTTGAGCTAGATCCGCTATGGCAGAATCTTGACTGGTATGTGCTATTGTCGTGTTGTATCGTATGCCATCACGTCGACGCTGTTGCCTCTATAGCCGTAACTGGCTTCATATCCAGTTAGTCCTCTTGCGGATAATGGCTGACACGATGCAGGGCGATTGGGCAGATGCTGCTCATGGGCTGGGATGGCACCCAAGTAACGCCTCAGATCAGAAGCCTCATCGAGAATCACCATCTTGGCTCTATTATTCTGACTGCCAAGAACTTGAAATGTACGACTCCCTTCCATTTTTCGTGTACTAGATAAGCATGAGCCTCTCAGCATATATCATTTACCCTTACACGTCTTCTTATGGGTGGATCCTGACGTCTTGCTAACCAAGCCAACTAGCGGCTCATCAAACTGCATTGCTCGTTCAAGAGCTGCAGATGATTGCCAAGAACTCTGGCCATCCACAGCCTCTTCTTATTGCTGTAGACCAGGAAAATGGCGGTGTCAACAGTTTGTTCGATGAGGACTTCGTCTGCCAGTTCCCGAGTGCCATGGCCATTGCCGCCACTGGCAGCCTGGAATTATCTTACGAAGTCAACAAGGCAACGGCTACCGAGATCGCGGCCTGCGGTGTTAACCTGATGCTTGGCCCGGTTTTGGACGTCCTCAACAATGCACGCTATCAAGTTATCGGAGTGCGTGCTTCGGGCGATGACCCTCAAGAAGTCTCCCAGTATGGACTCGCAGCCTTGAGCGGTATTCGCGATGCTGGCATCGCTTCGTGCGGAAAGCATTTCCCTTCCTATGGAAACCTTGATTTCCTGGGCTCTAATCTCGATGTGCCCATCATCACACAGACCCTGGAAGAGCTGAGCCTTAGTGCTTTAGTCCCCTTTCGAAACGCCATCTCTTCTGGTAAGCTCGATGCCATGTTCGTCGGCGGCTGTGGAATCTCCAACCCTTCTATGAATGTTAGCCATGCCTGTCTTTCAGACCAAGTAGTCGATGATCTTCTCCGTAACGAATTAGGCTTCAAGGGAGTTGCAATCTCAGAATGCCTCGAAATGGAGGCGCTGAGCCAGGACCTTGGAGTGCAGAACGGTGTTGTTATGGCTGTGGAGGCTGGATGCGACATTGTGCTGCTCTGCCGCGCCTACGACGTCCAGCTGGAAGCTATCAAAGGCCTTAAACTGGGCTATGAGAACGGCATTATTACAAAGGAGAGAATTTTTACTTCTCTACGAAGAATCTTCCATCTCAAATCGACTTGCACGTCTTGGGCAAAGGCGCTGAACCCTCCGGGAGTAAACCTTCTTTCGCAGATTCGACCTTCTCACCTTGCCCTATCCAGACGAGCCTACGATGATTCCATTACCATTGTTCGCGATAAGGAGAAGCTGTTGCCGCTCTCCCTTTCAATGCACCCTGGCGAGGAGCTGCTGTTGCTCACCCCCCTGGTTAAACCGCTTCCAGCGTCATCTTTGACTAAAAGCTTGACCGAAGCAAAGAACGACCGATCAATAATCTCTACTCCGCATGACAGATGGAGCCATCAAGGCCGTGAGAGAAGCGCCATTATGAGCGGAGAGGGAGTCTTTCGTGAATTTGGAAAAACCCTGGCACGATACCGCAACGAGAAGCTACTACACACGAGTTACACGGCCAACGGAGTGAGACCAGGTGAGAGGAGAGAGCATCTTTCCCTCTTCTTTATTATAGGCGACGTTTACTGACTTTCCACCGCCCAGTACACGAAAATCTTATCAACAGAGCATCCTGTATTGTCATCTTTACCGCAGATGCGAACAGAAATCTATACCAGGCCGGTTTTACAAAACATGTTGATATGATGTGCTCTATGCTTCGTAGCAGAGGACAAAAGAAACAACTCATTGTCGTTGCTGTGAGCTCGCCATACGACTTTGCCATGGATAAATCCATTGGCACTTATATCTGCACCTATGACTTTACAGAGAACGCCATGGCTGCTCTGGTCCGCGCCTTGATTGGAGACAGTAACCCAGTGGGCACTATGCCAGGGACTCTGCGAAAAAGCAAAAAAGTCCTTAAATCTCGACAACATTGGCTCGTCGAGGAATTCGATGGCAATCGGGACAGGAATGGCTTGAACGACCTCATCCGAGCTGTGCACAGGGCTAGTGATCAGGATATGCGGTACCTTCAGACCACAAGCGCGGAAACATTTGCGCTTAACAATCCGAACGTAAAGGAAGCTCATTTCGTCGTACGAAACAGCAGCACGCAAGCTCTTTACGGCTTTGTTGCTACTTATTTCGTCCAGAACGTGGGTATTCTTGGAGCTCTGATTGTAGACCCAACCAAGCGCAACTTGTCGATTGGCCGGTCTCTCCATCGCCGCGCGCTGAAGAGTTTGACTCAGCAGAGAGGCATCAAGAAAGTCCAGCTAGGATCATCTTTCCCCTCCCTCTTCCTGGGAATCCCTCTTGACATTGAAGTGGCTACGACAAAAGAATGGTTCAGCAACAGCGGATGGGACACGCAGTTCCCTCGGAGGCTAACCAATATGATCATTCAAGATTTGAGCGCCTGGTATGCTCCCGAGGGTTTGTCACAGAGCATCCAGCGAGCCAACATTAGCTTTGATCTTATCTACGGCGTCGAAAGCGGGGACACTGTGATGCATCATGTGCGAACACACGCAAACCCAGAGGTCCTTGAACTGTACCGAGCTGCATTAGAAGAGAGCAAAGCCTGTGGTATTGTGCGGGCTAAGGACGCGGCAGGGAATTTGCTGGGGACCATCATCATAAGCAGACCGAATAGCCCTCTTGCTAGATACGTCCCTCCCTTAGTATCTCCAAAGCAAGACATTGGTGGTCTCTTGGCCCCAATTGTGCCTCTGGCTCCGCTTTCGACTTTGGTGCTGCAGGGTCTTGCCTTGATGGGTGTTCGACAGAATAAAGGCCACAAGGCAAACAAAACAGTTTTAAGCTGGGTAAGATATTCTCTTTGGAACCCTTTTCTTTTACCTCTTAAAGTCACTTTTGAATCTAACGCACTATATCCCGCTATAGGTCGTTGATGATGCCTATGAGCCTCTGGTGGCCATGGGATTCGATGTTCTGCAAGCATTCGAGGAGATTACGAATTCTCCTGAGACGTAAGTAGCTAAGTGCTTGGGAATGAAAGAAACATTGAGCTAATTAACGTCTACGTGTAGGTTTCAAACTTGATGCAAATGGACAACTTTGGTGGCGACCCATGATTTCGTGCTCCGTTATTTACTGATTTTCACGTGGATTTCCTCTCCCGATGGGTATTATACCGTTTTCCTCGTTGGATATTGCTCCATGGATGCCTATGGCTATATATAATATGCTATTTCTTTGTTTTGTGTTATGTGGTGTCGGATTTGAGAAGAGAAGTTTAGTGGACTGTGCGCAATCGGATCACAATCCTTCTTTTTCTTTATACTCCACGCCTGGGAACAGTAAGATACGATTCTATGTATTTATAAGTCAAGATTATTTTTATGGGTATTGTAGCCTCAGCAGTTTTTGATTTTCGCATTAGTTGCTGTATACTAAATTAAATTGAGAGAAAATTGAGCTTCTAATTTGAAACGAATCATTCATGCATGCTATGTCTCTTTTATATAATAGTGACAATCTTCTGAAGTGTAAAAATCTTTCTGCCTTGCTCTTCATCCCCAACCGGTTTGCTAATACCTGGAAGCAAAGTTACACCTGTACTGTCTGCTCTTCCATGCCCTCACGCAATATTGCAATCTGCTTCTTAATCTCAATCCACAAGGGCAGCTCATCCAAGTCCGGATTCTCCTCAACTGGCTTGTCCAATACCTGGACCCAATCGTCCTCCGCCAAGTCTACCGTCATAACCATGGCATCATCCTGTCCATCATTCTCGTCATCGCCCTCACCTTTCCGCGCAATGGCAAGTAGGGCCGCCACAAACGCCTCTTGCATGTACGCGAAGCTGAAATCATCGGTAATCTCCGCAATGGCTGCGCAGAGATTGTCGGGGAAACTGACGGATTTGTTATCGGATAGTTTCTTCTGCCAGAAATGGCAGTAGGCGACGCGCTGGTCGTAGTCTGGGTCTGGGAACAGGTATTTTCTGTCAAAACGAGAGGGGCGTTTCTAGGTTAAAAGACAGACAATCATTCGGATATTAGTTTAGAGGCAACACAAAACTTGTATTTGAGGGAAAACTTACCGCAATACCAGGATCTAATCGATCTAGGTGATTGGTGCTTCCAATCATGAAAATACCGTCATTGCTCTTCAAACCGTCTACCTCGTTCAAGAAGTAGCTCCGAACGTCATCCGTGATAATGGTGTCGAGATCTTCGAAAACGAGATAGCACGGTGCAAACTCTCTCGCTTTTGAGAAGACCATATCAATGCTCTTCTCTGGTCCATAGAACTATTTCAAACGGTCTTGTCAGCGAGATGCTCGGTTTGTGTTAAAACGCACCAGCGCCAAACAATAAAACAATAATTCGCGAACAAATTAAAGAAAGCTAAGAGGTAAACCTACCGAATTCAGAGACCTCACATACAATGTCGTGACCGGCTGCTTGAGATGGTAAAGCATGTTCATCGTCGCCTTAATTGAGATTGTCTTGCCGTTTCCAGGCGGGCCGTAATAGATGATGCCTCGCTTCCAAGGCACCTTGAGTCGATCATAGGTAGCTCTCGACCGAAAGAAGGACAAATGGTCTTCGATGAGAGCATCTTTCATCTGCTGATCCAGAATAACGCTCTCCCACGACGCCTTCATCGCACTCTGGTAAAGCTCAGCGCTCTTGGACCAGTAGCCTCCATCAAACACCCAGATCTCCTCATGCAGGTCGCTGGACCATTGCCCAGCCGCAAGAATCAGCTGAGTCGCCAGCTCTTCACTCGTCGACAGCACATAAAAGTTGACAACGTTTGGATACGACTGGCCGCCGTCCCGGCCGTTGACCAAGTAGACGATGAAGTCGTGGTCCTTCCACTGGTACAGGTACTTTTCAAACTGCGTGTCCTTTGCAACGACGCCGAGGCCTCCGTCCATGCGTCTCGCGGGCGGCAGATAGACCTTCCATGACAGCGATGCCGGGACGTGATGGTCGTCGTTGTCGGTCAATGGCGTGGACTGGGCGTGGCCGCTTGCTGCGTAGGCTGTGAGATTGCATGATGCGGCTGGCGCGATGGACAGAGACAGATTCGGGTACTGCTGCCGCAGCGCTTTGGCGATGACGGTGTCGGTGTTTGTGCGTCTGGCGCCGGAGTGGTGGAAGAACTGCCGCGTGGTTTCGTCGTGAGGCTGAGGGGGAGGCTCGTGGGACGGCTGGTCTAAAGGCTCTCTACGCGCAAAGTCATCCATTTTTGCTGGTGAAATCAATGAGTGAGGGAGGTGAAGAGATGAGATGAGATGAGATGAGAGAGGAGGGCTCAATACGAGACGGTGAGATGGCCGAGGTGACGTTATGCGACCAGGATGCGATGCGCCAGTGCTTCGTATTGACCAACCGCTAGTAACGACCTACGCGTACAGCTGAGGCGGGCTATTTAGGTAAGGCAATTGAGTTGCTGCTTACATGCAGTGACATACGATGAACTTCTCCAACTTTACGGATCAATTCCTACTGGCTAGCTGATACCATGCATGGGCGGAGTAATTCTCCATGTGGGTAGCTAATATTGATATTTTAATATGGATGCAGACATTAAGCACATCTTGAACCGAGTGTCTAACTCATCCAACAGTCCCATCATCTCAATCCCCAACTCTTGTTATTTTACCGCATGTCACAGTATTTAATCGTATGTTTCATCGTAGTGAGATTATTTTTTCACTCAAAAGATGCAGTTCATACGTACATTCGCACGGGCGAGGAACAGCAATCTCAAAGTCTGTCGATCTAGCGGCACAAGGGCACATGCAAACATGGCGCAACTTGTCTAGACGCACGACAAAACACTTCAAGAAGGAAGATTAGAGTTCAAATAGTCTCCTTAATATAGCTGATGAATGTGTATATCTCGCGCCAATGTTGCTGACGGCCCTCTTTGTCTGTTGGTAGTGGCGTGTACATTGCTTGTACGCAATATGCGGTGTTTCCCAAGCCCGCAACATGGCTTGTATAAATTCGTTGAAAATCAAGTATGTGTGTTTTGATATGCCTCGGCGGCATCTTTGGACTTTGTGGTAGAAAAGTTTCTAATACTGTAGTGTATGGTGAACTTGTCAACGCATAATACGCAGCACCAGACATGTAAGTATCCATATGCATTTACCCTCTACTCACCAGCATACTGTTACGGGCTCTTCTATTCTTGGTTAGATTATCATAATATCACTCACAAAGATTTGGGAATAATGTGTTTCCCTCCTCAACAGCGTAATGAAATAGAATATTAGCCCATTAGACCGGATACCCAGGCAACTGGAATGCTCCAGACGCTTGGTCGAAACGTACAACCAATAGAAGTGGCTGCTGATTGTTATAACAACTGCGCCGCGGCGCCACCATCATAATTGTCACCATCTTTTTACCCACTTGGAGACATGTAGCCCAGTATTTAGCTCATGTCTCGCCTAATGATATTGTCATTAGACAATCTAAACGAAAAAGACTGGATGTCGTCTCAAGCGCTAAACCGCGAGCAAGCAAACAATTAGAGTGGGTTATGTAGAAGTGGAAATGGGCTCAGCTATGGAGCACCGAGTATGAACATCTGATAATCTCTGTTCATCTATTTGACTACCGGTGTACATAGTTCTGAGTCAATATTAGTTTATGGTCGACTTTTACCGCCCATATTCGTGAGGTTTCTTTATTTAACACTGTCTCTAAGGATGATAATAGCCTCTCTCATGGGTTTCATAAAAACAAAATTAGTTAATGAGAAAGAGCCTTCAAAGAGCGACCTCCGTAGCTGATCCCCTGGCAATGAGACTTTACGAGCGTGTATATTATCCTTTGGATGGCGCGTGAGTCCGGTGGAACTGTAGAAAAGCAAAGAGAGGCTGGAAAAGCAAGAGCTGCATATTTCACCTTTTCTAGTTGGCATTGTAAGGACTCGATCAGTATAGCCTGTGGAGAAGGATGGAGGTCTAGACAATGAGCGGTAGAATAAAGATTGAAAACAAAAATAGAATTATTTTAATCCACAATTAACATATAACGAATAAGTATCTAATGTATCTATTAATACTACTTGATTAGATCCCAGTATAATAGCATAGCTGGTTCGCTTCCCTAGGCTAACTATCAGTCTGTTCTCATTACCCATGTTCTAGCATTGTGTTGAATTTTGTACTAAAAGGAGATATCAATGCTTGCCTCAATTATCTCATATTACTAATATCGGATTATCATGGAAGTTGGGTTGGGTTCCTCCTTTTCGCTTGTCTAACGTGTTATTGCATGTACTTGTTGGTTCCAGAGCGAAGCCTTCGTGCTTGAAAATTTGCTTAAACGCGTTCAAAGCCGTCGTATCTCTCTCGGATTGTGTCTATAAATATGTTCGTATATTAAAAGATATTTACGGGAGAACTTTAATCGCCTTAGACTCAAAGTGCTTGCAATTCTTCCATTCTATTGACAGTTCTTAGTACTGGACTCTCATTCATCACGGGTTTCTTAAAAAGTGAATAGGATATCTATATTCATAGACACAAGCTTTCTTGCTTAGAAGTTTCGTACATACTCGAAGCTACTCTACTCGCTGTCATCTTGATACTGGCTCAAATTCAATGGGTTAGACAGGTAATGTATTAATAAAGACTTCCAGGAGCAACTTAGACGCTGATGGATCTATATTAGGCAACGTCGTTTCTGTTTCGATGCATGCAGGGCCTTTTATACCCTACCTGAGGTCCCAATCTCATCGATCGTACATATAACAAGGTAACAATGCATGAAGTTTAAGATATATTTCCGATGCATAACACGTGGCAGGCGTGAGGAAATCCTTCCAAAGTGCACACTCTAGCAAACGACCTTCTGGTTAAGTCTATGGATCTAATCATGGCGCTTGCAGATTCACCGCGCCGGCGGCCATCGCTTCATGCAGTGATTTAAGAGGTATGCGATGTGACGGTGGTATTCCTGTGATTTATGTGCGTAATGATGTATGCAGATCTTTCAGCCGAAATTTACGATGCATGAAATGAGGGCACGGGCTTTGTTCGCGCTCTTTGACCTTCTTAGGTCCCGTCCCTTGAAATTCCAGCTCGATCCAGAACGACTAGTGAAGGATTCTTTGCAGATTGCGTTCAAGGATGTCCATTCAGATGGTAACTTAACAGTCTTTTCATCTCTCTTTTCTTATTTAATAAGTTACTGCCTTATGGGATGATGCAATCCGGGCAGGGACTTATAGGCTTTTCGCATGTAGAACTCTTTCCTTTGATGAAGAGACTCATCACCAAAGTTAACTGCTTTGTCCCCTTTTGCGAGGAGCTTTGTACGAGATTTTGCCTCTTTATATATGCGATAAAATAGAGAGTTCACCAACGGTAAATTACATATAAATAGCCCAAACCCCGAATTCACCGCTGCAGCATTAGAATTCCCATAAGTTGTCATCTTCGCAGCCGAGGTTTCTACGCATCACGGCCATAGGTATGAGACCATTAGTTACATCAATAGCCACCGATCGACATAGAGTTGCAAAAATGCCCTACCAGCGCCTGATGCCTTGGGCAGCGTCTAGCAGTGAAGGATCTGTAGCTTCATAGAGTCACTCCGGTGCGTTAGGATGGCTGTCCCTGTCCCCAACAGCCCAATATCACAGGCCTACGATTCGTGCAAAATAGCATCCATGGGAATAGACATATGAACCACCTATTCAGACGGACTGCATGTAATTCAGGCTAATTGATTCGTCGCCTCGTAAAACCCCCTGGGTGCCTGCGAGAATGGTGGGTGAGAAAATGGCAGTTTGTATCGGATCGGCGCATCAGTTGTCCATGGCAAGTATGAAAATCCTTCTGGATAGCATAGCTTGCTGAATAGTGTGTATGTTAATCAGACGCCAACTTACACAATCCAAGATCTATGCAATCACCCCGAGTATATTGAAGCTTTACGGGAAGATATTCAAAGGGGGTTTCATTCAGCTAATTTCCTGAAGGATGTGGATAAGCTGCCGCTTCTTGATAGCTTCATCAAGCAGGCAAAACGCTGCCGCCACTCTGATGAAGAACTTGCATGTGTGTCCTTAGCCGGCTGCCAAGATGACTTACCTTGTAATGGCACTTTCAGTAAAATGCCGGCGAAAGGCCCTTGCCTCATACACTTCCCAAGATGGCTCATCCATCAACAGAGGCGACTGGGTATGCATTCCCCGGCGAGCCTTGATGCAGGATGGCACTCGATACAAGGAACCCCCGTATGCGTATTTGGCGGCTTTGGATTCGTTGCGAGCCAACGCCCAGCTCCAGCAGCTTAAGCCATGCGCTGAAATGCCTGATCAGGAGGAGTCCGGATTGACACATGTCAGCCATAATTGGCCGATACGGAGTTTCGGCAACATGTCTTGGCAAGTGCATGTAGGTCTCAATTACTGACCCGATTTGGCCACGCTCAGCTGAAAGGCTGTCTCATATGCGGTCATATACGATGCATTCACTAGTGCAAAACTAACGCGCCATCTTTCCACATAGTCCTGGTCGATTTGACGTTTCGCCAGTAATAAAGCTCATACTGATTCGCATCTTGGACGACTGGGAGTGCAGAAAGCCACATCTCGGAGCGCCGAGAACCAAGGCGTGGGGCCGCTTGGGCTAATTCCATTGTCATGTTCCGCAAAAAGCTGCTCTAACTGGGGTATCTTCTTTCCTTTTTTTTTATTCAAACATCTGAGTGTTTTATTTTACTAATTGGTCTATGGAGATGAGTGAATGAGTGAGTTGGCCATACACCTATCTTACTGGAAATTTCAGCACGTGTCGTCGATATTCATGCAGGCATTGATCCATATCTAGCAACTGTGGGGGTTGTCTTATTGCTGCATGAAGCATCACGGTTATGGCATCATGCATGGGTTTCTTTTCTCTTCATTTTCTCCTCTCATCCCTCCCTTTCAGTTTCGGCATATTTTTCGGCTGATTTTCTATTTTCCATTTTCCTTTTTCTTTTCTTTTTTTCTTTTCTTTTTTTTTTCTTTTTTTTTTTTTTTTTTCTTTTTTTTCTTTCTTTTTTTTGGGTGCGTTAATTCATACGCCTCTTTGATTTCAAAACCTGTGACTTAGAGCTCCGGCGGGCAACGCGTTTGCTTCTATACTTGTACTCTGTTGAAAAGAGCAATTTTACAATTATTTGTGGACTATGAAAGCTTTTTAATATTAGTCAAGGCCATTAAATGATTTTCGATTCAATATAAACGTATATACTGAATTTTGTTTCATGGAGGCAGCCGGACCAGGAGATAGTCAGAGCTTCATCACCAAGGATGTTTTATAGCGGCTATTTTCAAGCAGGGATGGAGATGAATCTCTCCATCCATATGTGTTTTTGTAGGCACCCACTCCCTTTTACAAGTACGGCACTCTCCACAGCTGCTCCGTGCGACGTAGCAACACTGCGACTATAGGCGATCCTAGTCTGCAAATCACCAGGACTAGCATAGCGGCGAGAGCCGTCAGATGCGCAAGGGTGGGTGACTGCTTCAGGCAGCCTAATGCAACCTAATGGCAGCTAATGGCAGCCAAAAACAACAGGTTGTCCTTCGGAGGAGCTAACTTTCAGCGCCATTGTGGGGATCCCGCTGTACTTTGTCAGTTGAAGCATAAGCGGGATTCTATTCATCTCCATTCTTCGCAAGATAAGATTTAGGGTGTCTGATTCCCGGGATTCCCAGGATCTCCCGGTCTTGTCTTAGCTTGTGTCTTGGTCTAGTGAGTAGTACATGCAGTTCTATTTGCCACTTACATACGTATACGTTGGTTTCCGGATACAACCAGCTTTGGTATCTGCATCAGGGCATCAGCTTGTAAAACATTGCAGCCTTCGCACGGAAGAACTGTATGGTACGTAGAACATCACGGAGCACATCCATTTGATTCCAATATGAGTCGGTGATAACGGGGAACGTAACATGAACACTATCATTTCTTGCGCGGGTGGACGTGTGTTGAGCTTCCGCAATGGCTCATAGCTGTGCACACAAATTGCCCTTTCTAACACTTACAAACTCACCAGTGAGAGGCTGATGATCGTAGGGCGCCTGTCTACTCAATCGCTCATCAGCTGGCGAAGCCTAGAAAAGTTAGTAAACTCCAGCCCTCGCAAGGAGTTGCCCTTTATTTAACTTTAGCCACTCCGGCTTCTTGTACATCTAGCAAATCAACGCCCCGCAGTATACTTCCAATGTTGACAGCGACCAACGACGACGACGCGTCGGAGAGCACCAAAAGAAACCGAGGCAGTTCGCCTTACACGAATTTGAGAAATGGCAAAACACTTGACCAAGCATATTCTGCGCGCTGCCAGGCGCAAACACGCAGTAAGGATCCACATCTACAGCCCTGTATGTAGATGTCATAATGAACTCTCTCAGCTCGGCTATTACTTTTGTTTTTTTCTTAAATCTCCTCAAACTATTCTTCAACAAAGGATTCCAGGTACGTAGGCGCTCAATGGGCCTTAGCCGTAGCTGAAGATACCCGATGAGTGAAACGCCTTCTACACACTATCGTTAACCAACAGCATATATTAGGTATTTTTTAGAGTTTATTCTTTCTCCCATTTCATAGAGACCGACGGCCGTATGCTCTGTAGTTTCGTTTTAAAACAAGATCCCAATGCTACTTTTCCAAACTTCAGCTTCATGCTGCTAATTAACTATCCCATGTACTTCTATGGCTTCCATGTAAACACTCTTTCAACCCGTTGTTGAAGCTTTGAGGTGCATAGTCAGATGTGCATCGTGCTGTATGCAGTCAGCTCTCCCGAACCGCTGCAGAAAATTGAATCACCTTCAGCTGGAATGGAAAGAGGCGACAAATAAGGAAAGACGTCAGAGAGACAAAAATGACCTCCCAACAATTACCTCCAGGCGCGGATCCTTGCCAAATCCCCGCAGCTATGCCTCCTCCCGGCATTGTTCCCAATTTTACCAACCATGCAGCTCTTGAGCCGGCTGTCATCGCAGTATCAGCAGTCATGTTGACATTGTCAACTGTCTTTGTTGTTGGCAGAGTCTGGATAAATATGCGCAGACTAAAAGTTGCAGACTGTGAGTATAAGTGAAAGAGAATGGCGAAAGGAGACGACGTAACCATGTATACACGGCATACGCTAAACTCCCATCTCCAGACTTTGCAATTATCGGTTACGTCTTGCATGTAGCCTATGTAGGACTCGTACTATCTAGTATGTTCTGTCCACTTCTTGCTATGGAAAGCACATACCGTCCCTTTTTAGAGCAAATACTTACTTTGCCTTCTGCTAGATCTCAAATTTGCTGGGCATCAATGGGATACTCCTGCATGTTGGTTCGACGCAACCTATATGAATATTCTCTTTGCCGAGGGCATTATCGTTGGTCCAGCAACATTCTTCGCTAAGAGCGCCATATTGCTGCTCTATCTCCAGATCTTCGCAGCGCATAAGGGTATGCGCATTGCTGTATACGTGGGCATCATATTCACTGGTCTGATCTACTGGCCAACTATACCTCTTGACATTGCATTCAATGCTTTGAACTCGGGTCATTCATGGGCTGATAACTTGGCTAAGCTCCTCCCCTGGGGAGTAATCCAGGGATCACTGGCGGTCGTCATCGACTTGTACATATTTATTCTACCACAGCCAGTTCTGTGGAGGCTAAACATGTCTCTCAGGAAGCGAATTGCCGTAATGGCCGTTTTTTTTACTGCTTTGGTGTAGGTAGCTCCACCGCGATCATCGGCCAAGTAGCAACGGTAGTATGTATGCATGTGCTAATGCAAAAGAAACAGGGGTGTCATCACCAGCGTTGTTGGGCTTGTCTACCGAGCTGCTCTATTGAGCACGATAGACATGGTCTACACACAATACAGGTGTCTTATCTGCGTGTGAGTATATGTCATGTGAAATATCATTCATCTCACTTTATCTAATAAGAGTCTGTCTCCAGTGTTGTTGAGAACAGCATTGCCCTGATCATAGGCTGTGTCCCAGCTTGGAAAGCCATCTGGAAGAAGCATATTACCACTTCCAACTGTTATAAAACGCTTAGCTCCAGACTACACAGCAACGGCACTGGCCATCGTGAAGGACAGGCAGCCAAACGCAATGTTTCGGAGAAGAGCCTGCAACGATCTGTACCTCGTAGAGAAAACACAGCTTACGAATTCGGCAACTACTATCCTCCCCCGATAGTCCATATTCAAGGAGGTATCAAAAATGGGCACGGAAATCCTGATCCCGTGGATGTGAGTGCCGGGGGAATCGTTCGTAATTTTTACATCTCGCAGGAAGTTCATCTCGCCGAGCAGGTGTAGAGTCCATTACAACCTAATCTATGGATATGTTACTACTGTATATTAAGGGTGGATATTGTAATTATAGCTAGCTAGTTTGACCATTATAGAATGTTTTCTATCGTGCAAAGGCTCTCACCCCTCTTCGCCACTCCATTCATCGTGGGCATTCTACAATATCTTGTGAAGCCCCGGTTATTAATAGTTCCCATGATCAGAGTAGACCGGGGCTTTGCAAAAAGTACCGCAATCTACTGCAACTTGATGTCCTTCGTATTCGCTTTGAAGTTGACCTGAGAGAAGCTAAAAACTGGTGTGCAATTGAGGAGTCACCATTGTAATAATTAATGAGTATATATGTGTATATGTAAACGCTTGCCATGGACCAACTAGTGCAAAAAAAACCGCCCTTGTAAAAGTATTGAAGGATAAAGTATAAAGGCGAGGAAAGAACTCCAATAACGCAGCAATGACCAATCTGACAAACCTTATGCAATAGCTTTATACGGTAATTGAACCATTACAACTATCCAGGTATACGGTATTCGTGCTAGTGTTACGATCTTATTGGCGACTCTATCTAGTAAGTAGCAATCCTCTGAAACTACGCTATTCAACTCGTCAACGATCCAAGATTATTGAAATGAGCCATGAAATGAGCCATGAAAAGATAAAGGCTCGTAGAATGAGCAGGTATACAAATACACTGGACAATACAAGCAGTATTACCAGGGGCGTGTTTCAATATTTCATGCATATTATTTATCCATCGCTTAATTGTGACTTCTACTCCTGAGCTCCCCTCCCCTTTTTTTGCAAATCCCGCTAGTTTAAGGATTTAGAATAGTAATCTCTGTTCACTAAAAAATAAGTCTGGCTATCAATTACCCTATTTCAGTCTGTAGTGTAAAAAATATTACTCCAAGAATCGACGGTTAGCTCAGCAGTAGTAGTACTTGGCAAAGTTTGGGCCTTGAAACAAAATAGAGGGCAGTCGTCGCCAGGTTTCTCACCTATCCACAGAGGCTATGTTGATACCGAGGTTTCTTTCTCCACCTTCTGAAATAAGGCCGTTGTGTTCAAGACATGTGCTCGCTTAGACCTGCAAACGAGGTAGAAGGGATCCAATAAACCGAAATCTTACATCAAAGGAATTAAGAAGGCATGCAAGCTCATATCCGTCATATGGCCGGTTAGCAAGTGAGAAGAATAACGTCACAGAGCTCCAGAGCATCGGAATTAAAGCCCTGTCGACAAGGATCATGCGGAAGGCGATTGATTCGAGCTAACTTCAAAAGCCTAGACATTGAATATGTTTATGTCCATAAATGGCCATCTTTCCGAGGCATTCTTCGCACTTACTCTTAGTCCTTGAAGGATGGCGATAACTCTCAAAGTACGAATACGCCTCGAGTCTTTCCCCTCCAACTATTGGCTTTCATAGATTGCTAAACATGATGACTCATGGAAGAATGTACAGATGCCCTTTCCGCGACGCACGCTAGTAGTGACCTGCGTTCACCCACCCGCAGGACGATGGTGGTTGGGAGGGGCCCTTGAAAGGCGCAAGGATCGGGGAGCATGGAAGCTGAAGCTGTGATCCATACCAGCGTTCAGGTAATAGTATGTCATGGTACTGGCAGCAGGTGTTGGGTAACTTACAACGCGGCAAGATCCGGTGGCCAATCAGGGTTTTGGAAATACCAAGGAGAATACTTGTATACGTGCGAAGAGACATGAAGGACAAGGATAGTTAGGGTTTTTGTTGTCTTTTCAAATGGTTCCTCTCTTTCTCGGCCTTGGTAGCCCTTTCTGAGAAAGACCCGGTTTACTACGTTTCCTCTCTAACTACCTTCAGTCGTAATACACTGGAGTTCGTGTGAAAATGCTACCGTTCCATCGGCCATGAAAATCTCAAACAAGGCGTTCGAAAATCCTCATGTATGGAGCCGTATCATCGGCACAAGGCAGAGTTCAAGTTCGCACTCTGCAGGCTGTGGGGACTAAATTCCAACTTTACAGCCCCATGAATAAATCCTTGTCGAGGCAGTGAAATCCAATGCTAGAGTAGATCCGCGTTGATGGCTGCCGAAGGTGGTAGTCGGGAAACAGGGGTGTTAATCTAGGTACTCTCAGCTGGTGCGGGATAGCAACCACTTGAGCACGGCTTTATGCTGACAAGCAAGATCTGGGATTGTCATAATTTAGCCGCAGCGGTAGTGGCAGCTAGCCGGGACTAGAAATTAGTAGCTACTAGTAGTGACTATATTGTACAAAGTAGTAATATCTAGGATCTACGAGGTTAGGCACGTTGACACGTGTAGGTCAAGCAAACTGCCATCCGGAGAGGTTGCAGCGGGTGGATCCAATATATGGACTCATACACACTCATAATGAAAGACGCAGTAGCCTCTACCAGCCATGTGCATGCGATTTGGGTGTCATCCTCTCATGCGACGGTGTATAATGCCAGGCTTCTATCATATTCGTAGGCATACTGATACTCCTTATATGTGTGGAGCGGAAGCCAAGCGAGACCCGAGGTGAGAACCCCAGCTGCCCTATTCCGCAAACCGGGTTGATAGCAGTATCGCCACAACAGCGGTACCATAGTAACCAACACACAGACGATCCGGATATCGATCGGAAGCAACTTCGATGGCAACGCCGCGATGGACCAGGTCTGTTGTTCTACCATGAGTAGGTAACGCTAGTGCAAGCACGAATAACAATACCCTGTAGCAGTACCCCGTAGTGGTGCCCCGTAATGGCATCTACATGTAGGTACTTACCGTCCTCGCGGGTTAAAGGATGCGCCCCCTTGAACCCAGAATTCCGCGGGAAGAGATGAAAGCGGTTAAGAGCGTCTCCAAACGCCATACATACAAGGGGTGTTGGACAGGGGGGGTAACTTTTGTGCCTCGTCTTATATCTAACCTAGAATTTACACATTTATCAGATCACGTAATATTTTTAATCATATAACGTTTTAGAACCTTTATACGAGCGCTGAATGATTCATTCAGCATGTCAGCCGCTTACATATACCATAAAACCTACCTAATTTGACAAAGTTCAAAATTCACTACCCTCACTTATACCCACTATCTATCTCAGGAAGATCTCTTTGCGATTAGCTATGCAGTTACATGTACCCATATCGTCTGGCCCCAAACCACCGCACGATTCATATACGCAAGGGTATGCTCTATCCCGATTGGGAACATTTTACATATGCGACGCACCAATTGGGGAGTGCCACCATCACTAGACTTTATGTAGGGCCAATTTATCCGAGGTTGTACATAGGCGAAGAGCCGAAGAATCCGTTCTGAGTAGATGGTGTGCGTGATCTATTCCTTTAATTGCAACTTATTATATTCTACTAAAGCGTTTCTTTCTAAATATCTTTATGGAATGATAGTCGGGAGAGACAAGAGACTAGTAGCTGGTAGGACATGTGCCCTTGTATCATACAAATGCATCTCCTTTACGGAGTATACGCCACGCCTACCAACTCCTTACGTCCGTAGGTCATTGCTATAAACTGAAGAAGCAATTCGAGCGTAAACTAACTGTCAATTGAGCTTTTCTAGTTCTGTGAAGCCGCTATATATCACGAGTAGGTAATGGAATACGAGTGAGTGTAGCTGTCCCTTCACGGAGGGCTTAGGGAGAAGCGTATCGATGCATCTACTCCATTTAACCATGGCCTGCAACGCACGGGCTCTCCTTGAATAAAGTAGTAGTATAAAGTCATTCTCCATCATCAGGAGCCTAGATCGTCAACGGCCTAGCTTAAGAGGTCACACTTCCTCTCACCTTTCCCGCTATATTGAGCCCACAGTTGGGCCTAGTGTAGGCCCGGTCTCCCAAGCTTCCTCTGACAAGTGTCAGTGATACAGCTAATAGCAAAGTTGGAGGAACCAGGAGCGGTCAGCGAGATCGTCCTTCCTGTTAGCCCTCTTCTCTTTGACTTCTCCTTTGTGCCCTTGCTGCTCTTGTGTTGGTGGAGTGCGGCTGAATGCCTTGGCAGATGCGAGCTAGACAGTCTTATTTTTCAGTCCAGGATTCCAGGATACCAGGATTTTTCCCTACCAGGCACAATCGGCATCTAGCTTCCCATGGCCCATGACCGCTCAGAGTCACGCGTGGATTGACTTCGGCCAACTTTACGGCAGTACACACCTATGTAGTGTAGTAAGCGGCATGTGCCGCTTATACGGTACGTTCGGCTATTGGTGTCTACTCGCATTCGGATGAGGGGTTGCCGAATACCCATGTACAGCAGCATTGATCGGTATATGCTGTTTATTGTTTCGTTATCGCTTAACAGCTGCCTGGGTAGTAGATAATATCTGCTGTTGCACAATGCACGTACTACTTGTAAAGTTGGTCAAGATACCTAAAAGCGGTAGTAGGAAAAGCAATAGGGCCTAGTATAAAGACTCTAGCAGTTCTAATCCCTGTCAATACTTCCCCTTGAATAGGATCCTGTCTGGAATATCCAGGTACTTGGCTGTATTAGTGTGATTTACCTACTCATACCTATCGGGCTATGTAAATGCCTAATCGGGAGTAGTAATCCATATCCATCCGTATGTTCACCATGCCCTAACAGAAGAAACACCAGGGGACTCTTGGCAGTATAAACGCATACACGTATGCAACCAATCGCCTAACTGTCTTTCTTCCGGTTATGCTGGGTGCTGAATAAGAAAGAAAAGGTAATCCTGTGTACTGTCTAGCCAGCTATCGCACTCGGTATTTAGTCTTTGTTCTCCCCTTCAGGGTGTCTTTACTATTCAGGCAATTAGTGGACAGGGCGGCCCTAAGTGGGCAAAGATCATCACGGCCCGACCCCTGCGCCATAATAACGAGTGTCACGATAGATCTGGCATTTCACATAAGACGCACCACTGGGTACTACACTCACTCACTAATTACCTTGGAATCTGACTTGGAAAATACCTTGGAAGATTTGAGACATTAAAAGCAACGATTGGTAACAAACAACTCATCAAGCGGCCAATAAAGAAGCAAAAGCTGCTTCCCGCCCCGTAATCGTTAGCAAACTACAGGACTTTCGTACCAGCATCAGCTAATGAGCGCCGAGAGACTCTGCCATTACTGCTAGTAATGCTAGTAATACTCTTCTACTAATACTCCCTTGTCATATTGGGGTACGAGGGCTGATATCCATACACCTTTCCCGATTCTAAAATGGTTAGCGAGACGCGAAGCCCGAAGGGAAAATGCATACATACATACGGCTCCGATGGCGATTATCCTATCAGGTATAGGTGTAGTGTATGCTAGTCTCATCCATTCAAGCTAGCATCCTAGATCAGCAAGCCAGGAAGATTGGGACCGGGCCGAGAAGTAAGATAAGGGGAAGAAGCTGTCCCCCTCGTGCCTATATATTAATCTTCTCATATCTTACCATCGGGACCCGAGTCAAGAAAAGCCAAGAGCCTGGTTCACATTCTGTCAACTGTCATATTTAAATACATATTATCCAATTTTACGCCCTGAAAAGATACATCATTTTCCTCTTTGTCTCTTCTATTTTCTATTTCTTTTTGTGCTTTTCCTTCTCCTTTTCTTCTCACAATGGTTTTGGTCAAGCGTTATGGCCTGCTACCAAGCACGGCCAACAAGAAAGCCATCAAGTCATACACATTGGCCATCCCTAAGGCTGAGTTAACTCGCATGAACACACTTGTGGAACTCTCCAACATAGCAACCCCAAATTACGAAAACACAGGCGCCGACAAGTCTCAAGAGTTCGGTGTAACACGCGATTGGCTTGTGGCCGCCAAGGAGAGATGGCAGAACAGCTTCATCTGGTAAGTAATCTCTTGATTTTTAACAATAAAGAATCAGAGCATTTCTAGAATAAGTATTAATGACGTTATCTGCTATAGGGAAGAGAGAGAGAAGCTCGTCAACTCTTTTCCAAATTTCAAAACAGCGATACCAACTCCCAATGAAGATGGTTCTCCAAGTGATGTCTCCATCAACGTCCACTTCACAGCCCTCTTCTCCAAGAAGAAGGATTCTGTGGCGGTGCTCTTTGTGCACGGCTGGCCTGGGTCTTTCTTTGAATTTCTGCCCCTTCTCAAGCTACTACGCGAGAAATACCCAGATGAAGACAGCCTACCATACCATATCATAGTGCCATCAATCCCAGGCTACGGACTTTCCGACGCCCCTCCAATGAACCGAAACTTTACAGTCACTGATGCCAGTTACATGTTGGATCACCTCATGTCCAAAACACTTGGAATTAAGTCCTACATTAGCCAAGGAGGCGATGTGGGATCATTCATATCCCGCTATAACGGCTACAACTCTCCAAACTGCAAAGGTGTTCTCATAAATTTCTCTCCAGTCCCAAAGCCAGAGGGTGCTACTCTCGACGACATGGACGAGGAAGACAAGATTGCCATGAAGCGATATGAGTGGTTTGTCACGGGGGCTGTATCATACATGGGGATGCATGCTACTAGGCCGTCTACCGTCGGGCTGGCCATAATGACCAATCCAATCGCAGTACTCGCCTGGATTGGCGAGAAGTTCCTCGACTGGACTGACCCAGCTTCGTTCCCTCCAACATCTCATACCAGCAACCAACAATCAAACGGATCCACAGCTTCTCCATATTCTATAGAACTGATGGACGAGGCTATTGCGGGAGCAGCCCTATACTACCTTACCGGATGCATAGGAACATCATTGTACTGCTACCGCCAATTCTTCCCTCAAGGCAGAGATGCAGCCTCCACAGTGCAACGGGACCTGTACATTGCTAAGCCGAAGCTCTTTGGTTACTCCTTTTTCCCATGGGAGGTCATGGGAGCGCCAAAGGAGTGGATTGCCACAAGCGGCGATATGGTGTTTTTCAAGCGGCACCCTAAGGGAGGGCACTTCGCCGCATTGGAACAGCCAGAGGCTATATGGGAGGACGTGGAAGAATTTTTGCAACTATTACCAGCATATTTATAATGTCGGTATGATGGGTGGCGTCATGGGGGGTTTTTGCAATGGTGTTCAAATTTCATGTTTTGTTTAGATATTCAATCCTGCTCATCGCTTCGTTCCAAAAAGAATCAAAATTTCGCTCCACACATTTATACATGAACTCTGTGACTTGTAGCTGGATTCCAAGAGTCTAAACATAAGAAAATGCCAATGGATATGGCCATGTCATTCCAAAAGAGAGAGAGAGAGAGAGAAAGAAATCAAGTCCTGCCACGGAACCCGCCGTCTATTCCATAGTCTGCAAGACACAATCCATGAACTGGGGACATCTCGCCATGAACCAAGCCCCTTCTAAGTTTCGCCATCTGCCACAACACTTCCATATCTACTCCAAATGCTGTTGCTCTGGGAAGAACCACGGGATTTGGTGGCCTTGAAACTCTTTGATTAATCGAAAACTGTTTCCATTTGGAGATTGCCTCATTTCCAATGAGGGGATCGACAACCTCATAAAGAATGGCCTTACTCTCAGGCGTAGGTAGAACCTCTTCAAACACCACCGCACCGTACTGCTCTAGCTGCTCAATAGGAGATAATGATTGATAGTCTGCATCGGATTCCTTCTCTGGCCGAAGAGCAAGTCGTAGCGTTCTCTCTAGCTTCCTCTTGTCTCCTCTGCCGCTCACCATGACGAGATCGCAGCTCCTGATCGGGTCACTTGAGACCTCGACACGTGTAGCAGCCTGCTGCATCCATTTCACAAAAGGATGCATGATTCCCCACCAGATCGCGAGATCTGATAGGAACATGTTGAAGTCGAATCGGACATAGCGGATGCGCGTCCAGTTGAGTAACCCAGGATCTCCACCATAGATGTAATCAAGGCTAATGTCCTTGGCTTCTAGAAGATATGGCCAGTCCTGGATGCGCGAGGATGCATCAATCATTCCACGGAATCCCGGTCCTTCGAACACTCTCATGGATTCTTTAAGGATAAGCAGATCCATGGCATTTGTAGGGATTTTCGGTTTCTCTCTCTGCGCTTCGGTATCCGGCAGAGGCTTATCAGGAGGAGTCGTATCCGCAAAATGAAGGGTGTCAATGTCAAAGTTGAATAGGATACACGGCGAGGAATCCAGGACAATGGGCCATATTTCATAAGGCCATGAGACCAACTTGTGATTCAAAACAGTGCGGGCTTCCAGGTACTGGTAATGCTTGTTCATGATGGCACGAGCTTCTCGGTTGATATGCATGGCAACGGGAGGGCGAACGGTGCATTTTACACTCCAAAGACCTCTTCCAACCCGGCGAGGGATGAGACCAACAAGCCGGGGCTCTATGGTGTCGAGCCATATCTTTTCGCGCAGTTCGTAGGGAAGTTGAGAGAAGTTGACCATCTTATCGGCAGATTTAGTACCGTAGATGAGATGAGATGTAGAATTACAGCAGAGCAAGAAAACAAGTCAATAGATGAGAGAACGAGAGTCAGCAGGCGGATATATGCGTGGCTTTTGAACGAAAAGATTGACTTTGTATAAAATTGAGCGGCAAATGCAGAAGACAAACACTAGATAAGGCCATGCGTGTCATTTGATGGCACAGACTGTCATCAAGAGGCTGGGCTGAATGTGAGGCACCAAAGTCTGACACTGACAGGGATGTGCTTGAAGTGAGGCTCAATGCTCACGAGCAGGTGGTAAAGGCGCAGCCTAATCTCAATTCTTCGAGAAAAAGAGCAAAGACAGCTAAAAGTAAAGCAAACGCTTGGAAGATTTGATTATACGCGAATTGGTCCTGCAGGTTGTTTGAAGCTGATCGAGTCTATAGAACGACGTAATAGCGGATAATCCCCGATTGCTGTGGCTTGGCTCCAGGGTAGGCCATTCCAACTGGCTGTCATGCATCTGCCCCTCCTATGTACATGTACAGAGAGCCTGAGCCGTCGGCGCTTCAGTGGTGCGTGTCCCGCTGAAGCCTTGCGCTGATGCCACTAGTCTCCAAGCGGCAAGGTGCCAGCCCAGTGCCTTGCCTGGAAGCTCGAACAAGGCAATCGAATCGCAGCTTCGTCATATTGTCTGCTCCATTATACCACAACAACAGCTCCCTCCGAACTTCGCATCAGCTCACCTCACCAGCTCTGACTCCAATCCGCCCGGACCTCGACAGAGCTGCCGTCGCCATCATGGGCTCAGATCCGCAATACGTCAAGTGGCCCTTGCTGCCGCTCTCCCAGCACGTCTTCACCCTCACAAATGCCTACGCTTCCAAACAGGCCCAGCAGGCCGCCGCCAAGGCCCTGCAAGATGCCATCGCCCAGGACAAGATGGCCCCCTTCTACCGGTACTTGGCCCACCCAATCGAGGGTATTCTGAACGCAGTCGGCGAGAGCGGCTCCTCAGCAGCGGGCAAGCCCCCGAGCCGGAAATCCAGCCTGGTGGGCATGGTGGCGACCAAGGCGGCACCTGGGGCAGTCAACCTACCATGGGACGAGGATTTATACAACAAGCTGAAGGAGGACAATGACAAGGAACTGGCCGAGTTCCAGAAGGAGCAGGATGAGGCGGAAGAGCAGGCTGGCGAGACCGAAGTCATGGCTGCCAAGGGCAAACGGGCTGACTTTTGGGCTCGAGTGGGCGACAAGGTACGCATTCATTCCTCTGATGCTGCAACGCTGCTGCAACCGCCGCAGAGGCGCTCTTTGCAAGAGTAGTGGCGGGGTTATCGAGCTGAGCTGCTGACCATACTTGACTGCAGGACAAAGCAATTGCCGAATTCGAAAGCTTATTCGAGAAGACTGGCATCCTGGGCACCAAGATCGACCTGGTCCTCGCCACGATACGCATGGGCCTCTTTTACGGCGACAAGCCCCTCGTCAAGAAGCAAGTTGAGCGAGCAAAGGCACTGGTCGAGACTGGTGGTGACTGGGACCGTCGCAATCGCCTAAAGGCCTACGAGGGCCTGCACCTCCTCACCGTCCGCGCATACAACACAGCCGCGCCTCTCCTGCTCGACTCCCTCTCCACATTCACCAGCTACGAACTCTGCACCTACTCCAACCTCGTCGTCTACTCCGTCCTCGCCGGCTCCGTATCCCTAAAGCGTGTCGATTTCAAGTCCAAGGTTGTCGATGCCCCCGAGATCAAGGCCATCATGGGCGATGGCGAGGACAAGCTATTAGCTCTCAGCGGTGCCCTGAGCGCTGGCCCCGGCGCGGATGACTCCACGGGCGATAAGCTTCCCAAGGCAGCCACCACGACGGCGGTTAATCTGACGACTTTGGGCTCCAGCTCCGACCAGCCCGAGGCGGAGATGGCCATCGATTTCAGCCCTCTCGCTCTGTTGGTCAGCAGCCTGTACAACGGCAACTACAAGACCTTCTTCCAGTCTCTTGCCTCAGTTGAGGAGCAATTCTTAAACCACGACCGCTACCTGCACGAGCATAAGAGCTGGTTCATCCGAGAGATGCGCCTTCGTGCTTACCAGCAGCTGCTGCAGAGCTACCGGGTTGTTGGGCTAGAAAGCATGGCAAACGACTTTGGCGTCACTGTTGACTTTTTGGACCGGTAAGTTGGCTTTGTGGCACCATTTTCCTGTTAATTTTTAATTGTTTACTTTTCTTCTTCTTCTTCTTCTTTTTTTTTGCGGCTGCTAATAAACGTTGTAATAGTGATCTTGCTCGATTCATCGCCGCTGGCCGCATCCCTTGCACCATCGACCGTGTCTCTGGCAAGGGTGTCATTGAGACCAACCGTCCCGATGATAAAAACAAGCAGTACCAGGATGTCGTTCGCCAGGGTGACCAGCTGATTACAAAGTTGCAAAAGTACGGACAGGCTGTTAGACTAAGGGGTAGTGAGAGAGCATGAGCGAATTGATAGAAAGGTGATGATTTATTAAAGGGGAGAGAGGGGGAAATGAGGGGGTCGTAGATTCTTTTCACCTCCTACTCGCTACATCAAGAGGGAGAACAAACAACACAACATGTTTCCCCCATGAGCTGTGTATCACACGAATTAATACGAAGTGATTGCAACAGACAAATAGAAAACAAAATGATCCCAAATATGAAACTAGAGCGTCAACAATATTTGATCTAATGGTGTGGAGTGTGTTTGCCACAAAGGTAGGCCATCTTTCGTATATATATATAAAAAAAAAAATAAGAGCCCATATCTATCATTTTCTAGGAGACTATGTTATATCCATCCCGATTCACACTTAGAAGACGCCACGACAAGAAATTTCCAAGTATTCGCTCACTTTCCCAATGAAATCACCCCCACCTCCTCTTGACGTGCAAAACTTTTTCTTTGATTAAAAACATTTACCTGTACTTGTCCATGAACTCCTTGTGGAACTTGGTGATTCTGTCAACCCACTCAGTTCCAGGAGCAAGGAAAGTGGTACGGAAGTGCAGGGTGCCCTCCTTCTGTCCGAAGCCGCTGCCAGGGATGACGCAGACGCCGGTGGCCTCGAGCAATCTCATGCAGTAGAATTCATCAGGCGTGCGGTTCTCAGACTTGGCAGCCTCAATAGCCTTCTGGGAAAGGGTGATGGAAGGGAAGAGGTACATGGCGCCCTGGGGCTCGCCGCACTCGACACCCTCCATCTGCTCAAAGGCCTTGTGAAGGGCATTGGCGCGCTCACGGAGACCGTTGGCAACGGCGTTGTACTCCTTGTCATAGAGCTCGAATGAGGGCTCGCCAGGCTGGGGAGGGTTGACCATGAGCTCGACAAGGCACTGGGCGATGACGGGAGCGCAGAGCATGATGGAGACGAACTTGTAAATGGCGGCCTCGACCTCGGCGTCGAAGCCGACAAGCTCGAAGTAACCACCACGGTGACCGCACTCGCCGACCATTCCCTTAGAAATACTGTGGAGAGAGGCAAGCTCGACATCATCATACTTTCCAGGGTTCTCCTGCTGCAGCTTGCGCAAGACACCCTTGAAGCTGTGGAACTTGCCAATGAAGACGTTGGTCTGGTAGACCTCGTCAGCCATAATGACGAGCTTCTCCTTGCTGGCGAAGTCGATCACAGAGCGGACATCTTCCTCAGAAAGGGAAGCTCCGGTAGGGTTACCAGGGTTGATGACGACAATGGCACGGACGTCGACGCCGTCAGCCTTGGCCTTGTCGTATGCTCCCCGGATTGTGGCGAGATCAGTGGCCCAGGCCTTGGATTCGTCGAGGTAGTAAGGAACACAGGTGGCGTCGAGGACGGAGAGGGTGGCGGTGTAGAGAGGATACTGGGGGATGGGGACGAGAACGCCAGATTTGTCGGACTCGGCGAGGATGTGAAGAAGAGTGTTGACTCCGGACGAGGCACCGGCAGAGAGGTAGATGTGGTCAGGGTCGGCAGAGAAGCCGTCTCGTTCTAGGGAGCCACAACGTTAGTCAATCAGATTCAACCCAAACCGCAAAATCAGGCACGGGAATGCCACTCACTCTCGAGGAACTTGGCAATGCTCTCCTTGATAGCGTACACACCGCTGCTGGCGCTGTAGGCACCAACAGAGCCGCACTGCTTGAGCAGCCACTTGGCACGCTCAATGACGTCGGTCTTGTAGCCAAGGGCGTTGATCAGGACATCCTCCTTCTCGAGCAGATTGGGGTACTCAAGCAGACTGAGCACCTGGCGGAAAAAGGTGATGGGCTTCTGGTCCAGCTGCTGGGGGTTGCCAATGTTGGCCGAGACAACCTTGTCGAAGGGCAGGCTGGTGTCGCCCTTGCTCAGGCGGGCACGCAGCTCCTCCGACTTGACGGCGAGCTCACCGCGGACAGCATATTCAGCTGCGCGGACGTGCGGGTTGATGTTGTTGATATTGAGGCGGCCCATTTTCGCGGTAGTTGAGAATGATCGAGGAACGAGTCTGCGATGGTGGGGTTGAAATGTTCTAGATGGCGGGGTGGAAAGTGTGAGCAAGGATCGCCGATAACCGGCGGCTTCTAGATCTTTTTTTTTTTTTCCTTCAAGTTAGCAAGAGATCTAGATAAGGGCCAGAAAAAAAAACTTTCAAAATGTTGGGGAAGAAAGCAGTCTGATGGCGGGGGAATAGAAAATCTGTGGAGCAGCTCTGCGTCGTTCTTATGCCTCTGGGCCAAGGAAATTGTCGGCTGATGGCAAGGAAAGCCACGGGATCTGCGCGCTTGCAGCAGCCGCTTTGGTCCAGGCCGTAAGCCGGGAAGGGCTTCACCACCACGCCTCATCTGGCATATCGTGACACAACGGAATGAAATCAGCGCATGAGTCGCTCCACGCATCGTCTGTCGCGCTCTGTCCAGATTGGTGGAGCAGGGAGGATGGCTGCGGCATTTGTCGTTTTGGGACAGCAAGGATGGCCCAGGTGCAGCCTCTGGGCTGTTGGATATTGCAGCTTCTGCATGAGTCGTTGTATAATAGAAACAGAGCTTCCCCGGAAGTCGTAGACTAGAGCTTGCGCTGCGCTCCCCGGATCCGTATAATTGTCGTCGCACCAGGATTTCTTGTTCGACGTCCGCTTGGATCATGTGCAAGGTGGAATGTCACGAAGGGCGTAACCAAAGAGAGAAGCCTGGAAGAAAGAGTAACGCAAGAAAGAGACTTCAGAATCCTACCTGTTATCCGCGAAGCACCGAGCAGCAGTCGCCCACTCGCGGCGCCAGACAGCGCACTGCTGCCAGCCAACAGTGCTCTTGGCATGATGCCCAACTTCAACGATGGGGGAGATGTTGATGAGTTGGAAAGAGAGAAAGTCCAAAGCCCACAAACCGCGGAGATATAGCTGGAGCGCTACCAAAAGCCAAAAGGGCGGATGCTTTTTTTCGTTGGCTTTCGAGTCCGACTTCGTGGCTTCCCCCCTACAGCACTTGGCACTTGGGCCGCAGCCTTTATCTGTCGCTACATAATAGGGTTACATACTCCATCAAAGCCTGTTGCGTGATAGGCCGCTGCATCCTCCGTAAGCTAAAGGGACATGGTAGAAATTGGCATTCCTATGTCGCCGTGTCTCTGTCAGCGCAGAGCTGAGAGTAATCTACTTTCTCAGACCGGTGATACTGTAATTACGGCGCTGCGTTTTCCTGATATCGGACCCCTGCGCCGTGGCAGCGGTACCCCTGGGGACCCTAGTAAGAAGCTTACTTGAAATAGCTGGAACAAGCAAAAAGTAAGCCGCTATCGGCGCGGCTTGGTCACTGTATGCAAAGCTTCATAGATCTGCCGCCTCAAACCTTTACTGCAAAATTATAGTGCCAAAAACACGAATATCCACTGCACGTCGGATGTCGGCAGCTTATTCTTCCGGGCCAAGCAAACCATCCCGCCATACCAGGAATTTACGCTGCTATCGCGATTATGTCGAACGACATCATTTGAGCGCCAGAGGTATCGACAAAATGGCCAAGAAAGGTGAGTTTCCGCTTCTTCGCTTCAATGGAATCTCGGGAGCTCCCATTGTAGACATATCAACAAATTGAATGAAGCTAACATCCTCTGTAGCAAAGGCGAGATTGATCAATGTCCGGCTCATCTCCATGGCCATGACCGGCTTCTTCTATACCTTCAAGCGGCCTAGAACAGCTCCCATGATGGGAATGCTGAAATATGATCCGATAGGTATGACATCGAGCTATAATCAGTGCTATTATTTGAACGTTGCTAAAGGTGCCGCCCCATTAGTCCGAAAGAAGGTCTTATTCCTAGAAACGAAAAAGCGATCGAAATAAAAAAGAAAGATTATTCCCCTTCTCCCCCGAGCGACGTCAATCCCACTGTACGCTCAGAGGATGTGAAAATAATGATTGGGTTGCGGGCAGTCTGGTTGTTTCAGAGCCCGCAGCTATGTATATGTACAACATGAAGAGCATTTCTGGAGTTCGAGGGTGGGCTGGTATTGCGCTCGATGCGCTAGAAAGTCAAGATATATATGATCTGTTTGGAAATAAAAAGGAAGAAAAGAAAGTCACTCTCAAATCATTTATGCACAAGACTATTACCAAAAATAAAGATTGTCAATTCATGTACGATTGCAAACTTAAGCTACCTGATGGGAAGCTATTCCCAGTCCAAAACGCAATCATCAAGAAACTAGCAACATGGATCTAGCCCATCACGTATTGGACTTCTCCATTGGGCTACTCGTCAATGTAACTCGAGGTTCTGAGCTTCTTCGGGTCTCGGTAGCTGGGGTTATCCAGTTGCGAAGACATTAGAGTGTCCTGGGGTCTCTCTCGCTTCTTGCTGGCTAGTTGAATATCCCTCTCAAAATCGGCTACAGTAGGAAAACTCCAGTCATGTCGAACCATTCTAGAACAAATTTCAGCAACCATTTGCTTTGATGAAGAACCTGTTTTGTTAAGAGAGCTATTCGAAAGGCCTGGGGGCTTGCTCTGGTTAGCCTGGTTCGTGTTGGAGTGGCTTTCTATACTGCCTGATTCGATTATGCCAGACTGGACCTGCCCCTTGAGGATTGACCTGAGCTGTGTAATTTCACGGCGCCGCTTCTGCTCTTGGATCACCGTTGGTGGCGGTGATGGCGAACCCTCACCCGGATCCGGACTATGGACGGTGACTTTGCGGAATGCACCATCTTCTTTAGCCGGTTGTTGGTTTTCTGCCTCTCCGTTGGATCTAGTGGAAGGTGCCGACGGGTTATTGTCTGCTTCGATAGTTGGCTCTGGAGCTCTAGATACTAGTTCTTGTTGAACCCATTCGCTCTCTATTGCGAGATAGCTGGTTGAAGACTGAATAAATCTACTGATTTCCACAAGTCTATCGATCTTCTTCTCGCAAACTTTGACAGGTGAAGTTTGTTCTTGTACTGTCTTTAACTGCGCTCGTACTGCTTCGATACTTTGAATCTCTTTCAGCCATCTATCACGAAGCACTTCGTTTTCTTGAGCTTTTTGCTCAAGTTCATGGAGTTTGCGAGTTAGCTGTGTAGCAGATTCACGTTCAAGTTCTAAAGTCGTCTGCAACTCATAGACTTTGTGATTTTTTTGTGGGACAGGCTGCTTATGCTCGTCGACATGAGCTGCCAAAGTTTTTGCAATATTTCCGGTTTCAACGAGTAACCGTGATATTCTGTCATTCTCCTGCCCAAAACCCTGTTCTAAAACGCCCTGAAGCTCGGTAGCAGCGCTGCGAACTAATTTGGTGGCTTCTTTTTCACTATTTTGAACCCCGGAGATCATTGTATCAATCTTTGTTGCGAAGCCTTGATGCATCTGCTGAAGCCGACATTCCATATCGTCGAGCCTCACCTCACGGTCTAAGAATCGCTGTGTCAAGTCTTGTGCGAGAACGTCGGCGATGCGCTGGTGACTTTGCTCGCTCTCGACCAACGAGTCGAATTTCTGCCCGATGTGTTCACAGACAGTTTCTGCCTTCTTTAGACCGCCGCCAAGTTCTCTAATTTGTTTGAAGAGATCCTGGATCTGCACGCCATTTTCTTCCTTGTCTTTTCCCCATCTATTTACCAGCTCAAGCGCCTTGTCTTTGAATTGATCAAGATTCTGCCGAATGGATGACTCTAACTGTGTGAGTGCACTGGAAGAATCTTTTTGCGCACTCTCTAGCGAGAAAATTACTGGCGAAAGACTATTTATGGTGAGATTGGAGAGCACAGCAAGAAATATTCATGGAGAATCTTACCTCTCCTTGATGCTTTTTTCGACGGCACCTAGCTCGATGGTGAGATCCTCTCGCGAAAGCATATTACTCGCGACGAATGTCCCGCCATTAATCAAAGTATCTAGCCTGCTTATATGTTAGCCTTTCTTTTTCTCAGGGTATCGGAGCACGCCGAAATACTTCAAATTTAGCATATTCATCATTTCTGCGCTTTGCCGAGCATCCAGTTCACGTTGTTCGTTCTGTGTGGCATGGTGCGTCATCAAAGCTTCTACTTTGGCTTCCAACGTTTGAACACATTCTCGTGCTACACCCATTTCTTCTCCCTGAGCGCGCAGACTATCAGCGAATAGCTTCTCCTGAGCCAATAAACTTTCTTGATGGCTCAACTTCTCCTTTAACACAGTTATGACCTGATCCTCTGTTTCTTTGTCAGTTATACCCCGTTTACACCTGAGTATGAAGTCTCACTTTGGTGGATGTCTTTCTCTGTTTGTAAGCGATACTCGTCGAGACATCTTTTCATCTCTGCGCGTTTCTTCTGGCTGGTTTCTAGAGCTTTATCAACAGCATCCGAAGCTGAAGTTTTAACCGCCTTGTCTTTCCGTAATTGATCCATTGTCTCCTGACAAAGATCGCGAGAACGCGAAAAGAGATCTTGTTGTTCTCTGATTGCGTCATTAAGCCGCGATCGACTTTCTTGGTGTTTTTCTTTCAAAAGTTCTGATCGCTTCTTCTCTTCAGAGAGCTGCTGGCGTAACAATTCAAGCTCAGAGTTCAAACTTTTGTTATCTTCGAGGACACGGGTGTCTTCTTCAAGCAATGCCTTGTAAAGCTTCTCAGTTTCGCAGAGCTTGGCACCTTTCTGATCCAACAACGAGCGCGACTTTTCAAGCTCTGTTTCTTGATGCTGCATATCGCCACGGAGCCTTTGAATCTCTAAGCGGGCTTCCACGACTTCGTCGTCGGTAATATCGAGACATTCATTCAGGCATTCAGTAAAATGGGTCATGGCTTGAAACTGTTTAGCGAACCTTTTATGGACTCGCGATCTCTTTTTGGATATATTGCTGCTCGCCACTGAGCTTGATCGGTGGCGAGGCAGCTGCTTAGGATCTTTGGTTGAGTTACAGTGTATTGGCCTGACCAAAGAGTCCTTGTGGCGGTGATGCCGAGATTTGGGGTGGACACGATATGTGGGAAGCTCCAGATCACCACAGGTGCTGGGTGGTGACTTATGATGTTCATTTCGAGTCATTGGCTTTGTGTGAGGAGGCTGTTGTGCTAAGCGATATGTGCTATTATGCGTAGGAGGAGCCATTTTGAGGTCAGCGGCAGGCGGACTCTCTTGATATCGACTCTTTGTTGGCGAAGACGTAAGTTTAGGAGGCGATAACAGCCTAATACTCTTGTTTGCTTCGTCGGCACTCTTTGGCGAGCCACCTCGAGGATGTGACGAATTTTTAACATCTGAATGGCCAGAATGAATAGAAAATATGGGCTTCTAGAATAGGTCAGATAACGTGTCACACTCTTTAGATTGTAACATACAGGTTTAGACTCCTCAGATACTTCTGGTATACCGGACCTTATCTCAGCCGGTTTGTTCGGAAGACAAATCTCTGGCAAGTCCAAAGGCGAAGCTCTGGGTAAGGGAACTGTGATTTTGTTCTTTGGTGGTGAGGCAACCTTATGCTCGAACGATTCACAAAGCTGTGTAGCAGCGGGCATTACAAGTGAAGCATGCCGAGGAATATTGCTAAATTGGCCAGGACGAGGTGGCTCTCGCCGTTGAAACGTGAAACCCTCTGCGAGCGAGGCCTCGGAAATCTCCTCTCTATGATCAAAGCTACTCTGAGGCCAGTCTTTGGTACGATAATCTTTGGTTGCCTTGGGGAGACTTGGCTCAGGAACTAGTTGCGACATGTCGTCGAGGTCTGCTCCTTTGCTCATCCACATATAGCCAGGATTTCTTCTCCCAGAAGGCGAGCCTCCAAGGCCGTGTTCAGGGCCCTGCGGTCCCATCACAGCACCTCTTTAAATCGCCTTTGGGAGTGTAGGGCGCGAGACTGTAGCTATGCGCTTGGCTGAACTGCACGAGCTTGATGCGTAGAGAGGCACTGCACGATTGAAAGACCAAAGTATCTCGATACCCTCCCGCAGGGTCTGGAATCTGGGACAAAGAGCAATTGAATTTATTTTCTGGTCACAGAATTGAATTTTAACCGTCAAGGCGGTCGATTTGTGGCTAAGCGAGTCTATCTAGGCAGTAGCTGTAGAAGGAAAGAACGATGCGTCTTCCAGTCGTTGATAGCCGTCATCGCTACAAGTTGCGGCCGGAGCAGATAGTAATGGTTCGAACACTGATAGAAGCAGAAATATTTTGTATTTGTATTTTGCATTTGTTATTCAAGCTGTTTCTGAACTATAGAGTATATTAGCATGTGGCTATTTCGCGGGTTCCTTCAAAAAGGTAGCAATATGATTGTTCTCTCCGAGTCAAACCCAGGAGTAACAGGTCCCGGTCTGAAACAGCAGAGTATTAATAGAATTTGGCGCAGATTGGTTCAAATCAATGCAGAATGCCAAGAATCACAATTTAATGTTGCTCTGGTAATAAGCTGATACAATCATCATCTCTTGCTATCAAGCCCAATGCCACAGTTGAAGCGACTCGACTATCCTCAATAGCCTAAAGCGAAGTCCCATGAGTGCCTTGAGCGCCTCACCTGAAGCAATTGAAATCTTGAGACGCCGCAAATAGTCGGCGTTTAATGTTCGCCTCGCGGCCGCTTCATGGTCGTTAGAAGCCGCATGCCTTCTAGCCAATCCGCCACATCTGCATTATACAGAGCTTCACAGTCTCAAGCCCCTCGGATTCCACAGCCAGCGCCGCTAATGGCTAGCGACGAAGGCACCCCTCCAGAACAGGCAATCGAACGACCATCACTTATATCACCAATATCACCTCTGGGCCTTCTCAATCTCCATAAGCGCGATGCACCAGCTCCCCGAGTCACAAAAATAGGTCCTCTTTAGTCTCACATCGTCACGGAGCCGTCACAGACAAAACCTGTGGGCGCGCAGTGATGGCTCTCGCTCGTTGGTGCGCTCAAGTGGTGTCCAAGACAGCAGGGTTGAATCCTGTACACCTCATTGGCCACAACCCCTGCACGAGCCGTTGGCGTCGGCGCTTGTTTGGGGAGACGAGGCCAATCATGGCGGCGCACCGCCAGCGTTCTATCATGTCCAGGCACAGGAGCCACCAGAAGCCTAGCCAAGAGCTGCGCAAAATGGGGCGGATGAGCGTTGGAGGGCGGTAACTGATACTACATGGATCGCTGCCGGCACTGACATGCAGGAACTTGTCGCGGAAATAGCTGGGTAGAGTGGATGAGGAGTGAGGCGAGAAACACGAAGGCGGCAATAATAAATGCTGGGCTGTGGCACAGTACATCTTGGTCTTGACCCATCTCCGGTCTGGACGTCTGAGCTTTGCATCTTGTAGTTTTATTTTTACTCTGCTTTCGCTACCTGCTATTTGAAGATATCTCGTACGATATTTAGACTTCTCATACGACCATCTCGAATTTCGCATGACATACAGACGCCTACAAACATAGCCGCCAAACCAATCAAGGGCATATTATCATGTCGCAAACCTCCGCATACTTCCCTCTGGCGACGGACAATTCGTGGCAGGGCCAATCCGGCAGCATTACTCCTCAAGATGGAACGGATGCTGGCGCCGCGGGCGACAGCTCCGCCAATTCCATCACTCTCTCGACCGGAGCCCTGGTTGCCATTATTGTTGTAGTTGTAGTCGTTATCTTGATCGGTGGTAAGCAGATATCCATATTCCTTGGCCAAACTCGTCTGTATGCTCACACAAGCTAGTAACAACCGCTTCCCTCTTCTTCATTGCCAAGAAACGTGAATGGACCATCAAAGAAACTATTAGGAGATCGACGAAGAAAGTTGCTACTGCTCTTACTCCAAGGCGATCTGAATTTCCTCGCTCCGTCAAAGGCTCTACGCGCTCCAATCGCAAGGGACGAACGAAGCTTAACGACGACATCCCGCCAACTCCACGACTCCGGCCTGAAGACTTGGAGAAGGGCCTGGCTCGAAGCGAAAGCAAATCCGTTGGACGTAACCCGGGTGGGAAATAACGGCGAGAAGATTGGTGTGGTGTGTATGCGTGTGTGTATGTGTGTGGCTGTGCGCATGTTGGGGGGATATGCAGTTCAAGCGCAAAGGACTTGGATGGGAACGGCTAATGGCGAGTGCTTTTTTTGATTGATGAAATTATGATTTCGCTCACGGGCGTTCCGGTGTATGTACATATATCCTTTTGCTCTTTTTTTTTTTATTCTCTTTGATATTTCAAAATTTATGGGTATCACATCTTTCTGAATGTGTTCGAGCTGGCGCTTCGCCTGGTCTTTGGATTTCGCCTCTGTGGAGCTGGAGCCTCTTCCTCTTCTTGCTGCTGCTGTTTCTTTTTTCTCTCTGGCACAAATGTAACCTGTCGCTCTCCACGAACTTCGCCACGATCCGCCTTGTTGACGCGCGTAGATTTCTGTTGTCTTGAGCCCAATGCAGAGTCCTTCAGTGGCCGGCCCTCATTTTGTGTCGACGAGATCCGCATCACCACGTCGTCTTTAGGTCTAGAGATAGGCTCCTCTTCATCGCTAGATTCCTCGTCAGAGTCTTTGCCTTGGAACTGCACTGATCCATGCTTTGCCTCCAGAGCCTGTTGAACAGCGGTGCTAGGGTTGAGAGCCTTGAATTCACCGCTATTCTCGTCCACCATGAAGTCTTCGTCCTCGAAAAGCTGGGTGAATCGCTTATCTCCCAGAAGACCAGCATTGGTATCAACTTGGCCTCTGTTCTCCTGCTTCTTGAGAAGCTTGTCGGCAAATCTCTGGTTGACCTTGACTTTCTTGGTGCCTCTGATGCGGCTAGAGCGCTCTTTCTCAACCTTCTCCTTGATGCGCTTCTGTCTCTCGTCTTCGAATGCATAGGGGTTTGCAATAAGTCTAGCCTGCTCGTAGAGCTTAGATGCCACAAAGTATCCGTGCATGTATGGCCGCAGCAAGTTGGTTTTTCCAACCAAGTGGGATAAGCTGAGCTGTTTCAGTTCTGGCAGAGTCAAGAACTTGTAGTTGTCGTAGGTCTCAGTGCGGACTTCTTCCGCCATCTCTTCTACCATGTTGTCTAAGAACGAGCACCACCTTGGAGCTGAGCCTAGTTGGGGCACGAAGAATGCGTGTTGTTGCTTGCCCTCATTGGCTGTCAACAGCATGCCGGTGTTTTTGCACCAAGCCACGTCGTTGATATCCACCACAGGTTCAACCGATGTCCATGGGTCACCCGAAGCTTCATCCCAGATTTTAATGATGCGCTTGTCGGCCGACAGTATCTTCTTCTCTTGTGATGATGTCGTCATATGTATCAGTTTCTTCACGGGGAAGCCGTAGCCATGGTCTTTTTTGAGTAAGGGAGTAGGTCGACGAAGGTCGAATAGCTGGATCATACCACTTGAGCTGCCAGTCGCCAGTGACAGGCCCGACGGATGGAAATCCATTGTCGTGACACCACCTTCATGGCCGGCAAGTAATGCAACCCGTGATCTTGAACGAGGGTCCCAAAACTCCACTGTGCCTATTGATGTACCAAAGGCGAGCAAATTGTGTGTATCTTCAGCAATGGCTGCACAGTTTACGCTGCCAACATTGACGCCTCCTTGTAGACCACCGCCGAATTCATCGTCTCCTCCAACTTCGATCTGATATGACTTCATAAATCTTCCAAGTTCTAAGTTCATGCGAAAAACTTCTCCTTGACCATCAGCGTCGATGCCAACAGCCGGAACGAGAGCCTCAGTAGAGTGTCGATCGTAAACCAGATCTCGGCCGTATCTAGGAATGCGCACTTCATAGTGGCAGCCCATAGGAGTGTGGAATTCGAGCTTTCGATCATTCTGCAGGTGGAGAGATTTTGTGTAGTCGGTGGAAAGTAGGACAAAGGTCTCGTTGGTGGAAGTCGTGTGTCTTGCGAACGAAAGAGAGAGTTGTGGTAAGTTGTGGACGTGAAACTGGGGCTTGTATGTGCCCGTGCTCATGACCCATTCGCCATCTTCACTGATACGAACACACTGGCTTGCTTCTTCGAACTCGAAATCTTGCAGAAGCTCAACGCGACTCTGATACTCGGCATCGTCCTTCAGACTGCGCTTCCGGCGGCGAGCAAGCCAATCTGGAAGAGGGCGCGCAGTGGATGCGCCCGAGATTGTGTAGACGGGGACAGTCCCCGGATTGGACAGCTTCATGGCGAGGACGGGAAGGGAATATCAAAAGATGGGATTTGGACCTCCTCTGCGTGAAGTTTCTGCGTCAAGGTAAAAGATCTTCTGCCGCGCGCGGGCAATTGGCCTAACAAAAAAAAATCAAGGTGAAGAAAAAATCCGGCCCCGCTTCGGTGAGCGGTCTGACGCCCCCACACAAGCAATGCGGACTGGCCTGACCGAAGACTCGCCAGCCAATAACCAGCAACGCGCTGGATCCAGCACGCTCCGGACTCCCTGGACTCCCAGCCCACTGGCCCGGCGCTGTCAATTCCGCTCTCTGATCCGCGATGCGGTGCATTTTCGAAGTTGCTTGCTAATCCGAGATTTCCTCTGCCGCTCGCGTGGTCTATGGCCTGCGGCTGCACCTGGTGGCAACGATAGGGCGGCTGTTGTTCTCCTGAAAACTCTTGCCTTCCCCTTTACTCGACCCTCGACCCTTGGACGCCTCGTGACTAACATCAATCTGTTCCTCGAGCTCGGCGCGCCATCTGGGTGACGCTCTTGGACCCCATCGACCGAAGAGACTCCAGTTGAGATGGAGCTCGGACAACTAAGAGCATCAGAATCGCTTATCCTCATCGGGACTTCTTGATCTCGTCTGCCATACATTTTTCCTTCGCGGGCCTCTGTCCCGTCGTTTGCGCGATAGAGTCTGGAAAGCCGTGGCTCGGTGCCGACGACGGCGGACTACGCTGTCACCGGCTGCCGCGAGCCCGATTATTCTATAAGCAGCCGACATGGAGACTGGAGAATATGAAACTAATACACTGTCGATAGTGAGCTTGACGCCTTGCTTGATCGCCATTGCCCCTCATCTTTAGCTAACGTCGAGTTTTAGAATAGTGTCTCGTCCATCACTTATCGTCTATACGAACCGTCACCCAACTTGTCGCAAAACTTCGCTTCGGTTGCCCTGGAGATTGAGAACTCGCTGAGGGATAGAGGGTACATTGTTTTATACGATGCAGCTAGGAGAGGGCTATGGCACTTCCTATTTCTTACAAAGGATGAGGAGGAGAACTTGGACAAGGTGGGCGACAGCCTTAGACTGCCGTTCGATGTGCTCGAGCAGGGCCTCGTTGTAAAAGAAGAGGGCATCATAGAGCCTCCGATAATGCCAAAGCCTCGTTCTCAGGCTCTTCAATCCGGCAACACGCCTACGAGCCTCTTGTCAACTAATTCTACCTTGGAACAAGCCCACCGTCCAGCTCTCTCCTCACCTCTGCAAACCACTACACCATCCTCGCAAGATCACGAATTGAAAGCCGAATCCAGGACCAAGACAACAGCGCAAAGTTTGCTATATGAAAAACTTATCACGGCCGTCTCGCTAACGATATCGACTGCTTTTTGTCGTCGAACTGGGGCCATTCCTCTCAACTACAGGACGATTTTGATGTCTCCAACTGCGTATAGCGCACAGCCGCACGGAATTGCTATCGGCAGACCACAGATATTGGGCACATTCAGAGTTTACTTGACGACTACTGGGGCACTGGTGGTCGGTATTTCTCTAACAAAATGCAAAGGGATTCTGTCACTAGACGATACCGCCGCCTCTAGTCTGGCCCCTTCTGGCTACTCCGTCCTCGCAGCTCCTTTTGGCATCATGACTGCTACCCAGAATTTTGTTCCTGGAGACGGTGGCATGTCAAGCCTTGCTCAGACACCGATGACCCATTTTTTTAGCTTCCGTAACGGACTGGACGGCCAGGAGTCTTTGTGGAAACAAGCTTGCCAACGATTCTTAGATTTCAGGGGAATAGCTGCCTCGACACTGGGGGGATGTCTTTGGGTAAACCTCTTAGTACCCAAGTCCAAAAGTGTAGATTCCAAGGGCGACCACCGATCCTCTGGCGCACATTCCTCATTTACCCTACCATGGCCAAGGCGTCTGTGTTTCCGCAAGAAGAATGTCGACGCATCCTCTACTAGTCGCGTCGTAGATACTGTGCTGAGTGGCCATGAAGAAAGCCACGATCCTCTTGGCAACGCGAAAGGCTGGCACAGCTCTATTACTGAAAGAGAAGAGAGGATCAAACGAGTAATGGAGCGCACGGCGACTATGCCCAAAGACTCGCACCCGCAACCTGCAGATTCGAAGACACCTAAGCTGAGCGGCCTATCTCCTGTGGCTTTGCAACGCCCTAACACGGCAACAGCTGGTATCATGTACCCGACACCACCAGATGGGATCCAGCAACCCAACGGCGTCACTCCATCAATGGATGGTACTTTTTCCAGCCCAGGCAATCCCTTGTCAGCACAAATCATGCCAGAAGCAGATGTGACAATACAGAATGAGCCGGCAGGAGGGGATGGCCTCGACCAGTCTCCTAATGTTGCTGAACCCAAGAGACGGCGGAGTGATAACAATCTTCTCGGCGATACCGACAACATGCTAGGAGGAGATGTAGGGGGGGACATGTTTGACGACAACGATATAACTGAGGCGGACTTCAACTTCTTTGATGAGAAGCCTGGCGACCTTGATGTTGATATGGCGATGAGCGATCTGCCTAGCTCAGAAATGGCGCCGTCCCAAGCTGCTGAAGAACCCGTACGGCCTGTCGAAACCATGCAACAGCCTCTGGCACCGACGCCTATGTCCCTACCACCTGCCCCTTCTCTCCCTCCTTCAGCGCCAACTCCAGTTCCCGCCGTGAGTCCAACTTCTGCGCCTGCTCCTGCTCTACCAGCAGCGACCTCACTGCCGCCTCCTCCACAGCCGCCTCCTCCGCAGAAAGAAACGGTAGTATTTGCGAAGCCCGAATTAAAGCATGCCAGAAGCCAGAATGAAGATGCGGCCCGTCGAAACCGAGACATACGAGTTACACCCGCAAAGCGCGAGTCCAGCCCATTTGACCCTCATGCTGTTTTTAAGCGGGTAAAGGCGTCCTTGAAAATACCTAAATATGACTCCTCCATTTCATCTCAACATCCCTGGAGGAAAGCAAAAGTATTTGAGAGCCTTGATTTCGATCCAGCAATACCAATGATTAGCAAAAAATACGAACAAGGAGGTTTTTTCGACTTGAGCGGTCTTTCAAAGGTCGAGAGGATGGAAAAGGCAAATGGTGATGTTCGAGCTGTACCAGAGACTGATTATCTGAAACGTCATGGTAAACTTAACAGGAAACCAAGGGATCGTTCGACTGCTCGCCATGCTGGAGGCAAGCAATATTTTGCGTTGGAACCGCAAATACTGACAACCAGCCCCATGAAATTGGATGGGTCAATATCAGACAGAGAAGATGGTAACATAGAATCAGATCAAGATGACTCTAGCTACACGTCTGACGAACCTGGATCTCCGCACAAAGCCAGCATCAGGTTAATTCATGGAGATGACGATATCCTGTCTCAGATTACCTCCTTGAGAGATTGTGATATTGAGGAGCCCGATCATCAGCTGGCAATGGAATTACCGCGGTTATCGAAATCAGATATATCAGGAGTGCCACTCTCTCAACTTTTTCTGGATCCAGAACCGTTATTGTTAGATATGGGCTTGACCGACGAAGATGTAATCCAAATTGCCCAAATTGTGACTGAGCAAGCCGCAACTGGGTCGCTAGACATCTTCAATGCGTCGGATTTCGAGCCTGCAACTCTATCAGCGAGCGAAAAGCGCTCAGATTTATCTATACATGCTCGAGACGCGTTTTATACTCTTGAAGGGATTATTATGCACTTTTTCGAAGATGCAATGCCGGTGCGTCTCAAGGGTCTACTGGATATACAAGACTTGCCGATCTTAAGTCAGTTTATACCACGACATATAACTGGTAGAGAAGGAAATTCTGAGGCGATGCGCCCAAGCAATCTATACCAAATCCCAAGCCCTCATTTAGAAGTACAAAGAGCAGACACAAAACTCTCTGTTCTGCCTTCAGCTGTACCATTTTGGGAGAGTTTGGGTCTCTCACCTTCTTCTGGCAGCAAGAACATTAACGCGATCTGTGTCTTTCCTGGGTGGTCTGGAATGGGAGATAATGTTAAAGCCTTTTTGGATCGCGTTAAAAGTGTCTATGAACTGCTGAAGTTGGGCACATTTGAAGTCATGCCTCTTGGTGAAGATGTGGAAGCAGGCCTGTTGCCATATGAGGTTGATAGAATAACCACTTCACCAGATGCCACCGTGACCAGGCACGGCTCAGCCATGGTTGAATGCATGGAAGCACTGCGTGGAGTATTCAACAGCCTCACAATTACCGAGACGAATTTTGTTATTTATTTTGTTTATTCCCCCGAGAATCCTGGGACCATTATCGAATCATGCACAGCATTTCAGCGATTTTACGAATCTTACCAAAAGATTCTAGCAAGCCGAAAAGAACCGCCCCAGAACGAGCTGGTTTTGCAGCTGGTATCCACAGATCTACTCTCCTCCCCATCAGCCTTGGTCATTACTCAGACTTCAGATCTTGTCAGACTCTGTATCGAGACGTATGATCGCTGCACCTTATTTGGGGGACCAATGCCAGCCCCAGCAATCAGACTTGAACAATTGTTGCCGCGTATCATTGATTTCAAGCTGACCACGAATCCCTCAGCTTCCCTGATCCGTGAAAATTCATGCATTCACGTGGCATACTCCCAGAGCGTTGATGAGCGATGGGTTACTGCGGCGTGGACAGACGACAGGGGTAACCAGCAAGCGACGGCTGCCTACTGCATGGGAAGAAAAGGAAAGCCACCGTCTCGAAACATGACCGAGATCGCCAATGAAATATGGGAGACAACGCTGGAACTAATTTCCTCCTGGAATGTTCTTTGGAGGGTCATTATCACTAAATGCGGGCCGATGCCGCAGCACGAGGTGGATTTTTGGGTTGACCTGGCTCGCACCGAGATCCATGCCAAGGTCACACTGGTCTTGCTCACAGTTGACTCGAGTCCATCGCTTCAACTTTTACCACCGGCAATCAAGCTTCCAGCGCCCACAGCTGCTCTCCATACTCCAGTTTCTACTCCGCAGCCCTCTATGCAGTCTCCGGAGCCTGTTGCTACTCCTGCAACGCCTGCAGCTAATGCGACGGCCGCTACTCCTTCTAACGATGGTGCCGCGGCTGGCGCTGGCGATGCCGACTCGGATGATATTTTGGTTGACGCTACCGACCAAACTTGGGGAGCTATAGCCAGCCACCGACTAAGCAACTCCACCAGTATTTTAGAGGTACAGCTCTCTTTAATGAGTGGGTATTTGATCAAGAGGACAGGACTTAGGTTGGAAGATCCCCCCATCGTTATGGAGGTCAATCTAATATACACAGAGGCAACTCCACGAGTGCATGAACCTCTTTTAAGAGAGATGTTGGGATACTTTAGGGGACTAGGCACGCTGGCGAGGGCGCGTGGAGTGGTGGATAAGGAAGGGGATGTTCGACCCTGGCACGTTGCAGCGGCTGAAAAAGCTGTGCGTGCGCTGTATCTGTTAATGTGAGGTCATTTTCATGATTAGGCAGGGGAGAAGTTCCCCTGTTTGTTATTACCTCTATACGACGACAAACGTTGGAAACATGTCATTTGTTCTTTGGCGTTAACCTTTTTTCCCTTTTCATTGGCGTTGGGTATGGTATAGGCAGAGGTGGTCTTCATTTTCTGATTAAGGGAGTGATAGAAAGGGTGGGAGGTTGGAAGCAGACCATCCTATTACACAGGAGGTGTTTTGTCTCGTTCTAGCATATCTATGCATAAGGCTGGCGATGACATTTGCGGCTTTATAGATAGATTTTGATGTTGGGTGAGGGGAGCGGCGTGATATTCGGAGTATATGTATACATATATATTTTGTTTTAAATGAGGGATACAGTATACCTACCTCTATGGAGCAATAAATTGCATTGATTTCCGATATTCCCAGTCGGAAGAGACTTGGTCCAATATGTTATGGGGCTTGTTATGAGAATCCATCTGTAAGTTCTAGAAGATTTTTTTAGGCGGTGTAGTGCATCTACCGAATTGCCCCGCTAAGGACGCCAATGACGCATACAAGCATCAATTCTCCAACCCTGTCACGCTATCGAGAATGTCATCCATCTTGTCGCAGGTCTCTTTGTTCTTCCTTTCTCCTTACAAAACCAATCCCAGTAGAAGTTTTGGTTAGGCTTTTTTTTTTTTTCCTTTTTTTTTTTCATCTGTTTCTGGATTGGATAGAGAGACTTGAGTCTGAGTGTGAGTCATTCTGCTTGCAATATATTCTGCCTGCGCCACTGTATCAAGTTTAGTAAGTTTTAGCGGATGAATCATCCATCGCGTGCAGGCTCTGTCAAGCATGTACGTGCTTCTGCACGTATGGAGACAATAATAGGACTTGATGCTGATGAGACAGGATCTTTTTCAAAGATGAATAGATAAAACGGGCTGAAGACATCGTTACTTTTTCCTTCTTCTTCTTCTTCTTCTTCTTCTTGCTTTTTGCATTTACAAAGACGCATACAACTCTATGAATTCGATTTGAATAGTAATAATAATGAATATGGCATCGCTGGGAAGCCTTCCCGGCGATCTCATTCTCGACATCGCCCAGCATCTTGATGCGGCTCGAGATGTGGCCCATCTGGGGGCCGTGTCGAAGCACGCTCATACCGTCATCAACCAAAGCGGATGGCGCAGCTTCGTGAGATCCAAATTCCCATCTATCGACGTTGCGCCAGGAGCCTTGATGGGGTGGAATGCCGTGGCAGACCGCTTGACGTATCTAGACCGGTGCTGGGACAGCCGTGGTATCACTTTCACGGTTTACGGAGAAAAATCACCGGCGCGGCCTAAGAGGAGGGAGTTTGCGAGGAGCAGACAGTCGGTGAACTTTCACTCAGTCATGGATGCTACGACAATCTTATCAACGCAGGAGGAAATGCTGGTATACGGTGCGGGAGAGAACTTGGTGCTCAGACGAAAGGACACGAGTGGGAGGGGCCAAGACAGCTGGAGCAAGCTGGCTGGCCGGGAAACAGGTTATGCGGCTGGAACCGGCGATGTGACGGCGATAAGCATCATTCAGCGCCAACAATTCCCCGAGGTGGTTGTTGGAAGAGCTACCGGGGACCTTCAACTGTTGTCTGCTAGAGATGAGATCTTAACGGATGCATCTCAAACATTCCCGCCTACGCACGACACAAACAATGAGTCCAAAGCACCACTGACACGAAGGTCTCCTGGCCAGAGAGCGGTTTCGTGGACTGAATGGCAACCCGACAGTCAGCTTCTGGCAAGCTGCAGAAGCTCAGTCTTGACGCTATACAATCTTTCCGACACAGAAGAGGCAACACTCAAACCTGTGTTATTCTATGACGTGTCCAAAGATAGCGCTGCAGATGAGATATCGCTCTTGCGTAGCGTCAAGTTCATGAGCCAGGATGTGGTAGCCTGTGGACTTGGTGGCTGCAGCGACCCCTTGAGATGGGCCAAGATTCGACCTACAGGAATCGAAATGCTCAATGTGGCAAAGGAGGGTGCTGTAGGTGACTCTACGGAGAGACTAGCTGAGAAGACGACGGTGCGCTCTATGCAGCCGGTTCCTAAGATGAATGAGAATCTGCTGCTCAGCGCTTGGGACGACGGAAGCCACAGGTAAGATGGAAAAACGAATTTATGCTAGAGACTGAAATCCGCTGTCCAAATTCAGGCGGATAATTTTTGCTAATATCGATGGCAGGCTGTCTGATTTGCGATCTCCATTGGGTCACGACGTCCTGTATCGTGATGGCTTCCAGCCTTATCAGGCCAGTAGCTCAATGCTGGTATATGGATCCGAACGATTTGTGGCAGGCAACAACTGCAGTCCCGACATTCGATTCTTCGACTTTCGATTTCCAAAGTCGTACTATCATACCAATGCCATGCCTTGTTCTGTGGATGTTCCTACTCCTGGACGACCTTATCAGTTCGGTGATATTATCGAAACCAATGGTCTGCAGATCCAGTCGACTGATACATGCAACCCCTCGTGTGGTCAAACATGTACATGGCATCATCTATCAAAGCAGGACAGCTGGCGGCCAGATGCAGTCATTCACATCTACAGCGCTTCCATGGACCGAGTCCATTGTCTCGCCAAGGCATCTGACTTGTCAACGTCCTTCTACTGCGGTGTCAGAGGGGCTCTCGTAGAGGCGACATATGCTCTTGGCGAAGACGTCTACTCTGGAGCCGCAGTCTCCCGCAGATCAGCTCCAGACGGATGGCAGGCCAGCGACCCCGAGGGAAGAGTTTCGCTCATGGAGACGGGAGTCGGGCTCCGCGACGGAGAGTCGCAGCTGGAGGAACAAACACAGACGAGGATGCCAGAGCTGTATTACTACGAACGATGGAGAATTCCAGAGGCGGGATCTGAAGAAGCAGAGCCGTTGAAGAGAGAGGAAGGACGGCGACTGGACCCGGCGTTGGTGGCTAGCAGAAGGGGTAGAAGTTGATGGGGAACGTTTTCTCACGATTTTACGACACAGGTTCCTTTTTTTTTTTTATTTTTCATCTTCAACGTTTCATGATTGAATCGCATTAAGACCATACAGAGATGTATAGACATGACTTTATAATACAAAAAAGTTAATTTGGGTACCGTTTCATTCCGCAAAGTAAAAAAAAAAAAAAAGAAACATATTCTATCATCCACAGATCAATTTGTTTTTTCTCTCTCTTTTTTCTTATAGCTTCGTGTCAGGCACAATCAAGGACAGCTTCTCCCGCAGAGAGCTCTCGGCCTCCTTCTCGATGCGAGCCACCAACGCACCGCACGTGGGAATATCGTGGATCAGACCAATGACCTGACCCGTCGTCCAGACCTATTTATATAACGCCTTCAGTTAGCAAAAGAAGAAAATAAAATAAAAAAATACTTGCTGGAACAAAGAAGAAAACTCACGCCAAATTCGGGATCTCCATTGACAAACACCTCCTTGCCCCTCTTGCCGCTCACATACGGCGCCACCTCTGCAAACTCGCCCGTCTTGCTCTCCTTCTCAATCTTGAGGGCATCCAGCGCAACCTGGTTCTTGAACAGCCTGGTGGTGTTGGTCCACCGCCTCAGCAGCAGCGTCGTGTCCGTCTCCTGCGCCTTGACAATGGCCTCCTTGATGTTGTTATGGATGGGCGCCTCGACGGTGCACATGAAGCGCGTGCCCATGTTGACGCCGCACGCGCCCAGCACCAGCGCCGCGGCGAGGCCCTGGCCGTCGGCGAAGCCGCCCGACGCGATGAAGGGCGTCTTGAGCGTCTGCCGCGCGCGGCTCAGCAGGATGAAGTTTGTGATGTCGCTCTCGCCGACGTGGCCCGCGCACTCGAAGCCGTCGATGCTGAGGAAGTCGACGCCCAGCTTGACGGCGCTCTGGGCGTGGCGGATCGTGGTGCACTTGTGCAGGATGGTGACGCCGGCGGCCTTGAGCTGGCGGATGACGGGGCCGGGCGAGTTGCCCGCCGTCTCGACGATGCGCACGCCCTCGTCGATGATGGCCTGCGCGTACGCCGGGTAGTCGGGCGGCAGCATCGACGGCAGCAGCGTCAGGTTGACGGCGAACGGGTTCTTGGTCAGCGTGCGGCAGCGCTGGATCTCGGCGCGCAGGGCCTCGGGCGTGGTGAAGATGAGGGCCGTGATGATGCCCAGGCCGCCGGCGTTGGACACGGCCGCGGCGAGGTCGGCGGTGCCGATGTGCATCATGCCGCCCTGGACGACGGGGACTGCGGGTAGATGTATTGGTTAGCTGGTTGATGATAGATTTCGGATCAACGTTAGCATGACAGAGAAGAGCATACCGCGAATGCCCAGACGGCGCGTGAGCTCAGTGTTGAAAGGCATGGCGGGAGTGACGATGGGCTGTGATGGTGTTTGCTTGTAGGTAGGTATTCTATGGCGCAACCTTTGTCTATAACGACCGCGCTTTATCGTCTATCACTGGCAAAAAAAAAAAAAAAAAATGTAAATGTATAGTATATGTGGTATAAATCAGAAAAAAAGAAAGAAGAGAAAGACGAAAAATCCGGGGAATCAAAAGACTGTTAAAGGTCAGCTCAGCTCAGCTCACAATAAGCCCTGGAACGCATTCAGAGAACGTTGCCGTCTCCCGAAACCAAATAAGCTTGTGCCGAGGCAACTTTTGTTTCCCCAAGTTCCCCATAAAAAAATCGGGCCTCCCTTGCGTTGGCTCGGCCCCGCAGTCGCCCTTTTTCTTCACATGATATTGAAGCATATACGAAGTGCACGTACAAGTACAGTAATATGAAATACCTGCTGCTGAAGGCTTAATAGGTATTATCGTGTATTGGGATTATCAAGCATACTCTAGGACTTGCTACAAAAGCACGTCTAGTATTATGTGATATTTCTGATCTGCGTATTTTGCCATTCAAGGGCCTTCATGCAAGGAGTTTCTCGATTCCCCATGGAGGTATGTACAAAAAACCACCGTCTACGGCAGCACTAACTCATCGGAACAATAGCAGCAGTATTAGTGATAGCGCTACCGTGGTTTCTGGGGAATGAGTAATCCAAAATCAGCAAAATAAGCGAGTGCGAGCTGCCATGTCGCGCGTCTGCCGTCCCTCACCTCGGGCTTTGTTTGCCCTCGGCTCTCACTCAACGTTTTATAATCCATCCAATATTAGCATCATAATCGTACTGCTGCTACTCGTTGAATTCAATGCTGAGATGGAAGCCTAAAACTAAATACATGCTGCCTCTCACAATCTTTTCTCGGCTCCTCAATAGCCGACTTATCATCGAAGAGAGCTAGTATAACCCTTCCTCGTAATGCCACTACAGTCACATACAATAGTTTTTCACGTCATGATATGCCATCTGATGTAATGTAGAAGAGGGGTATTCTGAGAATTCGTCCCTAACAAGCTGTCTTTTGCAAATATACAAATTTCTTCTTGTACCAATATCCAAATGCTCCCATTCAAGTTACCGCTGTTGTCCAGCCCAATATTTCTCCAACCCTTGTCATACCGTAAAAGGTACCCGTACCCTATTCACAAATTTCCCGTTCCATGTCCCGTTTTCCCATTTACTGCAAGCTATTTCTTGCCGCTGGTACGTTATGTACCCCAGTATGGTATCCTGTGTGCTCAAATAACGCCTGTAGTTTGTAGTTCAAGACTACTTATAGTAGTCCCCCCATGTTCCATGCATCTTTAACCAAAGTCTGTCTAGCGATTCTGGCGTTCGTATTCACCTCCTTCAATTCATAGTCGCATTTGACGCCATAGACACGCGATCTCTTGGCTTGTCCACCAAATCGGCATACCCGTCCAAGCTAGCGCCCATCGTTTTGATCATATCAAAGATGTGAGTGCCTTTGAACGTCTCGGCCCAGAGGCGCACTACTGCACTTGCCAGCTGCCTTAGCTTCATAGGGCCTGTTGTTGCTTCCATCTGCGGGTTCGCGTTCATTCCAGCCAGAGAGGGATCAACGGGGACGGCAAATTCAGTTTCGTCAAGCATTTTGCTCACTGTTTCCAAGAGATTTTTTTCGTCGAGAGTAACAGGAGAATCAGACGGTGAAAGTGACGCTAGGGTCAAGAGCCACTTGGCAAGAAGTAGAGCGCACTCAAAGTTACATACTATACGGTCATCGGTTAGCCATCTTGTACTTCCGCAGCATCATAATCACACAGTAGTAAAGCTAGTTTTAAAAGGAAATGCATAACTCACATGAATGCTGGATGCTCCATTCCGTAGACTTCGTCCTCGCGACATAATTGACTCCAGCCTTGACCAGCATGGACAATGCATGAACAGCCTGAAACACCGCTCCATGAAGTCGCACGCTGCGCACAACCATCGGAGTGGAGATCATGGCCGACGCCATCAGCATCGAGTCTCTTGACTGCAGCTCTCTGCTTAGAGGAGTATCAGTGTACAGGCGAATATACGCAAGGCGCAGCAGCGCTGTCGCGTTATAAGCCAATAGGCCGCCAGGGGCAAAGTCTGTGCTGGCAAAGGGCCCCGAGCCTGTGGCAAGCAGGTAGTGATGCTGCTCAACGGTGTTGTGCCACACTCGCAACGCTCCAGTGACTTCATCCACATCCTCTACCTTCAAAGTGCGCTGGGTATCAAATGGTAAGCCAGCAGCCAGTGAGGTCTGCTTCAAAAAATAGATGTGCTGAATCAGTGCGTGGATGAGGACATAAAATCCCAGCGATGATAGATGGTTTGGCAGGCCCTGGTTAGTGCGGCCAAATAACCTAGCAATAGCTTCGTGAACGGTAATCTCGACCAATGGCGTCGACTGTCTCAGCTCTTGCCATTGCCAGGCAGTCTCTGCTCTCCAGAGTCTAGCGGGAAGAGGCAAAGAGAGCTTTAATTCGGATGTAACTAACAGGGGCGGCAAGTCATATGCGATGCTACAAAGGTTGAAGAAAGAATATGCAATGAGCTTGGTTCTGGTCGCCCCTTCGCGTCTGATCCAAGACTCCCAGTCTGTCACGCTCGCTTGGCTTATATCCTCTGTAAGGCCCTCTTCTCGAATCAGGATAGCCAAAGTGCTCTGCAGAGACAGTGCTTCATTTAGAATTGTCTTGGCTCCCCAGAGGCCCAGAGAAAAGAGCAATAAGACGGCCTGGATTGTTTCAAGCCGAGATTGGGGGGTGTTTGGGGAACTATAATTGAAGATCCATGTGTTAGTTACGCTCACATAAGGCCATCGATTCATTACTCACTAAGGTTCCCGATGTGTATCCTGGGTTATCGGTCTCTCCGACTGAGCTGAAGCAAAAGAATGCCTGTAACTAGTACTTGGAGACGGACGCGTCGAATGCGGACTATAAGACGATGCGTTTGGCAAAAGCGCATGGATTTCTGAGCTGTGCCTCCTCCGTATCTGTTCCATGGAGACTGCCTTGGCAGCATACCACAGGGCATATCCCCTCTTGCTCTCGAATCTGTATTGGGCACCAACGGCCAAAATAGCGAGAAGAAGCTCCGGGGCGAGCTCTGTGGGGGACAATGTAGGCAAATGCAAGAACGGAATCTGTTCATGAAATCCGCCAATATATCCATCCAAAAACCGTGTCAGCGTATGGCGGGAAGGGAACACAAAATCAGCCGGCAGTACAGATGAGAATTCTTCCAGACGATTCTTGATAGCAGTGTGATCAACCACAGAGATACGAAGAGGGGATCGAGAGACCTCTTCGTGTAATCGAGAGCCGGGCTCTTGTACATCAGGAGCAAGAGATCCAAAGCGAGAGGGAAGTTGTGAATTGGGCTTTGAATTGCCCCGCTGAAACGCTGCAGGAGAGCGAGCGAAAAAATTAATCTGCTGATCAGGCTCAAAGTGTGGAGGGAGGAAATGCTGAGGCGTTGTGTAATCGTCAAGGAACAGGTTATAGTCATCATAGGACGGCTGTGGAGGCTGAGGGGCAAATCCAGCGGTGAGAATTGGTGCATCTACTCGTGCACGCTCCGCATACCCTTCCATATTATCTGGATAGCTCTTGACTCTTGCATGCGTGGGAGGCTGCTGGGGCATGTTGTTAAGAATAGGCTGCATAGTATTTACTTCGCTGGCAAGCGCCGCATCAGAAAGGAGGTCCAGGTTGCATGCCGCTGTTCTTGCTGCCGCTTGGGAATCCTGCTGAACAAGATGGCCTCCGGCATTTGAAGTCATGGGCTCATGGTGAAATGGTGGCGGAGGTGCCTGAGTCTGATGCTGCTGGGGCGGCGATGGTTGTGGAGGCAGCAGCGTGGCAGTAGCCGGTGGAGGCGGTGGAGGTGGCCGCAGCCGGTGAATCCCCATGACATCGAGCTCAACATGGCTATCTGAAAGGGATGGCTTGTGCATAGAGGCCCCGGAGAGCTTTCTTGGTCGTGAGGCATCTTTATGTCCTTCATTTAGGTGAACAAGCTTCTCGTGCCGGACGAGGAGATCACTGATGTCCATGTAAGTAGGTATAACTAAACGCAAGGGGGGGGACGAGCTATCAAGGAATGGATCGTGTAAGGGCAGCGATGAGGCGAGAGATAGAGAGTGGGCCAAGGTGAAAAGAAAGGCAGAAAATATTGAAGCTTAGGCTTGAAGCTTAGGTAAAAGATAGAAGGCGATATGCTAGATGAGGGGAAAGGGGGAATATGTAATGGAGTGAGGAGGCGCGGGTACTGCTATGGGTACAAGCACCACATGCCATCGCTTCGCATCACATCATACCCGAGCCGCACCATAGGCAAGTATCCATTGTGTAAGGAGGGGAGGAGATCAGGATGGCATTGGGGAGAGTGAATTGGTGAGAGGCAGCTTACCGTCGTCCAAAGGTCTTCCCACAACGATCCCAGCCGCAGGCGAAAGGCTTCTCTTTAGTATGTGTCCTCTCATGTCTTTGGACATGTTCAACGCGTCTGTAGTTTGAAGAAAAGAGACCCATGTGAGCAACACGGCACGAAAAAAAAAACAGAGTCGGACAAGCACAAGATGGGGGAAGCGGTGCGGAGTGGGCTGGACTGACCTGAATCGCTTGCTGCAGTACTTGCAAGGCAATGTCTTGGGCTTCTGATTGCGGTTCTCGCCCATATCAGCGAGGGCAAGGGCGGTGGATTGGTCTGGCGGTGGAAGAGCCGCCGGCCCTTCGAGGGTCTGGAGGGCAAGCATTACGAGAAATTGAGAAGAGCGACAGGTCGTACGAGTATAAGATAGTGTCAAGGAATGGAGTAGCAGCGAAAGTAACAGGACGGGATAGAACAGGATAGGACTATCAGGCTATACAGATTTGGGGGTGGATTTGATGGTGTGGGGGATGAGCTCGATCAGAGAACGGCAGTTGAATAAACAATCAGAGCTCCAACAAGACCCGGCTTTCAGCACCAGGAGAGAAGGAAGAGAGAGAGACGAGACACAAGGCCTAGAGGAAGCAGCAGTGTGGGGTTGGACAGGCTAGCACTCAGACTGCAAATGCAGTGAGTCGCTTAGACGTAAGTGACCGACTATGTAACCGGCTGAGGAGAAGCTGAGGTGGACAGCCCAATCAAGCCTCGTTGTTGAGGCTCTGTCTCATCAGACAAGAGCCAGGCCCCGGCAAGCTCAGCAGATTCGGCTGGCAGCGGATGTCCTAGTCGCAGGATGTTTCTCCGCGCTGCAGGCGAGGGCTGGCGGCGAGACGAGATGTGACGGAGCACAGACGACAAAGAATCCGGCGAGGCAAGGCGATGGAAGTCCGTCAGGATAAACCAGGGCCCCAGCACTCAGATGGCGGCTATAACGTGGAGACGGCGCAGGGCCAAAGCACTCCCGATTTGGAGGCGACTCGAAGTACTGCGTCGTATCGGGGGAAAGGACCAGTTGAAGGCGTTGCGCTTGGGACCGGTCAGTCGCGTGCCGCCATCCGTTGGGGTTGGAGTTGAAAGAAAAAAAAAAAAAAGACCTGGCCGGACGTCGCTTGGATATCGCCTCGAGATCGACGGCTTATACCTGATCAGGATGTGCCTTCGGCCAGCGGGAAACGAGCGATAGCACAGTCAATGCCAGCACTAATGCCAATTCTCATGCCCAAGACGCGGCAGATTGGCTTGGATGGCAGATGGGATGGCAGAGCAAAGCTCATCTGGCCCGGCTGAGCTTTCAGCGTCTCGGGATACGGGATGCTACAAGGTACAGGGTTGTGTCAAGCGGGGAAAAGCTGAGGGGGAGAGTGGGCTTAGCTGGAGAAGCAGCCAAAAAGACAAAGCCAAAAAGACCCCCCAGGCGAGCTAAAAGGCGGAGAGAGGCGGGGGAGACGAAGAGCAAACGGGCTGCTGTGTGCGGGTACCTGTACTTGTGCTGCGAGCGTGCAAAGCACCAGCAGAAGCCACCGCAGAACCGGCCATGACACATGAATACGCTCCTCTCCTGGACGCTCGCGCTTGAGCCGAGTTCACCGTTTGCGTGGTGCGCGTGCTAGGCCGGCCTCGGCAAGCCTGAGATCTCGCGCCTTGAAAGGCGTCCAGCCCGGCCCACTGTGGCATGGCGACGGCCGGTGGCACGATCCAATGGCAGGGAGCCTGCAACGCGTACACGGGCTGCTGGCAATCTCGTCGTTGCGCGCGACAGCCAGCAGGACGAGGCCGTACAGTAGCAGCAGCGCCGTCGTCGCCGGCGTACAAGTACATGTGCGCTATAGTGGCAAGCCGCCATGCATCCTTGGCCTTGGAGACGGCCCCAGGCTATTGATTTGGGGCCTTTTTTTGCTTCGTCTTTTTCGTTTCCTTTTGGTTTTCCCTTTTCTAGCCTTCCCGCCTCCCCAATTCCCCCGGCGCCCTTCTCTCTGCAACGGCTCTGCAACGGCTCTGTAATGTGATGCCATTCAGTGGTGGTCTGTGTTGTGTTCGCTGTGGGGGTCTTGGAGCTGGTGGATACGGGGCATGTCGGCTGGGACGATGTACCCCACGGGGAGACCAGCATCGCTCGGTATTGGATCGTGGGCTTTGCTGCGCATGCAAACCCAGATCATGCACATGTGCTTGGTGCTGGGTGCTCGTGCTTGGTCGTTTTCGTCGGCAATTCTGGGCACTGGTTACGGAATATTTTCTGGCGCAATCCAACTCCTGCCTCCTGTATCCGACATCAGCCGATTATATAAGCAGCCATCCGTGCCTCCGTACAAAGACTGTAAATGCAGCTAAAGGCCTTTTTGCCTGTCTTCTCCCTGTGGAGTACCCTAGAGATGCATGTGGTGTTCATTAGCATTCTCGGAAAACCACAACCAAAAAAGACTGTTAGCGACTTGGGCGAATTCGCTGCTCAATCTTCTTCTCCAACTCGTCAAGCCCAATTTGACAACGCTAAATTAGGGCTCATTATTTTATCCCATTTGGGTAACGCACTTGCATGACGTAAAACATATGCTAGTAATTGACCGTGGTGCTTCCTAATAGTTAGTTACTACTATGTAAGACTACTAAGATAGATAGGGAGGTTGGACACTTGGCAACAACAGTATTTCAATACTCCATGGGTACTCAAAGAAGACACTGTTGTATTGAACTGGTATGCAACTCTTTATTCACTTTTCAGCTCAGCTGAGAAGGATACATTCATGAATAGTTTGATTGCGAAATGTTGTCAGTCACTACCGCCTAATCTTGGAGAGAGGCTACTTGGAGAGATGATCTCTTATTTAAGTAATGCGAGCGCCTTGCCCGCCTAGATACGTGTATAGCGTTGAAATCAATCTGAATCGCAAGTGAATTATGAAGAGAGATATCGAAAGCTTAATCCTGAGAGAAAACCCGCATAGGGTAGTAAGAGTCTCTTCACTTCTGCCTCAGATTAGGTGCCAAAACGAACAAGAATTCTAGCATATATACATATTTAATCCTCACTCTGTAAAATGTTGATTATCCACCAGCACTCTACACCTCATAATCATTCCCCCAACTTTTTTTTCCTCATCTACAGATAATAATCCGCAATGGACTCAGAGATGGGCCTTCTTGCTGACGAGATCACGCAGCAAGTTGCAATTTGGGAAAAATATGGTCGTGAGTCCGGACTGGCACTGCCATCTGCTGGCTTTTACACTCGCACTCCAGTTCTATCGCCTCAAACTCCGCGCTATGTCCTTGATGCCAGGGAAAAGATCATAGGCTCGGCATTCAAGCTTCTTCAGCTAGCAGCAGGTCCATCCAAGATCCCCTCAATTGCAATATCTTATGTAAGACCATATCTTCATTACTGGGATTGGTAAATCGTTGTCTTGGTGGCATGCTAATTATTCGACTCAGTCTCAAACCTTGATGGCCCTTAAATGGCTTTTCCACTTCAAAATCTTTGATCACGTCCCAGAAGAGCCGATTGAATACGACGAGTTGGCAGAATCTGCGAATGTGCCGGTCCTCGAGCTCAAACGGATGCTCAGAATTGTTATGGCCAGCTTCATTTTTTTCGGAGCTCGAGGATGGAACGGTGCAGCAAACTACTTTCTCAAGGCATTTACTCATGATGAAAAACAAGACGAGGCATCCCCTTTTTCTGCGATGTCGTCATGCCAGCTGCAGTAAAAATAGTGGATGCAACAACTCGTTGGCCCAGCTCGGAGGATCCAGATGAGACCGCTCGCAACATAGCCCAGAATAATGATTTGAACTTGCCTCAATATCTGACCGAAAGCAACCAAGCTGAGGGATACACTAGTTTGATGAAGCTTCTTGGCAGCGAGCCCAGCCAGCAGACTGTCTTATCTGCCGATATTGTTCACGGATTCGATTGGGCAAATCTACCGAGAGATTCGGTAGTTGTGGATGTAAGTGTTTATCCCTCGGCTGTTCAACACGATGTGGATGGCTCCCTACTGACACATGATCTTATAGCTCGGTTCGTGTAGTCCATGCTCATTGGAGCTGGCTGAACTATTTTCTCATCTTCAATCCGAAGTTCAGGGTCCCCAAGATAAACTGAATGTTTTGAAAGAGTTTGTCACCATGAGAAATCCAGGACTCTTGGCACAATCGAATTCTTCGCTCACGACTTTCGCGATGAGCAGCCCACTCATTCAGCTGCAGTGTATCTTCTAGCAGGGACACTTGACAATCTTCCAGACGACGCCGTCAAAGAAATTTTGGTCAACATTGCCAATGCTATGTCGCCCGTATCGTACATTCTTATTGCTACTTCAGTGCTGTCGGAAGCAGACGACGAATCACTAGCAGTGCAAAGGGAAACCCGGTGTCGCGACTTGACCATGAGACAATTGCAGAATACTAGGGCTAGAACAATCAGCGAATGAGCAGAGCTTATTGAAAGCCTTGGTCAAGGTCTCGACCTCTATGAATCTAACCGCCTGCCGGGTAGCATCGTAATAACCATGATCGTGGAAGTCATTTAACGAAGCGATTAGTTTTGCTACTTGGACTAAAACGGACGATTTTGTTTTATTTTTTATTTTTTATTTTTTTTTTTTACAGAATTAGCTAACAGTAGCACAAATTTCAGAAAGCTTTGACATCTTTTACGTGGACTTGTGCAAAGTCGAAGGTGTGACAATTAATGCTGTAGGTGAAGTGTAGGTCATAGTCATAGTCTAGGCACTAGAGTTCCCACTGCTGGCACGGGCTTATCAAACTTTGGGTACTTGAGCTTTCACGAGCACTCCAACTTTCTCCATCCACTCAGCGAACTTCAACTAAAATTTGCTTCATCAACCACAAAAAACCTTCTGCTATCTATTCAACGCGAATTCCTACCAAAAAGTCTCATTAAAACCCATACAAAAGCTCGATTCAATTCCATTCCATTTGCATCTCGCAATGGGCCAACACTCTGATGCCGACTCCTCCCCTCCGAGGAGACCCAACAAGCGACCAGCTGAAGACGACATGCAAGACGATCTGCCTCAGCCGTACAACGCCAACTCTCTCCAAGCGCCTAAGCGGCGCGCCATATCTCCATCTGAACAGCCCCGAAAGCTGAAGCGTCCTGGAGCGCGAGCCCGCTTCTCCGAGGCCGAGCGAGAAGCCATCCGCCAGCGCCAGCTCGAACGCGATCGTCAAGCCGCTGAAGCCGCCCTGACTGCCGAGGCGAACAAAGTACGAGGCATCAACGATGTCGTCAGAGAGCACTACAACAGCGTGCCCCAGCGAGGACGCGACTGGCGCACCCGCGAGAGTAAGATCAAGGGCCTTCGCGTCTTCAACAACTGGGTCAAGAGCTGCATCATCCAGCGCTACTCGCCCGACGAGGACCATGATCCTGGCTCGCGGGAGGCCGGCCGCTCCAGCGGCAAGGAGCTCCTCGTTCTTGATATTGGCTGTGGAAAGGGCGGCGACCTTAGTAAGTGGCAGCAGGCACCACAGCCCATCCAACTCTATGTCGGCCTAGACCCTGCCAATGTCAGTATCGAGCAAGCCAGAGATCGATATCGACAGATGGGCTCTCGTGGAGGCCGTGGCGGCCGTGGCGGACGATTCAATCATAGACCCCCGCCCCGTCTCTTTGATGCGCGGTTCCACGTCAAGGATTGCTACTCAGAGAGCATCGAAGACGTGGAGATCATCCGCCAGGTCGGCTTCGACCCATCCACGATGAACCGCCGCGGCTTCGACGTCGTGAGTATGATGTTCTGCATGCACTACGCTTTCGAATCCGAGAAACATGCCCGTACCATGCTTCGCAACGTCGCCGGCGCGCTCAAAAAGGGCGGCCGCTTCATCGGCTGCATCCCCAATTCCGATGTGCTCGGCGAGCGCGTCCGCGCCTTCAACGCCCAGTTGGCTGCCAAGCGAAAAGCCAAAGAAGACGAGAAGAGGGAAAATGGCCAAGAGTCTACCACTCCCACATCCACGCCACCTCCCGCAGAGCCTGAGGACGGCGAGGTCGAAGAGGGCGAGGCTGAGCCGACAGCTGAATGGGGTAACTCGATCTATCGTGTGCGTTTTCCGGGCAAGACCCCCGAAGACGGCGTCTTCCGTCCTGCCTTCGGCTGGAAGTATAATTTCTTCCTGGACGAGGCCGTTGAGGAAGTCCCCGAATATGTCGTCCCTTGGGAGGCCTTCCGTGCGCTGGCCGAGGATTTCAACCTGGAACTGCAGTTCCACAAATCTTTCTCGGACATCTGGGAGACGGAGAAGGATGACCCAGAACTTGGACCCCTGAGTGAGAGGATGGGTGTCCGCGAGAGAGGTGGTGGCAGGCTGCTAGTCTCGGATGAAGAGATGGAGGCGGCCAGCTTTTATATTGGATTCTGCTTTTACAAAGTATAATTGCGGATTTTGCTTCATCGTTCGGGTCTTTTCATCTTTTAACGTAGAGCTAATGAGTTTTATTTTGCTTTTGCTTCTTTTTTTGTAACAACGATTTTTTACATTGCTATTTCAAGGATCACGACCTTTTATGTTTTTACCAAAAATCAAACATTCAATAATTATATATTCAATAAACCCACTAAATTTGTAAACCGGGTATCATACGCTCCAATCTATCCTTTTTCGCTTGATCTCCTAGGACCCCTCCCCAAGACGCAACGCCTTCTCTACGCATAAAATTACCAAAACGACTCATCTTCCTGGAACTAACAAGCACGCTGTTACAAACGACACGCCAAACACCAAAAAGGGCCAATGAATGTGGAGAAAGTAGTAGAGTCATTGGTTCGTCGTGACAATCTTCGCAGCGACACCCTACATGGCGTTTGTGGATCGTCTCCAAATCATGACTGCTGCTATCGCCGCACACGCTGTTGCGCCCAGAGTAAGATACAGGCTTGTCCGATCAATCATGTCGTCATCACTCTTTGGGAAAGCAGTGCTAGGGTTTGCTGCTGCCTCTGCGAGAGCGACGAAAAGCTCACTGATGCTATTCCACGTAACGCTAACGTGCAAGGGAGAGCTCATGTTAAGCGATGACGTGTACTGATCGGGCTGAAGCTCGCTGCGTTGCATAGTCTTGTCCCTATCTGCCTTGAGCGCGGTATACACAGAGGGCAGCTCATCCAGCTGGGGGTGCTTTTTCCGTATATCCACAATATGGGAAAAAGAATCAGGATCAGACGAGTCGTATGCGTAGCAAAGAAGGTCACAGGCGTCCAACTTTGCTTGGTTTTCTAGGATAGCTGGTTCCAGCTCGCCGAGTTCTTCAAAAATGAGGTATACTTGCTTTCCGCCAGGGAGCTCCACGCTGTTGACCGCTCGGCGTGGCTTGATTGTGGGGTGGTATAACCCGTCGAACGTACGGTTCAGAAAAGCATCCAAAAGAGACGATTTGCCTGCTCCTGACGCACCGAGAATGTAACAATGGAAGACGTTCCTTTCGACACGGCCGGGTCGCCTCCGCCTTTTGCGCGGCTTCGTAACTTTTAGTGCTGAAGTGATGGGATCTTTTGGATTAGGAGGTTCGAAACCGAGGTAGGCCAGGTACTCCAGAGTCGTCTTGGGCTCTAAAAATGTGGTCATACTCCATTGGGCCAGCCAGCCTTGAAGTGTGATGTACCCGCCCTCATTTCTAACCGTCGAGGACGGAAAAGCAGAGTCTGACCAAGATGGTGGCAGTCCAGGGGTGGGAGCAAATAGAGCCTCGAGTTCTTCGTCATTCAAGCCACCGTCGTTATCTTTGTCGAAGAGCAGAAATAGATCCACAAAGAAGCGGTATCCAGCTGGACTGAGCTCGGCCGAACAAAACTCTGGGACTTCGAATTTTGGATGGAGAAAGTTTTCTTCCAAGCTTAAACTATCCGTATGGTGATATTTGCGCAATATGATCCAGATGGTTTCATGCCTGCCTTTCTCGGCGTACATCTTATTCAGTTGCAAAAAGCTTCTCAGATCGATACCTTTTGATAGGTCTGCACCTCGAAGTGCTTTGGATAGGGAGAGTTTGATATTGTCGAGGTCATCGTCTGTAAGAGGCTTATCAAAACACCGAGACTGAAAATCTCGCATTTCCTGGTTATCAAGGTAACCGTCTTGGTTCTTGTCGCAAAGGTAAAATATCCGCTTTAAAGCATCAACACACGCTGGCTTAAGATGGCCTTCTTTGTAGTCGAAGAGGGGGGCAATCGGATGGGTCACGGCCTTCTGACATAAGAAGAAAACTTCGTTGACGTTGCGGTGTTCCCTTGCGCTGGTCCTGATACATGAGTCGATCTCTCTAAACTCAGCCATGACCGGTAGCATCTCCTCCTCCACCACCTGGGATGTGCTGCCCTGGCCCACCAAGTCTGACTTGTTGGCGCACAGCACGACTGGAACATTTACACCCAACGATCGGAAGTAGGGCATCCAAAACAGGGCCACACGTTCGTAGCTATAGTGGTCGGCATATACAAGCAGAATAACATTGCATTTCCGAATTTCCTTGCGCAAGGTAGTTCGGTCCTGGGGCCGGGCTGAAGTATCAACGATTGTCGTAGTGACATTCTCTGGCGTTCCGATGCTGGGCGGAATAGTGATTTGGGGGAGGACCGGCTGGATCTTGTTCGTCATAAACTGGTCCTTAACAAGAGATGCAATCAGGCTGGATTTGCCTGTGCTCTCGTCGCCGCAAACGCAGATCCGTACTGAGAGAATTAAACACCCTGTCAGCTCAGCTCAACCCAAGGCCCGCAGATATTAAGAATCATCCCAATGAAGCTCTAGATGATAGTTTGCGACAAGCGAGTTGACTCGGGACTTACCTGCAGTCGGCATTGTGCAAGCTCTGTAGACGAAGCCTGGTATGCCAAAGGTTGGGGTTACCTCAGGGCCATATCCTTCGTTGCAGTGAGGTCCGGGTATCGATCAATTCAGGCGTCAACGTATAATGATAGCCGTAGGAGAATTGAGCTGTTGTCAGTGGAGCCACAGCGATGAGATGGGAATTCTGGTGCTTCCACGTCACAGGCCAAGCGCGGTTGCAGGTTGCTTTGCTGCAGCTAAATTGCCCGCGGGGCTTGCTGGGCGTGGGATGGGCTGATTTGGTAGGCGGTGACGCATGATGCGCTGTGGGCCGAGCGCCTGACGCTGTTTTCGGCGCTTGGGTGTTGGTGCTGTGCTGCTGGTGGTGTTCACGTTACGCACGCCTGGGGCAGAGTGTCTGTGCCTGTGCCTGTTTCGCCTACACCTAGCTAGTAGGTAGGTACTGTAGGTGCTATATAGGTACCCAGCAGATGGTGGAGGGCGCGAAGGAATGGGTAGGACCCCTAATGCTAATACTCTACATACAAGTAAATCACAGAGGTGGGTGTGGGCAGCTGCTGGTGCAGTAACAGCGTATCGATCAATGCTTCGCGTCTCCTGTGCTTCGTGCTCCGTATGATGAGGCAATTTCCAGGGAGCTTCGTGGAGTAACAGATACTATGATACAGCAAAAGCTGGATCCAGCCGTCGCCGGCCAAGCCCAACAGCGCCCAGCAGCAGCATCGTTTCGTCTGATCTGGGACAGATAACATGGCCAAATACGGAGCTTGCTTCCATAAACAGCTCAGCCTATGGACGCATCCGCTGCAAGAAGGGAACACTGGCCATCTTAGGGTTTAGTGGTTTAGCGGTTTGCCCGTGCCATGTGCGCACCGGCCAGTGAGCGTACAGGCATCGCCCAAATCCCCACAGAGAGCATCACTGGTCGCCTATAATTCGTTACCCCACACGCTATTCCTCCAACCTGGTCCTAGTCCAGCAGTCTATCAGCTCTCCGGATAAAGGCGCCGGGCTAAGCAACGGCGTCGCAATTCCATCCGCCTCTGGAGTATGTTCAAATCCATTCCTCTTGGTGCTCCAGGACGACCGTTCCGATTCGAGAAGCAAGTAATTCGAGCTTTGCTCACGACCAGCGTCCATATCACTTGCCTCGCCGCTCACCCCGCTCCTTTTGGCATTACGACGTGCGTACGTTGAATCGATTAGCAAGCGTTCTTGCGCGACGACTGCGACTCCTTCATCATCGGCTGCCTCACCAGATACGAGACGCAGTCAACCTCGCTGAGGCCTCGTTCTGACGGCTATTGCATTCTGCTTTGACGGTCCATACTCCAGTAGATTGTCGACATGTTGTGCGTATCGACCCTCTGTCTCTGGCCTCTTGGTCTCCTGGCCGGCGGCTGACGAAATGTTCGCGACTAATAAGAGCAGCGTTCTGCCACCCCCTCCGCGATATCCCGCAGGCGCCTATGGCGTCGGCCTCGGGGGCGTCGTGCCCCTGATCGAGACCAACAATACACTGTCGAACCCGAGCGGACCCGAGTATCGGTTCCTGGTAGGAGAGGGTAGGTCAAACACAATGCGGCAGCACAGATGTGACATCTCCAGCTGACAGGAGGGCGCACAGGAACATACGTGCTCAAGGAAGACTTGAACCTGGCCACACCACCACCCCACCCGTCCGAGGCGCCTGTTGTCAATCCGAATCCCCTGGCTACGAACCCTCAGCCTGCGACTGCTGGAACAAAAATGTCGATTCTTAGCTTGGAATCCCGACCCGCTCCCTTCTTCTACAGAGGCCCCTCTGCTACAACGCTGTCACTGGGTGGTGGAACGTTGAGTATTCAAGAACACCCCAACGAAAGCCGATATTCGACTGAAGGTGGCATGAGTAGCGATGATGGCCGTGCAGCGTCGAGCGAAGGCCCAGCCGCATCAACTACATTCGGCTCTGCTCCTGCATTTGGCGAAGGAAATTCCCTGCTGGCTCCTACGGTATCGAAAGACGTAAATAAAAAGAAGAAGCCCAAGAATAATGTTACCAAGAGCAACTCTTCTTTCATCTCTCGTGTCATTGTTAATGATAGCTTGGCGCGAAAGCTGACGGAACGGCCGAGCGATGGGCTATTTGCTTTTGCCAATATTAACCGAGCATTTCAGTGGCTGGACATGTCATCGCCGACAAAGGTAAGTTATTGCTGGGCAAGAAATGCTACTATATGTGCTAGTGGGTTAAATTAATGTGCATTTTAGCAAGATTACTTGACAAAGATACTGTTCACCAAGGCTCACTGCTTATGTCACGATGTCAACATGGTGACAAAGAGTGTTTCTCATATCGATGTGATTATGGGTTTCTCTACTGGCGAAATCATCTGGTGGGAGCCCATTTCCCAGCGATATACGCGACTCAACAAAAATGTAAGGATTACTACCGTCTTAATTTCGTCCAAGAGGCTGCTGACAACGCTACTAGGGCATAATCAATAACACACCCGTATCTGAAATACGATGGATTCCTGGCTCCGAGAATCTGTTCCTTGCAGCCCACATGGATGGCTTACTAGTGGTATACGATAAAGAGAAGGAGGACGGCCATCTGAATCCGGAAGAGGAAGGGCTGACTGCCAGCGGCAGTGGGAGTGAGGGGGAGCTGTCCAACGGATCTGCCATTGGTAATGGCATCAGGATCAACAAGTCGGTGCACTCCAAGAATCAGAAGACTAATCCAGTAGCCGCCTGGAAACTATCGAACCAGAGGATAAATGCCTTTTCATTTTCGCCTGATAACCGACATCTTGCGGTTGTGTCCGAGGACGGTACATTGAGAGTAATTGACTATCTCAAAGAAGAGTGAGTTCAGCTATAGCGTCTAGAAATGGCATTTTTTGGGGGGACCAGCGTACTAACTGATAAAATAGGCTCTTAGACCTGTATCATTCGTACTACGGGGGACTGTCATGTGTTTGCTGGACTCCAGATGGCAAATACGTCCTAACTGGTGGTCAAGATGACTTGATATCTATTTGGTCAATGGCAGACTCAGCATTAGTTGCCCGATGCCAGGGTCATCGATCCTGGGTCTCTGCGTTGGCATTCGACCCATGGCGATGTGACGACCGAAACTATCGCTTTGGCAGCGTGGGAGAGGATGGACGACTCTGTCTCTGGGATTTTAGCGTGGGCATGCTGCACCGCCCTAAGACTGCTGTGAGTTGTCAATATACGTACATCTAACGGCTACTGCTAACATGTGCTTGCCCCTTTCTCAGGCCCCTAATCGCCACCGAGGATCGGTATCGTCCAAGTTCACGGCTCCACATAGAACAGATACCAACACGTCGGTAAATTCGGGCGGCAAAGGCTCCATACTAGAGGATGAGTGGGAAGAGAATGTGATTGCGCATCCTGTTCAGCCGCGGGCGGTAATTCCAATGCTGCCACCTGTGCTGGTAAGTACCCAACAACCAACAATGATGGGATCGGTATCAACTAACACAATGGCGCCACAGACGCACGTGGTTGATAGCCATCCGGCGTGCTGGCTAGCCTTCACCGAGGATGCCGTTATCACAAGCTGCAAGTCAGGTAAGATCCCTTCACATGCGAATCTTGATCGTTTTAGCATCTATTAGATTTGAGCTAACGGAAGCAAACCTTGCAGGGCACGTAAGAACCTGGAACCGACCAGGCGTCCCAACAGGCAACGAGGGGCTTGATGGATAGATAGTAGATGGACTGGGCGTTTCGATGGCGCTTTTCCCACTTTGGCGGGTTTTTTGATTTTAATTTATTTTGATTGATTTATTTATTTTCTTATGTTTGTTTTGCGTTGGCTATAGCTTTGAGGAGGAGCGAGGGTCTCTTCTTGCTTGGTGTCTCCAGCATGACTGCTACCTACTAGGGCATTGGAAAGGAATGCTTTGTATCTAATTCTGTGGACCTTCATGTGTAATGCTTTGAGATGAATATATTTTGAATATCGGAACGGATTTATCCCTTCATGTTATGTTACAAGCGTATTTTAACACTTACAGACTCAATCTTAAGTCATTAAACGAACATTCAGCCTCACGAGCCTCACTCAGATTGCGTCGACATATCGCTGCTATGCTGACCCGAAAGCACCGAGAAAACAAGTGGCAGGGCCCCCTCGTCCCTCGGAATGCCCAGTAGGGCGATGGCCTGATAAGCGGCGGGTACTCTACCAACATGGCACGAATCCTCGCACGTGTCGGTAGAGTCCGCCGAGCTTCGTATCGGCTCTAGAGATACGGAGTAGCCAGGCTCGTCCTTTGCATAAGAGGTGCTCATGTGAAAAAATTGGAAAAAAAAAAAACAAAAAAAAAAAAAAGTGCTCATCAACCGAGGACACTAGAGAAGCAGGGGGGGAGGGTGGGAAGATCTCTCTCTGGAGTCGAAAGCTTTTCGGCTTTGCATCCCATATTGAAGATTTGCCGTACGGAGACCCGATTCTGGAAGGCTAGGCGAATCGAGGCGTGGGGTTGTGTGTGATATTGCAATGCGACGCTGTGTGGTAGCAGTAGGAGATTTTCTCACTCTCTTTCATTTACCCTTTCGGCTGGCAGGCGGCAATTGACGCATCTGATCTTGATCATATGTTGCCTATGTCATGATGCAGCGTCGGACCATGCTGTGGCGCCACCCCCCTTCCAGGCAGCATTAATATCCCAAAACAGAGTAAATGGGATTTCCCGCTGTAATTTTGCTATCAATCTGGGCCCCCCAAAAATGAAAAAGGCTATTTCGGCGAATTGCCGACTCGAGACGCCGGAGCCATTTACGGGAAGTCTACTCCGTAAAGGCAGATGTTGGGCACTACTAACATGCAGGCTCCGTTGACTGTTGACTATTGGAAGCACCTGAGACCCCCTAGCAAGCCGATCAGTTCAAAGCTTCTGGGTCTAGGGAGTAAGGGAGCATGGAAATGGACGAGTCGGAGCTTTAAGCGAGCTTGCTGCTCCCGGCGGCTACATGTGGATTCCGGGACCAAAGTGTGAGAGTCGGCTGAGAACCATAGTCTAGATGCCATACTAATCACTGCTTATTACTTTCAAGGACCATTACGCGGTCAATCGCCCCAACAAGAAGAGCATTGAAAGTCGAGACTTAATAATGCAGAACTGGATTCCCGAAAGACACCTTTGTGACCCGACACTCGCCGTGATTTATTATGAACAGCCGGGATTTCACGGTAGGCAGACATGAAAATGTCAACGTTGCAAGATGGAGGGGGCCTGTCATATCTCGTGCTCAAGGCGCAATCTAGGATTCGTAGATCCTCACATCCACTATGGAGCTTTATCAAAGACAGGAGTTTCTCTATGATTTACTAGTCTAGTGTTTACGATGGAGATTAAAAAAAAAAAGGAAATTTTTTCCTCGAATAATGGGCCTGTTGGTGCCATCAGCTGAGAGGCGGTGGGCGAAATTTGCCTCGTGTCAGTGATTTTTTCCCTTATCTCTTTGCGCTAGTCTTTATTATGCTCGCTAGAGTTGCTATTTTTTGCAAGCTCGCTTCATGAGAAAGTGGATGATGAGACAGCGCTACCCGCCGCAGGGGTCCCTATGCTCGGCCCGCTCTGTGTTCCACTGATGCTATCAACAGATCAGACAGGGCGGGTATCAAGGCTGGACCCTCTAGATAGCGAACAAGGGAAACCGCTAATGGGTCCTCCCCTGGTCAAACGCATGGGGCCAGTATCAATAGCTTTTGCATGAAGCTTCCCTGTGATAAGATGGCGTTCTCGATGCCGGAACTGACATATGTAGCTGCGGGCGTGTTGATACGGCCACGGGTTACTCTGATACTGTAGATTGCTTGCTCTGTTCTGTTGCATCCGCTCCACGATGCGTGAAGAAGAGGTGTCATTGGGTCGGTAGAGGACGCTGTTTATTTCGGCAGTGGGAGGAAAGACGAGCACCCGACATGTGATGATGAGGTTGGCATGACCTACATGGCGGCTTACTTGGATGATCAAAGGTGAGCAGCATCTCAAGACGACGAGGCCTAAGCCTTACGAGTACACTGGAGGCCCAGGGGTGGAGGGACGGTATGATGATGGCATAAAATAGGGCAAGCCACAGCAAACGGGTAGACTGCACGTCAACGAAACTTGGCCAAGCCTCTACTAGTACTAGTGGTAATTGTGGCTATATAAATATCCAGATTGATTGCTGACTGAGCTGGAGACCGAGTTTATCAGGGTGCAGCCAGCAAACAAGGCAAAGTTTGCTCATATCTTTCATAATATATGACATCTTCAAGAGAGGGTCAGCTGGCAATGTGAGATATTATCCGTAAGCCTGCACTGAGCCATCAGGTGAGGGGGAGAAGAGCAGCACAGCCTCATGATTGCATATTAGAGAGCTGAAACGGTGCTGCCAAGATCTTGGAGATGGATGGTTGGACGTCTTAGGAGACCGGCTTGAGAGGTTGCACCGTCAAGCAAATAGCCGGCTTGTCATATTAAAGTGCCGGCTAGGTTGCCTAATTAAAAAAGCTTTTTTTTTTTTCCTTTGTGTGACGGCCGATGCCGGGTCTAGATAGCAAATGAATACGGCTATACTAGCCGCCAAGATATTTGAGCTATTCATGACTCTTGCTTGTATGTAGCTAAGATGGCTGTTAAAATAAGTAGTGCTTTCATCTCTAGCATTCCAGTCTATTGCGGGTTAGCACTATTGAGATGCGCGTAGCTGGCGATACTTTGTACGAAGTATTTTGCCGTTGATCGATTCGGCTCAGCTTTAAAGCAAAGCGTTCCATAAAACGCCATCCATCAGGCTCCATAAGTGATATTATTAGCCCTAACACGGCCAGCATTGACGGCGAAACTCAAAAGGGGAAGAAATTCAGCAAGTAAAATTTTCAGAGCAGAAAAAAAAAAATAAATAAAAAAATTATGCCCGTGCCGTTTGCGTATATACAAAACGCCCTGGCGTCATCTTGACGGCCTTTCCCCTTGCGTGCCACGACTCATGGGCGGTGGCCGTACCTGGTTCGGCTGGCGGCGACATTCTCCGTTTTCGGGCTTCCATCCAGGCTTCGATTTTTAGAAGCCATCCCGCCTCGATTTTCATGCGCTGGCATGTGTCAAGCCGCCACCCAAACCCACCGAAAACCCGCGCCGGCACTCGGCATCCCGGCGTTCGTCCTGCTGTGATCATCATGACTGAGTTGTGGCCTGTTTGACCGCTGCACGTACGAGGCACGAGGCATGTGCACACCTTTCCTTTGTGGTACTGCTTGAAACCCTTTTGCGGCCAGGCATTGAGCCGCGGGGAGATCGCTTCATTCCGTTGGGGGCTTTTCCTTTGTCCCACTGCTAGAATAAAATAAAATAAAAAACTGCCGGCTTGGGTTTGATGCTCGATTGGGCATCCGTATCATGGATCAAAACAGCCATTATACCCGTAGGAGTAATATCTTGGACGGACACCTTGATTGTTCCGGTTGCAGATACGGATGCGGCTGCGCCATGCTGGAGGTTGGCCCGGCCTGCCGCTCTGCACTGGAAGCTTCACGGGCTGAGGCCGCGTCCTTGGTTGACGAAAAGAGTTCCACACCTCCTCATCGATGATGCATTGCACGAACTGCACGTACTTCTGGACGCCTTGTGATTCTGGGTTTTCCCGAGGCTTGGCTGAAGCTTGTATCGTTTTTTGTCCAAACTCTGCCGCCAGGTCAGGTCAGGTCAGACCAGGCCTCATCTCATCTCATCTTCTTTCTCTTCCGGATCTGGACTTGTTTCCTCCTTTCGTCTCTCACGCAACATTCTTCTCTCATATACACTCACCTGCTTCGCACAAATCACCACTCAATCCTCTCTTATCCGTCCTCAACATCAGCTTCTTCACGCTTGTCTCAGACCCCCCTGCATTGCGCCATCCGATCACAGTCCCTCTCACTCGCATTCTTTGGATCCACTAGCCGGGCAACTAGCTGCGAGGCCAACAACCGCACCGGCTCTTGACGGAAGACCCTCTGTTATTCCCTGGCTGAGGCGTTTATCTAGCCCCACTGCTATCAAGTTTAGGCGCTCTCGGTGGCATAGGACCGAAACCGAAGCGACTTGGGAGTTTTTTTTGCACGGAGAAGTCGTGGGTCGCTCAGCTCTGGGTGTGTGTGTCAGAGGCGAGGGAAAGGAAAAAAGGAAGCAAGGAAAAAAAAAAAAACCGTCTGGGTGGTAGCGCAGCGGCGCGTGGCAGGTCAGCCCATTGAATCCTAGTGCCAACGATCGTCTTGTCTGCGCTTTCGGCGTTTCCACCTCTTATTGATTCTCGCTTGGATTTTTCCTCTGTCTTACTCTTTTTCTTCCTTCATACCATCTCTGTTGTTATTTGTTTTTCCCCGACCTTGGGTTGTTTTCTTGGCCGCTGTTATCCTGTTGCGGTCTTGCAGCCCTAAACCATGCCTTCGTTTAATCCCTTCAACGCGGTGACAGGACGTCATAGCTACAGCCTATTCGATGTTAGGTGAGTTTTATCTTATCCTTATAGCTCTGGCGCAACCACCATTTGGCATGTTGGGAATATGCCCACTACCTTATGCCAATTCCTTCTACGCCTTTCAGCCTATTAACTCTGCTTGATTCTTAGGTTAGACGATGATTTCATCGTTTTCCGTGGCAACGACCAGGAGTCCTCTGGACAGCTCCTCAAAGGCGTCGTGGTACTATGCCTGTCTTCACCACTTCGCATGGAGGACGTCCATCTACGTCTGATTGGAACCCTCCGCCTGCAGTATGGAACCTCAGCCCACCATTCACCTTATCAGTGTGTATAATTTCTAACTTTATCATCCGTTTTCACAGTTGGTCTGATCCCGGATCTAGCACACCCGGTGTGACGGGCCAGAGAGTCGACCGAACGGTCAACATCCTCGACCACAGATGGCCAGCCTTTGTCGGCACGCACGGCAAGAGCATGACGCTCCCCGCCGGAAACTATGAATATCCGTTCGAATATACTCTACCTGGAGACACTGCCGAAAGTGTCGAGGGCATCCCCGAAGCATCCATCACATATCGACTCAAGGCCACCGTCAGCCGCGGCAAATTTGCCTATGACCTGCACGCTTACAAGCACCTCCGCATCATCCGAACACTCGAGCCTGGCGCGCTTGAATTCCTGCACGCAATGAGCGTCGAGAACATCTGGCCCAACAAGATTGAATACTCCATTGTCATCCCCCAAAAGGCCGTAGTCTTTGGCGGCACCATTAACATGGAGATGCGATTTACCCCGCTACTAAAGGGTCTGGAATTGGGAGACATCACTGCCAAAATGGTCGAGATACGAGACTGCTTCATCCAAGGAGCTACTGGCCTCAACATGCGAGAACACCGAACAGAGCGAGACGTTGCATCTTGGAAGTTTGCAGTGGACCGCGAGGAGCATTGGCATGACATGATTGAAGACAGTGGACAGGAGGGCTGGTTGCTGACCAAACCGCTTGAGCTGCCCAAGAAACTGCGCCAGTGTATCCAGGATCTGAATCACCATGGCATCAGAGTAAGACATAAGATTAAGCTCACTGTCGCTCTCAAGAACCCGGACGGACATATTTCTGAGGTGAGTGTTTCACGGCGATGGGGCTGTGGGTTTTCGGCAAGGTGAGACATTGGCTAATGCGCACAATAGCTACGAGCGACTCTCCCGGTTTCTATCTTTATCTCACCCAACATTCCATTCGACGAGCAAGGCAACCTGGTTAACCAAGCTCCCGGAGGCGCGACCCTTGAACAGGACCTTGGATCAATTGCGCCTCCCGGATATGGCGAACACGTACTCGACCAGCTTTACGATGAAGTGGATGTAACCGGGTTTCAGACACCAGCCGTCCATTCTGGATTCAACAGCCCCTTTTATGGACACTCCCGGACGGGCTCCTCCGAAAACCTGGCAGCATTTTCTCTCAGCGCGGCTATAACGCCAGCTGCGCTTTCGTCTAGGCTGGCAGACGTCTCGCTAGATCCATCGCAGCGAAACAGCTCATATCAATCCGTCCATAATGCGTCCGGCAGAGCCTCACCTACGCACGGATCAAGCCATGCATCTCAAAATTCTCAAACCCCAGCTCACCTGAGCCGAACGAACAGCGAAGAAGAAGAATCCAGCGCCAGGAGCTCAGGGGAGCGGGCTCAGGTAGACGTTGCAGAATTCGCCGAGCTGAACCGAGTGCCAAGTTATTCGACAGCAGTCAAGACACCTGCACGATCTCGCACCCAGACAAGCGCCTTTGTTCCCGACTACCAAACGGCTCTGAGCGCTCCTCGGACACCGCCAAATCTTGAGCCCAGCAACGGCAATGACACTCTATCGACTATAACCGAGCACACAACCGGCGAGGGGCATTTGCAACATGTTGCCAGAGCTTTATCGCCCCCCATGGCCCGATCTCACTCGGATGACACAACGTCGCACAGGAGATCTCTTCTCTTCCGCGCCAGAGACCAGACTGTCGCAGAGTAAATCTCTTTGACAATATACAATTTTGCACCACGAAGCGATTTAATCATACTTTCTCATTTTCAGAACTGTTTAAAGTCAAGCAACTGCTTTTGTTCTATACTCTACTTTATTCCTTTTGGGCGGGTTTCACACGGTCGGTCGGATTGTTTATTCAGGCGTCAGCGATTACAAGTTGGAATTCAGGATACAGCACATAGACTTGGGCTTTCAGCGGTTTAGAGGGTATCATCGCTTTTTTGTTTTTCTTTTTCTCTGTTCTATTTTTTCTTTCTTTCTCTTTTTTCCTTCTAGATATACGGATATTGTACTGGCGAATTGGCTGGGGACTATTGTATGACGAAAATACCCATAAGCTTTCAATACAGCAATGGTGAGGAGGCTGATGTATTCAATATTATCTCTGCCGAGAGCATTTCCATCTTCCTCGCAATCAATCAATCCATGCTGAGTGACAGTGTTTCGTACGGCTTACCCCACAAGCTACGTTTTTACTTTGGATGAGGCGTCAGCCTCTTATTGTCCAGGGGCAAAACTCTACTTATGCAGGGGACTAGTAATGCTAATTGGCCGTCTTGCCTCTCATTGGGCGGATGAGGTTACTGCACTGTGTCTGACGCAATCAACAGGCTGCGGTTGCAACGATGTACATATGTTGCGCAAGCTGATCGAGTTCCACGATGCTTGAGTCGTTGCAGAGCGTCACTTTTGGCACCCGACTTGGCGGGGCAAGAAAAGGGTCCTCTGAGACAAACTTTGGCTTGTACCCATTACGTCACGACTGAGACTAAGTCTCTGGACTATTTGAGCTAGAGGCCGTAAATCAAGATTTGGAGGGGGCCTGGAACATGCAGCATCTTGATAGAAGAAAGCTCATTGTTTTGAAGAAAAAAGCGACAAGAGGCGCTGGAAGAGTTGAGTCAATGGCAAATACGAGTACGGAGAGTCTCGTACCTGTGCTTCGTATCCCCCTAACCCCAGCAAAGTTACCACGAATAAGTTGCAAACCCCCCACTCTGCAGAAAAGTGACACGATGACCTTCGTTTTGCCTGCATGGTGGCTTTGTGGGGAGAGAAAACCACAGGCGGCAAAACTAACTGAGTGATGGCAAGTCAGTAGGCAATGACTGTGTAGGCACTTACATCATCTGAACCGAAACACTGTGATGTACGACCATGATCACCGCCAAAGCTGCTAAAACACATGGGCGCTAGCAGCCCGGTGGCGGCTCTATCTCTGCTTTTTTTCTTCAATGGCCCGATTTTAAGAACGTTCCTACTGCAACGCCGTGGAGGACCCTCCCGGCTAACGCCATTGCAGTTAACATGTGTGACTAGGGAGGTGGCATCCCAAAGACGAGCAGGCCAATCAACGGCGACTCTGTCCACGCATCTTGTCCCTCATTGACTGCAACCTCCCAAGCCAAGCCAAAACCAGATCGGTGACGCTCCTTTTGCTCTAATTTGATCTCCTCAGCTTGCGCTCCTTGCTATATCTTCTCACTTTTTCAACTTCTCCTGATTCTACATCTGGGGAACCTAGAAGATCGAGCCCTGTATTTTTGAGTCCATATTTTTTAATTCCTGTATTCTCTCATTCTTCTTTGCCTTCTATTCATTTCTTTTTTCCTTTTGCGCGGACTCCACGATATACCCCCCTTTTAAACTCAGCCGGAAGAGCTCCAAACTAAAACTCGAAACAGTCGTTTCTCTGTTTACACGATGGCCGCTGCTGCTTCGCCAACTACCACTGCGCTGCCGTCGCGTGCTACGACGGGATTGAGCGATGGTGCTATTCCCGAGGCGGATCCCAATACTGTACGTGGCGCAGCATGAGCATAATGCATGGCGGGGAGGAGACCTTGAATTAATGCAATGACGTGAGAACTTGTGGCTAACATTCTTCTTTTTGTTTCGCAAATTGGTAGACCTCTGGATTGCTTGCAGAGCGCTTGCAGGCATGGAAACACATGGTGGGATACCTCGAGGAATATGTCGAGGCGGTGGAAAAAATTCACGGCCGCCAGGCAAAGGAGTACGAGAAGGTCCTAAAGGTGCGCGATGAGCCCCTGATTCCGGTTTGATTCTTCCTTGCGCAGGCGACTGACATGGTGAATATCTGAGCAGACCATCTCGAACCCGCTCCGTGAGGGCCACCACTTCGACCAGAGCCTCGGGGGTGTGGCCGGCTTCTTCGAAAACATGCGCACTAATACCCAAGCCATGATCAACTCCAACCTGGAGACCGAGAAGAGCATCAAGGGCTCCGTCCTGCCCATCCTCGACCGTCTGCACAAGGAAATTAAGCACAAGGCCAAGGAACTCGCCAGCGGCGCGCAGGCGGGGGCCAAGGAGGTCGAGAAGCTGCGCAATGTGACGCAGAAGCACATTGAGCTGCTCGGCCAGCGGGCCGCTGCGTTCGACTCCCACGGCGCAAAGATCGACTCCCACGACGATCCGTACGTCGTTCGCCGCGGCGTGACGCACCGCCTGAACAATCAGGTCATTGCCGAGAACAACCACCACAACGACCTCGTCTCTGTGCAGAACAACTTCCGCACGTTCGAGTCGCACGTCCTCGAGGTCGTCCAGCAGGCCATGGAGGCGTTCACGCAGCTCGCCGGCGGTCAGGGAGAGAAGATCCGCGCGCTGCACAATGACATGCTCGGCACGGTCCAGTGCATCCCGCGCGAGTTTGAGTGGGCAAACTTCTCGCAGCGCTTCGCGGACAGACTCGTCGACGCTAACGACCCCCCGCGCTCTGTTGAGGCCATTCAGTTCCCTAACATGGAGCACGCCTCGACAAAGACGCTGATTGAGGGGTCACTGGAGCGTAAGTCGCGCAATAAGCTGTCGTTTGGCTACTCGACCGGCTACTATGTGGTTACGCCTTCCAAGTTCTTGCACGAATTCAAGGACTCGGACGATACTCGCACCGATCCCAAGCCCGAACTGTCTCTTTACCTCCCCGATGCTGTTATTGGAAGTCCTACCGGCGACAAATTCACCATCAAGGGCAAGGATAAGAGTGGCACGCTGAGCAGCAAGCTCACTGGCAGCTCCGAGCTGAACTTCAAGGCTCACACCCCTGCCGATGCCCAGAGATGGTTCCAGGTCATCCACGGCCTCATCGGGTCTACTACCGTAGCGGCTGGCTCGGCTCCTACATCCCCTGTGACGGCGACCTCGCCTACCATGACCGCTCCGGCAGGCGCAGCGGCCGGAGGAGCCGCGGTTGCTGCCGTCGCTGGAGCCAAGTCGGAGGTTACTGAACCAAAGTCGCCTGTTGCAACGACTTCGTCGGCCGAGAAGCACCAAGCGCAGGAAGTTGGCATTACGGGCGTGACGTCGGAAGAGAAATCTGCGGCTGCTTAGTATGTGGACGGAGGTTGGGAGTGGTCAAAGATTTCAGAGGCAGACTGAGTGAAGGAGCGAGGAGTTTTCTTTTCCATTTTTATATGATATCCTGTGAAGAGTGAATGGGGCAGTTTGTGATGTGTATATCTACTATTAATGAGCGAGAGGGGGGCTAAGTTAGGTGTTATGAGTTCTGATGGGATGTTGAATTGATATATGAGTTAAAAAAATATTTCTTATGTAACTGGAGTGGTATCGTGAAATCTTAAAAGATATCTCTATGGCCTATTCCATAATACCTCTACCTACCTAGGTATGAAATATTACTCTTTACCAGTCTAACGTCGCTTTTTATCCCCATACATTGCAAATTTAGAAAAAAAAAAAAAAAAAAAAAAAAAAGGAAATACATATCAATCGCTCTCCCGTATGCTAGTTGTGTATGCCTTAAGACTTCAAAGCCTTTGTGTGTACATCATAACTCGTCCATTTTCCGCTTCTTCTCCGCCCTCAAAACGGCCTTGTGCGTCTTAGTATGATATTTCACATCATCCGGATAGAGAGGATTCCAGACGGTATTGCAGATTTTGCATTCCGAGAAGGCGGCCTGGGCGGAGATGTTGAGCGTGGTCTGAATAGAGGGCGGGGACGGTTTCTTTTTCGGCTTGGTGGTGGGTTTCTCTGTTGGTGATGGCGATGAGGAGGAGGATGAGCTGATGGTATCTTTGTTTGATGATGTCGCTTCCGGTGTGACGGCGGGGGCATTGGAGATTGTGCTTTTGAGAGGAGGGCGGCCGCGGCGTTTGGGAGGGGCGTGATTGTCTGTCTCTTGTGATGAAGATGATGATGATGATTGATCGGATGGTTCGTGTATGGTGGTGGCTTTAATTTTGAGGAGTCGAGGTTTTCGTTTTGCGGGCTGTTTTGGTTTCAGAGATGACTGCGGAGAAGGAGCGGGTTCTTCCTCGGGGGGTGAATCTTGCGGCTGTTGCGATGGCGCTGCGGCCTTGGGGATTTGTAAAGCTGGCTTGAAGTAGCTCAGGATGGATCCCCTTTTAAGAGACTCGCCAGTTTTATCGGTCTTGTTGTTCTGAGCTGAGGTATCTTGCTCATGAGCTGCCTCTGATGCGCCTGCTGCCGTCGTATTATCGTTGGACTTTGTGACGCCATCAGGTGGCGTAGACTTGTCCCGTCGCTGCTGTTGCTCCTCTCGTGGTGCTGATAACCGTGCTTTTTTAGACAGTGGCTCACTTTGCGCCTCTGGCGTTGATGTTTGTCTGCCGTATGTACGGAGTGGCTTGTCTCTTTTGCGGAGGTGATGTAGTCCTGGCTTGGTTCTGAATGAATCTTCGGTAAGCAAAAAATGTGTATTTAATTAATGGAAATTCTGGTGATGAATTTTTTTTTTTTAAACAAAAAGACTGACATTGAAAACTCGGGCGAGGAATTCACCATGGCTGCTCCAAAACGAACTCGCACGTGTGACTCGGATTCTCAATGATAAAATTAAGTGTCATTCAATAGAAAAAAAACCGGCATCCAAGAATTGCGAATACAGAAAAAAAAAAAAAAAAAAAAATATGATCGTATTGCTTTGAGATATAGCACAGGGCTAGCGAGGATCCTGAAAATGTAAGATGTTGGCTTAAGGGAGCGCTGGAAAAATAGTAACACAAAATAGAGGCCCAGAGCTCACGGCAGTTCTCGAGAATTGGCCCCACGCAGACGCGTCGAGACGCGACGGCGAACACTTTACGCGATGTCACATGCATCCACTTTCTCTGCAGTTCACCGTTGAGAGCTTTGGCTCTGCTCTATCCTGCTAGTACTACTACTAGTAGGAAGAGTCTAAGCTCTGAAAAAGTTACTTTGTAGCTAAAGTAGGCTTACAAAGAATTAATGAAATCGCTGTATTGCATTCTGAAGGTGGAGTGTTTTCCGACTGACAGCTTATACTAGGAGTAGCGACAACTCGAGTCTGCGGTTAAGGCACAACGCAAACATCACAAGGCCAAAAGTACAAATGTATACAGATGGATGAATTAACAAAACGCTTGTAAATAGTGTACAAATAATATGCATACAACGAAAATATCAAGACTCTGGGCCTTCTGTTGCCGAGACCGTCGGTATCCTTCTCCTTACTGATTCGTCCTCTTCGCCTTTGCTCCGTAACAAGACACTCTTGTCACCGCCATCATCTCCTTCCTGTCCCACAACCCAGGACTGGACCACTTCTTTGATCTCTTTGACAGCACCTTGTTTACTCTTCGCCTCTCCCATCCTCCACATGTAGCTTGAATAGACAGCCACTTCCGCGATGGCAACCACTATGCTGCCGCCAAGCGTCAAGAACACTCGAGACGATAGGCTCCACCACCGGCCGGCAATCCATAACGTAGCCGCAACTCCAACAATGCTGACGAGGAAATTGATGATGAGCATTACTTGACGCTGCACCTCGTTGTATGTAATTTCGTCGTCGCCAAGGTCTTCTGCTTTGGAAGGTCGGTTGGCCTCTGCAAAGGCATGGGCGGCGTTGGGAAATCGGTTTTGGAATGTCTCGAGGGGAGGCGGTGGATTGACCATGCGTTCGTAGGCGCGGGCATCTTCTTCGCGGCGAAGCCGGGCCATGAGAGCTTTGTATTCTTCAGACTAGTGATGAAAAGGCAATTGTCAGCATATTGGTGGTTGGTCTTGGTTTACATGGCTCGGAATTGAAACTCACCGGCTCTGGTTTTGGTGGCGGAGGAGGGATGTAGACGTGAGATCCTTGAAGCAGCTGCTCTAGACTATATTTGGGCTCTGAAGCCTCTGTAGCCCTGAGCCTCCTGTAAAGGCCGACTATATCGCTGTGGGAAATGGGGTTGCCAACGGCTGGCTCTGTCGATGATGAAGCTGCGTCATTGCTCTGATCCCGGCTTGCCTCGTTGCTGTATTCGTCTGCTGTGCCCTGGTCGTCTGCTTTGTGCGGCTCTTCCACCTCCTTTAATGCGTCCACAATGGACGGCGTCATTGTTAAAAGCACCATGATGGCCTGGAGAGCGTTGCTCTTTCTTTATGGTGTCTGTAGATTGGTCGGCTCAATCCATGAGCCCAACGGATACGCAGCTCGGCCATAAGTGGGGCGCGGCCGCTTGCAGGTGGAAGCTTCAATAGGCTATCGGTTCGCCAAGGCCTCAGGACGCAAGGCGGGCGTTCCGGAGCTTTACGGAGCGCTAGAGGACAGCTACAGCGCTGTTGTGCAGTAGCATTACAGGGCTTCGAGGCCCCTGTAGGCCCAGGCGTGCGGCGCTGAAGGCCACCGGCCAATGACCAGCTGCGACCGGTCCCGGTTCAGCCCCTCAGCTCCATCAGAAAGTCCCGCCAAACGGCTGCGCAAAAGTTTCGGAAGGCTGGATTCGAGCTGGACGGGCGCTCAAAACACCAGACGAAGGAATCTCCTCATCTCAACGGCCGATTGAACCGCACGACTTTGCGGCCCTTCACCAATCCTCGATTTCTCTCAATTAGCGTCTCGAACGCTGTGAGACACTGTGCGAGTCGCCGCAATCAGGACCTTCCCGCCAGCATCCGCCGCCTCCCTCGATTGCCGCAACCTGATCTGTTCGCAGATGAAGCTCCGTGCGGGAGCTTCGGCGGCGCTGCGCGATGCAGTCGCCGGCCGAATGGGAGCATCGACCTGCATTCTCTGCCAGCGACCCATGATTTCGAGCTCTGGCCTGAGGGTCCTGGGCGCACAGCAAGCCGCGCTGCACTCGAGCGCGAACCGAAACTCAGCATGGGCTGCCGCCGTCCAGGTGGCCTCCAACATGGTGGGCAATGTTGCCAAGCGAGCGGCCAAGGATACCATGACGATTGACCCTCTGCGAACTGTCGCCAAAGAGATGAAGTTTCTGACGGGCAACATCCGCAAGCTGCTGGGATCAGGCCACCCCGCCCTCGACCGAGTCGCAAAGTACTACACGCAAGCCGAGGGCAAGCATGTTCGGCCGCTCATCGTCCTGCTCATGTCGCGGGCCACGCATCTGTGCCCCAAGAGCCCTCTCCATGCCGCTCCCGAGACGTCAAGGGGAATTGATACGTCACTATCCCCGCTGCAGATTCTCAGCGATGTCAACCCAATGTCAAGCACAACATCGTACGAGAACGAATTGGCCGAGTCGGCAAACCTCGATATCCTCCCGAGCCAGAGACGGCTCGCAGAAATCACGGAGCTGATCCACACTGCATCTCTGCTGCACGACGATGTTATCGACCACTCTGTTTCAAGGCGCGGTGCGCCGTCGGCCAACCTGGAGTTTGGCAACAAGATGGCTGTGCTGGCGGGTGATTTCCTCCTGGGCAGGGCCTCTGTTGCGCTGGCACGACTACGTAACGCCGAGGTTGTGGAGCTGCTGGCTACTGTCATCGCCAACCTGGTTGAGGGCGAGTTCATGCAACTGAAGAACACGGAGCGCGATGAGCGCAGCCCCAAGTGGTCGGAAGAGACCCTGAGCTACTACTTGCAGAAGACGTACCTCAAGACTGCCAGTCTTATTTCCAAGTCTTGCCGAGCAGCTGCGCTTTTGGGCAACGCTGACCAGCACACCGTTGAGGCTGCCTATTCGTATGGACGCAACTTGGGCCTGGCTTTCCAGCTTGTCGATGATATGCTGGACTACACCCGGACCGGCAAAGACTTGGGAAAGCCCAGTGGAGCGGATCTGGAGCTGGGTCTGGCGACAGCACCCCTGCTGTTTGCCTGGAAGCAGATGCCGGAGCTTGGTGCTCTCGTTGGGCGCAAGTTTGCCCAAGAGGGTGACGTTGAAAGGGTAAGTTGCTTATATAGCCTATCGTACATATCAAGTTAAATTCCATAACCTGACATGATTTATAGGCTCGCCAATTGGTGCTTCAGAGCGACGGTATTGAGCAGACCCGAGCTCTCGCTTATGATTACTCTGAGAAAGCGATTGCTGCCATTGCCGACTTCCCCGATAGCGAGGCCAAGGATGGACTCATTGAAATGGCTCACAAGACGATTCAGCGCCAGAAATAACCAATTTCAAGAGCATTAAGGGTAAACCACACTCAACCACAATACTGATATAGCATGCATCACGAAGAGAGCGCACTATTGATACGGCGCCTTGTACCACTATTCCACTCACTGGGCGGAGAAAAACGTGTAATGAGAGAAAGACCAAAAAAGAGGACAAAAGGTTGGCCGAAAAGAGGGGATCTGGTACGGTGTTTAACTAAGAAGAGTCATTTTCCGCCTTTATTACATTTTTTTATTCTGGAGACAGGAAAGGGAAACAAAAAAAAAGGAGATCATTTTATCTATGGAGTACGCACGTATGCAGATGTTGATAGAAAAAGGTCGATTATTTGTTTAGAAGGTGGGAGACAAAAAAAAAAAAAAAAGAAGAAAAGTTAACGAGAGACAAAAAAAAAGTGTAGACAAAAGTTGTGCAACACGAGAGGAGAAACTAAAATAAACATTGCGATTGGATATTCTCATGGATGGCTGCCTGAAGTGGGCAACTTGGGGGTGGACGGGTTGGATTGGAGTAGAGGAGCATTGAATTGAAAGCGGTGTCTACTGCAATAAAACGTCCCATTTGCTTATTCTCATGCTCGTTTGTCTGTCCATCTCCTATAGAGAACATGTGGAGAGACGACGTGGTATATCGTGATTGGAAGCGCATACATGCATGTAGTATCTGTGCCTTATTACTACGTGGAGGATGCCTGAAAGGACAGTTTCACGTATGATGCGATTTTTGGGCATGAGTTGCAACTTGAGCACCGAGAAGGCATATACTTTATGAACATGGTTGACGGCGGCATGGAATTTATAGAGCTCATGGCTCAAAGCAAAAACAATCAATTTGGCCTGCCTACTTGAAATGACCCAGATAAACACAGAACAAGCTCTATATTACTATCTCAAATAGAATCAAAGTCAAATAACCATATAAATATAAAATAGGAAAAAAAAAAAAGATTCAACGAGACTGGCCGGCAAAATGCAAAAGGCCCCTTCTTTAAATCGGAGACAACAAACCCCCATTCACATCAATGAACCAAACCGAACCACTATTGCCTCAGTGGGCACTGCCAGATGGCATCCCCATATCGGCCCTCTTCATCGGCCGGATCCTCCCCCCGTTAATTTGATTCCGATATGCCCCCTTGACATCTCTGCCTTCTGCAGTGAGCATATCCATCCCATCCCATCGGCCGGGAAGGGCGGGCGGTGCTGGAGCTCTCCTGATGGAGCCGTGCACCACAATCTCAACGCCGTTGACCTGAGCTCCTGAGCCGTATTTCTTGCAGTCCTTGTAAAGGTAGCGTCCCTGAGGGCTCTGCAGCTCCTCCACGCCAGTGTCACAGACGAAGACGAAGCCGTTGATCTGGTCCACGCCAGCATCGGCCCTGCAGTTTGTGTACTGAGAGATGGGCAGATGCTCCCCGGCCTCGTTCATCATGTACGGGAATATGGCCGCGTGGGGAGAATTCTCGGCCGTCCATAGGCCGGGCGATCCAATGGCGAGGTTGGGAAACACCTGGGAGTTGGGTGAGGCGTAGGACGTTGGCGACATGGCGTCGAGCATTTCTGCGGGAACGGGAGGGCTGTGGAAGGGGCCTCGGAGGGTGCTTTGCAGCACGACGTCGGTCTCTTGCTCGTTGAAGGGGCGGACATCCGTGTGGTCTGGACACATTGTTGGTTGAAGTGGGAGAGTCTGAGATGTGACGGTTGCAGTGTGGGATTATCCGCGAGAGAATGTGGCAGAGGTGAATGACTGTTTGCTTGAATCAAGATGAGAGGATGGAGTAGACGAGAGATGTGTATGTATGAAAAAAGATGAGTGCTCTGAGGAAAGAAGTTGCTCTCAAACGCAGGAACTCTCGGGGTATTTAACATGTTCTGAGGAGCATCAATCAGTCACTCACTCTCTTCATGCATCCCAGCGATCACTTCCCCCTCCTCGAGGGGAAATACACATTGGCTCAACCAGTGAGACCTCTGACATCAAACGACAGGCCCCAGCTTTCCGGGGCGCGTTATGCGGCACGTTGGACCTGTCACAATTATGTTTGGGGCACCTCCAAAGTGGGTTGCTGTGATGGAACATGCTGCTAATTTAGCTGCGATCGGGGGCGGCGGCTATCGTTGTCACTAGTCGCTTTGCGTTGTTTTATTTGGGGCCTGGGGTTGTAAAAACAAAAGCAAGTCTAATTGCTCCTCCCCCTCCTTTCCTCCCCGGCTGCTGGAAACGGTGAACTGGGCTGGCCACGCATGATAAATGCTGATACAACATCTGGCTAGTAGCTTGTTCGTTAAGAGAGCTATATGAAGAGTTTTTATCATTGTCATATATCTCGCACTTGAGATTATTAGATGCTGTGCTCCTCTTTGGGATAAGTGACATCTCAGTTTACTCGTGTAGGAAACTGTCAGCGTACAATTGAGATAGCGAGCCTTGCCATTCATCAGTCGTTCCAGGAGGGGTAAAAAGAGAGCAAGGGTCCAATAGTGTCACTATAGAGAGCGTGAGTCGTAAATGAGAGACATCTTAACTAGACGGTCAGATCCATGTCTCAGAAGGCACCCAAGCCAAGGAATAGTAATGGCCGCAGCCAAGACATAGTCATTGCTAGGCTGGATATGGAATCAGCGTGAGTTAAGCATATTCACGCAATTCACGTAGCAAACAACTGACAGAATCACCTCATTGTTTCAACCACAGCCAGGCTCTCTAGGCGTCATTCGGATATATGGGAATAGTTTGATGTCGTTGAACGAGGTTACGAGGAGATGTGTATAGATCTGCCCAAAAGGTTAAGAAAAGATGAGCAGCCTAGGACTTCAGCTTCAATGTCGGTCGAGGTTCCTACAGTGGTCGACCAGAGTTAGGAAATAACAAGACAGTTGCAGCGGCACTAATGTGTTGAGAGGTCAAGATAAATTCCTGCAAAAGCATTAGTATTTGTCTCTGCCTGGTCAGCCCAAGACAGTTCAGTTGAAGCAAGATACATATTTGGCGCTATTTTGTTTCCATATCTTGTTCACATGTGACAGATATTTGTCAGTTTGAGACACGACCACTTGCACAAGCCTCATTTACATCTGAATAGCTGTCACGTTTGAGTTCCCCGGTCTCTTTATTGGCCAATAAAAGCGTTCTTCGGTGACAGCTTTGAACATGTATAGCCCGGGAGACATCCCTTTGGACAAATACACGGGCTGTAACATAGTTTGTCGGGGGGCTGGTGCTTCATAGTTGAGCGGACCGCTCTGGTTCGTCATCGACAATACAAGCGTAACTTTCTCCTTGGTAACTCTTGTAGCGAGTACCTATAAGTAGCGCTGGTGCGAGAAAATAGGCACAAAAGATTCAGCCTCTAGTGGCAATCAATAGCAGTCATTCCTAGCATATATGCATATTCATGCGTCGTCAATAATTGTCTACACCGTCAGTAGAACTTATTGCTATACGATATATTACTCAGTAATGTACGTCTCTCTTGTGTGAATTTAATTCATTCAGAAGCACTTGCTACCGTGAAGTGGCTTCCCACTCCTCTCTCGTGTGGGGAAGGGGGAAAGCAAATAGGATATCATCCGAGCAAGTTCAGTAACCTGGCTTGACTAAAACATACATTAACGGGTGTGGGACAGAAAAGACTAATCCAATCTCTGAGTCTCTCAGAGAGTGTATGGGCCTTCCAGGGGATCAAGCTGGTTGGCGCGGTAGTAGTAGTAAGTTAGCTGCAGCAAGCGAATCAGCCTCAGCCTGCTTTTCATATGCTGCCTAAGCGATTCCCTCACATGCTTCTTTTCTTTTCCTTTTATTGACACATTGTTTTGAGCGGGGCTTGTCAAAAATCTCCCTTACATCAACCGTAGGTTATGCTCAGACAGGCCTTTAACTTTCGACCGGGAAACACTGCGAGCTGTCTCACAACCTCGTATCTTGAGGCCATGGGGTAACAGAGGGGAGAGAGCTGAGCTGAAAGACGATTCGACAAGAATACGACAGACGGTCGGCGGTCATTGGGTGTGCAGTGAGGATATGATATGGTTTAGCGAACTGTGCTTTATGCGCGGCTTTGCGTGAATATGTTAGGCCTTGCGCATTTACTCTTTCACAGGGCTTCAAACCGATACAGGTTAGATAGATAGCATGAGTGTGTGCTTTGTTCCTGAGCTGCATCAAACTGTTGGGGATCAGATCGTTGGTATGAAGATGCTCTGTTCTATCTCTTATACTCCATCCGGAGCGACAGAGTTGAATATCCAATACGAAGTACTACGCCGGTGGTATATGAAATGCACTTACAATAGGCGCAGCTACTCCTAGTTGAGGCAAGGCGAGTGTCGCGCATGTGGAATCCCCTCTTTTTCCTCTTCTTGTGGAATCGTGCCACGCTCGGCTATACGGTCCATTTATCCGAAATATCAACCACTGAATGTACTCCGTAATAGAGCTGATATTCAGCCACGCCGCCATTCTCCTGTGGCGCAAGCCCCGACATCCGGAAGACCCTGAGCTCCACCGCTGATAACGCCTTTGATAGCCGTGCTCTCGCTTATCGTCAATCCCGACTCCGCCGAAGTCGTTCAGTTTTTTTCGCGATTGTTGGCGCCGGTCGAGTAACTCTTACTCGATCGAATGCTGATTGGCCGCGCGCAACCGCAGCCTGCCACCCATGGCCATGCGATCCGATCTTTGTCCTGGCTGCTCTGGCCCATCGGGCGAGGCCGATAAGGGTGGGCCTTCGGTTTTTTTCCTTTGCCTTCTCTCTGATTGTTAGTGATCTTCGGACTTTGCGAATCCCTTCATTTTTTATAATTTTTTTTTTTTCCGTTTCGCTTTTTGCCGCTATGGAGTGAAAATTTTGCAGTTGCGCTAGGAGACCTGCCGCAGGAGGAAACAGCGAGTTAGTTGGCCGGTAGATAGACCGAATCCCAGGTTGAGACCGTGCAATACCAACATCTCCGGCCACTTAGCCACTCTTATCTACCGCTCGCCCCGTATCATCGCGACTTGAGATAAGGCCAGCCCGCCACTATCCACCAGATGGCCTAGACTGCTTCAGGAGTGTCATCGGGCCCGGCCGACGATGCGGTTGCCTCACGCAGGCCACCTCCTTCTCTCCTCTCCTCTCCTTTTCTTCTTATTTCGTATTTCCTCTTGCTTCTCCTCTCCATCAGTAGTTCGTGAAGTTATCGTACTCTGGCTGCGCGCCTCGTGTTACTGTTTCTCGTCGTGAAGGCCTCTTAGAAGTAGCGGTGTCTCGCTCCCAAGAGCCCATCTCGCCTAACCCCCACGACCGCAGCGCCCTCAAGGATCCCCACGGTCTGTAGTCCTCACGATGACCGTTACTCACACCTCCAACGTCGGACCTCTCAACGTGCTCGTCTCGACTCGAGCAGTCCTCACACTTCCGGATAACTCCCTCGTCATCTCTCCGGCCACCATATGCGTATCCCCCGAGCTCGGCAAGATTGTCTCTGTTGTGCCGGAGATCCTCCCTGCCTCCGCCTTCCCTCCCAGCGCTACCTATGTAGACCACTCTCCCAAGCTGTTGCTTCCCGGCCTCGTGGATGCCCATGTCCACCTGAATGAGCCTGGCCGCACCGAATGGGAGGGATTCTGGACCGGTACCCGAGCGGCGGCGAGCGGCGGCGTCACCACAGTCATTGACATGCCGCTCAATGCCATCCCTCCAACAACTACTCTCCAAGGATTCGAGGAGAAGCTCAAGGCCAGCCGCGGCCAGTGCTGGGTAGACGTAGGCTTCTACGGCGGAGTCATTCCCGGAAATTCAGACGAGCTGAAGCCACTCGTCGAGGCCGGCGTTAGAGGATTCAAGGGCTTTCTTATTGAGTCCGGCGTTGACGAGTTTCCTGCCGTGTCAGCCAAAGATGTTGCATTGGCCATGGAAACTCTCAAGCACGAGCCGACCACTCTGATGTTCCACGCCGAGATGATTCCCCCTATTACCGACTCGGTTGGAGACGCCGTCCAGACGTCTGATCCTCCTGCCGCTCCCAAAGGCGAATTGACCGCCTACAGCACATTCCTCGAGTCACGACCACCCTCTTTCGAAACGTATGCCATTGAGGAAATTCTTGCACACGCCCATATCGCTCCGTCGCTGCACTTGCATATTGTACACCTGTCGGCGACGCAAGCGATCCCCATCCTCAAGGCGGCCCGCCAAAGGGGCATCAACATCACCGCCGAAACCTGCTTCCATTACCTAGGACTTTCGGCGGAGGAGATCGAAAAGGGTGACACCAGACACAAGTGCTGCCCTCCTATCCGCGAGGCCAACAACCGAGATGGTTTGTGGGAAGAACTGGTGGCCGACGACTCTTGCATTCGGACCGTCGTATCCGATCACTCGCCTTGCACTCCGCAGCTGAAACTGCTTCCCGATCACCTCGAGCGGCCCTCGATGCCTCATTCGGATTCTGCCATTGACATCAATGGGCCCAAAGACGCTGTAGCTGGCAAGACCATAGCCCGTGGCGATTTCTTCGCTGCTTGGGGTGGCATCTCTTCCGTCGGTCTTGGTCTGCCTATTCTGCATACCGCTGCCAAGAAGCGCTCCGAATCTTCCAAGGCGCCAACCATCACGGACATGGTTCGCCTCTGCTGCCAAGCGACCGCCGAGCAGGTTGGTCTGTCACATCGCAAGGGCGCTCTGAAGGTTGGCATGGACGCTGACATCTGTGTTTTCGACGACACCCACACCTGGACTTTTACCCAGGGCGACATGCGCTGGAAGAACCGCTGTTCACCTTGGCAGGGCCACGAATTTACCGGTCGCGTTATGGAGACGTGGCTTCGTGGTCGTAAGGTGTTTGATTTGAATGCTCCCGGCGACGGCTTTATCGAGGGCAAGCCATTTGGCGAGTCCATCACCGAGAAGAGAACTTTTTGAACGACATGAAAAACGATTCTATGATTTTGTCAAGGCATTTTGAAAGATGAGAGTATGGCATATGCATGGACGGCTAGAGAGATAGATGGCATAATTCGGTGCGTAGCGGGCGGGCGTTCTGGGCATCTTTTACCTTGGGCATACCAATGTTGTACACGACTGCGATGATTTTTTTGTTTTTGATGGCGCAACGTCCTTGCTGACATTTTGTTTTGGGAGTATAATGTTGAGGTAGTAATAATATTCCATTAATGAACCATCTAAAGAGCGCAGAACTCTACAAACATATGTGCACGTTATGCACCACTTGTGCTTTGAGACATTTTTACCAAATGTTTGACGCCTGACCGAACTTTGTAGTGGAGGTTGAATGAAGCAGCTGGAGAGACGCAAGGGAGGCGAGGGTTCTGGATAATCATTCGCTGATGTGTCTCTGGGTGGACATGACGTCAGCCAGTAACGTTGTAATACGATGATGCGATTTTTGCTAGAGGCTGTGGCTGAAAGACGATGGATTCTGGAATGCACTATTGAGAAATGCTTTCAATAGGACAACGTTGGAGTAACGTAATGTCCTGAGTGCGGTTTGGAGCATGCTGACGGGCGTCGGGAATGTTCGATGGCGGATTAAAGATGGGCCTGTATCGATACGAGGGGCCGAGACATGTGCATGTTCGCGGGTATACGGATATCAATTTAGAATTACTACTATATCTACAGTATCTACATCGTGCTACGCGATTGCTTCCAAGTATATACAGTGAAGAAAATAAGTTGCACATCTCTCTCTCCGTCTCTCTACTTCCTGGAGCTGCTCCATCGTGCTCTCGCCAGTTTCAGCAAAAGCCAGGCCAACAGCCGATATACAACGACGCATCCCGCCAAAGCTGCCACGTTCACCACCGGATTGTCGTCGAAATCATACAGCTGAAGCACTTGCTTACCTGTTTCAATTGGGCACGTACCATCTGCAAGCAGCTGCTCCGGTTTGCAGTAGAATTTCTCATCGCGAAGGGCATAAGGGGCGATGGCGCGCAGAGAATACTGGATAGGCGAGAGGTAGTTCAACGCCTTGAAGGCCTTTGGAGCATCGATAGAAAGGATACCAGCCATGGCGTTAGCAATTGAGAGGAACATACCCATGATGTTGACTGCGAAACCGATGTGGCTGACGACAGTATTGAACATGATGCCAAGGCTTTCGCCACATGAAACTATACCAAAACAGCCAAATACTGAGACAAAATACATGGTTGCTGTCCTGGGAAGACCGACAGCGAGACACATTAAGATGCCGAAAATCAAGCAGCTGAGAATCTCAAAGGGAACTTCGAGGATTGTATAAGAAAGCAAGAATGCATCAACACTATACACTCCATCGTCGTCTTCTCGATAAAAGACATCTCGTTCGGTTGGATAGATGGCCACGTTCTGCAGCATTCCGACAAAATAAAAGGCACCGACTTCCTGAATGTAACCCATCCAGTTTTGCACTGCATAGTAGTCATGATGCAGCGGTGCAAAGAAGAGGGCGAAGATGATGGCCAATCCCACCACTTGCATCGTGCGAGCCATGATGAGCTGAGGCTGGCGGCGTGTGTTGATGGCGGCACGATGTAGGAGTAAAGGTAAGGCGGTGGTGAGGGAAGCTGGTTCGTGGACAAGGGCGCCGAGTTCTGCTGGCGTTGAAAGATTGGCTTTATTGAAAGATTTACGTGGACGTTCCGACTCTTTCGACGCTACTATGTTGATATCATCATGGGATGTCTTCTTTTCGTCCATCTCATCGGTCTCAATAATCCCCGGAAGTCGAGACATATCTTCTCCCGATGAGTGTTTCTTCCAGTGCTCGATGAGTTTTCCCACTCGCTCCCTGCTCTCTGCCTCTCTATCATCTCGTTGCAGATCGACGGTAATCATGTCCAAGGCAAAGTCCGCCGGGTTTGAGTGTTGCGGACACTGGTACCCCTGCCTGCTAAAGTAATTAAGCATATCCTTCGCAGGACCAGCATAGGCTGGGGAGCCGCCACGAGCGAGGAGCAGTACATTGCCAAAGTGCTTGAACAAATCTGATCGGGGTTGATGAATGGTAAGAATGAGCGTTCTGCCTTCGTTTGCAAGACCCTGCAGAACTTCCATTATCGAACTCGCGGTGAACGCGTCCAATCCAGACGTTGGCTCGTCAAGGAGGAGTATTCGAGGATCTGTGAGAACCTGTACAGCAATGGATACCCTCCGCTTCTCTCCTCCTGAGATACCTTTGACCAAATCATTACCTATCAGGTTATCCGCACAATCTTTCAACCCCATCTTCATGAGCACCTCCTCAGCGCGTTGGTACTTTTCCTCTTTGCTCATAAAGGATGGCAGTCGCAGTGCAGCGGAAAATCGCAACGTCTCACGAACCGTCAATGAGGGCAAAAGAGCATCGTCATCTTGGCAGACATAGGAGCAAACAGATCGAACAACCGAAGCGGATGGAACTGCGCCGTTGAATGACATTTTCCCAGACGGACGATAGTGAGTGCCAATCGAGTTGCGCAGTCGCAGTGCCATTGAATTGAGAAGCGATGTTTTCCCACTTCCAGACGGGCCCATAATGATATTCAGAGTACCAGCCTGAAAATTCACATTTATAGGCTGAAGAATATTCTTGCGTGGCAATTTCTTGCCATTTAATGCTCGTTTATCGAGATCTAAAGAGAAGTTTTCCAACTCGACATCAATGGTCCGAACTTCTGCAATAGATCGTGCTGTCATCTTCTCTTTTCCGGCTGACAAGTCTGTATCTGAAACTCGTGATCGAGCAATGGTCATTTCGACTTTTATATAATGCAGCCCAATAGCTGATAAGATGAAGAAAAAGACGACAAATGATGCAAGACAGACAATAGGGCGTGCAACCCAATTTCTGGGGAAGCCAAGGGAAGACATGATGAATTCTCCGGTATACTGAAGACAGGCTGGATTTGAAGGGCCACCCGACTCAGGGCAGTCGTAAAAACTTCCTTGGAACTCATTTCCACAGTATGCTCCAAAGGTATAAAACTATTGTGGTATCGTTAGCTCCCAACTTTCTCCAAGGATTGATCGCAATATGCATAAAGCCGAAGGGAAAATTACTCACCGACCAAGTAATCCATTTCAGCCACCGAACGTAAACCGGGATAGTATTACTTTGTATGAACATACCGCATGCCATACTCTGCATTGTGAAGGCAAAATTGGCAATCAAACTGGCCCCAGGGAAGTGCCTCACCGCCACCACGCATGTAAAAGCACACATGACGCAAACATAATGGTTGACAAAGCCGATACTAAAGAAAGTGAAGAATTTTTCGGCATTATGATCGAATCCAGCCATGAAATATAGGATGAGAGAAAACAAGAATGGCACCGGGAAATCCTCTGTAATGAGACGGGCCAACCGCCGAGATAGGATATACGGTACAGCATCGACGCAGTGCTCTGATGACTCGCGATCGAATGTTGGGATGTCGATGGTTAAGCGATACGTTTCGAACATGAGAATCAAGTAGCCTTGAAGACCAGTGGCGATATAGAGGAGGCCTTCGCGAGATCGAATACCAGCCTGATCACGGCCGAGATTGAAAAACAAGTAACCAACCACAACTCCCATGATGACAGCTTCCAACAGAGATGCCGTCATGCCGAGAGGATCTCGGTATGTGACTTTCAGAGTCCGGTCCGTCAGGATTCGTACTTGGCGAAAGAACCCTGCATGCCTCGCCGCCTGCGGGCGCTTCTTGCGTTTCCCCATCACGGCAATGTCTTGTATAGGTGGAAATCGACTTTCGCTTTCTACCTTCCATGCCGCTTTCAGTCTCTCGAGGCGAGTTGAAGTTTCTTCTTCTAGCTCAGTGGTGCGATTGTCCACGGCAGCAATGTCAATGACGAATTCTGCAGGGTTGACGAAAAGCGGTAGTTGATATCCAAGCTCCTTGAACCAAGGGAGACATTCAGAGACGGGTCCGGAGAATACGGGGCTGCCCTTGGACAAGATGGCCAGATTGTCGAATAGATCCCAAATCTCTGATCGGGGCTGATGGATTGTGGTGATGACGGTTCTACCCTTTTGTGCCAATGATTTTAAGGTTCGTACAAGTTGGAATGCACTTGTTGCGTCGAGACCAGTGGTCGGCTCATCGAGGAATAGCACGGATGGGTTTGCCAAGAGCTGGACACCAATGCTCACACGTCTCTTCTCACCTCCGGAACATCCACGGTGTTGGCTATTTCCTATGCGAGTGTTGGCACACTCTTTGAGGCCAAGCTCACGAATGACTTCTTCGACGACCCTCTCGCGTTCTTCAGTACTGGTTGACGAAGGCAGTCGAAGGTCGGCTGAATATCTCAAGGTCTCTCGAACGGTTAGAGTCGGTAACAGGATATCCTGCTGCATAACATAGGCATGTCGGACACTATTCACGCCGACCCGGCCGTTGAATGTTGCCAGGCCCTGCTGACTGAGTCTGGAGCTTACAACTCTCTCGGCGAGGTTGTTAAGCAGTGTAGTCTTGCCGGAGCCACTGCCGCCTATGATGGCCGTCAGTGTCCCGGGCTTGAAATTGGCATCGACTGAGTGCAAGAGGGTCTTGATGCATGGTGCAGCCTTCAACTTGGCGGAGAACAGCTCGGGATATGTAGAAGGGTCAAGCCATGAGGGAGAAGTATCAACGGTGATTGTAAGTCCCCGAATCTGAACATCGGTAGGCTCGACATCGTCGAGAGATAGATTCGCCGCGTTGGCGATGGAGAAGCGGCTCTGATCGAGCTTGTTGTGGTTTAGGGGCACATCTGTAGATACATCCGTTGTGCTTGCAAGCTCCGCCTTCTCCACATCAACTGCGGCGACGGGCCCAACACCATGCTCTTTGCTTTCATCAGCTAGAGCCATGGCTCAAGGACGCGCGCCACACGGCTCGAAGTTTCAAAAAGGTGGCTTGATGGCTAGTCAATATACGGGCATGTTGGCAATTGTTGGAAATGTCTGTATGGCTGGAAAGCAAAATAGGATGCTGACAATGTTTGACCCAAATAACCGGAGACGGTTGCGCCACAGCTTAATCCCAGCTTATTAACTAGGAAAATCGTTCGTGTGTCAGAGTGATGGAAACTCAAAGCTGAGACCAAGGCGGCGGATGGATGGCTGATCTTTCCCAAGAGATTCAAATCGGCCCCCTCTTGGAGGACAAAAAAAGAGATGGAAAACAAAAGACACGGGCAAAAGCATGAGATAGGCGATATGGCCGTTATTTCATGCTCGGATTTGGCCAAGCATTCTGATTTTGTGGATCTGATCCCCTGTGACCCCCAACGGAGAGTGTGTGACGGAGCAATCCGAACCCCGAAGTTTAGTTCATGCAGTTTTAAATCTCACGACTCCTTCGAAGGATGGCTAATTTGTTCTCTAAACAGCTACTTGAACCTGTATTTGGAGTTGGGCATAAACCGAGCTGCATGTAGCCAATACGCACCTATACATGGACAATACATTAATACCTCTCTCTATATTGTGTTCGCCTGCAGCGAATTACTGAGTTTCTATGGAGATTGTAGCATTTCCTGCATTTGCATCCTGTTCAAAACTAATGCAAGTCACTTCAAAGTAGACCCCCGTATTAATTACCTTACTCCGCCGATTACACGTATTCCTAAGTGATGCACCCCAGTCGTCGGAGCATGCCTATTTGTCAATCAGTAATATAACTAAGTTCAAATCCAGCACCCTCGACCAAACAAAATGAAATATTCAGCCTTTCTTCTCTGCACGAGAGCTATCATATTTGGTTTTACCTCTTTGAGATACACCAATAAATAGTGCAGTGCCACAAAATGGTGGTTAGTCGTAATAATTCTTGCCATAGGATTCCTAGATCTCATCACATGGGAATCTCAAAACCACTGCTAGCCAGCCTCGGCTAGTGGTAAGCAGTGTCTACCCAATCCTCCTAAACCTTTACAAGCCTAATTATGTTTGCATGTAGAGTTGTTTACAGCTTCGTCTTTTTCTTGTAAGAGAAAACTTTCTTAGGAGCAGACTCTGGACATATCACATATACACATATACAGCGTAAAGCGAACGCGGTTTAGAGTATAAAAACTCATATATTCCTTATATATCCTTCTTAAATCATATCATGATGAAGGAAAGGGTATCAATTCCCAACGGCGCATTGCCTATCCACGAAATAACAAAACAATATACTCAAATGGAACATCATCCCTTAATCCAAACGTAGTCATAACCTATTTTTATATTCAAAATTTTATACTCTTAGTAGGCTCGTTTGCTCTCATCATCCGATGATGGCACTGTAGCCTGGTGAATAGATGCTCTGCGCAGGTCAGAGGCGACGGCGTCGAACTGGTACAGAGGAGGCTTGGTCGCGCTCCACTGGAAGAAGACGTATTTCTTGAACCACCAGGGCAGAGCAACAGTGAGCTGGTACTTCATGAAGGTGCGGACGGGGACAGCAAAGACATAATCAAGCTCCTCAAGAGTGCGCTGCATTGTCTCGGGAACCCAGAGGAAAATCATGATGAAAGCGACAACATTGAAGCCTGCGTAGAGGCCGAATGCGCCAACGGTCTGGAGGCGCTCGAGCAGGAAGGGGAATGAAGTACCCAGGACGGCAGCCCAGAACAAGCAGGTGGCGACGGCGAAACCCATACCAGTCTCACGGTGGGACAGGGGGTACACTTCAGCACTGTAGGTGAAAGGAACGGGGCCTTCTCCGGGAGAGTAGAAAGCTATATTATGAATTAGTCATTGATTCATGCAAATGGGTATTATCATTTCACGGATTTACTCACCTCCAAACAGGAAGACGAAAAGGCTGACAAGACCGGTTCGGGCCGTCTCATGGCTATCAGAGATCAAAGTGCAGAGACCAGCAGCCAAGAGAGTCCAGAACATCTGAGGGAAGGTGAAAAGCAACAGGCTTCGGCGACCAAACTGCAGGATTATTAGTATATGCCACTCGTGATTTACGCCATACAGCTGCAAAACTTACGGTATCAATAGTCCAGAAAGCAGGGAAGGCGAAGAGCCAGTTGACAAGACCGAATCCAAATGAGCCGATCAGAGCCCGGAATTGAGTGAAACCGGCATTAACAAAGACGGTGGTCGAATAGAATGCGATGATGTTGATGCCGCACATCTGCTGGGCAATCATGACGGTAAAAGCAGCCAAGTTGGCACGGCGAATACGGGGAACAGTGAAGAGCTGAGTGAATCGAGTGACGTAGTTAGTCTTGCCAATGAGCTCCTTCTCAATTTCCAGCTGAGCAGAGATGTAGTAAATGTCTCGGGCAACCTGGATTGGGTCGTTTCGGAGGACCATGAGAGACTTCCAAGCATCAGCATAGCGACCCTTCTTCATGTACCAACGAGGTGACTCGGGGCAGAAGTAGATGAGGGCAACCAGGGGAATAGCGGGGATGAAAGGAGCGCCAAGCATCAGACGCCAGTTGATGTCCTTTACATGGTAGACAGCCAAGTTGAATGCACTTCCAAGCAAAATACCGAAAGCAGTCCACATTTCTAGAAATTCCGTTAGCTGAGACGCTTTAGCATATGAGTCCAGAAGAAAACTTACGCCATGACATGACCAAGGCACCTCTGATGGAAGCTGGGGCATTCTCTGCAGCATAGATGGGTACAGTAGAAGCCTTTGCACCCATACCAATACCCATGAGCAATCTACAGGCAAGCTGCTGTTGCCAGGTGTGGCAGAAAGCAGAACCAATAACGGGCCAGATACAGAAGTGAGCGGCGAAGAAGATGACACCACGACGACCGAAGTGGTTGTTAATGGGGTCAGAAAGCCAGCAGCCGATGAAACTGAGAGATAATTAGCCAAGAGTACATTAATGAATCTACTCGGGAAGGTTATACGCACGCGCTGCCAATGTAGGGAGCGGCGTTGATGAGGCCGACAAGAATAGCGTTGCGAGTGATGGTCTGGTCACCAATGCCATACACATCGGGCCAGAAGATGGTAGCACCGTTGCTACCAGTCTGGTCCCAACCTTGAACGGCGGCACCAATGGAGCATGTTGCGATGGTAATGAAGAGTCTTGTGGGCATATGCCACTTGTGTGTCACTTCACGCTCCAGAATGTTCAGTTCATGGGAGGTGAGCTTCTCGTCGCCATCAATGTTGTGTGCTTCGGCGGGGTTTTGGGCAATTAGCGCACCCTTCTTGAGAAGGAGAGTGTGCTCTTGAAGCCCGTGACGAGAAGCAAAGGACTCGACATCGTTCATAAGCTGCTCTCGGGGGATGCCTTTGAGCGGGTTGCGAATCTTGGCCTGGAGATTCTGGGTATACTCTTGCTCTTCGGTGTAGGTGACTCCCTTCTCCATGGTTGCGTCGTGACCACCCTTGGGGTCTGAATGAGTACTGTATCAACCAAGTTAGCAAATGGCTTGATGAACATGCCAAAAGGTTGACTGACAATACTTCCGCCATAATGGGCAGGGGAATTGTCCGCAGCTGGCTTGCTCTTCTAACCTCGATCAATGCAAGTGAGTGAGGCAAAGAGTGATGCTGCTCCTGGGCTGAAGAAGTCGACTGTCGAGACAACAAAAGAAGGTCAAGACAACGGGAGGCAAGGAGGACTAATATACTTATTTGTCCTGAGCCGAGACTGGAGTCTGGGGAAGAGAGACCAAAAACTGGAGTCCGGAGGCGGAGAACAATAGCTATTTGAGTTTTGTCGCGTGGTTTGTGTCTCTCCACAGCCAAAAACGCAATGAGCCCATGGCATGAGAGGCGTAGCATTAGCACAGTCCAGCAATTCGTGCATGTAAGTCGAGCAGCATGGATTGAGGCTTATCCCTGTCCGGCCCACTCTTGGCTGGAAGATAGACAGACGAGCTAGTCCAGTCGTATAGCTTGGCTGACATTGAGGGTGGCGTGGAGCTTGGGCGCAGAAACGTCCGCAGATGCATGGAAGACAAGACATTGCGACTCATGCATTCGTCCAAGTAGCGCCATCTGTGCGCTGCCGAGGGATCAGGACCACCCGCGTTGGTGCTGCCACACGCCAGTTAATTACCAGCTGCAGCAGCGGACGGGTAATTGCGACATACCTGTGCCGGCCAAGCTGAGAGAATCGCCGTGTTCGGTCTGGAGAGCATCACATCACGCTCCGCAAGCCACAGATACCCAGAATCCCGCCTCCCCCAGAGCAAGCCATCGCTAAACGTGAGATTGACCCTCTTAATTCTCCAGACGGGGAATCATCCCCGCACCCCAGACAGGAGAGGAGCAGAGTCTCCAGTTCCCCATGGGAAAAGAAAAGCAAGCCACTTTTGCCTTTGTGTCGACGGTTGTGTCTAAGACTGGAGGTTGAAAGTGGGAATCGCAGACACGTTGTTTGGCCTCTGTGGGCCTAGCGCCGAACCCCCTGGACAGCGCTGTAATTGGCCCTACAGACAAGCCCGCCGTCCCCTGACGTAGGTGGGAGCAGGTGCCGAGTCTTCTGCCCAGGGCTGCCCTGCAAGCGTCTGTGCAATCGCTGGTTCGTGTACTCGCGCCCTGCTTTGCTTATTTCTGGCGTGCTACTCGTGCAGATCGGCACTGCAGCTGCACCAACCGGTGAATAATAGCGCCGGCGTGTTTGCTGGGTATAGAGCACCAACGGGTCCAGGTTCGGCCATGTTCGCTACGCTTGGTGAGAAGCTGAGGGCAAAGGCCCAAGATCTGCGTCGGCCAAGGCACAGGCTGAGCATGTGCCAGGTACATACAGGCGGTACCATTGCATTCTGCGAACCCCTCCATCCGTAGCTAAACTCTTCTTTCTTTCTAGCACGCCGGATGCGACTGTCCTCGGACGAAAGCATCGCACCACGGCGGCCAGCCACGGCCTAGAACCTCGAGATCTGAGCAAGGTTTTGCTCATCTACGGCATCCGCATTGCCTGCCGGCGCCAACGCCACAGCTAATGTCGCCAGGATCAAGTACGGCAGACTAATACTACACGCAGCGTCGAATACCTACTCCGAACCTGGGCAAGAATTGGCCACGAACAAGGCACTCACACTGAGCTGGGGAGCTTGTATGTACCTACCGTAATGCTACTGCTACGCCGTACCAGGAGCCGGTACCACAGGACACAGGTGGAAAATTGTGTGCCACCGCAGCAGCCAACATGGATCGCCAGGCCCAGGATGCGCAGCGAGAAACAGGCAACAGAATTCCTCACATGCTGACTGGATGCTTTCGGGGTATGCTGCCCACTAGTGAGCCGGCATGCCAAGAGATAGGCTGGGGCCGCGGCACTATCAGCGTCCGCTTGCGAACCATCCCGCGCGCCAAAGCTCACGCCATGGCCGAGTGGCTGCTGCTACAGACGATGCTAGCACAAGCACGCAGAGCCAGAAATCAGCCGTCGCCTCACTTTCGTAATTAACGGCTCTCGGCCGGCACCACCATGCAGTAACACAAGCGGGCTCCTCTTCTTGCCTAGCGTGGCGCCAGACTATTAACGCCTAGATCTTGACCTGGACGAATATGTCCCAGTGAGGAGCTGAGAACTTCTTGTTGACTATGCAGTATATCTGTACACAGAGCGAGCGTCAACTGAAGTGTTTATCTTGTTTGACCCAAAGTGCCGTCTAACACTGCAAGTAGCCATTTCGTATCCGCGGTGCCATCCGCTGATCTTTGAAGTACTCTTCAGCTGCTGCAACAGTATGGTGGAGATGATCCATTAATTCGCTCCCACAAAATTAATTCTGCTGCCTGATCATTGCCAGAAGGAGAGAGCAAAAGGTAACCTGTCGATCAAAAGACCGAAATTCCGCTTTTTTCCCCTCTAGGCTAGCTTTATAGCAGATGCTTGTTCTTGGGTGGAGAATAATGAACGAGGTCTCCAAGCCCAGTTACAGTCAAATACGAGTACAAGATATTTGCAAGACGAAGATGAACTAATAAACAGTACGCGTACAGATACGTGATAGACGGTACTACTGTACATAATTGGGGTATTACTGCAATAAAGTCAATATCAGGAGCGAGCAACAGACACGGGATACTCCATCGAGACTGCGTTGGAGGCGCCGAGACCGAAAAGCTTGGCTTGTATGTAATCAAATATTTCAACCCTTGGCATTTTTAGTCTGGTTTGGGAGGCTGGGCGGTAAGCTCCGACTGCTAGGTAAATGTGGATTAAAACATTGTCGAGGAGACCGTTTCCCTAGTAGTTGCTTTAGCATGTGTTGCGACTTGATGATTTGTAGATTGGATGCTACTCCGTCCTGACTTGGGTTTATCAGGCTCTTAATTCTGCAGTTTTGAATCGTAGATTCGATCCATCAGTCATGCTGCAGCCAGAAAGGTCTCAGTTTTCTCAGCTTGACTTGTTTGGATAAGATCTACCAAGTACAAAATCAGCAGTAGCTTGCTGAACTTAAAGCGGTGGTCCATCTGAACGGAGGGATGTGGAGACAGGAGAGTGCATACTGCAGAGTACAGAGTACAGGAGAGAATGAAAGCTTGGCTATGAGCTAGGCGGTCTATAGAAACAATAACTCCAAGCCTGTGCTGTAGTCTATCCACCACGTGTTCATGTATCCATGTTTCTACTAGCACCTGGGATTTCCTGGTCTGGTGGCTGTGTCACTCGGCGGGTTGATAACTGGCTTCCCGAATACCGCGATTGAAAATGGTGATGGCTAGTCGACATCTAGAGTATATGAAACTTAATGTATTCACTCAAGCTACTACACGTGTGCTCCGATTGTTGTCATTCTTTTAGGAAACGATTCTCACAATGTTTGGGCTTCTGTAGTGAATGAATGGAATATCTTGATACGCCACCTCCAACTTGCCATGCTAAGTGCCTCAGCCCTCGTACGCCACCCTTTCTCAACCGTCTTGTCGATCTCCACACACCATACCGTTAGCTTGGCATTAGACCACCCGCTTCCAAAGCCATTCTGCTCCACGTTCTATCCTTGCCCGAGCCGGGGGCACAAGGAAGACCCGCCCTAGGGATCTAACTTTGACCAGTGGCAGCTGTGATAATGTTGATGCCTATTATGAAAAAGCCATCATGGACACGGACATGTGAGCTAGGGAGAGGACTGAAAATAGTACACCGCCCGCTTGGAACACACTTGTATCATGAAAGGGGCCACTCGGCAATGTCACGCCCCCACGGGGGTTGCTAGCACGTATGGAGTATGAAGCATGATGACCGAGATCCAGCCCCGAATACTCGGATCATGCTATCCTGCAATGAAGCCGCATGTTTTCTGAGCTATTGGCTATGGCTTTTAGGCATCCAAATTATATACCTTGGCTTGCATGCGGTCCGGAATCCCTCCTCCGGAACATAATCCCCTCATATGAAAATCCTCCATGGCAAGCGTCACTAATCCAAGAAGAATCGCAGCTGAGAATATGGGCGTCTCTGCGATAATATCACACGATTGCGAAGTCGGAGGGCACTCTGGATGACTGAATGTAGCGAGAAGTCTTTGGAGTGACTACCTCCGTCCTACGACTAGAGCTCCCGTGATAATAATTCCATATTTCCTTTGCAGATTTTTTGGGCTTAGAAAAGGATGTAGGTTTTTGACTCAATTGATTACCCCAATGAAATGAACAGTGGGAGAATATAGCAGCTGATGTAATTATTACGGATAAGCAAGCAGTGATATTACTGTATATCATACATATTTCTATCGTTGATAAGATACGATATCAAATGATGTAGTTTGCTCCTCTTCAGCTCTATTAAAATCGCTAGCCTGAGAGGATGACCTTGAGTGACGCCACTGTTATTTATTCACTTATTAAATCATTATTATTATATTAGTCAATCACATAAATTTCTTTGATTATTCACATATGCTTCCTCTTCAAGATTATGAAAGACCGTGGAGAGAAACTAAATGTATATCTCAAACAAGAGGGCATGCCATTGACTGTGATTTCCTAGGAGACATTGGTATATCTAAGGCGTGTGTAATGATCTCGGAGAAAAAGACATGGATATCAATATCAATCAATCGATACCTTAGGAATGATCTCGTAGAAAAAGCTACAGATATCAATATCAATAACTTCGATTTCAGCCTGCATGGAAATTATTAAACACCAAAAAAATACCTTCAAACAATATTATTACGACTCAAACGAGAAATCATACACCTAGTCTCTGCAAAACCACAAACAAACCACCGGCTTCTCATTCGGATTGCCGGTCCGCGTAGAATCCCATCCCACGTCCTTAATCGTCTTCTTTAGCAGATCCTTGTCCGCGCCATTCACCTCCAGCCCCTTGTACCACTTCCCCCCTCCTCCGCTCACAACCTCGAAGCACTTGTTCTTTTTCGGCGTCTGATTAGTGCAACCAAACCCCTTGAGCAGTTCTGCCATGGTGGTGTTACACGGGATATGTGCTGCTTTGAAAGGGATCTGTGCCGTGGGAGGGAGCTGCCATGGGGGAGTGTTGGTCTTGAATATGTGAGCTTTGGTGTGCTCTGCGGGGAAGAAGTAGTTGTAGCCCGGCTCGCAGCCCGTGCCGCCGGTGGTGTTTGTCATTTGGGCAGCCGGCATTGTGGGATCGATGTTGGGATAAGGCTGTGGTTGGCGAGGGAGGAGATTGCCTGTTCCGTTAGGCTGATAGGCAAATGTCTGTGGAGCGTGGAAGCCGGCAAAGGCTCCCTGAGCAGGCATTCCGTACTGCGGGAAGCCTTGGGCGGCGCCTATAGGATAGTATCCGTAAGCCGTGTTAGGCCAGGTGGTGTACTGAGGCACTGTACCAAAGTTGTAGCCTGGTCCGCCAGCATGAGGGATGTATGCTTGGCCTTGGGCCGGCTGAGGAGCTCCGTACGGGGAGAATGCGGGACGGCCGGATCCCGAGTCGCGGCCGGTGATGGGGTTCCAGCCTCCAGACATGATGGAAGCTTAGAAGAAATGCGCGGAAGACTGAGGCTGCCAGGTATGAACCCAACGTTGGACGGTGGGGTCAAATGAGGCTTGCCAGTGGCCGGGGACAGGACCGGAGATGGTGGGATCCCAGATAGAGGCGGAGTTGATGTATGGTGGTGCTTGTAGATGATGCGGGATGTGATGATTATAGTAATGAGGATGGGGGTAAGAATAAGGGTGAGGATGGATATGAGGGCGAGAGTGGATATTGTAATTGTAATTAGAGGAAGAAATAGCCGGACCACGGTTAATATAGCTTTGATCTGCGTTGAGTGTACGGCTGTAGTTCTCAAATGGTCGAGACTGGTGCTGAGGCGATTCAGAGTGATGAACTTGAGGAGATTGTACTTCCAAGCTAGCGTCAATCAAGGCTAATCCAAGTGCATATATGTTTCGCGAAGGTTGAGATGATGGTGGTTCGAAACCAAAATGCCAATCAATCTATGGAAGGCTTACCAGGTGGTGAATCAGATCCAGCTCTAATGTCTGTATCTCGGCCTTCTTCCTCTTCCGAATCTTCCTCTTCGTCCGACTCGAACTGAATGTCAAGGTGGGCAACAAACAACTCTGTGCTCCAAATGATGCGATCCTGATTGTCGTAAAACGCCCCAACAATGATCCACGCCCAGAATGGATGATCTTGACTAGTTTTGAGTATCTGAGTGATGATGAGCTTGGTGGCAGGTGATGGAAGCTGGCCTGCCCCGACGTTGATCGTCCTACGGTTCACACGAGGACCGTTGGGCATAGAGATGGTAGATGCGGAGGCCGATAAGTACGGCCAGAAGTAAAAGAGAATGAGTTGTTCAGTAAAATGGCTGTTCCTTCAAAAAGAAAAAAAGAAAAAGGAAAAGATGGACGTTATCTCTCTCTTACTGAGGAGTAAAGGTTGGAAAAAGGAGAACCGCCGTTCCGTGATTACTCGTCAGGAGCTGTCGATTATGTACCTATAGGCGTAGCCATGATTCACCTCATGATGGGCCCAGAGCCCGGTAGCACGCGCGCAAACTTTGATGGCTTTAGAGCGCGGCTTGTACTATGGCAGCTCAGTTGGTGAATCATGAGCGGACATCGGTGGCGCAGATTGGATGAGGATACGCAACAGTGTCGGTGGTTTGAGAGAGCTTGTTCACGTTGATGGCCAAGCTGGAAGCATGGCTGGTTTGTTCACCGCATTTTATTTTCATTTTTTTCGGCCTGGAGGTGTTTATAGCATGGCCAGAAGGAACCGCAATTGAACTGCAGGATGTGTATCACACATGAATTGTATTGACCAAATTTGTAGTTGGAGAAAGATGATTCACCAAAGGCTTTCCCGTAGCAATTTCTAGAGTGTAAAGTATTTGTGTATTTAGTACCTACGCACGCAAATGTACATACATAGGTGAACATATAGTCTTACATAGCATACAACAACTATATGTACTTGATACATGTGTCCAGGCACCATCAAGTTGAGCCTCACCAGGGAACCTCTTGAAACTTTTCGTCTTCAAATTCCCAAAAGGTTCCCGGCGTAATTGCGCCCTTCTCGGATTCCAGCAATCTCACAAACGCCTCACCACTATCGACTGGATCTTTTTTTCCTCTGTAGTTATTAAACGCCGTCTTTGTATGGCCTGGACTGACGCTCCAGAATGTAATCTTCTCCCCTTCGTCCTCGTAATTATCTTCAAAAATTTGATAATGGAGTGTCAACATGTTCAGTGCGGCTTTCGAAACACAGTAATCAATTAGAGCGACAGGCGGAAGCTGTACGGTACAATCAAGGCAGAGAAAGATCTGTTAGCAGTTATTCGTCTTATAATATCTTAATGGAAATGAAAGAAAAGGGGGTATACTATACCTCTCTGTTTGCTGTACGACCAAGACTCCCTCTAGCGCTAGAGTTCATGATGACTCGCGGCCAGGAACTCTTCCGAAGAAGCGGGATAAATGCTTTGGTCACGAGAATATTGGATGTAACACAGTTGTTGAAATTGGCGTTGGAGCAGTCCTTGAGCTCAACGAGATTCTGGGTTATAGGCAGCTGAAGGCTCGCAGCGTTGTTGATGAGCACTACAAGAAAAAGTACATTGAGTGAGTTCAAGATTGTCATGAATTTAACCGTCATACGCTGTACGCACCATCTAGCTTCCCATACTTTCTACCCAGAGTCTCGACCGCCGCCGTTATGCTCTGGATATCTTCAATATCAAGCTGGACCGCATCTAGTGGAGATGAGACGCCCTGGCCTCGCAGTTGCTCAATGGCCTCATGGCCAGCCACGAGTCTTCGACAGCCCAAGATTATAGTCGAAGAAGGTATACGGCCTGCAATCGCCTGGGCGATGCCGAACCCGATGCCTCGGTTTCCTCCGGTGATGAGAATGATGGGCATTGCGGTCTATCGAGGAGTTGCAGTGCAGCGTGAATTGTTGATTTCTTATGTTTAAACTCCAGAATCTTCTCTTTCATCGAAGAAATACTGCGACATAATATACAGAAATCTTGTGCTGGACTTAGGGGGCGCTTCTTCCAGGGAAAACCGCATTTTACGGTGATCGGAAATCTGTAGATGCTGGTCAGCGTTAAGTCCGGGTGGTCCCAAGATTAGATACCCAGCTAAACTGAGCAGCTCTGCGTATTAACCAATGGGAGGTGGGAATTGATTTCGAGCTTTGTTACTACTACTAATCACAGTTGGTTCCTTTTACGTGTTTAATGCATGTAATGACCGGGACCAAATGGTTGAAAGCATATTTTAAATCACGGCTATCTGCTCTTCTCTCTGTGCTGTGTTCCATACTTTGTGCTCCATACTCCAAGCCCAGTTAGGCAAACGCAGTAAACAGCATAAAAAAAAAACAAGAGGCTTTATCGCAACCCATCACCCATAAACCAGCTTTGTCAATCTTTTTCTTGGTTATCGTCTTATAAGAGAGTCGTATATCGCTTTCCACGCATGAAGCGTCTCCTACATCAGAGGGCGTAAAGTCGTTCGTCTTCAATGCTATTCTCTCGCACTATCCTCACAGTTCCAACAGCCATCTTCTTGGCGGCTACCTCGACCTCCTTCTTGCGTTTCTGCTGCTGCTGCTGCTGCTGCTGCTGCTGCTGGAGCCTTCCCACCTCAGAAACCAAGCCTTTCAGGTAAACTTCGGCCTGCACAGTAGCGCTATACGCGGCCGGCGTCCAGTTCCAGATGTTGCGCCTCTCAACATCCGCACCGGCTGCGAGCAAGGTCCGCAGGCCTAGCAAGTTGCCATTACCGCTTGCATAGTGGAGAGCCGTATTTCCTTCCGCATCAGCTCTTTGCACCGCCTCATAAGGTCCTCCGGGGACATATGTTAGCAGCAGTTGTAGTATAGTATCGTGGCCGCCTACGCTGGCTTCCATGACGGCATCTCGGCCGCGGACGTCTCTTCGTAGAATGCAATCTGTGTCGTTCTCGCACAGCAAGTGGACGACTTCCGTGTGGCCAGCACCAGAGGCAAGCATGAGTGCCGTCTGGTGATTCTCGTTGAGGGCGGGGCATGGATATTCGTGGCCGGCTTCTAGGAGCACCTTGCAGACCTCCTTGTGGCCGAGCGAGGCGGCAAGGTGCATGTTGGAGTTGGAGAGCCCAACTGGAGAGGTATCGGGATTGTGGAGGAGCGATGGGTGGGATTTGAGGATGCGCTTCACGAGCAGTGCGTCGCCCGCGTAGATTGCGCGCCGCAGTCGAATCGAAGGTTCGATCCTGTGGCACATTGATGATGATTTAGCAATCTCTCAGACGTCAATTGGAGGGGCGCTATTTTCCTGCGTGTCTTACATGATGGCGATGGATCAAGTCGTCATGGTTGGAGGTTTTCAAGACTCAAAACGCATGCTGTGCTGAAGGGCAAACGCTGGTAAAGAAACGCAAGAGATGACGAACTGGCGCCGTTCCCGACAACAGCTGGGAGCTGAGTCTCCACGAGGAAGAACTTTGCCAGGCGGTTGAGGTCGAAGAATAAGCAGCCCGGCCGGCTGGACTTTGGAACTTTATCGTCGTCAGCCGAACGTGACTGCTGCGCTGCAGACCCCGCTGTACCCCGCTGTATTCCGCCGGGGAACTCCACTAGCCTCAATCGCTAGAGTGGATGCTGCCAGGCGCTACGGGCGGTTGTGCCGAGGAAGCCCCAAAAAGCTGGAAACTACTTATCATATCAATAGCGTCGATATATGTAACCGCATGTGCTCTTCATGCTTCATCTAGACACGATGCTGCTCTCACGCCCTCGCAATGCATATCCCGGATCGCTTAGAAATTGCTGGGCTGTCAATGTCCAATACTGACGGTTCTTTTATATTATGTTACCTAGTCTGAACGGCCACCATAGACTCGGAGGAGATACATGACGAGACACAAACTCATTTATTTATCAAACCCTCACATTCAATTTGATCCATGGTGGTAAATCTAATCCTTCGTCTCGTTCAGTTCGTGGGCCAGTTTAACCGCGTCCGATTTTCCTGTATCAATTACAACGGCAGGGTCCTCTTCCTTTCCCTTGCGCGAGACTTCGTTTCCTTTCTTTGTTTCAATAGTTGCCCTGTACGCCAACGTCAGCCTCGAAATAATAGCCTAAAACACGCGATGAGAAAAACTCACTCTCCAGGGTTCACCTCTTTGACCGTCCCTTCCGGTTGACCTTGGCCCCAATTCCAGCTCACAGTATCTCCCTTCTCAGGACCCTTTGCCTCTTTTTCGTTTCCACCCTCTTTTCCATTCGGATGCTCTCCTTTCTTTGAATCCTTCTCCTCCTCCACGTCAGCCTGCTCATCCTTCTCTTCATCACCATTGTCTACTGCCGCAGCACCATCCTCTGTTTCTCTCTTCTTGCTTGTCCCAGACTGGTCATCTGGAGCTTTTCGTTTTTCTCCTGCCTTTTCTTCCTCTGCCGTTTCTTCCTCTTGCTCTTCGCCTTCGGCATCTGCTTCCGCGCCACCTCCGTTTGCTTCACGCTTCTTGATAGTATCATGGCCCCAGTTCTTGAGCGATGCGTATGACTTGGTCTTTTTGACCTCCTCGACGGGTTTTTTACTGTTCGCCTTTTCTTCTTGAGCCAAGTGCCGTTTGCTAAATTAATTTTGTATCAGCGTTCGGCATCGCTGTGTTGATTAGCAGAGACAGAAAGCCCTTTCACCTACATGTAGGCTACAACCTTTCTCATGTGGCTGACATGATCATCTGTGTACTTTTCCGGGTCCTTCTCCGAGTTGGCCTCTAGGATATCGACAATCTGTCGACCGCTATCGTGGCCAACAGACTCGCCGCTCGCATCGTCCTTGGGCCATCCTGCGCCTTCAGACTCATCGCCTTTCAGCCACTCCTTCAATTCCTTCGCCGACATGTTAACGAGTTCCCTGAACTCCTGGATGACTTCACTCTTTTCCTTCATTGTTGATAGCAATTGTTGCTCTTTCCGTCTTCAAAGAAATTGACTTTTTTTGTTCACATGTGATACGAATTAAAACAGTAGAATGTGTTCTTACCTCTTACCCAGGGAGATCTCCCAGTCTTTTACGTTACCGGTTTACTGTGCCGTTAGAGTTTATCTCGATCGACGCTTTCGGTACATGCGTCATCGAGCATCACCAACATAGAGGCGATCCATCGGCCTAGCTTGCTCTAGAAATCAAAGTGGCAGAGAAACACCGCCAAATGTGGAGAACTGCCCTTGACTATCTCAAATCTAATCTTGATACAAGCATTAAATAGGGGCGGAGTATAGTACCGCTGACGTAGAATACACAATCCGACAGATCTCTTGGTTTTGATGAGAGGCTGTTAGTGTTTCCAAATTAGGAAGTGTGATTGCTACCCTGCAGCAAAATGAGACATGTTTGTTTGGCATTTCATCTCCAATTTAAATATGCACTTATAGGTATCAATGTAAAGGTATTAGCTATAAAATGTTGAAGTTAATATAGAATAGCTGTGAAGCTGTCTCGTATTGCTGAACATTTAATGTATGATGTAGCAGACTTTACATCCTCTCGACATGCAGTGAGGAATGCTAAATAGGAAGACTATTTCAAGTTCTTCAAATTATAGTATGTCAAATTATGGCTATTGTTAAGATAATTCAACTACTTTGTAGATTATCTTACAGTTTTTACATAGGTTGGCTCATATTTCATGTTCTGGCAGCGTTAATCGCCCTCTTCTTGAGAACTGCCGAATTCTCATTCAAGCCGTGAAAGTCATGCGCATCCAAGCACGCCTGGCGGCTCAGCAAGACAGCCGGTGCAGCTCTCTCCTTCATCTCCTTCTCGTACGTGTCTATGGCCTCGGACCGAGTCTTCTCGCCAGTATGAACTGCCTTGATCTGGCGCAGTAAATGCCAAGCGTCGAGAATACCGTGGTTGCCCGCCTCGCCACGGTACATGACCATGGCGTGCGCAGCGTCGCCAGCCAGAGTCACTCGGCCGTCATAGTTGTCCCACTCTCGACAGGGCCAGTCTTGCAAGACAAGGTGTAGAGTGGGCGAAGTATCGGGAATGGCCTGTATGATGTTGTACAAGTCGGGGTGGAAGCCGGTAACCAGGCGCTTAATCATGGTGATGCGCTCGGAGTTTGACTCGGGGATATTCTCGTCGTGATCTTTGGCGAGCCATGAGGTCATGATTTGCACGCGATAGTGTTCGTCTGCAGTTCCAGCACTGCCATTCACCTCTGGCGTCTCTAGCACGGAGACATAAATGAAGACACCAGTCTCTGGGTGGCAGCCTTGGAAAAGCAGCGGATCAATCTGTCGCAGCGGCTTGATCTGCTCAGACGTCAAGTCCGCAGAGACACCGACCAACTTCACGGGTAGCAAGTAATTCTGGTAGTCTTCTGGCACAAGATATTTCCTTGTCTGCGAATTGCTGCCTTCAGCGCCAATGAGCATCTTCCCCTCAGCCGTGCTTCCATCTGCGAAAGTGGCCTTGACGCCATTGTCAGAGACTTGGACATCTGTCAATTGCTTGTCCCAGTGAACGTTTTCTGCGACATTCTTAAGTAGAAGCCGGCGCAACTTCTCGCGGTTTACTCGACGGCGCGCGGTAGGAGGGATGTAGAATTTGGGTTCTTTTGTCTTGAGGTTGATGAAGATGAAGTTGCCCGTGTCGTTACGACCAGTCTCTGGATCGACTTGGACGTCATCTAAGCCAGCAAATGTTTCTTCGTCAACTACCTCTCGGAGGTATTGCAGCACCCAGTGTAGAGTAATAGCCCAGCCCTGTCCTCGGGCATCGATATTCTCGTCTCGCTCGTAAATTTCGAAGGGAATGTTTGCCTAGATGGAACAAGAATATGGCCGTTGAGTTAGCATATCTCGGCTCAAAAAATAATGACATAGACCATGGTTTAGCTCAAAGCTGTTAACCCCAGTTCGGCCATGCTGTCATCACAAGCTGCAGCTGCTGCAGAACCAATAACCAATACATGCGGCTCCGTCATGATATTTTGAGGGGCCTAGCAGCTTTAGCGCAGCCAGGAGAGCGTCGTTCTGGAAAATTTCCTTGAGCTGTTGGTTTGCGACATTACCTTTTTAAGCCCGTGTGCCAATGTCAAGCCCACAACTCCAGCGCCGATGATCAGCACGGGCTTATCGTTGACCGTCATCTTGAACGTGGTGATGATTGCTTTGGAGGTTTGTCTGCTCTCTTCGATACTTGTGCGTGCAAGAACAACGCAGCGGAATTCAGGCTTGCTAGCGGTCGGTGAGAGAGTCCAGCACGCGGGTTTCTCGCAAGGCGACGAGGTCTATCATCTGTATAACATGGTACATATATTTCTATGCAGACTTTGCAGAGCAGGGGGGTGGCGATGAGATGTTGTCTGTCGGCCACCAAGAAGATTCAAGCATCGACTCGAAATCCGCCGTCTGATCAGCTAACGCCCATGGAAAGCTGCGCGGCGCGGCGCGGCGCCCCTCCAGCCCTCCAAGAAATTTCCGTGCTCGCCCCTACATGGACGAGGGTTTCTGGAACCGCCGCGTGAGCTGAGCAACGGACCACAATCTCACATTCTGATTCAACAGAGACATCATTTTTCCAAAGGGAGGGTCCAATCGATGACAAGATCGTGAAGCGGCGGCTGTGGGTGCCGCTTCCGAGTGGGTTCCGATCCCAGCCCTGCAGCCGTCGGACCTGATATCTGGAGACATCTGGAATTTTAGGGACCCTCGAGCCCTGAAGAGCCGCCGCATAGCAAGCCTGTGCCGCGGGACTGACCGAAGCTGGGACTGCCACAAGATTTGAGAGTTGGCGATGTACCCCGTTGAGCAGACGGCCAGCCAGCATGCATCGCGTCGCTCATCTCTCTCTTGTTTTGTTTCCTCTTTACAATTCCGCTCCAGTTGCAGCTCTGCAGCGCAGGCGCAGGCTCAGGCTGTGACCTGTGCAGCATGTGGGGGTCTGCATGCTCTTTAACCCCTCTATTCTCCTCTGCAGCCTGGAGCTATCAGGATATATAGAAACCGCCAGGGTCGGCTCTGCACTCACCATCGCAGCAATCGCGAAGCCTAGAGATAGGACGAAAGAAGAAGAGCACGATCAAGAAAAGAGGCAAAATTCCTCCCATTTCCACGACCATGTCGGCTGACACAAAGCACGAGTCTCTCCAACCCCTCCATCCGTCCATGGAGGGCAAACTTGATCCCGCCTTCGAGAAGCTCTACAACGAAAACGTTGCCCACAGGCCGCTGAAGCCAATCGACCTCCAGGAGCTGCGTGCCACCTACTCGGTTCTCTACAGCTATGGCATGGCTCCCGCGCCGGACGTTGGGCGCATCTACAACGATGTGGTGCCACTGGCCGATGGCACGCAGCTTCCAGTGCGTGTCTACCAACCGGAGACTCCAGGACCGTGGCCAGTGCACATAGACTTCCACGGCGGCGGCTGGGGCCTGGGTGACCTCGAGACGGAGGCTCATATCTGCAAGCACTACTGCAAAAAGGCGAACGTGGCTGTCATCGACGTCGCCTACCGCCTAGTGCCCGAGGTGCCCTTCCCTACGGCCATCATAGACAGCTTCGCTGCGGTCGAGTATATCCACCGCCAGGGCGCACAAAAGTTCAACATCCGCCCAGACAGCATCTCAGTTGGCGGCGTGTCTGCTGGCGGCTGCATCTCTCTGGCAATGGCGCACTTGGCCCGCGACGCTGCCATTCCCCTGCGCCTTGTGGCCGTGGGAACGCCTGTTATTGACGACCTCTCGCAGTACGCCTCGGCTAGTGACTCGCCCTGGCCATCGATGCGCGAAAACGAGTTTGCACCGACGCTCAATTGGGCACGGCTGGCCTGGTTCGACAAGCTTAAGATGTCTTCATTGCCCACGGAGCCCGAGGCGCACGAGGCCGCCAAGGAGCGCATCGGCTGGTTCGCCAACCTTCTCAAGGCGCCCAACTTCAAGGACTTGCCACATACGCTCATCTACACAGCCGGGGCTGATCCTTTGAGGGACGAGGGCGAGAGGTATGCGCAGCTGCTGATCGAGCATGGCGTCGAGGTAACGCAGCGGCGCTTCCCCGGAGTTCCGCACCCGTTTATGCACATGGACAAGACACTGTGGCAGGCGAGGGACTTCATTGATGGAACAGCAAGGGCGATTCGGATAGCGCATGGTGACTCGTGATGGAGGGGCAGATTTCTGCGCCATACTTGAGAGGTTGGCTATGGACATCTTGTGGTTCACAGTGCTCCTACAGGTAGTATCGGCTAGGGCTGCCGGCTCGAGCTGACATGGCGTTGTCTTTGCCATTCTTGTGTCTAGCCATCTTGCTGTGTTATTTTCGCCCTCTTTGTAGGTTACCGGGCCCTCTGCTTATTGGCTGACTGTATATCATATAGCAAGCAGCGCTTCGGCACGTCAGATCTCACCCTAGCATTAAACGAGAAGAATTGACTCTCATCTGGACCAGGCTCTCTTGACTACTGCCGGGTGATTTTGCCAAAGTACTGGTACACTATTACCTTGTATAATATTGTACTACAAGCACTTCTGTAGTAGTACTCCCCGGAGTTGTTGTTGCATTGCATTAGCACCGTTAGGAAGCAGAAGAGAAAATTGGTCACCGCTCTTCTCCCCGCCGAGGTCCAGCGTGACTTGCACTTGCACACACGCCGCTCCCAACGACCTCTCCATTTTGTTGCTTGCAATTCGGCATCACAAGATGAGCGTTGGGCCAACATGTTGAACCGAATTTGGTGCTTGCACCGAACTTCGCACACGGCGAATGAAATGCAAAAACGGACTTATCATGTAGTACTCCGTACGACAGCGAATGTTCCGTGTTTATTTCGTAACGCCGGGCACTCGCATTAGTAATTGAGGTCGCGTAGATGCTACGCTGGCGAAGACACAGCACTCTTTCTCCGAATCGGTGATCTGTATCTGGAACCCACACTCCGCTGGGATCAGGATCCTAGGCCGGAGCGAATATGAGGTAGGTTGCACCAAGCGTGCTCAGAACGTTCGTTCTTCGTTCCTTGTTGCGAGTACGAGTAAGTTCGTGCTTCGTATAAAGTAGAATGGGGTACAGAGTACGGAGCAGCACGAGGACTAAGAACGCTCTAGTGTCTGGTAATAACTGCCAATGTCTGCCCTCTCTCTCTACAGACTCGTACATATCAGCTAAATAGGACGGGTACGCGATTCAAGCAGCCAGCTACGCTTCTTGACAGCTCGGCATGGCCCGTGTTTGGGGGGACGCTACGCAAATTATGCTTGTTGTCGCGTATAAAGGACGTTACACAGAGCTCTACTAATGCCAGCATGTTCGGAGTAACAATACAGTAGTACTCCGTAATCATCTGCTTTAAAGAGATACGATGAGCTGTGGCCCGATACATCCATGGAGTCCTTCTTCTTTCGCTCATCCGGGCACGAAGAGCGTGAAGAAATGGTTCGAGCAGCATCCATGTTACCCCGTACGGCACCACCATGGATCCAATTATAATTGCCCATTCTGCGCAATATGATATGGAGTTCAAGTAGGCATACCATTGGCACGGCACCAAATCTCTTCCACCGGGTCTGTGGCCAGGGCCTTGGCCAATTGCAGCAGCATAGGCTTGGCTGGGCTGTCGGGGAATCTACAGTAGCACATCCCCTTTCGGGCGTTAGCACAAGGCGTTTGTCTCTCTTTGGCGTGGCGCTTCATGCAACGCAGCACAAGAGAGACCTGTAGGATGGTGGACAAGCTTGCGCATTGCAGAAGCGGAGATAAGGCCGGCGAGGAGAAATGGACGCGACTCCTTAGTGAAGGGGGCGCTCGGCGGCATGGCTTCTGGAAGAAAACAGAGACTCGAAGAGGCTGGCGTGAGACAAGAACTCGGGCGCGCTGGTGGCCCATTTGCGCACACCAATTTGGAACCGTTTACAAACTGAAACGCTTGCCGTGCTCTCAGTCCCTCTCAGCCCACATCGCAGGACGGACGGCGTCGAGGGGCCAGAAAGGATCGGCGTTTTTAGAGCGCTTTAGCTGCGATGCCGCCAGCGATGGCAGCTGCAAGAGCAGTCTGATTAGCGAAGAGATTCGGGTCCATGCGGATTAGAAATGCTGCCAAGATGGAACCTGCTCAGTAATAGAGGAAGCGAGGCCGGGGCCCAGATACAGTAGAACGCCAGCGGACGGTCAACGACAGCCCTGGACACGAGACGAGCCACCGATGTGTGAGAGCCGGGCATGTGCCTGTACCTGTTACGACCATCTCTGCCGGTACCCGAACGGGCAGTGAGTGGCCAAAGGGACGCTGCGTGCATCATGTACACACACATGCGCATCGCATGGCATCGTCGATCAACCGTGCGGCGAGAGCATCCACAGGTAAGGTAGGTACTCAGTTGCGGTATGGAGTACCTGTCGCAGCTCGTGCGCTTTCAGCCAAAAATAGCAGTGTGTAGTACTCGCGAGGGCACAATAGCGAAGTGCCAGGGCAATTTGATATGCCACCCCTCCTCTTCCAATTCTGGTTTGCCGGAAATATATGTGCATATACTACGTACGTCAAAGTCGAGCCATGTCGCATCAAGGAGGACGAGAGTCGAGGCGTAGCCGCCCCGAAAATCGAGTACATAGAAAGACTATGCGTGCCTATCTCAGAGCTAATACCGCCTGTATGGAGCCTAGCTCGGGCGCGGCGCTGGCGGGTTTGATCCCTATTGATTGATCGCCAACGCCAAACCCGCAGAGAGCTTGTTTTACAGCCAAGTACTTGTACCCGCCGTGGAGGCTGCAGATGACGATTCAGTGCCATTTGAAGCCGCAGAGCAAGCACTCGTACGGAATAGTACCACGAATAGGCAGGCGAATAGCACATGCGCTCAGCTTTTTATCTTGGTGCTTACGGGGGGGCAAGTCTGGGGCTTCTGGCGACCCTGGTAGCACCGTTCACTCGCCAAAGCCTAGCAAGGCACCAGACGGCTGACAAGTGAGGTAGCAGCAGGACCCTTGGTAGCAGTACTTATGGCGCGAGTAGTGGTGGTTTAGCGGTTTATCTCGCCCTGTCATGGCGCTATATCGGCCAACTACCTTTGTACTAAGTACCACCTCTAGGGAACGCTGTCGGATTTTGCTCCCGCTAAGGAATCCTCCAAATAAGGCCGTCCCCGCTACAGATAGATCGGCGCCGCTCGTACAAAGTACTGGTCTATCCAGCAGTCTGATATTATCTACCGGGGTCCTCCTCCATTGCATATTCCCGAATCCTACTTGGTTTCTTATACCACCTACCGCTCCTGTGGGCTCAGACAGCCTCTCCCGATCGTCGCCCCGTCTTCGACCAGCTCTCTGCCAACTGTGGCCTCTTGGAGCGCGATCCCGCCATGAGAAGCACCGTCGAGCTTCTCGAATCTTGAGGCCCCAAGACGATCCTGCTAGAGCAGGGCGTTCCCTCCCGCACCCGCTGCAGAAAGCCTCCTTTTAGCCTTACCCGCTTTCCTACGGCCACACGGACGAGTGATTTCGAGGCGGGAAAAACTGGGGCTCAGCCAACCGTATTCACTACTTACCTGCCACCAAACGTTTGAAACGCAAAAGCTCGAAGCCCTTCTCAGGACAGGAGGAAACCGTATTTTCAGAGGAGCCTGGGAAAACTGCTGGAGAGTGTGAGAGTGGGAGTGAGAGAGAAAGCAGAAGAGGAAACGTGAGAAGAGGGAGACACGACGTCGCACGGATCAGAACTGCGGTGTCAGCATGGTCTCCGAAAGTCGTCCCGTGTGCCATCGCTGTGCCCAGATCAAGCAGGCCTGCGATGGCAGTGTACCATGTGCGCGGTGCCTGCGTCTGAGTCTACCCTGTCGTCCGCGTGATGCCAGCGGTGCTTTGAACCAACAGATGGGCGACTTGCCCAAGGCGCGAATCCGAAGAGTGCAGACAGGATGCCTCATGTGCAAGCGCCGCAAGAAGAAGTGCGACGAGACAAAACCACGATGCGGAGACTGCAGACGCCTGTGTCTTGAATGCGCATGGCCTCCTGAGCGCCCCAAGGATAAACTTGCTGGCGTGGTCGCAACCATGAATGCCTCGGCACCCGTGTCGACGACAGCGGCGGCGGCGACGGCCACAGTTGTGGCGGTGTCGCCAGAATCTGCGGGCTCACGAGTTATCCCAACCCAGGACCCTGTTTTGGTTGATGCCGTTACCGATATGTCGACCGAACTTATTATCAGAGGCGGCAACAGCCCGGCCATGAGCTCTTCCAGCAGCAGCAGTAGCGGCGACAGCCATTATTCCACGGACCACCACTTTGGCAGCTTACCGCCTGCATCATCATCAGGCAGTGGATTTGAGCTTGGACTGCCCGTCGATAGGGCAGCCTGGGATGTGCACGGCTCACCCCCGGTGAGTTGGCAGGATTCCATTACGCCAATGAGCTACGGCAGCCCTCACTCAGATTCTCACGATTCTCTAACTGTATCACCCGTATCATCCATGTCAACTCTATCGGTGTATAACCCGCAGTCGTTGCCGCAACTGTCATCACCACACGATAGAGCTTTACTCAACCATTATATAACCATTGTGTCTTCTCTGCTCTCTCGCCGCATGTCACATTCGAATCCCTACAACGGCTATCTGCTGCCTATTGCTCATTCCAACGATCTCGTGATGCACTGTGTGCTGGCTCTTTCGGCCAATCACTGGCGCAAATTGCAGCCTCAGCTGGCCGAAAGAGGCATCTATCACCAAAGCAAAGCAACCCAGTCACTGGCCAGGCTCTTGCCTCATGTGGACAAATCAAATGCCGACATTGCCCTTGTCAGCAGTCTGCTACTCTGCATGACAGAACTGTTTGATGGCACCAGCGAGGGGTGGCAGCTCCATCTAAAAGGGGCCAAGAGGCTGCTGACGGCATTGATGAACCAGCAACAGGGAGATCGCATCCATGGCCACAACAAGTTTCTCGTGCGGCTTGCTCGATTTCTCGACTCTGCCGCTACTACATCAACGTGCAAGCCCCCGCTTATGGGCGAGGATGCACACGAAGCGGCCACGCTGGATCGTTTAACATCTGCTCCCGACGAGGAAGATTCTGCCATTTATGGCATTCCAAAAGAACTATTCCACCTGGTTGACGTAGTCAATGCACTTGCTGACAAGCGGAAAACTCGCGTTGACCGCGCTTCAGAAGCCATCTTTCGCAAGGAAGCCACACAAATCGAAGAGCGTATCAACCACTGGTCTTATGAATATGGCGGCCTATCACGCGCGGCTTGGACCATTAACCTGGCCAATGATGATGTGCTCCACGCAACAATGGCTTACGAATATGCCATCAGGCTTCGCCTTCACCAGATTGTTGAGGGGTACGAGGTCAACGATCCCAGAGTCATTACTAACGTTGAGGGAATCCTGGAGTCGGTGCAAAAGATTCGCTACGGTAGTGCCTTGGAACCTTGCCTCATGTACCCCCTAGTTATGGCCGGGGGTGCATGTTGGACTATGGAGCAGCGCGTTGTCATCCAAGACCGCCTCCTCGTCATGGAGCGCACCTGCGGCTTTGGATACATTTACAATGCGCGGGAGCTGGTAGAACGCGTCTGGAAGATGAGAGATGAGACCGATGGCACCGGTACTATTGTCAACTGGGCACGGATTCGATACGAGGAGATGCATGGCCTAGCTGTATTCTAAGCACATTCGGTTCGCCGTCGCTTAGCAAAGGAGACCAGGCTTGGCATAATTCACTCTACCTTTTATGGAATAATCCTATACAATCTCCGACTTGTGTTGGCGGTCGAATTCTCGGATATTAGAAGTTTTCGCCGCCACGACCAGTGCTGCAGCTAGCAGCAGCAGCAATTAATATCACCGTTGCTCGCTTACCGGGGGGTTTGACGAAGAAGCTTGTGAGATTCTCTCAACCAGCTCAGCCACATGAGAATGCATATTGTATCCACATATCTCCTCAATAGTCAGCTTTCCCGGGCGGTCGTTGGCGCTGCTCCAGCCGATCCTTTCTGTGATATCTGTTCTGGCCCTTCGACTGCTTTCTTGTACTCGCGTGGCGCGTGGCTTGCGCTCCAGTTCGTACAACTGAAGCTTTTCTAGTATAGACAGGTGTGCATATTTGGTGGAGAAGAGTATGCCGAGTGCCCCTGCATCCTCCAGCGCCATGCATGCACCTTGAGATTGATCGGGCATCATTGGATGGGCTGCATCTCCAAGTAGGCAGCAACGGCCGCTCACCCAATAGGGATAGGGCTCATGGTTGTACAGGCGCCACATCTTAACATCCTCTGCGTTACGAAAGAGGGTGCGCAGCCGCTCGTCCAGATCAGGGAATGTTGCTGCAAGATTCTCGCCTGTGGAGGAAATATTCCAGCCATCTTCCTTGAGATTATTCTTTTCAACTGGATAGAAGCAATAACAACTAACAACTTCATGGTTGGAACATGGGCTCATGACAATCTTATCGATGCCGTTGCCGCCCCAAAACTCGATGGCACTGTTTTCAGCAAACTCGCCAAGTCCCAATTCACGGAGTTTTTTGGTGCTTATGATACACCTGTAACAACATGACGTGGATGGTGCGACGTCTGGAATGATGCCAAGTTGCTCTCGCATCTGGCTCCGGATCCCGTCCGCGCAAATGATAACATCGTGACCGGCTTCTTTGCCGTTATCGAATGTTATTTTCCCCTGAGCGGGATCCAATTTGATCGCCCGATGGCAGACTTTTAGCTGCGCTGGAGACCCGCCTCCCGTTTCGGCGATAGCCACATTTTTTAGATGCCTATGGAGATCTATTCTGTGGAAATTGTTGTAGTCTGTGCCGAACCGCTCACGGTAGTCTCCCAGTGGGTACTCGGCGGTAACGTTTCCCGAGGACCAATCGTGGCGGATGAGCTTCTGCAGGACGACGGGCTTAGCAGAGGGAATGTCCACTTCCCATTCTTCCAGGAAGCGAGAGCCGTTTGGAGCCAGCGAGAGCGAAGCACCAACTTCTCCGCTAAAATCATATCTTTCATAGACGGTGACTTGGTGGCCGGTGCGACGGAGGGCAATAGCGGCGGATAGGCCACCCAAGCCGGAACCAATGACGGCTATATTGTAGGAAGGGGCCGGTTGGTTTTCCGCCGTTGCATGCATGATGCAATTTTCTTGAAATATTTCCCCCCCTTGTTCTTTGTCTTTCGGGTGTTGATTTTGTTTTATTTTATGTCTCCTTTTTTTTAAGCGTATAGCGTGTATGAGAGAGGAGTAGCAAGCGATTGATGAAATGCAAAAAGGGGAGACTGATGAATGAAAATCTAGATGTGCTGAGATAACTCGAAACGATATAATCACGAAGGATATCAAAGACGAATAAAACTGAATATGGAAACAATGGCTGCCATGTAAACGAAATATCTATTTCTTTCTTTTTCTTCTTCTTCTTCTTGTATCTTGATATTGAGTGAGCAAATGCCGCCAGCATGGTTTATATCCTTGACTTCAGCTGGAATCCTAAGCAAAGTGCCCCGTTCATGGAGCTGGGGGAGGCAAAACAAAGGATTGGCTTGCAGTTGATTGTCAGTCGTAATTCCGCGTCCGTCGGAGCTGATTGTCGTTTAAATCGCTTATGAAGTTTAAGACGTGTTTTTTTTTTGTCCCCTTTGTTGGGCAGGCTTTTACGATGTCGCAGCCGTCGGAAGATGCAGCAGGCGGATAGAACAGCGTGTATTGCATATCATTTGCATGCGCATCATTGCCTTCCAAGGATGGCTTTGACTGCGTCGGCATTCCTTCCCGGAAGAAGAGGGCTATGCAACGGATACACGTACGCAGCTTACAGGTAGGTATGTGGCTTTTCTGTTCATACGGAGTATGGAGTGATAATGCTAAAGAAAACCGACTACTCCAGGCGAACTCGGAGACATCTGTTAGTAAGTTCATGGGGTGCTCATGATGTTAGCGGTAACAAGACGGCGAATGAACAAACAGCCATTCTCGGTTGCTAGCGATGATGTGCCGTCGGTTATCGTCGTTAGCCCTCTGTGCCTCCAGATTCTCGTATGCATGCAATTTATATTTATCTATGAAAATTGCAATTAATATGCTACTCCGTAAGGATCTCCTGATTCTCACGACGCCCGGTTTCACGATGTTTTTAGGTCCGGGAATCTTATAAAACAGCAAGACGAAATGGCTGTATCTTGTCTGTCTCTCTTCTCCACTAAAAGGCTCCTTGCCTCAAACTTGCGTTTATGCGTTCTGCCTCTGCTCATGCCTAGCTCGGTGTTGGTGCTGGCCCGGATGTGACCCGAGCGTCCGGATCCGCGGGAAGAAGCGCGGCGGGCTAAAAAAGAAGAGCAGAATGGCAGCCAGGCCGGGTTTCCGACGGCCGCAGCAGGTTTCGGTGGCGGCTCCCAGGGCCTGCCAGGGTGAGATTTCGATGTCCGGTGAGTGTAGAAGTGCTGCAGATTCAATGCCGCAAACTGGACACTGGGTGCTACAGTAGTATGTAGTAGTATTACGAAGCAGTGGAAGCTGGCCGGCATAACCCATTCGACGGTGGCATCTTACCAGCCCAGATATTTCGTATCCGCGGCGAAAAAAGCCAAGCCTGGCTGGGCTCCACGCTTTCTGAATCTGTAACGATGAGGAAATTTTTGGCATCAATGCGTTCCGGGGAAAGCAGTTCGTGCGAGGTTGCATTCTGAATGGGCGAAATAGCATACGAACTTCGTATCCATCGGCCGAGCTCAGCCAGCAGCCCAGGTGGCTTGCAAATCTCGATATGGGAGTGATTTTCGATTTATACCATGGAGCATTGGTTGCACATATGTACGGCGTCGTCGCACGGCCCACGCGGAATAGCAGGCCCAGATCCAGAAGTCCCCATTGCGTGCCGAAGCAAAATCCTCCGAGCTGAGAGAGAGAACAAATTGCAAATAGTAGTAATACTCGCTGTGCTACATATGGAGCACTCGTGGAACAGAGTACAGGCACTGAGGAGCCAGTCATTCAATCAATCTATTAGCACCCTTGTATGACCTTCCCCATTAAATCTTGATTAGTACCACGAAATGCCGGGCTGGCCCACGATGCTTGATGAGGAACATTGAAGCCACTCTTATTTCTCCATGGGTGCTCGTTCGGTTCATGCCCCTTGCCGAGCTGTTCGCATGGGCTGATGCTGGATCTCTCGTTCTGTTTGGCGCAGATGATATCGAGGCGTCTCCACTCCCCCGTCCGTCTGTGAAGATATTCGGCCGATGTTCCATTGAAGCTTAGGACGGCCTCTTTTCTGTGCAGTAAATTAAATTGACACAAGCAGGCATGCTTGCGGCTTAGCCTTGCCAGGAAACCCGCCAAGGGTTACATCGCCATCTTTTGTGAATCACCGGAAGGAGAGAGAGAGAGAAAAAAAAGGACGCTGCCAAGCTGGAATCGAGCTGAGCGCGCTATATGGCAGACGAATGGCCGAGAACATGTTAGATTGCATGGCATTGTAATTGAACTGGCAAAGCCCAGAGACGCAAAAATGAGGACCCTTGATAGAATAGGGGATCGTATGTTTTTTTTCTATTTCCTGCTTTTCGATCTTTTCCTAAACTGGTGCGGAGGCAAATGTTTGATATATGTATGAGATCTCCGAGACTGAATTTTTCTCGTGCTCTTGGAATCCTTCATGCGTTGATGTTTTAGCCATTGATTCATGACACCCCCTTCTTTTTCGCTCAGCTTCAATTACGAAACGGCGGCTTCACTCTTTTTTTTGGCTGTTTATTAAAACTATGAACTGAGCCATACCTCTTCTTTTTCATCTTATTTAAAATTATTTTACGGTTTATTGTTTGGACGTAATAACGTGTTATCATTGACTTGTCATTTTGTTTCTCTCTTCGTTTGCCTTCCTTCAGACTTCGAACTCACTTATACTCCGTTGCTCGCAAATTAAAAACAACAACAACATCGATATCAACAATCCGTCCACCATGGATGAAAAGCTTGCTTCGCCAGTGAGCTCGAGCCACTCGGCCTCGTCATTGGACGATCCCGCGGCCAAGGTGCAGGAGCTCAAGCGCATCTACCGAAAGATCGACTTGAACATTGTGCCGCTCATGTTCTTTTGCTACTTCCTGCAGTTCCTCGACAAAGTTCTCGTCAACTACGCCAACATCATGGGCATCTCCAAGGCCCTTCACTTTGTCGGAAACGATTTCTCCTGGATGGCTACTGCCTTCTTCATTGGCTACGCCGTCGCCGAGTTCCCCCAGGGCTACTTGATCCAGAAGTTTCCTGTTTCCAAGGTGCTGGGATTCAACGTCCTGCTCTGGGGTATCGTTGTTTGCTGCACCGCTGCGACGCAGACCTTTGCCGGCGTCGCTGCGGTCAGGACGCTGCTGGGTATGTTCGAGGCCGTCATCACCCCGGCCTTGGTCATGATTACGTCTCAGTGGTATACTAGAAAGCAGGCCACTCTACGCACGGGTATCTGGTACTGCGGACTGGGGGCTGGGCAGATTATGGGAGGATTGATCTCCTGGGCGGCTCAGCACGGCTCAACGACGTCTTCATTCCAGAGCTGGCGCATCATGTTTGTCTCTGTTGGCGTTTTCAACCTCTTCGTCGCCGTCGCCGTCATCTTGCTCATGCCAAACAGCATCACCTCAGCCAAGTTCTTGACCGAGGAGGAAAAGGCTCTTGTCGAGGAAGTATTGGCCCGAGACCAGGCTGGATCTGGTAAGAAGGTTTTCCATGTGTCCGGAATCTGGGATGCCCTCAAGGATCTCCAGGTGTGGCTGTTGTTTGTCAACACCATTCTTATTGTGATCCCCTCTGGTATCATTACCACTTTCTCGGCGACCATCATCAACTCCATCTTCCTCACGCCCATGAAGTCTGCGCTTCTCAACATGCCTTCTGGTGCCATCTCCATCTTTGCAACCCTGGCCGGTTCCTATGCGATTTACTTCAACCTACCTCGCTGGTTGAGCATCATTGCACTCCTGATCCCCACCATCATCGGCGCGGCATTGATGTCCTTTGCCAAATCCAAGGGTGGTGCCCTGGCTGGTGTCTACCTCATCAACTTCGACGTGGCCCCTCTGGCTCTCATCTACGCTCTGGTCGGTGCCAATACGCAGGGATACACGAAAAAGGTTACCGTCAATGCCATCATCGCCATTGCCTTCTCCATCGCCAACATTATCGGCCCACAGACGTTCCAGGTCAAGGATGCCCCCAAGTATCTTCCCGCCAAAATCACCGTTCTTGCCGTCGCCGCCGCATCCATTGTGGTTACGATTCTACAAAGGGTGCTCTACGGTATGCGCAACGCCAAGACAGCTGCTGCTCGTCAAGCAGAGGTGGAGGCTATCAACCGGGGCGAGATTGATCCCAAGGCGGTGGACGACGAGCAGACTGATATGACAAACCCTACCTTCCAATATGTATACTAAGCGTGCCGGGGGCCTGGTTGCTTTTCCGAGCTGTTGAGAGTGTAAGGATAAAAAAAGAAGATCAGCAGGTTTTGTTTTATTTGTCAATGGGGTTTAAGTTTTCAGGAGCAAAGAAGTATCAAGTCAATATTATCTTAGTTATTTAGTCAATTTCTAGTTAGCTACGGCAACTCTTATATATTATTATAGATTACATTCTTTTTCAGTCTCTTTGTGTCGTCCAAAAGCAAACATACTGAAAGTTCCATGTTCGGTCCCTACATGAAAAGGGGTAGTAGTAATACGGAAGTCCAAGTTGCTTACTGATGTGGCACATACGCGAACTTTCCTCGCGTGAATGGGTATTGACTGGGCATCGAGCATACGAATTTGGACAGACACTTATCCATGGATACTTCCTCGATGAATTGTCCATTAAACTCTTTTAGAATTGCAACGTCGATACTTTGTAAACTACATGTGCTCTGTGTTCAGAGTGTTAGTGGATACAATGCCGGTGGCCAGTGGAGACGTCCGGCATATCCTCGCCGCTTTTCTATCCGCGGAGCGAGCTACAGATGCATCACGCAAAGACTGCCGCGCAGAACCCAACCCCATGATCGACATGTTGCTTTATCATGGCCCACATGTGTATGTATGTACTCCGTACAAATGCTGAGAGGTGTTGGATAAGACACAGAGATTAGTAATAAGTCGACCGCAACGACAATCGTGAGCGGCAGGCGATGCGATGCCAGCAGCCGAAGCAAACATCCACCCTAGTCGTTGCATTCGCCGCGGATAGAGTGGCCATCTAGGCATAGTTGGACTGAAACACCAGCCGAAACAGTGCACAGAAGTCATGGCCAGGCATTCTTGAGTGGACATTTACCTCCTGGGGGCTTGTTTGTTTTGTGCTACCCGGAAATAGGCACATGTTTGTGGTGATATTATATCTGATTCCGCCGTTGGTCGTCTTATTGCGCGGTTGCTTGTACTTGGGAAGCAGACTACCTCCTTGGCTACTCTCTTTACACGCCACTCCACACCCTCTAGAATCATGTGTGAAGTATGGAAGCTAAATAGTTTTGCTGTGTCACCGAATAGTAATGCAGGGAGGCGTGCTTGGAACTCTGTGTAACTATGACTTAGCGTTGGGGTGAGAGGCACGAAGCCAGTGGCGTGGAATAGATCGGTAGCATGTGATGTCACCTTTCGTGCTACATAGAAATGGCCTGTTATTTAATGCGAAGGATGATGTATCAGCACTGCTACAGCTCCGCGGAGCACATCGCACGTAGCTTTTAGCGACGGCCACGGCAACAGCTATCCTGCAGGGCATTCCACACATTCCAGCTGACTCTACCTACGCTCTTGAAGCTTAAAAGTCCCATAACAATCAGCGGAAATTTGAACGTTGTTACTGTCTACCTCCGTACAACATGGGATGGTTCTGTCACATCTGTTATAGCTAGTTGTGTTATGTTTCGCAGTGCACGCTTTGCTTAGATACATACTATAAGTTGAGTACCATCGTTTATGAAGTATATGCTAAGGGATATATGCGCCCCTGTGTTAGTTACGCACTGAGTTATCAATTGTGGCTGCATGAATCGCCCAATGTGTGGTCCAGGCCGAACACATGCATGCGGCTAGAGCAGCCACATGCAGAAGCAGTGACAGCTCATCCTCAATGGATAATGTTCTGGGAAGACTCCTTAAAGAGTAAACAGTGTGAAAAAAAGGGGAAAGGTAGGAAAAAAGAAAAAGAAAAAAAGAGGCATAAGAAAACTTATGGTACGATATCTATCACATAAAAGCCTACCAGTTGGCTTAATGTATAGGGTAGATACAAACGAAACCACACAGGCAAAACGCAACTTATGTAGTATTTTTTTTACTTAGACTGAGTTATGAATCAAAGACGCATATCGTTAGCCAGAATTCAAAGAGCGCTGCTAATGGGACTCGGACTCTTCACTAATTTATGTAGGCGACTTACAGAGCATGCCGCGTGCTGTATAACACTAGGCAGCCAATGGTGTTGTTTTCTCTTTTTCGTCATGAGCTACAATCCTCCAAGGCACTTCTAGCCATTCAACTAATTCACCTTGCTGCCTTATAGGTCTGCGAGTTCCTATACCGGTCCGCGCTCGGTGAGGTTGCCGGAGCCGGATGCCGGTCTCCCTCCCCCCCATTCGCCCCACATCGGAGCACGCTGGAAAACACACGACACAGCTTTGCGACGGCTGCAGGCGTCGGGTCAGCTCGCACGCTATTCAACGCCGTGTCTGCCAGTCGCCCGATAGTGTGGAGAGAAGGCCGATGCTGATCTGTCTTCCTGTCAACTTTGCCTCAATCCTGTACATCAAACACGGGGAGTGGCTTGCAACGCTGGATTGGCTTGACCGTCGGGACGCCATCACGGATGGCGCCGTGAAGTAGTGATGCGCCGCGGGTCTGAGCGGTCTGTTTGCTTGATCATATTCTCCATAGACAGGTACTGACACGACGATCTCTGGGTGGATGCCTGAAGAGGCCTGAATACATAACGTCGCCTTCCCTTTTCTCCCAGGTTTTCCCCCCCTCCTCTCTGACTTACAACACCCATCAGAATCGTTATTTCATTTCACAATGCCTTCATTATTAGTACCAGATATTGACCCCCCAGCGCTGGTTGTCGTCACAGGCGCCAACGGATTCATTGCACAGCATTGCGTCGCTGCATTACTAGCAGCTGGTTTTCAGGTTGTTGGAACAGTCAGGAGTGCCGCCAAAGTCGAGACTGTAATAAGGACACATCATGCACACCCTAAATTGCAAGTCGTTGTCATCGAAGACCTTACCGACGTCCAAAAATATCTCGAGATTCTTGAACCTCTATCACCAACTGCGATTTTTCACATTGCTGGGCCATTTCACTACAACGCGAAAAACTTTGAGCAAGAGATGATGATCCCCGCGGTAAAGGGATCGATAGCCGTCCTAGAGGTGGCAGCAAAGATTAAAAGCATCCGGCGAGTCGTTCATACAAACAGTTTTGCGTCAATATACGACGCTGCAGCCGGTCCAAGTCCAGGAAAAATCTACACATCTCAGGACTGGAGTCCGCTGGAATACGAAGACGGGGTAAAAGCCAACAACGCGCCCACGGCGTATCGAGCAAGCAAGGCGGCAGCCGAAAAGGCAGCGTGGAAATTTATGGAGGAGAAGAGGCTCGGATTCGATCTTGTTAGCTTGTGTCCTGCCATGGTGTTTGGCCCTTTTCTTCCAGCGGCTGAGCCAATGAGCATTGCCGGCGTCAACACAAGCAATCTCTTGCTCTGGGCTGCCATCTCCGCTGGTCGAGACTTCGCTGTGCCGCCAACAAAGGGTCCTATCTGGGTTGATGTGCGTGACGTCGCAGATGCTCACGTCAAAGCTCTCCGAGGGGTAGGACTTGGTGGCGGCCGCTACCTCCTAGCCTCTGGTGTTTACTGCAACCAGGAGCTCGCAGACATAAGCAGACGAATGTTTCCAAAATACGGAGATAGAATCCCGATTGGCGAGCCTGGCAAACGGGAGTCCCACACGCATTTTGGCATCAGCACAGAAAAGACGGACAATCATCTGGGGATGAAATGGAGGAGCCTAGAGGATAGCCTGGCTGACGCCGTGCCTCAACTGTTCGAGATTGAGCGGAATCAGGCTTAGGGCTTTATTGCTTGAGCGAGTTTGGAGTTGCGATAGTACTTTGGCACCAAGGTGCTGACTCGACGTGTTCTTGAGCTGCTTATGCCACCATCCTCGTCTTAGTGGGAATAGTGCCGGGTGCTATCAAGCGAAAGTGAGAGCCATAATTGGTAGTCGCGAACGAAAGTATATCCATCGGTACAAGCGTGGCCTCCAGGAATACTCATGTTTATAGGTATTGCCAGGAAGCTGGCTATATCGACCTTGATCTTCTGATGTATAATGCATTGTCATGACGGAGTTTGGATGAGGTTTTTGTTTTCAGGGGCTAGGCCGGCAGATAGAAGACTGGCAAATAGAAACTCAGCACCATAAAATGATTTGGTAACAAAATACTCAAACAAGATTAAACGCCATACATGTAGCCTTGCTTTGGCCCCTTGAAATTCGAGGGTTGCAACAGCCGTCCGCTTTGGGACACCCTGCATTTAGGCGTCGTAGGCACCGGGCTGGTCTGCGCACTGTGCCACTGGCTGCGGACAAACAGCTGCCGCGCCGTGCCAGGCCCTCCTCGGCTTATATCCTGCACTGTCCTCGCAGGCTCGCTCATTCTTGCGGTCTCGTCTGGCCAACTTTCTCTCTGCTTGTGCCTCCTCTCTCGATGCATCTGCTAAGCCGGCGCTGTTGTGCAGCCACCCCCTCGCAGTGGACACAAAAGCCACAGATCTGGACCGCCGGAATCTTGCCTCGGCGCTTGTCACACGCCAAAACGCCCAGCAGCCGGACGCTATCGCTGTGCACTAAATCGCGTGTGAGCGAGGGGGACATGGGTCTCTGGGCCGTTTAGGCTTCTCCTGACACGAATCCGGGACTGCAAGCAGCTACGCGTCTGAATCATGTCGTCCGATGCGAGTCTTCGCCGGCCCAAGCAGCGCCGCATTTCGCGGGCCTGCGACTACTGCCATCGCCGGAGCATCCGCTGCCGCCCGTCCGAGGACGGCTCGGGCTGCCAGAACTGCAGAGACTTTGCCCAGACCTGCACGTATCACCGGACGCCGCGGCGGCGAGGCGTACCCGCTCGAGGCAGTGGGGGAGCCTCGGCCAACCGAAGCTCGGCGGAGGGACTGCCGGATGTGAAGCTGTCGAGATCGCCGTCGCAGGGCGACTTGCACATCATCCCGGAGGTGCAGCACGCCAGTCTCGGCGCCGGCTCTGATGCCTCGCCCCGGCTGTCGTCGACGGCCTGGCGGGCGCCGTACATTGTCAGCCAGGCCACTGTGGTGGACCTTGTTGACCTCTACTTTGAAATTGTCTATCCCATCTTCCCCTTCTTCCACCAGCCGTCCTTCACCCGCAAGATCTCTCGCGCGGAATACAACTACAATAAGCCGCTCTTCGCTACCACCATGGCTGTGTGTGCTCTGGTGAGCGGCCGAGTCCGCGACGGCTCAGTCATGAATCCGAGGTGGGATGTCCAAGCCCTGCAGAGAGAGACGCTGCCGGACACGTTCTATGCCGAGGCCAAGAGGCAACTACTAGATGACGGCTGTGAGAGTTCTGATTTCAATATCCTCCGCGGCCACGCCATCATGGCCATTACTGCTATTCAAAATGGCAAGATCCGGGAAATGCATCATCATATTGGCATCTATCATACACTCATGGACATGGATGGACTCCATGACGAGGTCAACTGGCCCTCTGGCATTGGAATTATCGAAAGGGAAGAAAGGAGAAGAATGGTAGGCTTCTGACCATTTCTCTCACTTACTTACAACCTGCTAAAAGCACCTCGGCTAATTTTCGTCTCCTTTCATCGCAGTTTTGGTCCATTTATACGCTTGACATTTTCACATCGGTGGTCTGGGGCGGTGTCATCCGATCTCGTGAACAGCAGTCAAACGTTACTTACCCAGCAGAAGTGGATGACCAGTATATCAGCGACGGAGGCATTGCCCAGCCCGGCTTCTCTCCCAGTGGCCTGAGCCCTCCTATAGCTCGGCTAGTCTTGACTGCACAGTCTGATTGTTGGATATCTGGCTGGAACTTCATCACTGATCTTTACCGAGTGCTGGAGCATGCTCTGGCACGCTTTCGGGATCGGAGAAGGTCGTTCATGTCTGAAATCATTGACGATCAATCCACAGTGACTGAGACATCAATCCGCAACAAGGTACTCCAGATGTACCTGAATCTTCCCGAATGTTTCAAGCACACCCCTGCTATGGCGTTCAATCAGAAACAAGATCTCTTCGGCTTCCAGGCGGCCAACATCACCGCCAGCCTTCAGCTTCTTCGGATCGTATTATTTGCAGCCGGCGGCGCCAGCATCGCAGAACGCTGCGATATCGCCTCCGACGTGGTGGATGCTTTCAACTCTATTCCCGTACAATACTGCTTAGCCATAAGCAAGCCGCTCCTACACCATCTAGGCGGAATAGGCTCTATTCTGGGCTCTGTCTTCGAGGAGCGCCTTAGCGAGGCAGAGTACACCCGGGTGAGATCGGTCATGCTATCAATGGCTCGGCTTCTGGAGAACCTCGAGACAATACACCGTAGCTCATGTGCCAGCGAGAATCTTCGATCTCAAGTGTCTCGTATCGACGAGTACATGTCCACTCAACGTCAGCACCAAAGGCCGCCTCTTGAGGAAACTCCGGTGAATACCACGGCGCAGCCAGTGCTGCCTCCAGTCAATGGTACAAGAAGTGCTCCTCCACCACCTTACGAGCATGTTGGCTCAGAGATAGCAGGCGACTGGTCGTTCCAAGTACCTCCTGATTTGTTAGGCGACCTGACTTGGAATTTCGACTTTGGTCCCGTGTGGACTTGAACTAAACTTACCCCTCCCCCCCCTTGTTCCTCTTGACTCTTGTAAAATGAAGCGAGATATGGCGTTCGATTAAAATACTGTATGTTCCAAAAAGCGCTAACTCTGTTCAACAAATTTAAATAATTACGTTGTGATTAACCTCAACTCTCTTCTCATTAGGGCTTCCAGGCTCCGTAGCGTCTGTCAAGTACTTGCCGTCGACTTCATCCAGCAGCTGTCTAGCTGCAACAGCAGTGTTGCCTCCCGCTTCACCAATGCGACGATAGTATTCCTTCATATTTTCGCTGGCCAACAAGCTGTCGCTCGTGAAGAGAAGCGAGATCTCTTCCAGAGTTCGATTAGCAAGCTCGGGGTAGATAAGCCAAACCACTGGGGCGACAACAACGTTCATGGCCCCGAAGAAGAGATATGTGCCATACCCAATTCTGCTTAGAAAGATGGGCATGATCAGAGTGGTTGAGCCACAGCCTGTGGCCCAGCCAAAGATGGTGAAGCTGTACCCTTTGGCGCGGACTTCCTGCGGCCAAATCTCTGTGCCATATATCCAGCAAGGGATGATATTGAACATCGTAAAGAACCTTTTTGTATAATAATATTAACATCTGATTTTGGAGGGTATAAGCGTTTAAATGGGGGTAGGAAAATCGGGTTTCATAGCGGTAACTTACCAGACATAAATGAAGACGAAACTGGCCGCAGCAGTTCCTAGCCGCTGCGACAGTTCCGGATCAGACGTGGCATTGTCCTGCGACGTCTTAATCAGGGCAGCGACCAAAAAGAGGCACACTGCCTGGATGGCAAACGACGTGATGAGCGATTTAACACGCCCCATCCTGTCAATGACAAAGGCTGCGGCTGCTGTTCCTGGCACGCCAAACGTGTTGGCCAGGCCCGCGAGCCAGAGAGCCTTATAGGAATCGAACCCTGCCAGCTCGAATAGGACACTGGCCCATCCCACAATGGCGAGGATTCCTGTCCATTGCTGAATCCATTGCAGGGCGAAACCGAGGACTGCTCGTCGGCCAAGGTGCAGCTTCCCGGAGAAGCGACCTCCTAGGACAATGTTGGCGAGATCGTTGCGCTTGTGATGGGTTGCTTCGACGATAGCGTCCAGCTGCTCGACCTCGGCAGCAATTATAGGGTCGTTTCGGCTAAGGTCTCCTCGGAGCCTGCATAGAATGTCGATAGCCTGTTCGCGCTGGCCATTGGCAATGAGCCATCTGCAGCCGTTAGCGCCTCTCTTGTAATTCCAGGAGCCCAACCAACAGCGTGGGGCATGCACATATATATACGGATAGGTGGATGGGGTGTGGAGGGATAGACAAACCTAGGCGACTCAGGTAGCAGCGGCACTGCCACATCGACTACTAGGAGCGGGATGATCATCCATGCCAGAGGGAATCTCCAACGGAACTCGAGGTTGGAGTCGCGAATTCCAAAGTTGATCCAGTACGCGATGACGATGCCCAGGTAGTTTGCGACAAAGACGAGAGAGAAGCTTGAGCCTCTGTCGTGCGACTGGGATAGCTCGCTGACCCACGGCAGGATGATGGCGTTCATGAAACCTATGCCGATGCCTGCAATGACACGCGCGCAGATAAACATGCTGGCGTTTTGGCTGCCCGCCATGAGGGCCGCGCCCAGGATCCCAAAGGCTGTTCCGATGAGGACGCCCCCTCTGCGTCCTATCCGATCGCCGACCCATCCTATTGCGGCAACTCTTATTAGTATTCATCGGCTTTGTTTCCTGCTACTATTGGACATAGGTCCTATTTGCGAAGGATTCTATCGTACCACCTATAAAGCACCCCCACATGCCTCCGAAATAATACGCTGCGGCAAGCCCGCCTTGTTTAGTCGTGTTGGTTACAACCCCATCGTGGCCAATATCTGCCATCTTGATGAAGCCTGGCGTGGCGCTAACAGTTCCAAGGACACCCTGATTATAACCTTTTGGAGTTTAGGAAAAAAAGTTTTCAAATTAGTATTTTCCATGGTAGGGATATTAGGCTTCTAGAAGAAGCTTCAACACGCGAAAAGGGTAGGGAAACAAAGAAAGAAAGGAAAAAAAGAAATACTCTCTTGCATCCCACTCACCTTCGAAGATCAGAGCCGTCGCCGCGACGAGGTTGATTAAGAATAAGAGGACCTTTCCCGGCACATGCCGCCAAATCTGGAGACCCGCCATTGGAGCCGTTGTGGTCGATCTCGATCAAAGCAAAAAGAGCCGCTAGAATGAAACGGTTATGGCCGTGGAGGACTTTGGGGGTGGCAGTAGAAAAAAACTAGACGGTATCCGACTCGGGAGTCGCGAACCTCTCTATACCGCCTAGTCAATCAACCAACTCTTCACGGGCAAAAAAAGACAATGAAAAGTATCGCGAGGCGAGCGTTGCGCCTCCCTCTGCGCCTCTGAAACAGTCTCTCAACCACAAAGCAATCCCGCACCTAGCTGTTCCCAAAAGGCACGGCTCGCAAACGCGTTGGTTACAGTGGTCGTGGAGTAAGGGATCGGAGCCCAGACCCAACACGCAGATTGCACGTCCGGAATAAACTATGCTCCAGGGTGAAGCTCCACGCGGGGGGACGCGGCGGAAGGCAAGAAGAAAACAAAAGGGCGAGATCGGCTAAAGCCAATGCTTAAACGTTTAAAGACTTTCCGCTTGCGTGATGATGAGGCTAGGATTTTCCAAAAATGGAAATGTGCCGCTTGGGGGCCGTTTAGCCGCTGCTGGCAGGCGTTTTGACGAGAGCCAGTAGGAGGGGGGGTGTGACGGACTGTTGACTTTAGTCTCATCGGGCTCACAACTCCTGCACACACAATAGTCTAGAGGCGTTGGGAATAGTTGTCTAAACGCCGATAGGGTTTGAGGGGGCTTTTCTGGACGGTAACTCGTGAACAGCTAAGCGGCGCATTTTCTCTCCCCCTTCAACTGTGACTGGATCATGGGAAAGTAGGCCCACTGGCTCTTACTCTTTCTCTCTCTCTCTCTCTCTTTTTATTTGACGTGGACTGAAAAGGTCAGGCTGCCTCTGCTCTCAAAGCCCAATTCACCCACACCTATTGAACTTAGTCCGTCTCTCAAAACAGAGAACACAATGGGCTCTGCTACGGACATCATGTATAACGGGGACTCATTACAACTTGAGATTACGGCTCTAGGGCTGAATTCGGGCACTTCAATGGACGGAATCGACTGCGCTCTCTGCCGGTTCAGACAGGCGTCTCCTAACGGCCCTATGCACTTTGAGCTGCTTCAATATGATGAGATTCCTCTCGAACCAAAAATCAAGAAGAGGGTCATGGACATGATCTTTCACAACACGACAACGCCGGAGGAGTTGTCAGAAGTTAACGTCATTCTTGGTGAGACGTTTGCAGATGCAGTCAAAGCCTTTTCGAAGAAGCATAGTGTGCCGCTGTCATCCATCGATGTCATCGGCTCACATGGACAGACGATTTGGTTGGAGAGTATGCCTCAGGGAGGACGCAAGAAGTCCGCCCTCACAATGGCGGAGGGGACATTTATTGCTTCTAGCACGGGTATCACCACTGTGACGGATTTCCGGGTCTCAGATCAGGCGGCGGGTCGGCAGGGCGCTCCCCTTATTGCTTTTTTTGACTCCCTCATCCTTCACCATCCGACCAAGCTGAGGGCGTGTCAAAACATTGGCGGCATTGCCAACGTGTGCTTTGTGCCTCCCGACTCAAACGGGCAGCTGAATAAAGAGTTCTTTGATTTCGACACGGGCCCGGGCAATGTTTTCATTGACGCCGCGGTGCGTTACTTTACAAATGGGGAGCGAGAGTATGATAAAGATGGAGAAATGGGTAAGCAGGGCAAGGTGAATCAGGAAATGGTGGATGAGTTTTTGAAGACACACTTCTACTTTGCACTAGATCCGCCCAAGACAACTGGCCGGGAGGTATTCCGGGATACTATCGCACACGACTTGATCGAGCGAGGAGTCACAAACGGCATGTCACCAAATGACATTGTGGCTACGATTACGAGAATCACTGCGCAGGCTATTGTCGAGCACTACAAGCGATATATGCCAACGCAGTACGGGCCTTTGGCTGAGGTGTACATGTGCGGCGGTGGAGCGAAGAACCCCAACATTCTGAATCATCTGAAGGAGTCATTCCCAGAAACGAAATTCGTCATGTTGGACGAAGCGGGTATTCCGGCGGACGCCAAGGAGGCTATTACGTTTGCATGGCAGGGGATGGAGGCTATCGTAGGACGAAGCATCCCTGTGCCATCTCGGGTCGAAACAAGACGTGGCTATGTGCTGGGGAAAGTCAGTCCTGGACAAAACTACCGGCGAGTGATGAGGCAGGGTATGAATTTCGGGGCGGGTCACGAGGACTTGGAGCCCGTGAGCGAGTTGGTCAACTATGTTGGCGGAAAGGTGTACAACAATAAATATTGAAAAAAGAAGGACGTCTTGATAACCGGGCAACTTTAGGCGATGGGTGACAGTCACATCGGGCAAAGGTGTCGATACCTATTATTCGCTAAGCTGAATATTTGGTGCTTTGTTATGCAGGATTCACACAGTCTCTTTGATATGGCGCCAGGGGGTGTGGAAAAGGGGAGGGGGAGGGGAAAAATGATGAAGGGCCTCATGACAGATTTTGGGGAGTTGGGGGGTGGTTGGGGTAGGATGGCGTTATGCGCCCGAATACGCAAAGTACATGTGTAAACATTTATTCCAGGCAATGGCTTTTTCATGGATGTGAGCGCGTATATGAGGGTTTTTAGATAGGTGTAAGGCGTTATTATGTATGCATGTAAAATGTCAGCTCCCGCAGAGGAGGCGGTTGATGAGGGGAAGAAGCGTTTCTGATTCACTACCAGTCATCACTACTAGTTCCTTGATTAAGAAGCTTACAGATCGTTGTAGCGTGCTGCAAGTCCGTAAGCATAGTTTCCAGAGTGAGCTATCAGAATGTCTCTGAAGTTAATCGTGATACGTCGTTTGAGCAGTTTTGACGGCCAGATTTCTCACGAGACTGAACGCAACCATGGACGTCATGAATACGGGGGTAAGCGACAAAAAGAGAAGGTGTCAATGACACCACGAATATGTTTAGTTCATCTTTTTTTTTTTAATATTAGCCAGATTGATATCGGGCTGCTTCCGGCTTGTCATGCGGCTGTGTTTATTTGCCATTAACTTTGTTTGTCGATTGCGTTGCAGTTTGGACTAACCCAGCGGCCCGGGACGGCGACGTAAATCATACGAGTGAGATACACACTAAAGCTATTTAAACGAGCGCCTTTGTGATATCAGGCTCTTTGTCTTTGGACCGAAGATCTTGACTGAAACGTTCTAGAGGAGGATCATTGGGTGGTCAAAGTCGACAGCAACGACCCCTAGCAAACATGATTTCTATTCTATTCCATTCCATCCATTTTTGTTTCTCTCCCGGTTCTAAAGACACACCCGGTGACAAGGTAACTGGTTCCCTCGTGCTAATAATCTCGTGTAACAAACCTGCTTTACATTTGCCGTAATACAGCATCACTGACATGTAGCCAGTTAATTTCAATATCACTGCCATACAGCTTTCTATGAGATGGAAAGAGATTGTTTGCTGCTCGTTGACATTCCGCGAGAGGAAAAGGGAATGCCGTGGTGCTTGCCGCCTCTACTGACATGGTACTGCTTTCATTCTCGCAGGTAAGGGCACTAAGCCTTCATAGCTACGGGGTAGCGTGAGTAAATTTGTAAGCCTAAGCTAGCATCATGAGGAGTAGAGTCCATCTGATGCCCCCTGCATGAATCCTTGCTTCGTATTCACCCTCCTAGTACGCTAGTTGTATTATTGGTATTGGGGCAATACTGTATGTGATTATGGAACTGCGACTGGTTGTCTAATGTCTAGTTGAAGGACAGAAGGTGACATTTTTTGCACTGAGACAGTGACCCGAGACATGTGCCAGTACAGCTGCTGACAATATTGAGGCCTTCCTTGTTATGGACCGTGTTTCTCGCTTATCCTTGCACCAAAGCTTCCTACTGTCCCTCTTCTACGATCGCTTTGTTTCTTGGCTGACTTGTACTGTAAATCGTTGTGTCCAAGACTAAGAAAGAAAGGATACTGGTGTTCGATTGATACGGTCTGAAGCTGATCTACGCTACGGCATGTCCGGTAAATGCACGCCTCCAGGAGTGGTCTGTGATGCGCTTGATTCAGAGAACAGGTCAAGGGCAGTGATACGCAGACGGTCTCGCGCTTGATTCAGGCCCTTGTCATTACATGGGAAGGGTGAGTGAGGCTCTTACCCTGCTCTTGCTTCTACTTTGCGTTAATCACTGAATGTCTGTTGTCTCATGCTCTATATTTCTTTTGTTGCAGTTGACCGCAAGAAAGTCTTGGCTGAGAGACTGCAGATCAAGGGAAAATATGTAGAAACGACGTTCTATGGGAGACTTACCAAGTACCTATATTAAAAGAACCAATGTTAAAATGTTGTTGATAAAATCTCTAATGAAAACGGATACACTGCGAAAATGTAAGCCGTCTTGGCTGCTTGATGCTAGATCAGTTTCCTCAAAATGGTACCACCTCAAGACGGTCCAATGCCATATTATTTATTGTTGTAGGGAGATTGCATCGCAAAATATACTGTAATATTATAAAACAACAAAGGCAATTTTTTTTCATTTGCTTGCATTGCAGCGCTAGAGACAGCATGTCGTAAATTTCCTGCAGCTATCACGCGGAACTACCGGACTACCAGGCAAAAGTGAAGCCATATTCTACCCACGGCTAGCATATCATTTCTCTTCAAAAGACAATGGCTCTGATGCGCTAATGCTAGCTATGGTCTTGTGGGAGGGGCGCCCTTTAGAACATCTAAAAGAAGGAATCTTTGAGTCATTCGTGGGCGTATAGTGACCAAAATGACTGAGAAATGAAGCGTTGGAGGAATGAGTGAGACAAGTGGTCTTGGCAGAAAGAGAAAGGAAGGCTATAAGTGACTTGGATGGGGAAAAGATGCGAATATCTTCTAGGCTAGCCATCTTTCTTTATGGAAGAGGCTTCCGGAAGGGAACGATGCTGTTGGCTTGAGATTATGATTGTCGCTTGTTTTAGTGACAATGATCTTGAAGCTGCTACGGTGGAGATGTTGTTGGCCACCACCATATGAAACGTGCGAGTTCCTCTTCATCCTTCACCAGCCAGTACCTGATCAAAGAGGCGCCGAATCAGCATTCGTGCCCCATCGTCTTTTTCTCCTCTGCAGATCGGCCAAAGGGATTGTAATAATGAGAGTGAGAGATATAAGGGCTGTAGATGATTGGATAAGGAGCTGAAAGGATTTACTTTGACAGTGGTCAATGGATTTCCTGTAGGCGGAACCAGTGATTATAAGTGGTTAATGATGCTAATCAAGCTGAGGCTTGAACCGACATCTGACGAACAATAGTTATCCAGATGGATGTTCTCTATACAGTACATTTAATAACTTAACTTACCCATAGAGAGCAAGGCGTTAGAGCACAATGCTCAGATCGCTTTCCGTTGGCTTGTGTTGCCAAGTCGCATACTCCACCAAGCATCCTGTCAAAGTGACAGGCGCCCCACCGTACTGTCATAGCTCAACTCGCTCAGCTCCACTAATCATTTCATCTGAGCATTGCATTTAGTTCTGCGATTGGGTGCTAGGGGCTACCGGGCTATGAGCGCTGCGGTGGCGGAGCTGACACGCCTTTACCTGGGATCCGCGGTGAGTTGGCGCTATCTAAGCCAATAGAACCTCATAGAGCGGCTAGAAAGAAAGGATTTTCTCTCTTTATGATTGGGAGCGATGGTAAAATTTGTAACGGGCGACCAACAAAGCAAATGCTGGTTTGGTAAACTCGAGGTAAATGCCCTCAATTCGATGACGCCCTCCTATGTACGAGGTAACGAAACATCGACATCTCTACAGATGGATTAATAGCATGTACTTGTCTGTGTCGTCCAAGTTTCCTCTTGTCTGAAGGAGTTTCCCTCTTGAGCAAATGACTGAGATTGGTTACCTCTGACTGTCCCTTACAGCCTCCTCAAGCTCATTGCACATAATCGCATGTAGACGTATAGTACAGACATGAGAGATGATCGAACATACGCACGCCCTCTTCTGCTACTCCTCGTACCGCGCTTCGCCTTTCTGTCAATAATGTATTTAACTCCCATCCTTGTGTGTACTCCCAAGGCGCTGCCGGCCGGATCGACGCGCGGGAGTTCATTTCGCCTTCTTGTGTCACAGTTCCAGAAATTCGGTAGCTGAGCGTCGCATCTATAATTCCACCCCCACGTGTCGAGGAGTAGCAAGAGCTTGGCCACTGCACCGTGACTTTAATTTCCACCTATCAACTGGTAAATATGTTGGCAGCGGCTTATGGCTATCATGATATTCGCTTAAGGTGTCCTGGGGATAACCCTGGGCGATCAACGGCCGGGTGTAGTAACCGGCAACATCTATGCCAATGCTCTATCCAGACTTGTGATTCTACTGCTGGTGCTTGATTCAAAGACATTTTAGTTTGCTCCTTTGATACACTTACCGTACCATTGGCTCGTGACTTACACTTGAGTTGGCTTGACGCCATGACCTGCTAGGCGTAAAACACACGATGTTGGTACTGACGTTTTCTGATGGTATTCCCTTTCATCTCCGAGGGAGTGTGTCGATCAACGTGCCTTACCAATTTATCCCTCCTTTGTCTTTCTTTCACCGCCGAGAGGCAATGAAGTTGATTGACGTCCTTGATCCACCTGGCGCTTTGGCTTTGTAACCAAAGATATAAAAGTGTCGATCATGGGCAGTTTAGAGTTTGCAAGTTCTTCGACTTTAGCTCCTTTAGTCATCTCCAACCATTCCAAGGGCGAATAGCTTCTCTCTTTTGGTTTCTTTGCCCACACCTCTGTATTCTTTTTGATGACGCTACACTTTTTTAGCATCCCTTGAATGGCATACCTCAACTGCTAATAGCCAGTGGAATCAATATGTTTTCATTGAAAAGAACAGCAGTTCTGTCATGGACTCTGGCCATTTCTAGCCTCATTAGTACCAATATTGGACAAGCTCAGGCTTCTCCTCCACAAGGCGCTGTCAAGAAAGATGGCGCAGTTACCTATCCCAGGGAGCATATTTCGTGGACACCGTGTGGCGACATCACTGGTCATCTCGTGGAGTGCAGTTCTATTAAAGTACCGATAGATCATTTTAATAAGGACAATTCAGGTAACAAGACTTTTAATCTCTCCCTTGCCCGCCTGCGTGGCAACAATACGAATGGCGATTCCAAGAACATTTTTTATAACCCGGGTGGCCCAGGTGCGAGTGCCGTAGGGTATTTGTACGGGGTTGGTTCCGATTTAATATCTATTATTGGAGAAGATTTCAACATAATTGCCGTTGACCCCCGAGGCATCAACGGCTCGACACCTATCGCGTCTTGCTATGAGAGTGAAGGTATTCGCGCGGTCATGAGCAAGGTCCCGATGAATGATCTGGTTACCGATGCTCCCTTCTTTGGCAGCTGGGCCCCTAATTTTGCCAAATCTTGCTCTCACACTTCTGGAGAGTATGGCAAGTACATCAACACGCCTCAGGTTGCCGCCGACATGAACAGCGTCTTGGATGCCATTGGACAGGAAGATATGTGGTATTGGGGCCAGAGCTACGGCACACTCCTCGGTCAGACATACGCTGGCCTCTTCCCCAACCGCACAGGACGCATGACGATTGACGGCGTGGTCAACCAAATCGGGTGGTACAATAAAACTATGCAATCGGATTACACGGACGGCAAGCGTGTCTTCTGGGGCTTTTGTGACGAGTGCATCAAGGCTGGCAAAGAAACCTGCCCTTTGGCTGCTCTGGCAGACAACGCCGATGATCTCAGCCGTGCCATCGAAAGCTTTGGCGAAAAAATCAAGTCCAACGAGATGGCGGTCTATGTCAATGCGACGAATTTTGGCAGTGTCAGTTATTCTCATATGTGGTTCTATGGCATCTTGCCTGCTCTTTACAAAGCTCTCGCTTTCCAACCCCTGGCATTCGTCCTCTCGGAAGCCATGCGAGGCAATGCGACTTTGGCGTACAGGGCATTTGGTGGAGCATTCACCAATGTAGGATCATCAATAAAAGACGAGTCCGTTTACTTTTACCGTCTGAATGATGGAGTCTCAGGGAACAAGTTTTGGCCACAGGATAACGCAGGGATGATCAAGTTGCTTGAGCCGTATTACGTCGCGAATCCCTTGACGTATGGCGCCAATTCGTTTTTTTGGGCCAAGGCTCAGTGGCAGATCCAGAAAACACACAGCTATGTCCCCAAGCAAGGCGTCAAGACGAAGTATCCGCTGCTGTTAATGTCCAACCAGTATGACCCGGTCACTGCGTGGGACTCTGCCAATGCGACCTTGTCGGCATTTGCCGATTCGCGATTAGTCACATTGAACGCCTACGGGCATTGCACATTCTATCAAAATTCCGACTGTGCCAATAACTACGTAAAGGCATATTTCGTCAACGGCACGATGCCTTCTCCGGGCGCGACTTGCCATGTGGGCAAGGATCAATATTTCCCTCCTCTCGCTACTTCATAGGGGCTAGATAGCATGAAGTACTGAATCGGAAACAGTTTTTGATGTTTTTGGCCTATAAACACCAATTCTAGGATAATTTGGGCGATGAAGGCAGAGTGGTCAGATATTCTATTGCCATTGTATGGTTGCGGTTCTCTGGAAGCGATATTTTTCTTACTCTTAGATCTTCCTATTTCCATTTTTTTTTTGGTACAAAAAGATGTGACAATTATTATATTTCGTTATTACACGCATATAAAAGTAACTTTTCTTGAACACCTCTCGCTTAGGATCAATATACACTTCCTAAACATGTGATATCTTCCCATTTTCCCATCCTTCGTTGGATGAATGCATTCTTCCACGGATCAAAATCCTACAGCCCGTAAAAGCGCTTATATCTCTTCGGCGAGACGACTGAAATCTATATACTCCTCCTGACTTTTGATAGAGCCTGGCGAAGGCGGACCGAGTTCACAATAAGCTCGACAAGGATTGCACATGACAATACATCTCTTGATGGCTGGATCGATGACGATAACGCGATTCTTGCAATCTTGTTTACTGTTGCCATTGTTCGGATTCATACCATATCTGACGACTAGTCGATCGGGGTCTTCGTTGGTGAAATAGCCCAAGCACAAAGGGCCTTCTCTAAGATACGTGCTAATCCAGAGGATGTGGCCACCATTCTGCTGCATCACTTCGCTCTCGAGCTGGCCTAGGTCGTCCGTTTTTCTAATGCAGGCCGGGTCTCTGCAGGCGCAAAGCATGACGGAGATTCGGAATTTACACATATTATCTGTTAAACATTAGTGATTGATGCGCATAACAAGCATAGCTACTACTGTAAGTTATTGTTCTTACTAGCATGCAGTGGTTCGGTATGAGAAAAAATTATGTCTTTTTTATCTTTTGCATGTTGCTCTTTTTTTTTTTTTTGTTTACCATGAAGGATAGCCTTATATAAGTAGGGCGCCAAAATGAGATGTTGTGGAACGATGACACAGTGAATATATAATATTCAATCAGATCTGTTTCAATTTCTCCCTCAGCATGATATTGTTCGGCTTCCGACATTGTGTGACTTTCGTATCTTTGCATCAATTATAAGTAGCTATGCCTGTGCGATGCAGTCCTGTTATTCACTGCCGTTCACGCAGTGATACCGGCTTCTTTTTCGATTTCCTCCTTGCTCCAACTCCACTTATCCTGCAATTTCTTGTCGAGAGAAGGTTCAATGGTATCCTTGCTCCACCACTCTCCCCAGCTGGTTAAAAAGATCTGATCCGGGTCACTAGGGAAATCGGATCTGGTGAACGCAGCAAGTATGCTTTGTGCTCCTGGGCGGTTACGTTAGCATCTTCTGTGTGCTGACTGCCACCATTCACGTAGTAGGTAAACAGCATACCTGTAGCAACGGGCTTTGCATCAGCCATATCCATGGTGAGCTTCATACCGCTTCCTCTACCAAGGCCAGTGCCGGGAATCAAGCCCGGCGAACAGGCCACAACGTCACATTGGCCAGCCAGCTCGCGGCGCCACCAATGGGCACCAAGGAGCTGAACAAATTTTGTGGCACTATATACGCTAATGAAATCTGCGCCGGAGCCCCCCCTCAGCATTTCATCGAGGACACCTACAATTGGTGATGTCAGTGAGTACGAGATGAGCCGAAGAATGAGCGTCGAAACGACAGAGATTCACTTACTGGGATCAGTTATCCGCCGAATCGCTCCAGATGACACAACGACAATCCGAGACTTTGACTCAATCAGCTTGTCCTTCAGCAGATGCGTTAGATAGTGTTGTGCTATATCCTTTGTTAGCGAAATACTCATGACTCTGACCATGACGAGCACCCACAGAAATGATTCACAACCAACGGCTCGCACCATCTCCATCCCTTGGGGCCAGGCTTCTCCGCGCCTTCGGAAATGGCTGCATTTAGGAACAAGTAGTCGATCTTCTCGCCTCCAATCTTGTCAAGCACCTGCTGCGAAAATGTCTTGACCGTCTTTAGGTCGGACAGTTCTAGCGGCAGGACCGTCACCGCGTGGCCAGAGCGGTCATAGCCAAGAGAGTCATAGGCGGCTACAGTGCTCTGAGCGTTTCGAGCCCCCAGGAATACCTTGTAGGGCTGAGCTTGCTGAGAAAGGAGCTGTTTGATAGCTTCAAATCCCTAGCAGCCGGGTCAGTTACATGGTATTAGCTGGCAGACGTGTATAACGCGCGCAGCTCTGTTTTGCAAGTATGCTATTACTAAGTGAGTATTCTCTCAACCAATATACTTACAAGGCCTGAAGAAGCGCCCGTGGCGACCACAGTCTTCGCAATTGATGCCATGTTGATGTCTGGAGTCTATGCCCGGGTGGTGGTCCCTTAGCCTGTGCAGTGGCGCGGTCTGCTGGAAGAGAGGAATAGCGTCAGGGTGATGGAATAGAATATCGAGCACAAGCTTGGTTTATGGCTCGGTTCAACTGAGACCACTCTGAAGCTAAATACATGCCAGCGGCGGAGTACACATAATTAAATCCCACATCCAGTCCACGCATCTACCGGCCTTTAATAGTTAACGCCGGGCTGTCGCTGCTCACCTTCATCAAATTCATACCCCACTAAAGTGCGACTCCCGAATCATTCGGCGTATTTCGTCGCATCTAAAGTGATTTGCAATGCCAATAGCGGATGTTGCTTGCTGCGGAGCATGTGGTGAAAACCCCATAGTAAGCCTCACTTGCAACTCATGATATTGATTCATACTATTTTGAATGAAGCCAGAGATATGCGCACTTTGGCAATCAATTGGCCTATATTGTCAGGCTCGTGTTACTAATATCTAGCTGTCAAATAAGAGTTGTTTGAAATATTAATGATAAAGATGATTTTCCGTGTTGAAGACAAGCTGCTTGCATGAATATCTTCATCATCGATTCTGACTGAATATTTAGTTGCGCTATCTCATTCATGGCCCTTTCTCTTTGCGAAATTAAATTCCTATGCCGCGTCCTCGAAATAGAAATAGTCTCTGCTCTTCACGGTAATTTACACATCGCCTTGCAGTTTGTTTACTGATAGCAACTTAAATGCTCGCATCTTACGAAATAGAGGTGATACATTTCGCCTCATTCACTCTCCATTTCAATGTGGGCGATAAAGAGCGCTGCAGCGCTTTAGACGCTTGTCTGAGCAAAGAACCTCCAGCACATAAGTGCATATCTCCCAACAGTGAGAAAGGGGCCACTGTGTGATTTCCCATTGGAGTCCCTGAATGGAGTCGCGAGATCGATGAGTTTCCCCTCTATGCTAACACCAGCGCGAGCTCGATTGACAATGTGAAGGAAACGGCGAAAGTTGAAAGAGTCTACGTCTTCGCCTCAAATACTAGGTCACGCATGCAAGACGGTTGATGTGAGTTGTGCGAAGTGCTCTTTTTTAAGCAGATAACTCTTATTAGCCTTGGCATTGATGATAGTAGTCTCTTCACGGACATTGCGATAGTTCTCTTGTGGAGCGACAGTGCGGAATGCTTCGAAGAATACGATCGCAAGCAATGAGCATTTGTGTTTGAAGCTTGATAACATTCAGAACGCCCTTGTTTCATTCACCTCTTTCTGTCAATGACATACCCTATGAGCTAACAAACTTCAATGGTGGAAAGGAACTTCAAATTAGCCTTAATACTGGACAGCTTATATCACCTTCGGCTTAGGTTGAGCCTGAATTCTTATCTTCGAGTTGCTAAATTGCTTGTCAGGTCATTGAAAACGCGTCTTAGATACAGGTTTAAATATACCTTCTTCTCATGAGGCCTTATTAATTTTGCCTTGACCATGGGATAATATCAAGGTGTTTTAGAAACATTACATTACGTTTGTTATCTGTCTATTAAATGTACACATTATTTATTCCTTAGAACGTCTTAATCCGAAAGAGCTCAACCGCCTCTAGCGTCTTGAGTTATGCTATTTCCATCAGTTTTAAGCTTTGGAGTCCGAGCTATCGTGCTCATCATACATAGGTAGAGAGTGAGCTTTGGCTTCGTTTCGATGGAAAATAAAACCAGGATGTCCAAGGAAGAGGCAAAAGCTAGCCGTGATGATGAGTCTGAAGCGAAAATCAGCATTAGTCTAGAGCATTTAGAAGGATATTAGCGTGATACTTACACTCCTTCAAGCCCAATAAATAGTCCTTGGTTTGTTATTAAGTCTGAATGTATGTATCCTTTGCTCAATTCATAACAACGGTAAACGCATCGTACAAAGATTAAGAGGATCGCAGCACCTAAAAAGCCGAAAAAGATACGCATCCTCGTTGTCAAGGGAGATTCAGGCTTTTTGCGGACATAGCGAATCAAATAATCGACAAATAATGTGCTGAAAAAGAACAGGCCTCCAACCTGAAGTCCCAGGCCCGCCATAGCAATATCCACTCCAGTTGAACTAGACCCGGATGAGACAACAGATATAGCTCCGCCGGCGGCTTGTAGGATAAGGCAAATAATGTCAACAGGGATGAATATCCAATATAAGAGTTCGGGCTTGATACGAGAAACTTCGGGAGCTAGGTAGTTAATGCTAAGTGGAATGTCAGCTAATGGTGCATGCAGGTCTGGCCGACTGAAGGTCGACTTACGTCTTGGATAAGGTGATGTATATTCCAGCAGTGTAGAATACAGGGCCGATAGTGATGAGGACAATCTGATCCATGAAGCCGCCGAATGAGAAAGGGTTGTTGTACAGAATGAGACGACCGGCATAGCCTCCAATCTCAACCAAGCATCCGACTATCATAAGGGCCATAAAGTTCCACTGGCGCCAGCGAATGCCAAGAATAACATGGCCGACAATCGAAATTCCGAAGAGGGCAACGAAGATTGCGTTGGCTGGAACTGAAGGGCGATATTTGTAGACGCTATATTCTATCGGACAGAGATCAAGCGTGCAATTGGCGTGAGGACCAAATGTAACCAAACCGCCTGGGCTGCCAGGTGGTCCCGGAATTGTCGTCGACATGATAAAATCAGCTGATGCGAAAATTGAGAATTGTAGCCAATAGATTTGTGGAAGATGCAGCGAGAATAGGAGAGATTGGCGATGTCTTGGCTTTCGAACGCGTCGGAAAAATGTAGAAGATACGCAAGTCGAAAGAAGGGTTGAAAGATGCCGAAGTGATTGATATTACAAGTAGGAAGAGCGGTGCTTTATGTCTAGATATAATTCCGACATGTGCCTCTAGTCTCGTATTCGATACGCATCGGAGAGCCGGTGAAACGGAGAGAGTGAATTACAAAGTCTGCGCTGACGATGGGGGCGTTCATCATTTAATAATCATTTCAAAGTGTTAAAATAAACAATTCACAATTCATAATTTTTGATTTACGATAATGTGCGTTCTAAAATAGTCTTATCGTGCTCGCATTCGCCAAATATCAACGTGTTAAGTCACTCCGGGCGTCCTGAGCGGCCAGTCGGAGCAACTTTACGGCCATGGTAGACTTACTGCGGCGCAAGTTTCCAGAAAGCAGAACAGGAGAGCCGGGGTAAAAAACAGCTCATTCGTCATCAAGTTGCGGCCTGATCTATAAATGCTGTGCAGTTTCGCCTATACACAGAATTTTCGATGCTGTCAGATGGAATGTGATGATGCAGTAGAAATATCTTGCTCTGAGGCCATTCAGGTTTCTAGCCCAAGAACACTGTTAATAAACGGAGCACGGAGTAACACAGAATTCAAGGCCCTTGAGAGTATTAAATTTTTTTTGCTGCCCAAGTGGGTCAAGCGGATGATTGAAGTCTGCCCTTTCGTGTTTTAGACTTGCGGCGGCCACAAGCTTTCTTAGTGTATAAACAGCATATTTTGCGAAGTGTCAACTCTGCATCGCTTCGTGACTTCGTGAGCGTGACGAATATTATGGATTTATCGAAGCAGGGCTGATGATACGCTCTGAGTGATAGGGCCACTAATGATGTACTGGTCAGCTAAGGGTTGGCTGGGTCTGAAGTGGTCTTCATGGTGATATTCTTAACCATGCGGCCGACCTGAATATTTCATCCAAGTCCTGGTTTCGCCTGGAAACGCTCATTCCACTCTTCATTGACGCAAGGTGTACTCCGTATGCGACTAAGAATGAAGACGCTAAGTGTTTGTAGTTTAACTAGCCGTAGTAGTTGTTTCTTGGGCACATGTGGCTATCTCGACGCTAGTTCCCGCCTCTTGCTAAAGAGAAGCTGTTTGATCTGTCATTGCATGTTAGACAGCACTCGTAGACTAGGAAATCCATGACGTAAGGGATCACTTTACAAGAGAAATTTGAATGAATTTGAATATTCATCCATGAGATTGGGTGCTCTGTGCACATAGCTCGATGGCAATAGGCTCATTAGATGAGACGGAGTCAACAGCCAAGACGTATTGTCTCCAGCTAGCGGCTGCTTCTTCTGCTTAACAGTACATTAATTTTGACTCGACTGATGAAGTATGATGCAAAATATTTGGTACTTTGCAGCCTCAGCAGTCTTTGTCAGTCGCTCTTATGTGGAAAAGTGGTAGATCAGCCCTTGAGGTTTGGATTCAACTCCGAAATACCTAGTCCGAAGGCGCAATTCGTGGTGCTGGTGTTTCGGAAAATGAAAACACCACAGAGAATAACTCCTCAGCATATGATGGTATCATTTTTTTTTTTTTTTCGTAGCAGATGAGTGCAGGCCTCTTCCTCTGTGGACAAAGTCTGCCCGTACAGTTAAACGAAAATGAGGGCCGCAAACCCGTCTTATAGAGCATCCATACCATCTTTCAAATGCCGCGGCCGTCACCAGGATGCCCCACAGCGGCTATCAGCTTTGTACATACTGTCTAGCGATCGATCATTCGTGGCGCTTATTAACAGAGACTTGGCAGTGGTGTGGGTTTTACGTCGCATGAAAGAGGCGGAGATCGAAGAACCCTGAACTTGTGAAACACCAATACCGATTCGCTCGGTACTTCTTGAAACACCTCTCCTGTTAGAGGGCTCTTCGACTAGAATCTCTTAGTTGCTTACTCATTATTTACTCACAATTGCCTGACCAATAAGCACTTTTCGTTGACATGTTCCAAGGAGGCCCCGTTCAAGACATGTTGAACAAGATAATGCGGCTACTGAGAAAACGCGGACAGCTTATGTCAACAGCCGTAGCAACAGTAACGCAGAGTGATTAAAGCTAGGCCTATGTGCTCACTGCTAGGCCTAATGCATGCATATACGGTTTTGGCTGTGAAGTACGGAGGTATATCCTACTCTGAAGAAGTTGCCCGATATAGTCACAATATGTACATGTCGGGAAGTTCCATGGATCTGTTAATGCTCTTCAGTGATCGAACATGTTTATAAATCCACGCAGGTGCTAAAAGGCAATGTTGATACTTTTTCGTCTACAATGGAGAAGAACATCCTCGGCACACGAATCTGTCACCCTGTGACGGATTTTTGATTCGTAATCATACGACCTTCCTCGTGTGGACGCCCAGTATTATCGTGTGACGTTTTTGGGGCCGTCAAGTTTTTACGAGGCACTGTCCACGAAAAGCTTTGTCTGTTACCAGCTACATGTATCTAGTTTCCACCCTTTTGGCATGTAAACAGTACATGGTATCGCAAATAGGACAGAGAAGCCAGTGGATCAAGGGCGGCAAACAGATAGGCTGCGGTCTTTCATTGATGACGGAGCAATGTCGGGATACAGGCAGCGTCTTCACCGTTCTTAGAATGTAAACCGAGATCGACTTGTTTGATCTGGCGATCCACGGAGTTCGAAAAGCGCTAGGCTTTCCGCTCCGCTAGCGTGGCAAGTTCTGATTAGGGGCGGTTTAGCATCAATTCTCTTAGGGCCAGTGCCGAAAATGGGCCTCGGTACCGGCACTACGTTGTCTGTACTGTAGCAGCGCCTTTTCGACCATTCAAAAGACTACAAGCAAGCTCAACTTGTTTAATCTAGCAACTCACAGATTTCGTAAAGCACTAGCCTTTCCGCTCCGCTAACATAACAGGTTTCTAATCAAGGCGGTTTAGCATCAATTTTCTCAGGGCCAGTGCTGAAAATGGGCCTCGGTATGTATCCTGGGCCCTACGTGGTGGTTTGTACTGTAGGCTCCATATTGGATGAGAAATAGCTGACATAGCCCTCGTATGTAACCAATGTCTATGAAAATCTTGTCTCGAGATCAAGGGGCAATTGATGGCACTCGGCCACTTGAATTCTACCGATTACAAGGCAGTGTCCATGAATACGCGCATATGGTATCTCGTTCTCTGCAATCGAGATTGATGGCAGGGAATGCTACATGTACCTATCCTATAAACACATTGATGCTGTGCAGCAGCCAATCGTGAGACAGCATCTACAGTGTCAAACCACGAATCTAGCAACCAACCTAAAATGCACTCAAAATCTACTGTATAGACATCGAGGATTACCAATCACCCAGCAGATCTTGCGCTAGCGAGTCAAAAGTCGCAAGTGGAAACGACGCAGGACGGGAAATTGCCTGCATCGGTCTCTTCACCGAGACTATTTTTTACGCGCTCAGGAGTATTTGCCTTTTCTCTTCTTCTCTCTGCTTCTCTCTCCTCTAGTCTCGGACTTGTTGTTTCTCCTGCTGCCTTCCATGGACACCGAACCACCTCGGCAACTTGCTCCTCTCCATAATTATGCGCAGGCGGGCTTTGACCTCATCCACCAGCCCTGGATCGAAGCCAGCGGCCGGGCTCTTTTCTAAAAAGAGGCCTTGGCTGGCCGGGTCGATAGTCAGAGATGCATACATACAGAGCTGGGCGGAGCTGCAAGACACGGCGAGAGCGAACTCCGGGCCGGAGGAATATCCCTATTGCGAAATGGCGGCCTAGTGGCTTTGTGGGGAGCCGTAGTTTGCGTAGCCTGGAAGGGGCCGTCGCCGTGTGAGACCACATACTGCTTGTCCCATGCTGCTGCTAAACTGCATTAGCATAGCATGCCGTACCTAGCATCAAATAGCAGGCGTGTGTATCACAGTTACGGCTCCGACCTGCGGCTCCGAATCGTCGTAGTGGCGGCTCAACGCAGCAGCCTCAAACCCACCATGTGCGCAACGCTGATGGGGAACTTTCCATTCCGGGCACCTGCGGGCAACTCCCAATGGCACGGAGTTCAGCTCACGTACGACACAATGCATGCGGGTCTCCGGAATCTCCATGTTGCTGCTGTTTCAGAGACCGGCCGTCCTAGTGTAATGGAGCAAACAGCCGTTTTGAGTGTGTCGCCGCCACCACCGTCGATGCTCAGCTAAACTGCTAGCTGGATCGGCCACCCTTACTGACACAGACTAGACGGTGGTAGAATATACGGGTATAAAGACGGCGGTGACGCCAGCTTTCGAGAGCTGCTTCGAATAGTCTCAGATCTCAGTTTTAGATTACATCTACTTGTCCATTAGCGCGTGTTGCTTTCTACGACATACCACACATCACATTCACCATGGCTGTTGAGAACCTTTCCGTTGTCCTGGCTGAGCGCCCTACCGCTGAAATCATTCCTGGCACCACCTTCACCCAGAAGACTTCCCCGGCCCCCACATCCGACGACCTCAAAGATGGAGAGATTCTGGTTGAGGCTCTCTACCTCTCTCTGGACCCTGCCATGCGTGGCTGGTTGAACGGTGAGTATTTTATTTCACTTTTCCTTCCGTTGAAGTCAGTATGGCTGATATCTTTAAGATGCTCGATCTTACGTCCCTCCCGTCCAGATCGGCGAGGTCATGCGCGGCGCTTCCGTCTGCCGTGTCATTGCTTCCAAGAGCAAGCAGGCTGCTGCTGGCGACTACGTCTGCGGCTTCACTGGCTGGACTCAGTATGCTGTCCTGCGCGAGGGTGCCTTTGAGCCCTCTTCCAACTACCCCGGCCTGAAGGAGCCCAAGGACATGCTCTCTGTCCTGGGCATGACTGGCCTCACTGCCTGGGCTGGTATGACCAAGATTGGCGAGCCCAAGGCTGGTGAGACGGTTGTTGTCTCTGGCGCTGCCGGTGCCACTGGCAGCATTGCTGGCCAGATTGCCAAGATCAACGGCTCCCGCGTTGTTGGCCTTGCTGGCAGCGATGACAAGTGCAAGTGGCTTGTTGAGGAGCTCGGCTTCGACGTTGCCCTGAACTACAAGGATGCCGACTTCAAGCAGAAGTTCAAGGAGGCCACTCCCAACTACATTGACGTCTACTTTGACAACGGTAAGCAGCCATTTTTACTGCAGCTTCTTTCCCTTCCCCTGATATTCAGTGCCGCTAACAAATGCCAATCTAGTCGGTGGTGAGATCCTCGACATGTGCCTTGCCCGCGCCAAGGAGCACGCCCGCTTCGTCATGTGCGGTGGTATCAGCCAGTACAACAGCTCAAAGCCCCAGGGCCCTTCCAACATCTCCCGTGTCATCACCATGCGCATCAAGATGCAGGGCTTCATTGTCTTCGACTACACCAAGGAGTACGGCGTTGCCCGCCAGCAGCTCGCTCAGTGGGTTTCCGAGGGCAAGATCAAGAAGACTGAGCACATCCTCACCGGCGGCCTCAAGGTTGCCGAGCAGGGCCTGGTTGACCTGTACAAGGGCTCAAACACTGGCAAGCTTTTGGTGGAAATCAAGAACCCCAACGACACCCCCTCGAAGCTGTAAATGTAACGCCAAAAATAAAAAAATAAAAAAGAAAGAAAGAAAAATAGAAATACCCCCTGAAGATATAATAAGTTCAATGACAATGGACTAAAGTTGTATATAGTTTTTGGTTTGCATGGCATGGACGCGTTAGCAGAAACGAATAAAATTTCTTACTTCATACTCCTGCTTCTGTTGCGGCTTTCAGTGATGTGATCGAATTACATCTCTTTTTTTCCACCTTCTTGCTTCAGGCAATGACTTGTCAAGTTTAGCGGTTGTGAAGCCAAAAAAAAAAAATAGGCAAAAAGCAGCAATTGCCAGGAAAAACCATCATTCTGCTGCTTGATGCTATGGTGTGATTTTTTTTCCCCCAACAGCTTTGATTAACTTGAGTTGAAGCTGGTCCACTCCACCCGGCTCTAACCGATCCATACCACTGCCAGCCGCCAATTACAGTCGCGATCCCCAAGCTTAGCTCTTTTTTTCTATGTCACTCGTTCGCAATTGAGCTTAGCTACCCATGACCATTTTTATTATCGCGCCGGCAATCGGACACTAAGCACTTTATCTGGGAGCTCAAAGTTTTTGAAAATGTGGTAGAGATATTTTTTTTTTCCCTCTTCCTTTCTTGAGGAGTTGCTGGCGTTTGGTGCTTCATTGCGCTGTAAATTCCCAACAAAGAGCCAATAGTAGAGGCCGTATACTAGCAAGCTCGCTTCCCGTGCAACCATGGACAACGACATATCAAACCAGAGACCGTTTGACAAGGATGATGCGGTGGCCATGGTAGGCGAGGTGCAGCATGCCATTGATCCTGTTGTGGAAGCAAGAGCCGTGAGGAAAATTGACTTGTTTCTGATTCCGGCCATGATTTGTGGATGTCAGTTGTTTATCTATTTCGACGTATAGAGGTTGGCTATGATGCTAGAAACGTGCTGACATGATTTGCGTTCATAGATGGCCTCGTCTACTACGACAAGGCGATTCTCGGCTCAGCTGTCCTCTTTGGCATGACGACAGATCTTCATCTCAGCGTCGTCGACAACTCAACTGTCCCACCTACAGTCGACACTAGGCGCCTCAGCTGGGCCACCTCAATCTTCTACTTTGGTATGCTGGGAGGCTTGTACCCCATGACGTTCGCTCTACAGCGTTTCGACATAGGAAGAGTCCTCGGTGCCGTTGTCATCCTGTGGTCCGCCATCTGTATGCTCACTGCGGCCGTGACTTCTTGGCAAGGCCTATTTGTCCAGAGATTCTTCCTGGGGTTCGTCGAGAGCATCATTCCCACAGGATTCATGTGCATCATCTCAGGCTATTACACGCAGTCCGAGCAGTCGCTACGGCAGAGCTGGTGGTTTAGCAGCACCGGCCTGTTTACCATCATTGGCGGAGCGCTTAATTATGGATTTGCTCAGATCACAGGAGGAGGACTAAAGAGATGGCAATACATATATCTGCTGGCTGGGTCATTGACATTCCTCTTTGGCCTCTTCTGCTTCGCGCTGCCTAACTCTCCGGTATCAGCTTGGTTCCTGACCAATGATGAGCGATTTGCAGCCGTGGAAAGGCTGCGGCACGGACAGACTGGGGTGCGGTGCACGAAATTCAAGTCATCTCAGCTTAAAGAAGCAGTTCTAGACGTCAAAGTTTGGCTAATCGCCATTATGATGGCCTCTGCGTATACTGTTAACGGCGCAGTGAGTGGCTTCGGACCACTTATCGTATCGACTTTTGGCTGGGATACAGTCGAGTCCATCGTTTTCCAGTTTCCCCTCGGCGCGCTATGCTTCATTGTCATCCTAGCGACAGGCTACCTTGGCTCCAAATTCAACAACATCCGTATCTTCATGCTCATCTTTACCTGCTTGCCCGTCATTGCTGGTTGCGCCATGATTTGGAAAAGCACCTGGAGCTTCCATGCCGCCTTGCCTGTCGTGGGATATTCCATCACAGGATTCTTTGGCGGTACAGTCAGCCTTATCATCACCATTGGGATGTCTAATGTCGCAGGCCATACGAAGAAGAGCTTCATGGCCGCGACTATTTTCGTGGCCTACTGCGTTGGCAACATCGTTGGGCCACAGCTGATCTGGTCGCAGACCAAGAGCAGACACTATCCCGCCCTCTGGCTTGGCCTGATCATATGGTACGATTATTTAACCAATGTGACCTGTAGCCGAGATTTACTAATTTGTGTATAGTTACATCATCTGCATTGTTGCATCTTCGACACTGTACTTTGTTCTACGGGCTGAAAACAAGAAGAAGATGGCCTTTCCAGAGGATGAGACCGAGCGAGCAAAGCTTGCATTTCAGGATCTAACCGACAAGGAGAATCCATACTTTCGCTACGTTTACTAGCATGGAAACAGATTGGGATTTACTAGATCGCTTTCGTCATTCATAAATGATACCCGACGCTGCACTGCGTTTATTCAACATATTCATATAATGCCAATACTAGTGTTGTTGATATATGATCTAATTATGTACGCGTTTTATCCACATGGTCCGAGCATGAGTCTCCAATACAGTAAATGTAAATCCAACCAAATCTGTACATCGTATTTCGTCAATCACTCGCTTTCGTTATATCCATTAATGTTCAAAATATCCGTGTAATGCTTGGTCCAACCCATTCAACGACTTCACACTGTCTCTCTCCTCGCCATTTTTCAATCCTCCCTTGCATCCAGCCAGATTTGAAATCCACCCACTTGTTGTCGCCAATTTTTTCTGGCTCTCGCGCTGCCCCGTGTCTAAAATCTCGTGAGAGAAGACATTGCTTTTCGTCTCTACCTCGCCAGTTCCACTGAACACAGTTGTTGTCTTTTTTACATGCCTCTTCGCACTTTTCAAAGGAGTCTATTCCTTCTTCTGGACCGGGTTTCCATGTGCCCCAGTCGCCGTTATCCCAGTTCTCCAAAGTGTCAGACGTACCAGGACGGTGGAATCGCCAATAATCGGAGTAAAGTAATGGACGCTATGAACGCATGTTAGAGTCTTTGACAAAGTTTACAGTGATTATTTCAGGGGAAAGACTGGCATACCTTATGCTTCCTTTCCCCAAACTCCCATTTCCAAACATCGACCATGTCTTTGGGCGATGTTTTGTGCAAGGTCATTATAGGCTGACACCAGTAAAGGTCGCTAAACGGAATCCCATGCAGCGGATGAGGATTAAACATGGGCCAATATCCCTGCAAAGCCACGCCGTTGTTCCACAAGGTCCAGCCGACGACGCTATCACCGCAGCACTCGCCCTGGAGCAGAGGGAGCCATTTCTCAGTAATGGAAGGTCCGCTATACTGGCCATGCGGGGCCACATCGCGGTGTATAAGCGCTTTGACGGCTGCTCGACTGAGAGCATATCCAGGGCCGCCATTGGCAAAGAATGTCTTGATATCGCGGACGTCGTCATGGCGCCCGGGGGACGGTGAACCCATGTACACGGGAGTATCGGGATCGAAAGTTGAGAGAAATCGGTATACATTGTCCCATACGACATATCTGTTTCAACACAAAAGAGGAGTTATTATCTCGGACCATCGAGGGGTAGGGAAGCTTGTACAAAGAAAGGGTATGCATACGTATCCGTCTCGTAGAAAAAATAAAAGGGTCGATTGGGTTTCAACAGCCAAGCCCGCTCTATCTGTGGCAGAAACTTGAACTTATCAATCTTCCAGCCATCGATTTTCTTGGTCGCCTCCTTGTCCTGATCTAGCTTGCCATTCTTTTTCAGCTCTCTCTGCAGCAGGTAGCTCGAGATATCCGGGTTATATTCTTGATCGTAATACTTGGGCGGAAGGTTTGCGAGAATGTCGATTGCCGTGTGGTTGCGGATGGGCTCGTCAAGATCGGAGAATATGAGCAGCTCGCCCGGCTGGAAGCACGCACTGACGCTGTCGAGCTGTGCGTCCAGCTTTGCACGATCCTCGCTATGGCCTATCTTCAGGACAGGCTGGATAAGATTGAGCAAGTGCTTCGGAAACGTTGCGCAGAGGTCTGCGGTGGACTTGTTGGCGGGATCGAGAGACACGGGGTCGTAGTCGCTAACAGTCTCGTAGGGATAGTATCCGGACGTCTCCGCGATGCCCGGCGCGGGTGATTCGGCAGGCAGTTTCAGCAGGGCCTCGCCATCATATTGGTGTCGCCAGAGCAGCCCAAAGACCACGAAGAAGAAGGCCACCACGCCAAAGGCGATGCGAATCAGGCGTTTGTTCAAGAGGAAGAGCCCGATATTCTGCGTCTCCGCAGGCTTGGGAAAGAGAGCCATGATCGCCTGCACATGGCCTTTGGCCTTGCAGAAGGACAAAAAGAGCGTAGCACGGCCAGACGCGACAATTGCACAGAGCCAGTCGGGCCTTCGCGGCACTTTGCAACTCGTATCCACGATCCTTTTTCTTCACAGCCACATAGTGCGACCAGGGGATGTCATTTTTTGCGCCGTGCCTGGATATCGCGGCGTCGCAGGCTGGATGGGGCGGGTTTGATTTTTGGAACCAGTACAAGCAAGTCCTGCACGATTACTGCGTAGGATCAGGTATAGGATACATGTCAACACGGTGGCGTTTAGGAAATTTAGGATCTAAGCACGGAGGGGAGCACTGTTAGGAGGCAGTGCCCCGAGGACTGTCAACGATCCGTTGTGTAGATCGCTTAGCCTCTTCGGTATTTACTGAGCAGACAGACGCTTTCATAGCAATTGTGCAGCCCCAAGTGCAACTGATTTCACCACTGTTTGAATAAACAATGTTGCCGACGATGGATTAGACTTTGGCAGTTAGTGGCTGGAACACGATCTGCGGAACCCATTGTTCAGGGCGCGACTCCATAGTTCGTAGGGGGCTTACGATCAAAGTTCCTATGTACTTTAAAACTTCCACACAAGAAACAACCCCGAATCCTTTGTCTTCTAGAGACCGAAGCGCGCGATTCCTACTACTTATATCTATTACATGCCCGTTTCCGTCTCTCGTAATCCAGTATACAGGATGAAAATGCTCACAGTTGGCACCCTGCGACGCCATAGCAAGAAGCAAAGAGCATAGAGTTAGAGTGAAGCCCGTATTTGCATAAATGCATGGTCAAAGTCTGCAACCAGCTTAGACGATAATACGGTGGCTAGATGTATTTAAAAAGAGCATCCGAAGAGAGGCTGAGAGGTTCCATAGGAAAGATATAAAGAAAAAAAAAACGAGGCGATTTATATCTACGTACATATATTGTACCCCAATGCACCATCATTCTCCTCGCCATTTTGCCGGTACTACTTGCAAGATATAGTTTTTTCTCCGCCACCTCACCTCTCCATTTTTAATGGAAAAAATAAGCTTAGAGATTGAACATCTTCCGGAATAAATTCCGATCATTTGTACGTACCAAATGCGCTAATCAAGAGCGGATCAGATAACTTTAATTCTCCTGGCATGATCGAAGACGCCAAGAATTAGATGGAGCGAAGTCGGCAAAACGTCTCCATCGGGACGAGCACTTGTTCTCCATCCCACTCGTTCTCCATGCTGGATTCCTGCGGGTATACACGCTACTGATGGAAACTATCGAATTCAGTGCTGACTTAGCCTTGCGAAGCTGGGCGGCCCAAATGGCAGGCATGAGAGGCACACCTTGTCCATCAACCTACTAGAACATCATCCCGTCTTGGCCGCGAGCGCTCGGTGTTTCCATAGTCGATGGCTAGAGAAATATTTCACCTAGTCCCGCCATCAGCTTCCAATACGAACGGACTTTTGCTATTATCCTCGGAACGACCGTGCTGCCACATGCTAGGAATGTCATCTAGCCATCCAACCAACCTGCCCAAATTCGGTCTCGGCGCAAACTTCATGCTACTCGTCGAAATATAAATATGACAGACTGTCCTTCCTACTCAGTGCTTGCTTCGTATACGCTGTGACCCTCCTCAGAGCGGTGCATTTGAACTCCCAGACACCTAATTCAACCTTGAACGTTGGTTCATATCTGCGCCCAACAGCAAACAACTATGGTCCAAGTTGTCCTCCCAGCGTTGATCCCAGACATCCCCAAGGTCTACGATGTCTACTTCAACGCTTTTCAAAACGACCAGATGGGGAGGATTATGCTCGAAATTCTCTTCCCCGGGGTAATCGACGAAGACTTCAAGAAGGCACACGCTGCTGGAACACTGGCGTACTGGCACACCAGTGCGTCCCAATACACCTTCAAATGTGTCGATACGAGCACGGGGGACATAATTGGCATGGCTCTCGGCGATGTTTACCTGACAGAGCGGAGCGAGGAGGAACGAAAGAACCAGGGTGTACCCTGGCTCCTTGGGGAGCAGCGTGAAAGGGCAGAAAAGATTTTAAACCCTCTATGGGAGGTGAGAGAAAGATTGTTTGGCGGCAAACGCTATATCTGTACGTTCATCCTGGTGAGATCCACATTTTCAGCCTCAGCTGTTGGTGGAATTGCATGCCAAGACAAGCAACATTTTGCTAACAAACGCCATTTTCCGTTAGATTGCCACGTTATCGGCATTGATCCGAGGCATCAAGGGCGCAAGGCTGGAGCGTTGCTCGTACAATGGGGCATAGACTTGGGCGAACGGGCAGGCCTACCGGTTTACTTCGAATCTTCTCCTTCGACAGTTGGACTATATAAAAAATTGGGATTTGAACTGCTCGACGAAAAAATCATACACAAAGCTGAAGTCTTGGGAACAGAGGAGGATATTGAAGTTCCTCTCATGATTAGGATGCCATCTCTTGCCGGTGGGATGAGCTTTTCAGAGTGGAAATCCAAGGGTTATCCCGAGTTTGGGGGTTCGGATATTGCACCTAAACTGGTATAAGGACGGTGGTCTGGTCTAGATTTTACCACATTAATAGCTAATTGACAGTTTAAAATGCCATCAAGTGCACTAGTTTGTGTTTATGACTCATAGTGCACTCAGCTCACAATATTGAAATGAAGTAGGCTGTGTAAACTGGCAGCCGTGGCAGTATGAGCGCAGGGCACAGGTGCGCGATTATCAGATCATCAGATAACTCGTCTGGTCCACCTTCGATCAAAATATCCCTGAAACTGCATCCGTTAGCGTCAGAACTACTGCTAATGATCCCTCCCCACTGGCCCGGTTGTTCTCTTGGCGTTGCCGTACCACTAGCAACGGTTTGCTTAGACGATAATGTTGAAGCATGGGGAATGGGAATCTCCGAGTCGGACCTCCGGACAGAGTCGGACAGAGAGCTCTTGTCCGTGACGCGCTGGATTCGGCATTTTCACCCTTCTTCGCTGGCTTGGCGGTTTTTTTTTTTTCTTTTATGAAAACGATGGCGGCTCTGGAATCTCTCTACAAGGTTTTTCTAACTTCTTGGTAGGATACCGCAAAGAATCGACTTCTAAAAACGGAAAATCAAAATGTTAGAAAAGACGAAAATATACACCAAAATTGTCGGCTACACTCTCGTTGTTCTTTGGACTGAGCTACGACTCGTTCTCCGAGGTGCTATAGTACGACGTCAAGCCGCTTTCTTTGGGTCTTCTAGCGGAGAAGAAAGAACTCGCAACATCGTCATTGTTGGTGCTAATTTTGCAGGCTACCGTGCAGCCCAGATCATTGCAAAGAATCTACCTCCCCGAAGCCCGTACCGCGTCGTGGTTGTTGAGCCGAACAGCCATTTCCACTTCACCTGGGTGCTTCCCAGATTCTGCGTCGTCAAAGGGCACGAACATAAGGCGTTTATTCCATATGGAGGATACTTGGATGGAGTTGTCGAAGGCTCATATCGCTGGATCAAAGACAAGGTTGTTGACATCGACCGAAATACTGTGAGATTACAGGGCAGCGAGGAATCAATCCCATACGAGTTTCTTGTCATCGCTACAGGAGCGGGCGTACAAGATGGCCTTCCATCGCGAGTCAATTGTACAGAAAAAACGCAAGGCGTGAAGCTCCTACAAGGCATGCAAAAGAGACTCGAATCGGCTAAAACGGTTGTCGTCGTTGGAGGAGGTGCTGCCGGCGTCGAAGTCGCCACAGATGCCAAGGACTTATACCCAGAGAAGCACATCATCTTGATCCATTCCAGAGATGCAGTGATGCATCGTTTCGGCAAAGGTCTTCAAAAAGCTGCACGCGAAGGGCTTGAAAGACTAGGCGTCGAGCTTATCCTTGAAGATCGCGTGGTAAATGAGGACTCGGCATCTGGAATAGTGACGCTCAGATCCGGCCGGCAGATTACCTGCGATTTCTTCGTAAGTCTTATTTAAAAGCATGATGATCTTACGACCAGCCCTAATAAGCGATATGTTGCAGATGAATTGTACGGGACAAAGACCATTATCTGATGTTATTGCCACCCTCTCTCCCAAAGCGATTTCATCCACGGGCCACATCAAAGTCAAGCCAAGCCTCCAAATAGCCGATGATTCCCTACCGAATATTTATACCTGCGGTGATGTTGCCGATACGAATACCCCGAATCCGAACTCGCGATCAGCGATGCGTCAAGCAACAATTGTGGCAGATAATATTCTTCTCGCTGTCGCAGGCAAAACCCCCAGATATGTTTATGAAAACAAGTGGGCAGATGGCGTGATCAAGTTGACTCTAGGATTGGTATGATATATTCTTGAACCAATGCGGTTGTCCTTCCTATTTACTAATGAACTGTTTTCCAGGATCGATCGGTTACACACCTTGGAGACGGAAACTCTGAATTGCTATTTCCAGGGAAAGAAACGGACGAGGCTCTAATGTCAGCCATGGCTTGGTCCCGTATGGGGGCGAAGCCATTTGAAGATGAATACATGGATGCACATGCAGCTGAAGTCGAAGGAGACATTATCAAACCGTGACATGTTGCTGTTGGGAAAGCTGTCGGTTGGTACGAACTTGTTGCTTTTAATGGGCTAGGACTTTGGAAATCGTTCAAAGATGGCAATTCTAGAATGTTTAAGTGCAGTATATATAGATATATATATTTTTTGGGATTCTTATATTCACAGCCATAAATATTAGAGCTGTATATATGCCGGAATAATACATGCGATTTTGCTTTCACAAACCAAGGCGCTACCTAGTGAAACGTGGCAGCCCAAACATCCATCGTCCACGACTTCTTCACGTCCATCGTCTCCAAAACTCCAAGAACGCCATCTCGAGCCGAGCGCAAGAGCGCCCTGACTTTTGGATCTTCCACTTTCTCTTCAATCTCCTTCAAAAAGTTTGGACTTTTGACTGTTCCCGTCTCCCAGTGGCCATCCAAGAGTCCCGCTTCAGGCACCACGAAAGTCTCCCCATCAAGAGTCCAGGCATTTTCATCGGCAGCATCAGTAATGGCGCCAGGGCTAGAAAGGCATCGGATATTAGCCTCGCTACCCTTATTATGCGCTTCGAGTGTAGCTCGTGCCACTGAAGCGAGAACATGCGGCAAAGCGTTCTTCTCCGTCGCCTTGAGGGCGTATTCCGCAACGAGAAGAGACGTGGCTCGCCCTTTCAGGGCGCCCAACATCTTCTTGAGCGTGGCAGGGGAATCAAAGTACCAGATGCAGTGGGCAAAGACAACATAGTCCCACGACTTATCCGCATTCTCTGCCAAGAAGTCGATCGGATCGGCAAAGTACCACGAGATACGATCTCCTACCGCGCTCTTAGAGAGATGTTCCTGCGCCTGCGCCAGCGTCCAGGGGGATCCATAGTCTGGACGTCCAGGGTCCACAGCATCAACATGGCCGGTAGGGCCAACGGCTTCAGCCAATACCGCAGTAGTCGTGCCCTGTCCGCATCCGATTTCGAGGACGCGGCTGCCTGGAGCGATGCGCCAAAAGTTGACGAGCTTGATGCGGTGCTCTGCCTGGGGAGTCTCCAGAGCCATGTGCATTTGCACATCTGGCCCGGTGAGGTGGTACGATGCAATAGTGGCCGCAGCCGTTGCCGGCATGGGCTCAAAAGATGTGGAAGAAGACATTTTCGCGTGATTGTTGCGTTCCTTTGATGGAGATCTTTCTGTTCAACTGCGCTCTCATCTTCCCTTATTATACTTTAGCTTTCTTTGTAGGCTCTGTATTGTTCGAGTTCTTGTGCAGTATTTTTTTTTTTTTTTACTCGTCTTTTTTTAGATTTGATTGCGTTATCATCCTCTTCCCCCTTTCCTTCTACAAAAGATCATTGTTGTGAGTCATGGCTATCGATTTTCATACCCACTTCATGATCAAGCCTGTGTACCCCGCGTTACCCTCCAGATCCCGTTGCAATTAGCACCGTTATCCTGGTTACCAAAACGGGCTAAACTGGTCACAAAAAGAAAGCTGTTGGCACGAGGCTTTGACTCACACGTCCCCCATACGATTATACGATGCTTGGCTCTTTCTTAGAGAGGTTCCAAGACTTTTGCGTAGAAAACTAATACGGTTAGTGGCCGCTAGGCCAGACCTGTTAAGGCAGGACAAAATCATGAAAATGAATCATTTTCTTGCGGACATTAATATTCGATAAGTAATCCGAACGGATAGCCTATCAAAGAGTCATACAATAACCAGCTGAGCAAAATAATAACTGTCTGCATTCAACACCATCTATCAACAATGTTACATTCAATCGAGAGTCCGCAAGAATTGAATCCGGCCTCCGACGCATTATCCAAGATGGATTGTCTTTTTTTTTCTTTCTCTTTGCAGGGAGCAGGGAATTGTAATTGGAAATTAGGAACCGTTGCTCCACAGAAACAAAACAAAGGTCTGTGAACAGACAGACTTTGAGATAAATGCCTTGAATGTCATCAACAGAGGCATATTTCCGCGAACTCCCAAGCATTTTCTCCCAGCCAGGTCGGTAGTTGTCTCAATGATGAATCTAAAACGTCGTCTGGAGCTTCGGATAGTCCTCTGCATGTGCCTTCAAATCTGCGTAAATTGAAGCGGAAGAATCTCCCGGCATGTCCTTCATTCGTTTCAAATCTTCTTCTTCTAGTTCTTCCATGAACTCTAGAGGTCCCTCCTTGTTCGCGTTTTCGTTTTCTCTTTGAGGCGTCAAAGCTTTCTTGATCCCCGAAGATTCGCCTATGAGCAGAATTTGCGTGTTATCGTAGTCGAGATGGTGTGGCCGAGATGGTATCCATCTTAGATCACGAAACTCTTCATGGATCCTGCGTAATGAGCTTAGTAACTTTAGTACAAGACGTTGATATACCATACATACTTTTTGGGATACACTGGCCCTTTGGGAAGCCGAACCGAAGCTGGCGCTGGATACTCCGGATTCTTGGTGCTTATGATGAAACTTCCCTGCTCTTTCAAGTTAAGAGCTTCCTGCACTTCGCCAAGTTTTTGCGGAAGTGTAAGCAAATATACAAGATGACTTTCCCTTCCAGTCGTCGTGATGGCATAGACGCCTTCGCCAATTGGAGTAGCGGCTGGAGTATGTCTGGTGCCTTTCGTCTTGGTCTCATACTCTTCGCCGGCGAGAAACTGGCCTTTTACTTCATCGTAGGATGCTCCAGACTTTTCCACAAACGATAGAAACCGCTCTCTGCCGCTTGATGGGAGTACTTTCTTGGGCAGAATAAGGATTCGAGTGTTTCCAGCATCTCGAAGCGGCCCCTCGCTCAGCTTGGCATCGTGTGCTATAGGTCTTAGAATGATAAAGGTTCGAGCAATATCGTCCACCTGCTCTGCCTTCTCAACATCAACGCGCCCTCTGATGAAAAAATAGATGATGCCCTTTTCAAGAATGCTCGATGGAACGTCCGTATCCTCTTTCTCTGGCTCAGTGGTGTTGTTTTCAAATTTGATATCGGGTTTGGAATCTGCCGGCTCTTCTTTTACGTCTTGACTGGCATCGCCTTCTTTCTCTTTGCCATCCCCATTCCTCTCGCTAGGCAATGCCTCTTCCTCTTCTTCGACTTTAGTTCGTTTCGCATCTGGATTTTCTGCTTCGGTTTTGTGCTTATCTCCAGCAGTAGCCTTCTGATCTTGATGTATCTCGGAATCTGCCTTTTGATCTGCCATGGTAGAATATTTCAGCCAATCTCACTCGTGAAAACCTGATCTTTAGATGCTTAGGTAAAGAGAGTCCTGATGCATGCCATGTGGCTTCTGGCACCAGTCTAAATAGTTGTCGAATGATTGTGATGTCATCCACTTGTCATGACGAAGATCACAAACCATATCAGCCACCGCGGGAAAAAAAATCTTAAAATGATCACAATAGAGTATAACCTTTTTCTTTGTGGAGGAATCGCACGACTGTTGGCCGTTTTCGCCCATGACGGGAATGTCAGCATAGTGCCGCTGTTCAACTAGTGGCTAGCTTCGCAACAGAGTCGAGATGCGATATATGCAAATCCAAGAATTCTGCCACGGTTTCAAATTCTTTCTCCCAGGCTTTGGAAATTACGCGTCGTGGTCAAAGCGTATGTTTCATGGACATTTAGGCCAGCTATCCACCTACAGCCAAAATTATTGAAAAACGCAGCCTGGATTATGGCAATAATTTGGTTACTAGCGGCGCATTTACACATCGCTCGACACTGACTCCTTGAACAGAAGCGACGTTCTTGCATCGAAGGCTCAAGAATATGTTTTATTACGATGTGAACATGCCTTTTGCCTTTGTGTTGCTTGTTTATCAGCGGCTAATATTTGGCTTGGTTATTAAATAAAGCAACAAAGATGTATCTTTCCCATAGCATTTTAATTTTCTGTAGCAAAAAAGAAAGAAGAAAGAACGAAAGAAAAGAATTGAAGCCCACAGAGTGCAATATTGTACACATCCCTTCCCAAACACCGACGATCAAAATTAGAGGATATGCTCTGATTTTAGGCGTGTTGAATCCAGAGGAAGCAGGGAAAAGTTGGATCGGCTTGGGAGGATTTCCGTTCAGCACCATGCTGGAGAGAGATCAGCTCAAGCGCTCCAGGATGTTATCGAGATAAATATTATCCATATCATTTCCATTATGTGTCATCCCAGAAGATTCTTTCCATATGCTTATATAGTTGATGGTTTGTTTTTAAACGTCCTATGTTCGAAAATTCGACCATAACGCCGACTTGCCACAATAAAATGTCTCTGCTCCAAAGACGTCTGTTGTTATTTCTTGCCCATCAAATTTGTTTGTAGCATCGCGTTCTGAATTTCTTCTTCAGTTTGGCGCTTCATTTTGTCAGAGGAGGAATATCGATCTGTTTTGAGGGTAGAAAAATTAGCGAGGCACAGGCACCATGGGACTGAGGTTAACATTCTCTAAATAGGATAGAGAGAAGCGATCTTTGCAGAGAAATGTAAAAAAATGATGATGATGGGAAGGTTATATAGACTGTGAATTACCAGTAGCTCGAGAAAGTGGTTCTCGAGATAGAGAAGCCGATTCAGCTGGCTCGATCCAAGCCCTTCATACGAAGAGTATCACAAAGACAAGCCAGATTCTTCTCTAGAGAAGCTTCTCTCTCATTTATTGTATGTCTGCCGATATTATCTTCTAGGCGCAGATGTTCGGCGTCATCTTCTATTTTCCGCCAAGGTCGGTCTTCGTGGAGCGGGGAGAGATCGCTTCGTCGACCCGGTCGAGAGAATTCACAGCTCTGCATATTGTTATCTGATCAACTGCTGCCTTGATCTTAATTTCTCGCCAAACTCGGTATGCTCTCGGGCCGAGGAAAGAACTGGCTGATATCGGTACAGCTAGGTAGCTTTGTGATACAGAGAAATATCGTCAAGATTTCAGGGTCGCTCCATATGGCGACTGACAGAGCAGGGGGTCAAGACTGGAAGTCAAATTATGGGAAGATCATAAACTCAGCAGTTATAAAGGGGAAAAGCTCACGTAGAATCAGAAATAGAATCTGAAGAACTTGGGGTCACTTCGCGAGTGTTTTTTGGCGCTGGAGAAACGCCGAAATTTCATTCTCCATTTTGCTTCTGCCAGCCGGGATACACGACGGAATCAAAAGAACAAGTGATATATAATAAATTATGATGGTAAATTCAGCTACTCTACAAAGCCTACGATGTTTCTAATCCACGAAGCAACCGCATTCCTCAAAGCAACAGCACTCACGCCATACACTCCCATCACGGGCGTCCCCAACAAATGCGCCAGTCTCCCAGCACAAACCACCCAGGGCAATTGTCAACAAGTCAGAAGTTTGAAGTGAGAGTTTCTTCTTCGAGTCCAGGCTTGTAGCCTCAAGCTCAATGAAAAAAAGCAGCCTTCATAAGAGGTTGACTGGTGCAAGCACCGACATCAAGCCTCCTGCTCTTGGGCTTGCCTACCCAAGAGCTAATCACTAGGCCGGAGCACTTCTACCTCGCCGGGTTCTGGGCCTAGAGTTATACTCTAGGCCAACGAGATTCCCCGATGGGGATGGGCTGTGCTGAGGAAAGGAAAAGGGAAAAGAAAAGAAAGAGTCAACGGGGGGAAGGCGAGGTTTAAGTAGCCACGGGCGGGCCGCCCTCGATCACTCCAGGCACGTGAGTGCCTCAGGCTGCAGCTCTGCTCTGGCAACAAAGTGAGGGTGATGACGTCGATTTGTTTGTTTTTTTGGGATCCTAATTTATCATTGGATGATTCCGTTTGCTTGCATGATGCCTATTTTTCTGATTGGATGTTGAGGGCGTATATTTCTTTGGCAGAGTGAATTGCTCTCCGGGTGGCCTCGAGATAGCCCAGGCTGATGAACCCCCCACGTCACACAGCAGTTGCTGCAGATGCAGCAGATGTGCCAGCAGATGTGCCAGCAGATGTGCCATCTTTTCGTGCATCGCCATTCGAAATTGTTGGTGTTGAAGATGCGACTCCTTGATCTTGTGCAGCTATCTCGTATTCTGGTATTCTGGGACACGGGCAGTAATGTGAATATCTGTAGATTGTAGCCCCTGAATTCTATAAAATGCAATGGCACTGCTTTTTCGTATGCATTCGTAGCTGTATGCGGCGTAGTTCTTTCAGATATTTGGTTTTGCATGAATTCACAAACTTGTGATGCTACGGGGAGGTGATACTCCTGCGCGGTTTGGCTGTGTTCTATGTTGGTGTCGCTGGACGTGATCTGTTCCCTTCTTTTGATAGCAATCTGTTCAAGAGTTTGAATTCCATTTTCATTACTGTCTAGTATTAAATATTCAAATCCGTAAGTATCTTTTGCCCAAAGACGCTCATTTTACAATTGCGTTTCCCCTTTCACGGCCTTTGTGCGCCATATCCTGCCAAACACTCTGCCACTCGTTTGCAGCACAGGCATTTTTCTGCCAGATGCCTCCCAGCAGTCCCTATCAACTTGCCCTGATGTTTTGCTTTCCATAGCACGGCTATTGGTCTCTCCTTGAGAGAGAAATGAAAAATTTTTTTGAAAATATCTTCTACCTTGGTTTATCTCTACTCTCTGCTATTCATCTTTGCACACGATGGCAGTTTGCCACCCTAGCTATGTTTTTCTCATTCTATATTCTATAGAATGCTTTGATCTTTGTCTTACCGCCACTACAGTCTCCAGAAAAAAGCCTTTGCCGTGGCCCATTCTTCTTCCAAGCTCTGCTCGTCTGGCTCACAGACCCTTCGCAAGTCAATATCTTTTCCTACCGACCATCTTCATTTCTACATCAAACACCCTTAAGGCATTATTTTCGTCATTAACGCATATATTTATTCCTATTACTCTTACTTGTGCGTTCTTAGCTAACTTCCTTTCTCTACAAGTTTTACGCCACGAGAAGAATGAGGATCCGGCGTCCACCACTTCGCTTTTAGAGGAAAACCACACATCTCAGCTATTCGTATTTGGAAAATCACGACACCCGGGTCTTCTCCACGATAGAATGAGGTACGTTGATCGTTCTTAACCACTGATATTGAAACATACTGATGCATCGTTACTAGCATAAACGCGATAATTACCAGTTAACTCCTCGATACCATGGCATTCCACGTCAAGGGAACGTCCTGGGCATGACGGTAAACTGCCCTGATCGCGGCATGTACTGGGTGTGGTGTTTAGTTGAATTTTTCAAGGAGAAGAGACATCGCTGTCGAATTAGAATTTAAATGATGGGGATAGGAAGGGCAAATAGCTTTGGGTTGCTAAGCGGATGGTCTCTTCAGTATCATGGGTTCTAATAATCAGATTGCTTATCGCTTCAATCACTTCACAGAGCCTCTCATGGGATGTATGAAGAGAATCTACAAATCCAAATAGTAGCTGTTCTCTTCAAAGTTAGGGTAGGATAGTTGAATATGGGGAGATTAAATCGCGGATTGTGGTACTTTGAGTATTGTAATCTATTTGCCGACCGTTGTTAGTCCTAACCTAGAATATCCTTGTATCTTTGCATCTTCTCTATGCTCTTGCTAATTTACGATCGTAAATAGTAATTTCCATTTCTGATGCATTCAAAAGAATGCTCGTTGTTCGAGCATTAATGCAATTTCTGACAAGAATACAGTAGTCTATAGGGTAATGTCGCGGGGTGTAGCAAGGGCATTGAGTCTACCACCACCAAAATCCTCAATAAATATCATGCTGGAGTCTCAACAGGCATAGGAGAAATTAACCGATTAAGTATTGAACGCTATCTGTGGACATCTTGAGCGTTGCATTGTCAGGTACTCTTGTTCTGGTGCTTCTCTCCATAAGCACTTGGAGATATTCAGCAACTGAAGCCAACCTAAGCCCCGCCAAAACCGCCAGCAAGCAGCAAAGCTCAACATGTAGCATCTTTCAATATCAGCAATTGTTTCATACAGACATCCCGAGAAATCAGAGATGAAATTTCTTCTACACTCTCATTTTCCTGCCGGCCATGCCTATCCAATGCAAGCCGTCAGCCAAGCCCTCGTCGATCGCGGCCACGAGGTCGTATGGCTGACTAGCGCTGATAACGAAGCTCGCGTTAAAGCCACGGGAGCAACATTCGTCAAGACTCGAGCCATTGCCGCAATCGATGCGCCGTTCATCAAAAATAATTCAACTGGACTTCTTGATAGGCAATTTCACCGACTAAGGTCTCGCGTTGTGGCTCAAGTTGCTGACTATCGAGCTATTTTGGCCGAATTCCCCGCAGACGCTCTGCTTGTCGATGTGTTTCCTCATGGAGCTCGCGCTCTACATGAGCTTGGAGAAATACCTGTATATGCCACTCTAGGGGTCATTCCATTCTATACCTCCGGAGCTGCAGCACCATTCCCAGTGTCAGGAGATTCTCCTCCAGCGTCCTGGTTGGGCCTGGTGTGGAACAGCCTGCAGCAGCTCATTAACCAATGGATTCTACTTCCTCTCTTTCTAAGGCCAGTGATAAATCAACAGAGAAAGGTACTTGGGCTGAAGAAAATTCCATTTGGCGAGCCCGCAGAATACTTCACGTATAGTCCTCTTCTTCACATCCAAGCCTCGTGCGCAACGCTCGAGTTCTCCCAAGAACCAAAGTTTGAGCACAGTAAGCGAGTAGCCTACGTTGGTCCTCTGGTCAGAATCTCCCCCACTACATCATCACAGCTACCTGCTTGGTGGAAAACCGTGGTGTCACATTCACGAGTCGTCGGAATCACTCAAGGAACACTCGCCATGGATCCTACGTCTCTAATCATCCCTTCTGTCAGGGCCCTGAAGGACGACCCATCCCTTCTGCTCATTGTTGTATCGCCGCACGGCAAGGATGTTGAAGCACAGATAAGAGAAGCAGTCAACGTCTGCTATGCAGACTGGTTGCCATATCACCTTTTACTTCCGCGCCTTTCTTTATTGATTACGAATGGTGGTTACGGAAGTATAACCCAGGCGCTTTCTCATGGAGTCCCTCTTCTCTGTGCGGGCCAAACAGAAGATAAAAAAGATACAGCTGCTCGAGTAACATGGTGTGGCGCTGGCATCGATCTCAAGACCGACAATCCCACCTTGGATCAAGTCAAAGCGGCCGCTAATAAGATCCTTTCAGACGAGAGCTATTCGGCCAGAGCGAAGACTTTAGGAAGAGAATTAAATGAGCAAGGAGGCTCACAAAAAGCTTCTATTTTGTTAGAAGAGCTCGCGACTAGGCACCAAAAAGTCATTCGTAGCGACTAGAGACTACAAAAGAACACCCACGGTATTTAGCGAAACCGCCATTGAATATCTAGAATCGCAGCTATTTATAGAGAAAATATAACGACTACACGATTAAACATAGATCATAAGAAAAGTCGAGAATCTGATTACGATATTACATCAGAAATGAACCTTAATTTGAGAATAGATATCCAGTCCGAGCATCGTGACGTGTTGCCTAACAGGCAACTATATTCCAGATACAAGGAAATTTCTTACCCAGTTTTAAAACAGCGAACCAATCATTTCAACCATTTTCGTCGTTTCACAACAGAGAGTTTACTTTGTGTGACGAACAAAGGAACTCCTTGTTCAGCCTGGATAGGTATGAAGACAATCGTTCCATATCACACTGGAAAGAGCTACAAAGAGATATTAGCAACAAAGGAGCAATGATTGCTAACAGCGCATCAATTAAATAGGACTGATGATAATCGGTTGATCTAATGCAAATCCAACATATGCTTCACGAGCGATACAAAAACCGCGTTTCCATATGTGACATACTAGATTTACAAAAGGCATTAGCTGGCATAGTAGCCAAGTTTGTAGAAAGAGGAGGATATAGATCAGGAAGGTTATACCATCGAAGACCCGCGAAATAGAGACGGAAAAGTATCCAACGAGACGTACGAGATGACAAAAGCAAGAAATCCGACCCTATTTCCTCCTTCGAGCTAGCAGCTGGGAACAAGACGCGACATACTTTGCAGCATAGCATCACTAAAGATACTTCGAATCGAAGCATGTAAGGAGAATGTAGAAAGACTTAAAAGGAGTTATAAACGCAAGTATGTCCATATGCAAAGTTGATTAAATACTCTATATATTTATGAGTACATGTTGGCATGTAAGTCGTCCTGCCATGCTCCTTTTTTCTGTTGTTTCCATTACCAAAAGCCGATATCTAATTCTTCTTCTTCTCAGAACCTTCCCCTGCCTCTGCCTCTCCGTCCTTCGCCTCACCATCCTCGCTGAACATGGTTTCTTGAGCTATAAAATTGATTAGCAAAAAAGTTCATCATGATGATTCAAGAAAACGTACCACTCCAAAGTTCAGCATAAACACCCGCGCGATCAATTAGCTCTCTGTGGGTGCCCATCTCTGCAACTTGTCCCTCTTTCAGCACAATGATCAAGTCTGAGTCAAAGATCGTTCGCAGCCTATGAGCCACAAATACGCTCGTGCGTCCCTTCTCGCGAAGTATCCCGTTGATATTCATCATCAAGGCCTGCTCAGTGTGCGTATCCAGCGCGCTAGTCGCCTCATCAAAGAAGAGTAAAGGAGGGTCCTTGAGGAGCAATCTGCTCATCGCCAGCCTCTGCTTCTCGCCTCCAGAGATCATCATACCTCGCTCGCCGACCTTGGTTTGGTATCCATCTGGGAATTTCTCAATGATGTCGTGAATGCGGGCTCGTTTTGCGGCCGCGACGACTTGGTCGTGAGATGCATCAATCATACCATAGCGGATGTTGTGCTCAACCGTATCGTTGAAGAGGGGGGTATCCTGAGGCACCACACCAATGGATCGACGCAGAGATTCGACAGTGACATCGCGAACGTCCTGATCATCAATGAGGATGCGGCCGGACTGGACATCATAGTATCTAAATAGCAGTCTCAACAGGGTGGATTTACCACAACCACTAGGGCCAACAATGGCAACTTTCTTTCCGGCGGGAATAGTAACCGTAAGATCCCTCAGAATTGGTCTCTCGGGGTGGTATCCAAAGTTGACATTTTCAAATTTGATCTCTCCCCCCTTCACTAAAGCTAGGGGTTTCGCTGTCGGCTTTTCCACAATGTTGACGTTCACTTTCTGCAAATTGAATAGTGTTTCCATGTCCAAGAGGGACTGTCGGAGTTCACGATATACGGAGCCAAGGAAATTCAAAGGAACAGAGAGCTGGAAGACAAGTTGGTTTACCATTACCAAGTCTCCAACAGTCAAAGATCCTGTGGCGACTCCATCAGCTGCGAAGTACATCATCGCGGTCAAAGCTGTAGAAAATATGACATTCTGTCCACTGTTGAGGAAAGCCAGAGAGGTGGCTACCTTGATGGAGCTCTTTTCGTATTCCCTCAAAGCTTTATCGTAGCGCGCAACCTCGAACTTCTCGTTGTTGAAGTACTTGACAGCTTCGTAGTTAATTAGCGAGTCTACGGCCACCGTTGACGCTCTATTGTCCGCAGCATTAGCCTGTCTTCGAAACTTTGTTCTCCAGGCCGTTGTCCAGATAGTAAAAGCCGTATATCCAACCATTGTCAATGCCGTTACAGCCGCAAACTTGAAGCCATACTGCCATGTGAGAATTCCGCAAACCATACTAATCTCCAGCGCCGTTGGAAGGATATGGAAGACCATACTAGTAAGAAGGAAGCTGATGCCCTTTGTACCGCGATCCATGGCTCGCGTCAAGCCTCCCGTCTGCTTAGACAAGTGGAAGCTCAGGTCAAGCCGTAACAGATGGTTGAACACGTTCCGAGCAACACCGCGAATGGCCTTTTGCGCAACAGAGGCAAATACGGCGTTTCGCAGTTCTTGGAAGAGGGTAGCGCCTATTCTGGTAGCTCCGTATGCGAGAATCATGGCGCCCGCTACAGTTGTAGCTGTACCGCCAACAGCAGCAACATCAATGTTTAACGAGTCCACAATGCTCTTGAAGTAGAACGGCACCTGCACATTCAGGACTTTTGCGCCGATCAGCAGGGCCACGGCAAGGCCTACGCGCACCTTGGTGCCAACTTCGCCCTTAGGCCACAGATATCGCGACATCTCCTTCATGATGGCCCAGTCAGCTTTGCGCTGCTCTGTATTGGACTTGTCTACAGTCGCAAGGGGATCGGTGGCGGCGGCATTGCTGGTCTTCTTCGCAGCGTCTTTCGCCGATGACGCAGCAGTAGCAGCAGTTACAGTCGTTCCAGAGGGAGACGCTTTCGGGCTCGTTGGTGCGGGTTTCAGTGATTCGGGAACTGGCGACGGCGTTCGTTCATAGCGGCACGCAGCCGAAGTCCGGAGGGGTCGTTGGAGAGCAGCAGCAATTGGCTTCTGCGGGAGCCATAGCGGGAGACTGTGCGCCTTCGCGACGCTGCACCGCGGACAGGCGAGCGACGCTCGAGGGAGAATTCGCGGGATCATTGTCGTAGGTTCCCATCAAGGGGGAAACATCCTCGTGCGCGAGCGCCAACCGTCGAGCTTGTAGATGTTGGAGGGAGCTTCTCGGCGCTTGGCGGGGTGGGCGCTGAGCACGTGTGCCGATGTTATAGCAGCGGCAGACGGCGATAATGGCCCAGAATGTCTCCGATAATGCTCCAGTAGCTGTTCGGTGGATTACAGTCGCACGAGCAACATTGCTGTGCAGTTTGAAAAGTAGGCCTGGCCCGACAAATTCCCGCGGAATTGTGGACGTCGTCGCGGCGGTTCGAGGCTCGGCTCCGGTTCGCGAGTCGGCGACGCTATGGTGTCATCGTTTACACCTGAGGCAGCACGGTCCACGCTTAGAGAGTCGACGTCTGGATTTATACGGATTTCTAGGTGGCAGCTGAGGAGAGCAAGCCTTGAACATGTCTAAAATCTAAGACAAGAGGCTTTACTGCCGTATTTTTGTCGCAGCGCCCAGAGCAGGCACATGCGTATACATGTACATGTAGTTTTGAAAATAGTGGCGCCCAGAGGCTAAGGGCAGAGCCAAAGAGCATGGGAGACGCGAATATTGCGCGAGCTTAGCAGCGCTCAAAGTTGGTCAATCTTATTATTTCAAAAGAAAAAGAAAAGGCATAAAACCGAGATTTGCTTAGATTGCCCGTCTATAGAATTCATCTATCTTCTTTCTCTTCACCCTCAGCTAGTTGCCCTCTCCTCTTAATCCACACCTTCAACGGCTTCTTCGGATGCCTGTTCGCAACAAGCTTCCTCGTCTGAGGTTCACCCCATGAACCTCCTCTGGGCGGCTGCATATCGTAAAATGTGATAATAGCAGCTGTATATAGTAACATCTCTCGGAGCGCAAATTGTCTTCCCTTGCACATCTTTAAGCCACCACCTATGCAAAACAGTTAGAAAACGACTTACTACACAAGAGTTAAAAAAGAAATCAAGTAAATACTTACCGTATGGTCTCAACGTCCCCATATCCGCCGTTAAAACCTTCTTCCCGCTCTCATCCACCGTTTCCCGAATATGTCTCTCGGCCTGCCACTCGGTTGGGTTTGAAAAGTACTGTGGGTCGAACTGATGAAGCTCTTGGGGGATATGTGCGTATGTGCCCTTCTTCAAGAGAAATGATTCTCCGCCCTTTCCTCTCTCTTCCAACACCGTGTCATGGTACATCAGCTTCATCGCCCATCCGCCGGAATACACCCTCAAGGTTTCGATGTAAGATGCTTTGAGAAGCGGGCACTTCGTTATTAGACCGTCGATATCGATGTCTTCCAGCACCGGCGGTACCCAGACTGCGGATCCAAATTCGTTCTCCGGCTGCACAGCATTGACATAAGGTGCAATCTCTTCTCGAACTTGCTCCAAAAGTACTGGATCCCTGTAAAGCTCAAAAAGCATCCACGGGATGAGAGCGTTAGAATTTGCAACCGAAGCCCATAGAAGCGCAAGATCAAAGGCCGCTCGGCCCTCAAGCGATACACCATGTTTTCTAAATAACTCGATCCTGCCTTTGACAAGCTTGCTGACGTTGTCCAGATTTTGCCACTTGGGATCGTTTTCTTCTCCGTTCAAGTGCCTATCCATAGCTTCTTCGAACTCGTACAACATCGCCAGAACACGTCTCCTAGCGAGCTTTCCACGCTGTAGCCGCGGCCAAGGAACCCAAGCAGGAATACCTGTAGCCAAAAGCACAAAAGATTCGTTATATACCCATATCAACTTCCATATCTCTGGAAAGTTCTCCACAAAGTCAGTACCGTATATGGCAGGAATCACCGTGATTGAAACAAAATTCCTTGTAAGCTCCATCAAGTCAACTTGGGTAATGGGTCCCTCTTTGGCGTTCTCCTCAATAATATCGACGTCTGCCAACTTCTCCCATTCCATTTGGTCCATGGGATTGGGGCTGAATGTGACCAGGTTAATGATGTTCTGCTTAACCTGTGATAAAGCCACACTGGTAACTTCGCTAAGCCCAGGCTCGGAGCTGAGATGTTTGTATTGAGCCAGCGCCTCTGGGAATATCTTGTTGTAGATGGCCTGGTCTTTCTTGCTCACACCAAATGTGGATTCAAGCAGTCGATTTGCTAGCATTTGCTCATCCTCAGCAGGCCGTTGCAGGTTTAACAGTGCAGCAGCAAGCGAGGGTTTGTATATAAAGTGATGCATCCTCCCGGCCATCTTCAAAGAAAAAATGCCTTCCGGGAATCGACTCCGCATGCCAGCCAGAAAGCTATCTTTGCCAAAAGCCATAGACAAGGCATGTCCAAGAAAGGGCAGCCAGTAACTCGGCGATGATGGGATCTTTTGGTTACCATTGGCTGCTGTTGTTGTAGGGCTTCCTGAAAGCGCTTTGGTTGTGAATAAGAGAACAAGGAAAGTCGCTATGACAGCAACAGCAATAGATTGGTGAGTCTCGTTGACCCTCGACATGAGGTCGCCATAAAGGGCTTCGACTGAAGCCATTTTGCAGGCTTATAAAAGGAAAATTATCAAAGCAAGTTTCCACCGCCAAGGTGTTCAGAGTATAAGTGATAAGAAGTTGTCGAAATTGAAGTTTGCTCTGAACATTGCGTCTCCAGCCTCGATATATAGACAGCCCCTTTGCCCAACAGTCATGCAACTTGAGGCGAAATGTGATCAAGCCTCCATAGAAACGTCGCAGTCCGAATCCCTTGCACGCTACCACTCAGTCACAATGCTAGTCATGCGTTTCGTGTAGTAGCGAATCTTGCAACGACGCCAGGATTTGTCGAGGGTCTCGGACCTACACTTTGGCGCAGCAAAGGCTTCGGTTGATGTTGCCAGCTAGTAGATTTTTTTAGGCGACGATACGAATTGGCCGCAGGGGTATCGGGAAGGCTGCCCCTCCCCCACTATTGATCAGCTCCCAGCCCGCAGCTATCGGCTTACAGGTATTTCTGTGCCCAACATCTCATCGGAGCCCTTTTTCAATCGCCTCCGAAGGCCATGACGCGGCCTAGTAAGTCAATAGGCGAGGCGGCAAAGTTGGCAATGCGGGTGCAGAGTTCGGGCTGCGAATAGTCATTTGATAGAGCCATGTCGCTCGAAACACAACAGGGGCAGACAGAACGGCACTTGGTCCTATGACCTCTGAGCCTCTACACCCTGGACCCCAGCAAGGTATAAGCATATAGGCAGCGATATGCCAAAAAGGCATAAACAATGAAGCTTGATTATATATTCCGGGTGATAGAAGCCGGGGGAGCTCAAGCGCAAGATGCGAATGCAGGAATAGGCACCGATTTCAATACTATGTACGCATATGTTGTTCAGCCATAAGCTCTCCACTTCACACAAGAGCACTTGCATAATAAAGCTGCAGCTGGGCACAGACAGTCGCAAAATATATTCCGACAAGTCCAAGAAGGTGCGTCAGAGCAAAATTTCAAATACAGTCACTCCGTTGTTCATGCAACTCATTCGTGTTCTCGTGTTTTTTTTTTTTTTTTTTTTTTTTTCAAATCTAGCGACTAATGCTGCTTGTTGAACAGGCCAAAATCAGCCACTTCTGAGGGCGCTTGAACTTCCCCCATCCTCCAGCTACTCTGCGCTCGCTTTCTTTCAGCCTCTTCATTGATCCTTATTATCTCCGCCCTCGCACCGTCCCAGCATTTCCTCCTTCCAGGAAACAGTCGCCAAAAAGCAGCCGTCGAAGGCCCATCCATGACCAACCTCCACAGCCCCCTTTCCCGCCACCAAAAGCGCCAGCCTTTCCAACCCCAGCCCAGATGCTCTGCCGCACCCATGCCTGCTGTTTTATCCGCCCATGTCAACCAATCGCCCGCAGGCACTGACGCAGGAAGAACCGGCCCTGTCTGCGCAGCCCTGCACAGCATCTTCTCGTGCCGATCCATCCAGCGTTGCATCTCTGGCGCTGGCGGCAACGAGGCTCTGCCTGACCAGACTTGAGCGATGCACATGCTGGCAATGTCAACGAGGCAAAATGCGCCGTGAAGGAGGAAGACGCAGCTCAGAAAAGCCAGAGAGTCTGGTGCTTTGAGAGAGAAGACGTTTTGGTATAGCCGCGGGCATGGCCTGTTCTTCGAGCCCGGGGCGTTTACCCAGCTGGGCGAGGGATTGGAGGCCGGGTCGAATTCTTTCTCCAAGAGGCTGAAATCATTGTTATATCCCGTACAGCAGATGACTGCATCAGCTTCGATAACCTCTCCAGAGGTCAGCTCCATCTTTCGTCCGCCAATAAACCGCCGGATGCCTACAATCGGCTTCACGGCCTTGGATCGAAAATTGGCAATAAGGGTATCAGAAAGCACCACGTTGGCCGTCTTAAGCGAACGAGTTGGGTCAAGCCCCCAAGATGGATCGAGTTCTCCAAACGCGTCTCTCGAGATGCTATGAACGGCTTCGTCGAATAGCCTCTCGGATTGTTTTGGAAACAGAGCACTGACGAGACCCCCCAGGTAGAGGGACCTGTATGAGATACTGTCTGCAACCGACACACCATTGACGAGACTAGGCATCTTTGAGAATCTGTCAGCGCGCCTGTGTGGACGATAGTCAAGATGGAGTCATGGGAAAGAGATTTCTCATACAATGACAGCGCCACCGTTATGTGACAATGAAATATGCGAGGCATGGCCGATAAGCGCGTCGACAATGTCACCTCCACTGTTCCCAAGCCCAACTACAATCACCTTTTGCCCATCAAATGCTTCTGGTCTAGGTTTTGTCAGTTCACATAGACAAATTAAGGAGGGGTTTTTTTTTCCAAGAACAGTGAGCTCACTTCTTGAAACTCTTTGAATGAATGAGTCGGCCAGTAAAGAGATCAGCTCCTTCAAACTCAGGTATTACAGGTTTAATATGAGGACCGGTGGCCACAACAACTTTATCAAACCATTCGCTAGGCCGTCCTTCGAAATCTAATCTCCATCTGCCTTCACCTTCATCCTCCCGAGATACCGATCTAACGGTAGTGGAAAGGCGAAAATGGGGTCTGAGGTTAAAATGGCTCGCATAGGCTTCCAGATAATCCTCTACCCGTTTAGCAGCACAGTGTATTGGGGTACCTTTTGAGTAATACGAAGGTGTCAGCTTCAGCTTCTCTTCAATACCAATAGTGTAAAATGTGAAGAGCAGGAAACGGGGTAGGATCAGCTATAAAGTCGTCTATCATACCAGCTGGAAAAGGAAAATCGGTAAATGTCCCCTGTTATTGTTCAGCAAGAGTGCTATAAACAAAAAGTAATGCTAATCGGCACTGACGCGATCTATTGAAATATTGGTCGCAGTTGCTAAAACAAAAACTGGCTGTCAGTAAGTAGTTCCAATACACTCAAAGACCTTGAGAATAAAATACCCTTTTACTTACATTCCAAAACGCTCAAGGTATTCTCATCTTCATTAAAGTGCCACAAGCCGCCGATATAACTACTACGTTCAAATCCCACCACATCGAAACCTTCTTCGAGCAAGTTCTTGACCGCCACGATCCCCCCAGCACCTATCCATCCATATCAATTAGTTATTTCTGGTTTTATCTTACATACTTAACATGTCATATGATTCAAAGATACATAAAAATGGTTGTCCGCTAATCGCGCTGGGGACAAACTGTGAAAACCACAAGACTTACCTAGGCCGATTACCGCGACTTTATGCCGCGGTGGTTTCATGACTGTCATCTTTGGCGCGGTATGCTTATGAAGAAAGAATTTGGATATAGGAAATAAGGGGGAAATCAAAAGGAAGAATGGCATTTTATTCCAAGATCCGAATAGTTCTTAATCCAGCAACTGGGTCGCCAACTGAGGGGCTGTCTTAATATTGTCTGCTAACATACCGAAGGTCCACCAACACACTGTGCCGACACACTACGAATCAGCGAGCACTTGAGCACTTATGTACAATATGTAATGAATTAATTCAATCCATCGGTTAGTTTCATCTAAGAGTTTCTCTACGTAGTCATGAGAAATAACGCTTTATTCGGCATTCTCGGGCACAGACACAGAAGGAAGTACATCGAACCAACACCTTCCAAGATTTTTTTTCGGTTAGAGTCTCGGTAATTGTAACAGCGAGCTAGCAATTTAACTCCATTTGAACAATACTGTTTCCAAGAGTTTATTCATATTGTCATTTACACTAAGCAGCCTACGCCAAGTCTGATTAGGAGCTGGCAGACGATCTATCTTTTCTTCTTCGACAGCGAATGAAAAGAAAATCAAACCAGGGCGTTTCCATATTTCCATGCAAGTCAACTCGGCCATTGATAGCAGCCGTAAAACAATAGTCCGTAAAGCCTAAAATAGCAGATACTCAATTGCAAACCATTCCAAAACCTCCCAAATCCATAGATTTTCTTCTTTCTTTTTCAAACAATTATTAGTGGGTTATACACGGTACGCATTAGGCCAGAATCCGGGCAGGTAGATCTTCCATATCATCCATAATGCTGTCTGAATAAGGCTCTTCTTGAGAAGCAGCGACGCCGTTCTCTTCGTGTGTGGTGTTAACAGACTTGAATTTGCTTGGTGTCTTCGATTTACGAAGTTGTGCTTCATCAAGATTAGACTCCTCGCCTTCATCAACCGTATTAGGCGGCAGAATCGGCTCGCTGTCCTCAATGGGGTCCTGACTAAGAGACACCTTCTTTGATTTCTTCGCCCGTGGCTTCTTCTGTGTAGCCTTCTTCTGTTTTGGGGTGGCACTCGGTGGGGAGAGCGGCGGCTCTCCCATCAACGCAGGATCAATAGTAATCTCAAGCTTGTCATCTTGGTTCTGCTGTCCGTTGTCGCGGTGCTCGTCCTCAGCGCCAGAGTCTTCGACAAACTCTGCACTCTTCACCACAGCAGTCGGCTTGCCACGAGAACGAGTGTATCCAAGCAACTCCTTTTCTCGCTCATCGTCATCGTAGCCACTGCCAGTTACTTCAGGAAGGCTGCCTGTTCGGTTATACTCGTTGATAATGTACTGAGCGACGTCCAGTACCGATATTGCTTCCCAATCTGGAACAGTCTGCTTCAGGCGATCCCATAGCAGTATTTGGGTGCCACGGCTCCATTGATTGCGAAACTTTTTATCGAGGAGCTTTGCCCAGGGAATTTGGTCGTCCGATAAAACGGAGGCTCCCTGGATGGCCAAAACCAAACGATATTGATCTTCTTCGCGCATGCTCATCATCTGTTGCCGAGCCTGGTCAAGCTGAGAAGAGATATCTTCATCTGAAATCACTACTTCAGGCTTGACATGGCTTTGTTTCTTTGCCTCGGGATTCTTCCTCTCCTTCTTTTTCCCGGATATGCGATTCTGCATGGATTTCCACTTTGTAATGCATTGCAGGCGACTTCGTGTCCGCTCCATCTTCTCGCTAATATTTTGCCAGTCGATTAATTCCTCGTAGGATTTGCGCAGTAGAGCAGTTTGGGGGGAATCCCTTCGTAGCTCGTCAATGACCTCCATTGCTTCCTTGACATACTCAGTGAGGCGTGCTTCTTCATCTTCGTTCCATACGTCTCTGCGCTGGTTCGAACCGCAAACAATGTAGTTGCGATACCGGTCTCTGACATCTTCGGGATGGCGGTTAATGATGGCAGCGATCTTAGACCAGGCAGTTCCGTTCACATTGATAAGAGCAGAGAGCTCTGCATCCTGTTCTGGCGTCCATTTTCCTCGTGCTACAAAATTATGGAATTTTTTACGAGCGACATTGATAACTTTTTGTCTCTTACGATCAGGACATGCCTCAAAGAGACGATACCAAAGGCGCGCATGGTCACTACCAGCAGTTGTGCCCCCCGGAGCCTGTATCATCTAGATTTCAATTGGAGTAAGCAGCGCATTCTAATCAAGGCAGAGGAAGGAAAGCATTTGAACAAAATAGACATGATAGAATGGTAGCTTTACCTCATTGATTTGAACTTGTGTCAGTCCATACTCGTTTCGGAAGGCTTCAATAGCCCGGTTAATGCCATCAAATTCAGCATCCGTAAATCGCCCTTGTGTATAGCCTTCCAGATTGGTTGCCCTCCTGGCAGGTTTCTCAGATTCCGCGTTTTCAAAATCGTCCTCTGAAGTCTGTTCCGTTGGTTGTCGCGGTTTCTGTGTAGCCCTCTTAGCTCGTGCTCTTGGCTTTGGAGTATTGGCAGAGGGAGACGGCAGTTCTTCAAGGATTCGGCGACTCTTCTTGGCAGGGGTCTCGGTTGATTCTAGAGCTTGTGCAGGCAAGGTGGGCTTCGGCTTCTTCGTTCTCGCAGATCGCCTTCGCGGTGTTGCGTCTGGTTGTTCCTCTGCTTCGGCAGAATCTTGAGAAGCAGGCTCTATCTTGTTCGCGGCAGTAGCATTTCCACTTTGACTGTTGACGTGTTCTCTCCATGCTTCTCGCGCAAGGTCTTCAACGTCACGGTCATCTCTATGGTTTTCGGTCGTCACCTCTTGGCTCCTTGAAGCTTCTTCAGGCGCAGGTTCTTGCGCGGAAGTATCAATTGCCATGGGGGCCATGGGAGCAACTTGGGCTCTAGGTACACTATTTTCTCTTGAGCGAGCTTCTTCTCCCGTCTGGCTCCGTCGACGAGCAAGAGCAATGCTAGGCGACATCTGACCATCCTCGGCGGCAACACCCAGGAGTTGGCTGGAAGCATTCTTATCTGAGTATAAAAAGCTAGTGGCAGCATCTCTGGTATCCGGATTTTCAGTCTCGTCTTGTGTCTGCTGAATCGTATTTGTGTCGCCATCCTCAAGACCTTTTCTTTTCTTATGTCGCTTGCCGTCCGCAGATTCAGTTGTCTTTCTCTTCTTTTTCTTTTGCGTTGATGGAATCGGTGTCAAATCCAATGCATCCATATCTGTGGTTGCATCCTCGACAGTATCAGGCCCCGGTATGGACTCCTCAGAGGCAAGAGTAGCGCGCGGTACATCGAGGTCCGCTTCAGCTGGTTTATCGCCAGCAATTTCGTCAGTTTGTAGTGGGGACTTCTTCTTCTTCTTCTTTTTAGTTTTATCGCGTTTCGTACTTTCGCTAGGCGTAGGAAACACAGGCTCTTCGGTTTTCAAAGATTGAGGCTCTTGCGATAAGAAAGGAAGCTGAGACGCGTTACTGTCAAACATTTCCAGGTCGCCAAAATCAACATCGACGCCAGTATCATCGCCTTCGTGTTCGTAATCGTCGACGTCTCCCATCTCCTCGATGGGCTCGTTATCGATCTCAGCCATTGCGGCAGAGCGCGTGTGGCTTTCCGCCTCTTGGTCGTTATCCTGGGCGGATGGAGACTCCTCGCGTCTTGCTTCGTTAAGCTGCGGCGATGATGTGATTTGCGAGGGAGTCGACTCGGGAGCGCTCGAGCCCATGAAATACCGCAATCTTGAAGCCAATTGGAAATCGGGCCATCTGGCGTTGGCAGGCATCAGTCCAGTAGTGGATGGGGGGGAGAAGACGAAGCTTCGCCGTGCTATTCTTTATCGACTGGGCTGGCTCAGAAAAATATTATGGGACCTGGATTCTCGAGGGATAGGTACTAGGTACTTAGCTCAGCCACGATATTTGTGCGTTGTCGGTGAGGTAGCCTAGCATTAGGTACCTGTGAATATGCAGGGAGTTCTAGAGTGAAAGGGGTACTAATTGATAATCCGCGCTTGACCTGCGCAAATTTGTGGGGTGATAATAAATCCAGTGGGTCATACCGTAAACCTACCCTAGAATTACAATTACCCTGGACTTACCCTAAATCCTCTGGGCCGTCAATACGCGCTATTACAAGAGCACAAGAGCGAGCCGACGGTTTTGAAGGATGTGCAAGTCCAGTAATTGTAATTACATATCATGTGGAATTTTATTACTGAATTAGTAGTAGTATGGACCCTTCGTATTCTTATCATGGCATTCGCAAGATATGTACGTTTCTCAGCCAGTCAACCTCCACCAACATCTCGCGTTTGCTTTCCATATTCCGCAGCTAATGGCCAAGTTGTGTAAAAACTATTCACACTCTATGCCTATCCATCGTTTCATGCTTTGAATGGAATTCGAAATATTAAGAAAGTTTTACAAGACCACTATCTACAAATGCTTTGAATCCCATGTTCAATGTTCTGATAGTACACAATTAATACATAAATGTCAAATATAGTACAATGAAACTGAAAATCGACAAAGGAAAATATTTCTGCACAGTTCTTCAGCTTTGATCATACCATAAAGGTACGATCAACAACATCTGTTTCGTCTCAAAACTCAAGGAAATCTGTTTGCCGTTGTATGGCTGTCTAGCAAGGAGGAGCAAACTCTATTGCGTATCATCCTACTCCACCATCGCCCCTATAGTTTTCCGCGATATCGTCGAAATACTTGTCCCATTAGCTTGCTCTTATTCGGATCGGCTGTCTTTATACTCTATCCATGAGTTTATAATTGCTGCGTCGCTTGATTAATCATCTTTTTCTTCTGGCTGCTTTAGTCGGACCGTGATGCCCTTGCGGCTCGTCTCAATATCGTATTCACCACCAAGGACCAGATCCTTGGCAACCAGCTCTCTAGTACGACCCAAGCTCTCAATATCAGAAATCCTCTGAATTGTATCTTCGAGATGCTTTCGGAACCGAGGTTCACTGCAGATTTCCTTGAATGCGAGATGCATCGGAACGCTACTCGCACGAACGTCCGCCTGGCTAGTAACAGTAAAAAGATTCAAGCTATCGAGATCTCGGATGAAATCCGCTCGAGTCATGAGCTCTTGTGCTATGTGAAAAGGAAAAGTTGGCAGTAAGTGACCCACAACCGGATCATACGTATTATCCATCTCTGCCTCTTTATCGACCAGAGCTAGAGCGAGAACCATGGCGGCGGCCTAGTAGTAGTTGCAAATCGTTAGCTCAAGATAGATATGTCAAGTTGAGTTTGAATGTAACAGGAACAGTTAAACTTACGGCCCATTTCTGTTGATCCATCACATCATCATCCATCTCTGAGCCGAGGATCCAGCATTGGTTAAGGAACCATTTCTTTTCAGTCTCTTTAATTTTTTCGCATGTGTTGAGCATATCTTTGCTCTTTGCCACGCGATTTAGGAAGCTCAAGCGGCCTCCAATCCGATCATACACATCCTCGAGCTCTTGGTGGCTTGGAATTTCTTTGAAGTATCGCATACGATATTTTCTCAGGGCATTGATGGCTTGTGACTTGGGCAGATCGGTAACGGCAAGAACATCCATGCGCGTGGCCAGAAGCTTCAACCGCTCGTACACCCAGTAGTCATCAGTATTGAATATCATGGTGACCAGATTCGCCGCGGCCCACTGCTCAGCGCGTTGCTGGAAAAGCTCGATCAGGTCTCTGCCTTCCTCATTGTTCCGCAGGAGATGCAGCTGGTTTACAATGAGGACGAGAGGCTTCCCCCTTTTGTTCCGGAGCTTCATAGCCACCTTTTCCATCTTGTTCAAGGCGCGTTCAATATCAAGAAGAGCAGTGGTCTCTCGCGGACCTCTCTCGCTGAAGTATCCTCCAATATAGTCTTCATGAAACTCGTAATCAAGTGCTTTGCCTAGACGGATTCTGACGATTTCAGTATCGGCATGAGCTTCGAACATGGCCACGCCATCTCCGTCAGTCTTTCGCATGGCTTCGATGAGCATGCTACTTTTGCCTGTCCCTTTCTCCCCCATAAAAAGATAGTAATGGCCAGACTCTCTGCCATCAATGATTGCGTCAACATACTCCTGTTCTGGGCGCTGAACCCAATGCTCTTCCTCGACTATTTTCCGAGGCACTTCTTTGGCAGTTGTAGCCAAGTCAAGGACGGGGTCACCCGGCTCAAAGGCGCGAGTCAATTTTTTCAAGACAATCATCTTGTAGCTCTTGTGGTAAATGTAACCGGCAGCAGCAAATCCGATGGCGAGGACGAAGATGGAAGCAAAAGTAGTGGCAGCACTTTCGCCCATCTTCTTGAGCAGGGACTCCTCCTTGGTCGCATCTTGACGAATAGTGCGGGAAGATCCCGGAACGCTCTCTTCTAGCGATAGCAATGTCAGTTGACTGATTGATATTTTAGCAATTGATATTTTGAGCTATGAAAACACCACGGCACTGGCCCAGAGACTACGCAAAATGCCATGAGCTGCTCCAGCCCAACACGTGTTGTTCCAACACTAGGCCACTAGTCGCCAGCCCCTGGTTCAGGTTCTGCCATTGAGCACAGCAAAGGCGTGAATAGCGTGTGCACCCTTAGGCGAAGATCTAATTCTTACACGCGAATAGGTACATGTTAGGGAAGCAATACAAGTAACGTACCGGCTTGTCGTCGAGATGCCTGGGTAGAAAACCGGGGCCTGCACAATACTTGTCGCGCACTGCTGCGCCCCAGCCTGCTGGGAATAGACTGGGGAATGTGCTGAATCAAGCGGCCGCTCTGGCGTATCATTGTGTCTCTATGATGTCTCCAAGAGGCGAGTCCAGCTAGTCGTTGGCGGTTGGATGTATGAAATTAAAAGACTACGCACGAGTCTTGGGATTAGGGGACTCCTAGGAAGTGCACTCCGTAGCTCCCTAGCAGGTCTTGGCAATCTTGATATTGACGCCGTGCGTCTCTCTTCACTATCTTGCTGCTACTGGATGGCCCCTGGCGTCCCTGGCATTATAAAGGGGTTTCAGCGCCCATCACTCGCTGGAAATGCTGGCTTTAGACCCGGCGGCCTCCTGGTGTGGACGTAATTGGTGGGTGGCTCCAGTCTAAGCTTTGTGGCGCGTTGCATTTTACGCATCCCCTGCTGGCCATTGACATTCATCGCATGGCAGGGGGTCCATCCTGGCGGGATTACATGCATCAGCAAGCGGATATTTGAATCCCCAGTTGCCCTTTTGGCACTACGGAGCACCTCTATAAGTGCCTGAGAGCAATAGGTATAGCATATGCACCCTCTGACGTATGCACATTTTCATACGCCGCCACTTTTTCGAGATGCTCTCTCAGAGCACGAATACACGTGTACACGTAAACTGGCTGGAATGCCCCCATCCCCTAGCGCGTATATTCTCCTAAATCCACGTAGCCGCGTCCACAACTTAGGTCCAAGCTTTTGGTAAACAAAACAGCAAAAGAGAAAAAGAGGGGCATGAGCTTGGCACCCACACGTGATAGATCTGCTCTGTGCGGCGTGTGTGGCACTTGCCTGGGGGGAAAGATGGAGCCGATCTCGAGTTCTTGGATCTAGATCAGACATCTGGGGCTTTGGCATTGATCCGTTAGCGACGATAGACACGGGCAGAAATTGTTGCCAGGACTGCATGAAGGAGGCAATCACGTCTGGCAGCCATGGAGGTTTCAATAAATCAAAATACTATAGTCGTCTCTTGTGGCGATGGGGGTGAAACGTCGAGTTGTTGCGGTTGTTGATATCTCCTCTGTCCGTCCTCCAGCGTCTTATACTCCCGGGGCCCAAGACCAAAAGTGAGAGTCATCTGAACAGTCCACCACCAGACGCGTCTGCAGTGCACACGCATGGCTGCGCAATTTCTCCTCACAAGTGTCTGCACGTTCTTGGCGGAGCGACTTACTTCTTCTCAGCAGCCTTGACCTCCTGGCACTGTCCTCTCTGCCTTAATCACCCAAAGTCACAGGGCCAAAATTTCAATCTCGTTCGCCTTCTTTCCTGCATCTCAAATAACATCTCGTCTCAATAACTTCCTCCTCTTTTCGTACTAATTCTCTGTTGGCCACATACTTTTAATCTATTCCCCTGATAATCAAAACCTAATACTATCTCGCTCTGCTGGTCACGATGCCACTCACGCCCCAGGAGTACCTGGAGTGGTGGCTGACCAGCAGCCTTGATCCCCTCAAGGAACTCACAGACAAGGAAACGCTAGAGTGCACTCCCCAGCAAGTAGGCTTTGAGCAAACTATTCAGCGAAGACTGCGTGCTTTTGACAATGATGTCGATCTTCGAGAGGCTCTACGGCTGCACGTGAAGCGGCTTTCGTTTCGCAAAGTTTCTGATCTCTCGGTCAACCCGAGAAACAAACTGAGAGAGCTCACGCTGACCGTCTTCAAGAAGCCTGAAGATGGTGGTCTAGACCCAAAGGGAGTCATGCAAGCACTTTCCGAGCTCAACATTGTAGAGCTTCGACGACGTCGACTTGTTGCTGAGACGCCCTTAACTTTCAAACCAAATCACCCTGCCTTTGGATCAGCCGCGATGATTCAAGAGCTGAACAAGAAGGCCACGGAAAAGTTTGGTCAATTTCACATGGGATTCAGAGCATCCGTAAGTCGCGCCCCAAAAGCAACGCGTCTGTTCCTCATTTGCTAAGTAGCTCTCTCTTTTTAGATGGTTCTCGAAGAGTTGAAACAGCAGAGAGCCACTAGAAAGCCTTCTGTGGAAATAATGGCGGTTGTGAACGCCCTCTTTCCAGCTCACGATCTTTTGAAAAATTCAGAAGACGTTAGCCTTGTTCCGTACACGGAAGCCTTCCTCTTTTGTGTTCGATTTACGATTCTCTGTCATCTTCTTGGGGAGAACCCATCAAGCGAGAAACAGCAAGCCTTGATTCAAGAGAAGCTGTTTATCTGGTGCAGCCTGCCAAAATACCAGCAGGCGTACAAGGCATTCACTCAGTACATTGAGGAGTTCAAAACGATTGAGACGCTTTGTTTCAATGTACTACAGCTGGCACAAAATCGGTCTGCTCGCCGAAGATCGGGATCTAGCAGGTCGTCGTTTACTCCAAATTCTTTGGTCATGGTCAAATCCATCCTTAAGGGATCTCCTCAAAGTCCTCGCGAGGTAGAAGATCCAGCTGAATCCAGGAGATCTGTCTCTCCAGAATTCGTGGCATCGGCTCCTCCCGTTCCCAATCCATTACTCAAGGGACTTCCAGGTCGAGAAGTGTCCCCTTCCAAAACTGACGGAGCAGCTTTTGCTTTTGATGACCTATCTGCGCCAAAGTTGCGAGTTGAACACACTTCCACCTTGTCGAAGACTATATTTGATCAGCATCCCCTTGCCAAAGACTTGAACCTCGATTCGCGAGAGAAGGCTCAGCTCGGACTTCTCCTCCCCAAGCAGAAAAACCGTCGCAAGTTTTAGTATGAGGCTGACGGTGAAACTGTTGTCAAGGGAGAAAAGGTTGGCGTAAAGTTCCTTGATCCTGGAAAGAAGCTGAAGAGGAAGAAGAAGAAGACACCTCTGTCAGCAAAGAAGACGGCGAAAAAGGTTTTAAGAAAGGCTGCCAAAAAGGACGATATTCCACCTGTACCTCCTACGCCTGATATCCCGGAGTCGATGAAGTCGACAATTACAAGGAGTGGCCTCAAACTCCTTCAGCGGATGCGCTCGCAGCCAGAAATTCAATCTCGGGGATCAAATGGCTCAAAATTTCCACAGATTGCAGCAGTTTTTGCTAACAACAAAGCCAAGTCAACTACTAAATTGGTTAAGCAGCCTGCTCGTTCCGCATCCTCCCAAGATCAAGCCCGTGATATCTTCTATCATCGGACTTCATCCTTGCCCGAAACAAACATTCGAAGCAGCCAGTACAGCTTATCCAGCCAGCCTAATCTTCGTACTCAATCAATAGAAATTACAGCCACCTTGGGGAAACCAGAAAGTGTTACTACACAGGGAGAGAGCTCGTCTCCGTTGCCCAAGCCAGACGTGAAATATGGCATTTGCGAGCCACGGCTTTCAACTATGGAATACACAAGACTCTATCTTGTAGAAGAAGCCAATGCCAAGAAAGAGAAGCGCCTTTGCGAGCTGCCTCCTCCTAAGAAGGTCTGGCTTTGGGGTCCGCGCTGGGAAGAGTTCCTCGTATTGCCAAAGATTCCATCCACTATTAGGCGTCGATTTTCTCTCGATTTAGACGACGAAAAGAAAAAGTCTATGGCTTTTGAACCTCTTGAAAGAGATTATGACTCAGACGCTGACTCTGTTGAGACGGTCAAGGGAACGGGATCAGTGTCTGCCAAACCTCCCCGACTGTCGTTGAATCTTGAAACCATGGCAGCAACGCTTTCTTCTTTGATGAATTTGGCGTCTCTGGGATTAGATAAAGCAGCAGAAGCTCCAAGTAAAGCTCAGTCTGCTGAAGTGGCCGAAGCCGTCAATCAAGAAAGCCCGATCCTAGGCTCCTTGGCATTGGCTGATGTGAAACAAAACTGGTAAGCTAGCTCAATAAATCGAGTCTTGGTTTTGATATTGTGAACGATAAGTCATATACTGATTCGAAAAATAGCGTCTTGCCAGCAAGCAAGGATGACGTGACCCTGCCGCCGCCGCTAAGTGTTTCCTCTACGTCTACCAACGAAGACGACGACGACTTATACTCAGATGACCGTCATCTATGGCCTTCACCAATGAGCCAGCGAAGCATCCGGCTTGTTTCATCTTCACCAGTAGCTGGAGAGGCCACAGAAATTGTTCGCGATGATAGCCAAAGCATCGAGAATACCACACCTCAGCTTAGCGATGATGCCTTCGAGACTTCATCCATCTATTCGAATGATAGCGCCAAGACTGCTGTCTTTATTGGTAGTGATAGCAAGGGGACTGATAGTACCCCTCGAACTCCAGTGACAGCTCGCCTCCGTGAGCCACTGGTAACGCCAGAAGAAGCATCCCCAACACGGCCTGGGCTTCCTTTTAGCTACAGTTGTGCTTCGCTCAACTCTTTGTCGTCTGACCGTTCTCCACTGACTCATTTTCCCATTTCAGCGGAACAAAGGTCGAGAGCAACGACGGAAGATATGGTGCAGGGTATTATTACCCAATCAGGGGGTCGGCTTCGTTATGAAGAAACCCGCCAAGTCCAGGTGGTGGAAAGCAAACATGACGCCAAGATCAAGGCATCGTCTGCCGATATTTGGCATGCTGACGACTATATGGAACCAGACCTCCAGCCAGCCCCTCTGAATTTGTCCAAGAAGCCGTCTGTTGCAGGACCGAGAAAAGCTGAATCTGAAATGCTTACGGGGTCCATGTTAAGCAACAATATTCTTGACCCCATTCAACCTTTCATATACACGCCTAAGTCCGGCAGATTCGCAAAATATGCCACTGACGATTATTATGAACAGCCGACGAAGCCCTACGAATCAGGCTTTGTTCCTCTCCCCGGATCTCTTCTTTATGAAGCCGATAAAAATACAGATATCATTAGGATCCCGCGAAATGTATCGCACAGCTCCGAGTCCAAAAGCTCTATTTCGGCTGTTATAACCCCATCTAATCTTAGTCCTGCGAGAGAATCCGTCCAGTCGAAAAGAACTACCTACGAGCCAAGAACTTCACGCTCAATGAATGAAATGCATGGCACACCTAGTGCTGCATCAACATATGAGACTCTGAGCGAATTAGACGAGTTCTTCGGGGTCGGGCCTTATGAGAAGGCATTCCTGGAAAAATATCCAGAGGCAGCTAAGCCGTTTGTTCTTCCCCCAAAATTGGTAGAGTCTCCAGTGTCACCAGTCTTTACGGGTTCTACCTACGCCACACCAATGCTTCGTCGACGAGACCTGAGCATACAGCAGCATCGGGCTCTTCCGTTGAATACAGTCCAACGCGTGCTAGAGAGAAAACCAAGGACTTCTGAGAACGTTAGCAGCTTTGCGTTACACAGAGCTCAAGGCAATAAAGCCACAATCCTGCCAAGTCTCGAGGGAAGAAGCCGTGTGGACGCCACGAATACCCATGGGCATGAAGTCGGCATCGGCCAGGACCAAGAGTACGAGGATAGCATATCAGGAGAAGTTCCGCCGCAGCATACTTTGCTTGATGACGGCCGTCGCTTTTCCCTCCAGCGGTATGACATCAGTACTCGCCGCCCGTCATCCCAGACTCGACCCAGCACCTTCCTTGAACCCCCTTCGCCAGTTTCGCCCTGTGAGAATGTTGTTACTGCTGCTGAGGGCAGAAAGATTACTAATGTCCCGGCCTCAACGCTTGGAAACCTCTTCCGAAGGCGCAATCGGAACCGTAATGTAAGACAACCGCAAGCCCTGCAGACTCAACAAGTCCCTGCCCCTATAGCCACACCAGCCAGCTCGCTATCTTCCCCTACACCGGCTCGCACGGCCAAGGCAGCAGCATCAACCATGACTAGAAAGAACCGCCCATCCTGGAAGGATTGAAAGGTGTGCATGCGCGGCATAGGGGCAAGCTCCGGCGGATCTTTGAACGGGAGGCGATATGCACGGAACAAATAACAGAAAATCTTTTTTTTCTCTTCTTCTTGTTTTCATTTGGAATGCAACGTGGCAGCAGTGATCGGCGCAAAAAGATTCCTAGGCTCGGTGGGGGATTTATGGGGGCTTGAGAGGGAGGGAGAGAGAAGAGAAATGATAGCTAATGATGCTCTGTTGGGATAACGACGAAATTAATTTGCTTGGGACATATTGTCTGCTGTTTGTTTGAGTACTTGATCAAGGAAGGGAAAACCTACGGAACGTCAACGCTTGGGAGCTGCCACGGGGAATAATGGAATCACTGAATCAAATTTGCGCGCAAACTCAGTCAGATAGGTATAATAGTAAGAACCGTTGCTGTTCACATTGATGGTTTGTGAGGCCATGGTGAGAGTGGTGGCATTAATTCGCAAGCCCTGCTGGTGTGCTCTTACAGGAAAAAATTCAAACGTCAACGCCGACTGACACCGCCTGGGGAGTCTCGCTCTGCAACACCACGCCCGCGAAGTTTCAAAGTATGTATGTTGGTTCAAAGATTTCCATGTTCGCCACCGAGCTCGTACGATATCTTGACTCGCTAATCCTTGTTCATCTGCAATCTAACTATCAGGGTCCTCCTCTTCGGCACAAAGCCAAGAGGCAAAATACGACAAAAAAGGGAATTGCTATCAACTACGGGGCCTTTTCAGCGACTCGAGCCGATGATTAGAGCAGCAGTATAAAAGACCCCTCCAAGCTTATTCGCTAAGCCCTCGTCCCGGAACCCTAGTCGAAGACAAGCGCGGGAACTTGCTCTAACAGGCATCCCGGGCCATCCACACCTCAAGCGAGAAGGCGTGGGACGAGAACAGGGGACGTAGAGCAATGGGAGGGGGGAAAAGTAATGAGAGAAAAGAGGAATAAAAAGGAACCTGGGGGGGCTTCGCTTCGCTGCGGAAGCATCTCGGTCGCGGTGATAGTCACCCAGCAGAGGACGGGTAAAGATGAAGATCAGGGAATGTGACTAATGCCTGAACACGGCACTGCTACTGCGGAGTCTGTTACAAAGAACTACTTTGCACAGACCTCGAATTGTGTGTATGGAGGTGCACATGGCTATTACCTGTTGGCTGCTCTATGTTGTCCGGATCAGATAGCAGGCCATTAAGCCGTGAGTGAGTGAGCATGTGTGGGTGTGTGTGTGTATGTTGGTGTTTCAGAACATCGTATATATCGTCCGCCCGTACGGAAAGCGGGGGAACAGAAGAAGGAAGAAAGAAGGCGAATAGGGTTCTTTTACAATTGCGGATAATGATCGTGATCTGCTTGAGGGTAGGATTTCAACCCCTCTTCTTCCTTTTTACTCTTCTACGATATGCGTCCATATGCGATGCCTACCTGCGTCCTGCACGAGGACCACGAGGCACAAGAGCCGGGTCCCGGAGACACACGGAAGATGCGAGACTTGAGACACACGGCTTTGATAGCGGCCCAATATGCGCGGGAAGAAGACAAAACGCGGGAGGGAGGGGGCTCCACGGACCTTTGTGTAACATCAAACCCCAGCCGCACACGATGGGGCTGGACGAGAGACGCAGAGAAAGAGAGGCGAGCAGCATAACCACCACCGCGCTACGGCATGCATGGAATCATGGGCAAAGCTGACCAGCAGCAAGCAAGCAAGCAAGCAAGCAATGCTAGTGGTAGCATGAGCATGAGAGGCACGCACAGAATCCGATCTGATACATGATGAGGCAGCAACGAGGTGGTCTGCTGGCTTCGGAATTGGAGGGGGTCAGCCTGCCAACAGAAGCTCGGCCAGCGAGCCATCACCGTTGCCCGAAGCCGAAGATGCATCATGGCCAGCCAGCAGCAAATGGAATGGTGAGCCTCTCTGGGTTCCCAGTCTATACCATACATAAACTCCGTATTTGCTTCACACTCCCCCCCACTTTCCTACAGGCAGGCGGAGGCACAATCTCACAGGCACACACTACTACCTCTTTTTTTTTTCCCCTCTTGTCTTCAAATCAAAGACGCAGGGTGCGTAGTCTACATGGGCTGTGAGTCGAGTGACCCCACGCCTGTGCTCCATATCTAACTTTGTTTCTCTGTTTAGAAGAAAAGGGCAAAAAGTCTGGGGAACAGCAAATCTATGTGGTAATTCTCCGAGGGGCCATCGATTCGTTCACCCGTAAACGTAAAAGAATCCAAATCGAAACCGTTTTGTGATTCATTGAAATACCAGATATACGTAATGGAAGGCGCCGTGCCGTGCCGTTTTTCCCACCGCCCAGCCACAGCGAATTCGAGTACTTTGTTGGCTCTGCATAGGTATTACGGTTTGCCTGCTGCCCTTGGGATCAGCCTCACAAACACCCATCAGGGATCATCCGCTAAGCAGGAGACTAGGGCACCGACAGCTGATGGCCTAACCAGATGAGTAGGCAATATCCATTAAAAAGGCGGCTGGGAAAAAAAGGAAGGAAAAAAAAAAAGGACCCCCAAAATCCTCAGCCAGCCCCGGCTGGAAAAAGAAGGTTGTGTAGACCGAGTTCGAAAATAGACTGATAGTCTCACCCGTCCATCTACAGTATAAGCCCGCGCGGCTGAAAAGGCAAGACAAATTTCATTACAAACAGCACGCTCGATTTGCCCTGACCGTCTCGGCAAGGAGCACCCGATCTTTCCCCTCCTTTGGCCCCCAAGCCAGAAGCATTGACAGCTTCCATAGCTGAAACAAGCACTATCGAGTTTCCCGGGAACAATATACGGTACAGTAGTGCTGGTTACACAGCATCCGCCGGCCAGGCAGTCTGTACCTGCCACCGTCTGTAAGCTGTAAGATACAACGAATATGCGCCGCACATGAGAATTAATGGAGCCTGTGCGCCCACAAAAGCTCAGCTTCGGCTCCCAGGGTGCCGGTCGTGGTGCAGTATCCATATAGTACAAGCAAAAAAAGAAAGGAAATCCCCAAATATCCACGGCAAGATGGCGCCGTCGGTCTGCAGCCGCTGACACGGACACGGACGTCATAAGCAGAGCCCACTTTGTGTCATCTGGCGAGCGGGAATAGAAAGGAAAAAGACGGTTCGAATATCTCCGCTGTTTCCTTCTTTTCTTTATTCCACGCCTCTTTATTTTGGTGGGAAAGCGGCCATTAGTGCTGTTGGTGGAGAGTGGGCTGATGACTGGAACAACGATGACCAAATATGTCTTGGGACCCTACTTACTGCACATGTACCTTCTATGTAAGGGAAATGCGCATGTGCGTTTGATTTTCCTAAGAATTACCTCATAGGTGCAGACTTGTGCTTAACTCTTACAGTAAAAGAAGACGGGAAGCATTCAACCAACGAAAAGCCCTGAATTCGCCCGCCCTAACAACTGGGCTTCATGTACTTATACTGTAGTTTAGCGTCTTGACCGTCGGCGTCTAGCACCCCGAGAGCACAAACCGTTCGTTCACTGGCTTCGGTATTTCCTCACCGCATTTCTTATTCTTCCCTCTACACCACTACACCTTGTTTTGAGTGATTGGCTCACCACTCACCACCATGAAAAAAACGAAAACAAAAGGCGTGTCCCGACGGTAGCCTAGTTTCGCTCCTACGTATCATGCGAGATGGATGGTCTTTGGGGGATCAGTAAAACCAGGGCTAACAATGCTGCCCATCTATGCTAGGCAGGGATGGCGTCTCCTCTCCGTTAGATGTGACGACATGTTGCGCTGCCCATCCATTCGCTTATTCGGCTTCTTGAGATGTGATCAAGTGGGCGGTTTGCTTGGCATTGGGATGAGACAGGGAAAAGGGAAAAAAAATCTTACAGGCGCTGGATCACGGCACGGCATGCTTCGTATAATGGTCTGCTATTGACGTTATACCTCACAGTTTAGCGTCGCTCTACGGACTTCACCGCAGTGTCATTTTGTTCTTCTTAATATTTTGAGAAAAGAGAGGGGCGGCAGAGTCATACGATGAAGCAGCATCATTGACTGTAGAGAAAGACAAAGAGGCTAAATCCGCAGAGACGGTGTGTTAGTCGGAGGATAAGTTCCTAGGGGGATCAAATGGCTGTGCCTCGCAATTAATCACATATTATCTACCCCATGGATTCGGGCTATTTACAGCCCGTTCGTCGAACCTACATGTAAGTAGGGCGTCAAGGCACGTAGTAGTAGTGTATATACAAGCATGTCTCAGAATTCAAACAATAGCTTCGTTTGCTTGCTCAGCTGTGCGAAAACATGGCTGCTGACATGAGCTGCGGCCGATCGACGCCCTGCCAGTGTTCGAGCAGCAGACGAATAGCATCCACATGCATTTGTCTCAATGTGAGCAGCAACTGATAGATGATAGAGGTGCGTGAAGACTGCATCAGGCACCTCTCCAGTACTCGTTGCTTCCCTACTCCAACACTAGAGACACCAGCAGACGCATCGTGAAAATAGATTAGTGCTGCTACCTACCACCGAGCAACGACTTTAGCCTGCTGCATTGTATTGGCTGGGAGTCTAAGCGCCGGCCTAACTGTGTGCTCTTCTGAGCTATGGCCGCCACGCCGCAAATTCCCTCCATCTCGGTTTTCTTGCCACCGTCTGTGTACTGTACTGACATGGGCTGGGCGGTGCGGCGCGAGAGCGGTCCGCATAGTCTCTGGCCACCGTTCAAACCCAAATCATGTGCCTGCCACTCAATTGCCCAAAGGAGATGGCATTGGGCTCTGGTGACTAGCAAGGCTCGCAATTGACTTTATGTCGAAACAAGCGTCCCCCCAAATCTGCCGGTACCCACGATGGATTAGATCAGACGCGAAGAAAGAAAACAAGAGCTGCGACAGAGATCCCCCCACCATTGATCATATGCATACACGTAGTAGGTATACGTATGGAGAACGGAGCCGCCGCCTACTTACCTAACTCATTAGTAGCTGGCAACTGGGAAAGCAGCTTAAGTCGATCGATCACAGAAGCGTACCGACTACTGTATGCCCCCCATTCTTCTGCTACCGTACGCTCGATGCTAGTACATTTTACTATTAGCTAGGGGACTAAAATTGTGAATTGGTTTTTTCTTAGCTGGATTTCCCCCAATCATCTGGTAGCGTTGGCGCATAAGCCTGCCCCTAGCAAGTCACATGAAGGCAAAGGCTCTGCGGTCACTCGATTACCGCCCCTCTGGAAGGGGAAGAAGATACAAATCGACGGATCCTCTTAGTAAAGTTAGACTAGGAGGCTAGAGGTACCATCGGGTACTAAGGCCAGGGTGGCCAGCGATGAGAGTGGGAAGTGCTGAACCAAAAGTCCAGCGTGGAGGACATTTTGTATGCGCGTGTATTTGTGTATGTATGTGCTTCGCGCTTCTAGGGAGGTAAATCTCCGTACCCACCTGGCTGCTTGGGACAATGTCACGTTTGCCAGCCTCATCGCAACTAAGCCTATTGAAGAGTAAGGGTAGTATTCGGCATTGATTTCTTGGGGGTCTGTGAGGTCAATACATAGTCCTTTTCTCAGATGGTTACACAGGAGATGGAGGCTGCTTTGTGTCACAGAATCCATGTCTCCCTCGTTCTCGGCCGCGGAGAGGAACAGTGCCTGTGCCACCGCCGCATGCATAACTTGCAAGTACGAGCACTAAGTCTCAAGTAACGCAAGGAGGGTGCTGTTGGGCGACGAAGTCGATATAGTGCCAGCACTTGTTCAGCTAGTGGAAGGATTGGTTTGAGCCCACATCAATCCATCTAGCAGCGCCTCGTACGTCGTAGTGCAATAAAAGGGGGGAAATCTTGTCAAGGGAACGTCGATCGTTAGACATTGCTGGGCGTTAGAATTAGCAGTCATGTATCTCATTATAGGTGGGGATTCAAGACGAATTAAGGCTTTAGTGACTCCTTGGTGTAGCTACTGTACATAGGCGGTGACAGTGAGTAGTGCCTCAAACTTGAGATTGAACATTGGAACGGGTTACTACTATGTATCGTAGTAGTAATAGTGGTATTAGTACTCAGTAGTTAGCAGTAGTAGTCCCTTAGAATCTGCAATCTGGCGCTTATTAGCCTACCCTCATTGTGCGTGTATAGGTAGTATTTTTTTTTTTTAAATGAGCAGCATCATCGAGTGGGCACGAAGTTGATGTACATACAAGTGTATATTATCCGCGGGACATTATCGGGGGATAGCCTCAGGTGACTATCATAACGTCGTGTAAGAGGTGGACTCAAGGTAGCCAAGAGTAAACGGATAGAGTATCCATTCCGGGAAACCCGACACTGAGACATCCTTCATATCATGCAACGCCCAGAGCACCGAGTACGTGCTTGATAAGCACGTCGCTCTATTTTGTGATTGATAACTTGTCACTTGCGGCAGTCTCGTTCGTTCCAACGTCTGATCGCCCAAATTCTGACGATGGCATGGTAGAGGTTGTCTTTTGTAACACTTGTACAGAGTGCCCTCCTTGCAATAGCAGCTGAACTTTTTTTTTTTTAACTGCAGACTCGCAGCCATCCAATAGTCAAACAGGCGAGCTGGATAATAGAAGCTAGCGGTGTCAAAAGCTGACGGCTCCATTGGGCGCAGGAATGGCTAGTCTTTGTAGTATTAGTATGTACTAACTGCTTGAAACTCTCCGTAGGATTAACACGGAGTACCAAGCCGTAACATGATCACCGTCAGGAAGCTGATGCTTGCGGGGACCAGACGATGGCTTGCCAACCCGTTAGCGTGTCTCCGCGGTCCGTTGCGCCCGCTTTTAAACAGTCGCTAGCCAGAATGGTTCTGAATGTCGAGACACGGCTGATTTTGGGGCGCTCTTTAGTGGTGGCTATGGCGTTGGCTATGGCGTTGGCTGTTGGAAGAAGCAGCTTAAACAAGCTATGAAGAAGTCACAGTGCTCACGCCCTTTAAATCGACAAGGTTCGAGGGCAACATATCACATAGCTCACCAGTAGGGTGCTAACGACGGTAGTAATAGGCCTCGTACCTCCCATGTCGCATGCTGGTCATTACTTTGGCAGGCATCCTTCACTATCTATATTCAGCTTCCAGGAGTAGAACATTCTTATTTCTCTCAACCTATGGGGTTCAAAGCAGTAGTTAGTGTACGGCCCTTTGCAGCGACACACCGTGGAGGTTGTTATCGTGCCTGGATTTGACATGGGTCCAGGCTGTCGTCTTTAAACGGAGATTCCGTATTTGCTACCTTCTGGGACAAGGCACAGCACTGACCAATCTCCTAGCTTGCTGAACAAGCTGCGAGTTCCGAAGAGCCAACAAGATCAGCCAACCCCACGTCCCGTGGGGGTTTACCTCGGAGCGTACCGCGTTGATTAGCACTGAGCAGCAGCAGCAGCAAGTCGCCTGATGGCCCTTCTCGGATCTTATTTCTGCCACAGGCTTGGGCTGGTGCTCCAAATACAATTATGGAGTACGGTAGGCACATAGTATAGTGGGCTAATGGGGTCAAGCCGATGTGCAGCGTCTGATAAGATAATGATCTGCAGTCCTGTGTCCGTCGTAGAAGCAGCCGGCGACCAGGGAGGCTCAGCTCAGGGGCTTCGGTACGGATCGTGACCTCGTACTTGCATGTATGTGCGAGTCCGAATATGTGATGCTCTCATTTCGTGCACAGTACTTTTGATCACGCTCGAGAGAGACTGTGACGTGGTGTACATGTGCAGTAGCCTGCAAATTAAGTACTGCTGCGCAAGTCAATGGAATCAGAATCAGCGGATTGCAAGACGTAGCGCTGGCGGCAGACTTGGGATGAAAAGGCAGAGGGAGAAGTACAAGAGGCTGCTGTTCGGATGCGGCCACAGCCTCGGGAGGTCCTCTTCTGGCACCACAATCACCGCTGTGACTCTTTTAAATGTCTGTCAATAAGGATACCGAATGGATAGCTCTCCCGTCGAACGATGCAGCACTTTAATGACTCTGGATTGTCTGGTTGGCGGCTCGAGAAGCTCCGTCGTCCGGAGACCAGCCTGTTTATGACTTGGGCCCGGCCGTAATAGTATTATGAGAGGGGACGAGGCCCAACGGTCAGACCCTGGCTAGCGCCCGTGAAAGCCACGAGGATATGATAGCGTCCAAGGACAAGTATGCGCAGTACGAAGAGAGCGAGCTGGGCGTAGATATCTGCACAGACTGAGTAATACTGCTCGTAATTGTATGGTAGCTGGAGCAGATATCAAGTCAGCCGACTGAGCTAATCAATTAGGAGCATTCTGGACAGCAGGAGTGTGTAGAGGCGCCATCTGGAGATAGATGCCTAGTATTGCTGGCAAATAGAGACGGTGAAGCCTTGCGGCAGCCAGGGCCGGCGAATCGAAATAGGGCGAATAATCAGCTGAACGCCCAGAAGACGCTTGAGGCGCCCATCTTCAAGTCTGGAGTTTGTAAGTAGGCATGTGAGGATCCGTAGGCGGCATCAATTTGATTCTGCACAGTGGTTTAGTCAGCCAATTGGCACTGTAGTGGGAACGTCTCGGATGGAAGGCAGCCTGAGGCAGTGACAGCAACCCAAAAGACCCGCGAACCTCTTCTCAGAGCTTCTCCAAAGAGGGTCCTTCGGTCTCGGTCCTGCATCTCGCAGCTGCTGGAGGCCAAAGTCGGGGACGAGATAGGCATGATTCCTCTTCGCCAACCCATCACGCCACGACCTGCCACGCTGCACCAGGGTGCTGCCGACTAGCTGGGCCGCCATCGAATTAGCTCCGAGCACTGATGGGGAGCTCATCGGCGCACAGATGACAGGGCACGCAATTCAGCCTCGCACGATTTCCCATTTCTCGAAGACGGCAGCACAGAACGTGAAGCAAGCCTGGAGTGCCTACTAGGTATCGTTCATATCGCCGCTGTTGGTAGCCGCTGCCATACGCATACATGCGCATACACGCTTCGAATCGGGCCATGCATCCTCTGCATATGCTGGCGTTGTCTATCAGGAAGCCATCCCTGTCCCTAGTGCCATCAGCTATTTAGGTGCTACTCGTACTTCTACGGTAGACCATCTCGACTTGGCTTGGCTGGAGTCACTATGCCAGCAACAGCAGCCACGCGCAGCCAGAAATCAGCCACTAATAACCTTACAAGTAGTGCTCTGTGCTGCTACTGCAACGTGCTATTCCCGGCGAGCCTATGTAGCTGCTCTCTACCTATCGGTTCTGGATCTTGTTGACATGCTTGCATCAAGCAGACGAGACTGACAAGCGTCGAGTGGTCTGTGTCTCTGCCCAAGGGCCACATACATGTACGTATGATGGCGAATCGTGGATGGCGAATGACTCTGTCGACCGAGGAGAGCAGGGCAGGGCAGGGCAGGGCAGGAGACGAGACCGAGTGGCCGTTCCTCCGCCGACGATGATGGTTATGCGCGCCAGCTACTCAATCAACTGCGAGTGCACCAGTAAGGCTGCACAGCAAACTGAACTGCGGCGGGGACTTGGCCCGCACCCCCCGTTCACAAGTCGCGTCCAGCTACCTGACACACCAGCAATGATATCATGCTACAGGACGCTATGTGCTCGGAAGCAGCCCATCTTCATGCTTGTCCGCCGCAAGACTAGCCGGGGGGTGAGGGAGGCCAGCTGGGGATGGCTTGTCAACGCCTACCATACGAGTAGTAGTGCTGCCAGCACTCCGGCTAGTACCCAGCACCTACTTGCTGTTCCAGAGGCTGCGTTGCGCGTTGGCGGCCCAGGAGATGGCGTCAGCAATCGCTTCCCCATATAGCGTGCTACATTCCCGAACAACACTGGGCGTCGAGGCCCAGCGACACCCATGCTCTCTCATCAACAGGCCGGCGTTGGATCTTGCTCCTTAGGCGGAACTAGTCAAGTCCAGCCTTTCTAGCCTCACTGCAAGCCCGCAAGGGTCTATCTACCTAGGCAATGGTAAAAGCAGGTAGGTATTACATGCCTCCTCTGTAAATACTCTTTAGCATGGTGCAATGAAGCATGAAATATTGCTAGCACCACAGCTAGTACCAGTAGCTGACCCTCTAGCTTGGGTGGGCCTACCTAAGGAAGGGAAGAGCAGACGACGACGATGATGGAATGGCCAGGGAGCGGCACGGCTGTCCTACACTCACAGGCACATCTGAATTTCAAACTCTGTACTGAACATACCTGGCCCCTACCGACCAGGCTTTTACTGGGGAGAGCACCTCCACGTCTCTCTGCAGGGACTGACTGGCCGACGCTAGGATAGGGAATGTGTGGATACAAAAAGAGATGCTTAGAGGTGGAGATGAGCGCCAAGGCCTCGACCCCGTTCTCGATGTCATCTACTGCTCCTCCCATCAACCAAATCCTAAGCCCAAAGCTGGCCTGAACCCCCATCACAATCGTCTGCCCACGGGAACGACGGCACAGCAAGGCCTAATGCTCTTGAATCGTAGCAACTTTAAGGGGAATAACAGCGAATGCCACAGGCGAGGTTGCGGCTAGCCTTGGCGTTTAGTATCCCACACGCCCCTTCCCTGTAGCCTTTGGGTGTGTTTCTAGACTCATCCACGTCGCCTGGGGGCCAAGATGGATGGCTGTGGGGGGAGGGGGGCAGACCAAAGACGATTGACGGATGATTCTCGTGAGGATCTTATGTACAAGCAGTATACGATTCAAACGGATGCTGTTTGCTTCGACCCTGTCTTCGGCCGCCAAATAAGACCTCTCCTCCACCACAACCCCTCCATGCCACCCAATCCTTACTTCTCTCCTTGTCTGTTCGCCACGATCTTCGCTTGCACCGTGTATTTTGGCCAGCTATACACCTCTGATCTTCTCCAGTGCCAATGTCGATGAATTGCCCGACGTGATATTACTAGCACAGACAACCACTTACTCGAGCCTGACGACCTCCACTCTTGAATTTCTACGCGACCTGTAAAGGGAAATAGAGGAGCAAAGGACGGGGAAAAAAAGGCCTTTGTGATCTTCACACTCTATTGATCCTGCTTCACAATTTGCCGCCTGCTATTTTTTTCTTCTTCCCTGCGATCTCTTTCTCTCGATTCCTCTCGATTCCTCTGCCTCAACTATTCACGTGCCAACATTGTCCAGCTCCCACTTCGATTGGGCATGTGCTTGCTATTAACGTGTAATGGAACGTACGCTTACCATCGTGACGAACGAAGACTTTACTTGGAAAGACGATAACAGTATGTCTCCCGATGAAGGATCTTGGGATGATATGGTGCTGCCGTCGCCATCCCCTACCGAAACAGCATGGAGAGCAGGCGTTTCTGCAGCACCTCTTCAGATGGGCCAGCTGTCGCCTGTGAGCTCCAATACCGACGCCAACATGGACGGCTCTTCTGTCCCTCCCATGGCCCATTCAGCGTCGTCATCGACATGTGTAGACTCTTGGAGCGCCAGCCACGGCAATCCAGATGAGTGCGAAGAAGATAAGGACTGGGATTGGGATCAAGTGTCCGACGAAACTCTCGCCATTCCAAAACTAGAGCCGATCGACGATGATATCAACCTAGAGGATGTGTGCGCGGCCCCCCTATCGCAAACGCCGCCAAACGAAATCCTTGGAGCCTCCCAGCTAAAGCAAAAGAGACCCCGGGGACGACCGAGGAAACATCCTCTCACCCCAATGGTCAACACAAATAAAGTCACGAAAGGCCGTTCGAAGACAGGATGCATCACTTGTAGGAAGCGCAAGAAGAAGTGCGATGAGGCAAAGCCAAGATGTAGGCAAATTTCATTTCAACCTGATGAACACACACCGTGCTCTGCGTAAGCTAACACATGATGGGGACCGACAGGTATGAACTGTGAGAAAAACGCCGTCGTTTGCGAAGGATATCACGAAAAGCAGGTCTGGAAGAGTGGCAGAGAAAGGGCTGAAGAGGGTACGTCAAAGGACCTAGACACAATATTGCAAATTTTCTGGACTGCTAGTCTAACCCACGCAGCAGAGCGACAACGGTGGGAGAATCTACCCATCATTACAATGCAGCCTATCTTTCACGGTGTGGAAACCACCGAGGACAAGATATTTTGGAAACACTACGTCAACCACTTCAGCAATGTGTTAACTGTCGAGGGAGAGGCCAAGAACGCCTTCAAGGACATCATTCTGCAACTTGCCAATCGGCATCAAGGCCTGATGCACTCAATACTTGCGGCCAGCAGCAAGCACATTGACTGGGATACGCCTTATGGCATGAAAATCCTCCAGAACAACCCGTCTACGAGCAAGGAGACCTTAGAGCAGCGCTCCGAATTTCACCATGACGAGGGCATGAGACGAATGTATGCCGAAATGCAGGAGATGGACGAGGACGACCCGGAGTACAAAACCGTTCTCGCTGCACGGTATGGCCAAATGATGTGCCTGCTCCTCCAGACTCGAGCTGAAGGCAATCCACGGGGCGACCATAGGGTCCATCTACAGGCGTACAAAAATCTGATACAGAACTCGCCTCCCGAGGATTCAAACTTCTTAACGTTCATTATGGAGTTTTTCCAATATCACATCTACGCTGACGATCTCTTCTGGTACCCTGAGAAAAAGACTGAGCGTCTTGCGACGGAAGACTGGGAACCAACGGCGCCTATTCACCCCCCGCGCCTCCTGGGAGTCGCTGACGGACTATTCCGCCACCTTTCTGAAATTACCAGCATTCGAAACGTCATTCGGGTGAACATGACCAACTCCGTCGACCCCTTGGTTGACTACACCAGTCTCTACAAGGCGGCCGAGATCGATGCCGCTATCCGGGAGTGGACTCCCCGCTGGCCATCGGGTGATAGCCGGGATCGTGTTGGGCTGCTATACAAGCTAATGCTATGGGTTTATCTTTTCCGAACAATATACCCTCCTTCATCTTTGCCTGGCCGACGCAGCACTATTGGTTCACTACCCACAGTGATGTTTTCAACAATGTCCACGAGCACGAGCTCTCAACCGCGGCGAGCCTCCATGGCTGCATCCATAGGGCCTACAGCCTCGTCTCCGCTCATGGGAGCGACTAACATTTTCTCACGTTCGCAAAAAACACACAGCGCCCCCTCTACGCGGCATCCATCAAGAACCAGCTCCATGCATGAGGGTGACCCGAAGACGAATACCGCGCCCGGGTCGCAGAAGCAGCGGGCTTCATCTCCACCTCCTGCTCGCCGACCAGCACAGGATGACAAGCGGATCACCACGGCAGTCGATGAAGCGTTAACCCTCTTGGAAACATTCAAGCCCTCTGATCCCTCACAGACCCTCCTTCTGATCCCATGTCTAGTAATCGGAACGGCCTGCTTCGAACCCGACCAGCGGTACCGAATCCGAGCAGCCATCAGGGCAGTGCGAGGGTATACAGGCCTGAAGAATTGCGATCGAGTCCTAGAACTGCTTGAAGAGGTTTGGGCGCTCATGGATCAAGGCGACTGGGGTGCTGTTTGGGATTGGCAAAGAGTCGCCAGACGAATGGGTCTTGACTTCCCTTGTGCATGATTGAGAAGCTATTTGAGCTACTTTTCAATCCTCTTTTTTTTTCTTTTTTTTTTTCTGGCGATGAAGTTTCTCTCTCTCTCTCTCTCTCTCTTTTCCACTTTCTCCTTTTGAAGAGTTGATGAGTTGATTTTACAAATCATTCCGCTTTTTCTAGAAAGTCCCAGTAATGGCTCCTCTTTCATAAGAACTCTCAAGTCACTTTTTTTATTATAAAAAAGAAAAAGAAAGAAAAGAAGAAAAAAAAATACACAAGTCGAATTTATTTGACCCATCTCGGCATGCCGTTCTACTCGGCGGCCTATATATATACATATACGTTTATCTCGCAGCATAAACTCCTTTTGCGTTTGCGCTGCGGCTCACCCTATCCATACCCGCTTGGATAGGGTCAATACTGTTAGCCTGGTCTAATAACTCACGCTAGATACTACGACAAAGTATCCATCCAGAGGCGGAAAGGGGACTCTTTTCTTTTTTTCTTTTTTCCTTTTTTTTATATCAAGAAACGGGGGAGAACGGGGATTTTTTTTTTTTTTTTTGGCTTGGCTTGGCGATCCAGGTTTGGAGTTTCACGGCAAAGGGTGGTAGCATTTCCAGCTATGCGCACTGAAAGTGCTTCATTTACCGCACATGGCTGGTTGGTAACGGGGGTTACGGGGTGGCTTTTGTTCTCTTTTCTTCCTTTTTTTGCTCCTTGGTTTCCCTTACCCCCCTATAAAAGGCGTCTCAAAATGTGGTTTTTCTTGTTTTTCTCAGTTTAGAAGCCCGCCCCCTTGATTTGTTTTGTTTCGTCGTCTTGATTTGAACAAGGCTGCTTTTTTTTTTTTTTTAGTTGTTTTTCGCGCGCTGCTTTGGAACTTGATTATTAGACAATGCTCTTGTTTTGTTCGTTTCCAACCTAAAAGGAGGTGGTTAGATACGTGAGGAAGATTCTATATCCCTTCGTTTGGGTTCTCGTTTGCATCTAGATTTTAATTTTATGCATTGTTTTGCGTTCTTGTTGTCTTAGACTAAATATGAATTTGTTTCCTCATTGTCCCCTTCCATCGGCTTTGGTGACCTAGTTTCTTCAGTTCAAATAGATATTCCATGTTTAATTAACTATCCGTGTCATTTTTATTCCTTCCTAGATAATACGTTGTACTTAATAGTACATCTCGGCTCAGCCGAAAGAAGTCTTAGTTTGACCTCCCCTTTCCCATATCTTGACCATCATGTCAAGGCATAAGCGTTCCTGCTAAAGAATTCCCAATCCGTTTGACGAATCAATACTGCGAGAAGCAGAGATAAATATAAAATAAAGAGCAGCGAATACGCGAAAATAATAAGTGATACAAAGCCCCCAATGTTTGTTAACCGCCGTAGACCGACCATCTTCCGGTGTCCCATATTCCATTTGCCTGCCCGATTTCCCATAGTGAAAAACTCGTACATCAATCAACGAGTAGTGAAAGAAAGGAAATAAAAACGAAAGATATTGCATAGTCCCCGTGCGCTCTTGATTCAGTCATCACGTTTGTCGGTTTCAAAATAAAACCTGCCCAGCTTGTCGCCTCCTCGGCCTGGACTGCCCATTCCCGACGGACCAGCCCTGGACTCGCCGCTATCCAGCCGCTGCACAATTCTCTCTGCGGTTTCTCTGGCAGGCTGTCGGCCTACGGGAACTGGCCCTCTGAAAGTTGTGTCCACAAAGACATCTTGATCAGGGGGTATAGGGTTGGTGGGGGGCCCGTCTGTTGCGACCCCATCCATCATGCGAGCGTACTGTCGCTCTTGAGCGGCTGTGGCACTCATCGGTGTGTCTCCGCCTCCAGACATGTATGAATCTCTCTCGCGCCGCGCATCGCTCATGCCCGAGTTGGTCCTCTCGAGACCCCATTGGTAGGCAGCGCCAGGGGCTGGCCGACGGTGGTATATAGGCCCAGAGACGGTGCTGCCGGCTCCTTCGCCAAAGCCAACGAGCGAGGCAGAGCCATCGTCGCTCATTCTATCCTCAAAGCCACCCATGGAATGTGCGCCCAGGCCTTCGAGGTCCTCGTCCATTGCATCTTGGTCCACGCCAGTGCTTGTGACCGACTCGCCCTCGCGGTAGTTAGTATCCGTGCTCAGAATATCCTCGTCGCGATCGCCAACGGTGCGCCTGTCCTCGCTGTCTGCCAGATGGCTGTCGGTTGCACTAGCAGTACCGACAGTGCTCATCTTGGTCACTGCGACGGGCTGTCCATTGCTGTCAAAGTACGCCGGCGTTAGGTGTTGCGTCGCAGGGTAATTGAGAGGGAAGCCAGCTGTCGACGTAGGTGTAGTCTGTGGAGACAGCGACGATGCGCGGCCACCCGTGCTTGTTGGAGTATGCGGCGCGGCTCGCAGCGTCGACACCCTCTCGAGGCCGGCCAGGCGAGAGATGCGATCGGCCCGTTCGGCTTCGAGCGTCGTCGCCGATGGATTGTGCTGGTGGCCGCGGAAATAGGGCCCGGCGTGGAAGTGGCCGCGGTGGCCGTCCTTGATGGCGGTTGTCGAAATGGCAGAGAGAGATGTCGTGGTGCTCGTGGGCGTGCCGCTGGTCAAGAGCTTGTCAGCGTTTCTGCAAATCCAGCTGCGCATCAGCAACATACGGAATCTCCGAGGGAGTCTCGGGGTTAGGGTCTGGAGGAGGCAGGTTTGTCAGGGTCGGATGTGAGGCTTGCGCCATTGCGGTGTCTGACATGATGGCGATCTTGTTGTGGTCCTTTGCGCTTTGCGACGGTCAACAGCGAGGCGAAGGACTCCAGGTCACCGCAGTGCGTGCGACTTTGTCGCTGGCAAACAATGTTGATGAATGGTCGTAGCCGATAGATGGCAAGGGATAAAGCGCTTTGGCAGTCGTCAGAGCCGTGGAAGATAGAAAAGCGCCTGTGCCGGCAGACGCGATGATGTTGGTTTAACGTTGAGGTTTCGGCTGTGGTGGATGTCACTGGGAAGATGTTTCACGCCACCCTTTTTGCTTGTTTGCGTGGACCAGGTTCCGGATCCCGGGGAAGCTCAGCTTTGGCCAGCACTGTAGCTTCAAGCTAATGGTCGCTCCACAAGTCTTTATGCGGGGAGGAAGCTTCCTCTTCTGTTGGGTGAGGCTTTGTTTATGGGATGAAAGGCGTTGAGATAAACAGCGGTTGTTTGAGTTGCATGTGTTCTGAGACCACTGTGCCGATATGGCTGGAATTGGACAAGCTCGGCGCCTACAATATCTAATAGAGCGCCTGTGCAATAAACTGCGTATCCTACCGATAGTTATGCGCCGCTCCAGCAGACAGCCACAAGCTCTTTACCTTTTTCTAAGCCCGTATTTTCTCTTCTACTTTTTCTTCATCTTTGGCACATTCAGAGGCGGCATACAATGACGTAGCTTCCGCCAATAGGAAGTTTAGAGTCTGATAGCCGTCTCGGGCCAAGCAATGTCACATAATAGAGAAGCAACCGGCCAGGAGAATTATGTGAATGGCGATCAATATTTATCGTATCCAATTTCGCTCTGAGAGCTAACAGCGTGCAATCATACAATCTTTTGCCAAACACCACAAGCAAATCAAGGGCAACTTTTTGGCAACGAAGAAAGTCCAGCTTGCTCCTCCAGGGTTACCATGTTTTTCCCGTATAACCTACTACCTGTGAAACGCCTCCAAGAACCCACCCAAACTTTAATGGCTGATATTAATCCCAAATTTGCCTTCCAATTGAGGCTAATATGGCTTCCAGCGAGTAAAAATAAACATGAGAAGAAAAAGAGTAAAAGGCGAAATGAAATGGAAGTATACACTTTCGCGTGTACTTAGAGGAATATCATGCCGCCGCTTATGACTGCGAATGATAGGCTGAGAAGGGCAAATCCAGGCTCTTGCATGACAAGATTTGTCAAGTCGACGTTTAATAGCCGTTTATTTGTGCTTTTAGAAGGCGAATTAATCGTAGAAGACGGCGACGCGACTATGGAACTATTGGCAAGGGTGCCGTTTTCGCGGTATACCAAATGATCGCTTTGCCTGGCATAAACAGGCGTCACCATCACTTCAGATGAGAGTGCGCCATAGTCGGCAAAGGCAAGCCCACAGAGGACTAATAGAAGGGCAAAAAAATTGAACAGCTTAAAAGCCATCTTGAATTATTTTGTGGGACGACGAAATGATATTATCGCTGTCGTTGTGTGGAATGGAGAGTGTCTTGAGTCTGAGCCGCTTGTATACAATGGCAGTATGCGTTGCACGTAGGAAGATGGATAAACACGAGATGGGTGGCAAAAAAAAAAAAAAAAAAGATCACTAGAATAAGAGGGAGCAGCTTTTGCTTTATCTTTTCAACATGAAGCGCGAGTCCTGATATCTGGGTTGCTTCTCAAGATAAGCCCGGGAGCGGCCTTGATAAAGGGAGAATGCAATTAGACACCACGCATCTGAGTCTGTAGCCGAGCGACTTTTGAGGGGCGCTTCGGAACGAGGGTCGCATGGTGTTTATAAACAAACAAACGAACCGAGAGATGGTGCGAGCATGGAGATATGCGGGAATCCAAAGTCGCCGGCGGCAAACGGCACCATTTCCTGACGAGGAGAAGCCGGCGTCTGATATCATGGAGAGGGCGATTGACCAATCTCAGCTACAGCGGGTTATTGGCTTTCATGCATACCAAAAGTAATTCTGCAGACCATTCCTTGGCTAATGCATATCAAGACAGGCATCTGTTTGGTTGGTAAGATATCTTTGCTTCAGCTTATTCCCTCTTTGGTGACCAGGGTTGTCATTTAATCTTTCGAGCCGTTGCATCGGCCCCAGTTGTTCTTTTACCATGAGTCAAGCCAAGCCTTTGGATTGAATGTTTTGCCAGGACGATCAAAGCTGTGGTGAATAATGACGAAGTGCTGCCGTCTCGTCGCCCTCCGCAAGAACGAATCCAACCGGAGACAGCTACTCTGCGCCTTTCATACATCTTATTTCATACATCTTAGCTTGAATTTCGTCGCCATTGAACCTCGCGGCGCTTTCCAGCATTGCCATCAGTGCAATAGCCGCGTAATACCTCGTCTGTTCTCAGTTCTCAAGGCCCGTCGACGCGGCAAACGGGAAGCCGGGTGAAACCGCTAAGTAATGCTAAGACTGCAAGCAAGCGGGGTGGACAAAACTCTCTTGATGATTTCCAACATTCAAAAGCCTGTATATGCAGGTTCCCACTGCTAGCCCCGATAAGGATCCAGTGCTTGCGAGTTTCCGGCAGTATTTTGACTTCTTATGGTGGCAAGACGAGAGGGACTGGATGGCTCAATGCATGCATGCCAGTGACATCGCCTACATGATGGTCACTTATCACTGCAGCTAACTCGTACGAAGCTCTGCTGGCCGGGTATGAATGCGCACAGTGTGGCCGGTATTAATATTCAGCCGTGTTATTCGGAGCACTTGTGGTAGTCTATATCTCAACCTGCATTCGGGCAACTAAACAGGCATTGTTGTGCCTCTTCTACTCCGTTAATTCATACTCTGTCATTCCTGATGCTATCTACTAGTTGCTGCTAATATGGATATAATTTTATTATCCATATCCAGAGAGGGGAAAAGGGCCTGTAGCGGTGCGGTTTTATTTTTCTGAATACCTACCTCGTACGGAGGTACTAGTATTATAATAATAGCATATGCCACATCTCCATACTTGTGCATGAGAACCAGCGACGCTAGGGAGCACCTAATCTTGAAAACAGGCAGAGCAATGGCTGCATATGCCGCCAGTCCAGTCGTTGGTCATTGGTGCGTGCTTACACGTATTAGCTTCGTCTCGCCCCTTGGTGTTTCGCTTCGCATCGCTCTCGGCTGTCACTCCCACTGTCAAAGCCCAGCCACTCCACCATTCCGTCGCCAGAGACATCAGCTGTGCTTCCCCTGGATCTGGAATGTACAGCGTCGCTGGATAACGCCGGACTGATTGATAAGGGGGCAGTAGTAATTTTCTGTCTTCCTTTCTACTTCTTTTCTTCTTCCTACTGAGTCAACTGGCTATTGATGCTTGTCTTACATCCTTCTTATGCACGGATGCCTCTCTCTGCCTCGAGGGCCGCGCGCTACAGCCAGCTAGTCGATAGTTCAATATGCAGCCAATAGAGAGAGCCGGCGCCATTCTGTCCTACCAGCCTCTCAGCTGGAGGCTCAGCTAGGCATCATCGCCATGGGGAGACGCCTTATAGGCTGTCTGGGCGTTTTAGCAGTCATGCGACTGCTTGGAGCCTCGCCTGCTAAGCGGATGCTCTTAGCTTGTAAAACACCGCCTGCGCATCAAAATCAGCGCAGAGCGTTTTGTGCAATATTTCATTTTCTTTTTTCCAAAGGCATCATGACCCTTGGCCTTGACGCGTAGCTGAGATTCAATCCTGTCAAGTCTCGCAAGTATTCATGAATATGGTGCACTTCAATCTGGAACTCATATGGCTCTCCCAGGCAAGCCCGCACGTTGAGTGAGTCCCTGGCTTGCATGCTCACACAAAATCACAATAGCACGGCTAATCTTGATTCTCCAGCCTTGTCTTCGTCCATGGATATGGTGGTAACCCAGAGACAACATGGCATGACGAATCCACCGGTAAAATTTGGATAAAGGACGAAGAGTTCGTTACTCGAATAAGGAGGCCAATCCGCATTTTTTCCTTCAGCTACAACGGCGATGTAGATTCAAATCTGTCATCTTCCAGCCCAGCCTTTCATGCAAGCGACTTGCTCTGCTGTTTGGAGCAAGCTCTCGAGAGATCCACCGTACGACCCTTGATCTTGATGCCTTTTCGCTGGACATGGTTTTCTTACTCAATGCCACCAGGGACGACCACTGATATTCATCGCCCACGGCTTCGGAGGCATCATTGTGAAAAAAGTCAGTTTCCCACAATCAGATGGCTTGCAGCTGTCTGTGTCTTTCATAAGGTGGTCAAGTCATTAACTGGTGCTGTAATTACAGGCAATCCAGCTGTGTTTCATGACATCAGCATACCCGCAGACAAAAAATGCGCTGGCTGGCGTGACATTCTTCGGCACTCCTCATACTGACACAGACTCCGAGGCGCTTCTCCAGGCCGTAAGAGGCACCGCTGACGCTTTTGGTTCGGAAGATGGTGCTAGAGGTGAAGATATCAGAGAATACGTTTCCATAGCGAGCCGCATCAACGCTACCTTCATCTCTTGCAAACCAAGCTACCTCAAAACGCTATCTTTTTGGGAGAAACTGCCATCAAAATCTATTGGACCAAGTTCAAACATGCATGGGCGTCCTGTATGTAGATCTATATCCGTGAAGAAGAAATAGTGTTACTGATACTCTTGTAGATCGTCTCCTTACAGTGTCAGAAAGAGAAATTGCAAGGCAACACCGATCACATCATAGAATGCAGCCACGAGGAATTGCCAAGGTTTTCAAGTGTATTCAGCGACAGATTCATCCAATTTATGGAGATATTTTCTCCATTCTTAGTGGACACTCTCTCCGAACGCACCGTGACAACGATTCCGACGCTTTTCCCGCGTCCTCCATCGGAGATTCGGGAAAGCCGACTCCCAATTGCAGAAATTCCTGGTATCAGGAAACCTGGTCCTATAGTTAAGCCTCGGCGAAGATTCTGGAACAAAAGTGATGATGGCCGTCAAAGCCCGGAGCGCCGGAAAAGGGACAAAGAAGACAAAGCTTCCAGAGATCAATTTCTTCAATCACTACGCGGCTGGTCCGAGAGTAATTATGGAAACGAGATTTTCGTCGCCGCTGGCACCTGTGAATGGTACAAAGACGGTCCCATCTACAAAAATTGGCTTACCGATCCGAATTGCGGCACACTCTTCTACATAGGAGCCCCTGGGCATGGGAAGTCGCACCTGGCACGTGCCATTTTTACCCATCTCAAGTCTTCGAAGCCAGACGATATTGTGATGGGATATTTCTGCCAAAAGGGTGAAGAAAGGCCTGCCATTTGGGAGTATTTCACTTGGAAGTTGATAAAAGAGTGGCCAGGCTGGTTCACTCACGTACCAGTTCAATTCCGACGCACAGTTGACGGTACCAACCATCGCCTCGATTCATCTGCGTACACTGAGATATGGACTTCGTTTATGAAAGCCTGCTCACCTCGTACAATATACTTGATCGTGGATGGCTTAGAGCAAACGCCTCCCGCAAATTTCATCAAATTTTTCGCTTTGATAGAGCAGCTAAGAAAGCTGGTGGTTCTAGGGTCCGAAAACCGGTCAAACAGCATACTAGAAACGCCAACGAAGGTTAAGCTTGTCATAACGAGCCGGTGGACAGACGCCACTTTTACGGCTTCAAGCACGACTTCTCGTTGTTCTTTGCTCAATGATGATATTAAAAAGGATATCTCACTTTATCTGAACAAGAGATTCTTAACCATCTCTAATTCTAGACCAAAAATGGTCGACGAAGATCTAGTACGCAGGGTCAAGGAGCGTATTATCCAGAAAGCGGGAACCTACTGGCTCTTTGCTAAGCTCGCGGCAGATGAAATTGAGAGTTCAAGTGCATTAAACTCTTTCCAAGAACCGCGAGAAGACTATATCCCAATGGAGCTGGCGCGGCTCTACGAACGGAAGATGCTGCCTTTACTACAATCTGCCAACAACAGCGAAAGGCACTTGCGCACAGTTCTCACATTGATTGCTTCAAAAGACAATAGCGACATCCTCACATTTTCCATCAAACAGCTCGAAAGTTTTATACAATGCATCTATGGCCAAGACGATATGCCCGTGGAAAGTCTTGCGAAGTCCATACAGACTTTCTGCGGCGACCTGTTCTGGGTCAGCCCAATTGATTCTATTGTGTATTCCGTCCATGCCTCTGTTAGAGACCACCTCAGCAAATATCTCACGATGGAACACAGGCAAATTAACATGGTTTTCATTTGTCTTAAATATCTGCTTCAAGACTCTTTCCGCGCCCCCTTGCCTCTATCGTTGAGAAACAGGACAGCGCCCTTTTACCCATTCGCGGCGCAAAGCTGGATAATCTATCTTGCTGAGCTGGATACACTCAGCCCACATTTAGTGCCGCTGCTACAAACGTTCCTATCAATTGATTGCCACCAATATCGGACATGGCTCCATTGGAAGTCATTGCCCTTCGAAGAAGAGATAGGAAAGACTGCTGTGATTACCGAGGATCCAATTATGGTCATGGTTCGGGAGGGATGTCTTGCTGTTATCCAGCATTTTTTCCCGTCCTCGGCAGTTCCTCGTGCTTCTTGGAAGAGCAAATTTGAACTCTGGGCGCGGCATATGCCGTTTTCAAACATACAATCTCCCAAACTACTTGGTGGGCAATGGCCGAATATCAGGGGGCTGCATGAGCAGACGGTTTTGATGGCAGCGGCCCTTAGCGGAAACCCTGCTCTAGTGGAACATATTTTACAATGGAATGTTGATATAAACGCTCGAGATGATGGTGGAAGAACTGCTCTCATGTTATGTCTTACTTCAGATCGATTAATGGGGTCGGAAGACGTGAGCAAAAGAGTGGATGTGTATGCTGTCATTGAACTGCTACTACTACATGGTATTAATCCAAGAATGAGTGAGCATTATGGTATCACTCCCTTGCACGTTGTTTGTGTGCGTGGCAGACTCGATCTGGCTCAGCTTCTGCTAAGGTTTAATGCTCCGATCAACGTCACAGACATATGGGGATTCACACCACTTGAAAGGGCATACTCTATCGGGAATACTCAGATTATTGAGATGCTCATCGGTCACGGGGCGGATGTAGAGGCATGGATGCTGGGCGGAGAGCCACCACTGGCAAGATGTATATACGACGGAAAGCTCGATATGTTCAAGGCCTTTCTCCCCTTTGCGGATATCAACCAGGCCACTATGCTTGGATTTGCGCCAATTCATCTTGCCAGCGATGGCGCTGATCGGATAGAGTTTCTTCGCCTTCTGCTCGTTAGGCCTGATTTGCAAATAGATGCAGTGAGCTCAGCAGCGGATCGATTCCACATCAAACGCGCAACAGCCATCGGATTTGCCATCAACAGTCGCAACTACACAGCGCTAGAGTGGCTACTCGAGGCCGGAGCATATCCAGGGCTACTGCCAATGGTCACTTTGCCGCCACTTCACGAAGCCATTATGGTGAAGGATAGAGCGATGGTAGAGCTGCTGTTATTCTATGGAGCTCCAGTGAATGAATCCAGACGTAACTGGTTTCCCTTTACTGCGCTGGGGCATGCAGTAGATCTCGGTCTTGAGAATATTGTAGAGCTACTTCTTGAAAACGGCGCAGACGCGTCCGTGGAAGAAGGCTACGGGGTTACCGCTTTGATTGAAACGGCTGTGACGAGAAAGCGTCCTATTCCCAAGATCATAAGACAGCTTATGGAATCGCGACAACCTCCTGATGTCAACTACATCCGAGAGAACGAACAACACTGTGTTATGAGCGCCGTCGGCCAAGGCGATGCTGAGACTGTTTCTATTTTACTAGAGTATGGAGCAGACTTGAGCAAATATCTCGAGTCGGGCGAAACGGTATCGCCCTTCCACAATGCTGCTAGGTTCGGCCATATTAAAATCTGTGATATTCTGTTACAACACGAACCGGCATTTTTGGACCTTCAGATAGAAAAGGGCTTTATGATTGAGTCGCCCTTGTTTATCGCATGTCATCGAAAGCAGAAAGAAGTTGTTCGCTTTCTGTTGGATAAAGGCGCCAAAGCAGATCAACTCAGCTATTACTATAAGGAATCTCCCCTATTCACTGCTTGTGATGTGGGAGACTTGGAGATCGCCAAGATGGTTCTGGAAGCTGCGCCGCAGATGATCAATGTCCCCACTACTTTCAATTGCACCCCTCTTGTATATGCTTGTGAGCACGGGAACATCGAGATGATCAAAATGCTTCTTGACGCCGGAGCAGAAATTTATCTCCCAAATGGTGCCAGTACGACGAACTCTTTTAACAGAATCTTTGAAGCTAAAGGCGACAAGGCTTTCAAAATCCTGGATCTACTGCTACAAAGTGGTTTAGATATAAACGCCGTCGATAACGAGACTGGGCTTACTATCCTTGGACTGGCTATTGTAGATGCCGAAGCAAGGCACGTCAAATGGCTCCTTGAGCGTGGCGCCGATCCGATACGTGCGCAGAGGAGCGCTGGTCGTGAAGAGACATGGCGGACAGCCCTTCAACTTGTTTCTCATACAAGCAATAAAAAAGCCCCAAGTATCATAGATCTGCTGCTTGAACCACGCTGGGGGTTGTTGGATCATCTAACTCACAAGGACTATTATGGAGGCACTCTTTTCCCCATACTTGCTCGATCTCGAAAAGTACTGCCAATCACTCCCCGCCTAGTATCAGTATGTGATACCATATTCAAAGAGACGGGGAAAGACGTTTTTTCCGACATCATAAATGAACCCAGTATCGCTGGACTCACTCCGATTGATTGCGCCTTGAATGATTTCGCCGCCAAGCCTTCTGCAATACCTGAGCTAGACAAAACGCTTCTCTCTAGTATAAAGGAGCTTCTTGAGGGGCCCCGCACTACAGAAGAACATTTTCTCATACTGGACTACATTCTCAGCCTCCTTTTTGCACGACAAGATGATTTCGACGCAGACATAAAAGTGTTGGCCGAATTTGTTCTCGCAAGGCCACAAGTTGGCTGGGACGATGATGGATGCTACATGGGATCGGTAGCCCTACAAGTATGCGCTCTTTGCGATGAGTCGATTTACGATCCCTACGTCTATTGCCCTCTTTGTGAAACTTCGTGGTGCTCAAGGTGCAAAGATAAATGCGACATAAATAGCCTACACCAACATAGACTGCTCGATATTGAGCTTCGGAAAGACTTGGATATCAACGCACCTGACATTCAAGAAATTTTGGAGAAACTACAAAGAAAAATATCTGGCGGTGCAGTGAGCGACCAAACATCTCAGCCGGTACCAAACAGCGAAGAACCCAGCGAGAGCCCTATCACCAATAACTGCTCTTCCCTTGAAGAAAAGATACCTCCTACTGCTGCCCAAATTTCTCTGCAGCTCGCCACCCTGCATGCATTCAATTTCTTGGCCGTCAGTCGACCCATCTGGACACCATTTCTCCCGCTATCTCCCACTACTCAAGCCCTTGTCGATCCCTGGCACCAGCTATGGTCACAAGAGCACGAGTATTGTCAAATGAAAAGCTTCATGCAGAGGAGAACCATGAACTATGAGAATTCAGCTTGGAGGCGCTTCCAAGAACTGCAGTACCTAAAACGAGGGTTCACGAGAGCTTATGCAGATGAAGAGGGGGTGAAGAAGGATTTTGTGTTACGAGATATATGGAGATTATTTGCGAATGAGAAACGAGTCAAGGTGAGAGTCAAGCCACCGCAAAATCTTCGTCTTATTGAGGGCATAGAGTGAGTATAAACGCGGCGATATATTACAGAGACTTGACGTTGCACGACTGCTATTGTTCAATTGTTACAATGCTTGGAAATTAAGGAATTTTGCTTCAAGATAGAGCACATACACGATATATGATGTGATGAATTATGACACCAAAGAATAAATCTTAAAAAAATTATACCATCTTTATTATCTTTGTTAGCCAATTCTAAGAGTAGCATTAAATAGATCATTTCATCATATTATTACATTTCCCCCCAAACTTTGGCAAAGCTTATAATTCCACAGCCCAACAGTGTATTGGTTGACCAGCCTTCTATAGATGCTTTCATCTATCCGTTAATTCCACGGTAGAGTATTCTTCTCAAACGTAATGTTGCTGAATCTTTGTTTTTGCGCATTAAATCGTGTATCTGTAATGAGGGCTGTCGTCTCCCAGCTCCTTCAGCTCATCTTCCGGCAGCCCCTGATGCTCTCGCGGCAATTCTCCAGCATCGCGGCGCCTATTTTCCTTCCAAAGCCAGTACCAGAGAAGCCCATATATGCAGCTACCCACTCCAACCATGCTGAGTGAGACGGCATGGCCGCGAATGAATCGTGGCTTATCAAGCGCAGGGCTACATGGCAACAGTTAGCAAAAGACTTTTTGTCCCAATACCGGTGATTACTTTGGAGAGGCTTACTATATGAACGCAGACATGATTCCAGAGGCGTTTCCGAAAGTAAGCTGCAAACCTGTTGCAGTTGTTCTTTTGCCATATCGAGGGGTATTATTTGGCAACTATTATATACGAATGTTAGATGGCTGTTTGCTTTTGTGGGAAATTATTATGAGATTTAAGCTTACCCAGGCAATTGGAAGACCAACAACAACATACAAACCTCCCGCAACAAGGAAACATCCAAAATAGTGCACTCCAGGAGCCGAGTCGGACAACAGGACACCGTACCCGATAATGCTTATGCAGCCAAAGATGACACAGAATATTCCTCGCATTTGGAATCTATCAGAAAGCATAGCAACAATCATGTAAGTCACCGCTCCGAGGAAGTAGCATGGGATGGTAAGGAGCTGAACTTGGGCAATGCTCCATTCGCCGAGAGCATCAATGATTGTGGGCAAGAAAGTCGAGAAGCCTATTAAAAAAACGTTAGATATTAAGAATGTTTTTAGTGAGCATATCCTTTACACCTTGCTCCCTTTCCTACTTGCCAGCGACAAAAAGTACAAAAGTGAAAGGACACTTACCATAGAGCATAGTATCGACGCCAAACTGCGCAAAGGAAAACGCCCACACCTTCCAGTCTTTGAAAGCCCTCATCATATCCACTCGGCTAAATTCACGGCTTGTCGCTGTATTTCCGTATTCCCGCCTGTGTCTCTCTTCCATGAGCAGTTTCTCCTCTTTTGTAAGGAAGTATGCAGATTCCGCATCATTCGGTAGCGCAATGAAAGTGACTACACCAAGAATCACGCTCGGGATGCCCTCGATGATGAGAATCCACCGCCACCCACTCATGCCACAGACGCCATCCATGTGCCCAATGCCGTAAGCCAACAGTCCGCCCAGAGCGCCGGCTATAGCAGCACTGACAAAGAGATAGCCAATCCTCAAGGCCAGCTCGTGCTTGGTGTAAAAGAAGGTGAGATAGACGCTGAGGCCGGGGAACAAGCCTGCCTCGACGACTCCCAAGAGCAGACGACAGGCGATGAGTGCCCCGTATGACTGTACCAGTCCTGAAAGGGTGGCAATGATGCCCCATGCTATGACGATGAACGATACCCATAGACGGGGAGTGAAGAGCTTTAGCACGAGGTTTGACGGCACCTCAAAGAGGAGATATGTGACGAAGAGGATGGAAACGGTCACCTGAAACTGTTCGGATGAGAGGTGAAGATCTTGCTCGAGTCCGTACAGCCGAGCGTTGCCAATATTAACCCTGTAAGTCATTAGTTCCGCTGGCTTCAAGATTTTCCACATAATTAGCTGCAAGCAGCGTGAATGGACACAAGAGAGGAAAACCGCAAAGCTGAGAGAGTATATCTCACCTGTCGAGGAAACTAAACAAATACAAGCCCATGACGAGAGGGATAATGTAGAGATCCAGCTTCCGCAGCAACTTTTTCTCATCCGCGCCTTGAAGCAATGTTTCGGTATCTGATTCCACCGCAGCGGCCTCTTGGGCTCTAGTCGTCTTGTTATCGTCCTCGGCCATTGCAGCCACCGCCATCTCTGATGCTGGCGCCATTGTTGGCGATCCCCCTTACGCCCGAAGTGAATTCCTAAGTCCCCCGACTTGAAGAAACTTTGCTCGTCCAGTTAAGAAGGAATAGTTTGAGTAATAGCTGCTGCTCAGGAGAGAAACACGAAAGAAAAGTAGACAAGAGGTTTCTTTTTCTCTCCGCTCAGTTTCGGGTACTTTTGCGAAGCCACTCGTAGAAAGAGGCTGGAATGTCTCACCACGACGTATGAGCATGAAAAGAAAAAGAAAAGCTGACCCTGGTCTCACTCAATCCGACATAGTGACCACAAACAGACAAATAGCCGCCAATGTCTCAGAGAAGGGGAAAAAAAAAACAAGCTTCGGAATTACGACGTATCGTAATACTAGTTGCCAAGATTTATTTTGAAATGCGTAAACCAATGTTCATGTGAGACATGAAAACAAAAACAATAACGAGTAAGAAAGCTGAAAGCCACAATAAGAAAAAAAAAAGAGGAGTCACAATGCCTAGTATTTGCAATAATTCTTTCTATATTAATTAGTCCCGAGGAGAAAAAAAAAATAGAACTGAATAGTGGCGTGGTTGGCCACTCCCGCGAAATTAATTAGCGTGTTCCGCAATTCGGACCTGTGAGGGAAATATTCTTACAAAAAGAAAGCACTTAGCGAGAAATTCCTAATACTAATTCATCCTCCTCTCTTCTTTTATGCAAGCTTATCAATCCATCAGTCGATAAGATCTCGCCATCCTACATAGCATACATATACATGGTTACTCATATTTCGTCAGCTCGGACAGATCTTGCTCAACCAGCATGTGTGCGACCAGCCGATAGGGCGGTTCTTTTTCTTGCTGCCTTTTGTATCTCTTCTTCTGGGTCAGGCACACCGCCTTCTGCGAGACTTGAGAGATGGGTGGTGACTATTGACTGCATTAACATAGGTAGTTTTGTATTCATCCTCTCAAGATATAACAACACCTCCGCAACTCTGGCTAACAGCCTTTGTCATTTTTTTGGTTTATTTGACCTTGGGCGTATTAAGAAAAGCACTAAACCAAAGAAGCTACAAGTAATTCATTTTATTTTATTCCATTGTACTATTCTTTGTCCTTTTACATCGCCACATACCTTGCATTAGCCACTAGTCTGCGTCCTTAAACCCATTAAGCTTCTTTACCTTAATTTCCTCAAGGTTTACCTCAAATTTCTCCAATCGGCTAAAGCATAGCCGGCTTTTCTCCGCCGTAGCCCCTGGGCAGATATAAGGGGCGTTTTATACGTGACACTCGCATCGCTGTGCTTGTCCGTCAGGAACTTCATATTTCAATGGCAAATCCTTATACAGCTCGCAACAAGACCATCAGGTTATACATAAAAAAAGAAAAAATTGGTATGAATTGAATCGGTCCATTATTAAAGATACATAAAATTGGCTACGCAGAACAGAGCCAATCAAAGGCATCCATCTGCTCTCCAAAACTTCCTGAATTTCATTCGTCACATGTCGAGTAGCATCTTCCAAATCTTCCAACGTCTGCCGTCTTCCCATTTGCATAGCCTCTCTTCTATCGTTAGCTTCATACGTTCACTTCAGTCCGAGAATCTTCCCCACGATTGTGAGAATCGTCAAACCGCCCTCGTACATTAAGCCTAGTTCGCGATGAACGCGACGGGTATGGACAGTATATACAAAAGACACACGTCTTGTATGCTCCCGCCGCGGCCGTAGATTACCTGGAGACTGTGGTCGCTTCAGTCGTCGAATCGGCCCAGTCTTCTAGCCAAAACTCCTTGGTGATGCCCTCCCTTTTTTTTTATCTCCCTTAGTGGTAGTTTTGCGTGGGCATTTCGTACACAGGCCCACTCTGGTGGCTCATGACAGCGTTACCGTCGATTTCGGCGGCATTGGAGTCATGCCATTTCGCGGCGTTGAGGTTGTCATTGCCCAGCTCTGCTGCATCAGCATGAGCAGGAGCGAGCTGAGCCGAGGGGAATGAAGCAGGGCTAACGGTGTTTGCCGCTGTGGTAGTCGGGCTGGGAGTGTTGTAGGCTGAACCGTACGGCTCTGGTTTGGCAAATCCAGCACGTCCATCGCCTAAAGCGGTACCACGATAACCCTCGGGAGCGGGTGACTTGACTGGGGTACGTCCGGGGGCAAGGAAAGCGGCAGCGGAAGCGGTGTGTGAAGACATGGGTTGCTGGTGACCACCGCCTCCACCACCGCCGCCAATCGGGACTTCAGAAGCACCGACCAGATCATCGTGATCAGGGCTAGGGCCGCGGTTGCGACGTCTCAAGATCAGCAAGAGAGCGGCACCGATGAGGAGAAGGCCACCGACTCCGACGCCGACACCGATACCAGCCTTAGCGCCGGTAGACAGGCCAGAGCTATCAGAGGCATGTCCCGTATTGCCGTTGGCAGCGCCTGTGGCCGAGCTGACCGGGCCAGTTGATGTCTCCACGACGCCGGTGCTAACAACAGTGGAGGTGACGGTCAAGGTGCTGGTGGTGGTAATCGTGGTCTTGGCGTTGACTTGATCCGTCTCAGTGATGGTGTTGGTGATGGTAGTGCGGGATGTTGTGGTATCCTTGACAGTCTTGGTGACGGTATCGGTAATCGTGGTATCGCTGCCACCTCCTCCAACAGTCACCGTCACAACATCGGTGACGATATCACGCCCTTGCAGACCACGCATAGCCAGATAATGCTCGACATCTTCAGCACTGGGGACATAAGAAGGCTGGGCATCGGCGGTGGTTCTCGGTACAATCCATCCATTTCGCTTCTGGGCAGGTCCGGTGGGTGTGGGCGTCACAAAGACCGTGGTGGTGTCATACTCCGTCTTGGTGGCCGTCTGCGCGTTGCTGCTCGTAACAGTGGTGGTCGTGAAGGCCGTGGAGGTGACGACAACCGTGGTTGTGACCGTGGTCGTCAGAGTCTTGGTGGCTGTTGACGTCTTGCCGCCCGCGGTGTTGGTGACGGTGTCAGTCTGGGTGATGGTCGTGGTGCTGCCGCCGCCCCCAGCGCTCGGCGAGGACGAGGAGCCCGGAGGAGGAGTCGATGACGGCGACGAGGTGGGAGGCGGCGTCGTCGAGTCTGCTGGTGAATCACCACTTTCGGCCGGCGCGGTTGAGCTGCTGTCGGCTCGGATCACGACTTTTGCCTGGGCGGCCCCAAGCAGCGCGCCGAGAGCGAGCGCCAGCGGCAAGCGCATTGTGGATGGTAAAAATCAATACTCGGTCAGACTATGCAGAGCAGTAACGAGAGGCCATATATATCGAAGCGGGCGCACAAGGGGATGGGGAAAAGAAAAAGAAAAAAAAAACTGTTGACGGCGATGTGCCAGGCGAGTGAAACAAGCGAGTGGAAGGGGTCGGTAGGGAAGGAAGCAAGTTAGCAGGAGTCGACGATAAACTCGGGCAAGAGGGCAAGAAAAGCCAGCAAAGAAAAACAACCGACCCGTTTGTTTGGGAGCCCATTTTTGGCGCAACAATCGGTGGCGCACGCGGACTCCGGAGAAGCCACGCAGCGCCCCAGCTAGGGCAATTGGGCAGGTACTGCGCCAAGTACCGGTACTGCGTCCCTAGGCGCAGCCAGGCCGGGGGGGCGGGTACGCTCTACTGCCGGGTACTTGCAGCACCTCCACAAGCGCCCCATTCCAGTGACCTCAGGCAGCACCTGAACGCGAGCTCCAGGTTCCCGCTGCGGGTGCTCGCAGTCCGCTAAAAACGACCATCAGGGCCACTAATGCACCAGACACCACAGCATTGCAGAGGCGCTGTAAAAGGAACAACGTTACGTGGATACTGGGTATAGCAGGTACAAGATCCAAGCACGGGCCCAAGCACGAGCAGGCGCCGCCACATGACAGGCTCCCTCCCGGGCATTCGTGGCTGAAGGAGGATGAATGAATAATGAAGCAGCACGACAATGGACTGGCCGTCACATGCAGCGACTCAGCAGCGGCAACTTCAAAGATCCCGCAGGCTATTGGGCCTCCAGCAGTTGCTAGCTGAGGTAGCAGTACTTCAAGGACAAAGGGCCCTTGGGCCGCGTTGGGCTTAGCCGTGAAAAAGTGGCAAAGCAAGAGGGCCCTCATTTGAATACGAACCGCTGCCCAGAACGCAGAGCAGCCGGCCAAAAAGAGACGGCCAGGCGACCTAAAAAAGAACTGAAGAGAACCAGAAAAAAAAAAGAGGGACTCCCCCCCCTGAAACTGGCCGAGCAGCGCAGACTCCGTCCGCCTGTCACCTGCCAGTTCGATACGAAGTACCGGTACTCCGAGGCCTCGCCGGTGCTGTCGGAGCATTCGCTGGCGATGCCACCTCGTCGGCTGTTTCAAGTTCTTTGGGTCTCGAAGCGCACATTTTTAAGAGTATTGTATACCTTCCATATGATCCGGCACTTATATTGCGCAGTAGTAACTTGGACGCATCATCCATTGGCGCAACTACCGTCATCGTCATCGCTTGGAGCGCCAGGCCAGGGTATGTTATCAAGCATGTACACGCTACCGCCTCTAACCTGGTCACCAAGAATCGCCGGCACTTTGCTCAACATCGTAAGACTTACTGGCGGCGAGGGTGCGAACGGCTCGCTATGCGTCATGACGCGCAAAACACCGCACTAGCATCCAATGATTCAAACACTAGCAGCGACACCTCTGAATGATGGGTGTGGGCTTGTCTTGTCCTGTCTTTGTCCTTGTTATACAGTAGAATCAACCGTATATTACCGCATCTCAACATCATCTGCGCACTACAACACGCCGCCGTATTGCAAGCACCGTCGTGTAAATACGATCGGTTTCTGCTCCCTCCCAGCGCGCAATACGAGCCCAGTTTCATCCTGTTCCATTCCTCCTTCCAACGCCGAGGCCGAATAATACTGTAAAACAAAAGCGCAAGCCACTTTTGCTATATTCTCTCCCTCGCCACCAAAAGCGGCTGCTTACACACTGCTTCTGTCTCGCCATGAAACCAAGACGGGCAACTGATGCGAATGAGAGAAACCAGATGCGAACGCTTTTTTTTTTTCTATTCCTGTTCTTCTGCACAGGCCCTTGCCAATTGCATGCTAACTAACGGTGCTAGTGCCATCTATCCATCTCAGAATCGTCCAACCACATCATCCGCTGGAATGTCCAACGGCCGCCGCCCTGCATCGGGCCACCCTCGTGATGATCCTCCTTGGGCATGACATTATACATGTATGTACATTATGACGGACAGCACATGATGCTTACGGTGTGGTTTGGACATCTTCTGCTTCAGTCAGATAACGGACTGCTTATCATCCGTACGGCTGTGCCCCCAAATCCTGTCACTTGGCGTAAACCTGGTTGGCCGAGCAGAGTAATGCCGTACGTGTATCCATTCGGCGCCTTTTTGGTCGATATCGATATCCTTGAATAACAGTGTAACGTTCTCACGACGTGACCACCTGCCTCATTGTGCTGCTGTCGCTGCTGGCTGATTCCAAGCATAGACCACTATGTAAGCATCCTTATTTAATATCCGCAGATCTTATACTACTACCTAGTATTAGTTTCTGGGCGGAGAATAAACAACCTGTCAAACAAAGTTAGATATAGCCTACGCTGACATCTGTGGATATAGGTATCATGCTTCAAGCATATAAAAAAAGGTTTATTCACTCAATCTTGCTCTACATTTGCATGATGCAAAGATGTGCACACTCGTAGATAGTATATAATATCGTCTCTCATCTAGCTTAGAACATTTGACAAAACACAGCCCTCTCACTCTCTCTCATCCCATCTCTCTTATATCCTTACTCTCCTTTCTTTGTCAGCTCTCCCCTCTAGCCGCTCGCTAACAGTTACGTTGTATGCGTTGCGTCCAGCGCAAGAGCTTTTTTAATGGGAATTATTACGTTTATAGATAAAAAGGGGGGGTTGGCTTCTCTATCCAACTGAGAGCAGAGGCTTTTGGTATCATGAGAGGGACAGAAAGGCCGACAAAGGGAAAAAAACAATAAAGAAAGAAAGGGGACAAAAAAAAAAGGCACTACAGCGGAAAAGCCCATTGACAAAGATTTCTTTTTTTTTTCTTCTCTCGGACGCGAGTAAAGTAGGTAAGGTTTTTGCCTAAAAGTTTTCCTTGCCCCAGACGAATGAGAACCTGAGTAGAAGCCGAATTAGTAAATGATGCCACATACATACATCTCCCCCATCACCACCCAATTAAATTGAATTATATGAGGAAAAAAACTTACTCGGGATCTGTATACTTGTTGCAGTAAACGTGCAGGGAACTTCCCAGCCCTTTGGGTCCACAGAAAAACACACCAGCTTCGGCAGGAGTGTGCAGCTTCCGGATACCTCGGAAAATCATGTCCCAGTTGGGACGACCAAAGTTGGTGGGACTTCTCAAGCCTGTAATGGCATCTTTATCGGCGTTGGCGTCGTTGATCATAATGTTGGTGGCATCGTCTGCCTTGATCTTGGCCGTCAGATACGTGTGGATCTCGATGCGGTTGTCCACGTCCTGGGCCTCCACGGCAAGCAGCAGCGATCGAAACCACTCAAAGGAGCCAAAGTCTCGGCAGATCCAGAAGAAGTAGACCTTTCGCAGCCGTGTCTTCTGCTGGGGATAGTTCATGCGGTACCAGATGGACTTGAGGATAGAAGCAAAGGGCGTAACACCAATACCGGCTCCGACGAGGACCGCCACTTCATATTTGAAAACGTCCTCAGAGGCAGATCCGAAGGGTCCGTCAATGTAAACTCGGGGCAGAACGCGCTTCAGGGCTGGATCGGTGTTTTCGTCTCCAGAAACTCCAACCACCTTACTCGAGTTGCCTTTCTTGTCCCACTCGCAGCCCAGAAGAGTCGAGACCTCCTTGGTAAAGTCGCCTACGCAACGTATGTGGATAGAGATGTAGTCCTCCTCAGGAGCGCTGGTCAAGGTAAAGGGGTGGTATTGCCAGAGAGACACAGCCGGGCAACAGAAGAAAATGTATTGTCCGGCTCGCGTCTTGGTGTTCTCCTTCTTGATCTGGATCTCGCAGACATTGCTGGGGTGCTGGATGACCTTTGAGATGTACGTCTTGTGGTGTCCACGAATCTCTCGGGCAATTCTCTCCGCCAGGTAGATGAATCCTCCGTACGTCCAGTACTGCCAAAACACACCGATAGCCGAAGGTCCAATGCTGGTGCAGAACGGCGCCACGTCAGGCTGAATCATGCAGAAGGCTCCGTGGATGGCCCAGAAGAGGAAGAAGATGATGAACATGTGGTGAGTGTACCAGAATCGTTCGTAGTTGGCCCGTCGAGGCTTCTCAACCGAAGTGAACACCATGCCCATAAGCGCAATCAACATGATGTATCCAGTCCAGCCGGGGCCAGAGGCGAAGTTGGCAAGCAGCCAGCCATAGACTCCTAGGTTGTTCTTGATTGCCACCTGAGCAAAGTTGTTCCAATGAGAAATGGTGTGAACCCAGGAGAAAAACACAATCGACCAGGCCGTCGTGATGTGGAATGTGATGTTCTTGTCGAATTGGATAACACCATTCAGGGGAGTCTGTCGGAGGAGCGAGATCAGGGTTCTGCAGACGGGGAAGAGAACGATGCCGACATCGACGTGGAGGACCAGGGCAGAGGCTCGGGCAATAACGAATGTGAAGCCAAAGATGCTTCGGGCTCCCGCCAAACTGTCTTTGACGCCATAGTGAACGCAAGCAAAAGCGAAAATCAGGGCGTGGGCGAGCATGAAGACGAAAACGAACCTGCCCGTGTTGTTAGTTAAATGGGCTCATTGCTTATCCCGCCTCCCGTTTTGTTTCTCACAACCCATATCATGTCCAGCAAATGGAAGTATAATGCACGTACACTCTTCGGTAACCCTCGTTAATCATCCATCGATCGAACTTTTCCCGGTTTGTCAGCTCCTGCTGTTTCTCCTGTGTCATCTCTCCAGATAGCAGCATCCGCGTCAGAGGCGTCCATCTGGACCGCTCCGTCTGGCGCTCATAGCTCTCATACTCGTCGTATCCCATTGTCGCTAGCGAGGATTCGAAATGACGAATGAAAAAAAAAAAAATTTCCTTCTGCAGTATCCCAGTAGATTTTCGACGTCCTAATTCTGCTTCTTTCAGGCTAGAAGCGCCCAGCTGGCGCGGTGTAAATTATCGTTGTGACGGTATCGGTAAGGTTCAGATCCCGCTGAACGAGCAGCAGCCGGTCGATAAAAGACAATAGAATAAATCAATGAGTGAAAGGCCGCGACGAAGAGAAATAAAGAAATATCCCGAGATCTGACAGACGCTCCTAAATATCAGCACCGAGGAAAGCAAAAAAAGCGACAATCAATGGCTCTTGGGAGACCGTTGTGGTAGTATCGCGATAACCCCTTATAAGTGCGTAGGAGAAAAGGACGTACCAAAAGTTTGAATAATACAAACTCGACCTGCTTTGCGATCAACGCAACCCACGGGATATCCAACAAACGCAAAAGGAATAATTAAAAAAAGACGACGACAGAGCAATAGAAAGGGAAGAAGGAAAGTAAAAACAAGAGCTAGAGAAAGAAACCATCGGCTTGTGGGAGATGGCAGGATGCCGCTGTTTCCTCCTCCTCTCCAGGGGTGTCTGTTCCTGTGCCGGCGCCCAAAAAACGGCACAAGCGATTTCGCTAATACCGCTGGTCCCTTGTTACAGACTCGTGGTCGAATCCATCAACACACGCAACGACTGCCGGCTCATGGGGGGCCCCCGTCCTGCAGCCAATTAGCGTGCGGTGCGCCGCGTCTCGAAACAGACCAAACAGACCATTGACGGGCTGGTTCGATGCCAAGGGCGCTTTTTTCGCCGTTTCGCTAGCCTTCTGCCTACGCAAGTGCCCATGTTTTAGAATCTCTGCCTGTTATCTCTGGTTGGTAATGGGCGGGCTCCGCGGGAAGAGCAGTTGCAGTTGTCTCCCCCCTGCGAGATCTCCCAAGACTACGGAGCTTTTACATGTTTGCGACGTTTACTCTAGCTGTTCGCGGAACTCGCGATCTCTCCAAGAACCACCCGCTGGCTCCATGCTGTCCAGCTGTATTCGATGGACTGGATGGTTATGGAGCTTCTCCCATATTAACACGGAGTGCTGCAGTAGGCTAAGGCCCAATTCTCCACTGCGCGCCAGGCAAGAGATTGAGAACCAGCAATGAATCCTTCCAGCAGTAGACTAATATGTACGTGTATTATTCACACATGAAAAAAAAATCAAAGCACTGCAAATACCTGCCATCAGCAGCAACGTCCAGGAACCAGCCCGGCAAGTCGGAGCGCTAATAATAAACACCGGGTTTCACAACATGTGGAAAATCATTCGATTTCTTCATCCTGCCGTTTTACATTTCGCCTTGCCCCCCGGCTCTATCCCCCGCGTGCATTGAATTTGCCATCCCACGGGCTCTCGCCAGGGGGGAAAGGGCCCCGCTGCGGAAAGGAGGCTGAGCGCGAGGCTTCATGAAACACGATGCGACAAAAGGTGTGACGGCTCATGCTCTAGGCGCGTGCCGTTCGACCCACGGAAATGGCTTACCACTCGTTTCTTTTCTTTATACTGCTTGAATGTCGCACAGTATCTCTGCCCTTTATTTTCAACTCTTCATGTAGGCACTATTACTAAGGCACCGAATAACGCTAATCATGGGTATCCCCGTGCATTCCGTGGCTTATTAACCCGTATTGAGATCGGATCTCTGCCGCTGTGGCTATTCCTGCGACTACTCGACTAGTACCCGTATCTCCTTGTAGATTATATATTAGTGCTGCAACTACGGAGTACAGATGTACAATATTCCTATTCCTGTTCATCTTTTGATTTCTGTAGCTCAAGTGTCAGCAGTCATTTGCTGTGTTGGGCCACGAATCAAGGCTCAACATCAACATGTCTACGTCTCTGTGCCCCTTGAACGCCAGGCAGTGTAGTAGTTGTGTTGCTATTCAGCATAGCCCTCAACTCTCTTCCACGTCAGTTGCACACTCGAGAGCTGTAGAATATCAAATTCGTATGGTCCCGGAGAAGTCCTTTAAGCCATGTATATTAGTAGCTTCGACGCTGCCGAGGAGTAGTCGTCACTATTGAGCCATTCATTATGAGTGGCAAAACCTTATACTATTGCGCCACAAGTTGCATACGTAGAGCCATATCATTCATTCATTTCATATCGACTACAGATCAGTTACATGTAGATATCATCCTAAATCACGAGCCAAGCAAAAACATTCTTAAGAGACGTAATTAATCAGATGCCTGTTTCTGGATGCAAATAACGCGGTATTGATGTAAACCCAAAGCTAACCAGCCGCATAAGCCCTTAAGAATAGCGGATATATCTGTCTAGTCTGCCACCTGTCCGCCGGCCATGCGGCTCGCCCCTGACATCATTCACCCAGTGTGCTTGAAGGAATGATGGAACAGCAAAAAGAAAAAGCTTGCACTGTCCGCTACCATCCCACTCGACCGGTTACAACGCAAAAGGTTCGCCAAACATGCCGCACCGTCATTTCGTGATAGAGGACGTCAAACACCCAGCGCCATCAAACCCCCCAAAAGAAACCGTTTGACATTGCCTAGACGGCGTACTTGCGGGTCCACTCCCGAGCGGTGGCCTCGTATCGGGGCCGGTCAGTCTTGTACACGTGCGCAATCTCAGGCACAAGCGGATCATCGGGGTTCGGGTCTGTGAGCATAGAGCAGATAGAAAGCAGAACTGGTGAGGCACAATATGTCAGCCATTTAAATTTCCAAGGCGTTTCTGGTTCTGGAGTGCAAATCAGCGGCCTACCTTTAGAAATAGTCAGAGCAGGGCTCCACTGGTCTCGTAGAATGTCGAGACAGATGCTGCCGTTGCTGTTGATATTGGGGTGGTAGATTCTGGTAGAGAAGTTGACTTTCGGAGGTTTGAAGGGGTAGTCAGTGGGGAACTGAATCTTCAGGAAGAAGACGCCTCCTGAGTATGGTGAATCACCCTATGGTGGTTGTTAGGTCTTTGTTCTCCAAAAAGCCGTTGTTGAGCATGTATTAAGCGTTTTCGCCGTATTATCAAGGCCAAAAGTCAAAGATGGTTCTTGACACGGAAAAAAAAAAGGAACTCTTCTAGACGGTTTCAACTTACGGGTCCCATAATAGTAGCTTGCCAGTGGAACTAGAGATGAAGTTAGTCCCGTGTTCATTTGCAGCTGTTCCATCTCTCAGGTCGAGCAACGGCCAGCCTTTCTCGATGGGTTTGGAATAGGCAGATGGATCCAACTTACCAGATCTTCGCCGACAGGGCCAGCAGAGCAGGAGGATGGCGGATCACTAGTCGGTCAAAAATGTCAGTACACACAGCTTCTTGTCTCGAAATAACGTGCCGCTTCGTGCCAGACTCGTCAGAAGCCAAGCATCCAGTCGATGTCGTGGTTTGTGAGACCCCCGCTCAGCTCAGCCCCACCTCACACGACGACTTGGGCCTCAAAACGACAAACGCTCCCTGATGAGTGCATCCAGAGCGGGCACGAAGGGACAAGGGCAGAGGGGCGGAGTAGAGGGAGATTTACGTGCCGAGGTCCTTAAGCTCTTTGTTGATGCGCTTCAAGGCCATTGTGATGAGAGTATGTGGTATCTAAGGGGGTGGTGGGAGATCGATCTCGGATCGAGGCTGGTGGCAGACTGGCGTCAGTATTTGCGTCGATGCAGCCCGGACGGGTCGGGCCACGGTATGGCGGACAAGAGGCACTCACGAGAGAAAAAGAATCAAAAGATCCCAGGCGGACGATGGAGACGATGCAAGGCGACCGTCTGCAAGTCCAAAGCACCGGGAAGAGATTTTATATGATCGTGGTTGCGCAGGCCCTGATGGCGGTTCTGTGCAGATCCAGGAGAGTTTGTATGTCGAAGTGGAGGGGTTGGAAGGGAAGAGAAGAGAAAGGCACAGTAATCGCAGTAGGCGGTGGTAATCTTAGCGGTCGCCAGGAAAAAGAGCGGGCTGCACGGCCAGCGGTGGCTGAACTAACTCTAACCGCCTAAGCAGCAAGGCGGCCGAAAAAGTCTTTAATTTTTTTTTTTTTTTTCCTTTTCCTTCCAAGGCCCGGCTGGAGTCCAAGGCTATTGGGCCACAAAGGTGGCTCGGCACCGCCACTGCTGCACCGCCCTTGGGCCGTGACCCGGACACTAACAGTCCTACACCGGGTCTGCGCGCAAATCGTGATAGCGGCGAATGAACTGGCACTTACGGCCCAAAGGTGACATGTTGCCATCCCAGGCCCTTCTCCATGTCATTCTCTCGTCTTCGGTGATCGCCTGGGCCGAGAAATGGCGGCGCTGGAGCATAGACAAGCCAAAACAGCCAGAGCACCACTCACTGCCGAGATGTATACGAAGTACATACATGGGTTTCTCACTTTCTCACGGGATGCACCGTGATGTCCTTCCCAGGTACATACATACCTACCTAGGTATGTAAGGATGGCCAATGATGGCCTAAGTTCGGCGGCAGGATGCGATTCGTGATTGGAGGTTAGGCCACTGATAAGTGATGGGCTTGTGCATATCAACCCCGATTCTCTACCTAACGATGCCGCCAGCACCAAGCCATGATGGTTATCCTTGGGTGCGAATTTGGCAGTATGGAGATACGTTGAGTACCTAGTTAGAAGGTAACAGATCTGTTTTCCAGATGCTACACTCTCTACTGCTCAATACATGGATAGAGCCGGACTTGTAGATGTGCAGTAGCATTCTGTATGGAGCACCGTCTCGTAGCGTCGTCCCTTCAGCCAAAGGCGTCTGGAAGCCGTCGATTCGATGGGCATGCCACGGATCTGTCATAGCACCCCACGGTGGGGTTTCTGGCGACATCGGAGAATCTCGCTCCCAGTTTTGCGCGTGGTGACTCAAGAGGCTTGCTATAGAACAGTATTTTAATTCTGCAACTTAGCTGGAAGTTTTTTTTTTTTTTCCTTTGGCTTTGACAAAATCAACAGACTCTTGTTTTCCCTTAGATTCCTGCTTCAGCCTTGAATTCATAGACGCAATTCTGTCTTAATCAACGCCTTTTCTGTAAGGAAATCTCTATACGCCGATTGGTTTTTTTTTTTTTCTATTCCATGTCAATTGCCCCTCCTCGTCTCTGCACTTGATCGGCATATCGTCATTAGTTCAGAGACATTCCCCTCCACCCCTCTATACCAACGTTGCACAGCCGTCCCTTGCATTGATCAATTGAACATCATATATCTTGTTACTAACACGGAGCGCTCTTCAGTCTAGACCAGTTTTCAACGTCCTTCATCCTCTTCAAGAAAAAATGTCTGAATATCCCGCCCTTCTCTTGCGAGCGGAGCAGAAGCCCCTCGAGCACCGGTCTTTCTCTCCCGCTGTCATCAAGTCTCTGATCGAGGCCGGCTACCCCGTCTCAGTTGAGCGCTCCTCTACCAATCCCGACTTCAAGCGGATATTCGAGGACTCAGAATATGAGGCTGCCGGAGCCAAGCTTGTCGAATCCGGCGTCTGGCCAAATGCCCCTCAAGGAACCATCGTGCTTGGTCTCAAGGAGCTCCCCGAAGAAAACTTCCCTCTCAAGAACGACTTCATCCACTTCGCACACTGCTACAAGGGCCAGAAGGGCCACCAGGAGGTTCTCAGCCGATTCCCCCGCGGCGGCTCTATCTTGTATGACCTCGAGTTTTTAGTAGACGAGGTCGGAAGACGTGTCAGCGCATTCGGCTACCACGCTGGCTTTACCGGCGCTGCTCTCGGTGTCAAGACTTGGGCTTGGCAGCTTGCCCACCCTGGCGAGAAGCTTCCTTCTGTCGCCACATTCACCGACGGCCGAGGATACTACATGAACGAGGATGAGCTCGTTGAGCAAATTCGCAAGGATCTTGCTGAAGGCGAGAAGAAGCTCGGACGTAAGCCTACTGCGTTTGTCCTGGGTGCCCTTGGTCGATGTGGTACCGGTGCCTGTGACCTGTTCCTCAAGGCTGGTCTTCCCGAGGAGAACCTCACTCGCTGGGATCTCGCTGAGACCAAGGACCGTAACGGTCCTTACAAGGAGTAAGTTTTCTGTTGCTCTTTTCACGGTAATAGCCAGTACTTGAGATCATAACTAATCGTCTCTGTTTTTATAGAATCGCTGAGCACGACATCTTCCTCAACGCCGTAAGCACATCCCAAGTACGGAGTATGGAAATGATAAAACTTATTAACATCTAATGTGATAGATCTACCTCTCTAAGCCCATCCCTCCCTTCGTCAACAACGACCTTCTGTCGCAGGCCGGCCGTAACCTCAGCGTTGTTATCGACGTTTCATGCGATACCACTAACCCTCACAACCCTATCCCCATCTATGACATCAACACCACCTTCGACGATCCCACCGTCCCCGTCAAGATTGAGAACGACCAGAACTCAACTCCTCTTTCCGTCATCAGCATCGACCACCTTCCCTCCATGCTTCCTCGCGAGGCCAGTGAGTCATTCAGCGAGGGCCTCAAGGAGTCTTTGCTTCAGCTCAAGGACCGAAGCACAGCCAGAGTTTGGGCTGATGCCGAGAAGCTGTTTAACGAAAAGGTTGCGCTGCTGCCCGAGGCGCTGCGCACCAAGGAGGTTTAAAGGAAGGGAGAAGGGAAAACAATTGTTAATGAAGATCATCAATAAGCATGGAATTTTAACGGTCAGGGTAATAGAAACAGGAGCATAAAAATGGGGCGCTTTGATATATACCAAGAGAAGTATATAAAGTGCATAGAAAATTTGATTTCTAAGGGCTATATCAAAATGAATACAAGTGGCCGATTATTCTTTTTGTTGTTACGAATTGATTCCTCGTGCAAATGGTTGATCCCTTACAAGCAGCTGGCTCAGTCACTGTGTATTTATTTATACGCTTAAATTCATTCTCTACATAGCAAGTATACTCTACACAAAAGCTTGGATTCCGGTAATTGCTCTGCCCAAAATCAAACCTAGACATTCCATCGTTAGCAAAACTCCGGCCCGTTTCAATAATAGCGTAACAGGATTACTTACTGTGAATATCGCTCTGTCCCTCATACGTCTGCGTCACAAACAGATTCGCCACGTGTCTTCCAATGTGATACTCATCGCTCACGGCGTTTCCTCCAAAAATCTCCTGCAGCACACGGGCGTTCCGCAGAGCAGCGTCGCAGTTCTGTCTCTTCACCATGCTGATCATCTCGGGCGTGACCTTGCCCTCGTCCTTGAGGCGGCCGACTTGAACTGCCGCCAGGGTGCCGTAGGCGGCGTCGGTGGCGGCGTCGGCGAGCTTCTTCTGGATGAGCTGGTACTTGGCGAGAGGGTTGCCCTTGAATTGCTTGCGCTCCAGGGAGTACGTGCGGGCCCGGGCAATGGCGTCCTCGAGAGCGCCCATTACGCCCAGCGAGATGCCGTATCTTGCACTGTTGAGGCAGCTAAAGGGGCCCTTGAGGCCTTCGACCTCGGGGAACATGTTGGCCTCCGGGACGGGAACGCCGTCCATCTGGATCATGCCCGTGATGGAGGCTCGAAGACCGTTCTTATCCTTGATCGCAGGGGTCTCAAGCGTGCCCGGCGGGCAATCCTTCCTCTCAACCAAGAAGCCCCTAATCTTGCCAGTCTCTTGCAGCTTGGCCCACACCAGCAGCACATCAGCAATAGGGCTGTTGGTGATCCAGGTCTTGGCGCCGCTCAGAGAGAAGTACCCCTTCTTCGTGGGATGCGGCTTCGCAATGCTCTCCATGCTGCCCGGGTCGCTGCCGTGGTTGGGCTCCGTCAAGCCAAATGCGCCAATGAGCCTGCCCCTGGCCATTTCCGGGAGGAATTTCTCCTTCTGCTCTTCGCTGCCGAACTCGTAGATGCCGCCCATGACGAGGGACGACTGGACGGACATGCCAGATCGGTAACCGCTGTCGACTCGCTCGACCGCTCGCGTGATCAGACCGCCGGCTACTGAGGATACGCCAGCACATCCGTAACCCTTAATACCGGAACCCAGAAGGCCTAGCTCGCCCATCTCTTCGAGGATCTTGGGATCGTAGTGCTCGTCTCGGTAGGCCTCTGAGGTAAGTTAGCAGGTATATAACATCATGCACGAAAGGGTCATTCAATTCAAGTTCATACGCAAGACTCTAGGCTGTAGCCGCTCCTGGCAGTATCTCTCTGCGGTCTCTGCAATGGCCAGCTCGTCCTCGGTAAAGAGGTTCTTCGCATTCAAGGGATCCTGCCAGTCGAACGCGGGGCCAGCACCAGTGGCATAGCATCTCGCAGCAATTGGCCTCGCGGAAGCCGCATTGCGGGCAACAGCCCTGAATGAATGTCGCAGCATATTCAACTAGATTCAAAGAAACAGATTGGTATCAAGAACGCAGCATCGGGAAGGGTGTTGCGACAGCGTTATCGTATGGTCTTATGGCCTCCAGCTCGGCACACTATCGGCAATGGAGCTTCCCCAGACTTGGCCCTCGGAGCCACTAGGAGGAGCACTAATCCGATGAAACCCGCGCCGAATCATACGCAAACTCCACACTGGCATCCCCGCCGCCAGCAGCCGCTGCACATGATGCGGCGCTTGGATTTAATCCTCCGTAAGATGCCTAAGTAGGTACTAGTATAGTGGTATAAGTAGGCTAAAAATGGAATATAACGGGAGAATCGTACATAATAGCCCCAATCCGATCTCGGATTCAGGGATGCGCCTTGCTAATGACAGAAGACGGGGTAAATAAACAATTGACAGATGGATGGTTTCTTCTGAGGAACGGCAAGCATAAGAGAGAGAAATATATAGTTCTGTCAACATACTGTAGGCCAAGACCTCTACTTTCCAACAGCATCACGGCGCAGCGGCATGGCTATTCTAATGAAGAAATGGCCGTGTCACTTTCATCATCAGACATACCACTGAAAGGCTCCCACTCCTGAACATTGACATTACTTTTATTGCCCTTCATGTTACTTGCTGCAAGGGTGTCGTGGCCCATCCAAATCTATAATAGCATCATGACTATTCCCACGGCGAATGGCGCTGCCTCCTATTCTCCCACGGGAGTGCCTTGTCCAGGGCTTCCGATATCAGAAGGACTGTGCCGTTCTAAAGAGCCGCGTGCCCTTCGCCTCCTCTCTCTTCCGTCTTGGAATCTCGGCATGACAAGCTCTGTAGAGGTTGAGTTGCGAGAACGCCTCGGAGACTCCCACGGCCGTCTGCGGCGGAAGCGAACCGCGATGCGTTCGCGGAAACCTGGCGGCGTGATGGGCTGAGAACGAGAAACGCGTCTGCTATAGTATTGTTGCCAGCTTCCCGGCCGGGGTGAAATTATCTTTGGCTCACAGTTAGCTTGCTTATCTATAACGAGTGGAAGAAGCAGCAATGGGCATTTACCCCCGGTTGTCTTGAGCTGCGATTGAAATCTGGACAGGATGTCATGCACTGATGTATAAGAGCGGCCGAGTCATCTTGAGCGGTGATTGGCCATATCTGAGAAGCTTGTATAGAAGTCGATCGTGGTAGCCCTCTGTCTCCAGCAAAGAGCTTGCGTTGTTGATCTATGCTAGCGTCGTCACATCCACCCGTCAATAAGGCCTGGTTCGGTAAAGGATAAGTTTGACAGGTTAATGTTGTTGGCGATTTGCGAAATTCGGCCGAGTTGTCGTTCATTTTAGAGGGCAGGATGAGAGTTTGCCGACCTGGATGCTAGGTAACTGGAGCGAGGTAAAAGCTACTCTATAATGATAAAAGTGCTCGGCAACACTGGTGTAAATGGCGACTGTAGAAGAAGCGCTTCCTGTGTCAAGAATCAGTTTTTCAACTTTTGGCAAAGGATTATTAGTGCGCACAAACCCACGTAAGGTAACTGCCCACCGGAGGAGCATTCTTTCTCAACTGCTGCTATTATGAAACGAAGACTGAACTCTAGATCCCTTGTTTGTAGCTTCCAAATATCGTCCGGAAATACATATTGGATGGTACCAATCATGGCTTTAACATAAGACGCCCATGCCAGTAAGCATATAGCTGCGTCGCATCTTGTTTTTGTAGGGAGTCGGGTGCATATTGAACCACCAAACTCACTGCAGATATGACTTGCAACCCTATGTTAAACGACAGAGGAGGCTGGCTAAGTAGGAGCTTCGAGTCCTCGAGGATAGCTCCCGATAGAGAGATTTGCCTCTCAGAACTATCCTCTGATCGGTATGCCGATACAAGCTCTCGCAAATTTACGAGAATGCGAATTATTTGCTCAGAACCAGCAATTCGGTTTAAACTAGCAGCTGTTGACTCTGTGCTGTGTCTGCCGCTGCTCGTTTCCCATTTGTCAGTGCTGGTGTCGAAACCATTTCCTGTTGCCAATTTTGCATCTGGTGAAAGAAGCGTATCAATGACGCGGTCGAATTCGGTTTTACCACGGTGTAGAAAGGGTACCTCCATCCAGTCTTGAGTCCCCAGGAGTGAAGTCTTGCGAGTGGATAGCGCTACGTATGACTGTATTACAGTAAGTTTCCCGTCCTTTGACCTCCACAAGTCACCAGATGCTGCACCTACCATGAGAAAACGCAGGTGCCAAAATATCTCAAAAAATGGCGACGTCTGGCAGCCTTCGGGTCCCGCTTGCTCTAGGAGGCTGAGGGCGCCATAAGCATGGGGAAACCATGAGTCCGTAGCAAGAGGTGCCATCATCTCAAATTCCAACAGCGCCATGGACATGAGAAGGAGATTCAAAATAGATGGCAAATTCCGGTGCTTCCGCCATGGAACAAGCCGATGAAATTGAGCCTGGTGGCGCTCCAAGCCGCTTGAATAATACCCGTACGCTGCCGCTCTTGACGACGCATCATTGCTAAGAAGAGCTGAGATGGCTGCCTTCATGGCTTGAAATGGAAGCAGCATAATGGACTGAAAATCTGCCGACAGCGGGAGCTGCGGAATCAACATCATCCATAGATGGGGCGTCCAAGGGCATAGATGATATGATGCAATATCAAGCGCCATACGCGACATCATTTCATGTATGTTGCCGCCGATGCTGGTCGGAATGCCAGCGTTGCCCGCTTGCTAAGCCGTATAAGCGCGAGCTCCTGAATCAAAGGGTCTGGCTAAATGCTTACTTTATACCATTGATCGCGGCAGACAAGTTGCCGCTGGGGCGGTAATTCTGGGGAGATTTTAGTAAATTCGCAGTCAAGGATCTCGGAATACCGAAGAAAGACTTACCATCTACACTATGGATAAAAATAAGACCTTGCGTGGTTCCAGGACATGGCTGCTTGAGCCGTATGCACTGGGAACAGTGCGGTTGCTTGTTGTCACACTAAAGCCAGGTTAATCATGGTACTCCTTTTATTTTCTGCATCAATTTTGTCGGCCTGTTTACTTTTATCTTTCTCCGTTTGCATGTCTTGCACCCATGTGTCCTCCGAGAACCTAGTCTCATTGTCCTTTAGGTTACGGTCATACGTCTAGTCGGTGAGAGGTGTGGTTGTGAGATATAAGTGGGAAGAGTTGTAATTCGCCGTCAGACGACTAAGTCGGCAAATGAAACCAAATCTGAGCGGATGAGTAAGCAGTCTGATCAAGAGCAATGCTGCTCTACGGAATTTATACAAATACACAGCTCTAACCATAATGCGCATTGTTAGTGTATTTCATTTAAGCAGGCAGTTTGTTTTAGTTTACTTACACTCAAATATCATTATAGCTCTACTATTCTTGACCCCAGGCGAGTGTGTATTTTCGCTATGCGATTTTTCATCTTTCTGTTCCTCCTCTGCAATGTTCTCAATCGTACAGAAACAAGGCCGAAACTCCGCGTATTCTCATCTTTTGCTTGATATTACTTCAAATCAAACAAGAGCTCGGTAATTCAATAGTCATAAACACAAGACCGACAGCTCCTTTAATCCTCAATGATTCAACCCACTCAGAAGAGCCCGATTGGGACGACAAGGGAGCCGAGAAGTATTCCCGGCATTCGGAATTCCGGCTTGGGAATGTCGCTGTTCTTCTTGGTTAACTAGTTCCACGAGCTCGTTTCAGTCTCAAGGCAGCATATAGAGAGTTTCTAAAAGATACTCACGTTATGGTAGACTATGTTTCCCATCTATCCATCCAAAGCCGTGGCACATAGTTCATCGAGCCCACCTCATATGTACATCAAGCCAGTTGGTGCAGGCTGGAATCCATATGTGTTGCCAAATATCGCTGGGAACGTCGCAAAGAAGATATTCAGAAAACTGCATACACTATAGGTGGTATTAATTGGTTGGGTTTATCGAGAATAGCCAGTAGTTCTTACAGTGCTCCATAGAAACTCATGATGAGACAAATAGGGCATCTTGTAAGAAGCATCAAAGGGCGTAAAGTTGCTTCTCTAGCTGTAGGCCGCATCAGTGAAGCAGAAGTGCCTACTCTTTCGTTCCTTTGTTCCAGAATTTTAGCAATCCTGTTCTCTGTGTACCATTATTTGACGAAATGAGTGAATGGTCCGTCTCGGGGAGAAAAAACACGCAAAGGATCAACGCAGTAGCATCAAGAGCGGCCGTTAAGACGAAGCCATAGCGGACTCCGAGTGTCTGCGTCAGATATCCTCCCATAATAGGTCCTGTTGGTGGCCCAATCAGCAGGCCCAGCCGTATATAGCGCTGGCTGGAGCTCGTTCTTGCGGGATGAAAAGATCAGCTATGACTGCTCCGGCAATCGATATGGTGTCGATGCTTCAATTCCAGCCAAGAATCGAAAAGGAATTAGTTCTCCCGTCGACTTGGCGAAGATACATGCAATACTAAACGCGGTGAATATGACGCTCGAGATGTTCATCACCCACCTCCGTCCACAAATGTCAGATATACGGCCAGAGTCAAGGCTAAAACTGTGCCAGGCTTGATGTCATTTTTTTGGCGATTTCTGGTAAACCAGGTGTCATGATAGAGCTCGCAAGCGGCCTAGACGAATAAGAAAGATGAAGTAGTTTTCATGTAACGCCAGAGAGCTTATGAGATGAATGCTGAGAATAAGATTAGTCCTATCATCTCATATTTTTTTTTTTTTTTTTTTTTTTTTGGAATTGGCACAATCTATGGGATTTTTGTCCGATCTGCTCCATATTTGGTCAGAATCAATGGTATCTGGGCTTCATACCGATGAAGTCGTATTGGGAGGTTTCTCCAGATCCATGATAGCGATTAGCTAGCGGTTCTCGAGGTTCGTCCTATAAGAGAGCCATTGTTACAGACAGATGTCGGGTTTTTGTAATCATGGTGAAAGGAAACAATAGAGAAGTCTACATTATTTTTGTATGAGATATGCTCTTGTATCCTCGGTACTCTAACGATATATAGAAGAGGAAGATATTATACAGTGGTGCATGCAAGTCCCTTTGATATGAATTGTCTTTGGGCTAAAGCACTTGAACTCGGCAGTCTAGCCTGTTTGGAATGGGGATTGTATCCCTGTTGCAGGCAATTCAGATGGAACTACATGCTAGAAAGTATATGCAGCGTCTACGTGACTTGGATAATCTTTGTGTTCAGACGATAAATTCGATTAATTGTCAATAAATACTATACTCATATTAAATGAACTGGAATGGCTGTAATTGATCATGATTAGGCAGATTAGCTCAACATCGAACTCCAAAACGCAGGAAATGAGGCATTTTATAGGGTAGGTGAGATGGCCATAGAGAACCTCTAACATGAAACTCCTCGTACATGCAGATAACCACGCATAGAAAAAAAAGCTGATAAGAAAAAAAAGTTTCGATTGATTGTAGTGTAATATGCCGAAATTTTAGTTTGCACATCACTCGCAAATATTATCTCGGTAATTTGGGGCTCAATCGTGCAAATCAAAATCTCGTCAAGTTTTATATGGGCAATACAAGGTAGGTCGAATTTTACGGTCTTGAGTTCCTACCCTTCTTTCATGTGTAATCCATCACTGGCTGGATACCAACTCCGGCTTTTGAAAATGGACTACCCGGCTAACCCGGCGAGCCCTATTTGCCTAATTACGAACCTGAGGTCATCTTGCCGTGGGTTGTTGGATACTCTGCAAACTTGCACGCGATCGACGCGAGCGATTACATACATGTACTCATATGACGTGTGTATTTCGGTTCCAGATTCCATGCTTGACATGCACTACTTAGACTATAGAATGCCAAAGGCAAAGAAAAAAAAAAGATGGCGATACAAGTTCACAAGTAGGCATTAGTAGATATTAGTATTTGTGCTAATAACGGCTGCCAATGTTGCCAGAGTGACCCAATTCTGCCCCCTGGGGATATTTACCATAATACGAGCATTGTACTGTACGTGGGCCGGCAGCTATACTTTTAGAAGCAAATGCGACATGGGGATGACAGGCATTCCACAGCCTAAAGAAGAAGCTTCAATTTTCTTTCTCATTCTTTTTTTTCTTCTGCGCGACGAAGAAGGAGAAGGAGGTTCCACCAGCTCTTCTAGAAAAGCATGGCCATCCGGAAGAGTACGGAGCAGCAACCGTGCAGCACGGAGATATTCATCGGTCAGGGTTCGTCTGATCGCGCTGGTAGAAATGAGAGAGCCCGCTTCACTGGAGACGAAATTCAGGGATGGCGAGGTCGATGTCTGAGGGGGCTGAGCGGCCCTGGTCGCCGCGAGCGTTCGAGCAGGATATTACCAGCCTTTATGCGCTGGGCCGGCGGAAACTTGCCGGCATGGCTTAATGAAAGAGGGGAGGCAGTGCTGACAGGGCCGGAATTACTGGCTGGAAGAATGCGATCGTATTCGATCCTTTTTTGGCAGCGCCAAGCAGAAGCCGGGGCTCAGGGGAAGCCGAGTCTGTGTATATGGAGAACGCTTGTATGTGGTATATGATCTGCCACAGTAATTATTACGACGCAGCAGTACTTGTACCCGATAATAATATGCAGGATTTCGGGTCTCTGGAAACGCGCGAAACATGCATAAAAGGAGCTGGGGCCGATGCCGCGGATTTAATAGGTAGACCAAGGTATTGACCAACATGTACATATACCGGTTGGCAAGTTGCGACAGGATCGGTGCACAGATACGGAGTAGCAGCTGTCCTAAGTCCATGTGATGCTCCGCTACGCCCAGCCTTCAAATTTTCTCTCTTTGCCTTGTTTTTTTCTTTTTTCGCCCTCATTTTCATCGGCAGCCGTATCGTCGGTGGTCTGACTAAGCCCGTCTGTTTCACACGCGCAATGGTCCAACACGCAAACTGTCATGCTAGTGCCAGGAATTGTCAAAAGTTGCTTGCCCCCCTGCTTGGTCTCGCTGGTGGAACGGTTTGATGTCATGACTTGTGCGTGCTGCGGACCCATCGTGGAAATGCCCAGCGCCGAGGGCATCGCCTGAGTCTCCATGTGCTGTCTGTAAATCATTTCTGCGAGTCAATGTTGGAAAAGGGCTTGGTCCGGCCTGGGGTACCTGTACTTGCAGCCGCTGGGTGGGCGACCCTGTGGATGCTCGTACCGGCACCCCATCGCTGACACATGCTTCCTGGCGCGCAAGACTGGGCCTTCTGCCTTGGGGCACAGTTGCTGCTATTCTTGAAGCTCTGCCTGGTGTGATGGACGAATTGCTTTGCTTTGCCGCCATGCCTGCTCTTATACCCGCGGCCTAGTATCTGATGTAGGGACCTGCATGCAACTGAACTCCATTTAAGCGCATCCTGCTGTCTGCCGTGGCACGCAAACTGAGCGACCACGATGGCCCGGCGTGCATTTGCACTGCCTCCCGTAGCGGCAGATCAACCTCCGTTCAGCTGGGCCAGGAGCAGAGATCACGCCCTATGGCAAGCGCCCATCAAACTCCAGGTTCCATTGACTTCTCGTGTGTCTATGCTCATCCACTGCAGCTCCAGCGTGTTGGCGGCCGCCCACTGCAGCAGCGGCAGGGCTCCCTTAGCGGGCCTAGCTCCCCATAGCAGGATTTTACAGCGCGCTGTGCTGTGCTATGCTGTGCTGTGCTGTGCTGTGCCCTTGATCTCCGTGCCAAGAGGCGTTGTCTCCAGGCCTCGTCTCCCCTTGTGGTCCATCCATTTTCCGCTGATAGCCCCCTGGGCCACCATCATTAGCGCTGGCCCGGAGCGAACGATAAACCCGCCACTGGCACCAGCCAAGCGCCTCGTTCCAATTTTCCACGAGGTTGGAGCCCGACAGCCCGCGCGTCGTCAAGAGAGGCAGAACGACTTCATTTCACGCTCTACTTTTTTTCCTCTGTCGTTTTGCGTGGGAGCGGCTGCACTGACTGCATCCAATCCATCCCTGTTTTTTTCCCCTTCCAGGCGCTGTTGCTCGCTGTAACCCCCCCAAGCCAATTCGTCATCCCAGCGGGCTGCGGAGTGGGTCAGCGCGCCGCCAGTCCTTCCCTCTGGTTAGCTGTTCTGTCGTCTCTGCCCAATCTCCTGCACCATCCAATCCAACCCGCAGACGCAGCACATCTCCATCCCCATCAAATCCCTTCCCATCGATCCAAGAAGCATCGCTCAATTGGTAGCATTTAGCAGCCGTCCGCCGCTCGCGTCCGCCGTCGCAGCGAAATGCCCTCGTTCCTGACCCAAGACAACCCGACAGTCTTTTCCAACGGCTCCTTCATCAGTCTTGAGCACGAACACGAGCACGACCACGACCAGTACGGCCACAGCTTTGCCGCTGCAAAGGGCCTGGCGAATGAGGCATCCATAACCGACGCCCGGTCCTACGCCGTCCATGAGCGCTTCGACGAGAGCTCGACTCTGTCCACGCGCGACTCGGACGTTTCGGACTCGCCCATGCCCTTGAACGAACTCGACCAGTGCTGGCAAGAGGACGGCAGCGGCAACGGGACACGGCCCACGAGTATGAGCTCTCTCTCCAACGGCAAGAGTCTGGCTGGGGGCTTTGAAGCACAGGATTATGGCGATTCCAGCCACGCGATGGCTAATGGCGCCACCTTCTCCCTCCCCCATCGCACCGTGCCACAGGAGCACATGTATACAGGTGCCGCAGCCGATCTGGCCCGCAAGCCAGCCGCGTTATCGTCGTCCATCAATCAGAGGGCATCGACAAGGAGCGTCCAAGACGATGTCTCGACTACCGTGACCCGGCCAACACCGCCCCCCACAGATGCCGAGTCGCACAGCCCGCCTCAGCCTTGGACGCCGTCACCGATGGCTTCTGACCTCGCCCTGCCGCAGCATACTAGTAACGGCGCCCCCCATCGCTTTTCATCTCCCGCATCCTACCAGCCTACCGGCTCCAACTCGGCACCCTCTTTGTCCGCACATCTGCAGCCCGGGCCCGGCATGGGCGTCAAGCAGAGACACACCCTCGAGGTGCCCAAGCCTGCACCGGGAAGAACCTCCAAGGACGGCCTTGACAGTGCTCAAGCCAGCGGCCGCTTTTCACCAACAATCGCCAGCCCTGCAGGGCCAGGCCGTGCAGCTTCTTTCAGCCTGGCTCGACGAACGACGCGGTCCATGCAGTCGGATGCTCCCCGAGACGAGATTGTACCCGACGAAGACGCCATGCGATGGGCCGAGATGTATCGACAGAAGCGAGCCAGCAAGCGGAGACGGAAAGAAGAAGAGGACGATGACCGAGTTTTGGTTGGCACCAAGGTTGATGAGACCCATGCCAACTGGGTAACGGCTTACAACATGTTGACGGGCATCCGTGTATCTGTCTCGAGGACGAATGCAAAGTTGGACCGCGAGTTGACCGATGCGGACTTTAATGTTAAGCAAAAGTCTACGTTCGACATGTATGTCAATCTTTCCCGCTTTTCAATCGTAGATGATCATTCATGCTTGATCCTAACCATCCATTGCCTTCTTATGATGCTGATATTATCCATTTCAATAGCACCGGTAACGAACTTGTTCCCTCAGCCAAGTACGACTTCAAGTTCAAAGATTATGCTCCTTGGGTCTTCCGCCACTTGCGAAATGCTTTCCGTCTGGATCCTGCTGATTATCTCATGTCCCTGACGGGCAAATATATCCTTTCGGAGCTGGGCTCCCCGGGTAAGAGCGGCAGCTTTTTTTACTTTTCTAGAGATTACAAGTACATCATCAAGACCATCCACCACGCCGAGCATAAATTTCTACGCAAGATCCTCAGAGAATACTATAAACACGTTACCGAGAACCCCAACACGCTCCTCTCCCAGTTTTACGGCCTTCATCGAGTCAAGATGCCTTACGGCAAGAAAATCCACTTTGTCGTCATGAACAACCTATTCCCCCCACATCGAGATGTTCACACCACTTTTGATCTTAAAGGCTCGACTATTGGCCGAGACTATAGGGAGGAGGATTTGGAAAAGAATCCACGCGCGACCCTCAAGGACCTGAACTGGCTCCGACGAAAGCAGAACCTAGAACTGGGTATCCAGAAGAAGAAGCTATTCCTGGAGCAGCTCCAACGAGACGTGGCCCTCCTCAAACGTCTCCACATCATGGACTACTCTTTGCTGGTTGGCATTCACGACCTTTCCCGCGGGAATGATGAAAACCTTCGCGGAAAGACATTGCAGGTGTTCAACCCAGGTGGTGAGAAGAGCCCTGAAGATGACCTTCAGGCCTCTCTTCTCCGAACTCCATCGAAGCTGGAAAACTACCGCAAAGCCAAAGAACTACGCCAAATGGTCCAGAAGGAACGCCCAGTACCTATGGGCGAAGCCAACGACCAGATGCCTGATGATGTGGGAGAAGATCGTCGTGGGCTCATTTTCAACCAAGACGATGGTGGCTTCCGAGCAACTCATGAAGACAATGAGCCCGCAGAGGAGATTTACTACCTTGGTGTCATTGATTGTCTCACTCACGTAAGTCTAAAAGGCATAAATGCCATTACTCACCGAAATCCTGCTAACCCATAGATAGTACGGAATGATCAAGAAGATCGAGCATTTCTGGAAAGGCCTTTCAAACGACAAGAGCAAAATTTCAGCTCTGCCGCCGGACCAATACGGTGATCGCTTCTACCACTTCATTCAAGGCATCACCATGTCCGCCGAAGAGGCCAAACGAGAACGTGCACGCAGAGACCAGGAACTTATGCTTCAAGCACAGAAACAGGAAAGGTCGAGGCAGAGCACTATTCCTCCTATGCCGATGCACGAGCCGCCTGCTCCTCCCATCGGAATACAGCCTAATGGGCGAGCGTCGTTGAAGGGAGCACCCGAGGGGCAAATCCCAGAGCGAATTTTGAAAACTAGTGCGACGGTGCCAGGCGCGAGAGACTCACAGCACGAGGCTATTTTACCTGTGGTTGAAGAAGCCGGAGAAAGCAGCAGAGACGACACAGAACGATGGGTTCATGAGACATCTTGGAAAGACACGCCCGAGCCGAGCCGAGCGCCTCCGCCAACACCACCTGCCCACGACCAAACTTTCCTTAAGCCCGATAGCTCTGACAGTGGTTATGGTGATAACAGCAATGGGACTGTGAGCAGAGACAATTCGCTCAAAGTAGCCCGACCGGTCAGCCGAGGAAGTCTACACAAGGTTTTACCACCCCTCCCCAAGAAGGAGAATGCTCAAGAAAGTGGAATTAGAATGGTCATGTAGACGAACTACAACAACAAGACTTTATCCTTCCGCTGGTGGATTGAAAATTGATTGGTATTACGACAAAGCACGGCATGGCGCATAAAATCAGCGATGTTAACTATACACAAAGGGTTCAGACTTTAACAGCCCCTTATTTTTTTTTTCTCTGATGATTCCGCATGAAGGACAAGGAAACGGTCGGGCGGAATTGTTGGACTCTACGATTTTAAACACTGTTTTGCAACATAATCAGCACTTCGCGTTTCTTTTCCTTCTCAATTTTTTTTGTTACATTTCTTCTTTCTCACTCGAGAGCACGCGTGTTTTTGATTTGATTGTTCCCCGTTGGCCACGTTTTCCTGTTCATCTGGTTGGGCTTATTTCTTCTTCTTTTTTTTCACCCCTTTTCTTTTGTCGTCAGAGGAAATATCATATTCACTCTCTTTTCCTCCCGACCTGCCCTATTCTCCTTTTTCTTCCCCTTTTTTCTTTTTCATCTTGTGGTATGTCGCAGGTGTGACATAGGGGCGGAGACGAAACAGAGATGGCGTGAAGTACAAATCGATGTTGTTGTAGGTTGTAAAAAGAGGAGAAAAAAAGAGAGAAAATGAAAGACAGAAGGCAACCATTTTTTTTTGTCCGCGCAGGTGTTGTGCAAAGTGTGCTAATATTGACTTTTCTATTACAAGACGTGGATGATACCATTGACCGCATTCTCAACATACATACAGACAGACAGCTATTTAACTTTTTTTTTTTCTTAAGTAGATTCGGTTGTTTATTTACCTGCATCTTCATGCCTTTGAGGGTCTCTTTTGTCTTTATATACTGGTGATATCAAGTATGTGTCAATTATCGTGATTTTCTGGGAGAAGGAGGATAGAGAATAAAAATTACTTTGTTTTTGAAGTTGAACCGTAGAGCTTTTCCTTGATAAAGATTGTTTTGGAGTTGTCTGTCAACGCTTAGCATGGGCGGATGGTTTAGTGGTATAATTTTCCCTTAGCATCTTTCAACCTTTGAGTTGGATAATCGCATGGGAAAGGTCCGGGGTTCGATTCCCCGTTCGTCCAATGTCTTTTTCCTTCATTTTTTTTAGCCTCAAAAATTTGAACTTCTTTTTCTTTTCTATTTAAGTGTTGTACTTACTTTACTAAATGGTAGCCCATTTGTGCTAACTACATAGATTTGTTGACACATTGCATTCCAAGTGTATAGACGAGAGCGTGTCAATGGCAATTCTAAATGGTCCAAACTTGCATAACTCATTCACATACATCCCTTTCGAACAACGATAGTCGACAGCATGGAGTCAGTTAAGCTTTTTATAGATAGGAAAGTATATATTAAAATATCGGCCATATCAGCTTGGCCTCCAGTATTAACTAAACGTCATTCACTAAAATTTTTCAATCTTCTTTGCTCTGTATCTTAACCGGGTATTCTACTATTTTTCCTCTTATCCAGATTGTTACTTTTCTTCTCCCCTTTTCTAATTATTCCAAGTAACTTTCATGGAAAGAGGGAAAGGCGAAAGAGTGCCCCAATCCTCAGTGAGGTACTCGCTAAGGCCACCTTGCCTAGCAACTTTCTTCAGCTCACCCTGAGGTCCCACAACCTTCTTCAAGCCTTGCTTCTTGAAGATGGCTCGGAAGAGCTCCACCAGTGCAATCTGGCTGACTTCGTTACCAACGGCAGTGTGCGTTCCGGCGCCGAACTGTATGTAAGACTCTAGAGGACGGCGAGGGTCGACAGTTTCAGGGTTGGGGAACTGGTGAGGGTCACGAGCGCCAGATACAAAGGAGACAAAGACCTTGTCACCTTGGTTGACCTTGACCTTGCGTCCGTCATCTTCAGTGATGGTGTCGGTGCCGGTAGAAACTTGGTGTAGGCTGAAGGCACCAGCCATACGGACACCCTCCATGGCGAAACCGAGGAGGAGAGAGTCAACCTCAGGGCTGGGCTCCTGGTTGGCCAAGGTGTGGATATCGTTGACGTATGGGGCGCCTTCAGTGGAGAGATACCAGTCAAGGGCTTGGGCAAACTTGAATTAAAAAAAAAGGTGGTGTTAGTATTTGAATGGAAAATAGGAAGAGAGCAGGAGAATAAAGGAATAAATACGTACCAGACGACCTTGTGACGGCACAGCGGCAGCAGCGGTAGGGAGAATCAAACCCCACGCAATATCATGAGCATCCAGGCCAGACTTGGCCAGACCCTTGACAGCATTGACACCGGCGGTGGACAGCGGGTCATTCTTGGTATTGCCTGTGAACAGACGCAGACCAAGAGACTTGGTGTACTTGACAGTCGTCTCAATTGACGCGCCGAGCGCATCGGCAATCTCCTTGGTCTTCTGGCGAAGAGGGAAAGATTTAACGGGATCAACGTCAAGGAAGAGGGTGGTGAAAATGGCAGCCAAAGCGGCATACAGCTCTTGCTCAGAGAAGACACCCTTGGGGTTCTCCTGAGTCTTGAGAGGAATGTTGAAGATCTGGGCAGCGTAGTGAGTGTGAGCCGTGTTGCCAAGGTCACGAACAACGTCGATGTGCTTCTTGCCCATGATAGTGTACGACTTCTCTGCCAAGAGCTTCTCCGCCGTCTTTGCGTAGAAAGCCTTGACGACATTCTTCCAATCGCCCTTGTAGAGAAGAGACTCGAGCGTCTTGCGGTCGCTGGCCTGCATGTACCGGCCGCTGCGGCCAGTAAGAATCTCAAGACCTTGCTGCCACTGAACATTGTACTTGTCGGTATTGGAGAAGACGTGATTGAAGCCACCAAAGGATGTGACCTCAACGCGAGGAGCAGCAGCTCTTGGGCGCTCAAAGCTGAAGCGGTGAACACGGTTCAGGCTGGTCAGGATCTTGCGGTTCTCCTGAGGGATGACCATGGGATAGTGGGCGTATACAGAATCTTGCTTGAAGTGGTTGGGGAAGGCCCGGATGAACAACTTGTAGAAAACGCAGCCGTGGTTGACCTTGAGATCATAGGCGACCTCCTTGTAACCCCAGTGAGTGAGATACTTGGGGTTATAGTCGGTGGTGTAGTGTCTGTCACCACGCACAAGCGAGACGGCGTCGGACAAGACGACTCGGGAAATGGTGTAAGTGGGAGCGATACCGACACCAGGCACCATTGGCGTCTTGGCCTCCTCGGCAACCATGCCAGGATAGAGCTCAACGTAATCAGGATGCTGGTACAAGTTGCGCAGAGCGTCAGCAACCTGAGGATCAGAGTTGATCTCCTCAAAGGTCTCGTAGGCCTTGAGACCAAAGTGCTTACGGAACTCGTTCAAGCCCGCAAGATTCCACTTTCGGCCGCGGATGATGCCCAACATCTCTACAGGCTTCATGATACGAGGGATGTTGCGAGCGCCGAATGAGCCTCCTGGCTGCTCAATAGCTGTGGAGATGCAGTCGACGAGATCGTCATCATCAAAACGTCCATCGGGACCACGAGTGTATCCGCCAAACACGCAGTCGGCGGGATCCTTGTTCATGCTCATAGCGAACTTGCGGACGGCAGTCATGAACATGCGCATGTCCATGGTGCCATAGTTCTCGCCCAAAAGCTCGTCATAGAAGTGGTGCATCCACTGATCGTCCATTTCGGAGATGCAAGAGTGCCAGCGATAGCAGATGTTGAACTCGGCAGAGACGCTGTTTCCGACACCTCGTTCAGAGCCCTTGGTAGTGCCAACATCTGTGCCGGCCTCCTGGCGAGGATCCAAAGTCCACTCGGTATCAACACGGTTCAAGTTGATAATATTTCGCACGTAGTCAACAAGAGTAATGTTAATGTACAAACCAGAAGTCACCAGACGAGCGGTCTGGAATAGCTCTTCATCGTACTTCTTCCAAGCTGCAGTCGCAGCATCTCCCTGTAGGTCAGAGGAAGGCTTGGCAAACCTGTTGCCTTCGTTGATAGCGGCCAGGTTTGCGGCGATGTAGTTGTGGAAGCGGTTGAACATGATGAGAATCACGCAGACACCAGGAGGCATACCAAGAAGTCGCTTATCGGCGAAAGTATCCGGCTTCAACATACCGTCCTTGAACGTGCGGACAGTATTCTGAGCATCTTGGCTATGGCCGTACAGGGGAGCCAAATCGAGGTACGACGACGAATCGTTGATATTGGCATCTCTTTCGTTGGTCCAGAACAAGTCTATGATTTATAATTAGCCCAGTAATTCTTTTCCATGGGGCATGATTGCAAATCATATTTACCATGAATGATGATAGTGGCCCAGTACCAGAGAATGCTCGAGACGTTGTTAGGGTTCTTGATGAACTTGTCCCTGGCCATTAGAGATTCGTAGATAGCTTCAGGATCCGGCAGAGCCCCCAGTGGCACGACTCCGGGTCTGACTGAGCGTGAGTAAGGAGTCCCAGCTGCGCCAAGTTTGGGCATGAGAGGATTCTGAAAGGGTATAGTTAGTATTCGTCTATGGGTAGGTGTTCCTGAGATGAGCAAATACTTACATTGTTGGATCCATCAGCCTGGCGGAAACGAAACTCGTCTCCCATGTACAACAATGGAGGATGATCAAGCGAATACCATAGCTCGTCGATGAACATATTGGTGAGTACCTCTTGTCGCTTAGAGCCATTGGGCAGCGCAGCTACCAATTGGATGGTCTTCTCCATGATCATTGTCTTGTCATCGCTTTGCGTTTCGCCCTTTAGCTTCGAAAGGATAATTGCCTTGAGCGTCTTTAGGTCTAAAATAAAGTATTAGCAAACACCATGGTTCGCCTGAGCACTGCCATTGGTACTTGCCTGCGAAAGTGATTGTGCTCAGATCCTGCATCAGAGTCGGCCTGTTGACAACCTTTTTGTAGGTGCCATCTCCCATCTCACTGGGGAGAGGCCGACGAGAGGCACGGTACAGTTGCATCAAGCCGCCATGCTTGACTGGCTTAGTCTTCTTTGCCTTTGCGACTGGGCCGCTAGGGTAATCGACGATAGCATGATTGCCATTGGCAGCGGCTCTGTTGGAGTTCATGGTGGACAGGATGTTACTACTGGCCGGGTATCACAAAAAAAAGCAAAATGTCCAAGAGCAGCAGAAGCTACGCAATGTAAAAAAAAGAAAAAGAAAGCAAAAAGTCAAGGCGCGAGCTCATACAGCTGGGGTGTTCCACTGTCTTATATACAAATCTAGAGGGGGGCAGCCAAATGACCATCCAGTCGTTGTGTTTGTCTCTTCAATGCAGGATGCGGCCGCACAACAGTAGCAGCTGCAGCATGCATTACTGGGCATAGACATTCCTATTCAACCACTTACATGCGCGTAGGAGTACGAGGGTTCGGGCCGCGGCCTGCGACCGAGCCAACAATCTCAGCGGTAGCAATCTGAGATCGACCCTAGGAGCCAAACAATTACCACATCGGAGACGAGGAAGACGAATAGAGAAAGGCGTGGCCGCTGATAATCCACATAGCGTGCTATCGGGCACCTTAGTTAAAGTCATGCCTGCATGATCAAAGCTGCGATGTCTCTTAGCTTCACTCAGGGGACAAGGAAGGCCACCATTTCTCTATGCCCTCTTAACCGCCCTTACTGGAGAGCCTGCAGGCCACAAGTAAGACATACATGGAGAAGGCCGGAGATCATGCCCCATAGAGACTTTCTCAAGCATCATCAGGCCATAAACCTGGCATTACGGGAGGCAAAGTATTTGTAAGAAACTTTCCCCCTCCTCTGGGTCAGGCACACTCGCTGGTGTTCGATGCCATTGGCGAATGACAAGGCCTTGAAGCGTCTCGCATTGTACTCCAAAAACCGAATAGGAGAGTCCCACAACAGCTATCTCTTCCTCTGCGGGTCAAATTTCTCAGCTCGGGATGCCTAGGGAGTGATAGGAGTTGTCGACTGTATCCAATCCTTGTATATATCATGTAGTCGTAGTACTACGAAGTCGAAGGCGAGTCGTGGTAGCGGCCGCTTGGCTGGCCCTCCTCGACCCACCCCCATCTCGCCGCTGATAATCAGATTGGTCCCGTCAATCTTCCAGCCGCAGAGGTGTGCTAGTCGGCCGTAAATGAACTGGAAATGCCGATTCCCGCTAGATTAGTGCTGCGGGTACCTTTGGAGGAACTTGTTCAAGCAGCTCAAGCAAACGTCAGACGCCTATGGCGACGTACCTGATATTCAATGCCGGGAGATGGAATCGTGAGACAGAGCTCCGACAAACGCTCCTATGGCTAGTATTAGCAAACAGTTTCACAAGATTTTTGAGAAACGAAAGTCGCCGTGTGGTCAGACAAATAGAGGAGCTGCTTTTCCTTTTTCTCCTTGGGGAGAAGCTGAACACCTCTCCCTCCTTTCCTCCCTGCCTGCTGAAAGCTGTCCCCGCGCTAAGAGCTCCAAGCTCCATGCAGAGCAACAAGCATGCAGATGGATTCTGGGAAACTCGGCCAATCCTGCATCCCGTCGGTCGTGGACGTGGCGGCCGGGCGACCTTTCGCCGTGCCAGCTCTCCATATTGGCCCTGGCTTCACGACGTTTGTCTGAGACATGCATATATAAGCGTCAGACTGTACAAGCAGATCGCTGCTTAGACCGAAAGATCCTCGTCTGGATTGGTGCTTCTCCCGGATCCACTCCACTAATAGAGAAATGAGAGGCTTGCTGGACGCCAGCTGAAACTTTTGGTACCACGCCTGTTACGGCGCAATGCCTTTGCCGCCTGGCTTGGTTTTCTTCCCGCCACTTCTTCCTTGGCTTTGGCTTTGGCGGTCACTTGGGCTTGTTCCCAAATCATAAATACGCGATTAATACCATGACGGTGTTGGTATGGAGCACAGTGGACGCAGTTTATTGGCGTACCAGTGTGAAAGGGCGATGCCGCTCGCGTTCTGTATTAGTGGGCATGGAACCAACTCGCCGGAGACCACGAAGTAAAGAGGGCGGAACCGAATCGGCGATCATGTTCCAATCGACTGAAACTTGGAGATCCCAATATGATCCTCAAAACGAATTCTAATACTACTAAAGCATATATTAATATGGGGAGAGCATTGCCTTTTCCTTTGAGCTTAATCGACAATATATGCACAGCTCTGATCTGGATCTTCCCCAAGAGAGAGGACCAGGGTGGGCGGATCATCTAGATGAGATTTGATTTCATTTGCTGTGGTTGGCACGGCCGCGGCCAAGTTGACCCAGGTTGACCCCACCGTCACCGTAAAAGCGACATGACCTGGCCGCTTTTCATTCTCCTATGTAAGTGTTACTACCTAAGCGGCCCGTTGTCTGACCGTGCTAGCAGTATTTCAGTTTACTCTTGTAAGTAGGTGTTTCCATTGGGCTATGCGTCCTTATACATTAGCTCAGCATCGAGCCGAAGAATAAATACAGAGAGGCATTTTGAAATGTGCTCATATCCACCAGCGACATATGCCAACCGCTTTCTGCCAGATACGCTTCACCGGGCTCTCTCCAAAACATTAGCGTCTTGGCTGTGTCCAAGTAACAATAAACTATGGCGTACCGTACAGGATTTCGTGTGCAGCGTAAGCTTCTTTGTGTTGCCTTTATGGCATGATATTTGCATGGGGGCATACTTCGACACGCTGCATGTCGTGTTACCCAGCTCCCGTATGGAGTACACACTGGGTACTGCTAAGTACTATGTAGGAAACAAGTATACTTGAGACCTCTGGGTCTTGTGCAAGAATCTTCGTAAACATCATAACATCATACATCCTCTTTCAATGCGAAGTGTCTCAAATGCGACATGGAAGCCATATGATGGCCACATCGCTCTCTTCATGATCTGCGTGGATACTTTCATGTTACCAGGGTAAACATCAAGTCAAGGTGCTTGTGGCTGTGGCTTGAATTGTTACAAGATAAGGCCATAGTTTTTCTATGACAGTTATTCCTGATGTGCTCAATTGTTTAGATATGGCGGTTATCTTTAGACCGAGAAAATGTTGGTAGAGGGCCAGAGGTTGATTGCGAATAAAAAAAAAAAAATAGAGATCGTTATAACATGGCTGCATCAAGACTCCATAATAATGATTCAGTGTTAAGCTTTGTGTTTCAAGATCTTATTCTCCGATATTCTGTCATTGCATTCGTAGATCGACAACTTCTAAAGGCATTTTATCGCTTTCATACACGTGCCCATTAGGATGATTAGCTTCGCGATAAAGATTATCAATGGAATGTTGGTGAAAGGTCTCTGTGCGAGTACAATTCAGAACATGGTCAAGTCCAGGCGGGTGTGTGAGTCGAAAGATGCCGTATCTAGAGCCAGAGTTAGCCGAATATCATTTGGTGCAGTATGTCCTTCTTCTTTCTCAACTTACTCATTGTATCTAGGCGCACACACGATGGCAATGCTTTCGGGCATCATAACTTGATATCCTGCATGTGTATGGAGATCACGAGAGCTCATGAAACACGTCTGTGTTGGATGTGTGTGTATCCACCCTAGCATGAGCAAGTCCTCATTCATACAGTAATCGAAGAGAGCACTTTCATTCTCCGTCTCACATGTGTCGGGTGTAGATTTCTGATCTGGTATAAGGAGGCATCGAACAAACAGCGCGTTGTTGATGGGAGTTCCACAGAGCACACCACACGTCTCTAAGCCTGCCGCCGTGTTCTTGGAGGCAATTTCTAAAAATTTGGAGCGCAGACTGCCTGGGAGGAATATTGACCGAACAGGGTCCCCGTTTTCAAGATAGCCTCCAGGTTTAAAAGCCAGGCGTTCTTTCTTAGGTTGAGGTACTTGCACGGATTCTTTAGGTGGAAGAGGTGGCTGATTTATATCAACCAATGGTTGCGGAGTAGCATCTAGTGATGGGTAGTCACTAAGATAGGTCTTGCGTGGCACTTGAGGAGGGATAGTTGGTTCCAAATTGTTGAGTTTATCTTCGTACCGGGGTGGAGGCACATCGAAATGCTCCTTCGGCGGTCTTAGAGGCTGGGGCTCTCTTGATGAGGTGTGTTGGCTTTGCTCGTAGTCGACGGGCCTCGATTTGGAAAGAGATGGATAATAGTAATTGCTCGGGGTGACAGGGATGTTTGCCTCCTGCTCGTAAATTGCTGCATCGTAATCTCTGCGTTCTTGAGCCATGTCAAGTGTTCGTCGGGTTGCCTCCATTTGGCGCCGGAGATCGGTATCATCGAACTGTGATGTTCTATTCTCCACGCTACGCCCCTCACCACTCTCCCTATTTTTTTGCATTCGCGCATCCCAAACACTGCTATGTTTACTTGTACGTTTATCTCGGTCTCGTCGGGTTAATTCTTGCTGCGCTAAATCAACCGCCAGATCTTGATGCTCGGCTGCGTCAAGGATTCTTGCATTGCCGCTTAATGTAGGATCCCGAGCGGCAAAGCTCCCATAGGTCGATGATGCTGGTTGCTTACGCCCCTTGGCTGCGGGAGACGATGCTGTATGTTCCCATTCCTTATATGCAGATTGAATCTCTGGTTTCAGCTGCTCGAGATCTTTGATAACGCGGTCGATGCGCTTGGATAGCGATTTGAAAGCCTTCTTATTGTCGGGATCTTTGAATTGAGGATGTGTAGGCAGGAATTTGAGTACCAGGACGGAGTGTCGATAAAGCATCATATAGGCTCGTCCGAAGTCGCCATCTGATAAAGCGAATGATGCCTTCAAATGGTGTCAGCACCTGGATGGAGACGGAGAAACAGACACCGCAAGAGTCTGCACATACCTCTTGATAAAGCGTATCAGCAGCCCTAATCCAATGCTTCATAGCGATATTAACGTTGAAGGCAAAGTTCTCAGCCTGTGCCACAAGCTCCTTGACGCTCTGCGGCCGAGCCGGCGCCATGCTTGGACGGGCCTCCATTGCGATTTAGGCGAGATGGCTGTTTGGATAGTGTCAGAGAGTGTCTCTGCGAATCCTGACCGCTCTAGATTAAGGGTTGCATTCTAGAGGGCAAGGCTGCCGCCAAGAGCTGCAGAGATAAAGAGTTGCCTGGTAGGCAGAAAGATTGTTGTTCCTGGGAAGCCTGGTGCAACCGACAAAGGCGAAGCAGCATGTACGTACATGTGTTTTGCCCCTCCAACTAGGTACATAGTAGGCACCTAACAATGGCGGGGCAGGCGCTGAAGACTTGGGGAATGGAGGGAGGATTTAATTGTTTAATTACATGCGCAGGCTGGCTAGCGCAGCGCTCAGAGCACTATTGCGCCTCTATCGTGAACAACTCTTCAAAGGGGGCATCAGAGTCTGATATCTAGTGGTAGGGATATTGAAGACACGATCGTCTCCTACAGCAAGTCTTGCGACACAGAATCTGGCTGACGCCTTTTAAATAGATGCATTGATATTAGCCTTTGATTTAATTCATCTATTATTGTCTATTTTCCTCCACTGGCCGCTTGGGCTCCGGCTTGGAGCTGAATAATCTCAGTCTTCTTCTTCTCGATATTCTCCTGTGTCTCCTTAATCTGACCTTCTAATCTTGTACTACGCGCAGTGCTTAGGTTAGCTATGACATCAAAAGTTCACTTGCACAAGGTGGTGACCAACATTTCGCCTCCAATAAAATCCAGGCGGCCCTTGACGGTGCTCTCTGCCTCAAAAGTCTCCTGCTTGAGCAAGACGGGCCCTACAAGCTTGTAGACGACCTCATCCTCGCCAATATTTTCGAATTCCTCCAAGCCGTTAGCTTTCACGCTCCTCGTTGGCAAATCGACAGAACAAAGAATGCTCACCTTTTGCACACCAAGGTTCTCCTGTCTCTGGCCTTCTAGCTTTTGGCGCGAAGCCACTGTGTTTTGAAGGTCTAAAAAGCAAAGTGAATCAAGTCAGTTGGCATGAGACTCTTGTACCGGTCAAACTGGGCATGTGTGGCAGGGAGGCAATCCAATACTCACCCTGCTGGAGCTTTTGATACTCTTCAGACAGGGACTGCAGCTTGGCTTGAATCTCTGCCATCTTGGGTTGGCAGCGAAGTGTGCTGGCTGTTTACTGCTTCCAGCTCGTATATCGGAGTCCAATCTTATGTATCAGCCTAATTCCAATTCCACCAGACAGGACTGACTGAGCCAACTTCGCCGACGAGTGCTAGGTCGAATTGGCGACGCCCCGCTTAGTATTAACAGGCAGCTCCAAATTGCGCCCCGTTACAGAGGTAAAGTGTTACCCCGCCAGCGGTCAAGCCTCAGTCCCGGTAGCGCAGGTACCGAGTTATTGTTCGATGTTGTCGGCCTGCTTCTTGTCATCATCTTGCGTTCCAGTCGGTTGATAAAGCCTGCTTTGCCCTTGGTGATTGCCCCGGCGGCCCCTTCGATACCTTCCACGACAGCTCTCGAGCGACAGGCATCCATCGCTCGGCATCTTTCCCAAAGACCGTCTTGTTCTTGTTCTGCGCTCGCGTTTACGATTCCTCGGGCTGCGAAGAGGCGAAACCGTCATCATGTCCGTCAACTTTCGAGACCGGGCTATCGCCGAGGTCCAAAAGGCTATTGCCGCGGACAACGACAAGGAATACCAAAAGGCCTTCGATCTCTACATGTCGTCGATGGAGCTGTGGGTCAAGGCGCTGAAGTGGGAGAAGAACAAGGCCATCAAGGCCACTATGCAGGAAAAGATGGCCACCTACTTAGACCGCGCCGAAAAGCTGAAGCAATTCTTACAATCCGAGAGCGAGAGCAATGCGAACGGCGGGAAAACCCCCATGGGGGCCAATGGATCTAGCGCGGGAGGCAAGGCCAAGCCGTCGGCAGAAGACGAAGATAGCAAGAAGCTTCGCAATGCGCTGTCAGGCGCCATTCTTCAAGAGCGGCCAAACGTGAGGTGGGAAGATATTGCTGGATTGGAGGGTGCCAAGGAAACGCTGAAGGAGGCCGTCGTGCTGCCCATCAAATTCCCAACTCTGTTTCAAGGCAAGCGACAAGCATGGAAAGGCATCTTGTTGTATGGCCCTCCAGGAACCGGAAAGAGTTACTTGGCCAAAGCCGTAGCAACAGAGGCAAACAGTACCTTCTTCAGTATCAGCAGTTCCGATCTGGTGAGCAAATGGATGGGTGAGAGTGAAAGGTAAGTCATGTTGTATTAGATGATGGCGATCCACTAGTTCTCGTAGCTGACGATTACCTACTGATAGGCTGGTGAAACTCTTATTCTCCATGGCGAGAGAGAACAAACCGTCCGTCATTTTCATTGACGAGATTGATGCTCTCTGTGGCCCCAGAGGCGAAGGTGAATCCGAAGCTTCTCGACGAATCAAGACCGAAATCCTGGTGCAGATGGATGGTGTCGGGAATGACAGCAAAGGCATCCTTGTCCTGGGAGCGACCAATATTCCCTGGCAACTAGATGCTGCTATTCGTCGGCGATTCCAGAGGCGTGTTCACATTGGATTGCCTGACATTAATGGGCGTGCAAGGATGTTCAAGCTTGCTATTGGCGATACAGACACTGCTTTGCAGCCTAGCGACTATAACACTCTGGCGACCTTGTCAGAGGGCTTCTCGGGTAGCGATATCAGCAACGTTGTCCAACATGCTCTCATGAGGCCGGTCCGGAAAATTCTACAAGCTACACATTTCAAGCCAGTACGTTTTATTATCAGCTTAGTATGCACCTGTACCATATCCCCTACTAATCCTACGGGTTCCTAGGTAATGAAAAATGGCAACCGGATGTTAACTCCTTGTTCTCCTGGAGACGACGAGAAGATTGAAATGACGTACGACGATGTAAAACCAGACGAACTGCTGGCTCCGGATGTGTCACTCGCGGATTTCGAGATCGCTTTGGGCGATTCACATCCGACGGTGTCCAAAGACGATATCGAGAAGCAGATTGAGTGGACAAATGAATTTGGCAGCGAGGGAGCTTAGGGAATGGGCGTGTCTTTGAGTGTACATGGCACAGCGGCGCTTTGAGGAGTTAGAGGGGCATCTAGGCACTCTTTGCACATACAGTTCTGAATTTGGGAATCGTAATCCATTTTACTGGAAAAGACAAAAGAAGCTGTTCATATTCGATTCTTTCATAGTAGATAGTGGGGCCGTCGTTTTAGTAGGATGCGAGCTTTCTTAGGTCAAAGACCGGAGATGGATTGGAATTGTCGTTACAAGTTCTCTTTACCTCGGATAATTAATGATTCGCTGATTTCTTGGTTTAAAGTAGAAGCATCGTAGACCGCTGCGTGATGATATATTGCGCCACCAGTATTTGCAGAATGGAGTGCGGATGGCAAGACTAAGGCCGGTGAGTAAGTGCATGGAGTGTAGTGTAGCCCCGCCACACCGAGACTCACCTTGAAATCTTCACGAGTTGGACATTTTTCAGCTGTTTTCATCCTTTGTTTTTCACAACATACCAGCGCAATTTGCTTATCAACGCCTTTCATTCATGTCATTTTGTTTCCATAATGGACGCACAAGCTTGGCCAGGCCAATGCGCCGGCCTGCAGTGGCTTTTACTCGAGCCGTAGCGACCAAAGTGAAGACCACTGAGATGCTGAAGGCAACCAGCAAGGTAGCGGAACAGCTCGACGCGACAGGCATATGGAAACGCAAAGGCGGTCGAAAAGCGAGTGGTGCTCCAAAAGCGATAGAGCCTCATAGAGTAAACATTGTGAGCGAAAAGCTGTGCGGTATGTACCCCCTTCTTTTTCCTTGGCCGTTAGCTGAATGGCGGCGGTACAAGGCTGCTAGCTGCATACAACGAACTGACAGCTGGTCTTTCTGACCGACGCCGTAGATGATATCATAAAGTACATGGGCGCCTCATTAGAACGTCACAGAGGATGCGATTTGATTGATTTGAACCCTGGCGCGGGAGTCTGGAGTCGCAAGCTTCATAATTTCTTGGAGCCGCGAAATCACATCATGATGGACCTGGATGCTGAGCTGTACAGCCCATTTCTCAAAGATCTGATCTCGAAGGAAAACGTCCAGCTGATCCCAAAATCTGGTATCGTATGGAAGGATCTATTCGAAATGGTAGAGACAAATCTCTCTCACCAACAGGCTCTCTCTGCTGGAGCAGAGCCAACACGCAACGATACTCTCCTGGTTACAGCCAACTTATCCACATTCCCCAAAAAGTCTTTCTTGGGCTTCGATAGCATGAGCACCATGGTCATGTATCAGTTCATGTCTAGCATCAAGTCATCTTCTTTGTTTCAGAAATACGGGCTGGTGCGCATGCTGCTATGGGTAAATGACGAAGAGAAGCGTCGACTCATCCCTAAATCTCTTAATCGTCGCAAGCGAGGCTCATTTGAAGCCGAGCTTTCCTGCGAGTGGATTCATGAAGTGGCAGGACAAGAGTTGGAAGCTGAGAACCGCCATACGCTACGCGATGAATGGATCAACAAAGAGTCTGCTCTCAATACTCTAGGCAGGATGCAGGCACAAGGCCTCACAATGCCCAGGGGCCGAGGAGTGAAGACATACAAAGATTCGATAAAATCAAAGAAGCTCATAGGGCGGAAACTAGCCGGAGTTCATATGCCTGATATCTCACGACCTTTCAAAAAGGAACTGGAAGACCTCGAACACGAGTTTGTAGAGGACAGTGTGGAAGCCTCTGACAGGCTTAAATTCTTGCGTAGCAGAGAGAAGTATGAAGTCAATCACTACAAATTATTCTTGGAGCTGCTGCAGGGGTACGAGAGGATATCTGCTATGACGGAGGATGGCACGGGTGCGTTCGAGCAGGCTGATAAAGATTGGAACGAGATGATTGAGAATCTCAAGAAAAACCAGCGAATGGAGTTTAATCTTCTACGAGACAGCTACCACTTATTTCGCCAAGATCCCCCAGCGTTACTCTGGGACCGACGAGCATACGAACCGCTCGCCGCCAAGGCAGACGAATTCTTTCCAAATGCACCGACGGCCCTCCTGGATATCCAGCCCAAGGCCATGCATCCTCTACTGCGGCAAATCGGCCCCAACAGCAATCACGCCGGAGACATATCCGACGTCATGCTGCGATCTTGGTGGAACTTGACTCTTCTGCCAGTGCATAAGGCGATGGATGGCCTGTGGCCCGGGTTTGGTGACTTGATCACAGAGGTCTCCAGCTTGAAGGACATCCAACGCGGAGGGACGAGGATGACGGAACACGGGTCACTAAGCGCAAGGAGCATCAACGAGGGGCAGTGGACCGAGATACTCGAGACGTGGATGAGATGGCCGTTCAGGCCGACATATGGTCAGATGCTAGGCAGGATGTCAGAGGATGATGGGGATGGGGACGATGAAGACGTCAAGTCTGGTGCATTGGGAGCGGTAGTTTAGATCATTTGATGATGGCCTGGTGCTTTTACTGTACGATAAATGAATGCGGCTGTGGACGGTACAATTGGACAATTGTGGCTGCCAACTTATGTATCTGTATATAGACATGGACAATCACTATAACAATTATGAAATCACGAATACAGGGTACGACTATGACCGGGTAAAAAGAATTGAGCAATATTCAATCAATTAATTATTATTATGTTACAGTTGCATTCTTCATCGCTCATCGCTCGTCGATTAATTTGAAATCTTGGGATTGACCTTGCTTCTACATTTCGCATATAACATTAGCACCCTCTTTTGACTAATAAATCTCGGTCTGATTGATTACTTACCCGGTCACCTTCTCATACATTTCTCGGCCGGCATCGGTAATCTTTTCTTGGGTGTTGCGATCCATGTTGTAGCCAGCCTTCTTGGTGCCCATGCCGAAAGCTAAATGGAAAAGACGTAGTCACGTTAGCCATCCGTTCGTTCTCAGGTGTCTTATGATTTTAGACTAAGGGAAGATGAGAGTTACCCTTGTCGACGTAATCCTCCTTCTGGGCTCCTTGAGCCTGGGGAGCGGCAGCGCCTTGGGCAGCTGGCTGACCCTCGTTCTTGTGCATAGCGTTCTTGACGAAATCCATGGCTGATTGATGTATGTTTAAATAGTTTGATAATGTGCTTTGTATTCAGAACTCTGGTAACAAAAATTGGGATTCTATGATTCGAGTTTCAAGTATTCAGAAACCGAGAGGCCTTGCTCATCCTATATATACCCTTTCTTCACCCCTCATCAGTGGCTTACTCAGGGATCCAATCGAGATCTTTGCTTGCAGCCATGGCTGATAGCCCGGTTAATCATAGCTGACGAAATGAGCGAATGACGAAGCGGTTTTCGCTGTGCCTCGATTTCAAGCAGTTTGGCGCATCGAATCATAGCGTGCGGCGATGCCACCTTTCTCCGCATACGTCATAGTAGGGTCAACCAAGTACAGTGCTAGCATGTGATAAAAATCCGAGAATCCACCCAAAACCGCCAAAATCTCCAACCAGGGCAAGCTTAATTGGGGAAATGGCTGTGCGGTCCCCTGATGCCGATCTTGCATCATAGCGTACTTTGTATTTGTCGATTTACGTATGCCAAGTTTTGAGAGATAGATCATATCCAGCAGGTTTGAAATATCCTAAATATAGCCCAATGTAAATCAAGATTAGCTACACGCAACATGTTGCATACATACTATGCATGTTGCAGCTTATTAGGCCTATTCTTATTTACATTGAACCCTACATACAATACAGTCTTATTGTTAAGAAATTGCGTTTAATCTTTCCTGCTGCAGTTGATCCATCCCGTATGACCGCTGCCCACGATCTAATACACGACGCGCTGCCTCTCTATTACCGCTATAATATTACCCAGTTGTAAATAACAGATGCTCCATGAACGAAAACCAAACGTTCTAGCTCAGCAAACAAATTCCAACGCCCGCTCATAATGCATGTAAACGTTTTCAAAGCATCGTCAAACATCAAACATTCAGATAAACCCATCCAGCGTCAACATGACAAGAGATTATGTCGTCGTCTCTCCCGATGATTCGTCCAGCCGTTTCTTGAGGTGGGAATTTCAAGCTTAAGGAGCTTAATTCCTACCACCAAGAAAATTGACCATATTATTTTAATTCCGTTCCACTTGGTTCATTCTTCGCTTGCCATTAGAGTTATGACCTGGCAAAGACCTGGTAAGCCATAATCATTACCCAAAACAGAAAGATCGCTCCCGTCAAAGCCATGGCAAAGATCAAGTCCCAGCACTGACAGATCATCTTTTGCTCCAGCCACGCCAGCGTCTCCTGCGTCCTACCCTTCGGGTCCTGGTTGAAAACGTTCATGTTGCAAGTGCCCTGAATAGATCCGTTGGGCCCCCAGAGCTCGAGAGATACGACGACGAGACCCACGAGCCACATGACGAAGAGCATAAAGGCACCAATCATGACGATGGCAGGTAGCAGCCGACGTTGAGCAATCAACCAAAATATGCCGAATATGAATAAGATCGCAATGGCGCCGACCGTGATGTAGTAGGGAAAGTACCTATACCACGTTGCTGTTAGCATTCCACTGCTTCCCTTATTGATTGAGGAAAGGGATAGTCAACACGTACCAAGGAATTGGCAGCTGGAGTTGGTTCTGGATCTGGATGAAGTTTCCAAAGACGCCTATGATGGTGCTAGAGCATAACAGCATGATGAAGATCCAGAAATTGAGTTGCAAAGGCGGCCAATTGTAAGTTCGAATATGAGTCGTTACGACCTTGCGCTCATAGACGACAGAGGTGCCGCTTAGCATTGAGCGTGATCCCGCCATCATGATGGTTGTAGTAGTTTGGGTATGCCCAGCTCACGCTCGCTCCCGTCGTTATTGTCGTTGCCCGCCACTTATAAGTCAACGTTCTTTAGAAACCTCAATCGATTCTCCGTATTCCTTTGTTCAATCGTCTTTCGATTCGCTTATCGACGCTGGTAGGAGATTCTTTGGTTCGCCAAGATTCGCAGAATCAATACCTATGGTGGAAAATGCTTTCTGTCGTCTGCAAATAACAGTGTTGGAGAGGACCTGTCTGGGTATATAACCAGAGAGCAAGAGAAAACTCCAAGGGGCCACAGCTGACCGGATCTAGACCTCGTTGGTTCCGATAGGTGATGCGATGTGGAGCTTCCCTTCTGCTTCTTTGTTCTTCTTCTTTCGGCAGGCCACTCACAGGCCGTCTGATGTTCCGTATTTCGCAGCCGTGTGCTCCGTAATACCTCCTACCGGCACAAGACAATGCGCAAGACAATGCCCCGTACGAGCACTAGGTGAGAACAGAGGCGATCAATGCCCCTACCGTCCTGTCGGATGCCGGGCCCTTGATGCGGGTTCCCCCTCAGGGCCTGCTTGAGCGCCCAACCAGCTGCTGTGTAAAAGCCCAAGCCCCCACTATGGGCGAGGATGTGGATGAAGCGTGTCGAGCACTGATTGATGAATCTCGCTGAGGAATGTCGGTCGAATCAGTCTTCCCCTTGCATGTGCGTCGGTTGCTGGAGGGGATGGCGAGGCGTGAACCGGGATGCTCCGTAGAGACTATTGACGCTCACCGCTTATGAAAACTGCTCAAAGGATATAAGTGACAGATGAAAAGAAGAGGAGAGAGAGAAGAGAAGATTGGTCAACAGCCGATGCGATGCGACAACTCATGTACATCAAATGCAAGTGCGCGCGTTATTGCTGCAAACTTCTAGTGGGCGAGGAGGGGCTGCCATAGTTCATATTAGAAGGCGGTATGGCGGTTTCGAGGTGGCTGGCACTGCTGTATCCGTCTCTCGCTTTTTGCTGGTAGCTAAAAATAAGATGGCTGGGAAGAGTCTAGGAACGGGAGATTCGCAGCTAATGAGACGCTCAGGTACATGCTCCAGTCCTGCAGACTAATACAGCAGGTGAAGTCTAAACCTGCCTTGTTACTACTCTAACCTTTTCCACGCAGTATCATGTTCGGCTGTAAGTAATAGAACTTTTCCTTAATGTATAACGCAGCAATTATATGTCATATGTTTATGCCTTTGCAAAATTATTGAGAATTAAGCAGCCACCCAATGATGCTATGGGCTTTATAGTGGGCAAGTTCCAGGTACTAAAACAGCCGCCGACAAAACGAACGCAAGCGCTTTATTTACAACTTTTCGCGTCTCTCAGTTCGGAAAGGAAGAGTGTTATGATTTAGCTAATGAATTATTCACTTATCAAACAGTTAAGAAAATGATGTTCAGGCTTACCTTGCTTCCCCCATAGAAGAGTAAATAGTAATTAGTGGGTTTCTTCCCTCCGTTGGCTGTATCATTTTTACAAAGGTACTCAGCGGAAATAAGCGTCCAACTTCCTACTATGTAATAAACAATAAAGATGCCCGTTTCCACGGTCATTAATCCCAAAAGGCCATTTCCAGATCAGGTGTAAAGTGATACAGTGCAGATACCATTGTATACACTTTTGCAATGCAGCGCCAAGTCACTGAGAGTCCACCTAAATAAGCTCTACTCCATTCCAGACTTGCCTGATCATGCATGAGCTTGCTCTAAAAGTACAAGATATTACACAATAATTAATCCATCAGCACGTTAATATGACATCAATCTAGCGGCTAAACAAGTCTGCTGTTGATTCGCCTTTGAAGAATAGTAGCATCTATGAATACATAGCTGCCTTCCAGATTTTGGGGTGCCATAGTAACACCATTTTCCCGCGTTTATATTAGTCTTATACTTCACTCTTAAACCATGGTCTCGATTCCTATATACGAGTATCTTGTAAATAATGAGTACACTCAATCTATACCAAACTCATCATAACTTCTCAGGTTCCAGGCCGGGATACACAAGCGATGAAGACATATGGTAATACTTAGAATCGATAAACTCCCAGACCGTTCCCCCTTCTATCTTCGCGACCAATGATTTCCCATCTTCCGATATAGACACTTGCCTTCGTCCAATGTATGCGCTCGTAGGGTTCTCTAATACATGCAATATATAGCCACCATTTCCGGCCCAATCTATCGTGAGATATTCGTTGGTCGATTGATAAGGCTGTTTCGCGCACATTTTGCCCTCCCTATCGCAACCAAGATACGCGCCGGAGACAGTATTGCGGAAGCCATACCAGCCGTCCTTCTTAACACAGCTCCAGAAGCTGCCACCGCCAGAATTAAGCTCGGGTAAGCATTTCAATACTCCACTGCAAACAGTAACGAGGAGGTGCGGTTCTTCTCGACTTCGGATCAAGAATGTTCTGTCTGCTATAGGTGGACTTCCAAGTGCTCGAATATAATCACTGGGTCGTAATTTTTGGTCATTTTTGAGTATATATTTGTTTGTCAGAGGCATAGGTTCAGAAATAGTGGAAAGAGTACTCGTGGGTGTGGGAATGTTGCCCGTTGAACTGCTGGTGCTAGCGAAATCAGACACCTCTTGCCAAGATTGTTCGTCCATTACACAGGTATATGTATCTTCAAAGAAATCTACGAAGCCCTACCTCTAGGAACCACGGGCGACTTAAATATTTCTCGAAAACAGCCATGCAAATTTACATGTTGCCCATTACATTGTGAGCAATTCATTTAGAAGAGGAGAAGCGTTCGTGCATTCCAAGCCATCCAAGTAAAGCGAATTTACTTTCAATAGCCCAGCCTTGGAAATGATGGGTGGAGAAAGTGAAGGACTGTTCTTACTACCAGGTAATAGTTGAATACAGTCTATACCAACCTGACGGTTGCAGAGAATCCACAGTAAGGAGACAGTGCAAGCCACGAATAGCGAAAGTTTAATAAGAAAAGGCACACTTGTTGCGGTCAGTTTTGTATGACTTGTCACAGTATCTCACATGCTTTTTAATTGTTTCAAAATGCGTACATTTCGCTTTTGTTTAATGTATAGGCATTGTTGGGTGCGCTCTATGCGGAATTAAGAGATATATGCATGCGTGCTACCACAGCTTTCCATCCGTCACTCTAAAATTAGACAGTATAGGTATTTATAAAAATGAAGATGTTCAGCTTGTATCTTCTTTTTTTTAAAAAAAAATTTAGTTCAATTACTATACATCTTCATTCATATATGTCATACAAATTCTCAGACTGGTTTTTACATCAACTACATGCAATGAGCAAGATAATACCGCAGCTTACTTATCTCGCTCTTCACGTCTATTCCCTATCATCCGAATGGAATACCAGTGCTCGAACCTCAATACTCTCCCGCGCTGGCGCATCAGCTGCAGCACTTGGGTCCACAAATGCCGTGTGTGGCACCCTTCTAGCTCTTCCATCTGTCTTGCTGTCAAAACACTTGATCAAGAGGACCTCTTCAGGGGCCAATCCGGATTTGTAGAACCACCTCTGTGTTTCATTATGCCTCACGCCCAGAGTTTCTCCATTTCGGTTAGGATAGATCAATGGCACGGGCACAAGATCCTCTTCTGCGACCGAGTGTGCTTCAGCAACGGCCAGCGGATCCCGCTGGATCTGTCGAATCGGACGCCAAACATTTATTAGCTGAACTCGTCCCTTTACAAGCTCATCTGCTTCCTCGGGAAGATGAAATGGGACACGAGAGAGAGCTGCACTGTAAGATTGGTCAATGTGGACGCGATTGACGGGGCCACGGAAAACGGTAGAGTTTGAGCCGGCGACATCGCCGGGGAGAGGACGGCGGATAGTATGATCAAAAATAAAGATTTTGGATGCTCCAGTTCTTAACACAAAAATTAGTACATACAAAAGGAAAAGGATAGAAGGGAGGGGGACAGGATAGGGATACTCACACGTCTTTGAGAAGCTGTTCCGTCTCTGGGTAGTAATGTGCCTTAATATGATCATCGTCCACAAAATCCTTCTCAGCTGAAGTATGACGGTGAAACTGGAATCCGTTTTTGTCAAGCGTATAATTATCCTCTTGACCCGCAACGTCTCGGATGGTCACTTTATGCTCTTCCGTCGGTCGTTCATTAAATGATGCAGGCTTCCCAGCGTACTGAGGAGTAGGAGGAGAGCCGTCTTCATTATCTTTGTGAAAGTTAAGAGTGGTATCTACGTCATGCTTTGGGATCTTCTGTTGAACGCTCTTTTGATCAAGAAGGGGTTGAAACTGGACTCCTTGAATGGAACCAAAGCCAGAGCTGGTGGAAACGCTCTGAACCGCTGCTGCTGCCATTGTTTTATATTCTGTTCTTTTGAGTTTGGATTTTACGATAGAGACGGAAATCAAGGGATTTGAGCTAATTTTTATTATTCACTTTAAAAAAAAATAGGGGGGGAAGGTGTGTTATGAAACTTTATAGCATTTCCCGGGTCCTGTGCGTTCTATATAGTTACATTTCTCAGAGTATGCCTATCTATTCCCCGCGAGCACGTCATTTTTAACAGCCATTCATCAGGGGAGTTGATCATCCAATGAAAACCTACTTGTCCAACAAAATCGAAGCACTATTTCATAATCAAGATTTAGTTTCAACACTTTCCCCTCAATTGTTTGGTCCGAGGTAACCTGATTTGAAATCCGCATTACCAGTCTCACATTTGTCGTTCGACCAAGCAAGGGCGCGAGGGCGGGGATAGCTGCCAGAGTGCGGAATTAGGATACATATGATGTGTCAATTAGACTTTAAGCGAAATGAACGAACCTGCCGAGTATTACAAATTCTAACATTTCTTAAGCTTACGCACTACAGTTCGTCTTACAATCTATGAGATAGATCAATGATGAATGGTAACATCGGAGATCATCGGTACAATAGGAGAACGGTTAAGTCTCCAGGCTACTGTGTCGTATCAGTTTTCAATTCATTTCATACGTTCAAGACATAACTCTTTTGATAAATAATTGTTATGAGGTAGTAAACAATAGCTGCTCTGGCCTGCCATGATACAGCTCTAAAGCTTGGGCTCAGCTTATAGTCTTGAACTTAAAAACACGGAACTGAAACTTCCTCTCTATACATGTATCTATAATTACCGAGATAAGCGAGGATGTGGCCAATTTATTCATATTTATGCACGAGCCGTGTAATAGACGTCCCGTCATCAAGAACTTCCGTCTCTTCCTCCAGTGTATAACCTCTCCACTTGGGCAAAAGAATTGTCCACACATACCAGTACAGAACACCAGCCACAATCCTAGTAAAGAATATTAGTTTCCATATAACTAGTGACACTGGAGTGGGAAGATTGATGACTTACGTGCTCATGCCCACCACTGCATAAGTTGCATACCAGAGTCCTCCAGAGGGTTTTCCTTTCGGAGGGAAGAACGGCGCCGCAAGGAGTGCAAGACTTAAGAGCGCTCGAGCTACAATGGTAGATAACCACGCTTTATAAGGCCTCTTCAAGTCTGGTCGCTTGAATCGCAACCATATAAGGCCAACGCCCAATGCAAGGCTGAAAACTTGACTGGGATAACCCTCCACATTGAGGATGAAGGAGAATGCTTCCGAAGTTGGTGGTAGCACAATAACCAAGAATGAAGGGACAAAATTGACGATGAGGCCACCCAAAGGTGAGTTGAATGGCTTGGTTGATGCAAGGATATCCGAGTAAGGTAAAAAGCCCTGCCTGGCAATCTCCTGCTTTAATCGGGCCTGATAATCATAGACGTTAGCCCAAGGTCATCGACTCTGAACAAATGTCCTTTATATTGTCACGTAAAATAAAGCATAAAAGACAGCAACTTACCATTGCAAATGCCACAACAAAAACATTTCCTACCGCAGAGAGAGCAACAGCAAGAGGCAAAATCGTTTTACCCACCTGCTCACCAAATACACGCCGAAAGAAGAGCGCCGCAATGAGCTCTCCGCTTCCCTTGATTTCATCAAGAGGAATAACGATGAAGTATGCGATGTTAATGAGCGCGTACATGGCGCAAGACGTGCCCAGTGCAGTCAATGTTACGGAACGCAGTGTCCGTACAGGGTCTTTAACCTCGTTCAGCACGTTGCTGATGTTATCCAATCCAGCATAAGAGTAGAAAACTTTGAATAACCCCGTCGAAATGACTCCCCAGTTCCAAACACTGTCATCCCACAAGTGATCCCACGACAAGGGGTTGCCGCCCGATGAGGTGTTTAGCGTCGGTCGGAAGAGTACGACGTAGAGACCAGAGAAAATCATGAAGATGATGATGCCAATCTTGACCCAACCAAGAAAATCTTGTATCCTGATGCCTGCCTTGGGAGCCAACCCGTGAGTCGCTGTCACCACCATCAGCAGAGCAGCAGCGACTGCTTTTGCAGCCCGGCCACTCGCATTTTCCACTCCAAAAGCAAAGAAGACGTAGCGGCTAAAGATGATGCAGTTGCTGGCGGTAAACCCTAGGAACACCGCGTTGATGGCGACTAGCGTAGTGGCAAAGAACCGCGGATATCTGTAAGTAAATTCAAGATAGACTTTCATGCCTCCAGACCGCGGCAGCATGCATCCGTATTCGAGGGACACGGACAGACCAGCGGCTGCAACGAGCGTACCGACAATCCATAACAGCAGTGACAGTCCAGGGCTTCCAACTTGCTGAAGAATAGCTCCAGGCGTGGCAAATATACCGCTGCCGATGACTCTAGATATCACGATGATATAGGCGCTCTGCCAGCTTAGTGTTCGGCCAAGAGCAGACGTCTCTGGCAGTACATCGTCTTCGACTGCACGCGATGGTTGGATCTCGCCGGCATTTTCCGTTTCGCTCAGCGTCGCCAGCGTATCATACTTGTTGTCATCTGCTCCCACAGGTAATGGGCTAGGAGAAGCTTGGAGCAACGGCTGCCTCTCTCCATTATCGTCGCTGGTATCACGGCCAGCCATGATGTATCCTTTGGCACTACAGCTGGCCAAAAGCAGAACTCGAGAACTATAGTGAGGAAAGAAAGGGAAGGACAGAATGGCTTTTACTTTTCATTCTCCTCTTATCGGGCACGAAAAAACAAAGAGAGACGCTCTACTGCCCAACGGCCAGTTCGGATCGCCAATAATACCCATTGCTACCCAGAACCATCTTTGGCGCTGATAAAGCTAGAGAGGCAATGCCCACACACAGCAGAGCAGGCACTCTGTCATTCCCGAAGATCCCATGGCCGGCATGACATACACACGAGACGCGTCCTCGTCAGCCAAAACGTTTATTGCGCGATTGGTTCCATTAATAAGGCAGACAACGCCGCCCGTGGCCAGTTGTTGAGACACCCAAATTCCATGGCGCGAGCCTCAAGCGCTCGCACGCCATCGCCTTATTGCCGCAGATAAGAGGTAAGCACTTGGAGGCTCCTAATTGAACTTTTCTGCTAGCGATGGGGGGGAACATGTTTAAGCTCTAGCGATGCTGTCTTGATAACATTTATATGGAGTATACAAGCATATATATGTAGATTGCCTGTCGTTGGCATGCGTGGCGGGTAGTACAGGGTATAATTCCATACCTCGCAATGCGCGATATTGAATGCTGCACGCTCTTAAAGTGAACACCAGATCCGCTTCCCTGCGAATTTTCTAGACGGCGTTGTCTAACTAGTAGTCCTCCGTAGCATACTTGCTAATAAGATTCTAAATGGGCTGAGAAATTATTAGCTCAGGGGAATCGAAAGCCAATTATTCAGTTTACCTAGCTAAGTCGCTATTCAAGTAGCTGGCTTTGTCAACTTGCGCCTCCTTTCAGCCATCAGCTCTCCTTATTAAGCAAGGATGATCAAGATCAGGCTTGCGCATTGATTGAGATGATGCCACTCTGTTTCGGTGTTTCCCTTGGCTAAGGCAATGTCGCAGCTTATGGATAACACATTGTTTTATTTTGAAAGGTCGTTCTGAGTAGAATATCGATTCGTTAATTAGAGATGTGAGCCTTTTAGCATAGAACACAAAATATCAGCAGTGATCTTTAGTACAAGCTGTTTTACATTTCAAGTTCACGAACGGCCCATTTACGTATTTCTAGGCTAAAGCTCGATCTGGTCTGTCTCACAAGCATTCGTCACTTACCCATGAGGTTTCGGATAACAAAGAGACCGTCCTTTTCCAGAATTCGATTCTTAACTAGAAGCAAGTTCCAGATTCATTCACTCTCCAGGATAGCTCCGCCTTACCCACCCCGATGCCTAGAACGTAGAGCTGCTACGGGCGATCTCCCGACAGATCTAATCACGATGAGATCGGAGGTTGAATAGTAAGGCACTAAGCACAGAACTATTCTAGACCGACTGCCTCAAAAAGTAGTTTTGCAGCTATATCGCAACCGATGTTTTATATATCAGGCCACCAAAGAACTATATGACTCCATAAGCGTCTACATTTGCTTTCCACTGGTGTTTCATCTAAGCTTAGCCGCACATTCAGCTCCCTCAACTCAGGATCCCAACCCACAAGTAAGGTCTCGACCTCTTCTCCTCCAGGGAGGGTAAGAAAAACCGCAAAGGTAAGATAGTATCCCTTCGCTCGGATGCTTGTAGTGCGTTGAGCCGCCGCACCCCTCTTGCATGAGTTTACCATACTCCTTCAAGATCCACAGTTGATCGACCACCCAGCTCTAGCCTGTGGACACGACCTGAAATCCGTTGAGATTGTCTGGGCCTATCATTGCAGTATAGTACGGAGTAGTGGCCATGTTATCGGCGACCTGAAAACGGTGTGCCGTCGGTGATCCTTGATGCTTGCGCAGGCTTGATTGGCTTGAATCCAACGTCAGGCAGGTGAACGGGATGGCTTATGCGTGGCTATCGAGTGAACGACCTGCCTTTTGTTTTAGTGCGTCACTGTTGACCCATCTACGCGAACGCATACTGCATATCCTATGTGTATTACATATCTACCTATCAGTGTGCATTCTACCCACCTAAACTCTTAGGTTGAAATAATCATCAGCAACTTGTATCAATAATCTACTAGGCGGAACAGCACAAGATATTAAGTCTTTGTATCTAGCTATATACTAACCTCTAAATAGGTGGAGATGAATGATTATGGCAGTCAGTAGAAGAAACGGCTCGAAGTAAGCCTATAGGTAACTATATGTGTATACATGTACTTTCAATCACACTCCTCATCCGAGTATCGGATATAGTGCTGCAGTCGATAAGTAGGGGGTTTGTATCTTTTGCCTCTAGCCTTGTTACCTCCTTGAATCCTAGAATCACTAGAGAAAACAACCCAATGCTACTTATCATATTCTGACACTTACGCCCTTGCTTGGCATTGCATGATCCCAGTCTAGCTGAAAGGGAGAGTTTGAGACATCTGCGGCTGAAGCGGGCCATGAAATAGAACCACGGACGCAGTAGTGATTATAGTGCCAAGCATGACGTATTGTTCGTCTATTTGGGCACCGGGACCCTTAGGGGATGTGATATGTCACTTGGCTATCCCGTGCATATTGTACTCTGTCAAATTGGCCATTAGGAGAATCACGGCCTAGGTCCCACGCGAAGCAAGGCTACTTAAAAATACGTGTAGTTTATACAGTATATGCGGAACATGTCATGCAGTAGCACAAGCCGGTTACTTCAAGAGATTCGAGGCGCAGTAGCAGGTATGTTGTAGCTGATGAGACAACAGTCTCAGATGGGGTGAGCTTATAAAAGAGACATGAAGCAGGTTTTGGTAATATAGTGTCTATTTCTCGAACTTCGGCTGCCATCGAATATGACTATAGCATGCACAAATGCTATTCCTTGCTGTCAGGTGATAAAATACCTGCCTTATTTGTTCACACTTACGCTACTTGTTTCACCCTCTCGATACTGTCCCCCACTCAGAATCTCGTTCTTAATTGGTCTCGTTCCCGAAGTCCATTTTCAGTTTGGGGGCCGATTTCTTCTCTTTCACCTATCTACTCTAGAGTCTTGTTGTCTCTTCTTGGCACTGGGTTTGTGCTTCGTTTCTCAGGTATCAACAATTTCGCGGGTGCGCACCACTATGCACACGCGCATGCGTGTTTTGGCCTTTTATGCAGTTTGTTTCACACCTTTTATCGCGCTACATCGACGCCACCAAGCAGCTTGGAAGGTAAAAGTGTATGTTCTCTTCGTGCTGCTTCTACACATGCCCTCTTATACTAGAATTAGCAGGTAAATATATATTCATAATAGAGCTTATTCATAATAGAGCTTAGGTAATACGGCAACTACTTGTAATAGATGTCTACAACCAGCAAGGATATCTCTCTTAATATAAGTAGGCATTGCTACCTAGTGATATTACTCTACGAGAGAAACAGCAGGGTGTCGAGAGCCTGCCTTTAAATGATACATAGAGTCAATACAAGCTCGGTATCAACACAGCCAATAACACTGCGTTTATCACCGGAGCTACCTCCGGGTTTTCAGGGTTGTTGGGATGTCATCATCCATGTACGTCAATTGGTCACCCATCAAGCTGAAGGTCTGTAAGTTTTGTCCAGGATATCCTTGTATTTACGCGCACACATATCCCAAAAACGTATTTAACATGCACATGCTGGGTCATACCTTTGCTCTGCAGCTGTGATCTGGGTTGAGGCTGCTGTATTGTAATCCCAAAAGGCGATATCAACTAACAGTGTGAAAGTAGGGCATAGCTCGTTGTTAGGCTGCTTCTTAGCACAGCCTCACCAAGTTATCGGTCCACAATGACGGCGAGGGGAAGAGTTTAGAAACAGCCACCGCAGGGAGGTGGTAGGGGGGAAGAGCCAACGATGAAATCCGCGGTAAATCCATCAGCGTATAAAAAGGAAAGAAAAGGCTAAACGAGACTGTCAAACACCCTTGTCCCCCAACACCACACCAAAGACGCAGTGCCGAGTCGTGGCATCAGGTAGTATTGTAGCAGTATATACTGTTACATTCAACTCCGTACGTCTTTTCAGCTCGTCGCTTAGCCAAATTTCATTTCCTCATGCGGAATGCGCATGAGAAATCAGCATTAACCTCCCCCGCCACGATGAAGACTTGACAACGAGCAGTAGTAACACGTTCTGTCCTGTAGCGCTAACAACATTCAAGCCCATGTCCATTCACCACGCATCTCTAGTGACGCCATAGGCAGACTGCGCACCTATGCAGCAACTCCAATTGTCGCAAAATCAGAAATGGATATATAGTATATGCATAATACAATTATATTATATTTTTATTATAATATATCGCTATCACCCTGGTGAATTACAATGTCTCACAAACTCAGTTGGCCATTACATCGAGATGGCGTTGATCCAACAGCTTGATGTCTCTGATTGCAGTAGATGACCTAGATTGAACTAAATGGCCCTGATTTTAGTATGACTTATATCAGCTCGCAAGTATGAAGCCTAAATGCACCTGGAGCTACTTTTAAAAAGCAATTTTTGCTCATAGCACAGCATCCGGCTGTCCTGATTCGTCCTCGGTTTTAGTACTGCTATCTCGGCTAAGCCACAGCCAGCCGTCCCAAACAAGAGATAGCAGCCCCTTTATGGGGCAAGGAGGCTCCTTCGGTCCAGCCCAGGCGCCTTTGACGGCCGCAATGCATCTACCCGGTCTTTTGAATAGGTGTCGACAGTGGGAATCTCCCAGTAGAAACGCCTTTGACGACATCATGCGGATATAAGTATCAGGCGAGGAAAAAGAAAGGCGTCCAATAGCGCCGCCCATTGGGGGTTAGTTGTGGTCATCATCCTCATCATCCATGCATATCGTGAACACTGCGAAGTTCTGGTCCAATCGCCAGCTCCGATTAATAGCAACCTGGCATATTCTCAGCATCGAAGCTAAAGCCTGCTTTTCGGTGCGGCTGCGACCCTGGCTGCAGCCCAAGTCACTGTCTCAGTGCCGCTGTGCCAAGCTATGCTTCAATCCTACATCTACGCCTACCGTTCATTTAGGAAATTTGTCAAGATGGAACAGATAAAATAACAAGTAGTGAATAAAACCAGGACGTGAGTACACGTGTATACCGTTCCCCCCCAGAAACTTGTACCTATTTCCTACGCCGATAATCCTGTCTAAGCCCCTGGCATTTCCTCTAACCTGCCGAGTTCTGTCTAAACCTAACTGCCCGTTTTCCTCATGGCTTTGTATTACTTCGTACTGCCTATGAAATCCAATGCTGTAAATCTCCGACAACTTGATAGGTCGGATTGGCAGAGCATCCATCACCGCCTTTCTGATCCCACGCCCACCGGTCCGCGTAGTCTGCACCGAGGAGGCCATGTAGCATGTCCGCGATGTAATCGCCAATCACTGGCAAGAATTTCCAACCGTGAAACGAGCCGCCAGTAGCCACGTATAAGCCTTCGCAATGAGGGTGAGGCGAAATGAGGAAATCATGAGTCGGTGTAGAGGCATCCCTGGAAGATTTTTGTCTAAGTACATATTCTTCAAAGACTGCAGCGAAAAACGGGATGCTTACCAGCAGATACGGTATGATTCTATGGAGAGGTTTTCAACTTCCTTGCCATACAAACCATCAAATGTCATCCTTGCACGCTCTTTGAAGAAGGGTACGAAATCTGGACCCGTCCATGTGTTGTAGTCTGATGCTTCGGGAGTCATTGACATCTTCTCGCCAGTGATGGGGTTGTTGACGTAGTTGGTAAAGCACATATCACAGTTGAACTTTATGGTGCCATCTTTCAGCATTGACATGCCCTCGCCTATATCCGTATGGTAAGCGACTGTTTCCTGCGGTCGTGTGAAATACCCATGGCTACAGGGAGTGTAATCCTTGGTTATAATCCTTGGAGGTGGGGAACGGGAGGGGAGGAAAGTCTATCAGAAAACGAAGCATTTTATGATAAAACGCACCTTTAACCTCGGGGAGGCAGTTCTTCAGCACAGGGACACCGGAAAACTTTTCTTTCTGCTCGCCGCGTAGCTTGGAGCAGAAACTAATGGCACCTGTTGCCACCAGTCGGTCGCCGATGTGTAGTTTCTTGTTCTCAGGAGCGCTCTGGACCAGCAGAGAGCCTGTCCTGGCACCGGTGCAAAGCAAGATCTTTTCTGCTTGCAGGGTATGGCCGTTGGTGAGCTCGATCCCCACGCACTGGCCGTCGGGACCGAGATCGAGCGACTTCATCTCGCCAACGACGTACTCAACCCCCAAATCCACCGCAGCTTGCATGACGGCCTCCAGTGCCTTGTCCGCTTCTGCATATCCCACTGTGGGGTTGAATAAGATCTTGTCCAAGTTACCGAAGCATGCTGTAGCATACACCCCGTTCCAGCGTTTCCGCACCTCATCAACAGGTAAGAACTCTGCATTATTGGCAACACCAACGGCCTTGTACGACGCAATGCTTTTTTCACCAAAGTCAGATGCATCAGCTCTTAGCATGCCAACTTCATGGTACCAAGGGCTGTAGAGCTTATCGGCACGCCACATGGGCATAGCCTTGAGGAGCATCCGCATGTAGAGCTTGTCTGGGTAATCATCCCGCACGATCTTGTTGATATCGTGTGAAGCGGCTCTAGGGTTCGGGAAGGGAGCGGTATCAACAATAGTGACCTTGATACCTCCCTTCCTAGCGAGACTAAGAGCCGTGGCAGCACCAAAATTTCCTGCGCCAACAATGATAACTGATGACACGTCACTGTGTATAGAAGAGTTTGACGAAACGGGCGAGGTTGGCTCAGTGTCCGTTGCCAGCTGTGGTGATGGGGGAGAAGACCCTGACTTGAAGGCTTCAGACATGGTTGTAGAGATTTGCATTTTGGACAGTATCAGTCCTTGTAGGTTGTAAGCTTATGCTGGCAAGTCAAGATAGATTGCAGATATTGAGATGGAATAAAACGAGAAGAGATATTTCAAATGAAAGTACGAACACCAATATGATAGATGAGACGTATTGGGGTTTTAAGGCGTTCTTCTAGAGGGTGAAGAGCTCGCTCTGACTTGCTTGAGATGTTGAGTCCATTAGAGGAGGAAATAACTTGAACTTTATACTCGGAGTTTTCAGGCATAACATCAAGAAGACGAGGATTTAATTGGGGGCAAGCTTGAACCGACAATTTACATAAGAGGCAGCAAAAAAAAAAAAAAAAAAAAAAAAGGAATGAGCCAGGGTCCACGGAAGAGCAAGTGGTGTGTTGATGCCCTCGCGCATGCGGACACCCCCCAGCAAGGCAAGAATGTAGGGAATCCATGCTATTGGGGAGTCAGCTGGCTAGAGCCCAACGATATCGGGGGCTGTATGAAAGCGATTAACCTGTCAAGAACAAGCCCAAGAAATTTCTCCAAGTTGTGACATAAAGCTCACCCCCAACTACGTGGGGATGAGACTCGGATAGATACAAGGAAGCGGGAAATAGAACCATGGCTGCAGATCCGAAGAAAGGGGAAAATAATCGTATGAGGTGTATGATATGATGGCGCATGAATGGCCCTATCATGGAGAAGCCGAGACCACAGCCTGGGCCGTACTTGAGCTGTATGCCCCAAGACCCAAGGCCCGGCTTTTACAAACAGGAGACAGTTCCAAAGGCAGGGAGGAGTTAGGGACAAGTTGAACCTTGCTCCGGCTGGCGGAAGCGGGAACAGGAGGGTCGCATCAGCGGAGATATGAGGATGAAAAGCAAAGCAATGATTGATGGAGGCATTCATAGAGCGGAACTAGACGAAAAAAAGAGCCTGCCGGGACTCTGTTCTGGCTCTGCTAATTGGGGCGTGTAGTTAGTTAGCGCTGTGTAATGCTGGTACCAGTTGACGCGGAACACTGATAAACATCAGCTTGCTTCTAACAGAGAAAAAAAGAAAGCAAAAACGACACTAGGAGTAAGAAAAAAGCAAGGGGATAACAGAGATTCGATCGATCCCCAAGACGGCCTAGACAGGTACCTACCGTTTACGTGTAAGCTTGAGGCTAAATGGCGCCTATAGCATGTTGCCTGCAGCTACCTGCGATGCCTTCTCACTAAAATATGGAACACCATGCAGTCGAGGGCCTCTGTGCTACCCATGTCGATGTACGACGACGTACGTACATTGTACGGATGCCGAGCTAGGCGCCGTCAAAGGGAACGAGCTGCGCTAAGTCGAGCGTCGTCGGATGCCGTGTATGTGTGCTCGTCGCTGTGTGCAAATACGAGCACACACAGACAAGGACTGGCGTTGATTCTTAGTGGAGACTCTAAACCTGGGAGCAATTAAACGCTCAATGACACAGAGTACTGGACATAGTTCTGACAGCTGGTCCTTGTTCTACCGCAGGCCCTGGCAAGTAAAGACTCCGCCAACGCGGCTGCTGCCCCTTTCACGCACTCTGATGCACGAAGACGTCTGCATACATGACACACGAATATAGCCAGTGTGTGTATTTTACCCCGGCCTGCTCGCTTCCTATCACCCGGAGCATACCCCGGCGAGCATCCTCAGAGCACGACTGCATGCCTTTTCTCTGTTCCGAGGTGCTTCACTACATGTAGTGATCTGTATCGTCCTAGCCCGGCCCTCTTATTGTTCCTTCTGCCAGCTGATTTTCCGAGGCATCAAGTACAATAGTAAGTAGCACTACTACCTCTACTAGCAGCAGTAGCAGTTAGCAGGACACGTCCGGCGGCTGCGTGGTGGAGACAGACCATGAGTGCGACTCCAGGCAAACTCAAATCTCCTTGTTGTCTCTTTTCTCCCGATTTCCTATTTTCGATTCTCGCCCCTCGTCTTCTTGTTCCCACGCCCCATCTCCCCATCTCTCCCCATCTCCCATCTCCCTCCTCTCTTGCCCCAGCGATCGCCCTAAGAGCCAAGCTTCGGTCGGCCCCATCGGCCCCTCCCCCCTAGGGGATCCATTGTCTCTGCCATTACAAGTAAGTAATCTTTCTCCACAGGTTGCATGCATGCATAGTCGTCGTACCCGATCCCGCCGTCGCGTTGTGGATACTCCTGAGCCCGTCCTGGCCGTGGTAGGCATAATTGATATTGTTTAGCGTAGCATGGGATGTTTTGAGAAGACATTGCAAAGTTTGTTGATAGGACAGGACACATGTAGCCAAGAGCATGCAGTGGTGGGCAATAGACAGCGTGTATTGCAGCTTATGTTGCCTGTACGTTCTGCAGCAGCAAGCTAGTGGTATCGGTGTAGAAGTGTGTGCGATGGGGTGCTTCTTCCTGCGCATCCAAAGGACATGGGGGTTTCCGACTGAGCTGACCAACCCTAGCACACACAGAAGGACGGAGATGGTCTCTTCCCGCTGCTACTGGTTGCTCTGTGGCCAAGGTGTTGGCTGTACCTGACACGCATCGGACTGTAACGAAGTCGGAAAGAGAGCGCCACTCGCTCGCTAGCGTTGGCCACCTAGCTTTAGCTCCGCTTCTCGATATCAATGCAGAAACCTCGTCGACGTCTTGCAGTCGGTGAATCAAAATCGTCGTGGCACAACTGTGTTACGTACAGGCCAACGCGCTGAGATTTGTCTTCAACCTCGAATAGGATAATGTTTCCATGCTGGATTCTGGCAGGACGAAAGAGACAAGAGAGATGAAAGACATAAAAGTATGAGGATGGCCTATAATGTTATGGTTCCTTCTTGAGCTTCATTCATTTCTTCCAAGTGCTCATTAACACACTCTAGGCCCGCACCATTCATAGGCCACGTGCCTCGTTGTCTTTCGAAATTCATTCGCTCCGAGTATGACCTGTACGGGCAGAGTCCGTGGGTCTAGTACGCTTCAAGATGGTGGTGTGTTGAGCCATGAGCAGCTAGGTATCGATACCGTCTCATAAGAAGTATAGAGGTGTGGTAAGATGACAGCATTGAGATATCTTTGAGGTTGTGCTGTTCTCCTTAGAGTCTGTTACCCGAAGCAGAGGAGAGGAGAAGTACCGCCGCACCCTGGATTTGATAATAGGAGTGAGTTGTTTTAGCTCCTCAGAAGCCCATCAACTGGCTTCGGTATCTCAACTTCGACCTGCATCATGACGCCATCTTTCGCTGGTGTAGGAATCCGATGCTCTGGACATGACATGTTACTTGCATGGCCGTCGAAGCCGAGCCCCTCCCATGTTCCATATATTGGTTTGGTTTGGTTTGGGGTGATGGTCTGCTATGCATTGTTTGTCATTGTCGACATGCTGGAGACATGACGACCGACCTCGGCGTCTGACGAGTGCTTATGGTGGATCAAGTGTTACTTGTCTTCTCTCCGTGGCTGGATTTCCTTTCTTTCGTAACTATTCTGCTATTCGATATATGTCGGTCGTTATTCAGTAGTGACGAACTGCTCTCGCAAATCCTGGTTCGGTACCCATTAGTTAATTATACATGTAGCTAATAGATGATCTCTTTGGTCTGTTGAGCCAGAGAGGATGATGGCAAGAGGTGGTTACCGTAAGTTGTGTCAGATGTTAACATATTCTGAAATGCGATCTAGCACATTTGAGATTATAATCGTTGGTACCTTTCTTATTAATTGTTAATAACGCAGTTGATAATTAACGTATATTGCTTCCACAAACCTCGTCTTAATTATAGACAATACGGGCATCATCAAGTTTCTCGCCTGCTTCGATCACCTCGTATCATGACCTATGTCTTCGGACCAGACTGGCTAAGGGGGAAAAAAAGTCTTTCTTACTTTCTATCAAGCAGAAAGTACAAAACATCTGGAGAGCATCCATCGTCTCGGAATAGTTGGTAGCCAGTCGTCCTGGTAACTAACCCTTGGATGGAATGCAGAGCATAGGATGAGGATGGCTTGGCAATCATAATTTGGATACGTTTGGCTGTCGGTTGTATCACTGTGTGGTTTTCGACACTCCAACTGCTGTGCGTGGTGTTTTCACCTATATTGGAGGTACCTTTAGCATCTTAGAAAAGTGCATATCACTTTAATCACGTTGCAATGTGGAAGACACTCTTTGCCCGAGTCTAGGATTCATCCGCCCTTGCCCCCCACCCCACGCCATATGCTGTTTTGGTCTTGAACTCGGCGCATTGCTTTACGACCTCGTCAGTAGAACGCATGAATGCCGCGATGCAGCATATGAGCGGCTCTCGTACCTGTACCTGTACACTTATGCATGCGGACACACGCAGGTGCATGGAGGTCCACCCAACCGTGCAGACCTTGCTGTCATTGCGCCTACACCATATGCACATGGCAGCAAATATCACGCTCTCATTTGCTGAATACATTGGCATCATTCACCGGTCAAGAAAAAAAGATCTGCTGCCATACTCAGAATACTACCATCCATGCAATGTGCCATGCACAGCGTGCAGCTTGCAGCACAGTCGGTGGCGTGAGCCGCGTGACCTTGCAGTTGCTTTTCATTTCCTTTCGATAGAAGAAAACACTTTAATATGCCGAGCTAGAAAGACAGGTGTTTGATATTAGCAAAGACATGTATGATCGCTCGGGGCAATATTGGCGCTTCGCAGCATCTTGGCCCGATGGATGATGTGTGGGGGTTCAACCATGCAACAACCGCCATGGTTTACCATATTTGGCTGCTAGATGAAGAAAAATGAGACCATTTGGACATAAACGAGGCTCGGATGGCAAACATTAGGCATACATCGGGATGAGACGGTGTTGAAAACGCTGCCTAACACTCAATCTCTTACTCAATTGCCCTTTTCAGGTGCTTTCTCCGTACGACGCTCGGAACACTAAGGGATCTTGCTTTTTGTCAAGATACGGCATGTAGTAATTTGAAAGCCAGGATTACAGGAATACGGCCAGACCAATTGCGATTCGAGATATTGGAGCCCAATGGATTGTAGCCGTTCCTTAGGTAGCATTCGAAACACCATCTGGTCACCCTGGCAAGCTTTACACTATTGCACTAATTTCGCCCCCAAATCTCGAGCCGAGTGAGCCTGACCAGGTTTTCGCCCTTGATTTAGGGGGAAAAAAAATAACCAGGTAGAGAAACAGGGTTACGAAAGTAAGAGAATTGGAGATTTAAAAAGAAGCTATTACTATTGCTAGTAATAGTAATACATACTAGCACTACCTAGAATCTACTGCTTTTTTCTGAACGATTGTCGCTAAAGAACAGGCATCGCAGATCCCAGAGTTCAGCTCTCCAGGATGTTTAAATCATGTATGCGGAGCAGCTGCCCCCTGAGTTAATTAAACGCCCGCTACTTTTCCCTTTTCGATCATTTTTATCCCTTTGGTTGTTAGTCTGACACCATATTTTGTCGTCCATCGTTATCCTCATATACCTAGTCTAAGAGTTGTGCTTTTTCCATCCCGCTGCTAAACCAGTTTCAAGCAAAGAACAGCAACGCTAAATAGAGAAATGAAAAGAAAACACGCCCCCACTCCGAGCTGAAAATCGAGCTGAGAAACTAGGAAAAAGTAAAGAAAAGTAAAGAAAAGAAAATGATGGTAAGCAAAAGCAAAAAAAAAAAAAAAAGAGATCAGTCACAAGATATCGATAGCGTGAAAGACGAGCAACCCAGTAGTTTAGACTTCCTGACTGACTGGCAACCCTATTATTAGCGTACACGGGGAGATGGGTACCGTGACTTCGGGTGGCAGAGACCGGCGGCCATAGCTTGATCCACCCAGTTGGACGGCGTCGAGGCTAGCAGAGCGCGGACTCGGGGAGAGCCGCTGACGTGGAGACGGGGAAGCCTCACCGACTCGAACCAGGCTTCAGGTGGTTGACCGCCGTGCTTTTGCCTGATTCCTTCGGAAGGGGTCGTGCTTGTTGTATGTAGTTGCTGAGACATACCATGGCGCCGGTTTGGCCCCTGTTTCTTTCATGCCTGTGCTACCCGTATGAGTAAAGCTGCGGGCTGACTTTGCCCGTCACATGTGGACCATTTTGATTTCCCTCGCTTTCTTTTTTTGGCATCCAGCTTCTCTTGCCCCTCTTTTCGGCCTATAGAGGAGATGAGAGTATTGGGTAAGTTCATGGTTTGTTTGCGTTCATACTTGCCTATACATCAAATCGTGATTAGTATCAGCAGCTAATTAGGTGGCAAAAGAGGGTCTCATCCTAAAGTACTTACGCCATAAAGTAATGCTTGACTGTAGCTTTGTGCCTTTCCAATCCGTCACGGCGCGCAAATCGGCGCTTCTTGGGAGGATTCGGGCAGCCAGGTACATCGCACCGCCAAGGCTTGCGATGTTTGTTACAATGTTGCCTGCATGATAAATTAGCAAACATGCTAGCTGGTGCATAAGACACCTGTCCTAATGCATCTGTTTTCCACATCTCCCAGGGTTTGGGATTGGGATGGAGGAGGACAACAGGGGATAGACGGTTAGGCTTGCCACGATGCTGGCAGACAGAGGTTTCTACATACGCAAAAGAGGAGTTACGGTCGAAAAGTATTAGGTTTCCACTCTTATCAACGCCACCTTTGTCGCAGCGATGGCCTCTAGGACAATAATATTTTCCTTTACCCCGCTGCTTCAAAGCCTTCAAGTTGATACCTGCAAACAGGCCGTCGTCAGAATACTCATCCGAGTCTTCTTCCTCAACCTCCTCAAGTATGTTTTCTAACGCAGCTGATGCCGATGCGGCCATTGCTATTTCTTCCGCCGAGCGAGGAGGTGGCCGAAATGGAGGGGGAGGAGGAGTAAGAATTGGTGGTGGTGGAGGCGGTGGTGGAGGAGGAGCTGGAGCCACGATTGGCGTTAATATTCTCACAGGCCTTGGGCCTGTCTTTTTTGGCATCGCTTTTTTTAACATTGTCCTTCTCGGTGCCGGCATCAGGGGCACCAGCTTTCTGAGCGTCGCCCTTGCCTGTGCTCCTTGGCCTGGTAATTCGTTTGCTAGAAATATTCTTGTTCCTGCTAGTAATGCTTGCTTCTCCTTCTGCTGCTGCTCCTTCTGCTGCTGCTGTCTTTGCTGCTTCTCTTGCTGTTGCCGTTTTTGTTCCTGCTGCTGCTGCTGCGGAGCCGGCGGCGGCGATGCTACAGGTGAAGTAGATACCGATGACTGTGTTGGCCATATTGGCGGCAAATCGAGCGATTGAGCCGGTGGTAAGAGTGGCAACGAGGGTAATGGTGCATGCGCTGGCCTTCCAACTGTTGCTCCATCTTGCAGCAAAGCCACCGCGTCGGCAATCTGCTTATGACATTCGGCTGCATGTGAGGTATTATTAAACACTTCTGGCATTGAGTTGGACTCCGAAGAGGCTGCCGATGCAGCTGCGGATGTGTCTTCGCTGTGTAACGATGAAGACGGCCGAGGGTCAACTAGACATGATAGACTAGCCTTCCGGTGGCTTCCAAGCTTCCATATGGTTTGAATATCCTGAGAGTGTTGCGCTGCCATGTCACGCATCTTACTGTATGTTGGAAGTAACATATGGTTAGATTGTATGGACACTTCAGTGCTAAACAACAAAAATACAATAAATAGACGCACCGAAGGCGGCCGAGAGTGATGTCCAGCGAAGTGGCCTCGGTAAGATCCGCAACATTTGTCTTGGCTCGAGAATTCTCGAGGATTTGCAGAGTAACATGATCAATATGAGGCCCTTTGATAAGGTTTTCAATAAGATAGGCCCATATCATGGCAGTCCGGGTCAAATAGTCGCCCATCTCCGTTAGCAAGGCGGTGGCATCGTCAGGCGAGGACGAGCATGTTGGCCCAGACGATAAGGGAGACACTTCCTCAACTCGCTGGACACTCTGAGAAGCTTGTTTAAGGTATTGAAGGACCAAACCTTCCAAAGAGAGAGAAATGGGCGACGCAGGGAGCCCAAATGTGAAGAGATGCGTGGCTTGAAGCGGCTGCATAGTGTGCGCTGATTCTATTACTGCCAACTTCGAGATCATAAACTGCAGCTTCAAGCCTAAAATACTCCGTCTGCTGTGACGGGGTAATAGAGTAGAGGATGAATCTAGCGCAGCGAGATTTCTTTTTCCTAAAGGGGGGCTTCCCCTATCAAGCCATGAGGCTGAAGTGAAACCTCTTCTAAGGCCAATGCCAACTTCAGTATTGACGATTGATTGAGACGATGGCTTGCTCTTCGAATCGCCCCGCTCTCCAATCTGCAGCCAGTGGCAGGGTTACGAAAGCAGTACAGCGGTACTACTACGTACTCCAAGCAGCAGTTAACGAAACCAGGATTCAAATTCAAGAGACAGCTGTGTATTGCAGCTATTGCAGCTCGTGGCTGGCCTAGTGGGTCACAGCCAAGGACCAGCAACATAAGACTTGGTCGCCCTTGTTATGGAAACCCTGTGCTGCCACGGCGAGCTGTTGGACAAACCAAGGGTCAAGAATGTTGGGATAAACTTTGCGTAGGTCTAAATGGGCAAAGGGGTTATCGTGCGTACTCTCTGTCTGTAAACGCTTCGGTGTCCCACTAAGAGCTGAGGCTCTTGCAGTTGCAGTAGGAAGATGAATAATCACGGGACGATGGGACTTCCCATATTTGCTTCTTTGGTGGTGGGCTCGAGCTGGAAAGACTAGGGGGGTGGTGATTCGACTGAAAACTAGTGGCCACTTTGCTCTGTGTCAAAGCTGCTGATATGCCTGTGATTGGCGTGTGATGGCCACCCTACGCCTGAGAGTCAAAGGATCTTGAGTCCAATGGCCTAGTTTGTGCTACCCACCCGACTCCGCACTGGATGCGAGGGAGAGAGAGAAAGTGTGAAGAGTGAGGGAGAGGAAGCGTGAGAGATGAAGTGAGTGAGGGGGAGGGGTCGGCAGGAAGAAGACCGAGTGAGAAGGATGGAGATGAACCCGGGCAGGTTTTAGACGGCTGAGGTCTCGAGATATAGAAGATAGGAGAATCAAAGAAGCGAGGAAGTTCAAGAAAGATGAAAGCAGGCCCAAGTAGGGAGCCCAGCGCCCAAAGAGGCCGTGGCAGAAGCGAGTTTAACAGCGTTCCAGACGGCATGACTGCCCCTTTTGAGCCTGGAGAGAAGCAAATCAGGATGCCAGCGAAGGCTCCCACACTGGCGTCGTAAGGATCCGAGCCATTGATTGGCCGCAACGAGGCGAGGCGAGAAGGACGGCAGAGAAAAGAGACAACAAGAAGGCCGAGATAGAGCTAATGCGCCCTGGCTGCACTAAGAGTAGCAGGGGCAGAGACCCCTGCACACCGGTTGTGCGAGCCGCGTCTCTCTGTCCGCAGAGGCTGAGCAGATTGGCTGGCTTGATGATCGCCTGGATGGGGTCGTGGGGAGGCCTGAAGAGACAAGGGTGTGTTGAAGGCTATACTCGAGAGAGCTCTCGATGCCAGCTTCTCCACTCGGTGAGACCAGGACCCTGGCCCCGATCGTGAGGATCCTGGTCTCACGCCGCGATCGTGAGTTTCTAAAGACGCCAGGGAGCCGGAAATCTCATTGTACAGTACTTGAAGGGAAATTATGGCTTCAAGGACCCATGCTTCCCACCCTCTTTCGTGACGCTCTGCATTCTAGACCAGAGCGTAGCAAAAAGGTAGACTATTAACGCAATAAGTGGAATAAGATGGAAGGTGTTCTAGCTCTCTCGCTCTTTCTCCCCAGCTCTCTGCTCGTATCCTCAATACATAAGAATCAGTGGGGACCAGCTCGCGCGTGCCCTGGACTTAACCTTTGGTCCGACTCGAAAGCGTACATCACGTCGCTGCTCGTACGAGTACTATACTACTTGTAAGCATCGCATTTCCAGATTACTCTTCTCTGCCTAGCATCCGATCCTCGGGCTCGAGGCCCTTGACCGCGGGAATTCTCACAAGCGGAGCATCACGGGTACACAAGTAAGTAGGAGCCAGTTCCTATTCTGTCACTCATTGCCAGAAACGAAGACATTCCGGTCCTGCGCGTGGGCCGTTACTTCGTTGTCCTCTCACAAAGGGAGGCTCAAAAGAGGGGAGACACAGAGAAAGTAGAGTTATCCGCTGACACCCCGGCTCCCTGTTTTCTCTTTTCTCCTCTTTCTCCCATCCTCTCTCCTCCTTTCCTCTTCTCTTCCGTCTGCTCCATCTTTCCCTCCCGTTGCCTCTTCTTGGCTTGTGGTCAGATCAGATCAGCCCAGATCACCGCCGGATGGGTCGGGCCAGAGCCTACGTTGGCCTGTGCCGCTGCAGATTTCCCTGTTCCCTCCCGCATTGCGTTTTCTCTTTTCTCGTCTCATCCCCTACCACCACCCCCCCAAAGGCGAATAGGTACAGTACGTACCGGCCTACCACCCTCCATCCAATCCTATTCTCCGCGCTGCCAATACTCTTCTATATTGGAAGACTGGCAACAGAAGGATCAATTATTATCATGTTTGTGCGAGTGTCATGTCGTGTATCTGATCAGTGCTGTCTAGTACCAACTGCTTTGTCTGCGTGCGCCTGAACCTGGGTTGAGCCAGTTAGCTTATTAGAAGTTCCCTCAAGTTGCTCTACCGCTACTTTCAATACTTTAGCCACTATAGATACATAAGTCCAGGTAGTGCATGCCTCCAACCGCTGTTACCTAGTTGGTACTAACTTGCAGGCAGCTTCGACTCGGTGCAGCTCAAAAGTGCGGCCGCAGCTCGGATCTGTCTCCGGCAACCAAAAACAGCGTCAGCACGCTCCACCATCTAAACCAACGGGCTTTTCAAATTTGCCTTGTGTGGTTTTCAGATCTTCCCTCACGCTTCCCTGACCCGAGTTTTCGGTTCTTCAGTTGGATCATTGCAATTGAAGGTCTAAGCTTTGGGGACTACTGGAGGGACGCCCCCCCTCGCTTCGCTCCCCGCCATATCCCTACACACAACATACACACTCACACATACGCCGTCTCTTGTTGCAAAGCCAATTGCAGCAAAAAAGCTGGTTAGCTCAGCTTGAGGCTGGTCCTCCGACTCACCAGCTTGTTGGCATATCGTCATCACCTGCTGGAGCTTCATACTTGGTCTGGCCCGGCAGAAACTGCAGCAAAGACCAACACAGTGAGCATCGTCGTGCTTCGTATTCCTGTCGTTGCATTAGATTGTATGTGCATGGTGCACGCCTGTCAGGTCCCACCAGCAGGAGAAGCTCGTCTAAGCTCTGTGGCACCCACACCGGCTCCCCTGGCCTGCTGTGCGTGTGTGTGCGTATTCACGTCATTCATTGCCATTGAGCGCTGTCTAAGTACCTGACTCAGTACCAATGAGTGACTCTCAGAACCAAGAGCGCCCATCCAAGCGCCTCAAGCTGGCGCCGCATCCGCAGCCAGCAGGTCTTTCTCAGCCTGGTCCTCCGCTGCGGTTCATCAAACCCGCGCCGTTTCCCAGCGTTGTGGCTCCTCCGAGAAGCACTATTAACATGCCTCTTTCGTGGGTCAACGTTCTATCCACTACCCGTCCTCGGCGAGTACGTGAACGTGTACGTGAACATGAACATAAGCCTGAGCCTGAACCTGAACGTGAGCTACGTCGAGGCCGCGGCCGTGGTGGCCGCCGTGGCCGCGGACGTGGTCGTGCGTCTACCAAATCTGGCACGCCCCAGACAGAAGCTGTCTCTCTGGTAAATGCAGATTTAGAGACAATTTCTTCTCCAGTTCCAACTGAATCTATATCTTCGCAGATTTCAACTCTAACGGCGACTGTAATGTCCCCCGAATACTTTCCTGAGGCGTCTTCCGAGTTGTCTTTTGAGATATCTTCCGAGGCATTGTCCGAGGCGATTCATGAACCAATGCAGCTAGATGCGGCAGCGTCAATAGAGACAGTAGTGGTTCCTCAAGATATCAGTGCATGTAAGTCAACAGCAAGCGACTGCTACGCTATAATTAGCTCGCTGAAAACTGCCTGCCTACATACATACACGTCTAGTTGGATATTGGTCGTCTATCTCGCATGAAATGGACTCTTCCCTATTCGCTTTACCCCCTGCTCCTATCTTTCCGTATCATTGCATTCTGTCTTATGTTTTTTCTCCGATATTTGTACCACTCATCATGCATTGCACATCACACCCCTCCAGTCGTTTTCCCACCCCATCACGAGGCTGAACACCTCTCTCACGTGGCTCTTGTCCTGGTGGAAGAGAATGTTTCTTTTACAAGATGAACGGCAAACGACCATCAAATTCAGCCTGTCTCTATACTCTCTTGTCACTTTACCCCGCTTAGTCGTACAACTCTGGTTTCTTTTGTTCTCTCAATCCCTTGATTCCTTTCTCCTCTTCACTCACCCCTCTGGGCTCCAAGCAGGGAGACGGCCGCTAAGTTAACCAAGACAAGCCTCTCTGGTAGTACTAACAATGACTCTAGCATCACCACTCACAGAGTCCACCCTTTCCCCAGTGTATTATGAAGATCCACTGAGTCATACCAACTTCTCCGAATTACAATCCCACTCGCTGGGAGATTTAGCGGAAGCTTTGGCCGAAGAGTTTGCTTCCCCAACTGCCCGGCAAGCCTCGCCATCATCAGCTGAAGGCGAGCATAGCAGCCGCAAGCCGCGTCATGGGTTTGTCAGCCCGTTCAAGGATTGCTTAGATACTTTCGGAAAGCTATCGTCACTGCGGTTCCCTCGTCCTACAGACGGCACGGTCAATTCGTATATCAAATTCAATTGGCCCAAGCGAGATGAGCAAAGTAGTCGCCCATCGTCCAAATCGGCTGCCACGCAGTCCAGCGAAGATTATAATGGTCAAAACGAAGATGTCAGACAGCTGCGTCAGTGGTCTTCAGCCTTAGTTGCTGCAAATTATCACTCAGCCCAGGCATCTCCCCAAAGCACATCAGAGCAATTGTATTTGGAACAGCAGGGGAGATACAGTCGGTCGCCTTCACTCCAAAGCAGCAGCACGTCGCGCTCTGCAATTCTAAGCCCTTCCAGCTCGAGTACTTGTGCCCACTCGTGGGATCCACGAAGTTTCGATACGTTGCGCCAGATGGCAGGATATACTGTCCCTAAGACCCCGTCGCATTTCGGGTTCGTTTCCCAAATGGATGATATGGATAAGCGCTTTTTCGATTTTTGTACGTTATATTTTCTTTATTTTATCAAGAGGCTTCATATCCTTCCTACTTCTCTATATTCAACTTTCATAATATGCTACATTTACCTGCTTTACTACACATTCTAACTTTTGGCAATCGTAGATGTGAGGAACTGGTGCCCCGGCCGGAGTATCCTAAAACAGACCAACCTGTGGCTCACAGACTTCGCTTGCATGGAGGGAAGCGAGGGCGTGCGAAGCGCAATTCAGAGTCTAGCCGGCGTATATGTATACGATTATCAGCCGTTAGAAAAAGTAAGCAAACGGATTAATCTTCGCTATCGCCAGGCTGAGGCTCGCTTGAGCCACCTTCTCGAAAAGACAGACCTCAGTGTCGATGAAGCAAGCGAGCTAATTACCATTTTATGTATTATGTCAATGCATGATGTAAGTTACCCCCTCTCTATATTGTTCAGTATCCGGTAAACGCCAGTCTACATTTTTTAAGTGTTTCTAACAAGAGTGTTCCAACTTGTAGATTGTCCTTACTGAACGCCGTTGCAAGTGGCCAGAAGTCCCTAGATGGCTGAAAGGAACTGAGCTATGCGAGCACTTTCTTGAATCCATTGATGAAGGGTCACGATTCTGGTCCAAAGACAACATCCAACTCTCTTCTCTCCGCAATTCCCAATCCGTCATTGTTGGTAGAGCCCTTATCCTCTCACAGCTCATGACACCTCTTCCCTCGCCATATACTTTCGATCCCGTAAAAGAAGCCAATCGCTTTGGCTGGCTCCTTTATGGCAATAGTCGAGACATGTATGAGGTTCACGGCGGTTGTGGCTTCTCTAAGAAACTGCTCCACTGTATGCGCCAGATTACATTCTGCTCTGCACGGCTAAACCAGTGCCCTGAATCCCCCGTTGTTCCCATTACTATTCGGTATATACTTTCTGAATTATTAGATATGAAACAATGGAGCAGCGCGCCTCTTTCCAATCCGTTCGAGGTCGCCCAGATACAATCTCAGGCGATTGAATGGGTCCGCGCTGCTCCAGAAGGGTACATGGTCAGCAATACCACTGAGATGACAGAGGTTACCGCGGAAGCCTGGAGAATTACGGCTGTTATTTACTTACAATGCCGCGCTCTAAGGTAAGCGAATCTATTGTTTAATGAATGAAATAGAGTATAATTTTCAGTGCTAATGATGATACTTAGGCTACCTCGAAACCATCCAGACGTAATTGCAAATCTGAGTTATCTTGCTAAATGCGTAAGCATCATGCCAACCTCCGGGTATTACTTCACCGCCCAGGCACCCCTATTCCCAGTTTTCCTCTTGGGTATGCTTGCTACTATCGCTGAACATGCCAAAATTGCGCAAAAATGGTTTGACAGCGTCACCAGCGCGCCAGTGAGAAGCGTAAGGAGTTCATTTCCCAGATACACCAGCTTCTAGAAATACTGATCAGGCTCCTATAGAGTGTACCTCCACTGTATGAAACATTAAAACGCATATGGACGTGGATTGATACCGAGCCGAGCATTGTCGTTGATCTCAAATCACTAGATCATGATATCGGCAAGAGATATCCATGGTGGGAGCACCTAATTCAACGCGTGCAAGAGAAAGAACAAGAGATTCTATGCCTAACTTGAGGCCGAAGATGTGCATTATTATTCCTCAATATGATCTATGAAAATTGGCAGCTATTTCAGTCTCCAATTCAACCCAAATACTATTGCTTTTCCATCAGCCGCCCAAGAGTCTAAGCAAAGGAATAATCAGCATAGGCCTAATACCTTGCGATTCATAACTCCATTAGGGTTATGCCAATCCGGATATGGCGCTATCTCCATCCTCTCTTTGATCTTGCTCCTCCTTCGCTTTGAGGAGATACTGTCCTGCAGAACAACGGGTTAGCAAAAGGCTTTTACTATTGCTGACCCTCGGATTGCAGAGGATAATACAAGACACTTACTAAACTCAGAGCCGGGTGCTTGCATGACATTTATCACACTCAGTCCCGCCTTATGGCACATGAGTCGAACGCTCTCCTCTCCATACTTGTGAGAGTCGAACCAGTCAAGCTCGTCACCCGCTTTGAATGTCCGGTTGAGTCCATGGATGATGACATCCCTTTTGGCTCGAAAGAAAAATCGGTGGCGAGTCGTTGGTTGTTCTTCAAGCTGCGCCATGAATTCCCAGTCTTCTTCTTGGAACCACTCTTCGCCAACTGCTTTATTCACTTGGTTAAAGCCGTTCAGGAAGAATTGGCGATACAGGTCATCCCGAGAGTGATAGGCTTTCCAAATCTTATCCTCATCTTTAGGCAGCAGGTGAGCATCCATGCCTACCAAGAGGAGGTCTCCTGGCCGGAGCGCCGCGGCCCAGTACCTCAAGTGGTTCAAAGCTTCCGCCCAAGGGTCGTTGCAAAGAACAGAGCCTAGAGAGAGGAATAGTCTCTGACCTTCGACACCTTTCACATAGGACATGCCATCTTGGAATGTTCCCCACAGCCCTGCACAAGTTACCTTGGCATTCTCTGCGGAATGTTTGCCAAGAAGGTAGCCTACGCTGTGCTCTAATGATGCTTTGGAAATATCGAGAGCCAGATATGTAGCTTCAAGCTGCGCCTCCTCAAAAGAAGAGAGCAAATGCTCCACCTTGCGAGTATCTCTGAGACATTGGAAAATTATTAGACCATTCGCCTGACTTGCTCAAAGTTTGATCTTGTTAAAACTTACCCAACTCCAAGATCAATCATGGTTACGCCAGGTTGAAGCCGCTTTATAATGTCGTTTCCGTGAGCATCAAAGAGCGCAATCTCATCATGAGTTTGATAGAACTCGGGTGTGAAGATGATTTCATTCCAAATGGGCAGTCCAACGTCGGTGTATAAGAGCTCATCTGGAAGAGTCGGCTTTGCACTGGGGCCATAGACGGCCGTGAGGACTCTGGAAAGTCTCTCTCCGACGTCTTCATGCAGTCGGCTTCCGCCTATGTCTATTACATCGCCATGACTGGGGGTCTGGTGTTGTGAAGACATACTTCTGTGCGTGCTCAATGGGTCAAATTGATAATTGAAGGGCAACAGTACAATACAATGGCGGTATTTCTTGCTGCAGGTGCGGTCTGCTCTCTAGGCTCTGGCTTTTATTCCACAATATGTGCAAGATTCTATGCTGAGTCGTGGGTAGGGAGATGCGGCTTTATAGTATAATATTGCTACTCTGATTCACTGTTATGTGGGTGTGAATAGGAGAAGGCAGCAGAGATGAGAGGCGGAGTAAAAAATACCAGTAAGAGAGGAGGAGCATTCACAAGACCCATTTCTGCATTTTAAGCCAAGCTTTGGGCAGTTTACATCTCATTTCACTGCGCGGAGAGCAATGATAAGCTCTGCGGCGAAAGTTGGCTCTGCTCGTCGCACACTGCATATTGTGCGCTCTACTGTCAAGTCTCCGTATGCATAGAGCTGCGGGCCTTGACTAAAAGAGGAGGCTAATAAGCGAAGTTTCCGCCTGGGATGTCCCGAAAAAATGACAAGGTCAAGTTACCACAATCGGTATGTACGTGAGACTACCTAGCATGCCGCCCCGTTGCCCGTGGCCATCCAGAGAGCAGCATGAGACTTTTCATGTCCAACTGGCCATGTGAGGCGAACTTGGACTTGCGGCCGGGGTACGACCAGATGGGGTTTGGCCTCACATTAGGCCACCGTAAAGCAGTTAGAGAGGGGTGCCGCCCCCTGTCAGGACGGCCACCATCAAGGAGCTGGAATGGAGGGGCAGTATATAATACTATCAGAACAGCATTGCAAGGGGGGGTGTCCAGCATCCTGCAGCAAAATGGAGACTGCCATGTCGGTTGTTCCCTCCATCGCTGCGATGTTGGCCCCTGTAATGCCAAAGGAAGAGAAAAGAAGGCATCATCGGAGCTGTGTCCGAGTGACTTGCGTCGAGTCCTTGGGCTCGGGAGCGTGGGATTTTGAATGCCAGCGCATACATGCGATCGTAATGGCTACATATGACGCGCGATCTTCCAAGCTCGGGGATTTTCTGGAAGGAAAATTGAAAGGGTATTTTAAAATCCCATTGTTGCACCACCACGTGTCTTTGCTCAGCGACTCCATTGCAACTGCTAGGCATACGTTGTTGAATATAGCATCACTTAATATCTGGAACTTCTTTATGAATGAGACCCTGATAAATAGGTCAGAGCCGCCGGGCATTGGCATTTTATGCGGGGGATCGACAGATAGTCCTCTGATATAGATAGAAGGCCAATATTCAATATTTTTTTTCTATTATTATTTTAATCTTTCAGCCTTTCTAAGTCGCGATTTCTTAATCCGATTCCGGGCTATGTCTGTTCCGAATCACCATTGAGGGCTTGACGTGTACGTGTTTGCGGTGGCGGAGAGGGCTAGAAAGCAGTGGATGATCAGCAAACGCACATATTTGTAATTCCTTTCACAACATAGACTGCTCTGCTGATTAGTAGTTATGCAAACTTGCCTTGTCCACGTGGAAAACAGGCCACAATTGCAAGGCTGTAGCTCTAGTGGAGCAATTGAGAGCTGCAATGCAAGCAAAGAGGCCTCGTATTTTTGCCAAAAGGCTCGAATATGCACTGGGTGCGAATGAAGAGAGAGGTGGCAAGTTGATGACCACCTACGGCGAGTTTGGCGCCGATGGAGTAATCTCAGCATCGAATGAAGCAGCTTCATATCGTTGTCGGCATTTAGCATGCAATCAAGGCACAGCAACCGTACCTTGTTATTTACCAGCCAGGAAATCTGTAATCGCGTCAGCTCTCTACTGTGACTTGAAAAGTCAACAAACTTGCCGGTACAGCCGACATATCAGTAACATGCTAGGCTGTAGAAGATGGTTTACTTGCAAGCGAATAGGCATATCAACATAACCTTTGGCTCGCATCGTTCAGCTCACCCCACGGCCCCTGCATTGTTGTGATAGCGCTTGCGTGCCAGGTAGTCATGGGGTAGTAATGGTGTAGTAACTGGTGCTATTTAGTTTGCTGAAAATCTCCATAATGTGTCTATTCCTATCAGTAAACGGAGAATTAGAAAGAAAAGAAAAATAAGGTAGGAAACGCAAATCACACACAAAAATAAGGGTAGGGTCATTAATGTGATAAAAGATTTCTATTATATTATACACATAGGAAAAGTAGGAAAAGTCGTAAATGCAGCAAGTCAGTAGAGGCAGTGGAGGTGTAGTAGAAACAACAGAGGCAGTAGAAAGTAGCTGATGTAGACAAAAAATTGGTATATCTAGATTTAATAACTCACTAGTACAATAACGGTGTGCGTAACAATTAGAGCTTGTGCCCATTTTTATAGAATTCCCTTTTTTTTGGCACACAGCTTGCGGGGCCGTCGCTCATAACCCTGCAGCCGCGATATTGGTGCTCCTTGTAAGTTGCGTATTCCTCGGCCGTGCTCCGCGCCTCTGAGCACGGGGATGCGGAAACATTCCTTCAAGAAAGCTGCTGCGTCGCTTATACAAAGACAAAGAAGGCTACCGCGGAAAGATGCGCCCGCCGCTGGCAATACCGCTTCGTAGAGACCCTCTGTGCTCTCTCCTAATGCGCACTATCAGTCAAGTCTCAAACTTCCAATGATCATGGCGGAGCGGTGGCTGTTTCTGACTCTTAGGTTACATCAAGGTAGAAACGATTATTTCCTTGCGTAAGGCGCGAATAAAGCCTCGAGTAGGATACACACCACGGCGGCATTGACTATGCTGCTTAAGGATATGATGACACGGGAAACGAGATTTACGAGATGATGGGAGTCGAGGTGTTATTAGTATGTGCAGATACATTCTTGGAAAGCCCCCAACGTGCGATTCTCAGAGCCAGCAGATGAGGCATTTGAACATGCTTCGCACCTTCACCCAGTAGGGGCAAGTACATGTATAACCACAAGCGCCGAGCTGAGTGATAGCGTTATCCCTCTTTCGTCTGTAGGTGTCAACGGGCCGTTAGCCCAAGTGACAAGTATCAAATCGCCATTGCCCAGTCCATGCTTGCAATGACAGGAATGTGACACATAATATTGAGTCCAAAAGCGCGGCACAATTCCTACATCATGGCGTTCACAAGCATCAGCGCCAGAGCATTGCAACCAACAGCAACTGGCTTGATAAGCTCAGCCAAGATCTTGTGAGGCAGAATTAAATCCGCTTAATGGGGCGGACGGGCCCGGCTGAAGAGTGGGACTTTGCTCTCGGACCTCCGCGCCGGAGTATCCGCAAGGACACCAGAATGGAAACTCGGGGTAGTATTGCCTGTCGTGGTAAATCACAGTGCTAAGGCTAACTGCATCACGGGGCTAGAAAGACTGTTAGCAGATGCAGCTAGCAGTTTAGAATACGGAGTTACATTCCGTAGGGAAAGAAAGGAGAGGGGTTCAAGAAGCGATCGCTAACAAGAGGGCTGTACTCGAGCTAGTCAACCATACAGCTCGATATTGCGGAATGCAGCGGGCGAGTATCAATCCATCTAACAACAGCTTCTCCTCTGTGCCCATGAAAAATTGCCACTCAACGTACCGCAGAGCCAGCTAAAGGCAGAGATTTAGTTTGTTGCGTAGAGATAATCATCATTGCTAAGAGTAATAATCCAGTGGAGGGAGATAGGTTCAAGATCGCCATCAGTTGTCGTCATCATTTGCTTCTCAACCCCTGAAGTGGCAGCCCGTAGACTCTGGTGTCGCCCGCGTCGGCTCATGTATCTTGGTAAACAATCGATTTGCTCTACATGATGAGCATTAAATCGACGATATGGCAGAGAGGGTGTGGTGGTTGCAATCTTCACTGGATGCTCCAATTTCGTAGTGGTGTCCCATCGCTGTGTCCCATCGTCGTTGGCTCGGGCGTCTGCGAGAGCATTCCGTCGAGCAGGGGTCAATTCTGACATACATGTGATGATCACCGATCAGTGGCCACCCTCAACGGCAGGACAAGATGGATTATGACAGCATCCAATTCCACTGCAAGAAGAGCAATAAAAATTGATAGGCATCATTTGGCGATTTCTGGTGGCACTCCTAACGGAAATCGCCATGGGAAGTGAGCAAGTCAGTACCTGCCAAGTGTTTCAGTAATTGATATGATATAAGTACCTACTAGATCAGTAGGAGCTGCGGCGATACTACAGCGCCAACTACACATACCTCATAAAGTGTCGGCAGTGCCCATCGCCACTTTGGCTTCGAGTTCGAACATACCTGGAGTAGTATGCATTACACTTCCCTAGTCTAATACTTCAGCTGCCTCGCGGATCAACACTTTCGTACCTGATTCTTCAAGAGCGGCAGGAGGGCGGGCCACGGCCCCACTAATATGCGGCGCAGCGCCCGCTGGTGTCGGCACCTAGAACAGCTTATGAGACGATTTGACGGCGGCTCAGGAGCAAGCCTGTCCAGAGGCCATAAGCCTCTGATCGAAGTGCGTACTTGCGTGGCTAGTACAGGTTACAGATACCATCAGGGCCGAAGGTACTAATGCTAGTGCTTCCTTAGCGGCCGGCGGCACCAGCAAAGTTGTTGAATCCTCGTCGTCATTATCAGCCATCAATTCATGGTCTTCAGCTTCATCCAGCAACTCTCTCCATCGTCTCTTTTCCCTGGCCGTCCCTTCGAAAGGTCCCCTTTGGTCTAGACAAATCCAGACCGTCCCGTTAGCTGCGTAACCACAGCCCAGGGGCTTCTTCGAGCCCACACCAGCTATACCACAGCACGCCTGTAAGCACGATCGTATCCAGTCGACTTGACAGGTAAAGAGTACACGTCATTTCCGCATTTGCGTCGGACGCGGGATAGAACTGACACAATGGTCTATATACATACTGGCTTAGCAGTTCTCATGATACCTCATGACCGCCAAGTTCCATCTCCGTGGGTACAGTCCCACTTGATGGGTTTTGGTCCACCTGAACCTGAAAGGGCCTACTCAAGCTTTTCCCATATCCCTGTACTCCAGACCAGACACGAGTATGCAGCCCTTCATGCGTCCGTGCGGGTTGTTCCAAGTAACTTGTATGTGCAACATGTCGACAAGATGCCCCTACAAATCGTACGAGATCCGTTTCACCAATGTTGCCTCGATTCCGACTTCCCAACAATTGGCTGAGATGGAAAATCCTGTGGCTACTAGGTAGGTACTCCTCTACAGGACCCACAATCATGGACTTTTGGTCTCTGAAGTCATCACGCCGGAACATCACCCAAATGAAGTGTGGCAAGAACAGCCACATCGAGCTATTGAGGAGGAATGCAAGAAATTTGAAGACGAACACGGTTCTACTTGTGCAACACTTCATTAGCATACCAAGCCCACCTTTCACGGTATGGAAAGCTAGCGGTTAGTTCTTCGACCCATTCGAATGCGGTATGCATTGATGAGTACCATTACTGGAGATACGTCCATAAAATATAGAGTGTAGCACGGGGAAATCGTATCAACTTGGCAGAAGCTAATGCGCTAAAGTTTTTAGTAATAAGCTGAGGAAAGCAAGTTGCAACCCCAAACCTCTTGAGGCTTTAATCTTGTTGGCCTTTCCTGCATTGGTGGACAATAATCGAAAGGGACGGCTCGCCGGCTCCATCATCCTAGCGTCGCTAAACCCAATGGTTCTCTCATCTAGCTCAATACTCTGCCACGAACTTTTTACAATCTTCGTCCCATCCTTCCCTTCCTCTCCAACTTTAGTGTGAATGGGTGCGGGAAGACCCGATCCGCGGGTCCCCTTGCTGGTAACAATCAACTCCAAGAGCTTATAATACTCCCCCCTTCCTGATCCAGTGGACAACTGGATTCGACTTCTGATGACTAGTGTATCTAGGATTTGTACCATCCTCAGCTAGTAAGCCCTCCTCTTGAGAGATGATAGTGACCTACGCCAAAAAGACGGCAAAAGTTGGACGACTATGTTACTTCGTCAAGAGTTAGCCGGGCATCCTCGAGCTAGCGCCTACGTTCGTGTCCACAATCGATCCTATAGTTGGCGCAAAACGACGTATGCTACTGTGCGAAGCGTAAATGCGGCTGGATGATGGCTGTGTAAAATGAAATGTGAGCAAATCTCTTCGTCCACCAATGAGTGCCTCCTGAGAGGGTTTCCGCATATCTACTCGGCATAAGATAGGTAGCACTCGCCCACACATTTCGCCCGCACATTTCCCAATTTTGTTTTTTATGCGTCTTCCCTTTCTATGGGAATGCGGCATAGCCCTATTTTCAGAACTTTTGACCCATAGTCTACCTAATGGTAGCCTGAGAATGCCGTAGGGCAGAAAACGCCCTCTGGGTGGGACGGAAGACTCGCCACTCGCTATTAAGTTCCTTTCGATTACTCAAGCCTCATGGATACTAGCCACTATGTCTGCGAGTTTACAGACTGCCTGGTAAGTCATGCAGGGACCTCCTGCGGTTGGGACATATTCGTCTCGTTGCCCCTCTTGGGCATTGCCCACGAAGCTCGCCATGCAGCCGCTGTTCCGGCAGTCCAGCCCCTGGCACGAAAGAATCCATTGCTCAAGTGACATATCCACCAACCTGGGCCGCTGTCGCTACGCTCTACCCCAGTGCTGTCACAATTATGACACGTCATGCCCAGCCATTGGGTACTTTCCTCGAACGCGAAGGTCATTTAGAAAGTAGAAGTTGGAAGAATAACCAAGAACTCTTCGAAGATGGACATAGCGTTCTCGTGAACTCTTCGGCTCAAAGCCCAAAATAAGACTGAAATCAGGCTGCCCGGTTGTTTAAGCAATACGAACACTCTGTGGTGCCTTCTTCTTACCACATCGCCGCAACACCGATGTCGCTCTATGCATAACTGCTACTATGTAGATGGAAGCTAGGGGGGCAATTATGTTAGGCGAACTGCTCAAAATACCTTAGTTTGCATGTTGAACTCGCCATCTTTCGTCCAATCTTTCATCCAATCTTTCTTTCATGGCTATACCAACGTTATCCACTCGCTATTGGGAGCTTCCATTGATGCCTTGGTCATCGTCAGCGTGTTACTTGGCCGAATGGGCTACGTTACAGCCCCTGTAAGCTGTAACTGAGGGAATAAGTCCATTTTCTGTCCTCGGGTGTTCTTTTGTCAAGTAACCCACGCTGCACGCACTGCAAGTAAGTAAGAGGAAAGCCCTAAGTAATACACTATCTTGTGAATTTGAAAATCGAATCTCGATATAGTTTAGCCCTGTAGCTGAGATGTCGGCCCTCCGTAACTTGGCCCATGCAGCCTGCTTGTCATCGTAACTGGAGTGTATGCAAGCCGGCCATAATCCGACAGGCCATACTACTTGGCGTGCTGACGGACACTATTAGAACCTGCATATAGGTAGGTACTATTAATCGACCCCCAACAAACCCGAGAGAGTGTCTCTAGCAACTTCCAAGAGAGCTTCAGCACATAGGCCATATTGTCACTCTCGCTCCGAGCCACTGCTCTTAGCGATCCATCACAAATCTTGCCCCGTATTATCTGCAAGCTTACCACTACTACACGGATATAAAACTGGCTTTTACGTCCTCAATAGGCGTGGGAAAACGTGGCACAAGTGACAGCCAGGGCCATGGTACCCGTAATATTAAGGAAAGCGGAGACACACAAACCACGGCACGTCATCAAGTTTTCTCTTCCGTCTTTCGTGCTAGTAAGTTTCCTGCATTCAGGTGTCGTGGTATTGACAGGTGGAGGAGTGGTAATATTATTGCGCTAATGATATTTGCATGAACCCCATTCGGAGTAATCTATACAAACAAGTACTATGGAGTATTACTACTCTGTCTAACAGGTATACCTATGGCGAGCGCACGAAGTCGACTCCGCGAAGTAATAACGAGGGGGCCAAAATGGGTCTATCTAATAGTACGTTACATAGAAGCCATCATTTATAGACTAGGACTAGGTCCTACTACTAGGTATTAGTAGCGGTAGTATACGGACTACACTTCGCTTAATTCGATGGGGCAGCGGCCCTAGAAGCAGCCCCCAAGCTACCAACAGCACGTAGGAATGGCTGAGGATATACAAAGGACCATCATTTTGCTTTGACGTGTTAAATGTGCAAAGAAAAGCACAGTCACAATATGACAGCTCTTGTGGATCCTGCCCAATGAAGGAAGTTGTTGGTCCCCCCTCATGCAAGGGTAAAGTCCGTCAATCCACGCTGAGAAAAGATGTTCCAAAAGGAGGCAATTGACAGGCGAGATTTGATTCCCATGGGAAAACTGTCGTCATGGAGACTCCAATGCTCAGCTCCGAGTAGTTGGTACAGACGTAATGGATGCATTCTTCTCCGGCATTGCGCCGAGAAAACACGGTCAGCCCCTTGAGCCCCTTGCTACTCAAACGAGCAGGAAGAAGATCAATGCCCGCTTCGAGATGTGGCTCAACACCTACTGTACGCCTGTTGTTCCTCCCAACGTACTCATTTGTAGCCTAGCTATCACATTATATTTTGGTGGTGAGGATTTTATGCACAAGAATATGACATAATTTAACATCGTAAAACAAATACGAGCAGCATCGAGCCATGGATGAAAACAAGGATCGTACTACATTAGTAGTTGCTGAGGCCATGGTGAACAATTCTGACGTCGTCGCCGTTAGCATCTGGATTGAAGATGAACTCCACATGTAAGATATTAATCAGCCAATGTTCTTTTTGGGAAGAGTCTGCAGAAAGGGGAAAGAGGGCAAATTATGCCATTCTCGACCACTCTGATCTTTTAAACATTATAATACCTGCCTTGTACTTCTGCTCTATATTAGCTATGCCATGTACTGTACTATATACTATACGAGACTAAGATTGCTCTATAACTCAACTCCGTAGGCTGGTTCGTTCGCCTTTTTGCCGAATCTACCTGTACAATGGTGACGAAGATGGGCCCTGATATCCATTCTGGTTAGGGTAATCGCAGTGATTCTCTCTTGCATTTTGTAAGCTGGTTATTGGAAAATATGTCATGATAGACTGCACATCATACGTAGGTTAGGAAACAAGCTCGTCAACTCTTCCTGAGGCCTAGCTATGTACTAGAACGAGTGTAGAGAAGCAGAGGCACTCTATTATACAAAACAGAATAGTCATTTGGCTTCACTACCATTCTAACTAAGTAAAGCGATGGTCTAATTCAGATTCCGCTATCTTCTCTTTTTCTAGAGCGTTCTAATTTTTTTTTATATCTGTTGAAGATTTATGATCCAAATTCTTCTTGCCTTCCGGCTATTTCTCATCAGTCTTTAAAAGTTTAAAATTGAAGCATAAAAAGGGGTGCAAATCAGCCAAATGAAAAAAAAAAAAAAAAAAAAAATTGAAATATGAAATATAGTCGCAACATTTGTTGAATTTTATATGCAAGCCCGGCTTGCACCATTGACTTATTTGTCGTCGTATTTTCCGCTACCAAACGCCCCAAGTTTACCTTCTGAATCCAGATTAGTTCTCCCAGAAGCCCGGGAACAGGTACTCGATCTTCTTCATAGCCTCAGGGTTTCTCCCAGCAGGCTTAGTCATGAATTTGACAGCTCCAGAAGATGTGCCCTCCCAGTGCTTAGCCATAACAAGGTCGCTGTGGTCAAGCTTGATGAGCTGATCCAGGACACCTCCAACCAGTCTCTTAGCATTCTGGCTGTTGGCCTGCATGTACTTCAAGACCATGTCGACATTCACATCCTCGTATGAGTGCCAGCAGTCGTAGTCGGTTGCCATACAGATAACCTGATAAGCAAGCTCAGCTTCACGAGCGAGCTTGGCCTCGGGGAGAGCAGACATGTTGATGACGGAGCCACCCCATGATCGGTACATGTGAGATTCGGCACGAGTGGAGAATTGGGGTCCCTCTAGATTGAAGACAAAAATAATCAGCCAATATAAACTTGATATCTCGGAGCCACCAAAGGAAACGTACCCATGCAAATGAGAGTGCCCTTGTCGTGAAGCACCACGCCCTCGCCTTCCATGTGCGCTGCGCAAGTCTTGACGATCTCTGCCAGCTTGTTGTCGAACGGATCCGCAAATCCAACGTGGCCGACAACACCACCCTCGAAGAAAGTAAACGGCCTGATACCCTTTGTGCGATCGATAACCTGGTCAGGGACGACAAAGTCCATGGGCTTGATCTCCTCCTGGAGAGATCCGACGGCAGAGAAGGCGATGATGCATCGGACACCGAGATGGCGGAGAGCGGCGATATTGGCACGGTTAGGAACCTCGTGAGGCGCAAACTGGTGGTGTACGCCGTGACGGGCAAGGAAAGCCACGTTCACGCCATTGTGGGAGAGAATAGAGATGGGCGAGGCGGGAGTGCCCCAAGGGGTGACGGGGTTGACGACAGCAATGGGCTCGTAGCCTTCGAGTTGGGCCAGGCCGGTGCCGCCAATGACACCAATATGAACGGGCTCTGAAAAGAAGAGTTAAAATCACATCTGTAATGGCTGCGACGCTATTGACGGCGATGATAACAAGAAGAGGTTTGCGACATACGATCGAAAGAGGTGGGGAGGTCGGCCATTGCGACTGCTTTGCTGCATCCAGAGAGTTAGTTGAGGTCTCTATAACGATTCCTGAACAGATTAACCGTTTGCTGGATCTACGTACGAATAGAATGAGCTGGATACTTGGAGAATTTGGAACTGATAGAACTATTATTGTTCTCCAGAAAGACCGCAGAATCGCAGGAGCAGCAAAATGGTGGTTGCGCTACAGAGCTGCCCCTCTATCGATAGGGTTGGAGGGGCACGTTTTTTTCTCTTCCTGTCCCATTAGCAGATTCACATACTACTGGCAGAGCACGCCATCACAAGAAGCGAGGGATCAGATCCTTATAGCTTAGTGCTGGAAAATCTTATCTTAAGCTGCATCTAGAGATTTATGTGGTTCATATTTGTTGATAAAAGCTACACATACTACTTGAGAAACAGCCAACTTTGGCACACACAGTCTAAAATTGGATTCCGCATCTAGAGAGTAGAACGAGATAATATAGAGTAGGTACCTTGGTACCCATTTCAGAGTCCGCAAATCTACTAGGTGGCAGAGCCGCATTTTCCTAAGCGAGCATCATATGTATACTACGTCGGATATCTCGTTTGAAAAAAAAAATTAGAAAATATAAGAGATATTACAGTTCTGGCTGACGCGGAGACTTTTTTGCTTCTCCATTTTATTCGGAGCCCGAATATTCAAAATATTGCTGGTACAGCGACCAAAGTCCGCCGTCTTATCGCTTCGCCCTTCTATCCCCGATACGGCGGGGCTCAATGCTTACCAAGCCGGCAACTTTTTTTTGCGGAGCCTTTCAGCCCTTCATAACCTGCAGCCAAGGCTAGCATATCCAAGCCATTAAAGCTTTCACCTGTGTGACTTCAGCAACGGCCGCCGAGATGAGGATGACAGAAACGATTGATATTAATGACACCACTATTCTTGGGCAGGAAGCCGTGGCTGCGCGGCCGCAGGAAAATGGCGGCGAGGTCTCAAATGAAACCATCGAGGAGCGGTGCTTCTCGGCCGCTCTCGTGTGTCTAGAAGGGCATTTTACCCAGTCGCCTCCCATGGGCCCTCAAACCACAGCCAGAGTGAGCTCCATGATCTCAAAGACGCTGGAAAAGACTCACACTCTTCGAAAAGCTAGGTGAGATGCCTTTTTGTCCTCATCAAATATGCCTACACGTATGCTTGAAGCTTGTCTTGGCAGCTAACCCATATCGACAGGGAGGCTCTGGCACGAAACGTAGCAATCTGGATATGGCTTACAAGGATTTTTGCTGCTGCCATCCCGAGCCTAACGTCACGGTCAGTGGGACCGCTATCTGCGTTGAATGACCCAAACAAGGGGGTCAGCCCTCAGGAGAGCACAGCCCTGATCGTCCTCAACCATGTTTCCGTCAAGGAGGATCTGGGGACACTTATCAAGCTTATGCACATTGCTCGGAATCTTCTTGTAAATGCCGAGCCTGAGGTCCCTCAGGACATCTGTGCCGCTGTGCACTTTGACCAGATGGTTTACCAAACCATCATCCTATGTGTCAACGTGACCAGCAAAGGCTATGACGGCGAGATCCTGGACGAGGCTCAAAGAGTGAAGCTCACCGATATTACTGAATTATGTATGTGGCAGTATAATCCTTCGACGCGGAGGAAAGTTTTTACTGACTCCCTTTCAGATAAGAAGCTGCTTGTAACTTCACTGCAGCAGGTTCATAATTGGACTGCCAAGCATGATCGCAACAAGATGTCGTTTTGGTTTGATGTTCTGTTTGACGACGATGGCGCGCTATCAGGGCCTGAAGAAATTATGAGCGACGGCTCAGGATTCCGGCCGGACGCGGCTAAGCACCAAGTTCAGCACTGGCTTGATCGGAACTCAAAAATGTGCGACACAGCCAGGAAGCTGCTCAAAGACTATGTCCAGAACCATGCAGACAAGCCGCCGGGAAATCTAGCCCCAATTCGGCCATTGGCTTGGAATTGGCTTCCAGATGTCCCTGCTGACTCGCCTGTTGACGTGCAAGAGGGTAATGAGAAGACGATTCCAGTTTGGAACGTGGACGAGACAGACAAGTTTGAACAAGATCGGCTATACGGCCGTGTATCTCGTGAAATTGATACTTGGTGGCTCCGAGCGCGAGATCCAAATTACGAGGATTGGGTCGTCGGCATGCCGTCTGTGGAGTTTGCACAATCACGCACAGAGCATTGCCGGAACAATCTGGTCCATCGCTATGCTCATTCCTATCGAGCAGATCACTCACCACCTCCAGAGGGTGCTGAGGAGGACCTCTCTGACCATGAACACTGCCATGAGTGTCATGAGTGCTACCTCCGCCATCACCATCACCATGAAGACGATCATGAGTGTCATCACCACCACCACCATGACCACGAGCATGGCCACGTTCATGAGATCGACAATGAGCAGGAGGAGCACGCTGAGGGTGGCGACGAAGTAGTAGAGTGCGACCATCACCACCATCACCACCATGATGACGAGGATCACCATCACCATCACCATTGCCACCACCATCATCACCACCACGATCACGACTATCCTCATGATTATATGGATGATATGATGGACGACGAAGAGGTTGACGACGATGAATCGTACGGCGACGGACCGTTAACTGGGCTCCTGACCGAAGTGCCTAATATCTTGGATCCTAAACAAATTGAGGCACTGCACATGATTATCAAGTCTTGTATCCTCGATCATGCAGGATCTGGGTTAACACGGGTGGGAGAGAACCTACAAAAATCTCGGTGCAGAATGTTCCTCGCATTAGACTGTGGAAAGAGCCTGCTTCGTGAACTGCTTGTCTTCATTGCAGTGTGGGACAAGGATGAACAGAGTCTTATTTTCCAGGTCACAACGCAAATCGTCGAGGCTATTCATCATAGTGCTCTGGTACCATATGCTTGGAACTCTCTGAGGATACCCAAGGATATCATCTCTCCAGCACAGACGGTCCTTTTGCGTTTAGTCAATCACATGCTACGGGCTCGGGTTACTAGCACCACTACCCAGGACCCTAAGGACCATACCAAGGATCTTAAATTAGTACATTTCTTCTTCAGCTTTTTCCGAAGCAGAATTGTGCCCGAGTGTGCTGCTCTCATGCATCTGCAGGCCCAAATCCGCGAGGAGAACCGCGATCCATCCGAGTTTCCTGTTGACAGCTGGGATATGGAACGAGCAAAGGACGGACTGGCTCAGTACCTAGAATTCCTCACGACTGCGGCCGAAATGGTGGATATGAGGCCTCATCTTATTGAGTGGCAGGCTATATATGACCTTATCACGGTTCTCAGTAGTCTCGAGGCTGCAGTCCCAAAGAAGCCAATGGTTGAAGTACCCAAGCGTGCACCGGCAGCCGAGACAGCCTCCAACGCGAACGGCAGTAACAGTGACCTGATGGTCGAGCGACCGTACTCTACCGGAAATGAGAATGTTCCTCCATCACCCCCGCCACCACCTTTGCAAGAACCAGCTCATAAATTTCCATGGAGTGGTATCAAGGGCCAGATTTTCACCATTATTGCAACACTTCTGCAGCCACCACCGGGACAGAGCAGTCCTGGCAATGCACAAGTGCAAATGCAGATGATGAAGTACAACGGCATTGTTCCCCTACTAAACTGCTGCGCGTACGACGACCACAATCCATTCGCCAAGGAGCGAGTCACCATCTGCTTGAAATGGCTGCTGGACGGCTGTGAAGCAGCGAACAACTTCTTCCGCGAGCTTGTCAGCATGGCACCGCAGCCTAACCTGAGGCCACCACCAGGAGGCACCACTGTGTCAACGATCAGGGTGGATGGAGTGCAAGGCGAAGTCAAAGTGCAAGTACGTTCGAACACGGCAGCGCCGCTGGCAATGCCTGACCGCAGCACCAGCAGCACGGATGAGCTGCTTGAGAAGGCTGCGGAACTTAAATTGGGATTGAACCAATCCAAGAAGAGTGGTGGTGGACGGAGTAGCATCGAGGAGGATTTCATGGCGTAATTGCTTCAGGTTAATATTACCGTCGTCTACCTAGGTCGCATATCATATTTCATAGCCTATATGCCATCAGCATTTTGGAGGAGTTTGGTTGTTTAAAACATTCAGTTATCTGCATGTAGGATAATAGGTCCTGGTTACAATCTAAGCCGATTGTGCTCCAATAGAGATGAACTAAAAAGTGGAATTGTCTTTTTTCTTTTTCTTTTTCAGTATCCAGAACAGGCTATACATTTATGTTGGTATGTAAACAACGCCGCAGAAATGGCTAATTCTAATCGTAGATGACCAAAGATAACCCGTCAAGACATACATAAGGTACGCATACATAGATACAAATAGGTGGCAGAAATATGAAACTGGTGGAATACAGGTAAAGTAGATGGGAGTAGGAGAGTGTGTAAGTGCGCGTGTGTGAGATTGTTAAGCAGCCCTGCCCACCGTCGACGCATAAATTGAAGAAATCCCCCCATTATGCATTATCCTTCTTGATGTTTTTTTTTCTTTCCTTTATTATAATCCCTTGGTTTATTTTTTTTTTTTTGTTATTTTGTGTTTCGTTTTCGTTTCCAATTCCATGCTCATTCCAACTCCTTCATCGTAATGAGTTAGGGTTCGAAGAATCTCAATTTGATCCATTAACTGGAAGCTTGCCCTCAGTCTTCTCGACATAGGCCACCAGGTCAGCAATAGTGCAGACCTTGAGGCCCCATTTTCTGGCAAAAGCAATGCAAGCCTCGCCCCTCAGCATGCCGGGGTTGTTGTGCACCGCCTGTCCAGGAACCACCTCGCCATCGTCAACAATCTCGCAGATGACGCCGGCCTCGGGCTTGCCGGCCAGGCGACAGAACTCGGTGGCAGCCTCGGTATGGCCGTTGCGGGCGCGCACGCCGCCGGGCGCCGAGCGCAGCGGCAGAACATGGCCGGGCCGGCGCAGGCTCGCGGCCGAGGAGGCAGGGTCGGCGAGGACGCGGCAGACGAGGGCGCGGTCGTGGGCGCTGATGCCGGTGGTGACGGAGGGGTCAGCGGCGTCGACGGAGACTGTGTAGGCGGTGCCGCGGGGGTCTTGGCTGTGCTGGACCATGGGCGGCAGGCCGAGGGCGTCGGCGCGGGCGTGTGTGATGGGCGCGCAGATGTAGCCGGAGGAGTGGCGCACCATCCAGGCCATCTGCTCGGTGGTGATGGCTTCGGCGGCGATGATGAGGTCGGCTTCGTTTTCGCGCGAGGGGTCGTCGAGCACGACGAGGAACTCGCCTCTACCTGTGTGGCCGGGGGGCGCTCAGTCAGCCATTGGGCTCTGTAAGGGGGTATCAAAGCAGAGAGAGAGAGAGAGAAGGCATGCGGAAGCACACATACGGAAAGCCTCGATAGAGTCTGGGATTGAGTCAAAGAGACTCTGGTCTAGGGTGGTGGAAGGCATTGTGGCTGGCGGGCGGCGTGTTGTTTTGGGGTATCACAAGTATTCAAATATTCGCTGCTCTTTTCTTGCTGAGATTGGCTGTTTTATTCTTTGCTGTCGGGTTTTGTTGGGTATTCGAATTGTCTAAAGCAACGATGACGAGACAGAAAGGACGACGGATTCGGAAGAATGTGACGATTTGCGATGCTACGGTAACCCAAGGCCGGGGCTGCTGGGCCGCATGTACGGGGTACCTTTTTTGGTTCGATGGACTTCCACGGCCGACGTAGCGAGAAACCCCGAGCGGCAAGTATCCTAGACTGGACTCTCGGGCCGGCTATAGCACGCCGAGCTGAACCAGTTTTTTGGCGCCGTTGGTTTGATTGGAAAGCTTGTGAAGCTGGGTGAGGCCCGAAAGTCTAGCGGCAAAGCCGAACTCAATGGAGGGGCAAACGCCGAGCAGAGTCCCTCGCTCTTTCAATGGAGATAGTTCGCAGTCTGGGCGCAGCAATCTGCTGTGCGAATTGAGGGTCAAGCTGGGGTTTTGGCGGAGGTAAGTTTGTTTGGGCTTTCGTTTTCCGTTCGCCTTGTCTATTTGAAGAGCAGAGTATGATGAGGGTCAAAAAAGAAACATGCAAACTAAGGCGCACAGAAGCAGATTGTTGTGAATAGAGTTGGAGAGAAAATGATGATACGAACTTTCTTTTTTTTCTTTTTTTCGCTCTTTGCGCTGGGTCGGCGCTGGGCTTTAGCCAGATATATATAACGTACATATATACAGTAAAACTAAACTACGCAATTTTTACAGACTCTAGCCCGCGACTTCGGTGCGCCGGCTCTTCCATCTCATGATAATGGGCCGGGGATTTTTTTTGGCTGGCCGGATGATGGCATGAGGACTAATCCAGCAACCCTTGCGCTGCTCGCCTGTTGTCAGCAATCCCGCGGTTCGAGGTAATGATGTGTAAGCCGAGAGAGGGCCTGTGGCGGCACTAGCGCTCTGCGTTGCGTGTTAGTTTGAGACTCAAGCCCAGGACTCGATGTTTGTGAAACCGAGTTGAGAGGCTGATTGATAATACAAAAGAGCGACATGTGGAATTAGTATGCAATGAATGGCTGTATCAATTATACAGCAGATCTGGCACCCTTCAAATTGGCAGAATGATGACTGCACTGCAGATATGCGAGGCGCCCTAGATCAGTGGCCAGGGTTTAATACTTTTTGCCTTCTCATCAGTCAACCACTTACATGTCCAAAACAAGACGCTGGCTCTCACATCTGCTTCAAAGTAGGAATATAGAGAAAAGAATTTACAGCATCATTTATAGCTGCTTACAGAGCATCAAAAAATCATAATACCAGAGAAGACGCTGGATATGTCAGCCCCAGAAAGGAGCTCAATAGCCAACCGCGCGGGTATTCATCCTCAACCTTTTTTTCCCACTTCCAATTCCTAGTCCCCAATTCCCGGTCTCCACCGTCCAGCTCAGGGTCCAAGCGACACGCCAGAACGGCCCCTCAGTTGCTTTGGGGGCGGCCTGAGAAAGGACATAGTCGGAGTTGTTCGATTCTTCTTTGTCAGCTGTTTAGGTTGGTGGGATTCTATTCTGGCAATCCTGTAGCCTTGTTCGATATCGGGAGCTGCTGCTGCTCGTCTCGGCATCCTTCCCGTGAGCTCCGAGCCTCCGAGCCTGGTCTTGCCATCACCACCTTCCTTCTTTCTGCCGGCTTCTCTCTCCACCACCTTTCGGCGCAAATCGCATCACTCCAGGGCAGATGGCCGCACCGACCCGGGCTGCGACAAAGGCCCTCCGACGCCTGCCTGTGCCTCGCCCGTTGCTGCAGGCCACCGCCATCCCTGTAGCTGGAGCCGCGACGACGCCGCCATTCGCCGCGCAGGCCCAGCAGCCGCGATGGCACTCGGCCTCTGCCTCGTCGTCCGTCAACCCCAATGAGGTCTCGCACTTCAATGCCCTGGCCGCCGAGTGGTGGGATCCTCACGGGTCCTCGCGCCTGCTGCATCTGATGAACCCTCTACGCCACGACTTCATCCGCAGCTGTCTCCAGTCCTCCGACTCGGCGCCTCGGGTCGACGACCACAACGCCGACGGCACCGTCACGTATCTCGACATTGGCTGCGGCGGCGGCATCTTTGCTGAGAGCGCTGCCCGGCTGCCCTCGACGAAGCACGTCACGGCCATTGACCCCACGCCGTCGGTCCTGAGCGTCGCGAAAGCACACGCCCGCAAGGACCCGTTGCTGGCCAAGAAGCTGTCGTACAAGCAGTCTTCAATAGAGCAGCTCCAAGTCCCAGCAGAGGGACAAGGCTATGATATTGTCTCGCTTTTCGAAGTCATCGAGCACATTGACGACCCCGGCGCCTTTCTTGACAAGGTGCGGCCGTTCGTCAAGCCGGGAGGGTGGCTCGTCATGAGCACGATTGCGCGAACGTGGATCAGCTGGTTGACAACGAACCTGATTGCCGAGGATATTCTGCGCATCGTACCGCCGGGAACGCATGATTGGAATAAATATCTGAATGAGGAGGAGCTTAGGGGGTTCCTGGCCGGCAAGGGCTGGGACAGCGCAAATGTCATGGGCGTTGTGTATGTCCCCGGGCTGGGATGGAAAGAGGTCAAGGGTAGTGAAAAGGTGGGCAACTATTTCTTCGCTGTGCGCAAGGTATAAATATGCTACGCGAGGGACAAAGGATTGATTGATTGTGAAATATACCTGGCCTGCGAGGTATTCCCTGTATACCTTGTATGTATCAATATGGGCATGGGAGGATATGATACCCTTAAAATGTGTGATGAAATCCGCGACAAGAGTTGGTTTGACGGCGTAAAAGCCACTGTACAATATCTGGATAGAAGCTGGAAGAAGAAGAAGAAGAAGAAGAAGAAGAAGAAGAAGAAGAAGAAAGCATTCAGTTACTCAAAAAGCTTTAAGCTGGGCTCGTTATTTAATTCATTAATGGGTATCATTTTCTATAATATTCATAGCAGTAGACCAGTAGACGCAGCATCATGAGATTTCCCGCTTCGCCTCTCTCTTGACTCCTCTACCCCCACCTCCTCTTGCCTGTCGTTGGCTGCCCACAAGAAGGGACTCGTCAGGATCATCATCATCTTCGTCGTCCATATCCTGGCGATTTTGCTCAGCTTGCCTCCAGCGCTGAATTCTCCTCTTCATAGCTTCGTCTAAGTAGAACTCGTCTTCAAAGCGAACCCGAGAAAATTTCTTTATTTTTTTTCGTCTCCATTAGCCTGAATTCATGAGAAATATAAAGAGAGACTTACCTGAGAACAGCCCGTTTGGGGACACTGAAGCTCGCCGCGGAGAGGCAAGTAATCCAAAATGGCAGCTTTCTCAAATACGTGTGGGCACTTGCGGCTCCTGTAAGGCTCATTCATGGGGAGGAGAGTCAAGGGACAGTTGAGACTAATGTTCTCTCGCGAGACAGCCACTTCTTCGTCATCGTCAAAAGAACCGTTTTGTGCATCACGGCTGGGGATTGTCATGTCGGGCTCGCCGTTGGAGTCGAACCATCGTGAAGCATCTGGCAAGGGAGGGCCGTCTTCGCCCGCCGCAGCTTCGTGCCACAGCTTCTTGAAGCCGACATAGTCATTATTGAGGCCGTAGCGCTGGTGGACGCTGAGGCCGTTATATTCCGCCCTCTTCTTCGCACGGAGCTCACGAAAGGTATCGACGATGCTGGTCACAGGCTCCTGGTCGCCTTCATTGCCTTCATCGGTGGCGGCGCCTTCTTCTTCATCGCTGCTGACTTCATTGGCCCGTCTTCGTCGGCTCTGTGTCGCAGCCGCACCTCTTGTTTGAGCTATTGAATTTGTCGTCGCAGTGGTACTCAGGTCCTCCAAGACGGAAGCCTCGTCTTCCAACTCGGCTTTTCGATCGATGGTCTCTCTGAGCGCACGCTCTGCTTCGCGTGTTAACTTTTCGACGTCGTTTTCGAACTCGGGCATCTGCTGTTCGAGGCGTTCCTCTTCGGCTGTCTTGTCCGTGTCCTTCTCTTTTCGGCGCTCGGAGACTGTAGCCAGTCGATCTTGGCCTCTGCGCAGACGTTCGTTCAGATCGCTCACGCTGAGGCCAAGATGGCGGATAGAGTCCTTTAACTGAGCCTCATAAGGTGCAGCGCCGCGATTGTTTGAAAGCTCGATCAGCTCCCGCCGAGCAGTGCTGGATAGAGGGAAAGAAAGCGGCTCGTAGTCAGGCAGGGATATAATAGTAGTGGTGGTTGAGGCGTTGGCCGATGCAGCAGCCGTACGGCCACCACGGTTGAATAGACGGCGGGACATTGTGTGAGGCAGTTGAATTGAAGGTATTCAGAATGTCGATTACCTCACAACAGCATCTTTGCACCACATTGCTTAGAATGCAGCTGCATCTTTAACATGGTGGGGGTTGAAGACGCGCTTGGATTACGCGATCTGCCAGGCGCCGTTAATTGCCAAGTACATGTACCTTAGGTAAGCTCAATAAGTACCTAGGTCCCCTGTTAATTGAGTGGACACCCACCACTGCGACTACGCCTGTGCATGACAGCAGTCGATTTCCATAACGAGAAAGATGTCGAAATATGAGCACTGTTCGCCTTTTCATTACAAGATTATGCCCCCATTTCTTCCTTTTCCCAAAATTGACTTTATTTGTAGGGTCAACTCGCTATTAACGAGTCGAAGGAAAGACCCAAGGCAGCAAAAAGGATAAACTGCACAGCAAAGTCTTTGCAGCGGTTCTGCCTCAGAATCAGCAGCTATTCTTCCCATGCTGGCTATTGATTTTGCTGCTAGCAATATCAAGCAAGTCAGTCGAATTTCTTCATCTCCGCTACTACGTACAAGGCCTGGCAGCAGTACCTTATCTTATAATGGCGAACGGTCTAAGCCTACTCCATTCAACTGTCAAGCGGTGCCAAGCTAGGACACGGCGCATCCCGAACCCCTTGCTAGCTTCTCAGCCCATCGAATTCAGCTCTACGCAGTATGACAGCGGCAGATCTCTTTGACATTTCATCAACGGCCGGCTGGCTTGCCTAAAGCCAGGTGCCGTTCCAAGGCAATAACTGAGTCCCGCCAATGATACAACCTGGCAGCCGGTCTGCCAGTCAAGGACCTGCAAGTTGGACATTTCCACAGAAGGAGAGGAGTAGAGAAGAGAAGTGTTCAACATATTTGCCGTGGCTTCCGCAAGTTGGACCAGGTACCTGGGCCCCGATGCTTGTAATTGCGTTATCCAGCTGCTGGTGACTAACACAGCCACAGCTGCAAGTCGCAAAGAGATCGACAAAGAATCCTTCAGCTTTGCATTCCACTGCCGTCAGAGCTCTCAATTTCCGCCCTCGCCGTAACTGTTGCGCCCTTGAGGCTGGCTGCAGCGTCTCGGAACTTCACTCATGTCTTACCCATATCTTATTGAAGGTCGGCGGCAAATTACGTAGAGCACGGAGTACGGAGCAGGTCGTACCATTCGAATTACCACTCGTGCTTGATGCTCGTACTTTCTACGATTGGCTGCTGCTGAGCCAGTACTAATCAACAGCAGCACGGCTTAGCGTAGCAAAGGTCCTTCCAAGGCTTCGTCTCCCTGGTAGTAGCTTGATATTCCTCCCTCTCCTTCTTGACTCATGACGCAAATGAAGACTAACTTCGATTGTGGCCTGATATACGATCAGGGCTCAAGGTCAAATGTCCGTATTCTTACGCCCACCGGCAAGAAATACAGACTTGTCAGAGGTCTAGAACCTTGATACACGACCAAAACGGGAACGCCCTGAGAAGTAAGAAAACTGGAACTCTACAGCGGCCCCCGCTGATGGGATACTGCTCATGCGGCATTCGACCAGCATTAGAGGCTGGGATATCCGATCGTCCTGGAGCAATGGCGCCCAAAACCCCGATCGCCATCCGGATTCAATCTCCCAGCATCGGACCAATCATCGGCTGTACACAACACCTTAGCCACGATGATTTTGAGCGCTAACAAACCGAGTGGATATTTCTGACGCCAAGTGGTAGTGCGCTAACAGCGGCTCACTAAGACGTTCGCCCTACCTGTTTGCCAGCCTTCTCGATGGTGGCCAAAGACTCCCGTGCTTGTGATCTGAGATCGATGCCTTGTATCGAAGATTTTCAACCTTTGCAGTAGCCCCCCTGCACGCACCTGCAGGCTGCCTCAGCGCCGCCTGACTGCTGGCGTCTGCCAACGAATTTGCGCCATGCCTGCGTCTGAATCAAGCTTCAAGCCCGGCTCCAATGCTCAAGGTCCGCATTACGATTATGTCAGGAGGGAGTAAACGGTGAGGGAGCAAACATTATGGAGCGGATTTGGGCTTGAATGGAGCCGCGCAAGCATCAAATGTGGCCGTTTTCGTCTTATCCTCTCTTGCCCTTCCTCAGACTACTTTCTTATCCGCTTTACAAGCTTGTATTTTGATCCCTGGATTTGAAAATAGTATTTAAAAGGCACTGCTATGTTGCAACCCGCTTCTCTCATGTTGTACAACTTTTAATTTCCTCAATTTCCGCCCATTGGTTTTTCAATACCCCTTTAAAGGCCGTATCAGATTGAAATCATCCAAATTTTCCATCCTCTCAAGATCACCTACGCCTACCGTTGTTTACATTGCTTCTATGTGTAAGGGGTACCAACATGATTCCTTCAGGGCCATCAGATTTGCCGCTGCAGCTAAATCCATGGGAAGACCATGCTCTTGGTGTAAGATCTTCTCTCCTCTTTACTAGGGGCTGGTTTTAGCGAAGCCCAATATTAATACTCTATGCGACCAGTACGAATTTCCAACCCAGCCTACCACTCATGTGGGAAGCAGCAACAGTTCTCCCGCTACTTGGATACAACTTCCAGACCCCATGATATACCCTGGTATCTACTCGGCTAGCGGGATAGATGTGATGGGCATCTTGGTAAGAACAGCCTCTTTTCACGCTCGCTGGCATCGCATTTTGTAGGAGTACCACGTGCTTGAATTTGCTCTAATTGCGTTGCCATTATTAGCTCCGACTTGTGTCTCGACCGAACCCCTGCATTGAACTCGGCCCTCTCGACTGTTCTGTCTCGCTCACATTATGCGACCTCAACTTACCAGATACACCCATCGTCTATGCTTCCCCAGGATTCTACGAGTTGACTGGCTACTCTGCTACGGAAACCATTGGTAGAAATTGTCGGTTTCTACAAAGCCCTCCTTATGTACATCAAACAGCCGGATCCGGTCGGGTTTCAGAGAGCGCCGAACCAATCACGAAGATGCGGCGTGCCATCCGAGCCAATAAAGAAGTCCGAGTTGAAATCGCCAACTATAAGAGAAACGGGACACGGTTCACTAACATCGTCACCATACTGCCCTTACTCCCAGACGCTGACGGACATCACTATGTCGTCGGGTTACAAGCCGAAGCATGAAAACAGCCCATTCTGAAGATGTTGGGGCGCTACGTATAACATCTTCGGAAACAATCCCTTTTTAAATACACCAAAAATGACTAGATATAACGACATCGTATCTGCGAAAATTTGAGCGTATCTTCATTCAAGCCTGCAAATAACGTCTCTTTGGCGCGCTTGAATTTTGGATCATGAATATACCTGACACATGCCTGTTCCGCATGAATAGTCTTTCTTTTTTTTTTTTTTTTTTTTTTTTTGTGGCAGCGTTGATAGACCTTTTGTCTTTCTTGTTTCTGAATTAATATGATTGCATATCATGGGACGCACACGAGCATGGCTATAATATATAATTTCTTTCTATTTGTTGTGAGTATTTATATAACAACATGATTTTCTACATTTTTTTTTTCTTTTCTCATTTGATCGGCAACAACGGAGGCTATACGGATGGTGTACGAAGAAAAGTCTCGCGACAGCGTTCTATATACACGAAGAGCAGAACAGAGTTACAAATAATAATATCATATATTTGCATGTACATCTATATTGATCATTGTCGCTTTCGTAAATGAAGTGTGATGGATGTAAAATGCAACTCTATCCAAGAAAATCGCACGCTGTAATTGAACATCGCATCACTATTTCCCAACGTCTACTTCCTCAGGCGGCTGGACCGGCGACGACCGCTATCTTCTTCTACCACTCCTTTGATTTCTTTTTTAATGGGAGTAGACTTCGACTTTGCCACCGCGACTTTGCCTCGCCTCTTCTTGGCAGGCGGGCTCCCTACATCGGATTCTTCGAGCTCTTCCTTGACCTCTGTTGACTGCTTTCGTGATCTCTTGGGTTTAATCTCTTCCACTGCCTCCTTTTCGTCATCATCTTCTTTTTCCTTAGGCTCTGTCTTCACAGGCTTGCCCTTTGCAGGTTTCGCTTTGCCTGATTCGCTCTTTACAGGCTCTATTCTGGCACTGGCAGCGACAGCGCCAGTTTTCTTTTGTACGCCAGGAGCGTAGCAACTGGTCCGTCCGCCAACTGTAATGAAGGCGAGTTTCTCGCCATTTGGAAGCTTGGGAGATGAGCCTTTATCTCCTTTGCCCCATCGGTGGTTGAAAAGCCAGTGCTCGGGGAACTCATTCGAGTCGCCGAGCTTGTCTACGGCTAGCTGGCAGACATAGCAAATAGCCTCGTGCAGGCGCGCAATCTCCTTGTCGCCAAAGGTATCAGAGTACTGTTCCGGATGGATTTTGGACTGGTAGAGCGTCTCGTCGGCAACCCAGTTTCCAATGCCGCTGATGACAGTCTGGTCAAGCAACAACGCCTTGATGGGGACATGACGGGATTTTATCTTGCTGCGAAGGTACTCTTCCGTAAAGATGTTCTTGTCAACCACGGGATCTGGCCCGTTCTCCACCAGCGGGGAGTACTTCCGGATGGACTCGCCAGGGCAGTTGACGAGCCGCACGCGACCAAACCTCCGGGCATCGGTAAAGGCGACCTCGACGGGTTCTTTGTCAGTTGTGCTGATGTGAAACTTCCAGAATTTGGGAGGCCATTGGGCGATATCGCTTTCTTTCATTTTCTTGTAATAGTTTGTATAGGCCGTTTTCTCGCCATTTATGTGTACCCAGCCTACGTATCATATGTGAGTAGGATGAACAGAAGCGGACATCGTATATATCCAGTCAAGCTCACCAGTCATGCCAAAATGCATTACTAAATGTGGTGGTTTGTCTAAAGTTATCCTTTGGGTAGACGTGAGTGAGCATTCGCTATGAGCCTGATAGATGGGTTTTTCACATACCAGAAATATTTCCCTTGGTTGCCCGCTGAAATAACCTAATAGCGGTCAGACATGACATTAAACCTCAAGCTTGAGAGCGCAACTGTCATACTGTTCTTCCTTTCAAGGCTTCTTCCACTTCTTTCCCGCTAGTTCCGACCTTGCCAAAGACGCTGCTATCATCTATGGCAGAGGCACTGGCTATGGTCTTTCCCACCAGCCTCTTGTTGAGGAAGTGTACTATGCGCGCGACTACAAGCTGTTAATTCAGTGTCATCTGGGGGTTCTATAAAAATACATTCCTTCGGCAATCTCAGGCATCGTGATCAGTAGTATTATTTTTTGTGAAGAGACGGTAGCGTAAGCACCTCAATATTCTTTCACTCCGCTCTATGTAACAAATGGTGATTCACATAAACACGATGTTAGCCGCGCCGTGAAGGTCCCTCAAACGCAAATCCGACGCGGGGTCACGTGAGCGCTTACATTAGCAAATTCTGTTTGATCCACAGCCCCGCCCGCAAAAAAGCTATGAAAACATTTCCGCCGAAGCTTTTTTTTTTCCTCGCTTCTTCTTCCATCTGCATGCAAAAAAAAATTGCAATGGCAAAGCTCAATGTAAGTTTGTGCGCTGTTATGTTTGCTTTTTCTTCGTCCACGTACCTGATGAAACCCTAAATCCGCAAACTAGAGTCTTTGACCACTGGAGTGAAAACACCGTTTAGCACGTCAGTCTGAACCATGATCGGACAGCTGAAAGATTTTTTTTATGCATGCAACGAGTTGATCGTCTTGCTAACTGTCTGGAATAGGATTCAAATACCAAGTGGTAACGAGCTCGAGTATGATGCCGGCGTCTCTGCCATCAACATGTAATTTATGGTAGGTTACCCATGAACGTCTTGTTTTTTTTTTTTTTTTTTTTTTTTTTTTTTTTTTTTTTTTTTTCCACGACACAATATGATGATCAATTTTACAACTATATACGCTGGAAATTACCGGCTGAGGTCTCCTTTGACGATATTCTTAGGCTATTACTGATTTTGTCTCTCAATTTCTTTTTTCTTGTTGAATTGCAATTGTATGGCATTGAGCTGACCCGAATAAATAGATTCACTTGACAAGGTATGCCAACGTCATCGTCAAAATTTCCTCGGCCATTCCGATGTTAGATGATGAAACGGCACTGGGCTCCGATATAATGATGAGCAAGACACGCCATTTTGCGGCAGGCCTAGAAAACCTCGCCCACTGATTCTACCTCGTCGATGTCTGAAATTGGATCATATGACGCTGGATATTGGGGCTAATATCTTGATATCAGTGTCCAGTGATGCATTGTAGGTGGCTTGAAGACACATATTACTCTATACTATCAAGGTAAGCTTTTCGCGCGTTTCTTACTCCACCAACGTCATGTGATGATTTTTAGATGACGAGTCCTATTCGGGTTTCCGATGAGGATACAATCTTTTTTACCATTCATGCATTTCCTGATCTTTTGGCCCAACATTACTGTCTTTCCACCGCAGCTTGCTGGTTGACATTGGCTAACATTTAAAAAGTGATAATGTTAGTTTGCCCACGTATTCTTTTTTCACTCAAGCCTTCTCGTGATGAGCTCGAATAAACAATGACAAGCATATGTCTGAGCTTCATGCGACGAAGACAAAATGTTCGGAACTGATCTGAAGTCATTCGCGCCACATTGTGGATTTGCAAAAGCTGAGCTATTGGCTAACTGGCTCAAAAGATAACATAGCTAATCCATGCTACTCACTCTGGCATATGATGCTAATGGTAAGCAACCATTCCCCCATTCTTTTTCCTCTCCCTTTATATGATGTACAAATATCACGACGGTCAACTTAGCCATATGCTCTGATGATAACGCCTGTGACAAGGCACTTTATCCCTGATAATTCCCATTACCTTGGTCTTTTTAATTGCACAATGTGTTTTCAACATTATGCTGACAGACGATTAGTTGATCAGATATCCTAGCGTCGACTTGATGCGGTCCAAACACCAAGCGGTGCTTGGCAATGCTAGCTTGCTAAGTGGCAGCTAGTCTTTTGAGTCTAGAATTTGTGGATTGTTGCAATTCGATTGCGCATGATCCCAATCTGCCCATCGGGCAATGTCAAGATGCCGATCTAGCAGATTTGCCAAAAGTAGCTGAAATAAAGGAAGAAAAAAATAAAGAAAAAATTTGAATAAATAAAATATGGGTCTATCATGCACACAGTCCAACTTCGTAATATTTGATGTGACCTATTGTCGAAATGATCGTATGAGCCGTCTGGATTGAGCAATTCGCCATACTGAACCCCAGTAACAGCATAGAATACTCGAGCAGTTTTCCCTCTCGCTACTATCCAGCGGAGCGGTAGTCTATATCTTTAGCGACTACCTGTCTTACCAGTGAAATAGAAATATAGTATCAATAATACGCGGAGGTAGGCTCAATACATG